>NC_092711.1:96289782-97710801 GCF_047496885.1 Scyliorhinus torazame | reverse complement strand
CAGAACCAACAAACATTTCTCCTTCCACATTCAAGGACCGATGATATTCAGGTCCTGATGAATTAAGTGACTCTGTCAGATCTTGATGTGATGTTTGGTCTGAGTTCCCCATCTGCAAATCAACGTCCTCTTGTACCTTGTAAAAGACATTGACAGTGTCAGTATTACCATTAGTACAGGATTAAATTCAGAACAGACAATTCCAGTTTCTATGGGTTTTTTCTCTTGTTTCCCCAAACTTGTGGTCCAATCAAACCTCCTTCTCAACTACACCAGAATGTTGTTCCCAGTGTCTATGGGACATTCTGCACCCTGAGGTGGCCACCGGTGTGGAAGGTCTCAAGTGTTCCGGTAGACACCGCACGCTCCCTCTCCAGGACAACCCAGGGACCGACAAGACCACAGAAGAGGGGCCGACAGCCGGAGTTACCCCCTGCCGATCTACAGGCTGCTGCTTTAACCAGGCCCAGGAGCAGATCCTCTGACTTACCCAGCCCCCTCCACACTGGGCAGTGATTGGGAGTGTGGGGTTGTAGTGCAAACCAAATGGCGAAGCAGTTCCTTCAGGTAACGAGACGGAGACTGCGACCTCTCACTGAATATAAATATATGGCCCAAAGACTCCTCTGGGCGGCGAGTAACAGGCGCAGCCCGAGAGCGGGGCATTGATTTTAAAACGTGTTGTCCCGGTCTGGGGGAAATAAAGACCCGGAACTGGAATCGCGGGACTTGCAGAGTCTGATTCTGGATTTGAGGCCCTCACCAGGTGTTTAGAAACCCTCCCTCTCCAGATCCGGCTCCATCGTTCCGTCAGAGTTTCCGCATCCTTCCCGCTGCAGAGGCGACAAATGAGCGACTCTCCTCATCCCATTACTCGCTCTGCGCATGCTCCCATACTGGTCACTACTGCACCTGCGCAGCATATTCCTCTGATGTGAATGGGGGACATTCATTACCGCGGGAATGCTGGGTAAATACAACCCCATCGAAAATCCTAATTAGTGACTCGTGATCTTTTTTGCTGTGATGTGGATATTGGGGGGGAATGTGCACAGACCCTTCATTATCCATCAGAAAGATGGAGTAGGAATTGGTGGAGAATTTCAAATGCCCTAAAGTTTTCCAACACGACAGCAGAATCCAATAGCTCCAGTCAAATGTAAACTCAAAATGTGGGGTGGCTGAGTGAAGTACTTCGGTGGCACAGCATCAGACTCTCAAGTTCAATTCCGGCCTTGGGAGACTGTTTCCACTTTCTCCCCACGTCTGCGTGCGTTTCCTCTAGGTGCTCTGGTTTGCTCCCACAATCCAAATATGTGCAGGTTAAGTGGATCGGCTATGCTAAATTGCCACTTAGTGTCCACAGATGTGGGGTGGCATGGTGCGCTAGAGACACGAGTTCAACTCCACCTTATCATCATATCATATCATAGAAGTTACAGTGCCGAAGGCCATTCGGCCCATTGAGTCTGCACCAGCCCTTGGAAAGAACACCTACTTAAGCTCATGCCTCCACCCTATTCCTGTAACCCCACCTAACTGTTTTTGATTCTGCAGTTATTGCTGCTGTTAATCACATCCATGCCGGACCCATGTTCATTCCAATATTTATTTCTGATGTAAATCAGCCCTATTTGGATGCAGTTTGTGCCCTATAGCATTATAGCATCTAATTTATGTATGAATAGACCATCATGTCTGAAAAGCTTGTTTTAAATTTAAATCACTCCGAAACTGTATTACCTGAAGATGAGCAATAAACAAACCACAGTCCAATCCTGCTGCTCTATATTGAGAGGAGAAAGTCTGTTCGGTAACTTGAGGATGAGGCTGCATCCAGGATTTTGACCCAGCGACAGTGAAGGAACATTAATATATTTCCAGGTCAGGAGTATCTTGGAGGGGAACCTCCAGGTGATGGTGCGTCAATGTATCTGCTGCTCTTGTCTTTCTGGATGGCAGAGGTTATGAGTTTGGAAGGTGCTGCCTAAATGAACCTGGGTGAGTTATCGTGCATCTTGTAGCTGGTACACAATGCTGCTACTGTTCGCCAGTGTAGCGAGATTGAATGTTTGTGGATGGGGTGCCAATCAAATGGGCTTGTTTTTTCTGGATGTTGTCAAGCTTCTTGAATGTTGTTGGAGCTGCACTCATCCAAGCAAGTGGGGAATATTCCATCATGCTCCTGACCTGGGTCTTGCAGATGGTGGACTGGCTTTGCTGAGCCTGGGGTTGAGTTGCGTGCCACAGGATTGCTGGCCTCCGACCTGCTCTGGTAGCCACAATATTTATATGGCTAGTCCAGTTCATTTTCTGGTCAGTGCTAACCCCCAGGATGTTGATTGTGGGAGGTTTAGCGATGGTAATGCCATTGAATGTTAAGGGTCAATCATTAGATCCTCTCTTGTTAGAGACGGTCAATGCCTGGCACTTGTGTGGTGTGAAAGTAACTTGCCACTTGTCAGCTCAAGCCTGGCTATTGCCCAGGTCTTGCTGCATTTGGACATGGATTGTGTTATAACCCCAATGGAGGTCCCGGGACAGGACCATACAATTTCCCATTACCTCCCCAGAATAGGAACTGCCCCTTTAAGGGAGCAGGGCTTCCTCTTAACAGGGAGAGCCCAATCTCACATAAAACCCTCGTCTGGGGGCAATCAGGGAAGGAGATTCTTGAAAATGAAAAATGAATGAAAATGAAAATTGCTTATTGTCACAAGTCGGCTTCAAAATGAAGTTACTGTGAAAAGCCCCTAGTCGCCACATTCCGGCGCCTGTTCGGGGAGGCTGTTACGGGAATCGAACCGTGCTGCTGGCCTGCCTTCAAAGCCAGCTATTTAGCCCTGTGTTGCGGAGTTGAGGAGTTTGGATTTGTATCATAATAAACCTTATTCATTACTTTCTACCTATCATCGCTGTGTCCTGCTGTCCGCGAATTCAACAGACTGCATCAGTGTCTGAGGAGCCGTGAATGGTGCTGAACATTGTTTAGTCACCTGCAAACATCCCCAATTCTTTTTAAAAAAAATAATTTAGAGTACCCAATTAATTTTTTCCAATTAATGGGCCATTTTTTGTGGCCAATCCACCTAGCCTGCACATCTTTTGGGTTGTGGGGGTGAAACCCACAGAAAATTTGGGGAGAATGTGCAAACTCCACACAAACAGTGACCCAGGGCCGGGATCGAACTTGGGACCTTGGCACCGTGAGAGGCAGTGTTAACATCCCCAATTCTGACGTTATGAGGGAAGGCAGGTCATTGATAAAGATGTTGGGCCTAGGACTCTGCCATGAGAAACTCCTGCAGTGATGTCCTGGAACTGAGATAATTGACATTCAACAAACACAACCAACTTCCTTTGTGCAAGTTATGACCAGCGGAGTTTCCCCCGATTCCCATTGACACCAGTTTTGCTCGGATTCCCTGATGCAATACTTGGTTAAATGCTGGCTTGGTTTAAATAACAGTTACTCTCAGATTACCTTTGGAGTTCAGCTCTTTTGACCATGTTTGAACCAAGGCTGTAATGAGATCAGGAGCTAAGTGACCCTGCCAGAACCCAAACTGGCATCAATGATAATCTAATAATAATCATTATTAGTGTCACAATTAGGCTTACATTAACACTGCAATAAAGTTATTTCGAAAAGCCCCTAGTCGCCACACTCCGGCGCCTGTTCGGGTACACTGCGGGAGAATTCAGAATGTCCAATTCACCTACCAAGCATGTCTTTCGGGACTTGTGGGAGGAAACCGGAGACTCAATGTGCAGACTCAGCACAGACATGACCCAAGAGCAGGTTATTGCTGAGCAAGTGCCACTTGATAGCACTGCTGATGGCCCCTCCATCACCTTACTGATGATTGAGAGAAGACTGATGAGGCAGTATTGGGCTGTGTTTGATTTGTCCTGCGCTTTGTGTACAGGACATACCTGGGTAATTTTCCACACTGCTGGGTAATCAGTAATTTACAAAGATTCCCGATAGCTTCCTTGCATTTGCACTCCATGTCTACATTAATAAACTGAGGACCCCATTAGCTTTTTTTTGTAAACATCTTGATCAACAGCTTAATCACCCAATTGTCGACATTTACCACCCTTCACCCCCACCACCGCTGGGATATTTGATTCTACACGGTTTAAAATTGCACCATTGACGGAGAGGTTTAGAGAGGGAATTTCACAGTTTCCGGCCTTGGCCCTACACTGATGGTGGAATAATTTAAATGGGGAATTTTAATTATTGTTGAGCTAGCACATAATACCCTACCAGTCATTGTATTCTAACTTTTTTTGTTGTTGTTGTTTGTGAGCAGAGTGCAGATATCTCAGAGGGTTGTAAAACTGGAGATTACAGAGATAGGGAGGGATAAGGCCCTGAAGGGACTTGCAAACAAGGTAGAGGATGTGAATTTTAAAATCAAGACTGTCCTACATAAGGAGCCAGTGTAGGTCAGTGAGCACAGGGGTGATGGGTGAACAGGACTACTTGGTGTGAGAAAGCCCACAGTCAGCAGAGTTTGGGATGATCTCATGTTTCAGTGCTGAAATGTGGACAGGAATGTATTGGAATCAACAAATCTAAAGATAACAGGGGCATGGATGAGGGTTTCAGCAGCAGATGAGCTGGGATGGAGGGGGAGACAGGTGAGATTATGGAGATTGAAATATCTGGTATTAGTGATGGGGTCGATATGGGGTCAGAAACTCATCTTGGGGTCAAATAGGACCCGGAGATTGTGCAGAGTGCAGTTCAGCCTCAGACAGCTCCCAGGAAGAGGGATGGACTCAGGAGTTAGGGAACGGAATTTCTAATGGTGACTGAAGACAATGGCTTTGGTCTTCCCAAATTTTTAATAGGCGGAAATTTCTGCTCATCCAGCACTGGATGTGGGATAAGCAGTTTGATAATTTAGTAACAGTGGGGGAATGGAGAGGGATAGTGGTGAGGTAGAGCTGAGTGTCGTCAGTATCCATGTGAAAACTAACACGGTGCTTTGGGATGATGTCACCTAGTGGCCGTGTGTAGGTGGGAAATAGGAGGGGCTGAGGACAGATCCTTGGGGACACCGAGTACAAGGACTTTGGAAAGGAAAGGGAGATTGGAGATGGAGCGGTAGGTTGCCAAGACGATGGGGTCAAGGGTTTTGTTTTTAGGTTGGATGATGAGTGAATTTTTTAAAAAATAAATGTTTTTTATTGGGTTTTTGAATAAAGTATATTTACCGTTATGTACACAAAATAGAATACACACATATATATATATACATAGAGGAGAAGGGAACACGCACAAAAAACAAAACAAACAGCAACAAAAAAAAAGTTAGCTAGCTCAACAACAGCAGCTCTGTACAATTGGCAGTATTGTTTTTAGCACATAAGTAGGCATCTGTTTGGGGAGGGGGGGTGAAACTGGGTGGGAACATAGACATTTGGGCGCCGGGGAAACAAATACAGAACAATTACAGAGGGCAATACGCGAATGGATCTGGTTTTGGTGCTGTAGCTTGCTTCTCCCGGACGGTTTTCGCTGCCGTCGTCATCTTGCGATCACCTCCGCTTCAGCCGTTCGTCCTGTCTTTCGCACGGATTTTCCTTGTTCTCTGCTCCTGTAGATGCCAAGTTTGTTCTTGTTTACGTGCCCTACTTCCGGCTATCATTCCCTTGCCTCCTCCCACCTCACTGGTTCCCCTCTATTGTTCCCTGTCTCCTCCCTCTTCCACCTCCTCCCCTTCTCCTGTGATTAGCCTTTCTTTCCTCTTAGGTTTAGCTGCTATCCCCCCCACCACGGTCTATCCCTCTCTCCCCCAGACTCAGGTACTTTCCGCCCGGCTCGGGTACTTTCCCCTGATTCTTGGCGACCAGTCTATTCTTCTGCTTGTTTGTTGCCACTAACAGGTCTCGGAACAATTGGGTGAATGGCTCCCACGTTCTGTGGAAGCCGTCGTCTGACCCTCGGATGGCGAATTTGATTTTCTCCATTTGCAGAGATTCTGAGAGGTCGGACAGCCAGTCTGCAGCTTTGGGTGGTGCTGCTGACCGCCAGCTGAACAGGATTCTATGGCGGGCGATCAGGGAGGCAAAGGCAAGGGCGTCCGCCCTCCTCCCCGGAAATAGATCTGGCTGGTCTGATACTCCCACGACTGCCACATTCGGGCATGGATCCACCCTCATCCCCATCACTTTGGACATTGCCTCGAAGAAGGGGGTCCAGTACATGGAACATAGAACAGTATAGCACAGAACAGGCCCTTCGGCCCTCAATGTTGTGCCATGCTTTGTCCGAAACCAAGATCAAGCTATCCCACTCCCTGTCATTATGGTGTGCTCCATGTGCCTATCCAATAGCCGCTTGAAAATTCCTAAAGTGTCCGACACCACTATCACAGCAGGCAGTCCATTCCACACCCTAACCACTCTCTGAGTAAAGAACCCATCTCAGACATCCCTCCTATATCTCCCACCCTGATTCTTATCGTTATGCCTCCTTGTATCAGCTGCATCCACCCGAGGAAATAGTCTCTGAACGCCCACTCTATCTATCCCCCTCATCATCTTATAAACCTCTATTAAGTCGCCTCTCATTCTCCTTCGCTCCAATGAGAAAAGCCCTAGCTCCCTCAACCTTTCCTCATAAGACCTACCCTCCAATCCAGGCAGCACTCAGGTAAATCTCCTTTGCTCCTTTCCAATGCTTCCACATACTTCCCATAATGAGGTGACCAGAACTGCACACAATACTCCAAATATGGTCTCACCAGGGTCCTGTACTGTTGCAGCATAACCCCACGGCTCTTAAACTCCAGCCCCCTGTTAATAAACGCTAACACACTATAGGCCTTCTTCACTGCTCTATCCACTTGAGTGGCAACCTTCAAATTGATTTGCTTTATTGTCACATATACCGAAGTACAGTGAAAAGTATTTTTCTGCGGCAGAGGGAACGTACACAGTCCGTACAGTAGTAGACAAAAGAATAATCAACAGAGAACATTGACAAATAGTACAACAACAAACAGTGATTGGTTACAGTGCGGAACAAGGGGCCAAACAAAGCAAATACATGAGCCAGAGCAGCATAGGGTGTCATTACAGGGAGTTCTTACAGGGAGTGGATCAGTCCGAGGGGCAGTCGTTGAGGAGTCTTGTAGCTGTGGGGAAGAAGCTGTTCCTAAGTCTGAATGTGCGAGTCTTCAGACTTCTGTACCTTCTGCCTGATGGAAGGGTCTGGAAGAAGGCAATGTCTGGGTGGGAGAGGTCTCTGGTAATGCTGTCTGCCTTCCTGAGGCAGTGGTATGTGTATACAGGATGAATCTGGGAGTGGCAAGCTTGTGTGATGCGTTGGGCTGAGTTCATCACACTGTAGTTTCTTGCGATCTTGGACCAAGCTGTGATGCAGCCGGATAGGATGCTCTCTATCGCACATCTGTAGAAGTTTGTGAGAGTTGATGCAGACATGCCAAATTTCTTTAGCCTCCGTAGGAAGTAGAGACGTCGTTGGGCTTTCTTGACTGTTGCATCAACGTTAGTGGACCAGGACAGACTGTTGGTGATGGTGACCCCAGGAACTTAAAGCTATCGACCATCTCCACTTCAGAGCCATTGATGCAGACGGGAGTGCGTGTCTTGCTATGCTTCCTGAAGTCGATGATCAGTTCTTGGTCTTTCCAACATTTAGAGGGAGATTGTTTTCGGTACACCATGCAACCAACTGATTTATCTCCCTCCTGTAGTCTGATTCATCGTTGTTTGAGATACGGCCCACCACAGTCGTATCATCCGCAAACTTATAGATTGAGTTTGATTTAAATATTGCCACACAGTCATGTGTGTATAGGGAGTACAGTAGAGGACTGAGTACACATCCTTGTGGGGCCCCAGTGTTGAGGACTATTGTGGAGGAGGTGCTGTTGCCTATCCTGACAGATTGCGGTCTGTTGGTGAGGAAGTCGAGGATCCAGCTGCACAGGGAGGGGTCAAGTCCAAGATTGCGGAGTTTGGTTATCAGTCTTGTTGGGATAATGGTGTTGAAGGCGGAGCTGTAGTCAATGAACAGCAGTCTTACATAGGTATCCTTGTTGTCGAGGTGTTTGAGTGTTGATTGCAGAGCCAGTGAGATTGCGGTGATAGGCAAACTGCATTGGATCGAGACCGTCTGGGATGCTGGCAGTGATCCATCTCATGACCAGCCGCTCAAAGCATTCCATGATGACAGACGTTAGTCGTTGAGGCAGGCTACCTTGTTCTTTTTTAGTACTGGTATTATGGTGGTCTTCTTGAAGGAGGTAGTACCCCGCAAGTCTGGGGCAAGACCAGAACATGTGGGCATGATTGGCCAGGCCTCCTTGGCACTGTTCCCACCTATCCTCCACCTTCAGGAAGACCATACTCATACGAGTTCTTGTTAAGTGGACTCTATGTACCACTTTTAGTTGCGTCAGGCTGAGCCTTGCGCACGTGGAGGTGGAGTTGACCCCATGCAGTGCTTCGCTCCAGAGTCCCCACCCTATTTCAATCCCCAAGTCCTCCTCCCATTTCTTTCTTGTTGCATCCAATACGGTGTCGGCCCTTTCTATCAATCGGTCATACATGTCGCTACAGTTGCCTTTATCTAGGATGCTTGTGTCCAGTAACTTTTCCAGTAATGTCTGTCGTGGCGGTTGTGGATACGTCCTTGTCTCCTTTCGTAGGAAGTTTTTGAGTTGCAGGTACCTTAGCTCGCTCCCCCTGGCTAGCTGGAATTTCTCTGTCAGTTCGTCCATTGTTGCAATCCTGCCGTCCGTGTATAGGTCCCTGACTGTCAGTGTCCCTCCGTCCTGTCCCCACTTTTTAAAGGTGGCGTCAGTTAGCGCTGGTGCAAACCTATGGTTGTTGCAGATGGGAGCTTTGTCCGACATTTTGGTCAGGCCAAATTGTGGCCGTAGTTGGTTTCAGGACTGGATGGTGGCTATCACCACCGGGCTGCTGTCGTGTTTTTTGGGTGGGGTTGGGAGTGCCGCCGTGGCGAGGGCCTAGAGGGAGGTCCCCTTGCAGGAGGCCTCTTCCGCGCGCACCCACTCGGCTTCTGGCTCCTTGATTCGCCCGCTTATCCGTTCAGCGTCGTCGCCCAGTGGTAGAATTGTATGTTTGGGAGGGCTAGCCCCCCCCCCCCCCCCCCCCCCCCTCCCCCCTCCCCCGATTTTGTTTTTTTAGGACCTTCTTCGGGATCCTTGCATTCGCCCCCCAACTCCCCCCCCCATATGAACACCATGATTAGTTTGTCTAGTGCTTTGGAAAAGGCCTTAGGGATGTAGATCGGGATGGATCTAAATAGGAAGAGGTATCTGGGCAGCAAGTTCCCGCCTGTATGGTTAAAATCAGCTCAGAAAGGACAATCTCACCTCATCGAATTAACAGTGCAGAAGGAGGCCATTTGGCCCATCAGGTCTGCACCGGCCCTCGGAAAGACCATTCTACTTAAGCCCACACCTCCACCCTATCCCCGTAACCCAGTAACCCCACCTAGCTTTTTTGGACACCAAGGGCAATTTAGCATGGCCAGTCCACCTAACCTGCACATCTTTGGATTGTGGGAGGAAACCAGAGCACCCGAGGAAACACACGCAGACACGGGGAGAACTTACAGACTCCGCACAGACAGTGACCCAAGCCGGGAATCGAACCCTGGTCCCTGGTGCTGTGAACGAACAGTGCTGCCCACTGTGCTACCATGCCACCCTTGCATCCAAGCTCCCGGATTGTCTGTCTTCTCTCCAGGTAAGTTCCTGTTTGTATTTCACTGTGACAGGGCAGAGATCTGATTGAAGGGATTCCAACATGGGAGTTCTGGGAAAGATGGGCAAAGATTTGGGAGGCGACAACATGATCTAATAGTTTGGAGTGGAGAGGGATGGGACAGTAATTTGTTAGGATGGCAGGGTCAAGGACCGGTTTTATTGAGGAGGGGGTGATGATGGTAGATTTGAAGGACAGAGGGACAGTACCTGAAGAGACAGAAATGTTGACAATATCCATGGACATAGGGGAGTTGGCTGATCAGTAGCTGAGTGGGAATAGGGTCGATGGAGCAGGAGCTGGATCTCATGGACAAGATGAGCTCTGAGAGGGTATGAGGGAAGATGGGAGAGAAACTAGAGAAAGATGTGGGTTCAGGGCTCGGGAAAGGATGACATTTAGAGACAGTTTGGTCCGGTGGGCTTGGGAAAGGGAGGGAAGCAGCAGAGGCAGCTGATCGGATTTACTCAATCTCAGTCACAAAGAAGCTCCACAAGCTCCTCACACGTCTTGTTGAGGTGAGTACGGAAGAGACAGGGGAAAGTGAGAGTACGTCAAAAGGAACTAATTTGTGTCAGAGATATTTAAAAACTTTCAGCACTCTGCGTATTTAACACGATTCTGATTTAGTTGACTTTTAGCCAGAGTATTAGCCCCTGTAAATGGGCTGGAGTTTGTTAGCAGCAGAAAGAGACCCAAATGAACATGTTTCAGTCCTGAATGTGAGGAACAGCAAAATCCAATCACTGTGGTTACTTGTGGCCTCGTTGGTGTCTCAGGAGGTGGGATGAAGTGGTGAATCCCTTCCCACACTCGGAGCAGGCGAACGGTCACTCGTCAGTGTGAACATGTTGATGGCGCATCAGATCTCCAGACCTTTTATAGCACTTTCTGCAATCTGGACATTGAAAAGGTCTCTCATCAGTGTGAACTCGTTGATGTCTCAGCAGGTGGGATGAAGTGGTGAATCCCTTCCCACACTCGGAGCAGGCGAATGGTCTCTCCCCAGTGTGAACTCGCTGGTGCTTCCGCAGTGCGGATGACTCAGTGAATCCCTTCCCACAGTTGGAGCAGGTGAATGGCCTCTCCCCAGTGTGAATTCGCTGGTGACTCAGCAGGTGGGATGACTTAGTGAATCCCTTCCCACACTCGGAGCAGGTGAATGGTCTCTCCCCAGTGTGAACTCGCTGGTGTGTGGACAGATTAGATGACTCAGTGAACCCCTTCCCACACTCGGAGCAGGTGAACGGTCTCTCCCCAGTGTGAATTCGCTGATGTACAGTGAGGTTAGATGATCGTCTGAACCCAGTCCCGCAGTGAGAGCACCTGAACGGTTTCTCATCAGTGTGAACACGTTGATGGCGTATCAGATCCCCAGAACCTTTGAAGCACTTCCCGCAGTCTGGACATTGAAACGGTCTCTCCCCACTGTGAACTCGCTGGTGTCTCAGCAGGTGGGCTGACATAGTAAATCCCTTCCCACACTCTGAGCAGGTGAATGGTCTCTCCCCAGTGTGAACTCGCTGGTGACTCAGCAGGAGGGATGAGTGAGTGAATCCTTTGCCACACTCTGAGCAGGTGAATGGTCTCTCCCCAGTGTGAATTCGCTGGTGCTTCTGCAGAGCAGATAACTGAGTGAATCCCTTGCCACACTTGGCGCAGGCAAATGGCCTCTCCCCAGTGTGAATTCGCTGATGTGCAGTGAGGTGCGATGATTTTTTGAACTCAGTCCCACAGTAAGAGCACCTAAACGGTCTCTCCCCAGTGTGAATTCGCTGGTGGCTAAGCAGGTCGGATGACTGAGTGAATCCCTTCCCACACTTGGAGCAGGTGAATGGTCTCTCCCCAGTGTGACTGCGTCGATGAGTTTCCAGCTGGGATGGGGAAGTGAATCCTTTCCCACAGTCCGCACATTTCCACGGTTTCTCCTCAGTGTGACTGCATTTGTGGCTTGTGAGGCCTGATGATAGAGCGAATCCTCGTCCACACACACAAATCATGTACGGTTTCTCCCCACTGTGAACGATGCTTTTTCCTTCCATGTTCAATGATATTCCGATGATATTCAGGATGTGATAAATAGAGATCTCTGTCAGATCCTGATGTGATGCTTGGTTTGAGTTTCCGAACTTTGAAACCTCCCCTTCGAACACCCTGTGAAACTGATTTAAAAACAGAAAATAGGGAGTGAGAGAGAACCCACAAGACCACAAGGCAGGTTGTGAAATTGAGCTGAATGAATCTGCTCACTTGTGGGGCCGGCACTGGGAAAAAGTGACCATGAAAACTGCTGGATTGTCATAAAAACCCAATTGGCCTCTTTTGGAGGAGAGAGAAAGAGGCGAAGAGGGATTTTGTATATCCAGAAGACATATTAAGAGAGTAGTTGGCAAAGCATATTCGACCTTGAGCTTCATAAATAGAAATATTGATACTGACACTATGCTTTTGGTGGCACGGTGGTTAGCACTGCTACCTCACAGCGCCAGGGACCCGGGTTCAATTCCGGCCTTGGTGACTGTGTGTGTGGAGTTTGCACTTTCTCCCCGTGTCTGCGTGGGTTTCCACCTGGTGCTCAGGTTTCCTCCAATACAAAGAAGGGAAAGTTAGGTGGAATTGGTCTTGATAAATTGCCCGGTAGTGTCCAGGGATGTGCAGGTTAGGTGGGGCTATGGGGTTACAAGGAGAGGGTCGGGGGCGGGGGGGGGGGGGGGGGGGGGGTGCCTAGGCAGGGTGTCCTTTCAGAGAATCGGTGCAGACTCGATGGGCCAAATGGCCTCCTTCTGCTCTGTAGGAATTCTATGGTTCTAATTCTATTCTATAAATCTTTATAAAGCTCTGGTCATCACTCTTCAGGAAGGATGTGAAGGTTCTTGAGAAGGTGCAGAGGTGATTTACCAGAATGGTTCCAGCAAAGGAGGTGGAGGGGAGATTTGTGTTCAGGTACACAAGATTACGCCAGGTTTCCATTGGGTGGACAAAGAAACTCTGTTTCCATTCACTGATCGTACAAGCACTAGGGAGACAGATTTAAAGTTTTGGGTAAAACCTGGATTGAACTATAAAAGATCCTGAGGGTTCTTGACAGGGTGGATATGGAGGGAATGTTTCCTCTTGTGGGAGAAGCGAGAATGAGAGCAAAATAAGGAGTCACCCATTTAAGATGGAGATGATGATTTTTTATTCTCTTGAGGGTTGTAAGATTTTGGAACTCACGTCCTTAAAAGGCAGTGAAAGCAGAGTCCTTGAATATTTTTAAGGCAGAGCTGGATAGATTCTTGATGAGCAAGGGGGTGAAGGGCCATCAGGGGTAGGCAGGAATGTGGAGTTGAGGTTAGAATGAGATCAGTCGCAATCTTATTGAATGCTGATCAGGCTCGAGGGGCCAAGTGGCCTGATCCTAGTTTGTATGTAAAAGGTACAGGAGATATGAGGTGACATGAGATATGGTTTTACACAGCGAGCGGCAATGACCTGAAACTTGCTGCCTATGAGGGAGTTTGAAAATAGATCCATGAATCATTTGATTTCCAAAGGAAATTGGATAGACACCTGAGGGAAATAAACCTGCGAAGATACAGGGAGCAGGAGAATGGGACTGACTGGATTGCTCCAGAGAGCTGGCATGGATTCACTGGGCCGAATGCCATTCTCTGTACCATCATGTCTCTGATTCTTTTGTGCAGTCTAGTTTTGTAATTTAACACCGGGGGGGACAGATATCGTTCAGGTAAATCTGTGCTACACTCCCTCCGAGGCCATTCTATCCTTCCTCAGGTTTGTTGACCAGAACTGAACACAGTTCTCCAGGTTTGGTCGAACCAGGGTTTGTGAATCTCGGGGCTTTTCCAGTCACACTGAGACCTGAAATCTTCCCTCACAGACAGAAAGGTCAAACCTTTTACCTTCCACACCCAGATGCTGTTGATATTCAGGTTCTGATGAATCGAGTGACTCTGTCAGATCGCGATGTGACGTTTGGTTTGCTTTTCCCGTCTGTTAAACCACCACTTCCAGTATCCTGTAAATTTACAGAAATCTCACTGTCGGTTTGGGATAGAAATTCACAACATTCTCTCCTCATCAACTTTGATTAAATGTATTCCTGGAGCTTTGGTCACATGACCTGCCGCCATCCTCCAGCCATTAATCTGTCAACACATCCATCCTTGTGACACGCTGCCTTCCTCGGCCAATTGGGAAGCAAAAGGACTGGGTACTTTACAGGACAGTGATTGTCAGCCAAATAACCTTTACCCCATTTTCAATATTTTTATATCCACTAAGAGAAATGTTCAAAGAAAATTACATTAAAATCTTCTTTACTGTCGTAATGATTTCCCAGACACGATTCTCACCAAGACAGAAGGTTAAATTTGAATTCATTTAAAGTCTATTGAAGACCCTGAAACAATTGTTGGTTGTTGCAAAGACCCACCTGATTCACTCATGTCCTTCAGTGAAGGAAATCTTCTATCCTTTCCTGGTCTGGCCTACAGGTGACTCCAGATCCACAGTCAGCTGGTTGACTCTCTGAGATGCTCTCTGAGATACACTCAGTTCAAGGGCAATTAGTGCTGGGCAGTGAATGCTGGCCCAGCCAGCGACACCCACATCCCGTGAATGAACAGAAAAGAAAATCTGCCATCCTTACCTGGTCTGGCCAACACGATTCCAAACCACAGCAATATGGTTGACTCTTTAAATGCCCTCCGAGATGGCCGAGCAAGCCACTCGGTTTGAGGGAAATTAGGGATGGGCAATAAATGTTGGCCCAGCCAGTGACTCCCACAAATCAATAAAATAAAATCCTGGAGACTCCAGTCAGTCAATCCGGGAGAGTTGGCATCCGGTCCAGGCTCGCAGCGCATGCGCCCTGTGGCATCATGTCCTCTGTAAAGATGGCGGCCGGTAACCCGGGCCTGTCACCGCTCAGCTCTCACTCTGTTCGGTGCTGTTTAAGACGGGACCGTTAACATTTTCCTCGGGAGTTGAAGCCTCCACGGGGTATTTATGAACCCTCCCGGCTCACTTCGCAGCTTCTATCGCTCCCCGGCCACCCACGGCTCCATTCCTGAAAGTCGCTCGATTGTTGCTTCCCCGCTCCTTGCACCGTCAGCGACAATCTGAACTGCGCATGCGCCGGTCACAGCCCGAACGCCGCATGCTCCAGTCACAGCCGGACTCTGCGCATGTGCGAGAAGCTTCTGTCATGTGGATAGAGCACATTCTCAGCTGCAACGCATATTGGGTAATAAACCCACTATTGAAATGGATATGTTTGATTTAAATTATGCTTTGCGAACTGATTATGATTAGTAACATTGGGCCAAGGCAACTCCCACATCCCAAGAACAAATAAAGGAAAGTTGGCAGTTAGAAAGGCAAATGCAATGTTCGCATTCATTTCAAGAGAGCTACAATACAAGATGAATGGGGATGAGAAACATATCAGCCATGATCGAATGGCAGAGCAACCTCAAAAACTCGATGGGCTGAATGGCCTAATTCTGCTTCTCTATCTTTTTTTTTAATGAGGGAATCTCATCAAAACTTTTGTAAAAAAATTGTTGGAATCCATCCCAGACCTGGATATAGATCAATTGATTCTTGGAGGAGACTTCAATTGTGTTCTGGACCCTAAATGGACTGGTCCAAGCTGATTCAACCACAACAAAAACATGGAAAAGGAATGAAACCGGACGGACCACCCGGCATCGACCCAGGCACCAGAAACGACAACGGCAAACCCAGCAAAAGATTTTTAAAATCTGTTCCCATCAGTAGATTGTATAAGGATTACGGGACACAGATTTAAGATTGTGAACAAGATCTACAGGGGAGATAGGAGGTAGACATTTTATACAGTGAGTGATAATGATATGGAACTCAATGCTTACACACAAAGGTCGATAATCTCCAGGTCCTGGTAACTCGAACAGTGGTGTTAGAATTTGATGTGAGGATTGATTGTGAGTTTCCTGTCTGCGTATCCCTTTCTAAGTCCCTGTGAAAGAAGTTTACAAAGGCATCACTGTCAGACCAGAAATGAAATTCAGGAAGATAAATATTTCGCCTGGTTTGAATTTGCTGTGTGTAAATCCTTCCCTACTAATCACTTGTAAAAGGAGTTTCCAAAATTAATCACCATCAGTCCGTCATTTCATTTCACATGGGACAGAACGTCTAATAAGACAGTGAAATCCGGAGAGCAGGATTTTCTTCCTTTTCTTTAACAGCCTCCCCGAACAGGCGCCGGAATGTGGTGACTAGGGGCTTTTCACAGTAACTTCATTTGAAGCCTACTTGTGACAATAAGCGATTTTCATTTGATTCATTTTCATCTCTGCCACCGCTTTGCATCATTAATAAGACATTGGGAATCAAAGACGAATGCAGTTTGATGGACAGGTTGTCTCCATTCTGAACAATGGGGAACAAGCTCCTCCCACTGATTGAAACATCGCCACCGACAAACACGGCAAACGCGCATGCGCCCAGATACACATCCAATAAAGATGGCGGCCGTAAATCCGGGCCGAAGATGAGGAGCTGCAGCCCCGCTCGGTACAAACGGGGTCCCGTAAACCTTTCCGAGGTTTGCGATTTCAACAACTTTACACAACGTTTCCGCCCACTCCCGCGATCTCTCGCTCCCTCCATATTGTTAAACACCTCTTACCAATTTCCATTCTAAAAAAGACTTCCTTCTCCATCGCCATTACCCACACTGCGCATGCTTCAATCACAGCGGGCCCGCCCCTCATTCACTCCGATTGGTTGGAGGACGAGCTGCTCCTGGTCGGTCGTCCAGTCCCGCCCCTCCTCTTCCTATTGGTCCGGAGCTGCCGTCAATCACCTGGGCATTGTGAGGCTGATTTCAGGCTGACTCGCTGATTGTTCAATAATCATAGAGGTACAATCATAAAATTTACAGTGCAGAAGGAGGCCATTCGGCCCATCGAGTCTGCACCGGCTCTTGGAAAGCGCACCCTACTTAAGCCCGCAACTCCACCCTATCCCTGTAACCCATCAACCCCATCTAACGTAAGGGCAATTTAGCATGGCCAATCCACCGAACCTGCACATCTTTGGACTGTGGGAGGAAACCGGAGCACCCGGAGGAAGCCCACGCAGACACGGGGAGAACGGGCAGACTCCGCACAGGCAGTGACACTTTTGTTGGGACTTGCTGATTTTGGTCTTTTATTTTGACTGGACCACATGCTTGGGGAAAGCAAGAGAGGAAAGAAGGTTCAATAGAAACTAGAATGGTCTGTTGTGAATTTCTACCCTATTCTTCCAGTGATCATTTTTGTAAACTTATTTTTCAGGCATTAGAATGGGAGGATTGGCAGCCTGGCAACTCGAACCAAATATAACATCAAGATCTGACAGTCACTCAATTCATTAGGATCTAAATATCACAAACTGTCAATGTGCTTGTCTGTTCTGACTGTGGGAAGAGATTTCAAACATCAGTGTGACTGGAAAAGCCCCGAGACACACACACCTGAGTGAGAGTGTTCCAGTGAACTGACTGTGGAAAGAGCTTTAACCAGTTACACAGCCTGAAAAATCAGAGTGTTTCCACTTGTGGAAGAGTCTGAGACCAGAGGGCATAATCTCAGAGTAAGGGATCTCAAATTTATGACAGAGATTAGGAGACATTTCTTCCATCAGAGGGCAGTGAATCTGTGGAATTCTTCAGCTGTGAAATCAATCTGTCTCTGAAGTTTACCATAAAAAGGCAAAGGTGAAGGTGTGTTTACCCGGATGGGCCGCTTGGGGGCGCATGGCTCTTTCACCGAGGGGCCATGAGTTCAGACACATCCCAGACAGGTCTGGTGAGAAATATCTGTCTGGGAAAGGGGAGATAACTGTATAATCGGGGAAATGGAGCGGTGCTGATGAACCTCAGAGAAAGGAGTTCTGATTAGTCTTATTTTCTTGATTTTTCATTCAATTTCAGTGAAAATATTACACAAAAGTTTATTTTGATGTTTACAAAAGGGAACATAACAATTGAGGGTCACAGTAAGAACAAAACACATGCCCTCTGAGCTGCCAAATGTATGTACGACTGTAACACAAGAGAGAACAGGAGCTCAGCATAAAGGGAAAGCAACAGTTGTGAATAAGTACGAGATACATTACTTATTTAGACATAGTAAGAAGTCTTACAACACCAGGTTAAAGTCCAACAGGTTTGTTTCGATGTCACTAGCTTTCGGTCATGACATTATTTAGACATGACATTATTTAGACATGACAGTGAGAGAAATTATTAGCTACAATTACATTACAGCCAAAATTATCTCGTACATTTTAAACTGAAAAACAGAAATACTGTTGATGATTGTCTCAGTTACAGATGCAGAATAATAAACTGAGAGAATTTTACTGTTAGAGTCACCAAGAGGAGATATTGTATTTGTGTCACACACACATCATAATAAATAGCTGAGGAAAATCTACAACGTCCAAACGTCAACCGATCACTTGATCTGTAAAAGAGAGAGAAAATGATGAAGCAGATGTTTATGATCAGGGACATTGATGTTAGAGTTTTTAATCAATCAAACATTTAGAGATTTTTTAAGCGGCTTCTGTCAGTCTGAAGTGTGAGTGGATTGAATCTTCTCACCTTCACCAGAGTGACTGCAGCGCTGTAGGAAATGCTCAGGAAGAACAGGGTGATGAATGTGGAAGCGGTTGTCCAGATGTTCCCGTTATCATCCTCATAGTCTTCAGTCCAGGTGTGGCCTGTGGTATCTATGAGGATAAAGCCAAATAAATATAATCAGACTGTTTATTAATCATGGATATATTTTTAATATTCTCGTTTCATTTTCTCCCGCTGCTAATTCATTCTTTAATATATTTGTCATTGCATATCTACTGTTCAGTTTGTGACACTCAGAAATCGATCTGTGTAACTTAATTTTTCCAATTAAGGGGCAATTTGGCGTGGCCAATCCACCTACCCTGCACAACTTTGGGTTGTGGGGGTGAGACCCATAGGTCACAGGGAGAATGTGCAAACTCCACTGGTACAGAGACCCAGGAGTGGGATCAAACCCAGGTCCTTGGCACTGTGAGGCAGCAGTGCTAACCATTGCATCACCGTGCCACCCTTGCCTGACGTTTGTGTTTGTTCTTTAGCTTTTGTGTCTGTGTAGATGCAAAATTCGTATTTCTTTACTCTTCTTTTGTGTGTCCCGATGTCTTTATAAGTGTCATTGTGTGTGTTCATGTGTCAATGAGTATTGATCTGTGTATTTGTGTGTCAGCGTATGTATGTGAACTTTGTTTATCTTCTGTCAATGTGTAGATATGAGTGTTCTATTGTGTGTGTTGAAGTCTATGTTTGTATATTAATGCCTGTGTTAATATAAGTTTATACTTCCCTGCCCAGTAATAAAAGTGTTAGTGTGTCTTTATACATTCAACATGCATGTCAGTGTCTTAATGTTTGTGTCTGGATAAGTGCGTTTGTGTGTGTGTGTGTTTGTTGATGTGTGTATTTCATCATAGAATCATCATCGTATAATCCCTACTCTGCTGAACGAGGCTATTCGGCCCATTGAGTCTGCACCGACCCACCAAAAGAGCACTATACCTGAACGCATGCTCCTGCCCTATCCCCAGAACCTCGTAACCCCACCAAATGTTGTGGGCACTAAGGGATAATATAGCATGGCCAATCCACCTAACCTGCACATATTTAGTTTGCGGGAGGAAACCGGAGCATGCGGAGGAAACAGGAATAGACATGGGAAAACGTGGAAACTCCACACAGACAATCACTAAAGGCTGGAATTGAATCCGGATTTCTGGCGCTGTGAGGCAGCAGTGCTACTTAAGCATTGATGATTGTTTATAACTATCTATTGATGTGTATTGATGCCTCTATGTGCACTAATGTATGTTTGTGCTAGCATGTGTATGAGTATGCTAATATGTGACCACGTGTGCCCATAAGTGTGTTAGTGTGGATATTTGACTCTGTTTGAATGGAAAAATTTGTGTCATCGTGAAATTCTGCTAAGTACATGTTATTGGTTACAGTTGTGTTTCATATTCTTCTGTTAGCTTGCTTGTCTCGTTTCATATGTTTGTGTATCTGTGTGGACACGTGGTTGTATGTGTCTGTTTGTATACATTTGTGTAGCCGCTTGTGTGTGTGGATTTGTGTGTGTATGTGTGTATGTGCACGTGTGTCAGTGTGTGTATAAACGTGCTTTTTGTGTTTATGTGCATGTTTGTGAATTTTTGCGCATATTTGCGTGTGTTTTTGTGTCAAAATATGTGTGGTTCGTTGTGCCTGGGTGTATGTTTATGCATGTGTTTCTATGTGTGTCTATATGTGTGTGTTTGTCTCTACGTGTGAGCGTGTGTGGGTCTGTGTGCATGTGTGTGTCGTGTTTGTGTCTGTTTATCTGTCTGTGTATTTGTATCAGCTGCCTGTAGCTTTGCCAGTTGTGGGTATTATTGGTACCGATGTAGAATATGTTGAACTTTCTGCTTCTAAATGTGTTTTCTGTGAGTTACAAGCTGACATCAGGTGACCTAATGCAAAAATACAAGGAAGCGCCTCAGGAGAGAACAGTGAAACCCCAGGGAGAATTCAATCACCAGTCTGGATTTGGATTATGGGGAATCGGTTTTAGCAGACGGATAAGAGGAACAATGGTGTTAAAAAAAATGCATCTTTATCATGATGGTCTTTTAAACCCTTCAGCCAGTAAGCTACATGACGTCTTGTAATGTCAGTGTAGCGCACAATGACTTACGAGAGAGATGAGTAGTGATGAAGTCGGTGAGGCTTTATTTAGCGAGACTTGTCCCCAGCAGTTCAGCAACAGAATGAAGCGGCGGGGAGAAGCTCGGGTTCTTATACTCCGCCTTCAGGGCGGAGCCAGGAGTCAACAGCCAACCAGGACCCGGGATCTGTCAGCCAATAGCGTCACGGCTTCACAGTCCCACATGACCCCTAATACATACCACCACAGTCAGTAACTGCGTTCTGAGTCTAGAGAACCGTTTACTTCCAAACTCCTTGCTTGGGGACTGGGAAGATATTGAGTTAATAATCTCCCTCTCTCTGGTCAGCTCAGCAAATTGCCTTTGGGATCTCCCTGCTGGAGGTGGAGAGACAGAGAGTTCACTCATCACCTTCTTCCTCTTTTGGTCGGGAAAGTGGGTTAGTATTGGCCCTTTGCTCTCTTTGTTGGGGAAGTGTGGGTACAGCAGATTAAATAATGCCGCTCCACTCATTGTTGGAAGCATGTGCGCAGTGGATTAACTAATGCCCACCGTCTCTTTGCTGGGCAAGTGGGGGTACCGTGCATTAAGTAATGCCCCTCCCCCTCTCTGTTAGGGAAGTGGGGGTACAGTGTGTAAGCTAATGCCCCTGCCCCTCTCTTTGTTGGGAAGTGGGGGTACAGTGGATTAACTAATGCCCCTGCCCTCTCTTTGCTGGTGAAGTGGGGGACAGTGGATTAACAATTTCACTTTCCCCTCTCTTTGACTGGGGATTGTTGGTCCATGTTTCTGTGTGACCCTCAATTCAGTTCCCAGTGGGTGTGATACAGCAACTTAAATCTGACATTAATTTTAAAGGGATGGACAATGAGCGAAGCAGGAACACCGAGATCGAAATGTGATGTGTTTGTCTGAAATGGGGAATTGTCCGATTTCTCCTCAGCGGGAGGAAAGTCAATGAATCCTGTAATGAATGAGTTTTGCTCTGTCTCTAACCCAGGGTGTATCTGAGCTGGGAGCTCTGGTTATATCAGACTTGGGGCCGAGACCTGTAGAAATCCGGGTCACATTGAACAGATCTGATATCAGCAAAGTGGCAGCACCATTAATTAAGCGGCTGTGTATTTAAATCACAATTGGAGGAAAAAGTTTTTATTATTTTTATTTTAGTTCGAAATGCAATTGATAGATTCTCATTGACATGAATTAACGGTGTCCTTCAGAGCGAGGGAAATGTTCACAAAATTGGGTTTACCGCTGGATTTATCAACCGTTCTGTTGATGATCTTCAAGGGGATGGCTTCATGTCCCACCACACAGGAGTAAGAAGCGCCGCTGGCCCACTCCTCCGCTGCAATGGATAACAGGCTGTACATGAAGAAGGAGCTATTGCCGTTCTCCGCCATCACCTCGGTGTTCTTGTAGTTCCCGGGATTCACCGGCTTGTCATTGACGGTCCACTTGACGAAGATCTCTCGGGGGGAGAAACCTCTCACTAAGCAGCTGAGGGAGACGAATCTCTGAGCGGAGACGTCTTCAGCCGAGGGCAGGAGGACAGAGACGGACGGTTCCCGCGGATTGGGATCTGCAGAAAATGTAAAATAAATGTAAATAAAATGGGGAATTCCGGAGACAATGGAACCGCGGGTTGGATGTGAGAGAAATGTGTTTTGTGTTGGATTTTAAAGGTTTCCATTTTCCACTTTAGGATCTGTCCGGTTTCCCAGCTCGGAGCTGAGATGGACACAAGCCTTTTCGCTGAGAATTTACGGATATTGGATTCGGAAGTTTCAGAAAGTGAACAGCAGGGAAACAGGCCATTCGGCCCGCCTGTTCTGTGCTGGTGTATAAACTCCACTCCAGGCTCCTCCCACCTTACTCCAAGATGATTGGGAAACTGCCAATGTAACACCCTTATTCAAAAGGGAGGGAGTCAAAAAGAGGTAACTATAGGCCAGGGACATTAATAGCTGAGCATTTAAGCATACAGAGTGTAATCAAGCTGGTTCTGCCCGGCTTCGTGAAGGGTAAATCATGCCTGACAAATTTATTGCAATTCTTTGAGGTGATAACGAGAAGGCTGGAGAGAGGGGGACCAGTAGATGTGATATACATGAATTTCAAAACTGTGTTTAATAAGTGAATGTACTATTGCCATGGCTGCAGATACAAAAATAGAAAGGCAAGTGGTGAGGATGACAGAATATCCATAGAGGGACAGAGACAGCTTAACTTACTGAGTAAAAACTTGGCAGATGGAACATAATGTTCGAAGATGTGAGGTTAGACACTTTGGTAGGAGGAAGAACATAACAGAATATTATTTAGATGAAGAAAGACTGGAGAAAGCTGAAGTAACGGGGGAATTGGGGGTCCTCGTGCAGAAACCACACAAAGCAAGTTCTGCAGGTAATATGGAGACAAATTTAATGTTGAGATTTATTTCAAAGGGGATAGAATGTAAACATGGGGAAGTCTCGCGAAAACAATACAAGGCATTAGTTAGACTGCACCTGATATACTTTGAATCGTTTTGTTGCCCTTATCTAAGGAAGACAGATTGGTTTTGAAGGCAGTGTAGAGAAGGATCACGAGGTTGATCGCGAGTATGGAGGGATTTTCTTATGGGGAGAGGGTAAGTAGGTTGGGCTGTACTTATTGGAGTTTAGAGGAATAAAGGAGGCCTAATTGAGACATGAAAGATTCTCAGAGAGCTTCTTAGGATAGACGTTGAGGGGTTGTTTTCCCTTGTGGGAGCGTCTGGGAGCAGCGTGCATGATCACAAAGTGAAGGTTCTCCCATTTAACACAGAGATGAGGTGGAATTTCCTCTCTCAGAGAGTAGGGAAGCTGTGGAATTATTTAACCCGGTGGCTGTAGATTCTGGGTTGCTCAGTATGTTCAAGGTTGAGAGAGACATATTTTAAATCAGTAAAGCCGGCAAGGGATATGAGGATAAGGCGGGAAAGAGGAGTTTAAGATTATCACATCAGATCAGTCATGGCCTCACTGCCGGCTGGACCGGTGTTGATGGGCCCAATGGCCAACGTCTGTTCCTCAGTCTTGTGGTCTATGGTCTCGCTCCATCTAAACCCAATGTCACAGTTGGGTTTCATTGTTCATTCATCTGCATATCAATTTCCCCCTTAAACTCTAAACGCCCAGAGTATTTAGTTAGTGGAATTACCAATCATAATGGACCATAAATACCCTGAATGCTAAATACTGACCGCTGCACTGACACTAGAAATAGACACAATGCCTCACTTATTGCTTCAGTCTCACCGCTCACCTATTTTTTTGTGGATTGAAATTCTTAAAGGAGTTGGCAGGTCCTGATGGCTCGCCACACAGTCAAACACAGCCCCACTCAGCCAGGCTTGTGTCGAGATGTTTAATTTGCTGACCACGCTCTCAGTATCTGCTCCAGGCTGGTCGGCAATCTCTGATTTCAGCGGCTTCTTCGCTTCACTCCAGGACACGTTGACTCCATGAGGAGCATTCGAAATGACGCAGGTTAAGGTTACTGTCGCCTCCAGTTCTATTGGTGGCGGCAGTATTGTTACTGAGGCATCAGTGCAAAGGGAAGGATCTGTGAATGAAAACATGAAAATTAACCGAAGTTTCATCTTCAGAATCAGGACAACAGTATTCAGCCTTCAATCACTCAATGGGAATAAATAAACTTCGAAATACCAACCTCTGAAGACCGCCTTTAATATTTGATATACAATAGAAAACCAGCGTGTTCTGTGAAAACTATTATAGAATCATAGAGTCACTCACATGCAGAAGAGGACCATTCGGTCCATCGAGACTGTACCGACCCTCCGAAAGTGCACTCTGCATAAAATAATTCCCCCACCCTATCCCTGTCACCTCACAACCCCACCTAATCTTTGGACATTCAGCGACAATTTAGCATCAGCAATTCACCTAACCTGCTCATATTTCCTCTGTGGGAGGAAACCGGAGCACCTGGAGGAAACCCGTGCAGAGACAGGGTGAAGGTGTAAACTTCACACAGTCACACAAGGTCAATATTGAGCCGGGTCCCAGGCATTGTGAGGCCTCAGTGCTAACTACTATTGTGAAAGTCGTTTAGCCCCGGTATCATTTTAAGGAATCAGTATTGCAGCATTCCCAATGCGATACATAATTCCTGATCTCTGGAATACAGTCATGAACGCTAATTTATAAATAGGTTAGATGAACTTTTCAACACTTTCCCCCGGAGCTGTTATCAATAAGGGTTTCAAGACACCCATTGCTTCTCAAATATAATCAGCTGTTTCGGAATAAAGCTGATATCAAGGCCACCTCACTCACTAAATGATTTCAAAGTAGAGGGAAACATTCTTTGCTGTTCTGATAAAATCCTGAATGGTGAGCAATCCTAATGCAGCTCTTACATCAGAATGAAACACAAACCACATGGTAGTAAATTAGAAGTTATTCTCTGCTTTGTACTAACTCCAGTAAATTCCTGATTTGGATTAACATCAGAGTAATTCTCTGCTTTGTACTAACTCCAGTAAATTCCTGATTTGGATTAACATCAGAGTGCAGGATGATTTATTGTTTCCTCTGTTTGTTTCTCTTACCAGATGCGGTGATGTTGTGACTTTGGTTGACCTCTCGATGAGTGTATAGACCGCTTTGCTGAACCATTCCCCAGCGGAGACTGTCAGCCGACTGCTCGCCGAGAAGTTCCCGTTCACTTCACAGGCGGGAGAGGTGACAAATCCTCAACCCATGGGTTGTCCATTCTTCAGCCACTTCACGTTAATTGAGTTTGGACAGAAATTGTAGATTGAACAGACGATGGTTGCAAATTTCTGTCTTGAGATTTCTTCATTGGAACTCACGGGTGAGGAGAACATTTGGAGGGATGTAATTTCCACCAGCTTCAAAAACACAAGTTAACATTTCTTACAGAAGATCTTGTAACAAATAAAATGACTTATTATGTTTAACTCTTTATCTGCAGTCAATATTTTTCGCCAGGAATCAGAACTATGCAGTGCACCATAAATGTATCATAAATAACCAAAGTTGTAAATAAAGGAATCACATATTTTCTATTTCTCACATGTTCCACAACACTTACATTTCATTCCAATGCTCTTGTCTGAGCCGCTGTGTCGAACCTCGCAGCTGATTTCGCTGCATCCCCCCTCTGACTCGGTGATGGTTAACTGGCTGCTCAGGGTGTAGGTTCCCTTCTTGTTTCTCACTGACGGGTATTTCGTAACTCCAGTGGTGATCAGCTGCCCATCTTTCTTCCAGGTAAGGCTGGAGATTTCTGGGGAGTAGTCCATCGCCAAACAGCCGTAGGTCACGGAGCCGTCGGTGTTGCGTTGCTGACAGGAGGAGACCAGGCTGTAGAGAGTGGGCGGAGACGGTGTTGCTGGGAGAGAATGGTCCAGTCAACAAGTTAGACTGTGGGATTGTATTTATTCAGTAACCAAACCTTTCAAAATTCGACTAGAACTATGAGTTTATTCTAACATTTTCCTATTAAATGCAACATCCACATTTCAGCGTTTATTTCATCTATCATTTGAGAATCATCACCTGTTTGCCCCCTTATTATAAACTCACATCTCCTGGCAGAAAAGAACATTTCGATACCATCTGAATGGTGTAATTTGCAAAGAGAGGACCAGTGGGGTTTTCCCCATTTTTTCAGCCACCATGTAATACAAAATGGAAATGTCCCATAGTTCCTGAGTCTCCCTCTTTTTGAGAGCTGACTGGTGGTGATTTAACCTGAGGGTCACCACAACTCAGGCGAGGGGCAAGGTTGAGAATGGGGGTCTTTATGAATAACCTCAGCTGGTCCAGCAATTGAACCCACGCTGGTGGGATCGCTCTTCATCACAAACCAGCCATCCAGCTAACTGAGCTGTGTACGTCACAATACAGAAAACTGAGCTGTGTACGTGACATCCAGCTCAGTGAGCTGTGCACGTCACAATCCAACTAACTGAGTTTAATACATCACAATCCAGTGAACTGGAGCTGTGTATGTCACAATCCAGCTAACTGAGCTGTGTACGTCACAATCCAGCTAACTGAGCTGTGTACATCACAATCCAGCTAACTGAGCTGTGTACATCACAATCCAGCTCACTGAGCTGTGTACATCACAATCCAGCGAACTGAGCTGCGCACGTCACAATCCATCTAACTGAGCCGTGTACGTCACAATCCAGCTAACTGAGCTGTGTACATCACAATCCAGCTCACTGAGCTGCGCACGTCACAATCCAGCTCACTGAGCTGCGCACGTCACAATCCAACTAACTGAGCAGTGTGCGTCACAATCCAGCGAACTGAGCTGTGCACGTCACAATCCAGCGAACTGAGCTGTACACGTCACAATCCAGCTAACTGAGCGGTGCAGGTCACAATCCAGCTAACTGAGCTGTGTACGTCACAATCCAGCTCACTGAGCTGTATACGTCACAATCCAGCTAACTGAGCTGTGTACGTCACAATCCAGCTAACTGAGCCGTGTGCGTCACTATCCAGTTAACTGAGCGGTGCACGTCACAATCCAGCTCACTGAGCTGTGTACATCACAATGCAGCTAGCTGAGCTGTGTACATCACAATCCAGCTCACTGAGCTGTGTACATCACAATCCAGCTCACTGAGCTGTGTACGTCACAATCCAGCTAGCTGAGCAGCGTACGTCTCAATCCAGCTAACTGAGCTGTGTACGTCACAATCCAGCTCACTGAGCTGTGTACGTCACAATCCAGCTAGCTGAGCTGCGTACGTCTCAATCCAGCTAACTGAGCTGTGTACGTCACAATCCAGCTCACTGAGCTGTGTACGTCACACTCCAGCTAGCTGAGCTGTGTGCGTCACAATCCAGCTAACTGAGCTGCGTACGTCACAATCCAGCTAACTGAGCTGTGTACGTCACAATCCAGCGAACTGAGCTGTGTACGTCACAATCCAGCTAACTGAGCTGTGCACGTCACAATCCAGCTAACTGAGCTGTGTACGTCACACTCCAGCGAACTGAGCTGTGCACGTCACAATCCAGCGAACTGAGCTGTGCACGTCACAATCCAGCGAACTGAGCTGTCGATGTCACAATCCAGCTAGCTGAGCTGTGTACGTCACAATCCAGCTAACTGAGCTGTGTACGTCACAATCCAGCTAACTGAGCTGTGTGCGTCACAATCCAGCTAACTGAGCTGGGCACGTCACAATCCAGCGAACTGAGCTGTGTACGTCACAATCCAGCTAACTGAGCAGTGTGCGTCACTATCCAGTTAACTGAGCGGTGCACGTCACAATCCAGCTCACTGAGCTGTGTACATCACAATCCAGCTAACTGAGCTGTGTACGTCACAATCCAGCTAACTGAGCGGTGCAGGTCACAATCCAGCTAACTGAGCTGTGTACATCACAATCCAGCTCACTGAGCTGTGTACGTCACAATCCAGCTAACTGAGCTGTGTACGTCACAATCCAGCTAACTGAGCGGTGTACGTCACAATCCAGCTAACTGAGCTGTGTATTTCACAGTCAACAACATTTTGTGATAAAGAAATTGTCTCTTCATTTATATCATTGCAGTTTTGGAATTTGCCTTTATTCAAACTGACTGATGCCTCCTCCTCTCTCCACCTCACTACCCCCAATCCCCAAAACACCCCACTTCGGAATGCACACTTATGTAATTACAACAAAACTCTAAATTTGAGTAGTTGCAACAATCTCTAATTTTAGGATCTTGCACATTAACAGCGGGAGGCGGCCATTCTGCTGTCGAGTCTCCTCCCCTATTCAATAAGATCCTGGCTGTGCTGATTGTGGTGTTAACTCCACATTCCGCCTGTCACTGAGACCGGGCTGTCTGCAATCCCCCCGCCCCGCGCTCCCTGTTCCCCATCTTTCTGTGATTCGCGCTGGATCTCGGCACCGTTCGCCTGCTGCCTTCACTTTCTTTCACATCTCGTGTGCTTTGTCCACTGCTCGTCTCTTTCTCCAGTTCTTTGAATGTTTCCCGTTTCCTGGCACTTTCCATGGGTTGTTTGAACTTCTCGCCAGTATTTAGGCTTTGCCCTGATTCTTATCGCTGATCGCCCACTCCATGGACTTTATTCCGGATAGCTGCAATTCTCTCAGCTCTCTGCGCCTTCAACTGGCTCTGTGTACTACCCCCGGCTCTGTGTACCTTTCCTATGCTTTCTACCAGCTCTCTGCCCTTTGCTACGGCTCCCTGTGCTTTCCCCAGCATCTCTGCCCTTTCCCCCACATTTCCCTCCCCATTCCTGCCCTGTTCCCCGCATCCTTGTTCTTTCCCTGGCCCTGGAAGTTACTCCCGGCTCCGGCGCTTTCTCCCGGCTCTGGCGCTTTCGCCCGGCTTCGGCGCTTTCTCCCGGCTCTCTGAACTATCCTCCAGCTCGCCCCAATCTCGGGCCACACAATACATTCGGGCGCCAGTCGTGCTCATGCCTTGCTCCAGTTCTCTCTTTCTCTCTCATTGCAGACATTCCGAAGCTGATTTAGGGACCGTGCATGAGAGAATGAGTGAGTAACGGAGTGAGGGGAGGAGAGTGAGTGCAGGTCATTGAATTGGATGACTGAGGCTACAAGAGTATGGATGAGTGGGAGAGAAAGGTTGAATGACTGAGTGAGGGTGAATGGGTGAGGGTGTGTCACTGAGGGTGAATGGGTGAGGGTGTGTCACTGAGGGTGAATGACTCAGGGTGGGTGAGGGAAAGTGAGTGAGAACAAAGAAATGTACAGCACAGGAACAGGCCCTTCGGCCCTCCAAGCCCGTGCCGACCATGCTGCCCGACTAAACTACAATCTTCTACACTTCCTGGGTCCGTATCTCTCTATTCCCATCCTATTCATGTATTTGTCAAGATGCCCCTTAAATGTCACTATCGCCCCTGCTTCCACCACCTCCTCCGGCAGCGAGTTCCAGGCACCCACTACCCTTTTTCATGTCAGACTATAAGAGTTAGCATGTTTTTAGAATTCTGTGACTTCTGTGAAATCCTAACGCAGCAACCATGTTCTCTCAATGTTCTTTACTAATACTGTTGGTCTTGATGCCCTGTGAGTCTATGTTCAAATGGTCACTGTCTGTTCCCAGCATTCACTCCCAGGCATTTAATAGATTCTGTAATTTGTTGCAGAATCCAATGGCAAAGATGAAGTGTCCCAGGATTCCTCTGAATTAAGGGTTCTGGAAGGACAGTCCATAACACTGGACTGCAGCTACTCGACAACTGGTGCTCCAACTCTGTTCTGGTACATCCAGTCTCCCGGGGAAGCTCCGAAATATTTATTCAAGATATATAGCTCAGGAGCTACGTCTCAAGATTTGCCAATCAGGTTCTCGGCTGTTTTGAACAAAGAAAACAAAACGGTTCCTTTAAATATCGCCGCGGCGCTTCTCTCCGACACCGCAGTGCATTTCTGTGCCATGGAGCCCACACTGCTGCAGAGATATAGTGGAGCCCGTACAAAAACCAGTTCCAGTTATTGTCAGCGCTCGCACTGAAAACATAAACTATAACTGAGCCTGTGAGGATCATTATTAAGATATGAGAACAATCTCTTCCTCAATGCCAGCAAAACTAAAGAGCTGGTAATTGACTTCAGGAAGCAATGTACTGTACACACCCCTGTCAGCGTCAACGGGGCCGAGGCGGAGATGGTTAGCAGTTTCAAATTCCTAGGGGTGCACATCTCCAAAAATCTGTCCTGGTCCACCCACGTCGACGCTACCACCAAGAAAGCACAACAGCGCCTATACTTCCTCAGGAAACTAAGGAAATTCGGCATGTCCACATTAACCCTTACCAACTTTTACAGATGCACCATAGAAAGCATCCTATCTGGCTGCATCACAGCCTGGTATGGCAACTGCTCGGCCCAGGACCGCAAGAAACTTCAGCGAGTCGTGAACACCACCCAGTCCATCACACAAACCTGCCTCCCATCCATTGACTCCATCTACACCTCCCGCTGCCTGGGGAAAGTGTGCAGCATAATCAAAGATCCCTCCCACCCGGCTTACTCACTCTTCCAACTTCTTCCATCGGGCAGGAGATACAGAAGTCCGAGAACACGCACGAACAGACTCAAAAACAGCTTCTTACCCACTGTCACCAGACTCCTAACTGACCCTCTTATGGACTGACCTCATTAACACTACACCCCTGTATGCTTCATCCGATGCCAGTGCTTATGTAGTTACATTGTATACCTTGTGTTGCCCTATTATGTATTTCCTTTTATTCCCTTTTCTTCCCATGTACTTAATGATCTGTTGAGCTGACTTCCGGTTGCGGCGATGACCAGCTAAGCCGCACGTTTCGGCACCTCCTGTTCAACGGACCTTTGGGCTCTTATCGGGAGCCCCAACGGAAATTTTTTACGGCCAAACCCAGTGTGAGGCGACAAAGGAAGGAGTCCCCCTGGGTGTGGATGGAAAGAAGCGATAGTAGTGGCCAGATTGCGGAGGATCCTCTGGAGCAGCGGCAGAGAAGAGAAGGGAGAAGCAAGATGGCAGCTGAGGGAGCCCAGATGGTATGGGGCCCGGAACAGCAGCAGTTCCTCCGACGATGTGTGGAGGAGCTCAAGAAGGAGGTGCTGGCGCCGATGTTGCTGGCGATTGAGGGATTGAAGGAGACGCAAAAGACCCAGGCGATGGAGCTCTGTGGAGTGAAGGCAAAGGCAGCCGAGAACAAAGACAAGATACAGGGCTTGGTGGTGAAGACAGAGACGCACGAGGCACTACATAAGAGGTGCATAGAAAGGCTGGAAGCCCTGGAAAATAGCTCGAGGAGGAAGAATCTAAGGATTTTGGGTCTTCCGGAAGGGACTGAGGGAACTGATGTTGGGGCGTATGTGAGTACGATGCTCCATACTTTAATGGGTGCTGAGGCCCCTACGGGCCCCCTGGAAGTGGAGGGAGCATACCAGGTCCTCGTGAGAAGACCAAAGGCAGGGGAAATACCGCGAGCAATAGTGGTGAGGTTCCACCGCTACAAGGACAGGGAGATGGTCCTGAGATGGGCTAAGAAGACACGGAGTAGCAGGTGGGGGAACACGGTGATCCGCGTGTATCAAGATTGGAGTGCGGAGGTGGCGAGAAGGAGGGCGAGTTTCAATCGGGCCAAGGCGGTGCTCCACAGGAAGAAAGTAAAATTTGGAATGCTGCAGCCGGCAAGACTGTGGGTTACACACCAGGGCAAACACCACTACTTTGAGACGGCAGAGGAGGCGTGGACATTTATTCAAGAAGACAAGTTGGACTAGATTTGAGGAATTGATGTTTGGAAAGAAGTAGCGAGGTGGTGGCAAAAAAATGCAAAGGGGGGAGAGGAGGAGGGTTTATCTGTAAAAATGTTAGACGGGAGAATTTTTCTGCCCCCCTCCCCCGCCCCCCCCCCGAGGGGGGGGCACACGAAGACATGGGGGCGCCGGTGGGGAAGGGGACAGGGAGGGGAGAGGGAGCTGCGCCACTAGGGGCGGGGCCGAGAGGGAAGCGCGTTTTTTTCCCCCGCGCTATGGAAATTGCGGCGGGAAAAGTGGGCGCAGGAAGGAAGGGGGCCTCACACGCAGGGAGGCCAAGGGTAAACGGGGGAAGCCGAGGTCAGCCAGAGTTTGCTGACTCCAGGAAGCAATATGTGGGGAGCAATCAAGCTAGAAGGGAATTTAGCGGGGGTGGGGGGGGGGAGATTAACCGGTTTGCTGCTGCTGAGGGTAAGGGGGAGCTAATACGGGATGGGATGGTCGGGACGGGAGGGCGCCGTCTGGGGGACAAACGGGTGCGTGGGACCCGGGTGAGGAGCTGGTTTAAAAAAGGGGATGGCTAGTCGACGATGGGGAGAGTGGGGGTAAAGGGCCCCCCAACCCGGTTGATCACGTGGAACGTGAGAGGGCTGAATGGGCCAATTAAGAGGGCAAGGGTATTTGCACACCTAAAGAGGCTGAAGGCGGATGTGGTTATGCTTCAAGAGACGCACCTGAAATTGGCGGATCAAGTCGTATTAAGGAAAGGATGGGTGGGACAGGTATTCCACTCAGGCTTAGATACAAAAAATAGAGGGGTGGCAATACTGGTGGGGAAACGGGTATCGTTTGAGGCTAAGACCATAGTGGTGGACAGTGGGGGCAGGTACGTGATGGTGAGTGGCAGATTGCAAGGTGAGGTGGTGGTGCTGGTGAACGTATATGCCCCGAACTGGGATGACGCGAGTTTTATGAAGTGTATGTTGGGGCGCATCCCGGACCTAGAGATGGGAAATTTGGTAATGGGGGGGGGACTTCAACACGGTGCTGGACCCAGGGCTGGACCGGTCCAGATCTAGGACCGGGAGGAGGCCGGCAGCGGCCAAGGTGCTTAAGGAGTTTATGGAGCAGATGGGAGGAGTAGATCCCTGGAGATTTGCTAGACCGAGGAGTAAAGAGTTTTCCTTCTTCTCCCACATCCATAAAGTATACTCCCGGATAGACTTTTTTGTCCGAGGAAGGGCGCTGATCCCGAAAGTGGTAGGAACGGAATATTCGGCTATAGCCATTGTGATAGTATGCATTAGGGGTCATGTGGGACTGTGAAGCCGTGATGTAATTGGCTGACAGATCCCGGGTCCTGGATGGCTGTTGATCTCTAGCTCCGCCCTGAAGGCGGAGTATAAGAACCAGGAGTTCTCCCCGCAGCTCCAGTCTGTTGCTGAACTGCGGGGAACAAGTCACGCTTAATAAAGCCTCATCGACTTCATCTCTATTCGTCTCTCGTAAGTCTTTGTGCGCTACAATTTATTAAGCGTGATTAAAGGACTATGGAGCTCAGGATCGCACCGGAATGCCTGCGGATCAGCCCCCACGCAGTGAACTCAGCAGCAGTTTCAAACACTGGCAAGTTTGTTTCGAAGGCTACCTCCGAACGGCCCCCGGCCGGATCACAGAAGACCAGAAACTGCAGGTCCTGCATTCGAGGGTAAGCCCGGAAATTTACCCTCTCATAGAAGACGCAGAGGATTTCCAGACGGCGTTTGCAGCACTAAAGAGCATCTACGTTCGCCCAGTGAACCAGGTCTACGCACGCTACCAACTCGCAACGAGACGGCAAAGTCCCGGAGAATCGCTAGACGAATTCTACGCCGCGCTGCTAATTTTGGGACGGGCCTGCAGCTGCCCGCCCATAAACACGGCTGAACACACGGACATGTTAATTCGCAATGCGTTTGTGGCAGGTATGAACTCTCACCAAATCCGCCAAAGACTGTTAGAAAAAGAGTCGCTAGGACTCTCAGAGGCACGGGCCCTTGCAGCTTCCCTAGATGTGGCCACGCAAAACGCCCATGCGTACGGCCCCGACCGCGCGGCAGCCCCTTGGGCTCCGTGGACCCCCGTCACGACAAACCCCCCCCCCCTCACAGGCATGCGCGGTTCAGACACCAGGTCATCCCGGGGTGGCCCGCTGCTATTTCTGCGGGCAGGCGAAACACTCCCGGCAGCGCTGCCCGGCCCGCGCAGCAACTTGCAAGAGCTGCGGGAAAAAGGGCCATTTCGCGGCTGTGTGCCGGTCCCAGGGGGTCGCCGCTGTCCCCGGAGAAGAAAGAGTCCAGCGCATCCCAAACGCACCCCAACACCCCCCCCCCCCAGCGCCCCATGCGCCGCCATTTTGGGTCCCGGCCACCACGAGGGGAGGAGGGGCGCCGCCATCATGCGACCCCCCAACCATGTGCGATGCATGGGGGCGGCCATTTTGTCCACCCCCGCCGCCATCTTGGGACCCCCAGCCATGTGCGATGCATGGGGGTGGCCATTTTGTCCACCCCCGCCGCCATCTTGGACGACAACAAAGGACCCCAGCATCGACGGCTCCACGGGGTTCGAAGAAGACGCTGAGACACTGCGACCACATCTGGCCTCGGTGACGCTGGACCAAGCACGGCCCCAGACGCTCCAGACGACGACAACAACGGTGCTGATCAACGGACACGAGACACCATGCCTGATCGACTCCGGGAGCACCGAAAGTTTCATCCACCCCGACACGGTAAGACGCTGTTTCTTGACCATCCGCCCAAGTATGCAAAAGATTTCCCTAGCTGCAGGATCCCACTCCGTACAGATCAAAGGGTTCTGCATAGTGACCCTAACGGTGCAAGGGAGGGAGTTTAAAAACTACAGGCTCTACATCCTTCCCCAACTCTGCGCGCCCACATTACTGGGATTAGACTTCCAGTGCAACCTGCAGAGCCTAACATTCCAATTCGGCGGCCCAATACCCCCACTCACTATCTGCGGCCTTGCAACCCTCAAAGTTGAACCCCCATCCTTGTTTGCAAACCTCACCCCGGATTGCAAACCCGTCGCCACTAGGAGCAGACGGTACAGCGCCCAGGACCGGACATTTATTCGGTCCGAGGTCCAGCGGTTGCTGAAGGAAGGCATAATCCAGGCCAGCAATAGGCCCTGGAGAGCACAGGTGGTAGTAGTAAAGACAGGGGAGAAGCAAAGGATGGTCATAGACTATAGCCAGACCATCAACAGGTACACACAGCTAGATGCGTACCCTCTCCCCCGCATATCCGACATGGTCAATTGGATTGCCCAATATAAGGTCTTCTCCACCGTGGACCTCAAGTCCGCCTACCACCAGCTCCCCATCCGCCCAAGTGACCGCAAGTACACAGCCTTCGAGGCAGACGGGCGACTATACCACTTCCTAAGGGTCCCATTTGGCGTCACAAACGGGGTCTCGGTCTTCCAACGGGAGATGGACCGAATGGTTGATCAACACGGGTTGCAGGCCACGTTCCCGTATCTTGACAACGTAACCATCTGCGGCCACGATCAGCAGGACCACGACGCCAACCTCCAAAAATTCCTCCAGACCGCTAAAGCCTTGAACCTCACATACAACGAGGACAAGTGCGTGTTTAGCACAAACCGGCTAGCCATCTTGGGGTATGTAGTGCGCAATGGGATAATAGGCCCCGACCTCGAACGCATGCGCCCCCTCATGGAATTCCCCTCCCCCACTGCTCCAAAGCCCTGAAACGTTGCCTGGGGTTCTTTTCATATTACGCCCAGTGGGTCCCCCAGTACACAGACAAGGTCCGCCCCCTAATACAGACCACTGCCTTCCCCTTGTCGACAGAGGCACGCCAGGCCTTCAGCCGCATCAAAGCGGATATCGCAAAGGCCACGATGCGCGCCATCGACGAGCCCCTCCCCTTCCAGGTCGAGAGCGACGAACCCTCCACGCCTCAGAAATCCGCCACTCCTCAGTGGAAAAGGAAGCCCAAGCCATAGTGGAAGCTGTGCGACATTGGAGGCATTACCTGGCCGGCAGGAGATTCACTCTCCTCACTGACCAACGGTCGGTAGCTTTCATGTTCGATAATGCACAGCGGGGCAAAATTAAAAATGACAAGATCTTAAGGTGGAGGATCGAGCTCTCCACCTTCAACTACGAGATCTTGTACCATCCCGGAAAGCTGAACGAGCCGTCCGATGCCCTATCCCGCGGCACGTGCCAACGCACAAATAGACCGTCTCCAAACCCCCCACGAGGACCTCTGCCACCCGGGGGTCACTCGGTTCTACCATTTTATGAAGTCCCGCAACCTCCCTTACTCCATGGATGAGGTCCGTACAGTCACCAGGAACTGCCACATCTGCGCAGAGTGCAAACCGCACTTTTTCAGGCCGGATAGAGCGCACCTGATCAAGGCTTCCCGCCCCTTTGAACGCTTCAGTCTGGACTTCAAAGGGCCCCTCCCCTCCACCGACCGCAACACATACTTCCTGAACGTGGTGGACGAGTACTCTCGTTTCCCTTTCGCCATCCCCTGCCCCGACATGACAGCGGCCACAGTTATTAAAGCCCTTAGCACCATATTCACACTGTTCGGTTGCCCCGCATATATCCATAGCGGCAGGGGGGCCTCCTTCATGAGTGACGAGCTGCGCCAGTTCCTGCTCAGCAAGGGTATAGCCTCGAGCAGGACGACCAGCTACAACCCCCGGGGCAACGGGCAAGTAGAGAGGGAGAACGGCACGGTCGGGAAGACCGTCCTACTGGCCCTACGGTCCAGGGATCTCCCAGTTTCACGGTGGCAGCAGGTCCTCCCGGACGCTCTCCACTCCATCCGGTTGCTGCTGTGTACCACCACTAACCAAACGCCTCATGAGCGCCTCCTTGTCTTCCCCAGGAAGTCCTCCTCCGGAACGTCGTAATCAAGTAGAATTACTACTTGATTACTACTTGATTACTACTTGGAACTATGATGTTGTTGTCATTACAGAGACCTGGTTGAGGGAAGGCCAGGATTGGCAGCTAAACGTTCCAGGATTTAGATGTTTCAGGCGGGATAGAGGGGGATGTAAAAGGGGAGGTGGAGTTGCGCTACTTGTTCGGGAGAATAACACAGCTATACTGCGAGAGGACACCTCAGAGGGCAGTGAGGCTATATGGGTAGAGATCAGGAATAAGAAGGATGCAGTCACAATGTTGGGGGTATACTACAGGCCTCCCAACAGCCAGCGGGAGATAGAGGAGCAGGTAGGTAGACAGATTTTGGAAAAGAGTAAAAACAACAGGGTTGTGGTGATGGGAGACTTCAACTTCCCCAATATTGACTGGGACTCACTTAGTGCCAGGGGCTTAGACGGGGCGGAGTTTGTAAGGAGCATCCAGGAGGGCTTCTTAAAACAATATGTAAACAGTCCAACTAGGGAAGGGGCGGTACTGGACCTGGTATTGGGGAATGAGCCCGGCCAGGTGGTAGATGTTTCAGTAGGGGAGCATTTCGGTAACAGTGACCACAATTCAGTAAGTTTTAAAGTACTGGTGGACAAGGATAAGAGTGGTCCGAGGATGAATGTGCTAAATTGGGGGAAGGCTAATTATAACAATATTAGGCGGGAACTGAAGAACATAGATTGGGTGCGGATGTTTGAGGGCAAATCAACATCTGACATGTGGGAGGCTTTCAAGTGTCAGTTGAAAGGAATACAGGACCGGCATGTTCCTGTGAGGAAGAAAGATAAATACGGCAATTTTCGGGAACCTTGGATGACGAGTGATATTGTAGGCCTCGTCAAAAAGAAAAAGGAGGCATTTGTCAGGGCTAAGAGGCTGGGAACAGACGAAGCCTGTGTGGCATATAAGGAAAGTAGGAAGGAACTTAAGCAAGGAGTCAGGAGGGCTAGAAGGGGTCACGAAAAGTCATTAGCAAATAGGGTTAAGGAAAATCCCAAGGCTTTTTACACGTACATAAAAAGCAAGAGGGTAGCCAGGGAAAGGTTTGGCCCACTGAAGGATAGGCAAGGGAATCTATGTGTGGAGCCAGAGGAAATGGGCGAGGTACTAAATGAATACTTTGCATCAGTATTCACCAAAGAGAAGGAATTGGTAGATGTTGAGTCTGGAGAAGGGGGTGTAGATAGCCTGGGTCACATTGTGATCCAAAAAGACGAGGTGTTGGGTGTCTTAAAAAATATTAAGGTAGATAAGTCCCCAGGGCCTGATGGGATCTACCCCAGAATACTGAAGGAGGCTGGAGAGGAAATTGCTGAGGCCTTGACAGAAATCTTTGGATCCTCGCTGTCTTCAGGGGATGTCCCGGAGGACTGGAGAATAGCCAATGTTGTTCCTCTGTTTAAGAAGGGTAGCAAGGATAATCCCGGGAACTACAGGCCGGTGAGCCTTACTTCAGTGGTAGGGAAATTACTGGAGAGAATTCTTAGAGACAGGATCTACTCCCATTTGGAAGCAAATGGACGTATTAGTGAGAGGCAGCACGGTTTTGTGAAGGGGAGGTCGTGTCTCACTAACTTGATAGAGTTTTTTGGGGAGGTCACTAAGATGATTGATGCAGGTAGGGCAGTAGATGTTGTCTATATGGACTTCAGTAAGGCCTTTGACAAGGTCCCTCATGGTAGACTAGTACAAAAGGTGAAGTCACACGGGATCAGGGGTGAACTGGCAAGGTGGATACAGAACTGGCTAGGCCATAGAAGGCAGAGGGTAGCAATGAAGGGATGCTTTTCTAATTGGAGGGCTGTGACCAGTGGTGTTCCACAGGGATCAGTGCTGGGACCTTTGCTCTTTGTAGTATATATAAATGATTTGGAGGAAAATGTAACTGGTCTGATTAGTAAGTTTGCAGATGACACAAAGGTTGGTGGAATTGCGGATAGCGATGAGGACTGTCTGAGGATACAGCAGGATTTAGATTGTCTGGAGACTTGGGCGGAGAGATGGCAGATGGAGTTTAATCCGGACAAATGTGAGGTAATGCATTTTGGAAGGTCTAATGCAGGTAGGGAATATACAGTGAATGGTAGAACCCTCAAGAGTATTGAAAGTCAAAGAGATCTAGGAGTACAGGTCCACAGGTCATTGAAAGGGGCAACACAGGTGGAGAAGGTAGTCAAGAAGGCATAAGGAAGGCTTGCCTTCATTGGCCGGGGCATTGAGTATAAGAATTGGCAAGTCATGTTGCAGCTGTATAGAACCTTAGTTAGGCCACACTTGGAATATAGTGTTCAATTCTGGTCGCCACACTACCAGAAGGATGTGGAGGCTTTAGAGAGGGTGCAGAAGAGATTTACCAGAATGTTGCCTGGTATGGAGGGCATAAGCTCTGAGGAGCGATTGAATAAACTCGGTTTGTTTTCACTGGAACGAAGGAGGTTGAGGGGCGACCTGATAGAGGTATACAAAATTATGAGGGGCATAGACAGAGTGGATAGTCAGAGGATTTTCCCCGGGGTAGAGGGGTCAATTACTAGGGGGCATAGGTTTAAGGTGAGAGGGGCAAGGTTTAGAGTAGATGTACGAGGCAAGTTTTTTACGCAGAGGGTAGTGGGTACCTGGAACTCGCTACCGGAGGAGGTAGTGGAAGCAGGGACGATAGGGACATTTAAGGGGCATCTTGACAAATATATGAATAGGATGGGAATAGAAGGATATGGACCCAGGAAGTGTAGAAGATTGTAGTTTAGTCGGGCAGTATGGTCGGCACGGGCTTGGAGGGCCGAAAGGCCTGTTCCTGTGCTGTACATTTCTTTGTTCTTTGTTCTTTGTCGCTGCCGACCTGGCTGGCGGCCCCAGGACCCATCTTGCTCCGGAAACATGTGCGGGCGCACAAGTCGGACCCGTTGGTCGAGAGGGCTCACCTCCTCCACGCAAACCCGCAGTACGCCTATGTGGCGTACCCCGACGGCCGACAGGACACGGTCTCCCTGCGAGACCTGGCGCCCGCCGGCAACACGCACACCCCCCCCGACACCGATCACCCCCTCCCTGCCACCGGCGCACCCCGCGACCGCCCCCTTCCCGGGAGGATCGGTCCTCCTCCCATGTCCGACCAGGAGTGAAACAGAAGCAGACACCGAAAAGCTCCCGGAGATGACAACGCTGGAACAAGCACCTGCACCACCACCGGGGCTGAGGCGATCGACAAGGAAGACCAGACCACCCGCTCGACTCGTGGCATCGGTATAACACAAGAATGTTGTGGGACTATAACGAGAATGTTCCTCTTACGAATATTGTAAATAGTTCACAAACCCTGTACATAGCCCAGTGTAGGGTACTGTAACGACATGCAAAAACATTTTTTTTTCCTCCCAGGATCAGCCTTGTAAACCCCTACCACCATGCGAAGCACCACCCCGCCGGGTTCATTTTTAACAAGGGGTGAATGTGGTAGTATGCATTAGGGGTCATGTGGGACTGTGAAGCCGTGATGTCATTGGCTGACAGATCCCGGGTCCTGGTTGGAGAACCAGGAGTTCTCCCCGCAGCTCCAGTCTGTTGCTGAACTGCGGGGAACAAGTCACGCTTAATAAAGCCTCATCGACTTCATCTCTATTCGTCTCTCGTAAGTCTTTGTGCGCTACAGCCATTTCAGATCATGCCCCACATTGGGTGGATCTGGATCTAGGAGAGGAGAAGGAGCAGCACCCACTTTGGAGATTAGACATGGGACTGTTGGCGGACGAGGAGTTATGTGGAAGGGTGAGGGGATGTATTGAAAGAAACCTAGAGGTCAATGATGATGGAGCGGTCCATGTGGGAGTAGTATGGGAGGCGCTGAAGGCGGTAGTTAGGGGGGAGTTGATTTCCATAAGAGCCCACAGGGGGAAACAAGAGGGTAAAGAAAGGGAGAGACTGATTGGGGAGATTCTGAGGGTGGATAGGCAATATGCGGAGGCCCCGGATGAAGGGCTATACAGGGAAAGACGAAGACTACAGACGGAGTTTGACCTGCTGACCACGGGTAAGGCAGAGACGCAGTGGAGGAAGGCACAGGGAATACAATACGAATATGGGGAAAAGGCGAGCCGATTGCTGGCCCAACAACTTAGGAAGAGGGAGGTGGGAGGTACTGAAGAGATTTGGATTTGGTGAGGGGTTCATCAGGTGGGTTCAGCTCCTGTATGGGGCCCCGGTGGCAAGCGTGGTTACAAACAGGCAACGATCCGACTATTTCCAATTACAAGACAGGGGTGCCCCCTGTTCCCGTTACTGTTCGCGTTGGCAATCGAGCCATTGGCCATCGCGCTGAGGGGCTCTAAGAAGTGGAGGGGGGTGCTCAGAGGAGGAGAGGAACATCGGGTGTCATTATATGCGGATGACTTGCTGCTATATGTGGCGGACCCAGTGGAGGGGATGCCAGAGATAATGCAGACACTCAGGGAGTTTGGAGAGTTCTCGGGATATAAATTGAATATGGGAAAGAGTGAACTATTTGTGATGCACCCCGGGGAACAGGGCAGGGGGATATACGATCTGCCGCTGAGGAGAGCAGCAAGGGATTTTCGATATCTAGGGATCCAGGTGGCCAGGAACTGGGGAACCTTGCATAAGCTTAACTTGACGCGACTGGTAGAGCAGATGGAGGAGGACTTTAAGAGGTGGGACATGGTGCCCCTGTCATTGGCGGGTAGAGTACAGGCGGTTAAAATGGTGGTCCTCCCGAGGTTTCTTTTCGTGTTTCACTGCCTGCCCATACTGATTACAAAGGCCTTTTTCAAGAAAGTGGACAGGAGTATGAGGAGTGGACAGGCTGGAAAGACCCCGAGGGTAAAGAGGGGGTTCCTGCAGCGCAGTAGGGACAGAGGGGGACTGGCACTGCCGAGTCTGAGTGACTATTATTGGGCCGCCAACGTGTCTAAGATATGTAAGTGGATGAGGGAAGAAGAAGGGGCGGCGTGGAAAAGGCTGGAGATGGCCTCCTGTAAGGGAACAAGTTTAAAAGCACTGGCGACGGCGCCGTTACCGTTCCCCCCGGAACAAATACACCACAAACCCAGTAGTGGTGGCGACTTTGAAGATTTGGGGGCAGTGGAGACGACATAGGGGAGTGACGGGTGCCTCGGTGTGGTTCCCGATAAGGAACAATCACAGGTTCGTCCCGGGGAGGATAGATGAGGGATTCCAATCTTGGCAGCGAGCAGGAGTTGGGAAGTTGAAGGACTTGTTCTTGGACGGGTCGTTCGCGAGTTTGGGAGCATTGGTAGAAAAATACAGGTTGCCACCTGGGAATGCCTTCCGATATATGCAAGTGAGGGCTTTTGCGAGGCAACAGGTGAGGGAATTTCCGCAGCTCCCGGCGCAAGGGATCCAGGACAGGGTGATTTCGGGGGCATGGGTCGGTGAAGGTAAAGTGTCCGATATATACAGGGAAATGAGAGACGAGGGGGAGACGATGGTAGAGGAGCTGAAGGGTAAATAGGAGGAGGAGCTGGGGGAAGAGATTGAGGAGGGGCTGTGGGCAGATGCCCTAAGTAGGGTAAATTCCTCGTCCTCGTGTGCCAGGCTTAGCCTGATCCAATTCAAGGTTCTACACAGGGCACATATGACGGGAGCAAGGCTGAGTAGATTTTTTGGAGTGGAGGATAGGTGCGGGAGGTGCGCAGCAAGCCCGGCGAACCACACCCACATGTTTTGGTCATGTTCGGTATTGCATGGGTTCTGGGTGGGTGTGGCAAGAGTGATCTCAAAGGTGGTGGGGGTCCGGGTCGAACCGAGCTGGGGGTTAGCTATATTTGGGGTTGCAGAAGAGCCGGGAGTGCAGGAGGCGCAAGAGGCCGACCTTTTGGCCTTTGCGTCCCTAGTAGCCCGGCAAAGGATTCTACTTATGTGAAAGAAGCCAAACCCCCGGGCGTGGAGGCCTGGATAAACGACATGGCAGGGTTTATAAAATTGGAGCGAATAAAATACGCACTAAGAGGTTCGGCTCAAGGGTTCACCAGGCGGTGGCAACCGTTCCTTGACTATCTCGCAGAGCGATAAGGGAAAACAGGAAAGACAGCAGCAGCAACCCAGGGAGGGTGGGGGGGGGGGGGGGGAGTGTATTCGGTGTTTGGGTTTTTTGTTCTTTTCTTTCTTTCCATGCTACTTGTTTATATTTATTTTTTCAGTATTATTATTTCTCTTTTCTTGTTCTTTTTCTGCACTTGTTGTTAGTTTGATATATTGTTTAAATAACGGTCAATGTACATTTGTTACAAAGTTGTAAAAATGGAAAATTCTTTTTGATCGAAAAACTTTAATAAAATATATATTTTTAAAAAATGATTGTAGCGCACAATGACTTACGAGAGACGAGAAGTGATGAAGTCGATCCAGGCTTTATTAAGCGATGCTTGTCCCCAGCAGCTCAGCAACAGAATGAAGCTGCGGGGAGAAGCTCGGGTTCTTATACTCCGCCTTCAGGGCGGAGCCAGAAGTTGGCAGATCCAACCAGGACCCAGGATCTGTCAGCCAATATCATCTCGGCTTCACAGGTCCCACATGACCCAAATACATACCACCACATTCACCCCTTGTTAAAAAGGAACCCGGCGGGGTGGTGGTTCGCATGGTGGTAGGGGTTTACAAGGCTGGCCCTGGAACAAATTTCGGACAGTGTTACTACAGCTTTAGCCCTACAATGGGCTATGTACAACTTTTTTGAGAACTATTTACAATATGAGCAAAAAACATTTTTTTTTTGTTACAACAACATTCTTGGTGTCACCCGGATTCCCTGGGTCGAGCGGGCGGTCTGGTCTTCCTCGTCGATCGCCTCAGCCCCGGTGGTGGTGCAGGTGCTTGCTTGGGCGGTCGTCGTCTCCGGGAGCGTTTCGCTGTTTATTCCTGTTTTACTCCTGGGCGGGCACGGGAGGAGGACCGGTCCCCCCGGGAAGGGGGCGGTCGTGGGGTGCGCCGGTGGCATGGAGGGGATGATCGGTGTCGGGGGTGTGTGTGTGTTTCCGGCGGGCGCCAGGTCCCGCAGGGAGACCGTGTCCTGTCAGCCGTCGGGGTACGCCACGTAGGCATACTGCGGGTTCGCGTGGAGAAGGTGAACCTCTCTCGACCAACGGGTCCGATTTGTGCACCCGCACATGTTTCCAAGCAAGATGGGTCCTGGGGCCGCCAGCCAGGTCGACAGCGACGTTCCGGAGGAGGACTTCCTGGGGAAGACAAGGAGGCGCTCATGAGGCGTTTGGTTAGTGGTGGTACACAGCAGCGACCGGATGGAGTGGAGAGCATCCGGGAGGACCTCCTGCCACTGGGAAACTGGGAGATCCCTGGACCGTAGGGCCAGTAGGACGGTTTTCCAGACCGTGCCGTTCTCCCTCTCTACTTGCCCGTTCCCCCGGGGGTTGTAGCTGGTCGTCCTGCTCGAGGCTATGCCCTTGCTGAGCAGGAACTGGCGCAGCTCGTCACTCATGAAGGAGGACCCCTTGTCGCTATGGATATACGTGGGGCAACCGAACAGTGTGAATATGGTGCCAAGGGCTTTAATGACTGTGGCCGCTGTCATGTCGGGGCAGGGGATGGCGAAGGGGAAACGAGAGTACTCGTCCACCACGTTCAGGAAGTATGCGTTGCGGTCGGTGGAGGGGAGGGGCCCTTTGAAATCCAAACTGAGGCGTTCAAAGGGGCGGGAAGCCTTGATCAGGTGCGCTCTATCCGGCCTGAAAAAGTGCGGTTTGCACTCTGCGCAGATGTGGCAGTTCCTGGTGACTGTACGGACCTCCTCCACAGAGTAGGGGAGGTTGCGGGACTTTACGAAATGGTAGAATCGAGTGACCCCCGGGTGGCAGAGGTCCTCGTGGAGGGCTTGGAGGCGGTCTATTTGTGCGTTGGCACGTGCCGCGGGATAGGGCATCGGACGGCTCGTTCAGCTTTCCGGGATGATACAAGATCTCATAGTTGAAGGTGGAGAGCTCGATCCTCCACCTTAGGGTCTTGTCATTCTTAATTTTGCCCCGCTGTGCATTATCGAACATGAAGGCTACCGACCGTTGGTCGGTGAGGAGAGTGAATCTCCTGCCGGCCAGGTAATGCCACCAATGTCGCACAGCTTCCACTATGGCTTGGGCTTCCTTTTCCACTGAGGAGTGGCGGATTTCTTTGGCTTGGAGGGTCCGGGAGAAAAAGGCCACGGGTCTGCCCACTTGGCTAAGGGTGGCCACCAGAGCTACGTCGGATGCGTCGCTCTCGACCTGGAAGGGGAGGGACTCGTCGATGGCGCGCATCGTGGCCTTTGCGATATCCGCTTTGATGCGGCTGAAGGCCTGGCGAGCCTCTGTCGACAGGGGGAAGGTAGTGGACTGTATTAGCGGGCGGGCTTTGTCTGCGTACTGGGGGACCCACTGGGCGTAATAAGAAAAGTAACCCAGGCAACGTTTCAGGGCTTTGGAGCAGTGGGGGAGGGGGAATTCCATGAGGGGGCGCATGCGTACGGGGTCGGGGCCTATTATCCCATTGCGCACTACGTATCCCAGGATGGCCAACCAGTTTGTGCTAAAGACGCATTTTTCCTCGTTATATGTGAGGTTCAGGGCGTTAGCGGTCTGGAGGAACTTTTGGAGGTTGGCGTCATGGTCCTGCTGATCGTGGCCGCAGATGGTTACGTTGTCGAGATACGGGAACGTGGCCTGCAACCCGTGCTGGTGAACCATTCGGTCCATCTCCCGTTGGAAGACCGAGACCCCGTTCGTGACGCCAAATGGGACCCTTAGGAAGTGGTATAGACGCCCGTCTGCCTCGAAGGCGGTGTACCTGCGGTCACCTGGGCGGATGGGGAGCTGGTGGTAGGCGGACTTGAGGTCCACGGTGGAAAAGACCTTATACTGGGCAATCCGATTGACCATGTCGGATATGCGGAGGAGAGGGTACGCATCTAGCTGCGTGTACCTGTTGATGGTCTGACTATAGTCTACGACCATCCTTTGCTTCTCCCCGGTCTTTACTACTACCACGTGGGCTCTCCAGGGACTATTGCTGGCCTGGATTATGCCTTCCTTCAGCAACCGCTGGACTGCAGACCGAATAAATATCCGGTCCTGGGCGCTGTACCGTCTGCTCCTAGTGGCGACGGGTTTGCAATCCGGGGTGAGGTTTGCAAACAAAGACGGCGGTTCAACCTTGAGGGTTGCGAGGCCGCAGATAGTGAGTGGGGGTATTGGGCCGCCGAATTTGAATGTTAGGCTCTGCAGGTTACGCTGGAAATCTAATCCCAGTAATGTGGGCGCGCAGAGTTGGGGAAGGATGTAGAGCCTATAGTTCTTAAACTCCCTCCCTTGCACCGTTAGGTTTGCTATGCAGAACCCTTTGATCTCTACGGAATGGGATCCTGCAGCTAGGGAAATCTTTTGCGTGCTTGGATGGATGGTCAGAAAACAGTGTCTTACCGTGTCTGGGTGAATAAAACTTTCAGTGCTCCCAGAGTCGATCAGGCATGGCGTCTCGTATCCGTTGACCAGCACCGTTGTTGTCGTCGTCTGGAGCGTCCGGGGCCGCGATTGATCCAGTGTCACCGAAGCCAGTCGTGGTAGTAGTGTCGCGGCGTCTGCTTCGGACCCCGTGGAACCGTCGATGCTGGGGTCCTTTTATGTCAACCAAGGTGGTGGTGTCCATGAATCGCACGCGGCCGGGGGCGGACAAAATGGTCGCCCCCATGGATCGCACGTGGCTGGGGGGTCACAAGATGGCGGCGCCCATCCTCCCCTCGTGGTGCCCGGGACCCAAAATGGCGGTGCCCGCGGGTCGCACATGGGGCGCTGGGGGGGGGGGGGTTGGGGTGTGATTGGGATGTGCTGGGCTCGTTCTTCACCGGGGATTGCGGCGACCCCCCGGGACCGGCACACCGCCGCGTAATGGCCCTTTTTGCCGCAGCTTTTACAAATAGCTGCGCGGGCCGGGCAGCGCTGCCGGGGGTGTTTCGCTTGTCCACAGAAATAGCAGCGGCCCCCCCCGGGATGGTCTGGCACTTTAACCGCGCAAGCTTGCGAGGGGGGGTTTGTCGCGACGGGGGTCCACGGAGCCCAAGGGGCTGCCGCGCGGTCGGGGCCGTAGGCACGGGCGTTTTGCAAGGCCACATCAAGGGAGGCTGCATGGGCCCGTGCCTCTGAGAGTCCTAGCGACTCTCTTTCCAAAAGTCTTTGGTGGATTTGGGGAGAGTTCATACCTGCCACAAATGCATCACGAATTAGCAGGTCCGTGTGTTCCATCGCGTTCACCGGCGGGCAGCTGCAGCCTCGTCCCAAAATTAGCAGCGCGGCGTAGAATTCCTCGAGCGATTCTCCGGGACTTTGCTGTCTCGTCGCGAGTTGGTGGCGCGCGTAGACCTGGTTAACGGGCCGAATGTAGATGCCCTTCAGCAATGCGAGCGCTGTCGGGAAATCCTCTGCGTCTTCTATGAGAGGGTAAATTTCCAGGCTTACCCTCGAATGCAGGACCTGCATTTTCTGGTCTTCTGTGATCCGGCCGGGGTCCGTTCGGAGGTAGCCTTCAAAGCATGCTTGCCAGTGTTTGAATACTGCTGCCGAGTTCGCTGCGTGGGGGCTGATCCGCAGGCATTCCGGGGCGATCCGGAGCTCCATAGTCTTTTAAGCTCGCTTAATAAATTGTAGCGCACTTACGAGAGACGAGAAGTGATGAAGTCGATCCAGGCTTTATTAAGCGATGCTTGTCCCCAGCAGCTCAGCAACAGAATGAAGCTGCGGGGAGAAGCTCGGGTTCTTATACTCCGCCTTCAGGGAGGAGCCAGAAGTCGGCAGATCCAACCAGGACCCGGGATCTGTCAGCCAATAGCATCTCGGCTTCACAGGTCCCACATGACCCCTAATACATACCACCACAATGATCTGTTGAGCTGCTTGCAGAAAAATACTTTTCACTGTACCTCGGTACACGTGACAATAAACAAATCCAATCCAATCCAAAAACACAACACCCAACAATAACAGGTGAGCAGCAGCTGAGGAATGTTATTCGTTAATTTTTTTTAAACTTGCAGCTATACCGTAAATCAATTTCACAAATCAATTTATGGTGCTTTCACTCACGTTTTGCCGTTTTGTGATCTTGTCATGTCTTTCGAAAGCAATATGAAATCCTTTCTCCATTTACACTCTCAGTTTCTAGGTCTCTCAGACCACAGCCGACACATGGTGTCTATTTGGCTAGAGTATTTTGCTGGTAACAAGCCGGGAGCTCAGAATTACCTCAATGTTTATTTACCTTCTGGTTGAATGTTTTCTGACACAATTCACAGCCCAAGCCGTGCTGCTTGGTAAGTCTATGTTCAAAGGGACATTGTCTATTCCATGTGTTAGAATCCATCCCAGACTTTGACACAGCCTGTGTTCTGTTGCCGCAACAAGTAATACAGATTCACTACTCCTGGATCGCCTCTGTTGGAACATCAATATTCAAGGTAAGCTCCGGAATAATTACCGAGGTGATATAACTCGGATCATGGAGATAATTCTCAGCGTGTCCTATACCGGCTTTCTGTTCATGTGGCCAAGGATAAAGACAGAATTCAAATGTGTCTTATGTAAACCTGTTAGTTTTGTTCACTGAGAGCACGGTAACGATCTCATTTCACAGTTAGAGGCATCAAAAACACTCAGCCGAGAAAAAAATAGTAATAAACCTCTCCGCCCTCCACATTCAGGGCGCTTATATTCAGGTAACCAGACTTTGTCGACTCATCATCAGTCGCCAGATATCGTCCCAAGATTTCATCTTTCTTCAGTCCTGCTACTTTGTAAATTATGCAAATTGGAGGCTGTGCCTGTTTCTGCCAATACCATTGCATAGTGCTTATAACCTGATCTGTAAACTCGCAAATTAACTGCGCTGAACGTCCTTCTAATAGTTAATGTCACTGGAGACTGATTCGCTGCACATAATCCGCCTGTGAAAGTAGATGAACAAAAGAGCACAAGATTAAAGAGAATAAAGCGAAACGTGTGTTTATCTAGACGTGAGTGTGTAAACTCTCGTTTGCCAAGCTGCACATAATATGGATATATCTTATCGTTAACGATATTAAAGTTTAGTGCAAACACTTTGCAATCAATATGCTAAACTGGCATAAGAACATAATAAGAACATAAGAACTAGGAGCAGGAGTAGGCCATCTGGCCCCTCGAGCCTGCTCCGCCATTCAATGAGATCATGGCTGATCTTTTGTGGACTCAGCTCCACTTTCCGGCCCGAACACCATAACCCTTAATCCCTTTATTCTTCAAAAAACTATCTATCTTTATCTTAAAAACATTTAATGAAGGAGCCTCTACTGCTTCACTGGGCAAGGAATTCCATAGATTCACAACCCTTTGGGTGAAGAAGTTCCTCCTAAACTCAGTCCTAAATCTACTTCCTCTTATTTTGAGGCTATGCCCCCTAGTTCTGCTTTCACCCGCCAGTGGAAACAACCTGCCTGCATCTATCCTATCTATTCCCTTCATAATCCTATATGTTTCTATAAGATCCCCCCTCATCCTTCTAAATTCCAACAAGAACAGTCCCAGTCTACTCAACCTCTCCTCGTAATCTAACCCCTTCAGCTCTGGGATTAACCGAGTGAATCTCCTCTGCACACCCTCCAGTGCCAGTACGTCCTTTCTCAAGTAAGGAGACCAAAACTGAACACAATACTCCAGCTGTGGCCTCACTAACACCTTATACAATTACAGCATAACCTCCCTAGTCTGAAACTCCATCCCTCTAGCAATGAAGGACAAAATTCCATTTGCCTTCTTAATCACCTGTTGCACCTGAAAACCAACTTTCTGCGACTCATGCACTAGCACACCCAGGTCTCTCTGCACAGCAGCATGTTTTAATGTTTTATCATTTAAATAATAATCCCTTTTGCCGTTATTCTTACCAAAATGGATAACCTCACATTTGTCAACATTGTATTCCATCTGCCAGACCCTAGCCAATTCACTTAGCCTATCCAAATCCCTCTGCAGACTTCCAGTATCCTCTGCACTTTTTGCTTTACCACTTATCTTAGTGTCGTCTGCAAACTTGGACACATTGCCCTTGGTCTCCAACTCCAAATCATTTATGTAAATTGTGAACAGTTGTGGGCCCAACACTGATCCCTGAGGGACACCACTAGCTACTGATTGCCAACCAGAGAAACACCCATTAATCCCCACTCTTTGCTTTCTATTAATTAACCAATCCTCTATCCATGCTACTACTTTCCCCTTAATGCCATGCATCTTTATCTTATGCAACAACCTTTTGTGTGGCACCTTGTCAAAGGCTTTCTGGAAATCCAGATATACCACATCCATTGGCTCCCCGTTATCTACCGCACTGTTAATGTCCTCAAAAAATTCCAGTAAATTAGTTAGGCACGACCTGCCCTTTATGAACCCATGCTGCGTCTGTCCAATGGGACAATTTCCATCCAGATGCCTCGCTATTTCTTCCTTGATGATAGATTCCAGCATCTTCCCTACTACCGAAGTTAAACTCACTGGCCTATAAATACCCGCTTTCTGCCTAACTCCTTTTTTAAACAGTGGTGTCACGTTTGCTAATTTCCAATCCGCCGGAACCACCCCAGAGTCTAGTGAATTTTGGTAAATTATCACTAGTGCATTTGCAATTTCCCTAGCCATCTCTTTTAGCACTCTGGGATGCATTCCATCAGGGCCAGGAGACTTGTCTACCTTTAGCCCCATTAGCTTGCCCATCACTACCTCCTTGGTGATATCAATCCTCTCAAGGTCCTCACCTGTCATAGCCTTATTTCCATCAGTCACTGGCATGTTATTTGTGTCTTCCACTGTGAAGACTGACCCAAAAAACCTGTTCAGTTCCTCAGCTATTTCCTCATCTCCCATTATTAAATCTCCCTTCTCATCCTCTAAAGGACCAATATTTACCTTAGCCACTCTTTTTTTGTTTTATGTATTTGTAGAAACTTTTACTATCTGTTTTATATTCTGAGCAAGTTTACTCTCATAATCTATCTTACTCTTCTTTATAGCTTTTTTAGTAGCTTTCTGTTGCCCCCTAAAGATTTCCCAGTCCTCTAGTCTCCCATTGATGAACCTAATCGTATACTTACTGTCCCACAGCGTCGCCAGTATTAACAGAGACATGTCTGACTGAATCTCTGAGTGAATGTGAATGGAATGAGGCAGAGATCGAGAGGAGAGAGGGAACCCGGGCTCTGTTCAGCTCATTGTTCCACCCACACACTGCAGGGGCCAGGCCCATTGTGACATCACTCAGGATACCATTCCTATTGGCTTTGGCATTGATCTAATTTCTAATTAGCAAACTGCTGCTTGCCGCCCCCTGCTGACGGATTTTGTTCACTCCAATTTAGAACTACTGAGTGGGTTTATTGAAATACACATCAAAACACCAATGTTAAATATTCTCTCCCAGAAACCTAAATTGAAGGTGACAAACGCAATCTTGTTTTTTCTTGATATTTATCCTGGAAAACGATGTTACTACGTCAGCGGTTATACATCAGGAAAACAATAATTGATTGATTTGATTTCTTGTCACATGTTCTGAAGTACAGTGAAAAGTATTTTTCTGCGGCCGAGGGAACGTACACAGTCCGTACATAGGAGACAAAGTGAATAATCGACAGAGAACATTGACAAATGGTATATTGACAAACAGTGATTGGTTACAGTGTGGAACATGGGGCCAAACAAAGCAAATACACGAGCAAGAGCAGCACAGGACGTCGTGAATAGCGTTCTTACAGGGAACAGATCAGTCCGAGGGGGAGTCGTTGAGAAGTCTAGTAGCTGTGGGGAAGAAGCTGTTCATATGTTTGGATGTTCGGGTCTTCAGACTTCTGTACCTTCTGCCTGATGGAAGGATCTGGAAGAAGGCACTGCCTGGGTGGGAGGAGTCTCTGATAATGCTGTCTGCCTTCCTGAGGCAGCGGGAGTTGTATACAAAATCAATACGCATGTGGCAAGCTTGTGTAATGCGTTGAGCCGAGTTCATCACACTTTGCACTTTCTTGCGATCTTGGGCCGAGCAGTTGGCAAAGCAAGCTGAAAAAGTAAATGTCAAGTCCTGGATAAAGATATGGATGGGGTACACCAGAATCACACCTGGAATGAGACTTCCCAAAAGAGAACCGGTATGCTCTTGACTATCTTCTGGCCCGTGAGGGTGGGGTATGCGCCATAAGTGCAGGGCAAGTGTATCATGGGAGTTCAAGACCTAACCGCTAACATCACTAAATTTATGGATCGCATACGGGATCGCCTGGACGGAATGCAGGACCCTGGCTCTTGGGGTAACTGGGGATTCGGAGGTTGGAAGGACTGGTTGATAAATATGGCCATGTATTTAGCAGCGGCACTCGGCTGCATCTTTGTGGGCCTGGCCATCCTTAAATGCGTGATGGGTAAAATGCAGGGTGCACTGGAACGGACAAACACCCCTAGAATCTTGGCTGTTAGGATCCACGAGGGTGCAGCGGATGACGGAGTGCTGCAACAGGAATTGGAAATGCAGCGACGAATCTTCTTAGATGAGGGGCCATAGCTACGGGTTGGACAGATAGGTCATCATGAAATGATAAAAGGAGGGATTGAGGAATTGAACAAACGAATGTGATATAAAATAGATAGTTCAAATATTAGTTACCGTAATGTGGATGTGATCAGTCTAATAGTACTGAGTTCAAGGACAAAGGATTTCAGAAAGCATGGCAATGAAGGAGGGAGGGGTGTCTGGTGGAGGATGGGAAAAGGATGCTGGGTAACAAGAGGCCCAGGGTTAAGGAATGAGAAGTGAGCCAATCAGGATATATGGCCAGGTCAGGAGATGTATAGGATGGCCTATAGGAATCTTGTATGTGAAACTTGATGCCATTTGAATGTATTTGTAGAGATTCCTTTGTCTCGGATAGCACTCGGCTCCTAGGGTTTCAGAAGAAACCTTGTGTGTTCTGAGGCTCATTATGAAGCGAGTCAGACTTGCAAGTTGGTTAAAAATAAATAATACTATGCCTACAAATCCATCTCGAGTTTTATTGAGGCCAGACTGACGGGTAAAGAATTCAATATTGTCACAGCCAGATCCATCTTTTCCACTCTTGCCACTAAGCGGGATCCAAGATCGGGTCGTGTCTAGTGGGGGAGGGAAGTGTCTCGGATAATTTACAAGGAGCTCATGGGAGCAGAGGAGACACAGACCGAGGAGCTGAGGCATAAATGGGACGAGGAGTTGGGAGGGGAGATCGAGGAAGGCCTGTGGCGGACGCGCTGAGCAGGGTTAATGGGACTGCAACATGTGCCAGGCTTGGCCTGATTCAATTTCAGGTCGTCCACCGGGCCCACATGACAGTGTCCCGGATGAGCAGATTCTTCGGCGTGGAGGACAGGTGTGTAAAGTGTCTGAGAACATAGAACATAGAAAATACAGCACAGAACAGGCCCTTCGGCCCACGATGTTGTGCCGAACCTTTGTCCTAGATTAATCATAGATTATCATTGAATTTACAGTGCAGAAGGAGGCCATTCGGCCCATTGAGTCTGCACCGGCTCTTGGAAAGAGCACCCTACCCAAACTCAACACCTTCACCCAACACCAAGGGCAATTTGGACATTAAGGGCAATTTATCATTGGCCAATTCACCTAACCTGCACATCTTTGGATTGTGGGAGGAAACCGGAGCACCCGGAGGAAACCCACGCAGACACGGGGAGGACGTGCAGACTCCGCACAGTCAGTGACCCAAGCCGGAATCGAACCTGGGACCCTGGAGCTGTGAAGCAATTGTGCTATCCACAATGCTACCGTGCTGCCCTTGAGAACAAATAAATCTACACTATATCATTTAACCGTAATCCATGTACCTATCCAATAGCTGCTTGAAGGTCCCTAATGTTTCCGACTCAACTACTTCCACAGGCAGTGCATTCCATGCCCCCACTACTCTCTGGGTAAAGAACCTACCTCTGATATCCCTCCTATATCTTCCACCTTTCACCTTAAATTTATGTCCCCTTGTAATGGTTTGTTCCACCCGGGGAAAAAGTCTCTGACTGTCTACTCTATCTATTCCCCTGATCATCTTATAAACCTCTATCAAGTCGCCCCTCATCCTTCTCCGTTCTAATGAGAAAAGGCCTAGCACCCTCAACCTTTCCTCGTAAGACCTACTCTCCATTCCAGGCAACATCCTGGTAAATCTTCTTTGCACCTTTTCCAAAGCTTCCACATCCTTCCTAAAATGAGGCGACCAGAACTGTACACAGTACTCCAAATGTGGCCTTACCAAAGTTTTGTACAGCTGCATCATCACCTCACGGCTCTTAAATTCAATCCCTCTGTTAATGAACGCGAGCACACCATAGGCCTTCTTCACAGCTCTATCCACTTGAGTGGCAACTTTCAAAGATGTATGAACATAGACCCCAAGATCTCTCTGCTCCTCCACATTGCCAAGAACTCTACCGTTAACCCTGTATTCCGCATTCATATTTGTCCTTCCAAAATGGACAACCTCACACTTTTCAGGGTTAAACTCCATCTGCCACTTCTCAGCCCAGCTCTGCATCCTATCTATGTCTCTTTGCAGCCGACAACAGCCCTCCTTACTATCCACAACTCCACCAATCTTCGTATCATCTGCAAATTTACTGACCCACCCTTCAACTCCCTCATCCAAGTCATTAATGAAAATCACAAACAGCAGAGGACCCAGAACTGATCCCTGCGGTACGCCACTGGTAACTGGGATCCAGGCTGAATATTTGCCATCCACCACCACTCTCTGACTTCTATCGGTTAGCCAGTTCGTTATCCAACTGGCCAAATTTCCCACTATCCCATGCCTCCTTACTTTCTGCATAAGCCTACCATGGGGAACTTTATCAAATGCCTTACTAAAATCCATGTACACTACATCCACTGCTTTACCTTCATCCACATGCTTGGTCACCTCCTCAAAGAATTCAATAAGATTTGTAAGGCAAGACCTACCCCTCACAAATCCGTGCTGACTATCCCTAATCAAGCAGTGTCTTTCCAGATGCTCAGAAATCCTATCCTTCAGTACCCTTTCCATTACTTTGCCTACCACCGAAGTAAGACTAACTGGCCTGTAATTCCCAGGGTTATCCTTAGTCCCTTTTTTGAACAGGGGCACGACATTCGCCACTCTCCAATCCCCTGGTACCACCCCTGTTGACAGTGAGGACGAAAAGATCATTGCCAACGGCTCTGCAATTTCATCTCTTGCTTCCCATAGAATCCTTGGATATATCCCGTCAGGCCCGGGGGACTTGTCTATCCTCAAGTTTTTCAAAATGCCCAACACATCTTCCTTCCTAACAAGTATTTCCTCGAGCTTACCAATCTGTTTCACACTGTCCTCTCCAACAATATCGCCCCTCTCATTTGTAAATACAGAAGAAAAGTACTCGTTCAAGACCTCTCCTATCTCTTCAGACTCAATACACAATCTCCCGCTACTGTCCTTGATCGGACCTACCCTCGCTCTAGTCATTCTCATATTTCTCACATATGTGTAAAAGGCCTTGGGGTTTTCCTTGATCCTACCCGCCAAAGATTGTTCATGCCCTCTCTTAGCTCTCCTAATCCCTTTCTTCAGTTCCCTCCTGGCTATCTTGTATCCCTCCAATGCCCTGTCTGAACCTTGTTTCCTCAGCCTTACATAAGTCACCTTTTTCCTCTTAACAAGACATTCAACCTCTCTTGTCAACCATGGTTCCCTCACTCGACCATCTCTTCCCTGCCTGACAGGGACATACATATCAAGGACACGTAGCACGTGTTCCTTGAACAAGTTCCACATTTCATTTGTGTCCTTCCCTGCCAGCCTATGTTCCCAACTTATGCACTTCAATTCTTGTCTGACAACATCGTATTTACCCTTCCCCCAATTGTAAACCTTGCCCTGTTGCACGTACCTATCCCTCTCCATTACTAAAGTGAAAGTCACAGAATTGTGGTCACTATCTCCAAAATGCTCCCCCACTAACAAATCTATCACTTGCCCTGGCTCATTACCCAGTACTAAATCCAGTATTGCCCCTCCTCTGGTCGGACAATCTACATACTGCGTTAGAAAAGCTTCCTGGACACACTGCACAAACACCACCCCATCCAAACTATTTGATCTAAAGAGTTTCCACTCAATATTTGGGAAGTTAAAGTCGCCCATGACTACTACCCTATGACTTCTGCACCTTTCCAAAATCTGTTTCCCAATCTGTTCCTCCACATCTCTGCTACTATTGGGGGGCCTATAGAAAACTCCTAACAAGGTGACTGCTCCTTTCCTATTTCTGACTTCAACCCATACTACCTCAGTAGGCTGATACTCCTCGAACTGCCTTTCTGCAGCTGTTATACTATCTCTAATTAATAATGCCACCCCCCCCCACCTCTTTTACCACCCTCCCTAATCTTATTGAAACATCTATAACCAGGGACCTCCAACAACCATTTCTGCCCCTCTTCTATCCAAGTTTCCGTGATGGCCACCACATCGTAGTCCCAAGTACCGATCCATGCCTTAAGTTCACCCACCTTATTCCTGATGCTTCTTGAGAGGACCAGCAGACCATGTCCACATGCTTTGGGCGTGTCCAAAACTTAGGAGATAATATCAGGGGTTCGAGGACGTCATGTCTAGAGTATTGAACACGAGGGTGGCAATTAGTCCAGAGGTGGTGATTTTTGGGGTTTCAGTGGCCCAGGAAGTCCAGGGGGAGAAAGAGGCTGACGTCTTGGCCTTTGCTTCCCTGGTCGCCCGGAGACGGATACTTCTAGCTTGGAGGAACTCGAAGCCCCTGAAGTCGGAAGCCTGGCTGTCAGACATGGCGAGTTTCCTGGGCTTGGAGAAAATCAAGTTCGCCTTGAGAGGGTCGTTGTTAGGGTTCGCCCGGAGGTGGCAACCATTCATTGATTTCTTTGCGGAGAATTAATCATCAGCAGGGGCGGCGTTGGGGTTAGGGGAATGTGGTATAGGGGGTCATTTCGGCAGCTCTGGGTGTGTTGGGCTACAGCAATTGCACTATGTACTTTGTTTACTGTACAGCCCTTTTGTTTACTCGTGCTGGAATTCCTCTGCTTACAAGGCCGAAAAATACCTCATTAAAATTGTTCGTTAAAAACAATGTTTCAACACACTGCTTATTTTTTTTTAAACAAACAATTTTTATTAAGGTATTTTAGGCATATAGAAAAAGTGACATTGTACAGTACAAAAAAAAAGTCAAGTCACAAATTACAAATTAAACATAGTGCAAACCACGGCTCTGTTCACGCACGGGCCTGCCTCAATATCCCCCTACTCTACTCTACTCTACCCTAGCCACCCCCCGCCACCCTCTCCTGCTGACGCTTACTCCTCTGCAAAGAAGTCAATAAATGGCTGCCACCTTCGGGCGAACCCTAATAGCGAACCTCTCAAGGCGAACTTGACTTTCTCTCGGCGAAGAAAGCTATTCATGTCCGATAACCATACCTCAGTCCTCGGGGGCCTTGAGTCCCTCCATGCTAACAGTATTCGTCGCCGGGCTACCAGGGAAGCAAAGGCCAGAATGTCGGCCTCCCTCTCTTCCTGGACTCCCGGGTCCTCCGAAACCCCAAAGATTGCCACCTCAGGGCTCATTACCACCCCAGTTTTCAATACCTGGGACATGATATCTGCGAATCCCTGCCAATACCCCCTGAGTTTAGGGCACGACCAGAACATGTGTACATGGTTAGCCGGCCCTCCGGCGCATCTAGCACACTTGGCCTCCAGCCCAAAGAATCTGCTCATCCGGGCCACCATCATGTGGGCCCGGTGCACGACCTTAAACCGGATCAGGCTGAGCATGGCGCATGTTGCGGTCGTGTTTACTCTGCTCAGGGCATCTGCCCAAATACCGTCCTCCAGCTCCCTCCCCGAGCTCCTCCTCCCACTTAAGTTTCAGGTCCTCGGTCTGCGTATCCTCAGCTCCCATTAGTTCCTTGCAGACGTCTGAAACTCTACCCTTGACGAATGTGATATAAAATAGTTACTTTAGAGATATTAGTTAATGTAATGTAGAAATAAGCCACTTTGATTCTGGCAGGTAGAGACAAAGGGATTTGAGACCGCATGGAAAAAGCAGGAAGAGGTGTGTCTATGAGAGTGATGCTGCATTGATAGGGGCCGGAGAAAGGGATTGGAAGTGAGCCAATCAGAATAGATCAAACAAGTCAGGAGGGACATAGGATGACCTATGGGTGTCGAGTATGTGAAACTTGATGCCATTTGAATGTATGAGTACTGATCTCTTTGTCTGGGACCTTCACTTAGTTCCCGGGACTGCAGACAGCAACATGTTGTCTGTATCACTGTGGACTAGGTAGCTTGCAAGCTGAATAAAATAACTTCTTTTTACTTGCAAATCCATCTCGACTTTTATTGAGGCCAGACTGACGGAGAAAGAAATTTGGAAATCAACATTTGGTGCCGAAACCCGGGATTTCTCAGGGCGATCCTGATCCAACTGCGAAATCAGAATTAGACTGATTATGAACAGGAGGATGGGGAACAAAGGGCCCTCAATGTAGAACTGGAAAACAACCGCGCATTGATTGTTCCCCTCTTCTTATCGTCTGATTAGTCTGGTCACTCGCGGTTGGCACAGAAAGACCACCTCGACGAAATCACAGGTCAGTCTGGGGATTAGCAATTTAATTGATGGGATTTCATATTGTTGTTTCGGCTTGGGTTAGGGTTTTGGGTTGATGTGACATCTCAAATGATGATTGAATTCCAAGTATAAGGGTTCAGAGGCTGATGGGACTTCAGTAATGAAGGTTCAGTCTATTATATGGGTTCAGGGGCTGATGGGACTTCAGTAATGAAGGTTCAGTCTATTATATGGGTTCAGGGGCTGATGGGACTTCAGTACTGAAGGTTCAGTCCAGTATAACTGTTTTTAAATCTGAAGATGGTTCAACTCTATGTGTGAGTGTTTTAAATATATAGTTGATTAAGCTAAAATTGTCTCCTTGGACTGTATTGGCGAAAAACGCAGTTCCGAGGACTAGTTGAGATTGTGGGGACTGCTGCATATTGGTTGAAGCAGAAGTCTCTCAAAGGGTTAACAGCAGCAGGCAAAGTTAAAGACAGACAGTGCTTCTCACTCAGGCCTTGAGATAACAGCACCAGTCGCTAGTGTAATCGGATACCTTTCCTTTGAGTCAGTGAACACCAGCAAAGTTATGTTTTGAATTAATTAAAGGAAACCAGTGGGTTTCTCCACCTCTTTGATAAAAGTTATTATTTTCGAAAGCAATTGATTGAAATTGCCAGAATCTTAAGTTTTACTTACTTGAAATAAGGTTTATCTCATTTTATCTGGAGATTAATAGAAACTTAAAGGAGATCATGGACACCATTTTAAAAAGTGTCAATCTGGAGATGATAGTTGATTTTGCTAATACTTATGTGTATGTAAAAAAAAAAACTTGATAAAAGAAAAATTGTTAAGATAAAGAAATAATTAAGTTGTAAATGGTAGAGAATGTAAAAAGAAAAATTCAATAATTTGGAAAAGTAAGCATATCACCTAAGTCTCTCCAAACTAAGCAGAAACCACAAGATTCGGGAACAAAGGAAGCTGAAACAACTTCTTTTGAAGAGAAAGAACTCCCCCTAGTGACAGGGAGAGACGTTGAAGTCTTGGAACAACCAGGGGAAATAGCTAGAGTGCCCCCTGGTGACATTCGGAGACAGTTACCGATTAGGAAGATGCGAAACCCCGACCCAGTGACTGCGGGAGCGAACCCCACGATAGACGTTTACTTCCCATGGACACCCAGTGAGATGATGGCTATTATGTCTACAATCCCAGATAGAAAAAAATCTCCTGCTGCCTTCATGGATTCCTTGAGAACTGCCATCTCAATTTATCAAGCTGATTCAAGGGACCTCTGGGCCCTAGTCCAGCAGATTTTAACCCCAGCAGAGTACCGCAATTATCTTAACCACCTGAATTATGCTAGTCATGCCGCACTCCAGCAGGCCTATGCGTTAGACGACGATAGAAGGACACAGATCTTGAATGCGTTGAATAGCACATTTCAAAGGCCCATAAATCTTTCTGCTATCTTAGACCTAAAACCTAAGAAGACTGAAGAGCCAGAGGAATTTCTGGAGCGTTTTAATGAAGTCTACCGGGACAGTCAGGCGATTTGCTGTATCAAAATGGTCAGAATTCCCCTCAATACTGTGCTATGTTAATGCATTGCCTACCACCTTCTGTGGTTACTGCTGTGAAATGTAATAACATGAATTGGACAGAGAACGACCCTTCCCAGATGGCAAGGGCAGTCAGATTTTACTGGAAGGAGGGTGTAGGCCAAGAAGGAGGCTCAGTTACAAAGGTTAAGACTGAGTATGTAATGAAAAAGGATGATCTGCGACCCCAACAAGCGGCAGAAATGGTAGTTTGCCAGCAGGAGCCCCAATATAGTGACTTTGGGTGGGTGGATCAGCGAAGAGGAGGATACCAAACCCACCCAAAGGGACCCTCACCCCCTTTTTATGGCCCACCGAACGAATCAATAGCTCTACAACCGCAGCCCCCTCTGAGGGGCCATTGGTCTACTGGAAGAAGAGGACGGGGCAGCCATATCTTCTGTGCAATCAGCACTTAAAGTACCATTATCCGACCACACGCAGCAATTGTCAGGGTTCCAAGGACAGGTGTGTGAGTATCCTATTTCTGAACCTGTGACAGTCACTTACGAGAATAAGTCTGCAGATCATCAGTTTGTAGTGACTACTGGATTGGACTGTAACTTGTTGGCCCGCGATTTACTGTGTATCTTCCAGCTACAGCTAGAATGCGGAGATGAGGGGGTAACGGTTACATCATGGAGGATGAGACAACAGTGCTATATTTCTATCACCCCCCCAGTGGTGGACGTTAGACGTTGAACAGTCACTGCATCACGTTACCCTGGCCTATGACAGAACTGGACGAAACAGGGAGTTGGAGGACAAATACCGGCCATTACTTGAGTCCGAATGGCCAGTCAAGGTTACAGCCACAGTCACGGGAAAAGAAGGTACAGCCGATTTTGTTACAATATCACCACATTTATGGCCACAGTCATCTTCGGTAAGCCCTCATATTACACGTCAGGTCCATGACCAGTACCATGCCAGGGATATGGGGCGAATGGTCAGGAGGGCAGTGGATCATTCGGATCCAACAGACTACGCACTTCAAGTCATGCCGGACGGCACTACCATAAAATATTTTGAGGTCCCTGAAACGATTAACACTCGACTGCAGCATCACAGGGGACATGATGTGTTGGAATATGTCAATCCACAGGTCTGGGCGGAATACCCATCACAAGTGGGAAAGACAAATGTATTGTCATCACCTATTAAGGTGATGATTAAGGATCATGTAAAGCTACCTTCCATTCGACAATATCCCCTGAAATCTCAAGCTGCTCCATCAATAGATAAATTAATTCAAGAGCTGTTGAAACAGGGTATTTTGGTCCCTTGCCAATCAGAATGTAACACCCCCATACTTGCTGTGCCTAAACCAGCCAAATCAGACCAGTACCGATTAGTACAGGATTTACGTTCAATCAATGCCATTGCATAGCCATTACATGCTCTCACCCTCCAACAGGATATTACGGTGTATAGCTCCCACTCGGTCATCGCACTACTGAGGCAACTGCAGACTCAGCATCTTACCGCAGCTCGTCAGAATAGGTATGCGATATACCTTTTGAACAATCCACGTCTGACATTTAAACACTGCACCACTATCAATCCAGCCTGTTTTCTTAGTGGTCCCCCTGTCCATGAAGACGCACCTGGCCACGACTGTTTAGCCTTGATTCAGGAAACTACCACAATAAGGGGCGATTTGAGTGACATTTCGTCAGAACAACCTGACATGATTATGTGTGGTCAAATATCCCACCGGGGTTTAGTTAATGACCTACTGCAGGCCCTCCTTATGCCCGCGCAGATTTCCGTTATTAAATGCGCTGCCCACACGAATGGTACAACCCCAGTTGACGTTGGTAATGAACGAGCAGATTGTGCAGCGCGAACAGCCGCGCAAATTCAGCAAGTGATGGTGCCTAAGATGTTAAGTCAGACTAAACGATCTACTATAAATATGTCTGCTTCTGACAAGTCAATGCCAACCATCCAAGACGTCATAAGGTTACAGGAGGACGCTCCTGAGAGTGATAAACAAATGTGGAAACGGTTAGGTTGTACATATGATTCTGTTTCCTCTTTATGGACCACGCCTGCACATCAGACTTGTATGTCTGATGTGCTGGCTTTATGGGTCATTGAATGTGTACACTTTGCAACTCATTGTGGGGCTCGAGGGACTAGTGATTTGTTGCTGGACACTTGGTGGCACCCTAAAATGCAGGGGTTGGCCCAAAGTATCAGTAATCGGTGTTTGATTTGTCAGCAATATAACACCGGAAAAGGTATCCCTTGTGGGAAGGGGCAAACCCCGTTCCCCAGTGGTCCCTTTGAGACGCTCCAAATGGATTACATTGAGTTGGAAAGGTGTCAATGTTATAAATATGTTTTGGTCATTGTGGATGTGTTCAGCAGATGGGTTGAGGCGTATTCGACTATCGATAATAAAGCTGCTACTGTGGTTAAAGTCTTGATGAGGGAAATCATTCCCCGGTACGGTATACCAGCTCAGTTAAGTTCTGATAATGGGCCTCATTTTATTGGACAAATTAACAAGGAGTTTTGCTCCCAGTTGGGCATACGCCAGCAGTTACACTGTGCTTACAGACCGCAGGCGGCCGGGTTGGTTGAGAGACACAATCAGACCCTCAAAACTAAATTGGCTAAATTAAGAGCAGACACGGGACTGACATGGCTTAAGTTGCTCCCCGTTGCCCTCTTCCAGCTGCGGGTTACACCTGCGGGACCGGCCCGGCTCTCTCCCGCCGAGATTCTTTATGGCAGGCCTCTTAGAACTCCCTGGAGCCTGCAGGTTCCCAGACTGGTTCAGTTTCATCAGAGGACTGAAGAAATGACCACCTATGTTCTAGCCCTCACGCAAGTGCTCAAGGAACTCCATGGCCAGGTCCACGTGGCTCACCAGCCATTGCCCCCAGTACCTAGCTCACTTTCAGTCCAGCCCGGTAGTTATGTCATGGTCAAAAATTGGACTAGGAAGGTGTCGGAGCCGCGATGGTACGGGCCCTTCCAAGTTCTCCTTACCACCCCCACAGCAGTTAAAGTGGAGGGGCGAAGTGCTTGGGTCCACCTACATCACTGTAAATTGAGTCCATCTCCACTACTGTAAAAGGTCGGATACTAACCTGCCTCCCTTCTCCAGTGCTATTTTACAGGTGTGGAGCATGATGGAGTGGCGACGCATCGTCTGTCTGATATTTGGCCTCACTTCGCTTGGCATGTTATTGGCGATGGACATGGAAAAGGGGAATATTATGTATCTGTGTAGCCCCAACCAATCTACAAGGTTACATCACCTCTGCAAAGGTGATGTTCTTCGTGCCCCCATATACAAGGACATTGTATCGACTCATGGAAGGTCATCAAAGTTAAGGAGAATGCAGGAGTCATGAAGCAGTTGCACCGGTCCCGGCGATGGGAAGGGAACATTATATGGACATTGCCTTGTTTTCGGAATACATGTAAATTCGATTTTGGATGTGTTAAGAGTGGTACAATAAAGGTAACATCAAGCTGTCAGAAGAGTGTAGGAAGAGGCTATGAGAAAGAGAAAGGGACTAGAGAGAGGACGGGGCGTATGAGAAGGGAAGTACAGCTAGAACGTAGGTTACCGGGAGATACACTTAAGTTAATTAAAGGCCAAACTGAGGAAAACCCGGGTAGTAGGAATCTCTTCTACCAGATTTACCACCGCTTGTATGGCCAGGGACGGGTTGTCTGCTACCCAAACCCCGCAGCGGTGTCTAGGTTATTTTCTGTTTCACCGCTTTGGGGCACTCCCCAAACGGTGGTTCATTGTCAGCATTCCGAACCACCGCCCGAGCAAGTCACTCTTCCTTACGATCCGGGTTCAGCACCACCGGCTATTTGCCTTCCCCTTCCTCGGGATAATTCCCATTCACAGTACGATAGGCTGCGACGGTGGAGGGCGTACATACCTAGCCACTTCACTCCCAATAGGGATTCCCGGTCGTACGAGAATTGCTTCAGCAGTGAAGGATATGGCCGTTTGCTGGTAGAGGTGGACACAAATATAACATGTCTGTTTCCCACCTGCACGGACAGGAGGTGCCATATCACCCAGGCGTCTGTCCAATGCGTTTGTTACAACACCACTTGCGTTCCATTGAATGCCGGCCTCCAGCGCCTCTGTGGCTGGGCGAATGTCTCGCATATCACTGTTGGGACTAGGGCTTTCCGCATTGCTGGGCGGCCCGAATGGGCATTTCAAAGTTGGATAAACTGGGCTACTGGGGGGTCCTTACGCAACCGATATGCTGATTGTGATGCTAGCCTGCACACGGAGCAAGGATACTACTTTTTATTTAATGGCACAGCGACCAACGTTTTGTCACCCCCATTTCCCCGCCGAATTGCTATAGGGACTCTAGTCCCTACCACAGTCCCCTGCCCTTCGGCGTGGAACCTGCATAATCAGTTAGCACGCCGGGCAGTCTCGGCCGAATTTTGCGAGAACTGGAAAAAACCTCAGGTTCTCGCACCCAACCGGGGCCACTCAGCCGGATGAGGTTCTGAGCGTATTGACACTGGGAGGTGTGGGGGGTTCCTTGGCTGTCAGTGATCGGAATTATTTTATTTGCGGCCTTACCATCTTGGGAAATGAAACCTTGGGAGCCCTCGGGGCAATAACCAAGGAGTTGTCTCAGCTACGGTTGTTTGCAATGCAGAACCGGTATGCTCTTGACTATCTTATGGCCTGTGAGGGTGGGGTATGCGCCATAGTACAGGGCAAGTGTATCATGGGAGTTCAGGACTTGACCGCTAACATCAGTAAATTTATGGATCGCATACGGGATCACTTGGACGGGATGCAGGATCCTGGCTCTTGGGGTAACTGGGGATTTGGAGGTTGGAAGGACTGGTTGATAAATATGGCCATGTATCTAGTGGTAGCTATCGGCTGCACCTTTGTGGGCCTGGCCATCCTTAAATGTATGATGGGTAGAATGCGGGGTGCACTGGATCAGATCACCGCCCCAATCACTGCAAAAAAAAAAATTTAACTGTTAAAATCCATGAGGGTGAGGCAGATGAAGGGGGGCTAAGACAGGAATTGGAAATGCAGCGACGGATCTTTTTAGATGAGGAACCGTAGCTATGGATTGGATAGTTCGGTTATCATGGAATGATAAAAGGAGGGAATGACGAATGTGATATAAAATAGTTACTTTAGAGATATTAGTTAATGTAATGTAGAAATAAGCCACTTTGATTCTGGCAGGTAGAGACAGAGGGATTTGAGACCGCATGGAAAAAGCAGGAAGAGGTGTGTCTATGAGAGTGATGCTGCATTGATAGGGGCCGGAGAAAGGGATTGGAAGTGAGCCAATCAGAATAGATCAAACAAGTCAGGAGGGACATAGGATGACCTATGGGTGTCGAGTATGTGAAACTTGATGCCATTTGAATGTATGAGTACTGATCTCTTTGTCTGGGACCTTCACTTAGTTCCCGGGACTGCAGACAGCAACATGTTGTCTGTATCACTGTGGACTAGGTAGCTTGCAAGCTGAATAAAATAACTTCTTTTTACTTGCAAATCCATCTCGACTTTTATTGAGGCCAGACTGACGGAGAAAGAAATTTGGAAATCAACACCCTCTCCCACCTCTCCTCTAGAAACTACCCTGTCCTGCCTTCCGTTTGGCGGGAGACATGGGAAGGACGGCACCAGGCTGCGTACAAAATCCCTCACCTGCAAGTATCTAAAGTTGTTTCCTCTCGCCAGGCCAAACTTCTCCTCCAGCGCCCTCATGCTCGGAAAGCTCCCTTCCAGGAACACATCCCCATCCTCACAATCCCCGCCCTCCTTCACAGTCGATATCCCCCTGTTCATGTTCTCTGGGGCAAATCGGTGGTTGCCGCAGATTGGGGTCCACACCGATGCTCTTACCTCCCATACATGCCTCCTCCACTGGCCCCAGATCTGAAGAGCCACCACCACTATCAGGCTGGTGGAGTACCGGCGGAAGTGGCAGAGGGGCTGTGGCCAGGGCTGCTAAGCTAGTGCCCCTGCACGAAGCAGCCTCCATCTGCTCCCAAACCGGCCCCGCACCCACCATCCATTTCCTTATCATCACTATGTTGGCCGCCCAGTAATAGTTGAAGTTCGGCAATGCCAGCCCCCTTCTCCTCTGCTCCTTTCTAGCATCACCCTCTTCACCCGCAGGGACATCCCTGCCCATACAAATCCCAGAATAATTTTATTCAGCTTCTTAAAGAAGAACCGCGGGATAAAGATAGGGAGACACTGAAAAACAAACAAGAACCATGGGAGAATCGTCATTTTAACAGTCTGCACCCTTCCCGCCAATGACAGCGGAAGCGCTTCCCACCTCTGGACCTCCTCCCTCACTCGTTCCACCAGTCAGGACAGGTTGAGCTTATGCAACCAACCCCAGTCCCGTGCCAACTGAATCCCCAAATATCGGAAACTCTCCCCCACCACCCTGAACGGTTGCCATAATACCGTTCATCCCACCATTGGGTCCGATACATATAACAGCAGATCATCCGTGTATAACGAGACTCTGGTTCCACTCTCCCCCGGACCAGCCCTTTCCAGCCCCTAGAAGCTCTCAGTGCAATGGCCAGGGGCTCTATGGCCAGCGCAAACAGCAGTGGGGAGAGAGGGCAGCCCTGTCTTGTCCCACGTTGCAGCCTAAAGTAATCCGATGTCGTCCTGTTCATCCTTACACTCGCCTCCGGGGCCTGATACAATAGCCTAACCCAGTCGATGGACCCCGCCCCGAACCCGAACCATCCTAGTACCTCCCACAGATAATCCCACTCGACCCGGTCAAAAGCCTTTCCAGCATTCATGGCTACCACTATCTCTACCTCCCTACTCTCCGGGGGCATCATAATCATGTTGAGCAGCTTTCTTAGGTTGGCCACCAGCTGCCTCCCCTTTACAAACCCGGTTTGGTCTCCATAATTACATCCGGGACACAGTCCTCAATTCTGGTCGCCAAACTCTTGGCCAGTAACTTGGCGTCTACGTTGATCAGAGAGGTCGGCCTGTGTGACCCACAAGCCTCCGGGTCCTTATCCCGTTTCAGAATGAGCGAGATGGTGGCCTGCGACATCGTCGGGGGTAAACTCCCTCTGTCTCTTGTCTCGTTGAAGACCCTGACCAGCACCGGCCCCACTATCCCGGCAAATCTTTTGTAAAACTCCACCGGATACCCGTCCAGCACCAGGGCTTTACCCGGCTGCATGACCCTCAGGCCCCCCCAATACCTCTTCGATCCTGACCAGGGCCCCCAGTCCATCCACCAACCCCCTCCCCACTCTTGGGAAGGTCAGTCCGTCCAGGAATCGCCTCATCCCCCCCGGTCCCCCGGGTGGTTCCGAAGTGTACAGCTTCCTATAAAAGTCCCTAAAGACCTTGTTCAGCCCTGCCGGGTCACCCACTAGATTACCTTCCCCATCCACAACCCTCCCTACTTCCATGGCCGTTTCCCTCTTCCTCAGTTGCTGCGCAAGCATTCTACTGGCCTTCTCCCCATGCTCATAAATCGCACCTTTTACCATTAACACACTGCATATTTAACACTAATCTATTTGACTTTTAGCCAGAATATTAGCCCCTGTAAATGGGCTGGAGTTTGTTATCAGCAGAAAGAGACCCAAATGAACACGGTTCAGTCCTGAATGTGAGAAACAGCAAAATCCAATCACTGTGATTACTTGTGGCCTCGTTGGTGTTTCAGCAGGTTGGGTGAAGTAGTGAATCCCTTCCCACACTCGGAGCAGGTGAACGGTCTCTCCCCAGTATGAACTCGCTGGTGTGTGGACAGAGCAGATGACTGAGTGAATCCCTTCCCACACTCGGAGCAGGTGAATGGTCTCTCCCCAGTGTGAGTTCGCTGATGTACAGTGAGGTCAGATGATCGTCTGAACCCAGTCCCGCAGTGAGAGCACCTGAACGGTCTCTCGTCAGTGTGAACACGTTGATGGTACATCAGTTCCCAAGAACTTTTATAGCACTTCCCGCAGTCTGGACATTGAAACGGTCTCTCATCAGTGTGAACTCGCTGGTGCTTCTGCAGGTTGGATGACTCAGTGAATGCCTTCCCACACTTGGCGCAGGCGAATGGCCTCTCCCCAGTGTGAATTCGCTGATGTACAGTGAGGTGAGATGAGTGTCTGAACCCAGTCCCGCAATCAGAGCACCTGAACGGTTTCTCGTCAGTGTGAATACGTTGATGGTACATCAGATTCCCAGAACTTTTGTAGCACTTCCCGCAGTCTGGACACTGAAACGGTCTCTCCTCAGTGTGAACTCGCTGGTGTCTCAGCAGGTGGGATAACTGAGTAAATCCCTTCCCACACTGAGAGCAGGTGAATGGTCTCTCCCCAGTGTGAACCCGCTGGTGTCTCCGCAGGGCCGCTAACTGAATAAATCCCTTCCCACACTTGGAGCAGGTGAACGGACTCTCCCCAGTGTGAACTCGCTGGTGACTCCGCAGGGCCGCTAACTGAATAAATCCCTTCCCACACTTGGAGCAGGTGAACGGTCTCTCCCCAGTGTGAAGTCGCTGGTGACTCCGCAGGGCCGCTAACTGAATAAATCCCTTCCCACACTTGGAGCAGGTGAATGGTCTCTCCCCAGTGTGACTGCGTCGATGAGTTTCCAGCTGGGATGGGTAAGTGAATCCTTTCCCACAGTCCCCACATTTCCACAGTTTCTCCTCAGTGTGTCTCGTGAGGCCTGATGATCGAGCAAATCCTTGTCCACACACACAACACGAGTACGGTTTCTCCCCACTGTGAACGATGCTTTTTCCTTCCATGTTCAAAGTACGATGATATTCAGGATACGATAAACTGAGGAGTCTGGTGCTTGGTTTGAGTTTCCAGACTTTGAAGCCTCCGCTTCGAACACCCTATGAAACGGATTTAAAAACAGAAAATAGGGAGTGAGAGAGAACCCACAAAAACATAAAGGCAGGTTGTGAAATTGAGCTGAATGAATCTGGTTATTGTGGGGCCGACACTTGGAAAAAGTGACCATGAAAATGGTTGAATTGTTATAAAACCCAACTGGCCTCTTTGGGAGGAGAGAGAAAGAGGTGAAGAGGGATTTTGTATATCTACAAGACATATTAAGAGAGCAGTTGGCAAAGCAAATTCGATCTGAGCATCATCAAGAGTAATATTGATACTGAAACTATGCTTCTGGTGGCACATGGATTAGCACTGCTGCCTCACAACTCCAGGGACCTGGGTTCAATTCCGGCCTTGGTGACTGGCTGTGTGGAGTTTGCACTTTCTCCCAGTGTCTGCATGGGTTTCCTCCCACAGTCCAAAGACGGGCAAGTTAGGTGGATTGGCCTTGATAAATTGCAGCTTAGTGTCCAGGGATGGGCAGGTTAGGTGGGGCTATGGGGCTACAGGGATAGGGTAGGGGTGTGGGCCTAGGCAAGGTGCCCTTTCAGCGAATCGTTGCAGACTTGATGGGGCGAATGGCCTCCTTCTGCACTGTTGGAACTCTATGGTTCTAATTCTATTCTATGAATCTTTATAAAGCTCTGGTCACCACTCTTCAGGAAGAATGTGAAGGTTCTTGGAGAAGGTGCAGAGGAGATTTACCAGAATGGTTCCTGCAAAGGAGGTTGAGGGGAGATTTGATCGAGGGCCACAACATTATGCCAGATTTCCATCAGGTGGACAAAGAAACTCTGTTTCCGTTCACTGATCGTACAAGCACTAGGGACACAGATTTTAAAGTTTGGGGTAAAACCTGGATTGAACTATATAAGATCCTGAGGGGTCTTGACAGGTGGATGTGGAGAGGATGTTTCCTCTTATGGGAGAATCGAGAACGCAGGCATCACTGTTGCAAAGTGAGGGATCACCCATTTCAGATGGAGATGAGGATTTTTTATTCTCTTGAGGGTTGTAAGACTTTGGAACTCGCGTCCTTAAAAGGCAGTGGAAGCAGAGTCCTTGAATATTTTTAAGCAGAGCGGGATAGATTCTTGATGAGCAAGGAGGTGAAAGGTCATCAGGGGTAGGCAGGAATGTGAAGTTGAGGTTAGAATGAGATCAGCCGCAACCTTATTGAATGCGGAGCAGGCTCGAGGGGCCGAGTGGCCTGTTCCTAGTTTGTATGTAAAAGGTACAGGAGATGAGGTGATATGAGATGTATGGTTTTACAAAGCGTGTGGAATGACCTGAAACTTGCTGCCTATGAGGGAGTTTGAAAATAGATACAATGAATGATTTGATTTCAAAAGGAAATTGGATAGACGTCTGAGGGAAATAAACCTACAAGGATACAGGGATAGAGCAGGAGAATGGGACTGACTGGATTGCTCCAGAGAGCTAGCAGGACAGTGATTGACCGTCAACCAAACAACCTTTATCCCATTTTCAATATTTTTATATCCGCTGAAGAGAAATGTTCAAAGGGGCTGGTTTAGCTCACTGGGCTAAATCGCTGGCTTTTAAAGCAGACCAAGGCAGGCCAGCAGCACGGTTCAATTCCCATACCAGCCTCCCCGAACAGGCGCCGGAAGTGGCGGCTAGGGGCTTTTCACAGTAACTTAATTGAAGCCTACTCGTGACAAATAAGCGATTTTCAAGAAAATTACAAAAAAACCTTTTGGACTGGAAAAGGGAATGAAGGATGACCTGATCCTGTAAGATTATGAACAGGTTTGATATGATCGACAATTGGAAGATGTTTCCACTGGATAAGAATAAATATGAGTTAGTCATTAGTTAATCGAATGTGCAGTTCAGGAGCAGTTCAGACGGAGATCACTCATACTTTTCACGTGTGCAAAGGGATTTCCTCAGTTTTCCCACTGGCTAACACTCCAACTTTAAAAGTCCCAAACCATTTGATCCAATTTCAGCACATTGTTAATGGCGAGGGGCAGTTTAACTATTCGGTCCAGGGAGACAAAAATCACTGTTCACCTGAACCTGCTCAGACCCCAACACGTTAACAACTCCCTGTTCATGTTTGGTCTGTTGTCAATCACATCCAGGACAGACCTGTGGTGGACGGCCTGTACTATTTAGTTGCTTTATTAATTTATGTAATAAATTTCTTACCTTGGCCAAATGGTACCAATCATAATCGGTTGGCAAAGCATAGTTTCTATCTGCAATATCGATTTCAATGGCTGGGGTATTACTCATCATGCATAGCAGCTGAGAATGTGCTCTATCCACATTACAGATGGACCTCGCACATGCACAGAGCCCGGCTGTGACTGGTGCATGCGCTGACGGTGCGAGGAGCGGGAAAGAAACAATCGAGCGACTTTCAGGATTGGAGCCGGTGGGTGGCCAGGGAGCAATAGAAGCTGCGGAGTGAGACGGGAGGCTTCATAAATAACCCGTGGAGGCTTCAACTCCCGAGGAAAATGTTAATGGTCCCAGCTTAAACAGCACCAAACAGAGTGAGAGCTGAGCGGTGACAGGCCCGGGTTACCGGCCGCCATCTTTACAGAGGACACGGTGCCGCAGGCACATGCGCTGCCAGCCTGGACCGGATGCCAACTACATAAGAACATAAGAACTAGGAGCAGGAGTAGGCCATCTGGCCCCTCGAGCCTGCTCCGCTATTTAATGAGATCATGGCTGATCTTTGTGGACTCAGCTCCACTCTCCGGCCCGTACACCATATCCCCGAATCACTTTATTCTTTAGAAAGGCATCTATCTTTTTCTTAAAAACGTTTAAAGAAGGAGCCTCAACTGCTTCACTGGGCAAGGAATTCCAGAGATTCACAACCCTTTGGGTGAAGAAGTTCCTCCTACACTCCGTCCTAAATCTACCTCCCCTTATTTTGAGGCTATGTCCCCTAGTTTTGCTTTCCCCGACCAGTGGAAACAACCTGCCCGCATCTATCCTATCTATTCCCTTCATAGCCTTCAATGTTATGACGTGCCAGTCTTCATCCAGGTACTTTTTTAGAGGATGTGAGACAACCGTCTCTACCACCCTCCTAGGCAGTGCATTCCAGACCCTCACCACCCTCTGCGTAAAAACATTTTTCTTCAGTACATGTGTCAATACATCTAACCCCACTCTCTGTTGTCTGTTGGTTAGCCAATCCTCTATCCAAGCTAATATATTATCTCTCAACCCCGTGGGATTTTATCTTATTACCTTTTGTGTGACACCTTATCAAATGTATTCTGGGACATCTTCCAAGAACTGCAAGAAATGAGTCAAACACGATATACCCTTCACAAAACCACGCTGACTCTGATGGATTGCAGTTTGACTTTCCAAATGTCCAGATACTGCTTCCTCAATAATAGATTCTAACAGTTTCCCAACAACAGGCTTTAAACTAACTAGTTTCCTACTTTCTGCCTTTTTTACCTAATCCAGTGACATTGGAAATTTTCTCAGTGACCCTCAGTCACCATCACTGAAACGAACTTTAAATTCCAGATTTTATTAATTTAATGTCCCCAGAACATTCTCCTGTCTCTCTGGGTGACTAATGCAGTGACATTGTCACTGGGTCAGTGTCTCCCCCCTGGTCTCTGTGAGGTTGTTTGTGGAGAGAAGCCGGAAGTGGCGGACAGTGAGAGTGGAGAATGTTCATTGTTCAGCTCTGGGGCCGCCCCCAACACTGACCTCTCACTTGACACCTCATAATTCCCGGACAATGATTGACGGCATCACGCGACCAATAGAAGAGTGGACGGGTCCGGGAGGGGGCGGAAGTGGCTGGCCCTCCAGCCAATCGGAGTGAATCAGGGGCGGGACTGGGCCGAGTGAAGCATGCGCAGTGTGATTAATGGCGACGCAGAAAAAGTTCTTTCTCGGATCCAGAATCCGTGAAGGTGGGAATGGCGGGACGGAGGGAGAGCTGGATCATGCGGGTTGTTAGGCACGCTTCGTAAACATGTTATATAAACTGAACATCTGACAAAATAAACCACCGGTACCTGGGGATCTGAGCGGAGGCTGCAGCTTTGTTACAGACGAGCCTGTGCACCCGCCATCTTTATTTGGTACTGGCAGCGGTGCGCATGCGCCCTCGTGATTTGGCTCACTGGCAGTAGTGCGCGTGCGCACTCACCATATTTATTGGGGCACGAGCAGCAGAGCGCAGGCTCAGTCGCCATCATTGTTGGGGGCAACATTTTTGAAATGTGTCTTCATGACAGACTTTCACTCTGAGTTACAAATTCTTATTTATGGGGCAGAATATATACCGAGGGCAGTGACAATAATTCGAATTTATATTGTGACTTGAACAGAATATAACTTTTAAGACTTTCAGAGAAACGTTACAAAATAACAATTGACACTGAGCCACATGAGGAGATATTAGATTTTAAGGAGAATCTTAATGGAGGAAATTGAGTCGGCGAGTTTTAAGGAGGAAATTCCTGAAATTGAGGCCTTGGCAACTCAGTAATGGTGGAGAGATTAAAATCAGGAATTCTCAAGTGGCTGGAATTAAATGAGTGCAGCGATCTCAAAGGGGTGTGTGTGGAGGAGATTACAGTGATCCGGATGATCATTATCATGGAGGAAAATAATGAAAAATTTAAACTTCTTTGTGCCTTTTAAAATGAAGCATTTGCAGATCAGTGGGCACAGGGGCTGGTGTGAGTATGCACATGGGTAGCAGAGTTTGGGATGGGATGGAGGGGGTTGTTTAATGTTGCAGTCCGGCTGCGAGTGCGTTGGAATAATTTGGTTAAGTGGTAACAGAAGAATGGATGATGGTTTCTGCAGCAGATGAACAGAGACAAAGGTGGAGTCGAGCTGTGTTCCTGAGGTGGAAATCGGCAATCTTGGTGATGGTGTGGATCTGTGGTCAAGAGCTCATCTGGGGTGAAATATTTCACCATGGTTGTGAACAGTCAGCTTCAGCCTCAGACATTGGACAGGGATGGAATTGGTGGCAAGGGACTGGAGTTTGTAGAGGGTGTGAAAGGGAATGGGTTCAGTCTTGTCAATATTTAAATGGAGGAAAGTTCTGCTCATCCAGCACTGGATGTCAGACAAGTTCAACAGTGTGTGTCTTGGAAAGGAACTTGCAGGTGGTGATGTCCACATACATCTGCTGTCCTGCTCCATCCAGGTGGTGGAGGTTAAGGGTTCAGGAGATTCTGTCAAATTGTGATTCAGTTGTTGGTCCATTGCTTGCTGTTACCCTCACTCCTTTCTCACTCTCTCCCTTTCCATCAATCTTTTTGATTTTCTCTCTCCCCCACTACTCGCTCTCTTTCTCTCTCACTCTGTTTCTCATATTAAATTCTCTAGCCCAGAGGGTTGTGGATGTTAATAATAATCATTATTGTCACAAGTATGCTTACATTAACATTGCAATGACGTTACTGTGACCATCAGTGAATATATATACGGCTGAGATGATGAGATGTTTGGTCTCTCAGGAAGTCAAAGGACATGGAGAGCTAACGGGAAAGTGGAATTGAAGACTGAGATCAGCCACAAATGTGTTCAATGGCAGAGCAGGTTCGAAGGACCGAATGGTCTACTTCTGCTCCTATTTCTTGTGTTTGTGCCGAGGCCCGAGCCTTGTGTGGGCTCAGGCCGGGCGGCAAGTTCCCTTCCCTGAAGGACATTAACAAACTAGTTCACTTTTCACAAAAGGTTCAACAGTTTTCGTGGTCACTTTTTCCCAGTGCCAGCCCCACAAGTTACCAGATTCATTCAGCTCAATTTCACAACCTGCCTTTGTGCTTTGGTGGGATCTCTCTCACTCCGTTTTGTTTGTTTTAACACAATTTCACAGGGTATCAGCAGGGAAGGATGTGCAATTAGGGAACTCCAACCAAACACATCAAAATCTGACAGTCGTGTAACTGATCGTAACCTAAATATCATCAGATTTTGAACATGGAAGGAAAAAGCACAGTTCACAGTGGGGAGAAACCGTACACGTGTTCTGTGTGTGGACGAAGCTTCAGCCGATCATCTGGTCTGTCAAAACACAAGCGCAGTCACAGCAGGGAGAAACCATGGTAATGTGGGGACTGTGGCAATGCGTTCAATTACCCATCTGACCTGGCAACCCATTCACACTGGGGAGAAGCCTTTCACTTGCCCAGAGTGTGGGCATGGATTCACTCAGTCATCCCAACTGCTGACACACCAGCCGATTCACAATGATGAGAGACCTTTTAAATGCAGAAAATGCGGGAAGTGCTTTAAAAGTTCTCGGGAACTGGTGTCCCATCAACATGTTCACACTGACGAGAAACTATTCAGGTGCTCCGACTGTGGGACTTGGTTCAGACGATTATCTCAATTCACTCTACACCAGCGGATTCACACTGGGGAGAGGCCATTCACCTGCTCCCAGTGTGGAAAGGGATTCATTCACTCAGACAACCTGCTGAGACACCAGTGGGTTCACAAGTAACTGATGTGATTGGATTTTGCTGTTAATCACATCCAGGACTGAAGCATGTTCATTGGACTCGGGTTGGACTCATATTTATAAACGCTAATCCAGTTATAAGGGATAATATTCTGGATAAAAGTCAATTATTTAACACAAGTGTGTCGAATCTTTTAACATCCCATCACAAGTTAGTTCTGTTTGAAGGTCTCTCCCTCGCCCCTGTCTCCTCCATCCTCACCTCAAGTGTGTGGAGTTCATGAAGCTTCTTTCTCACTGAGATTGAGACAATCTGATGAGCTGCCTCTGCTGCTTTCCTCTCTACCAATGGGCCAAATTGTCTCGAAAATTCCACCTGGTCTGAGCTCTGAACTCCTCTTTCTCCAGTTTCTCTCCTACCCTCTATCTTCATCAGAGCTCACCTTCTCCATTAGACCTGCCTCCTGCGCCAGGGTCCTGGGTTCGATTCCCGGCTTGGGTCACTGTCGGTGCGGAGTCTGCACGTTCTCCCCGTGTCTGCTCCCAGGGTGTTCCAGTTTCCTCCCACAAGTCCCGAAAGACGTGTTTGTTAGGTGAATTGGACATTCTGAATTCTCCCTCTGTGTACCCGAACAGGCACCGGAGTGTGGTGACTAGGGGCTTTTCACAGTAACTTCATTGCAGTGTTAATGTGAGCCTACTTGTGACACTAATAAAGATTGTTTGATTATTACTATTTAACCACATTCTCACAAAACTGCTGACCATTCACCTTCTCCATGTTGTGTGATATTGTTCATAGTTCTCTCTCTTCGTCCTGTCGCTCATCTTTAAATGCACCATCATCACCCATCCTAAAACAATATTTAACCCCACCATCATTGCAACTACCACATCAAAACCTCCCTTTCCTCTCCAACTCCTTGTACTCGGTGTCCCCCAAGGATCTATCCTCGGCCCCTCCATTTTCTCATCAACACGCTTCCAGTAGGTGACATCATCCAAAAGCACCGTGTTAGTTTTCACATGTACACTGACGAGACCCAGCTCTACCTCACCCCCATCCCTATCCATTCCTCCACTGTCACTCAATTATCAAACTGCTTATCCCACATCTAGTACTGGATGAGCAGAAATTTCCTCCAATTAAAAATTGGGAAGATCAAAGCTATTGTCTTCAGTCACCATTACAAATTCCGTTTCCTAACTCCCGAGTCCATCCCTCTCCCTGGGAACTGTCTGAGGCTGAACCACACTCTGCACAATCTCCGTGTCAGATCTGACCCAAGATGAGATTCTGAACCCATATCCACACCATGACTAATACCAGGTATTTCAGTCTCCATAATGTCACCTGTGTCCATCCCCACCCCAACTGCTGCTGAAACCTCATCCATGCCCCTGTTACCTTTAGACTTGATAACAGACAAACTCTGTCCTCTCCCCGATCCAATTAGTTTCCAATGAGTCGATTCTGTGGAATGGAATGTCTCATCAGCGTTTCCACGGTGACCTGTCTGCAGTGAAGGAATGTCTTAGCAGCGTTTCCATGGTGACCTGTCTGCAGTGAAGCGCCTGCTTGAGTTTATAATTCAGACTAAACTTCTCTCTCCCAGAACACACATTATATCAGACACTGGATATCAATTTATTTCAGCCATGTTATGTTAATATCTCCCAAACCCTAAAAGGAGTTTCAGATACACAAACTTTTAAATGTGGGAGGACAAGTTGATAAAGTGTTTAAAAAACACATGGGATCCAAGGTTTTATAATTCTGGGTGTGGGGTTCAAAAGGACAGAGGTCATGTAAACCTGGACAAATCATTGGTTCGGCTGCAGTTGGAATATTAGATCAGGTTTTGGGGATCTTACACCAGGAAGGATGTCAAGGCCATGGAGAGGGTGTAGAAGAGATTCACTGAGATGATAGGTTTGCACTGAGTGCTGAATTTGGTGCTTTTTGAGTGCTATAGTAAGAGTTTGGTGACCGAGGGAGTTAGGTGAGGAGGGAGTAAGGTGCTCCTTTCATTTTGTTTCCGACATTTCCGCCAAGACTGCGAAGAGAGCCAGGAGTTTACAGAAAGTGTAGCTGACTGGGAGCAGAGTCGGAGGGCGGAGATCTAGTTAGTCCACAGGGCAGCTATATTCTGTCAGGTAAGAAGGGATGGAGGCTAGGTCAGTTGCATGCTCCTCCTGTAGGATGTGGGTGGTGAGGGATACCACCGGTGTCCCCGCTGACTATACCTGCGGGCAGTGCACCCAACTTCAGCTCCTCAAAGACCGTGTTAGGGAACTGGAGCTGAAGCTGGATGAACTTCGGATCATCCGGGAGGCAGAGGGGGTGATTGAGAAGAGTTACAAGGCGGTAACCACACCCAAGGTACAGGACAAGAATAGCTGGGTTACAGTCAGGGGGGAAAAAAAAAAACAGGCAGAAAGTGCAGGGATCCCTCGTGGCTGTTCCCCTTCAAAACAAGTATACCATTTTGGATGCTGTTAGGGGGGATGACCTACCGGGGGAAGGCCCTAGCGGCCAGGTCTCTGGCACTGAGTCTGGCTCTGGGGCTCAGAACGGAAGGGGGGAGAATAGAAAAGCAATAGTTGTAGGAGATTCAATGGTTAGGGGAATAGATAGGAGATTCTGTGGTCGCGAGCGAGACTCCCGGAAGGTATGTTGCCTCCCGGGTGCCAGGGCCAGGGATGTCTCGGATCGTGTCTTCAGGATCCTTAAGGGGGAGGGGGAGCAGCCAGAAGTCGTGGTGCACATTGGTACCAACGACATAGGTAGGAAAAGGGGTGTGGAGGTAATAAACAAGTTCAGGGAGTTAGGCTGGAAGTTAAAAGCCAGGACAGACAGAGTTGTCATCTCTGGTTTGTTGCCGGTGCCACGTGGTAGCGAGGCTAGGAATAGGGAGAGAGTGCAGTTGAACACGTGGCTGCAGGAATGGTGTAGGAGGGAGGGCTTCAGGTATTTGGATAATTGGAGCCCATTCTGGGGAAGGTGGGACCTGTACAAGCAGGACGGGTTGCATCTGAACCAGAGGGGCACCAATATCCTGGGAGGGAGGTTTTCTAGTACTCTTCGGGAGGGTTTAAACTAATTTGGCAGGGGAATGGGAACCGGATTTGTAGTCCAGCAACTAAGGTAGCCGATATTCAGGACGCCAAAGCATGTAGTGAGGCAGTGGGGAAGGGAACACTGACAAAGGAGAGTACTTGCAGGCACGGAGATGGGTTGAAGTGTGTATACTTCAACGCAAGAAGCATCAGGAATAAGGTGGGTGAACTTAAGGCATGGATCGGTACTTGGGACTACGATGTGGTGGCCATCACGGAAACTTGGATAGAAGAGGGGCAGAAATGGTTGTTGGAGGTCCCTCGTTATAGATGTTTCATTAAGATTAGGGAGGGTGGTAAAAGAGGTGGGGGGGGGTGGCATTATTAATTAGAGATAGTATAACAGCTGCAGAAAGGCAGTTCGAGGAGTATCTCCCTATTGAGGTAGTATGGGTTGAAGTCAGAAATAGGAAAGGAGCAGTCACCTTGTTAGGAGTTTTCTATAGGCCCCCCAATAGTAGCAGAGATGTGGAGGAACAGATTGGGAAACAGATTTTGGAAAGGTGCAGAAGTCATAGGGTAGTAGTCATGGGCGACTTTAACTTCCCAAATATTGAGTGGAAACTCTTTAGATCAAATAGTTTGGATGGGGTGGTGTTTGTGCAGTGTGTCCAGGAAGCTTTTCTAACACAGTATGTAGATTGTCCGACCAGAGGAGGGGCAATATTGGATTTAGTACTGGGTAATGAACCAGGGCAAGTGATAGATTTGTTAGTGGGGGAGCATTTTGGAGATAGTGACCACAATTCTGTGACTTTCACTTTAGTAATGGAGAGGGATAGGTACGTGCAACAGGGCAAGGTTTACAATTGGGGGAAGGGTAAATACGATGTTGTCAGACAAAAATTGAAGTGCATAAGTTGGGAACATAGGCTGTCAGGGAAGGACACAAGTGAAATGTGGAACCTGTTCAAGGAACAGGTGCTACGTGTCCTTGATATGTATGTCCCTGTCAGGCAGGGAAGAGATGGTCGAGTGAGGGAACCATGGTTGACAAGAGAGGTTGAATGTCTTGTTAAGAGGAAAAAGGAGACTTATGTAAGGCTGAGGAAACAAGGTTCAGACAGGGCATTGAGAGGATACAAGATAGCCAGGAGGGAACTGAAGAAAGGGATTAGGAGAGCTAAGAGAGGGCATGAACAATCTTTGGCGGGTAGGATCAAGGAAAACCCCAAGGCCTTTTACACATATGTGAGAAATATGAGAATGACTAGAGCGAGGGTAGGTCCGATCAAGGACAGTAGCGGGAGATTGTGTATTGAGTCTGAAGAGATAGGAGAGTTCTTGAACGAGTACTTTTTTTCTGTATTTACAAATGAGAGGGGCGATATTGTTGGAGAGGACAGTGTGAAACAGATTGGTAAGCTCGAGGAAATACTTGTTAGGAAGGCAGATGTGTTGGGCATTTTGAAAAACTTGAGGATAGACAAGTCCCCCGGGCCTGACGGGATATATCCAAGGATTCTATGGGAAGCAAGAGATGAAATTGCAGAGCCGTTGGCAATGATCTTTTCGTCCTCACTGTCAACAGGGGTGGTACCAGGGGATTAGAGAGTGGCGAATGTCATGTCCCTGTTCAAGAAAGGGACTAGGGATAACCCTGGGAATTACAGGCCAGTTTGTCTTACTTCGGTGGTAGGCAAAGTAATGGAAAGGGTACTGAAGGATAGGATTTCCGAGCATCTGGAAAGACACTGCTTGATTAGGGATAGTCAGCACGGATTCGTGAGGGGTAGGTCTTGCCTTACAAGTCTTATTGAATTCTTTGAGGCGGTGACCAAGCATGTGGATGAAGGTAAAGCAGTGGATGTAGTGTACATGGATTTTAGTAAGGCATTTGATAAAGTTCCCCATGGTAGGCTTATGCAGAAAGTAAGGAGGCATGGGATAGTGGGAAATTTGGCCAGTTGGATAATGAACTGGCTAACCGATAGAAGTCAGAGAGTGGTGGTGGATGGTAAATATTCAGCCTGGATCCCAGTTACCAGTGGCGTACCGCAGGGATCAGTTCTGGGTCCTCTGCTGTTTGTGATTTTCATTAATGACTTGGATGAGGGAGTTGAAGGGTGGGTCAGTAAATTTGCAGACGATACGAAGATTGGTGGAGTAGTGGATAGTGAGGAGGGCTGTTGTCGGCTGCAAAGAGACATAGATAGGATGCAGAGCTGGGCTGAGAAATGGCAGATGGAGTTTAACCCTGAAAAGTGTGAGGTTGTCCATTTTGGAAGGACAAATATGAATGCGGAATACAGGGTTAACGGTAGAGTTCTTGGCAATGTGGAGGAGCAGAGAGATCTTGGGGTCTATGTTCATACAACTTTGAAAGTTGCCACTCAAGTGGATAGAGCTGTGAAGAAGGCCTATGGTGTGCTCGCGTTCATTAACAGAGGGATTGAATTTAAGAGCCGTGAAGTGATGATGCAGCTGTACAAAACTTTGGTAAGGCCACATTTGGAGTACTGTGTACAGTTCTGGTCGCCTCATTTTAGGAAGGATGTGGAAGCTTTGGAAAAGGTGCAAAGGAGATTTACCAGGATGTTGCCTGGAATGGAGAGTAGGTCTTACGAGGAAAGGTTGAGGGTGCTAGGCCTTTTTTCATTAGAACGGAGAAGGATGAGGGGCGACTTGATAGAGGTTTATAAGATGATCAGGGGAATAGATAGAGTAGACAGTCAGAGACTTTTTCCCCGGGTGGAACAAACCATTACAAGGGGACATAAATTTAAGGTGAAAGGTGGAAGATATAGGAGGGATATCAGAGGTAGGTTCTTTACCCAGAGAGTAGTGGGGGCATGGAATGCACTGCCTGTGGAAGTAGTTGAGTCGGAAACATTAGGGACCTTCAAGCAGCTATTGGATAGGTACATGGATTACGGTAAAATGATATAGTGTAGATTTATTTGTTCTTAAGGGCAGCACGGTAGCATTGTGGATAGCACAATTGCTTCACAGCTTCATGGTCCCAGGTTCGATTCCGGCTTGGGTCACTGTCTGTGCGGAGTCTGCACGTCCTCCCCGTGTCTGCGTGGGTTTCCTCCGGGTGCTCCGGTTTCCTCCCACAGTCCAAAGATGTGCAGGTTAGGTGAATTGGCCAATGATAAATTGCCCTTAATGTCCAAAATTGCCCTTGATGTTGGATGGAGGTGTTGAGTTTGGGTAGGGTGCTCTTTCCAGGAGCCGGTGCAGACTCAAAGGGCCGAATGGCCTCCTTCTGCACTGTAAATTCAATGATAATCTATGATTAATCTAGGACAAAGGTTCGGCACAACATCGTGGGCCGAAGGGCCTGTTCTGTGCTGTATTTTCTAAGACTCTAAGATCCCAGGGAAGAGAGGCTTTAGTTACCAGGAGAGATTAGAGAAACTGGGGCTCTTTTCATTCGAACAAAGGCTGACTGTAGATCAGAGGGTGGGGGGTTCGATTCCAGCCTTGGGTGACTGTGTAAAGTTTGCACTTCCTCCCTTGTCTGCGTGGGTTCCTTCCGGGTGCTCCGGTTTCCTCCCACAGTCCAACGATGCTCAGGTTAGGTGGATTGGCCATTCTAAAAGATTTCCCCTGAGTGGCCAAAGGTTAGGTGAGGTTCTGGGGATAGGGTGGAGGAGTGGTCCCGCGTGGGGTGCCGCATTGGAGGGTTGGTGCAGACTTGATGGGCCAAATGGCCTCCTTCTGCACCATAGTGATTCTATGGAACTGAAAAAGGCTCATATGAAATATCAATCAGACTGTACAACAATGTTCAAGACCCTCACTGTCCCTCTGGGCCTGCGGGGGGTGTGTGTTTGTGGGAAGGGGGGGACGGGGGACGGGACGGACGGACGGACGGGGGGGGGGGACGACGACAGTGGACGTACCGGTGATGGTTTCTCTTAGCTCTGAATGAAATGTTATTTTTAAAGTGAAGGGTGTCTGTACTGGAAAAGCTGAGTACCAAGTGCCAGCTTGAACCATTCTCCAATCAGTTACAGCACAGCTCCCTCTACATTGCCCCATGAAACACTCCCAAGGCAGACACAACATGGTGTTAGATACAGAGTAAATCTCCCTCGATGCTGTCCCCATCAAACACTCCCACAATAGGTATAACACAAGGTTAGATACAATGTATATCCTCCTCTGTACAGTCCCCACCAAACACTCCCAGGACAGGTACAACACAGAGTTAGATACAGAGTCAAGCTCCAGTTACACTCTATCATCAAACACTCCCAGGCCAGGTGCAGCACGAGGTTAGATTCAGAAAAAATCTCCTTATAGACTGACCCCATCAAACACTCCCAGCACAGGTACAACACAAGAGTTAGATACAGAGTAAAGCTGCCTCTCCACTGACCCCCATCAACCACTCCCAGGACAGGTACAACACGGGGTTAGATACGGAGTAAAGCTCCAGTTCCCCTCTATCCTCAAACACTGCCAGGTGCAGATACACAGGCAGGTTAGCAAAACCAAGGGGCTGGTTTAGCACGCTGGGCTAAATCGCTGGCTTTTAAAGCAGACCAAGGCGGGCCAGCAGCAAGGCTCAATTACCGTACCAGCCTCCCCGAACAGGCGCCGGAATGTGGCGACTAGGGGCTTTTCACAGTAACTTCATTGAAGCCTACTCGTGACAATAAGCGATTTTCATTTTCATTTCATTTTCAAAACCATTCCTGGATGCCAAAGATAGGAGAGACAGTATGGAAGGTATGGCGAGCTGGGACTGTTAAAATTTGGTTTTGGGATCGCAGATTACCCACAAAGTGGAGTGGGGGAATGGGGTTAGATCAAGCTTAAAGCACACCCAGGTAGGTAAATCCCTGGAAACTGATGAAATGTATCCCAGGACTTTGTGGGAGGCTAGGGGGGGGGGGAATTGCGGGTCCCTAGCAGAGATATTTGAATCGTCGACAGCCACAGGTGAGGTGCCTGAAGATTGGAGGGTAGCAAATGTTGTGCCTTTGTTTAAGAAAGGCCAGAGGGAAAAGCCTGGAAACTACAGACTGGTGAGCCTCACGTCTGTGGTGGGTAAGTTGTTGGAAGGTATTCTGAGAGACAGGATCAACCGGCATTTAGAGAGGCAAGGACTGATTAGGGACAGCCAGCATGGCTTTGTGAGTGGAAAATCATGCCTCACAAATTTGGTTGAGTTTTTTAAAGGGGTATCCAACAAGTTAGATGAGAGCAGTGCAGTCGACCTTGTCTACATGGACCTTAGCAAGGCCTTTGACAAGGTACTGCATGGTAGGTTGTTGCACAAGGTTAAATCTCACGGGATCCAGGATGAGGTAGCCAATTGGATACAAAATTGGCTTGGCGACAGAAGCCAAAGGGTAGTTGTAGAAGGTTGTTTTTCCAACTGGAGGCCTGTGACCAGCGATGTGCCTCAGGGATCAATGCTGGGTCCACTGTTATTTGTTATTGAAATTAATGATTTGGAGGAGAATGTAGGAGGCATGGTTAGTAAGTTTGCAAATGACACCAAGATTCAGTGAAGAATGTTATTTAGGATTGCATCAGAACTTGATCAATTGGGCCAGTGGGCCGATGAATGGCAGATGGGAATTAAATTTAGATAAATGTGAGGTGATACATTTTGGTTGATCGAATCGGGGCAGGACCTACTCAGTTAATGGGAGGGAGTTGGGGAGAGTGAAAGAACAAAGAGATCGAGGAGTACAGGTTCATAGCTCCTTGAAAGTGGAGTCAGACGTGGACAGGGTGATGAAGAAGGCATTCGGCATACTTGGTTTCATTGGTGAGAACATTGAATACAGGAGTTGGGACGTCTGGCTGAACTTGTACAAGACATTGGTATGGCCACATTTAGAGCACTGTGTACATTTCTGGTCCTATTATAGAAAGGATATTATTAAACTAGAAAGAGCGCGGAAAAGATTTACTCGGATGCGACCAGGACTTGATGGTTTGAGTTATGAGAGGCTGGATAGACTAGGACTTTTTTCCCTGGAGAATAGAAGGCTTAAGGGTGATCTTACAGAGGTCTGTAAAATAATGAGGGGCATAGATAAGGTAGATAGTCAACATCTTTTCCCAAAGGTAGAGGAGTCTAGAACTAGAGGGCATAGGTTTAAGGTGAGAGGGGAGAGATATAAAAGAGTACAGAGGGGAATTTTTTTCACACAGAGGCTTGCGAGTATCAGACAGTTCTACGGGAAAGCTGGGTATAGAGGGTTATGGGCCAAATGCGGGCAATTTGGACGAGCTCAGTGGTAAAAACTGGGCGGCATGGACAAGTTGGGCCGAAGGGCCAGTTTTCATGCTGTAAATCTCTCTGACTCTATACAACTGCAGCAAAACATCCCTACATTTATATTAGATTTCCTTTGCAATAAACAATATTCCACTGACCTTCCGAATCACTTGCTGTACCTGCAGACTAACTTGGGATCGGGCACCGGGATCCCTCTGTACCTCAGAGTTCTGCAATCTCCCTCCATTTAAATAATAGTTTTATTTACACTTCCTGACAAGGTGGACAATTCACATTTTCCAAAGTTATGCTCCATTTGTCATTTGCCCACTCACTTAACATATTTGTAGTCCTTTGCAGACTCCTTAAATCCACTTCACAAATTACTTTCATACCCGTCTTTAAGCATCAGAAAATTTAGCCGCCATTCAATCCCGTCATCCAACACATTCATACAGATTGTAAATGGGTGAGAGCCCAGCACTGATCCTGGTGACATTCCGCTTGTCACATCTTACCAAACCAGAAATGACCCATTTATACCTACTGGCTGCTTCCTGTTCGCTAACCAATCCTCTATCCATGCTGATATGTTGCCCCCACACCATGAGCTCATATTTTGTGTAATAATCTTTGATGTGGCTCCTTGGGAAATACCTTCTGCAAATCCAGACAAAACACATCTACAGGTTCTCCTTTATTCACATCCCTTGTTACTTCCTCAGAGAACATTGATAAATTAGTCAGTCACGATTGATTCCCTGAACCCATTTTCAAACACTGTCAAAAGAAAATTCAAATCCCCTCTACCCCTCCGGCTCCTTTGCCAATTACCTTAGAGGGACTCATTTTCTGTTAACCTCTCACCCACTTTCCTGAAAGTGAACAGATTTAATCAGGAAATGTCCAACAAATTCAAATATTTTCCTGTTAAAAGATTATTGACGAAACAGAACATGGTTAAAAAAAACTAACAGAAAATTACTTGAGGATCAAAGATAACCAGAGTAACAGAATGTTCACAATATTCTGGTCCCAAATGGTTTCCCTTCGACTCCTCTGTACCCTGTTCCCATGACTCCCCACTTTGGACAAGGGGGCACTGAACCCTGGGGGTAACATCACCATCAGCACCGGTCACCCTCGCCCCTGAACCCCGATTGGTTGTTGGTGCAGTTCCCAGCCGGTCCTCCAGCACCTTCCTGTCTCTATTAGCGACGCCCATGGCAGTTTCCCAATGTGGCACAGGCCCCGTTATTCTCAGCTAAATTCAGCCCTCAGCTCCATCACCTGGCTGTCATTGACACGAGCAATAGAGACAGAAAGGTACCCGAGGCTCAAATAGGAAGACAAAACTTGTGGATTTGGACCCCCATAAAGTTCAGCAACTTCTTATAAAAAATTCAAATCCCCAGTCAACAAATTAAAGGATCACACGACGGGACTTCAAGTTTTATGACTTTTAATACAACAAACAAACAAACTAGAAGCTACTTTAACTTGGAAACCTACACATAAACTATAAAATAGAACTTTCCCCTTTTACATAACCGACAATCACACGCCACAATTATAGTTACTCTCTCTAGGAAGTCAAAATTTAATTGTCTCAGAACCTGTCCAAAGTGATGATTCATTCCCGAGGATTTACTTCAGTTCTTCAACCAAGACACTGAGAAACAAAGGGAGAATAGAATAGAATGTGAATTGGCAAAATACATAAAGATTGACTGTTAAAGCTTCTGTGGCTACATAAAAAGGAAACGTTTGGCTCAGACAAAGGTTTGTCTGTTCCAGATAGAGTCAGGAGAATTTAGAATGAGAAATAGAGATCTCTCCAGCCACCTCGTTGAACACTCTGGGATGTAGATCATCAGCTTTTGGGGATTTATTCACTTTCAACCCCTGGATAACTGGGGCTCTTTCTGGGGAAGGTGGGAGCTCTACAGACAGGATGGTCTACATCTGAACCTGAGGGGCACAAATATCCTGGGGGGGGAGATTTGTTAGTGCTCTATGGGGGGGGGTTTAAACTAATGCAGCAGGGGCATGGGAACCTGGATTGTAGTTTTAGGGTAAGGGAGAATGAGAGTACAGAGGTCAGGAGCTCAGATTTGACGTCGCAGGAGGGGGCCAGTGTTCAGGTAGGTGGTTTGAAGTGTGTCTACTTCAATGCCAGGAGTATACGAAATAAGGTAGGGGAACTGGCAGCATGGGTTGGTACCTGGGACTTCGATGTTGTGGCCATTTCGGAGACATGGATAGAGCAGGGACAGGAATGGATGTTGCAGGTTCCGGGGTTTAGGTGTTTTAGTAAGCTCAGAGAAGGAGGCAAAAGAGGGGGAGGTGTGGCGCTGCTAGTCAAGAGCAGTATTACGGTGGCGGAGAGGATGCTAGATGGGGACTCTTCATCCGATGTAGTATGGGCTGAGGTTAGAAACAGGAAAGGAGAGGTCACCCTGTTGGGAGTTTTCTATAGGCCTCCAAATAGTGCTAGGGATGTAGAGGAAAGGATGGCGAGGATGATCCTGGATAAGAGCGAAAGTAACAGGGTAGTTATTATGGGAGACTTTAACTTTCCAAATATTGACTGGAAAAGATATAGTTTGAGTACATTAGATGGGTCGTTTTTTGTACAGTGTGTGCAGGAGGGTTTCCTGACACAGTTTGTTGACAGGCCAACAAGAGGCGAGGCCACGTTGGATTTGGTTTTGGGTAATGAACCAGGCCAGGTGTTGGATTTGGAGGTAGGAGAGCACTTTGGGGACAGTGACCACAATTCGGTGACGTTTACGTTAAGGATGGAAAGGGATAAGTAGACACCGCAGGGCAAGAGTTATAGCTGGGGGAAGGGAAATTATGATGCCATTAGACGTGACTTGGGGGGGATAAGGTGGAGAAGTAGGCTGCAAGTGTTGGACACATTGGATAAGTGGAGCTTGTTCAAGGATCAGCTACTGCGTGTTCTTGATAAGTATGTACCGGTCAGACAGGGAGGAAGGTGCCGAGCGAGGGAACCGTGGTTTAACAAAGAAGTGGAATCTCTTGTTAAGAGGAAGAAGGAGGCCTATGTGAAGATGAGGTGTGAAGTTTCAGTTGGGGCGATGGATAGTTACAAGGTAGCTAGGAAGGATCTAAAGAGAGAGCTAAGACGAGCAAGGAGGGGACATGAGAAGTATTTGGCAGGAAGGATCAAGGAAAACCCAAAAGCTTTCTATAGGTATGTCAGGAATAAGCGAATGACTAGGGAAAGAGTAGGACCAGTCAAGGACAGGGATGGGAAGTTGTGTGTAGAGTCTGAAGAGATAGGCGAGATACTAAATGAATATTTTTCGTCAGTATTCACTCAGGAAAAAGATAATGTTGTGGAAGAGAATGCTGAGCTCCAGGTAAATAGATTAGATGGCATTGAGGTACGTAGGGAAGAGGTGTTGGCAATTCTGGACAGGCTGAATATATATAAGTCCCCGGGACCTGATGGGATTTATCCTAGGATTCTCTGGGAGGCCAGGGAAGAGATTGCTGGACCATTGGCTTTGATTCTTATGTCATCATTGGCTACAGGAATAGTGCCAGAGGACTGGAGGATAGCAAATGTGGTCCCTTTGTTCAAAAAGGGGAGCAGAGACAACCCCGGCAACTATAGACCGGTGAGCCTCACGTCTGTAGTGGGTAAAGTCTTGGAGGGGATTATAAGAGACAAGATTTATAATCATTTAGATAGGAATAATATGATCAGGGATAGTCAGCATGGCTTTGTGAAGGGTAGGTCATGCCTCACAAACCTTATCGAGTTCTTTGAGAAGGTGACTGAACAGGTAGATGATGGTAGAGCAGTTGATGTGGTGTATATGGATTTCAGCAAAGCGTTTGATAAGGTTCCCCACGGTAGGCTATTGCAGAAAATACGGAGGCTGGGGATTGAGGGTGATTTAGAGATGTGGATCAGAAATTGGCTAGCTGAAAGAAGACAGAGGGTGGTGGTTGATGGGAAATGTTCAGAATGGAGTTCAGTCACAAGTGGAGTACCACAAGGATCTGTTCTGGGGCCGTTGCTGTTTGTCATTTTTATCAATGACCTAGAGGAAGGCGCAGAAGGGTGGGTGAGTAAATTTGCAGATGATACTAAAGTCGGTGGTGTTGTCGATAGTGTGGCAGGATGTAGCAGGTTACAGAGGGATATAGATAAGCTGCAGAGCTGGGCTGAGAGGTGGCAAATGGAGTTTAATGTAGAGAAGTGTGAGGTGATTCACTTTGGAAGGAATAACAGGAATGTGGAATATTTGGCTAATGGTAAAGTTCTTGAAAGTGTGGATGAGCAGAGGGATCTAGGTGTCCATGTGTATAGATCCCTGAAAGTTGCCACCCAGGTTGATAGGGTTGTGAAGAAGGCCTATGGAGTGTTGGCCTTTATTGGTAGAGGGATTGAGTTCCGGAGTCAGGAGGTCATGTTGCAGCTGTACAGAACTCTGGTACGGCCGCATTTGGAGTATTGCGTACAGTTCTGGTCACCGCATTATAGGAAGGACGTGGAGGCTTTGGAACGGGTGCAGAGGAGATTTACCAGGATGTTGCCGGGTATGGAGGGAAAATCTTATGAGGAAAGGCTGATGGACTTGAGGTTGTTTTCGTTGGAGAGAAGAAGGTTAAGAGGAGACTTAATAGAGGCATACAAAATGATCAGGGGGTTGGATAGGGTGGACAGTGAGAGCCTTCTCCCGCGGATGGAAATGGCTGGCACGAGGGGACATAGCTTTAAACTGAGGGGTAATAGATATAGGACAGAGGTCAGAGGTAGGGTCTTTACGCAAAGAGTAGTGAGGCCGTGGAATGCCCTACCTGCTACAGTAGTGAACTCGCCAACATTGAGGGCATTTAAAAGTTTATTGGATAAACATATGGATGATAAAGGTATAGTGTAGGTTAGATGGCTTTTGTTTCGGTGCAACATCGTGGACCGAAGGGCCTGTACTGCGCTGTATTGTTCTATAACCCCATTCATTTCTCCAGTACGACTTCTTCACCAATACTAATCTCCACCAGTCCCTTGGTTCTCTGGTGTTTTGGGGACAATTTCTGTATCTTCCTCTGTGAAGACAGACACACATTGTTTAGTTTCTCTGCATTTCCTCATTCCCCATTCTAAACTAGGGGCAGCACGGTAGCCTTGTGGATAGCACAATTGCTTCACAGCTCCAGGGTCCCAGGTTCGATTCCGGCTTGGGTCACTGTCTGTGCGGAGTCTGCACATCCTCCCCGTGTGTGCGTGGGTTTCCTCCGGGTGCTCCGGTTTCCTCCCACAGTCCAAAGATGTGCAGGTTAGGTGGATTGGCCATAATAAATTGCCCTTAGTGTCCAAAATTGCCCTTAGTGTTGGGTGGGGTTACTGGGTTATGGGGATAGGGTGGCGGTGTTGACCTTGGGTAGGGTGCTCTTTCCAAGAGCCGGTGCAGACTCGATGGGCCGAATGGTCTCCTTCTGCACTGTAAATTCTATGATCTATGATCTAAACTCTCCTGTCTCTGCCTGAAATGGACCCACATTGGTCTTTGCTAATCTTTTCCTTTTCACATTCCTGCAGAAGCTTTTCCAGTCGGTTTTTATGTTTCTCGCCAGTTTGCTCTCATCAGTTTCTTGGTCCTCCTTTGCTGAATTCTAATGGATCTCATGGAATCTTTAACTTTTCTTGTTAGTCACGGTTGCATCACTTTTCCTGTTGGATTTTTGTTCCTGAAAGGAATCTATATTTGTTGTGTATATGTGAAATAAAAGTTGCAAAAGTCCCAGAGGACCATAGGCTGCTCTCCCCTTTGACAGAGAGAGAGCTGTCTGGAGGTGATTTAACCTGAGGGTCAGCACACCTCAGGTGAGGGGCCTGGTTGAGAAGGCGGGGCCTTCATGAATAAACTCAGCCAGTATGGGAGTTGAATCCTCTTTGTTGGCCTTGCTCTGCAACACAAACCAGCCGTGCAGCCAATTGAGCTAACCGACCCCTGATAAATATGTAATAATTCCTTAAATATTAGGTATTCACTGTACCAATCAGTTTCCCAGTCCACCTCAGGCAACTTGACGCTGATAACCTGATAGTTTCCTTCTGTCAGGGACACCCAGATAACTTAAACAAAGTAACCATGTAACCACCAGGGCCCATCTCCATGGCAACGTGGCATGCTTTGGGGGGTTTGAAACAGAAATGGAAACTAAATATCTTCAAACTTCCAAACATCCTTTCACTCTGTGATCCTTGTGCAATTTTGAAGCCAGGTTTTAGCAACCAGGCTCAAAGAGAATCAGCCCACTGGAGGCAAGGTGGTGAGACCGGCCAGTCCAGCATAAAGAAACCCTCCGACCATCCCACTGACCACCTGTCAGAATTAACAAAATGCAGTCCTGGGTGTAGAGCAGAAACAATAACAGCAGAATCCAAGCCCTGTAATCGATTATGAAATTGTTGGTGTCACAGCAAGTCCAATGAAACATGCAATCACGTCTCACATTGAGAAGTGGATGGCCTCTCCCCAGTGTGAACTCGCTGGTGTCTCCGCCGGTTGGATAATAGAGTAAATCCTTTCCCACACTGAGAGCAGGTGAATGGCCTCTCCCCAGTGTGAACTCGCTGGTGTGTCTGCAGGTGAGATAACTGAGTGAATCCCTTCCCACACTGAGAGCAGGTGAATGGCCTCTCCCCAGTGTGAACTCGCTGGTGTGTCTGCAGGTGAGATAACCGAGTGAATCCCTTCCCACACTGAGAGCAGGTGAATGGCTTCTCCCCAGTGTGAACCCGCTGGTGTGTCTGCAGGGTGGATAAATGTGCAAATCCTTTCCCACACTGAGAGCAGGTGAATGGCCTCTCCCCAGTGTGAACTCGCTGGTGTGTCTGCAGGTGAGATAACTGAGTGAATCCCTTCCCACACTGAGAGCAGGTGAATGGCCTCTCCCCAGTGTGAATTCGCTGGTGTGTCTGCAGGTGAGATAACTGAGTGAATCCCTTCCCACACTGAGAGCAGGTGAATGGCCTCTCCCCAGTGTGAATTTGCTGATGTGTCTGCAGGTGAGATAACTGAGTGAATCCCTTCCCACACTGAGAGCAGGTGAATGGCCTCTCCCCAGTGTGAATTTGCTGATGTCTCTGCAGGGTGGATGAATCATTGAATCCCTTCCCACACTGAGAGCAGGTGAATGGCCTCTCCCCAGTGTGACTGCGTCGATGAAGCTCCAGCAGAGATGGGGCTCTGAATCCCTTCCCACAGTCCCCACATTTCCACGGTTTCTCCATGTTTTGGGTCTCCTGACGTCTCTCCAGGCAGGACAATCAGTTGAAGCCTCGTCCACAACACGAGTACGGTCCCTCCCCGCTCTGAATATTGTGATGTTTTTCAGATTGTGTCACTGGTTAAAGCTCTTTCCACAGTCAGTTCACTGGAACACTCTCACTCGGGTGTGTTGTGTGGGTCTCGGTGCTTTTCCAGTCACACTGATGGTTGAAATATTTAACTGACTGTTCGGGGAAACATTTCTCCTTCTAGATTCAAAGCCCGATGATATCCAGGTTCTAAGGAAAGAAGTGACTGTCAGATCGAGACGTAACGTTTGAGATTTCTGTCTGTAATTCCTCCTCGTCTAATATCCTGTAAAAACAATTTCCAAAATTCATCACTGTCAGTACAGGATAGAAACTCAGAACAGACAATTCTAGTTTCTATGTCACTTTTTTTCCTCTCTCTTATTCCCCGAAAGCTGTAAATGTCCATCCCACACATTCCCTCCATTCTCACTCTGCTGTATCTCATATTGACCCTCCTAATTCTCCTGAAGGTGCTGATTCAGGTTGATTGACAAATCCAAGCGCACAGCTTCCTGTCTAGGAGATCATAACAAATATGAGCTGCAGTCGGCCATTCGGCCCATCGAGCCTGATCCATTCAATGGGACCATTGGCTAATCTACCTCAGCACCATTTTCCCACACTATCCCTCATATCCCTCGACATCTTCAATATCTAGAAACTGATCAGTCTGTGTCTTGAAAATATTTGATGACTGAAGCTCCAGAATCCTCGTGGATAGAGAATACCAAATCTTCACCACATCGTCGAGTAAAGAAATCCCTTCTCATCTCAGCTTTCTCTCCATTTACCTGCAAGTTCCGCATAACACTCAACATCCTCATCAATCAGATTTCTGACTGGGAGTGGGGAGGTGTCAGGCATGCGATACAGGTGCGGGAGTAGCTGCTTTTCCACAGGTTCTGGTGCCACTAACCTACAATCTGACACTTATCCTGATTGCCTGGCACTCATCTACCTAATCCTTGAATTCATATTCGTTATCGTGTCCCTGGAAGATTTCAGGGTTCGGATTGGTAGGATTATGCTGGAAAACGTGAAGAAATGCATTGATAAAACAGCACAGGTGGATTCAGTGGGAATGGAGCCGCCTTTTCAACATGGCGGCCTGACCCTCAGGAGGTCTCTCGACCCCACGCTCTCTGGGGCTCTGGGAGGCGGCGAAAATGATGACTGTCAACATTATCCGTGTTACTGACCAGAGGCGGAGTGTGCTGACTCAATATCTGTGAGCTCATGAGGCCCAGCTCCAAAACGCCATGGAGAGGCTCGATGGTCCGGAGGAGAGAATCCTGAACATTCAGCAAGATGCTTCCGTCGAATTCAATCCTTTGAAAACCAGTCAAGTGGCTGGCGGAGGTCCTGGAGAACTGAGGTTCGGAAAAAGAACATCTGAGTCATTGGCCTGTCAGATGGTCATCATAGAATTTACAGTGAAGGAGGCCACTCAGCCCATCGAGTCTGCGCCTTGGAAACAGCACCCCACCCAAGCCCATACCTCCACCCCATCCCCGTAACCCCACCTAACCTTTTATTTGGGCACGAAGGGCAATTTATCGTGGCCAATCCACCGAACCTGCACATCTTTGGACTGTGCGAGGAAACTTGAGCACCCGGCGGAAACCCATGCAGACACGGGGAGAATGTGCAGACTCCGCACAGATAGTGACCCAAGCTGGGAATCGAACCTGGGACCCTGGATCTACCACTGTGCTGCCCATAAATTATGATATTTTCTGTCCATTTAGTGTGGAGAGTAAGACTCCCGTTAGGTTCTTCGAGGACCGACTGCCACGTTTTCTCGAGCTGGATGTGAAGCCTGGGCGTTCCAAATTAGAAAGGGAGCATCGGTCTTTGAGGCCGAGGGATAGTTTTCATCCCAGGCCCGTAATCATTCGCTTCCACAACTTGAGAGAATGTCCTGGAGAGGGAACGATGAGGTGGAACCTGGCTGCAGGAAGGAGTGAGGATTTACTTCTTCCAGGAATTTCGGCAGCAACACAAACGAAGCGTCGAGGCCTCGATGAGGTTCAAAGGCAACGCAAGGCTGTGCGGCGTGAATTACGTTGTGCGTTATCCTGAGACCCGAAAAATGGTATCCAACAACTCCGTCAAGTCTTTCAATAATCCAACTATTACCTTGGCCTTCATGAAATCCATGAAGGGCAAGGATCTGAAGGGATGGTTTGCAGCTCGAACTAACTCAGGTGCCAATCAGGACTCTTCGCCCTATCATGGTATCGTTGTCTGAATTTCAGAATCACAGAAATACACACAGGGACAGGAGTAGGCCATTCATCCCCTCGCATCTGTCCTGCCATTTAGTGAGATCATGGCTGATCTGTGACCTAACTCCATATCCCTGAATATCTTTGCTTAACAAAACTCTACCTCCGATTTAAACTTAACAACTGATCCAGCTTCACCTGCTGTGTGTGGGAGAGAGTTGCAAACCTCTCCCACCCTGTGTGTGAAGATGTTCTTCCGAACATCTCTCCTGAACGGTCTAGCCCTAATTTTTAGACAATGATCCCTAATTTTAGAATCTCCAACCAGTGGAAATAGTTGATCTTTATCTATCCTGTCTTTCCCTGTTAATATCTTAAATACATCAATTAGATCACACCTTAAATGTCTAAATTCCAGCAAAAACAGGCCTAATTTGTGGTTAAAACTTTGGGTCCGAGTCTCTGCAATCTCTCACTCGCCTCCAACAGCATCCTGGGACACAATTCATCCAGAGCTAGTAATCTAATAAACTTACTGGGCGGCACGGTAGCATAGTGGTTAGCACTGCTGCTTCACAGCACCAGGGATCCAGGTTCGATTCCGAGCTTGGTTCTCTGTCTGTGTGGAGTCTGCTCATTCTCCCCGTGTCTGCATGGGTTTCCTCCAGGTGCTCCGGTTTCCTCCCACAAGTCCCGAACGATGAGCTTAGTAGGTGAATTGGACATTCTGAATTCTCCCTCTGTGTGCCCGAACAGGCGCCAGAGTGTGGCGACTGGGGGATTTTCACAGTAACTTCATTGCAGTGTTAATGTAAGCCTACTTGTGACAATAATAAAGATTATTATGAATGGGTCGAAGGGCCTCTTTCCGTGCTGTAAAGAGAGGGACGTTATAGAGAAACTGCCAAAGCCTCAACACTCACCAGCTCTGAGGACACACCTTAGCTCCCTTTCCAATCTGAAAGCAGCCTGAGCTGGATTTACATTCCCCTTAACTGATCATTGCTGGGTGATAATCCTGTACTTCCTCACCTCACACCACTGTGACAGCACCTTCACTGCACAGACTGCAGCAACTAACCAAGCATCACCTTCCCAGTTATTCCTGAAGGCACCGCCTTCCCAACCTGGCCCCTTGCCTGAGGTGCGGTGATCCTCAGGTCACATCACCGCCGGTCAGCTCTCTCCCGGGACCAGGCCCTGGTTCACAGCCGCCATCTTGGGGAAGCAGAGCGCATGCGCTAGCGTCTTGGCGATGCAACAGTTAGTAGGCGGGGCCTGAAGGTTTCTGTTCTCCAGCCGGGTCCTAGCGCCCGCAGAGTTGGACTTAGGTAAACAGGTTCCAAAAAATTTCACCCACTCCCAAACTGAAGTTGATGTTTGTGGCCTGGAGGTGTCTGTGGATCACGTAGACATTCAGTGTGAGAGGCTGCAGCCTCTGTATAGTTACCTGAAGGCTGTTATACAGCGTTTGATTACATTTCATGATCCTTTCCAGTTCATTATCGGGATGTTTGTGTGATATTTTCTTACCCTCAGAGTGATCTTTCTTTATTTAAAATACATTTCAGCAGCAGGCTGACTGGTGATTTTTAAACCGAAGATGGTTATTTATTGTCACACAATTTCCCTGGATGTTTGAACATCTCAGTCTGTCTTATTCACACTCACTGACACATAAACAGAAATTAGATACAGATCAAGTTGAAGCTGTAATGATGAAAATGGAATGTAGACTGCAGTCTTTATATTGCTGCAGGTCTGTTGTCTTCTTATTGAGCTAATCCTTTAGTTGGAGTGAAGCGTTTTTAGAAACAAATAATTCTCATGAGTCTCTGAAGCTTCTTGTAGATGAATAACTCGGAGGTTGGTTCTCAGGTGGACTTGGAAGCTGGAATAAGTACAGTACTGTGGCTGCACTGGAAATCATTCAGCTCTGCTGGTTCAGCTGGTTCCTGGTGCGTCAGGTGCTTCTCACACACACATTTGCTTTGTTCAGGGTTTATTATACTGCATCCCTGACAATTAACTGCAGGGTTAAAACTCTGAGACCCAGAACACCCGATACAATAGCAGTTTACGATGCTCACTCACGCTTATCTCTGTCCAAATTCGAGCTCATTCTCCGGTGTTCAATATGGCTCTTGGAGACCGACAGTCCAGAGATTTCATGCTCCTCAAATGCTGGTTCATCCTGACACAACGAGACATTTAAACTTCGCAGGTGGCTGCAAAGTTTCCTTATTCGGGACCGTGTTTAATTAAATATTGGTCACAGAATCGAATATTACCCACAGTTTAATGTCCATAATAACCAGTTAAGTTGCAGCCATCATGACAAAGTTTGTGGATCTTACAGTCTATAATATCTAGTATCCTTGTGCTGAGCGTGACATCCTGAATCTACTCTTGGGTCTTATTAAAACAGTGCATTGTAGCTGGGTGGTGTGGGCGGCACGGTAGCACAGTGGTAATGAAATTAAAATGAAAATCACTTATTGTCACAAGTAGGCTTCAAATGAAGTTACTGTGAAAAGCCCCTAGTCGCCACATTCCAGTACCTGTTCGGGGAGCCTGGTACTGGAATTGAACCGCGCTGCTGGCCTGCCTTGGTCTGCTTTCAAAGCCAGTGATTTAGCCCTGTGCTAAACAGCCCCTGCACTGTTAGCACTGTTGCTTCACAACTCCAAGGTCCCAGGTTCGATGCCAAGCTTGGATCACTGTCTGTGTGGAGTCTGCAAGTTCTCCCTGTGGGTTTCCTCCGGGTGCTCCGGTTTCCTTCCACAAGTCCCGAAAGACATGCTGTTGGGTGAATTGGACATTCTGAATTCCCCCTCTATGTACCCAAATATGCGCCGGAGTGTGGTGACTAGGGACTTTTCACAGTAACTTCATTGCAGTGTTAATGTAAGGCTACTTGTGACAATAAAGATTATTATTAATATTATTATGGAGGCGGATGGGTGGTTACTCTGGCTGCCGACCGCTGTTCTGTGGTCTTGTCTATTCCCAGTGGCCCTGCAGAGGGAGCATGCGCTATCCACCAGAATGTTTGACACCTTCCACAACCAGTGGACACCTCAGCGGACAGCTGTTTCAGAGACACTGGGAACAATATTCTGGTTCAGTTAGGAAGGTTCCCAACACTTTTGTTGGGACTTCTAGCTGATTTGGGTCTTTTATTTTGACTGGACCACATGCTTGGGAAAAGCAAGAGAGGAAAGAAGGTTCGATAGAAACTAGAATGATCTGTTGTGAATTTATATCCTATTCTTAAAATGATAATTTTTGTAAACTTCTTTTTCAGGCATTAGAACGGGAGGATTGGCAGCCTGGCAACTCGAACCAAATATAACATCGAGATCTGACAGTCACTCAATTCATTAGGATCGAAATATCACAAACTGTCAATGTGCTTGTCTGTTCTGACTGTGGGAAGAGATTTCAAACATCAGTGTGACTGGAAAAGCCCCGAGACACACACACACCTGAGTGGGGGTGACCCAGTGAACTGACTGTGGAAAGAGCTTTAACCAGTGAGACAGCCTGAAAAATCATCTTGTTTCCTCTTGTGGGAGAGTCTAAGACCAAAGGGCATAATCTCAGAGTAAGGGATCTCAAATTTAGGACAGAGATGAGGAGACATTTCTTCTCTCAGAGGGCAGTGAATCTGGAATTCTTTAGCTGGCATTCTGTCTCTGGAGTTTACCAAAATAAGGCAAAGGTGAAGTTGGCTTTACCCGGATGGGCCGCTTGGTGGCGCAGTGGCGCTTTCACTGAGGGGCCATGAGTTCAGTAACATCCCAGACAGGACTGGTGAGAAATATCTGTCTGGGAAAGGGGAGAAAACGATATAATCGGGGAAATGGAGCGCTCCCGAAGGACCTTAGAGAAAGGAGTTCGGCAAAGTCTTATTTTCTTAATTTTTCATTCAATATTTATTACAATTTCAGAGAAAATATTACAGAAAAGCTTATTTTGAATTAACAAAAGGGAACATAACGATTGAGGGTCACACTGAGAACAGAACACATGCCCTCTGAGCTGCCAAATGTATGTACAACTGTAACAGACATCAGAAAGAGAGAACAGGAGCTCAACATAAAGGGAAGGCAACTGTTGTAAATAAGGTACGAGATAAGTTACTTATTTAGACATGACATTGAGGGAAATTATTAGCTACAATTACATTACAGCCAAAATTACCTCGTACATTTCAAACTGAAAAACAGAAATACTGTCCATGATTGTCTCAGTTACAGATGCAGAATAATAAACTGAGAGAATTTTACTGTGAGAGTCACCAAGAGGAGATATTGTATTTCTGTCACACGCACATCACAATAAACAGTTGAGGAAAATCTACAGCGTCCGAAAGTCAACCGATCATTTGATCTGTAAAAGAGAGAGAAAATGACGAAGCAGATGTTTATGATCTGGGACATTGATGTTAGAGTTTTTAATCAATCAAACATTTAGAGATTTTTGAAACGGCTTCTGTCAGTTTGAAGTGTGAGTGGATTGAATCTTCTCACCTTCACCAGAGTGACTGCAGCGCTGTAGGAAATGCTCAGGAAGAACAGGGTGATGAATGTGGAAGCGGTTGTCCAGATGTTCCCGTTATCATCCTCATAGTCTTCAGTCCAGGTGTGGTCTGTGGTATCTACGAGGATAGAGCAAATAAATATAATCAGATTGTTTATTAATCCAGGATATATTTTTAATATTCTCGCTTCATTTTCTCCCGCTGCTAATTCATTCTTTAATATATTTGTCATTGCATATCTACTGTTGAGTTTGTGACACTCAGAAATCGATCTCTGTGACTTGTTTCTTCCAAGTAAGGGGCAAGTTAGCGTGACCAATCCACCTCCCCTGCACATCTTTGGGTTGTGGGGTGAGACCCACGGGTCATGGAGAAACTCCACTGGGACAGAGACCCAGGAGCGGGATCAACCCCAGGTTCATGGTGGCGTGAGGCAGCAGTGCTAACCACTATGCCACCGTGCCGCCATTGCCTGCCGTTTGTGTTTGTTCTTTATCTTTTGTGTCTGTGTAGATGCGAAATTCGTGTTTTGCTTTACTCTTCTTTTGTGTGTCCCGATGTCTTTGTAAGTGTCATTGTGTGTGTTCATGTGTCAATGAGTATTGATCTGTGTATTTGTGTGTCAGCACCTGTCTGTGAACTTTGTTTATCTTCTGTTAATCTGTATGTATGAGTGTTTTATTGTGTGTGTTTGTGTGTTGAAGTCTATGTTTATATATTAATCCCTACTGTATATAAGTTTATACTTCACTGCCCAGTAATGAAAGTGTTAATGTGTCTTTATACGTTCAACATGCATGTCAGTGTCTTAATGTTTGTGTCTGGATAAATGCGTCTGTGTGTTTGTTGATGCGTGTGTTTCATCATAGAATCATTATCGTAAAATCCCTACTGTTCCGAACGAGGCCATTCGGCCCATTCAGTCTGCACCGACCCTCCGAAAGAGCACTCTACCTGGACGCATGCCCCTGCCCTATCTCCAGAACCTCGTAACCCCACCTAACGTTGTGGGCACTAAGGGGTAATATAGCATGGCCAATCCACCTAACCTGCACATCCTTGGACTGTGGGAGGAAACCGGAGCACGCGGAGGAAACACGGACACGGGACAATGTGGAAACTCCACACCGACAATCCCCCAAGGCTGGAATTGAACCCGGGTTTCTGGCGCTGTGAGGCAGCAGTGCTATTTATGCGCTGATGGTTGTTTATAACTATCTATTGATGTGTTTTGATGACTCTCTGTGTATTCATGTGTGTTCGTGTTAATGAGTGTAAGTGTATGCTAATATGTGTCCAGCTGATTAGTGTGCTAACATGGATTATTGTCTCGGTTTGAATGGAAATATTTCTGTCATCGTGAAATTCTGCTAATGTACATGTTATTGGTTATATTTGTGTTCCATATTCTTCTGTCAATCTGCTTGTCTCGTTTCATATGTTTGTGTATCTGTGTGGACATGTGGTTGTATGTGTCTGTGTACATTTGTGTACCCGCTTGTGTGTGTGGATGTGTGTGTGCATGTGCACGTGTGTCTGTGTGTATAAACATGTGCTTTCTTGTGTTTAGGTGCATGTTTGTGAATTTTTGCGTGTGTTTTTGTGTCAAAATATGTGTGGTTCGTTATGCCTGGGTGTATGTTTATGCATGTGTTTCTATGTGTCTCTATGTGTGTGTTTGTGTCTACGTGTGAGCGTGTGTGGGTCTGTGTGCATGTATGTGTAGTGTTTGTGTCTTAATCTGTCTGTGTATTTGTATCAGCTGCCTGTAGCGTTGCCATTTGTGGGTATTATTGATACCGATGTAGAATATGTTGAACTTTCTGCTTATAAATGTGTTTTCTGTGAGTTGCAAGCTGACATCAGGTGACCGAATGCAAAAATACAAGGAGGTGCCTCAGGAGAGAACAGTGAAAACCCAGGGAGAATTCAATCACCAGTCTGGATTTGGATTATGGGGAATCGGGTTTAGCATACTGATAAGACGAACAAGAGTGCTAAAACAATTATGTTGCACAAATAGATGCTTTCAGACATCTTTATCATTATGGCCTTTTAAACCCTTCAGCCAGTAAGCTAAGTGCCGTCTTGTAATGTCAGTAACTGAGTTCTTAGTCTAGAGAACCGTTTACTTCCAAACTCCCTGCTTGGGGACTGGGAAGATATTGAGTTAATAATCTCCCTCTCTCTGGTCAGCTCAGCAAATTGCCTTTGGGTTCTCCCTGCTGGAGGTGGAGATACAGAAAGTTCACTCATCACCTTCCTCCTCTTTTGGTCGGGAATGTGGAGGTAAAATGGGTCAGTATTGCCCCTTTGCTCTCTTTGTTGGGGAAGTGTGGGTACAGTGGATTAAATAATGCCCACCCACCTCTCTTTGTTGGGGGTGTGGGGAGACAGTGGATTAACAATTTCCCTTTCCCCTCTCTTTGACTAGGGATTATTGGTCTGTGTTTCTGTGTGACCCTCAATTCAGTTCCCAGTGGGTGTGATGCAGCAACTTAAAGCTGACATTAATTTTAATGGGATGGACAATGAGAGAAGCAGGAACACCGAGATCTAAATATGATGTGTTTGTTTGTCTGAAATGGGAAAGTATCCGATTTCTCCTCAGCGGGAGGAAAGTCAATGAAGATATTTTGCTGAATCCTGGAATGAATGAGTTTTGCTCTGTCTCTAACCTAGGGTGTATCTGAGCTGGGAGCACTGGTTGTATGAGACTTGGGGACCAGACCTGTAGAAATCCGGGTCTCATTGAACAGATCTGACCTTAGCAAAGTGGAAGCTCCATTAATTAAGCGGCTGTGCATTTAAATCACAATTGGAGGAAAAAACCTTTATTATTTTTATTTTAGTTGCAAATATAACCAATAGATACTCATTGACATGAATTAACGGTGTCCATCAGAGCGAGGGAAATGTTCACAAAACTGGGTTTACCGCTGGATTTATCAACCGTTCTGTTGATGATCTTCAAGGGGATGGCTTCATGTCCCACCACACAGGAGTAAGAAGCACCGCTGGCCCACTCCTCCGCTGCAATGGATAACAGGCTGTACATGAAGAAGGAGCTATTGCCGTTCTCCGCCATCACCTCGGTGTTCTTGTAGTTCCCGGGATTCACCGGCTTGTCATTGACGGTCCACTTGACGAAGATCTCTCGGGGGGAGAAACCTCTCACTAAGCAGCTGAGGGAGACGAATCTCTGAGCGGAGACGTCTTCAGCCGAGGGCAGGAGGACAGAGACGGACGGTTCCCGCGGATTGGGATCGGCAGAAAATGTACAATAAATGTCAATAAAATGGGGAATTCCGGAGACAATGGAACCGCGGGTTAGATGTGGGAGAAATGTGTTTTTTGTTGGATTTTAAAGGTTTCCATTTGTTTGGGATCTGTCCGGTTTCCCAGCTCGGAGCTGAGGTGGACACAAGCCTTTACCCTGAGAATTTACGGTTATTGGATTCGAAAGTTTCAGAAAGTGTACAGCAGGGAAACAGGCCATTCGGCCCAACTGTTCTGTGCTGGTGTACAAACTCCACTCCAGGCTCCTCCCACCTTACCCCAAGAGGATTGGGAAACTGCCAATGTAACACCCTTATTGAAAAGGGAGGGAATCAAAAACAGGTAACTATAGGCCAGGGACATTCATAGCTGAGCATTTAAGCATACAGAGTGTAATCAAGCTGGGTCTGCCCGGCTTTGTGAAGGGTAAATCATGCCTGACAAATTTATTGCAATTCTTTGAGGTGATAACGAGAAGGCGAGAGAGAGGGGGACCAGTAGATGTGATATACATGAATTTCAAAACTGTGTTTAATAAGTGAATGTACTATTGCCATGGCTGCAGATACAAAAATAGAAAGGCAAGTGGTGAGGATTACAGAATATCCACAGAGGGACAGAGACAGCGTAATTTACTGAGTAAAAACTTGGCAGATGGAACATAATGTAGGAAAATGTGAGGTTAGACACTTTGGTAGGAGGAAGAACATAACGGAATATTATTTAGATGGAGAAAGACTGTAGAAAGCTAAAGGAACGGGGGAATTGGGGGTCCTCGTGCAGAAACCACACAAAGCAAGTTCTGCAGGTAATATGGAGACAAATTGAATGTTGACATTTATTTCAAAGGGAATAGAATATAAACATGGGGAAGTCGAGCTAAAACGATACAAGGCATTAGTTAGACTGCACCTGGTATACTTTGAATAGTTTTGGTGCCCTTATCTAAGGAAGACAATTGGTTTTGAAGGCAGTCCAGAGAAGGATCACGAGGTTGATTCCGAGTATGGAGGGATTTTCTTGTGGGGAGAGGTTAAGTAGGCTGGGTTTTACTTATTGGAGTTTAGAGGAATGAAGGCAGCCGAATCGAGACATGAAAGATTCTCAGAGAGCTTCTTAGGAGGTTGTTTTCCCTTGTGGGATTTCTGTTTATTTTTCAATGCCTGCCGATTTTCCTGCCAAAAGCTTTTTTCAAAGAGATTGAGGGAAGGATTACTTTGTTCATATGGGGAGGGAAGGTGGCCAGAGTTAGAAAGGTGCTGCTACAGAGGGGAAGGCAGGCAGGGGGTTTGGGTCTTCCGAACCTGATGTATTACTACTAGGCGGCGAATGTGGAGAAGGTGCGGAGCTGGGTCAGTGGGGTTGATTCCCAGTGGATCAGAACGGACGAATGGAGGACAGTTTGTGCAGGGGGTCCGGATTGAAAGCACTAGCATCAGCGCCGCTCCCGATGGCCCCGGGGAAATACTCAGGGAGTCCCGTAATAATAGCTTCATTGAGAATTTGGAGGCAGTTTTGCCAACACTTCGGGTTGGGGGCAGGGTCAAGGGAAATGCCGATTCAGGGAAAGCACAGATTTGAGCCAGGGAAGTGGGATGGAAATTTTCGGAAATGGGAGGAGAAGGGGATTAAGACACCAAAAGATTTGTTTCTTAGGGGTCGGTTTGCAAGTTTGAAGGAGCTGGAAGCGAAGTATGGGCTGGAGCAAGGGGAAATGTTTAGATACATGCATGTTCGGGATTTTGCCAGAAAGGAGAGACAGAGCTTCCCGGTGGAGCAGGTCTCCACATTGCTGGAGGAGGTGCCGATGACAGGGGGACTGGAGAAGGGGGTAGTGTCGGCGGTTTACAGAGCTATTTTGGAAGAGGAGAAGGCACCACTGGAAAGGATCAAAGCAAAGTGGGAGGAAGAGTTGGGCGAGCATATGGAGGAGGGGTTCTGATGTGAGGTGCTCCGGAGAGTGAATGCCTCCACCTCATGCGCAAGTTTGGGGCTGGTACAGCTGAAGGTGGTATACAGAGCACAACTCACGAGGGCGAGGATGAGCCAATTCTTTGAAGGAGTAGAAGATGTGTGTGAACGTTGCGGGCAGGTGGGGGGGGGGGGGGGGGGTGCTGCTAATCATGTTCATATGTTTTGGTCCTGTCCAAAGCGAGAGGAGTATTGGAAGGAGGATTTTAGGATAATTTCTAAAGTGATGCACGTGAAACTGGCCCCTATTCGGGGTGTCGGACCACCCAGGGTTGGAAACGCGTGCGGAGGCAGATGTTGTAGCCTTCGCCTTGTTGATCGCCCGAAGGCGGATCCTGATAGGTTGGAGAGCAACCGCTCCACCCTGTGCCCTGGCGTGACGGGGGGACCTATTGGAATTCTTGACTCTTGAGAAGGTTAAGTTTGAAGTGAGGGGAAGGATGGAGGGGTTCTACAATTCATGGGCATTATTCATTATGCACTTTCAAGAAGCAGATAACATAGAACATTAGTTGAGGCGGGTGGGTGGGAGGGTTGGGGGGAGGGTGTCTGTGTGTGTTAATGGCGACTATGGGTGATCCCTAATTCCTTTTTGTCATTTGTTTGTGTGAACATGCGGGCTAATGTTTGGGGTTTGGTGGGAGGATGGGATCGTTGTTATTGGTATGGGGATTGACATATTTGTTACTGATTATTGTTTATTGTTGGTGGGTGTAAGTTTGGGAGAAAATGTGAAAAAGGAGGAGAATAAAAAAAATATTTTTAATTTTTTTAATAAACAGTGCCAGTGACTGTGAAAGACCCCTAGACGCTACATTCCAGTGCCTGTTTGGGTACACAGAGGGAGAATTCAGAATGTCCATATTACCTAACAGCACGTTTCGGGACTTGTGGGAGGAAACCGGAGCACCCAGAGGAAAACCCACGCAGACACGGGGAGAACGTGCAGACTCCACAGACAGTGACCCAAGCTGGGAATCAAACCTGGGACCCTGGAACTGTGAAGCAACAGTGCTATACACTGTGCTACCATGCCTCCGATCCCACCCAGCGACAATGCACTGTTTTAATCAGACCCAAGAGTAGATTCAAGATGTCACGCTCGGCACAAAGATACTAGATATTATAGACTGTAAGATCCACAAACTCTGCCAAGATGGCTGCAACTTAACAGGTTATTATGGACATTAAACTGTGGGCAACATTCGATTCTGTGACCAATATTTAGTTAACACGGATCTGAGTAAGGAAACTTTGCAGCCACCTGTGAAGCTTAAATGTCCCGTTGTGTCAGGATGAACCAGCATTTGAGGAATATGAAATCTCGGGACTGTTGGTCTCCAAGTGTCATATTGAACACAGGAGAATGAGCTCGAATTGGGGCAGAGGTAAGTGTGAGTGAGCATCGTAAACTGCTATTGTATCGCGGTGTTCTAGGTCTGAGTTTTAACCCTGCAGTTAATAGTCAGGGATGCAGTATAATAAACCCTGAACAAAGCAAATGTGTGTGTGAGAAGCATCTGAATTACCAGGAACCAGCTGAACCAGCAGAGCTGAATGTCTCCCACTGCAGCCACAGTACTGTACTTATTCCAGCTTCCAAGGCCACCTGAGAACCAACCTCCTGGCTATTCATCTACAAGAAGCTTCAGAGCCTCATGATAATTATTTATTTCTAAAAACGCTTCACTCCAACTAAAGGACCTGCTCAACAAGAAGACAACAGACCTGCAGAGATATAAAGTCTGCAGTCTACATTCCATTTTCATCATTACAGCTTCAACTTGATCTGTATCTAATTTCTGTTTATGTGTCAGTGAGTGTGAATAAGACAGACTGAGATGTTCAAACATCCAGGGAAATTGTGTGACAATAAATAACCATCTTCGGTTTAAAAATTACCAGTAAGCCTGCTGCTGAAATGTATTTCAAATAAAGTAAAATCACACTGAGAGTAAGGAAATATCACACAAACATCCTGATAATGGAGTGGAAAGGAGCACGAATTATAATCAAATGCTGTATAACCCCTTCAGGTAGCTATATAGAGGCTGCAGTCTCTCACACTGAATGTCTACGTGCTCCACGGGACCCCCAGGCCACAAACATCAGCTTTCCTGATGGAAATGAGGCTATGACAGGTGTGGACCTTGAGAGGATTGTTTTCACCAAGGAGGTCGTGATGGGCAAGCTAATGGGGCTAAAGGTAGCCAAGTCTCCTGGACCTGATGGAATGCATCCCAGAGTGCTAAAAGAGATGGCTAGGGAAATTGCAAATGCACTAGTGATAATTTACCAAATTCACTAGACTCTGGGGTGGTCCCGGCGGATTGGAAATTAGTAAACGTGACACCACTGCTTAAAAAAGGAGGTAGGCAGAAAGCAGGTAATTATAGGCCAGTGAGCTTAACTTCGGTAGAAGGGAAGATGCTGGAATCTATCATCAAGGAAGAAATGGCGAGGCATCTGGATGGAAATTGTCCCATTGGGCAGACGCAGCATGGGTTCATAAAGGGCAGGTCGTGCCAAACTAATTTACTGGAATTGTTTGAGGACATTAACAGCGCGGTAGATAACGGGGAGCCAATGGATGTGGTATATCTGGATTTCCAGAAAGCCTTTGACAAGGTGCCACACAAAAGGTTGTTGCACAAGATAAAGATGCATGGCATTAAGGGGAAAGTATTAGCATGGATAGAGGATTGGTTAATTAATAGAAAGCAAAGAGTGGGGATTAATGGGTGTTTCTCTGGTTGGCAATCAGTAGCTAGTGGTGTCCCTCAGGGATCAGTGTTGGGCCCACAACTGTTCACAATTTACATAGATGATTTGGAGTTGGGGACCAACGGCAATGTGTCCAAGTTTGCAGACGACACTAAGATAAGTGGTAAAGCAAAAAGTGGAGAGGATACTGGAAGTCTGCAGAGGGATTTGGATAGGCTAAGTGAATGGGCTAGGGTCTGGCAGATGGAATACAATGTTGACAAATGTGAGGTTATCCATTTTGGTAGGAATAACAGCAAAAGGGATTATTATTTAAATGATAAAATATTAAAACATGCTGCTGTGCAGAGAGACCTGGGTGTGCTAGTGCATGAGTCGCAAAAAGTTGGTTTTCAGGTGCAACAGGTGATTAAGAAGGCAAATGGAATTTTGTCCTTCATTGCTAGAGGGATGGAGTTTAAGACTAGGGAGGTTCTGCTGCAATTGTATAAGGTGTTAGTGTGGCCACACCTGGAGTATTGTGTTCAGTTTTGGTCTCCTTACTTGAGAAAGGACGTACTGGCACTGGAGGGTGTGCAGAGGAGATTCACTAGGTTAATCCCAGAGCTGAAGGGGTTGGATTACGAGGAGAGGTTGAGTAGACTGGGACTGTACTCGTTGGAATTTAGAAGGATGAGGGGGGATCTTATAGAAACATATAAGATTATGAAGGGAATAGATAGGATAGATGCGGGCAGGTTGTTTCCACTGGCGGGTGAAAGCAGAACTAGGGGGTATAGCCTCAAAATAAGGGGAAGTAGATTTAGGACTGAGTTTAGGAGGAACTTCTTCATCCAAAGGGTTGTGAATCTATCGAATTCCTTGCCCAGTGAAGCAGTAGAGGCTCCTTCATTCAATGTTTTTAAGATAAAGATAGATAGTTTTTTTGAAGAATAAAGGGATTAAGGGTTCTGGTGTTCGGGCCGGAAAGTGGAGCTGAGTCCACAAAAGAACAGCCATGATCTCATTGAATGGTGGAGCAGGCTCGAGGGGCCAGATGGCCTACTCCTGCTCCTAGTTCTTATGTTCTTATGAATGTTGTGGCTTTGGCAGTTTCTCTATAATGTCATTCCCTCTCTCCCTCTACCACCTCTATCTTTAGAGTCAGAGAGTTTTACAGCACGGAAAGAGGCCCTTTAGCCCATTCATAATAATCTTTATTATTGTCACAAGTAGGCTGACATTAACACTGCAATTAAGTTATTGTGAAAATCCCCTAGTCACCACACTCCGGCGCCTGTTCGGGCACACTGAATGTCCAATTCCTCCCACAAACACGTCTTTTGGGACTTGTGGAAGTCCTCCAACCACTGGGAGGAGACCGGAGCACTGGGAGGAAACCCACATAGTCACAGGGAGAATGTGCAGACTCTGCACAGACAGACTGGGAATTGAACCTGGGTCCCTGACGCTGTGAAGCAACAGTGTTAGCCACTGTGCTACCGTGGCACCCAACATGGCAGCCAGTCCTCGAATAACCTAACGGGAGCCTTAGCCTCCACACCTTTTTTTTTTTTTATAAATGTTTTATTGAAAATTTTTTCCCAAACAACAATTTTTCCCCTCTTACAAAGCAAACGCAACAATAACAATACAGAAATTTTAAACCATACACAAGTAACAAAACCCCTTTATCTTTGACCTAAACTAAACCACCCCCCCCCCTCCCTCCCCCTGGGTTGCTGCTGCTGGTCATCTGTCTTCCCTCTAACGTTCCCCTAGGTAGTCGAGGAATGGCTGCCACCGCCTGGTGAACCCTTGAGCCGATCCTCTCAGGGCAAACTTTATCTGCTCCAGTTTAATGAACCCCGCCATATCATTTACCCAGGCCTCCAGTCCGGGGGGTTTCGCCTCCTTCCACATGAGTAGGATCCTGCGCTGGGCTACTAGGGACGCAAAGGCCACAACGTCGGCCTCTTTCGCCTCCTGCACTCCCGGCTCTTCCGCAACTCCAAATAGAGCTAACCCCCAGCCTGGTTTGACCCGGGCCTTCACCACCCGCGAAATCACTCCCGTCACTCCCTTCCAATACCCTTCCAGTGCCGGGCATGCCCAAAACATATGTGCGTGGTTTGCTGGGCTCCCGCCACACCTCCCACATTTGTCCTCCACTCCAAAGAACCTGCTCAATCTTGCTCCCGTTATGTGTGCTCTATGTAGCACCTTAAATTGAATCAGGCTAAGCCTGGCGCATGAGGAAGAGGAATTTACCCTGCTTAGGGCATCAGCCCACATACCCTCCTCTATCTCCTCCCCTAGTTCTTCTTCCCACTTTCCTTTTAGTTCGCCCACCGACTCCTCCCCCTCTTCCCTCATCTCTCGGTAAATCTCTGACACCTTGCCCTCTCCGACCCACACCCCTGAAAGCACCCTGTCCTGTATCCCCTGTGTCGGGAGCAACGGAAATTCCCTCACCTGTTGTCTAGTAAATGCCCTTACCTGCATATATCTCAAGAAATTTCCCCGGGGCAACTTATACTTTTCCTCCAATGCTCCCAAGCTCGCAAAAGTCCCATCTATAAATAAATCTCCCACCCTCCTAATTCCCAACTGGAACCAGCTCTGAAATCCTCCATCCATTCTTCCTGGGGCGAACCTATGGTTGTTCCTGATTGGGGACCCCACCAGGGCTCCCCGCACCCCTCTCTGTCGCCTCCACTGTCCCCAGATATTCAATGTTGCCGCCACCACCGGGTTCGTGGTAAACTTTTTAGGTGAGATCGGTAGCGGCGCCGTCACCAGCGCCTCTAAACTCGTCCCTTTACAGGACTTTCTCTCCAGTCTTTCCCACGCCGCTCCCTCACCCTCCATCATCCATTTACGTATCATTGCCACATTGGCGGCCCAATAGTAATCGCCCAAGTTCGGTAGTGCCAATCCTCCTCTGTCCCTACTACGCTGAAGGAACCCCCTCCTTACTCTCGGAACTTTCCCTGCCCACACGAAGCTCGTGATGCTCCTGTCTATTTTATTAAAAAAGGTCTTAGTGATTAGTATAGGGAGACATTGAAATACAAATAAGAACCTCGGGAGGACCATCATCTTAATTGCTTGCACCCTGCCCGCCAGCGATAGAGGCTGCATGTCCCACCTCTTGAAGTCCTCCTCCATTTGTTCTACCAACCGTGTCAGATTAAGTCTGTGCAAAGTTCCCCAGCTCCTAGCGATCTGAATCCCCAGGTATCGGAAGTTTCTTTCCACTTTCCTTAGAGGCAAGCCTTCTATCTCTCTACTCTGGTCCCCTGGATGTATCACAAATAATTCACTCTTCCCATGTTTAGCCTATACCCCGGGAAATCCCCGAACCCCCTCAAAATTCGCATAACCTCTATCATTCCCCCCGCTGGGTCCGACACGTATAACAATAGGTCATCTGCATATAACGAGACTCGGTGTTCTTCTCCCCCTCTAATCACCCCTCTCCATTTCCTGGAGTCTCTCAACGCCATGGCCAGAGGTTCAATTGCCAACGCGAACAACAATGGAGACAGCGGGCATCCCTGTCTTGTTCCCCTATATAGTCGGAAATACTCCGATCTATGTCGACCTGTAACTACGCTTGCCGTTGGAGCCCCATAAAGAAGTCTAACCCAGCTAATAAACCCGTTCCCATACCCAAACCTCCTTAACACTTCCCATAAATACTCCCACTCCACCCTATCAAATGCCTTCTCTGCGTCCATTGCCGCCACTATCTCTGCCTCCCCCTCCACTGGGGGCATCATTATCACCCCTAATAGTCGTCGCACGTTAACATTCAGTTGTCTCCCTTTTACGAACCCTGTCTGGTCTTCGTGCACCACCCCCGGGACACAGTCCTCTATCCTCGATGCCAGTACCTTTGCCAACAATTTGGCGTCCACGTTCAGCAATGAAATGGGTCTATAGGACCCGCACTGCAACGGATCTTTATCCCTCTTCAAAATTAACGATATCGTCGCCTCCGACATCGTCGGGGGTAGAGTCCCCCCTTTCCTGGCCTCATTAAACGTCCTCACCATCAACGGGGCCAACAAGTCCACATATTTTCTGTAATACTCCACCGGGAACCCGTCTGGTCCTGGGGCCTTCCCTGCTTGCATGCTTCCCAGTCCCTTAATAACCTCGTCCACCCCAATCGGTGCCCCCAGGCCTACCACCCCCCGCTCCTCCACTTTCGGGAACCTCAATTGGTCCAGGAACTGCCGCATCCCCTCCTCTCCCTCTGGGGGTTGAGACCTATACAGTTCCTCATAGAAGGTCTTGAACACCTCATTTATCTTTCCTGCCCTTCGCACCGTGTCTCCCCTTTCGTCTCTAATTCCTCCTATCTCCCTCGCTGCTGCCCTCTTTCGCAATTGATGAGCCAGCAGGCGACTAGCCTTTTCCCCATATTCATACATCCTCCCCTGTGCCTTCCTCCACAGTACCTCCGCCTTTCTGGTGGTCAGAAGGTCAAATTCCGTCTGGAGTCGTCTCCTCTCCCTGTACAATTCCTCCTCCGGGGTCTCTGCAAATTCCCTATCCACCCTTAAAATCTCCCCTGGTAATCTTTCCCTTTCCTTGGTCTCTGTTTTCCTTTTGTGGGCCCCAATGGAGATCAGCTCTCCTCTGACCACCGCTTTTAGTGCTTCCCATACCACTCCCACAGGGACCTCGCCGTCGTCATTGACCTCCAGATATCTCTCAATACACCCCCGCACTCTTGCACACACTCCCTCATCCGCCATCAGTCCCACATCTAATCGCCAGAGTGTTCTCTGCTCCCTTTCCTCTCCTAATTCCAGGTCCACCCAATGTGGGGCATGATCCGAAACCGCTATGGCTGAGTACTCAGCTTCTTCCACCCTAGAGATCAACGACCTTCCCAAAACAAAAAAATCTATCCGGGAGTACACTTTATGGACATGGGAGAAGAAGGAAAACTCCCTAGCCCTAGGTCTAAGAAATCGCCATGGATCCACTCCCCCCATTTGGTCCATAAACCCCTTAAGTACCTTGGCCGCTGCCGGCCTTCTTCCGGTCCTTGAGCTGGATCTATCTAGCCCCGGGTCCAGCACCGTATTAAAGTCCCCTCCTAAAATCAAGTTTCCTACCTCCAGGTCCGGTATACGCCCCAGCATCCGTCTCATAAATCCCACATCGTCCCAGTTTGGGGCATACACGTTAACCAACACGACCTCCATTCCCTCCAGCCTGCCACTCACCATTACATATCTACCTCCGCTATCTGCTACGATGTTCTTTGCTTCAAATGCGACCTGTTTCCCCACCAAAATGGCCACCCCTCTATTCTTTGCGTCCAGTCCTGAGTGGAACACCTGTCCCACCCAGCCTTTCCTGAGCCTAACTTGGTCCGCCACCTTTAGGTGCGTCTCTTGGAGCATAACCACGTCTGCCCTTAGTCCTTTCAAATGCGCGAGCACTCTGGCCCTTTTTATCGGTCCGTTCAGGCCTCTCACGTTCCAAGTGATCAGCCTCACTAGGGGGCTACCTGCCCCCCTCCCGTGTCAACTAGCCATTACCTTCTCTAGGCCAGTCCCATATCCCGCCTCCGCGCTCCCGCTCGCTCCCCCAGCGTCGCACACCATCCCCGCCCACCCACTCTTTAGCCATTTCCTTTTGGATTTCCGCAGCAGCAACCCAGTTGTCCCCCCCCCCTCCCCCTCCCCCCCCCCTCCCCGCTAGATCTCTTTCTAGCATGATTGCTCCCCCCATATTACTTCCGTAAGTCAGCTGACTTCAACTGACCCCAGCTACTCCTGCTCACTCCTCGACCCCCCCCATGTGGGGAACTCCCATCCGCCTTGCGCCTGTCTTCCCGCCTTATTCTTTCTGGTGCGGGAACATCCCTTTACCTGACCCGCCTCTTATGGCGCAACTCCCTTTCCCCTCCCCCTCCCCTTCCCCATTCTCCAACTATGTCCCGTCTTTCCCCCCTCACCGGCGCCCACATTTCCCCAATGTCTCCCCCCTTCCCTGTTTACTTCTCAATTAACTTCCACCGTAACATTAACAATAACATTTCCTGCAGCATCAGTCCCTCAGTTCCGATCCAATTTCTCTTCTTTGATGAAGGTCCATGCTTCCTCCGCCGTCTCGAAATAATGGTGTCTCTCCTGATACGTGACCCATAGTCTTGCCGGCTGCAGCATCCCGAACTTCACCTTCCTTTTATGCAACACCTCTTTGGCTCGGTTGAAGCTCGCCCTCCTTCTCGCCACCTCCGCACTCCAATCCTGGTATACCCGTACCACTGCATTCTCCCATCTGCTACTCCGCACCTTTTTAGCCCATCTCAGGACCTCTTCTCTATCCTTAAGGCGGTAAAATCGCACGATTATCGCCCTAGTTGGTTCTCCCGCTTTTGGTCTTCTCGCCGGAATCCGATTTGCCCACTCCACCTCCAAGGGGCCCGTAGGGGCCTCAGCACCCATCAGTGAGCTCAGCATCGTACTTGCGTACGCTCCACAGTCCACTCCTTCCACACCCTCAGGGAGACCCAGTATCCGAAGGTTCTTCCTTCGCGCTCCATTTTCTAGGGCTTCGATCCTTTCAGTACACTTTTTATGAAGTGCCTCGTGCGTCTGTGTCTTAACCGCCAGGCCCAGGATCTCGTCCTCAATATCTGTCACCTTCTGCTCCACCACACGGAGCTCTGTCTCCTGGGTCTTTAATGTCTCCTTGAGCCCCTCAATTGCCTGTAGCAACGGGGTCAGCACCTCCCTCTTCAGCAGCTCCACGCACCGTCTCACAATTTCATGCTCAGGCCCCCATGTCGCCTGCGCTTTCTCCGCCGCCATCTTGTACTTCTCTCTTTCTGACCCTTTGGTCGACGATTCCTCGCGCTGCAGCCGCCGCCGCTGCTTTTTTCCTCCTTCGTGGGGTGGGGGGGACGACTCCCTTCTCACACGCCCCACACCGGGTTGCGTCGTCGAAAAATTCCCCGTTGGGGCTCTTAAAAGAGCCCGAAGGTCCGTCGGAGCTGGAGCCGCCGAAGCGTGCGGCTGGCTAGGCATCACCGCAACCGGAAGTCCCTTCAGTGGCCTTGATGAGGTCTTTTCACAGTTGTTCCCTCTGCTGCTAGAATTCACTTTTGATACAGGCCCTCAGGTCAGCTTGCAGCTTTAAGCTTGCCCTTCCCCCGCCTGCATGCTGGAAGAGGCCCTGTTTATCCTGCAGTTGCAGCCAAATCTTTTACTGTTTCTGCGTGTGTCTGGCAACCAAGAGACATACCCTTCCTGGGGGACACTGGCGGGGGAATATTGCAGCCTTCTTCCCACACCGGGAAATGTCAAACAAATGCCGTGGGGGCCCTGTAAAAGAGCCCAAAAGTCCGTTCCAAGCAGGAGCTGCCGAATATGCGACCTAGCTCTGCATAGCCGCACCCGGAAGTCGCCTCCACACCTTCTGACAGGCCAACGACTCGTATGTTCTTTCTCCGACCCTCGGTCCTCCAAATCCTCCAGAACCTCCGAAAGCCACTTGGTTGGTCTTCAAAGGATTGCATTTTGACAGAGGCATCTTGCTGAACGTTCAGGATTCTCTCCTCCGCTTCATCAAGTCTCTTTTTTTTTTCTTTGAAAAAAATAAATTTTGAGTACCCAATTCATTTTTTCCAATTAAGGGGCAATTTAGCGAGGCCAATCCACCTACCCTGCACATCTTTGGGTTGTGGATGCGAAACCCACGCAAACACGGGGAGAATGTACAAACTCCACACGGACAGTGACCCAGAGCTGGGATAGAACCTGGGACCTCGGCGCCGTGAGGCAGCAGTGATATCCACTGCGCCACCGTGCTGCCCAGATCATCGAGCCTCTTCATGGCGTTTTGTAGCTGGTCCTCATGAGCTCACAGATATTGAGTCAGCACACTCCGCCTCTGGTCAGTAACATGGATAATGCCGGCAGTCATCATTTTCGCCGCCTCCATGAGAGCCCCAGAGAGCGCGGGGTCGAGAGACCTCCCGAGGGTCAGGCTGCCATGTTGAAAAGGCCCCACCCCCACTGAATCCACTTGCGCTGTTTTGTCAACAGATTTCTTCACTTTATTTGTCATAATCCTACTAAACTGAACCCTGACGTCTTCCAGAGACATGATAACAATATTAATTTAAATATCAGATTATAGGTGAGTGGCACCAGAACCTGCGGAAAAGCAGCTACTCCCGCACCACAAGCCCGACGCCCCGGCACAGACAGATTTCTGATCGATGAACGTGCCGAGGGTTATGGGGAACTGGCAGGTAAATGGAGAGAAAGCTGAGATGAGAAGGGATTTATTTTCTCGAGGATGTGGTGAAGCTTTGAAATTCTGTACCCCAGAAGATTTACAGTGCAGAAGGAGTCCATTTGGCCCGTCGAGTCTGCACCGCCCTTGGAAAGAGCACCCTACTTAAGCCCAAGCTTCCACCCGATCCCCGTAACCCAGTAACACCACCTAACCTTTTTGGACACTAAGGGCAATTTAGCATGGCCAATCGACCTAACCTGCACATCTTTGGACTGTGGGAGGAAACCGGAGCACCCGGAGGAAACCCACGCACACACGGGGAGAACATGTAGACTCCGCAGAGACAGTGAACCAAGCTGGGAATCGAACCTGGGACCCTGGAGCTGTGAAGCAATTGTGCCAACCACTGTGCTACCCAACTGTGCTACCCAACTGTGCTAACCATTGTGAAATGAGGGATAATGTGGGAAAACGGTGCTGAGGTAGATCAGCCAATGATCCCATTGAATGGTTCAGGCTCAATGGGCCGAATGGCCGACTGCAGCTCATATTTGTTGTGATCTCCTGGACAGGAAGCTGTGAGCTTGGATTTGTCAATCAGCCTGAATCAGCACCTTCAGGAGAATAGGGAGGGTGAATATTAGATACAGCAGAGTGAGTATAGAGGGAGAGTGTGTGGGATGGAGATTTACAGCTTTTGGGGAATAAGAGAGAGGAAAAGATGTGACATAGAAACTAGAATTGTCTGTTCTGAGTTTCTATCCTGTACTGACAGTGATGAATTTTGTAAATTGTTTTTACAGGATATTAGACGAGGAGGAATTACAGACCGATATCTCAGGCGTTACGTCTCGATCTGACAGAGTCACTCGATTCCCTGGAACCTGAATATCATCAGCCTTTGAACCTAGAAGGAGAAATGTTTACCCGAACTGTCAGCTAAAGATATCAAACATCAGTGTGACTGGAAAAGCCCCGAGACCCACACAACACACACCCGAGTGAGAGTGTTCCAGTGAACTGACTGTGGAAAGAGCTTCAACCAGTTACACAGCCTGAAAAACATAACAATATTCAGAGTGGGGAGAGACCGTACACGTGTTGTGTCTCTGGACGAGGCTTCAACTGATTGTCCCGCCTAGAGAGACACAAAGAGACCCAAAACATGGAGAAACCGTGGAAATGTGGGGACTGTGGGAAGGGATTCAAAGCCCCGTCAAAGGTGGAAACTCATCGACGTAGTTACACTGGAGAGAGGCCATTCACCTGCTCTCAGTGTGGGAAGGGATTCAGTGATTCATCCAACCTGCGGACACACCAGCGAGTTCACACTGGGGAGAGGCCATTCACCTGCTCTCAGTGTGGGTAAGGATTCACTCAGTTATCCACCCTGCGGAGACACCTGCGAGTTCACACTGGGGTGAGGCCGTTCTCCTGCTCTCAGTGTGGGAAGGGATTCAGTGATTCATCCAACCTGCGGACACACCAGCGAGTTCACACTGGGGAGACGCCATTCACCTGCTCTCAGTGTGGGAAAGGATTTACTCGAGCATCCAAACTACAGACACATCAGCGAGTTCACACTGGAGAGAGGCCGTTCACCTGCTCTCAGTGTGGGAAGGGATTCAGTGATTCATCCAACCTGCAGTCACACCACCGGGTTCACACTGGGGAGAGGCCATTCACCTGCCGTCAGTGTGGGAAGGGATTTACTCAATTATCCACCATGCAGAGACACCAGCGAGTGCACACTGGGGAGAGGCCATTCACATGCTCCCAATGTGGGAAGGGATTTATTGATTCATCCAACCTGCAGACACACCAGCGAGTTCACACTGGGGAGAGGCCATTCACCTGCTCTCAGTGTGGGAAGTGATTTACTCAATTATCCAACCTGCAGACACACCAGCGAGTTCACACTGGGGAGAGGCCATTCACCTGCTCTCAGTGTGGGAAGGGATTTATTGATTCATCCAACCTGCGGAAACATCAGCGAGTTCACACTGAGGAGAGGCCACCCACGTGCTCTTAGTGTGGGAAAGGATTTACTCAATTACCTCACCTGCGGAGACACCAGGGAGTTCACACTCAGAGCAGCCGTCTCGAAGGTCAACCCACGGAAAGCCACTGGCCCGGATGGGGTACCTGGATGAGCACTTCAACCTCTCTTTACAATAATCTGAGGTCCCTATCTGCTTCAAGAAGACGACCATCATCCCTGTACCACAACAAAGCAAAGCAGCGTGCCAAAATGACTATTGTCCAGTGGCTCTGACATCCATCATGATGAAGTGCTTCGAAAGGTTAGTCATGGCACGAATCAACTCCAGCCTCCCGGATTGTCTTGATCCACGACAGTTCGCCTACCGCTACAACAGGTCCACAGCAGACGCCATCTCCATGGCCCTGCACTCTACCCTGGAACACCTAGATAACAAAGGCACCTATGTCAGACTCGTTTTTTAAAAAAAAATATGTTTTATTGAAATTTCTTCGATCAAACATTTTTTCCCCTTACAGAACAAACATAACAGTAAAGAAAGTTTAACAATAAACAAATGGCTAATCAACATGGTAATCTAATCATTTAACATAAACTAAAACTTCCACCCCCCACCCCACCCCCTCCCCCCTGGGTTGCTGCTGCTGGTCATCTGTCTTCCCTCTAACGTTCCCCTAGGTAGTCGAGGAATGGCTGCCACCGCCTGGTGAACCCTTGAGCCGATCCTCTCAGGGCAAACTTTATCTGCTCCAGTTTAATGAACCCCGCCATATCATTTACCCAGGCCTCCAGTCCGGGGGGTTTCGCCTCCTTCCACATGAGTAGGATCCTGCGCCGGGCTACTAGGGACGCAAAGGCCACAACGTCGGCCTCTTTCGCCTCCTGCACTCCCGGCTCTTCCGCAACTCCAAATAGAGCTAGCCCCCAGCCTGGTTTGACCCGGGCCTTCACCACCTTAGAAATCACTCCCGTCACTCCCTTCCAATACCCCTCCAGTGCCGGGCATGACCAAAACATATGTGCGTGGTTTGCCGGGCTTCCGCCGCACCTCCCACACTTGTCCTCCACTCCAAAGAACCTGCTCAGTCTTGCTCCCGTTATGTGTGCTCTATGGATCCACTCCCCCCATTTGGTCCATAAACCCCTTAAGTACCTTGGCCGCTGCCGGCCTTCTTCCGGTCCTTGAGCTGGATCTATCTAGCCCCGGGTCCAGCACCGTATTAAAGTCCCCTCCTAAAATCAAGTTTCCTACCTCCAGGTCCGGTATACGCCCCAGCATCCGTCTCATAAATCCCACATCGTCCCAGTTTGGGGCATACACGTTAACCAACACGACCTCCATTCCCTCCAGCCTGCCACTCACCATTACATATCTACCTCCGCTATCTGCTACGATGTTCTTTGCTTCAAATGCGACCTGTTTCCCCACCAAAATGGCCACCCCTCTATTCTTTGCGTCCAGTCCTGAGTGGAACACCTGTCCCACCCAGCCTTTCCTGAGCCTAACTTGGTCCGCCACCTTTAGGTGCGTCTCTTGGAGCATAACCACGTCTGCCCTTAGTCCTTTCAAATGCGCGAGCACTCTGGCCCTTTTTATCGGTCCGTTCAGGCCTCTCACGTTCCAAGTGATCAGCCTCACTAGGGGGCTACCTGCCCCCCTCCCGTGTCAACTAGCCATTACCTTCTCTAGGCCAGTCCCATATCCCGCCTCCGCGCTCCCGCTCGCTCCCCCAGCGTCGCACACCCTGGGGAGAGGCCATTCACATGCTCCCAATGTGGGAAGGGATTTATTGATTCATCCAACCTGCAGACACACCAGCGAGTTCACACTGGGGAGAGGCCATTCACCTGCTCTCAGTGTGGGAAGTGATTTACTCAATTATCCAACCTGCAGACACACCAGCGAGTTCACACTGGGGAGAGGCCATTCACCTGCTCTCAGTGTGGGAAGGGATTTATTGATTCATCCAACCTGCGGAAACATCAGCGAGTTCACACTGAGGAGAGGCCACCCACGTGCTCTTAGTGTGGGAAAGGATTTACTCAATTACCTCACCTGCGGAGACACCAGGGAGTTCACACTCAGAGCAGCCGTCTCGAAGGTCAACCCACGGAAAGCCACTGGCCCGGATGGGGTACCTGGATGAGCACTTCAACCTCTCTTTACAATAATCTGAGGTCCCTATCTGCTTCAAGAAGACGACCATCATCCCTGTACCACAACAAAGCAAAGCAGCGTGCCAAAATGACTATTGTCCAGTGGCTCTGACATCCATCATGATGAAGTGCTTCGAAAGGTTAGTCATGGCACGAATCAACTCCAGCCTCCCGGATTGTCTTGATCCACGACAGTTCGCCTACCGCTACAACAGGTCCACAGCAGACGCCATCTCCATGGCCCTGCACTCTACCCTGGAACACCTAGATAACAAAGGCACCTATGTCAGACTCGTTTTTTAAAAAAAAATATGTTTTATTGAAATTTCTTCGATCAAACATTTTTTCCCCTTACAGAACAAACATAACAGTAAAGAAAGTTTAACAATAAACAAATGGCTAATCAACATGGTAATCTAATCATTTAACATAAACTAAAACTTCCACCCCCCACCCCACCCCCTCCCCCCTGGGTTGCTGCTGCTGGTCATCTGTCTTCCCTCTAACGTTCCCCTAGGTAGTCGAGGAATGGCTGCCACCGCCTGGTGAACCCTTGAGCCGATCCTCTCAGGGCAAACTTTATCTGCTCCAGTTTAATGAACCCCGCCATATCATTTACCCAGGCCTCCAGTCCGGGGGGTTTCGCCTCCTTCCACATGAGTAGGATCCTGCGCCGGGCTACTAGGGACGCAAAGGCCACAACGTCGGCCTCTTTCGCCTCCTGCACTCCCGGCTCTTCCGCAACTCCAAATAGAGCTAGCCCCCAGCCTGGTTTGACCCGGGCCTTCACCACCTTAGAAATCACTCCCGTCACTCCCTTCCAATACCCCTCCAGTGCCGGGCATGACCAAAACATATGTGCGTGGTTTGCCGGGCTTCCGCCGCACCTCCCACACTTGTCCTCCACTCCAAAGAACCTGCTCAGTCTTGCTCCCGTTATGTGTGCTCTATGTAGCACATTAAATTGAATCAGGCTCAGCCTGGCGCATGAGGAAGAGGAATTTACCCTGCTTAGTGCATCAGCCCACATACCCTCCTCTATCTCCTCCCCTAGCTCTTCTTCCCACTTTCCTTTTAGTTCGCCCACCAACTCCTCCCCCTCTTCCCTCATCTCTCGGTATATCTCTGACACCTTGCCCTCTCCGACCCACACCCCCGAAAGCACTCTGTCCTGAATCCCCTGTACCGGGAGCAGCGGAAATTCCCTCACCTGTTGTCTAGTGAACGCCCTCACCTGCATATATCTAAGGAAGTTTCCCCGGGGCAACTTATACTTTTCCTCCAATGCTCCCAAGCTCGCAAACGTCCCATCTATAAATAAATCTCCCACCCTCCTAATTCCCAACTGGTGCCAGCTCAGAACTCCTCCATCCATTCTTCCTGGGGCAAACCTATGGTTGTTCCTGATTGGGGACCCCACCAGTGCTCCCCGCACACCTCTCTGTCGCCTCCATTGTCCCCAGATATTCAATGTTGCCGCCACCACCGAGTTCGTGGTAAACCTTTTTGGTGAGAACGGTAGCGGCGCCGTCACCAGCGCCTCTAAGCTCGTCCCTTTACAGGACTTTCTCTCCAGTCTTTTCCACGCCGCTCCCTCTCCCTCCATCATCCATTTACGAATCATCGCCACATTGGCGGCCCAATAGTAGTCGCCCAAATTCGGTAGCGCCAATCCTCCTCTGTCCCTGCTACGTTGTAGGAACCCCCTCCTTACCCTCGGGACATTCCCTGCCCACACGAAGCTCGTGATGCTCCTATCTATTTTTTTGAAAAAGGTCTTAGTGATTAGTATAGGGAGACATTGAAATACAAATAAGAACCTCGGGAGGACCATCATCTTAATTGCCTGCACTCTGCCCGCCAACGACAGAGGCTGCATGTCCCACCTCTTGAAGTCCTCCTCCATTTGTTCTACCAATCATGTCAGATTAAGTCTGTGCAAGATTCCCCAGCTCCTAGCGATCTGAATCCCCAGGTATCGGAAGTTTCTTTCCACTTTCCTTAGAGGCAGGCCTTCTATCTCTCTACTCTGGTCCCCTGGGTGTATCACAAATAGTTCACTCTTCCCCATGTTAAGCCTATATCCCGAGAAATCTCCGAACTTCCTCAACATCCGCATAACCTCTATCATCCCCCCCGCTGGGTCCGACACATACAACAGTAGGTCATCCGCGTATCGCGAGACTCGGTGTTCTTCTCCCCCTCTAATCACCCCTCTCCATTTCCTGGAGTCTCTCAACGCCATGGCCAGAGGTTCAATTGCCAACGCGAACAACAGTGGAGACAGCGGGCATCCCTGTCTTGTTCCCCTATATAATCGGAAATACTCCGATCTTTGCCGACCCGTGACTACACTTGCCGTTGGGGCCCCATAGAGAAGTTTGACCCAGCTAATAAACCCGTTCTCGAACCCAAACCTCCTTAACACCTCCCATAAATACTCCCACTCCACCCTATCAAATGCCTTCTCTGCACCAATTGCCACCACTATCTCTGCCTCCCCCTCCACTGGGGGCATCATTATCACCCCTAATAGTCGTCGCACGTTAACATTCAGTTGTCTCCCTTTTACAAACCCTGTCTGGTCCACCTCCGCCTTTCTGGTGGTCAGGAGGTCAAACTCCGTCTGGAGTCGTCCCCTCTCCCTGTACAGTCCCTCCTCCGGGGTCTCTGCAAATTCCCTATCCACCCTTAAAATCTCCCCTGGTAATCTTTCCCTTTCCTTGGCCTCTGTTTTCCCTTTGTGGGCCCCAATGGAGATCAGCTCTCCTCTGACCACCGCTTTTAGTGCTTCCCATACCACTCCCACACGGACCTCCCCGTCGTCATTGACCTCCAGGTATCTCTCAATACACCCCCGCACTCTTGCACACACTCCCTCGTCCGCCATCAATCCCACATCTAATCGCCAGAGTGCTCGCTGCTCCCTTTCCTCTCCTAGTTCCAGGTCCACCCAGTGTGGGGCATGGTCCGAAACCGCTATGGCTGAATACTCAGCTTCTTCCACCCTTGAGATCAACGACCTTCCCAAAACAAAAAAATCTATCCGGGAGTACACTTTATGGACATGGGAGAAGAGGGAGAACTCCCTGGCCCTCGGTCTAAGAAATCGCCATGGATCCACTCCCCCCATTTGGTCCATAAACCCCTTGAGCACCTTGGCCGCTGCCGGCCTTCTTCCGGTCTTTGAGCTGGATCTATCTAGCCCTGGGTCCAGCACGGTATTGAAGTCCTCTCCCAATATCAAGTTTCCTACCTCCAGGTCCGGTATACGACCCAGCATCCGTCTCATAAATCCCGCATCGTCCCTATTCGGGGCATATACATTAACCAACACGACCTCCATTCCCTCCAGCCTGCCACTCACCATTACATATCTACCTCCGCTATCTGCTATGATGTTCTTTGCTTCAAATGCTACCCGTTTCCCCGCCAATATGGCCACCCCTCTATTCTTTGCATCTAGTCCTGAGTGGAACACCTGTCCCACCCATCCTTTCCTTAACCTAACTTGGTCCGCCACCTTCAGGTGCGTCTCTTGGAGCATAGCCACGTCTGCCCTTAGTCCTTTCAAATGCGCGAGCGCTCGGGCCCTTTTAATCGGTCCGTTCAGGCCTCTCACGTTCCACGTGACCAGCCTCACTAGGGGGCTACCTGCCCCCCTCCAGTGTCGACTAGCCATCACCTTCTCTAGGCCAGTCCCATATCCCGCCTCCGCGCTCCCACTCGCGCCCCAGGCGTCGCATTCCATCCCCGTCCACCCACTCTTTAGCCATTTCCTTTTTGATTTCCGCAGCAGCAACCCAGTTGTCCCCCCCCCGCCCCCGCTAGATCCCTTTCTAGCGGGATTGCTCCCCCATATTACTTCCGCAAGTCAGCTGACTTCAACTGACCCCGGCTACTCCTGCTCACTCCTTGACCCCCCCGTGTGGGGAACTCCCATCTGCCTTGCACCTGTCTTCCAGCCGTAATCTTTCTGGCGCGGGAACATCCCTTTACCTGACCCGCCTCTTGTGGCGCAGCTCCCTTTCCTCTCCCCCTCCCATTCCTCATTCTCCGCCTATGTCCCTTCTTTCCCCCCTCACCGGCGCCCACATTTCCTATGTCTCCCCCCCATCCCAATTTACTTCTCGATTTACATCAACCATAACAATAACAATAACATTCCCTACAGTATCAGTCCCTCAGTTCCGATCCAATTTCTCCTCTTTAATAAAGGTCCATGCTTCTTCCACCGTATCGAAATAATGGTGTCTCTCCTGGTACGTGACCCATAGTCGTGCCGGCTGCAGTATCCCGAACTTCACCTTCTTTTTGTGTAACACCTCCTTGGCTCGGTTAAAACTCGCCCTCCTTCTCGCCACCTCCGCACTCCAATCCTGGTACACCCGTATCACTGCATTCTCCCATCTGCTACTCCGCACCTTTTTAGCCCATCTCAGGACCTCTTCTCTATCTTTAAGGCGGTGAAATTGCACGATTGTCGCCCTGGGTGGTTCTCCCGCTTTTGGTCTTCTCGCCGGGATCCGATGTGCCCACTCCACCTCCAAGGTGCCCGCAGGGGCCTCAGCACCCATCAATGAGCTTAGCATCGTACTTACATAAGCTCCACAGTCCGCTCCTTCCACTCCCTCAGAGAGACCCAGTATCCGAAGGTTCTTCCTTCGCGCTCTGTTTTCTAGGGCCTCGATCCTTTCAATACACTTTTTATGGAGTGCCTCGTGCGTCTGTGTTTTGACCGCCAGGCCCAGGATCTCGTCCTCATTATCCGTCACCTTCTGCTCCACCACACGGAGCTCTGTCTCCTGGGTCCTTTGTGCCTCCTTGAGCCCCTCAATTGCCTGTAGCATCGGGGTCAGCACCTCCCTCTTTAGTAGCTCTGCACACCGTCTCAAAAATTTGTCTTGCTCGGGCCCCCATGTCGCCTGAGCTTTCTCCGCCGCCACCTTGTGTCTTCTCCCTTTCTGTCCCTTTCGTCGACGATTCCTCGCGCTGCAGCCGCCGCCGCTGATATTTTCCTCCTTCGTTGGGGGGGGGGACTCCCTACTCACTCACCCCACACCGGGTTGCGTCGCCCAAAAATTTCCCGTTGGGGCTCTTAAAAGAGCCCGAAGGTCCGTCGGAGCTGGAGCCGCCGAAACGTGCGGCTAGCAAGGCATCGCCGCAACCGGAAGTCCAATTGCTTTAAAATCACCAATGACTTGGATTCCCTTTTGGGGTAAACTCTTGACTCCTGGACTAAAATCTAGCAGTTTCCAGCATTCATCACGAAATGAAATGAAAATCGCTTATTGTCACAAGTAGGCTTCAATGAAGTTACTGTGAAAAGCCCCTAGTCGCCACATTCTGGCGCCTCTTCGGGGAGGCTGGTACGGGAATTAATCTTGTTGACTCTAAACACAGTTGTAAAGGAGTCTTCTGTCTGTATCTCAGAGCTCTGAACCATGGAAGAGAGTGACTGGGGCATGCTTCTTACACACCTCAGGGTTAACCCACACATTCAGTTCTGGATCTGATTGACAGCAGCGAAAACAGCCAAATCCAATCCCTGGAGACACTCATGAAGTCGCTGGTGTCTCAGCATAAGTTGTAAGTCAGTGAATCCATTCCCGCACTCGGGGCAGGTGAACGATCTCTCTCCAGTGTGAACTCACTGGTGTATCATCAGCTCATTGCTGCTTCGAAAGCTCTGCTCACAGGCAAAACATTTAAAAGGTTTTATATCAGAGTGAATTTGTTGGTGTTTCAGTAGGTGATAAGACTGAATGAATCCCTTCCCACACACAGAGCAGGTAAACGGTCTCTCCCCAGTGTGAATTCGCTGATGGACAGTAAGTTCAGATGATCGCCTGAAGCCAGTCCCGCAGTGAGAGCACCTGAACGGTCTCTCGTCAGTGTGAACACGTTGATGACAGGTCACTTCCCCGGATGTTTTAAAGCACTTCCCACAGTCTGGACATTTAAAAGGTCTTTTGTCGGTGTGAACTCGCTGATGTTTCTGCAGGTTAGATGTAGCAGTGAATCCCTTTCCACACAAGGAGCAGGTGAATAGCTTCTCCTCGCTGTGAATGAGTTGGTGTCTCAACAGATACTTTTTACTTATAAATTTCTTCTCACAGTCAGAACATTTGAAAGGTGTCTGATCAGTGTGAACACACTGGTGTATCAGCAGGCTGGATGACTGAGTGAATCCCTTCCCACAGGTGGAGCAGGTGAATGGCCTCTCCCCAATGTGACTGCGTCGATGCATTTCCAGTTCAGAAGGGTAACTGAATCCCTTCCAACAGTCCCCACATTTCCACGGTTTCTCCATGCTGCCGGTGCCCTTGTGTCTCTCCAGGTTGAATGACAAGTCGAACTCTCGTCCACACACAGAACACAAAGACGGTTTCTCCCCACTGTGAATGGTGTGATGGTTTTTCTGTCTATGTAATTGGTTAAAACTCTTTCCAGTCTGTTCACTGGAACACTCACTGTCTGTGTGGGTCTCTGTGCTTTTCCAATCACATGGATGTTTGAAATCTTTTCCCACAAACTGAACAGACAAACATTACTCCTTCCACATTCAAACACTGTGATATTCAGGTTCTAAAGAATTGAGTGACTCTGTCAGATCTTGACGTTTGGTTTGAGTTTTCTGTCAGCCAATCTTCCGCTTCTAATATCCTGTAAAAGGAGTTTACAAAAGTCATCACTGTCAGTCCAGGATAGAAATTCTGAACAGGCAATTCTAGTTCCTCTGGAACATTTTTCCCTCTCTTGTTCCCCCAAAGCTGTAAATCCCCGTCCCACACACTCTCCGTCCTCCCTGGGCTGAAATGCAAACCCATCTCACCATCTGCACCATTTCTTTCCTCCACTCCCAGTTTTCTCCCTCCCTCTCCTCTGCCTGGGTTCAGTTCTCCAGCTCCTGTCTGCAGATTGACAGTAAAACCAATGGGTCTTATTGGGGGATTGGGGCCTCCACTCACCCGCCTGAGTCCAGCTTCAACTTGCACTGCGCATGCTCCAGCTCACAATGGCTGGGGAGTGATTGACGGCGGGTCCCGACCAATAAGAAGAAGGTAATCTGGGTCTGGATTTTCCCTGCAAACGGCCACCATCTTGGGAAAGGAAGTTGGGTCTTTTTGTTGGAACGGAGCGCTGGGACGGCCATCTTAGTATGGGAAGAAGTAGTGGGCGGGACTTCCTCCCCTGTGACAGGCCCGGGCAACCGGCGACCACCACCACCTTGGGAATGGAAGTCGGGTTTTTTGTTCCTGGCGTGGAGCGCTGGGACAGCCATCTTGGTTAGGGAAGAGGGAGTGGGCGGGGCTTCACCCCGATGACAGCCCGGGGCAACCGCCTCCATCTTGGGAATGGAAGTCGAGTCTTTTGTTCTTGGAGCGGAGCGCTTGGGCGGCCATCTTGGTTAGGGAAGAGGGAGTGGGCGGGACTTCCTGCCCGGTGACAACTCCCGGGTCACCCGGCGGCCGCCGCCATCTTTTGGCGGGGATTCTCTATCCGGGTCTTTAGTGAAGGACAATGAGCTGGAGCTGAGGTTGAAAAGTGTTCAGGGGAAAGTCTGAAATCAGATTTACAGCCAGATATCTGTAAGACCCACAAAGTTCACATTCAGTATGTTTGGCAAATGAAATCACAATGCTGCAAACACTCAGTTATGAAGAATCAGATTGGATTGGAAATGTTAACTCTCTCTCTCCACAGAAGCTGCCAAACCTGCTGAGGATTTCCACAACTTTCTGTTTTCACTTCACATTTCCAGGTTCCGCAGAGTTTTACTCAAATTATTATGTTTTTGAAATTTTGTTACATAACCAGTTAAGAGTAAAATAATTGTCACCATTTAAATGTCCAAATCAGTGATATTTATTTGTTTAACTGAGACTGGGCTGTTCAGGAGCAAAGTCAGAAATCACTTCACAGAAAATATAGTGAAATCTGGAATTCTGTTCAGATTCTGTCAATAGAAACTAAAAACTGAGATTCATAGATTCGAGAGTATTAATGGTTATAGAATCAAGGGAGATGGATGTAGTTAACAAACAGATCTGACATTTGCAAACTGGAGCTTAATGTCTGAGGTTGAACTGATTCTGGTTTTGTTTTGAAGGTGGTGTCGGTTTCCTGTCCTGTCGATTATCTCCACACCTGCTGGTAATTTACCGGAGGTGAGATAATTTTTATTTGTGTCATGAGTAGGATTTCATTAACACTGCAGTGATTAACTATGTACCATTAACCATTCACCTGAGGAAGGAGCAGCGCTCCGAAAGCTAGTGACATTGAAACAAACCTGTTGGACTTTAACCTGGTGTGAAAAGACTTCGAACTGTGCTCACCCCAGTCCAACACCGGCATCTCCACATTGTGATTAACTATGATTAACACAAATTGATATCACTTGATTTTTATTCAGAATTTAATTTCTTATAACAAGGTTGGAGTTTATGAACACCATAATAATAATAACAATCTTTATTATTGTCACATTTGGCTTATATTAACACTGCAATGAAGTTACTGTGAAAATCCCCTAGTTGCCACACTCTGGCGCCTGTCCGGGTAAACTGAGGGAAAATTCAGAATGTCCAGTTCAACTTACAATTCAGCTCACGTCTTTTGGGACTTGTGGGAGACCCATGCAGACACGGGGAGAATGTGTGGACTCCGCACCATGACCCAAGTGGGAATCGAACCCAGGTCCCTGGTGCTGTGAAGCAACTGTGCTACCGTGAAGGGGCAGAGGGTTGGTGCAGTGGCACAGCCTTGTCTGATCCCAGTCTTCATTGAGATAGTGTCTGGGGTGTTTCCATTGATGAGGATCATGACTTGTGTGTCATCATTGTGCAGGCGGAGGATGGTGGCCAATTTCTGAGGACAGCCAATTTTGAAAAACTTACTGAATAAAACATCACTTTGACGGTGTAAAGCATTTTTGTGAGGTCAGAAAAGACCAAGAACTGCGATTGCTGCTGTTCCTTGTATTTTCCCTGGGTTTGTCAAGTAGTGTAGATCATGTCTTTGGTGCCTCATGAAGGGAGAAAACCTAACTGTGACTCTGGAAGGAGCTCTTTGGCCACGAAGAGGAGACCATTGAGGAGGATCCTGGCAGTGATCTTCTCTGTGGCAGACAGCAGGGAGTCGCCTGTGCAGTTACCACAATCAGACTTGTCTCTCTTCTTGAATATAGTCACAGTGTCTCTGAGATCCCCGGCATGCATCCATCTGCCCAGGTGAGGAATATGAGACTGTGTAGCTATGCCAGGAGTGTAACCCTGCCATGCTTCAGAATTTCAGCAGGGATTAATTCTGCTCCAGAGGCCCTGCTGTTTTTCAGCTGTTGAATGGCTTTTTCACTCCGCTCCAGATCGGGGTACCACAGGGACTGAGCCGGACACGATATTGGGGAATGGATTTAAGGACGTTAAAGCCAAAGACAGAGTCTCGGTCGAGGGAATCTTCAGAATGTTCCCTCCAGTGAGCACTGACTGACTCTCTGTCCTTGATGAGTTCCCCTCCACACTTTGCTCTCAGTGGGGTGGGCCATTGACTGCTTAGGTCATCAATTGTATTGGCAGCGCTGGTGAAACCGTGCATGCCATTGCTTTCCATGAGCTGTGGGCTATCCCTCACTCTTTCTACCCTCTAAAGGCTTCAGAAACTTGGAAAACTTAGAGCAGGCACCTCAAAGGCACTGGAGCAGTACTACCAGCAGTGCCTTCACAAGATGCTCCAAATCCAGGGGCAAGGAGGGCGGTCCCACAGAGGAGAGGGAAAGGGAAAACTGGGAGTGGGGCAAAGAAGGTCGGGGGCAGAGGTGAGTGTAGTGGCCATCACTAAGGAGAAGGTGATGCGGACGCTGAAAGGTCTGAAGGTGGATAAATCACCCAGACCGGATGGACTACACCCCAGGGTACCGAAGGAGATAACTGCAGAGGTTGTGGAGACATTGGTGGTGATCCTTCAGGGATCACTGAAGTGAAGGGGTTCACAGACGACAGGGAAATGACTAATGTAATACCCCAGTTTAAGAAAGGCAAGAGGTAGAAGATGGGAAATTATAGGCCGGTTAGTCTGACTTTGGTTGTTGATAAGATTTTAGAGTCCATTATTAAAGATCAGATTACGGAGTTCTTGGACGTGCATGGTAAAATAGGACTGAGTCAGCATGGCTTCATCAAGGGGAGGTCATGCCTGACAAATCTGTTAGAATTCTTTGAAGAGGTAAAAAGAAAGTTAGACAATGGAGAGCCAGTGGATGTGATACATTTGGTTTCCAGAACTTTCGACAAGGTGCCGTACAGCAGGCTGCTAAATAAAGATAAGAGCCCATGGTGTTCGGGGCAAGGTACTGGAATGGTTAGAGGATTAGCTGACTGGCAGAAGGCGGAGAGTGGGGACAAAGGGGTCTATTTCAGGACGGCAGCCGGTGATTATTGGTGTTCCACAGGGGCCACAACTATTCAATACATTAACGATCTGGAAGAAGGAACCGAGGGCACTGTTGCTAAGCTTGCAGATGATAGAAAGATGTGTAGAGGGACAGGTAGTGTTGAGGAAGCGGGGAGGCTGCAGAAGGACTTGGACAGGTTAGGAGAGTGGGCAAAGAAGTGGCAGATGTAATAGAATATGGTAAAGTGTGAGGTTATGCACTTTGGAAGGAAGAATCGAGGCAGACTATTTTCTAAATGGGGAACGACTTCTTGTTAGGTGAATCGGACATTCTGAATTCTCCCTCTGTGTACCCGAACAGGCGCCAGACTGGCAACAAGGAGATTTTCAGAGTAACTTCATTGCAGTGTTAATGTAATCCTATTTGTTACACTAATAAAGATTATCATTATTATTAGCTGGAGCACTGTGTGCAGTTCTGGTCGCCACATTATAGGAAGGATGTGATTGCACTGGAGGGGGTGAAGAGGAGATTCACCAGGATGTTGCCTGGAATAGAATGTTTCAGTTCCGAAGCGAGGTTGGATAGGCTTGGGTTGTTTTCATTGGAGCAGAGAAGACTGAGAGGCGACCTGATCGAGGTGCACAAGGTTATGAGGGCCATGGTCAGGGTGGACAGGGACCCTCAGTTGAAGGGTCAGTCACAAGGGGACACAAGTTCATGGTGAGGGGCAAGATGTTCAGGGGGGTTTTGAGGAAAAACCTTTTTACCCAGAGGATGGTGGCCGTCTGGAATGCACTGCCTGGGAGGGCGGTAGAGGAGGGTTGCCTCACATCCGTTAAAAAGTACCTGGATGAACATTTGGCGCGTCGTAGCATTCAAGGCAATGGGCCACGTGCTGGCAAATGGGGTTAGGTCGGCAGGTCAGGTGTTTTTCGTGTGTCGGTGCAGATTTGATGGGCCTCTTCACTGCTGCTATTGATACAATGTTAGGTGGCATTGTAGACAGCCTAGATGTTGATATTAAATTGCACGGAGATATTGACAGACGAGGTGAATGGGCAAATTTGCGGCAGATGGAATTCAATGTAATCAAGTGTGAGGTTATCCGTTTTGAACCAAAAAAGAATAAAACAGAGGACTTTCTAAATGGAAAGAGATTGAGTACAGTGGATGTCGAAGGTGCACAGATCCTTAAAATGCCACAAACAAGTGCAGAAAATAATCAAAAAGGAATGCTAGCAATTATATCTGGAGGATTGGAGTATAAAGTCGCAGAGGTTATGCTGCAGTTATACAAAACCCTGGTAAGACCCAACTTGGAGAACTGTGAGCCATTCTGGGCACCACACCTTCGGGAGGATATTGTGGCCTTGGAGGGAGTGCAATATAGGTTTACTAAAACGATACGCCACGATACCTGGACTACGGGGGTTAGGTTACGATGAGAGATTATTGATTGATTGGTTTTATTTATTGTCACGTGTGCCGAGGTACAGTGAAAAGCATTGTTCTGCGTACAGTCCATAAAGATCGTTCCATACATGAAAGAAAACCCATAGGACCTACATAAATACACAGGTAAGGGGTGAGCATACACAATGCATTACTACTCAGTAGAGAAGATGTGTGAAGAGATCAGTTCAGTCCATAAGAGGATCATTCAGGAGTCTGGTAACAGCGGGGAAGAAACTGTTGTTGAACCTGTTAGTGCGTGTTCTCAGACTTTTCTCTGATGGGAGAAGTTGGAAGAGAGAATACCCCGGATGGGAGGGGTCTTTGATTATGCTGCCCGCTTTCCCAAGGCAGAGGGAGGTGTAGACGGAGTCAGTGGATGGGAGGCAGGTTTGTGTGATGGACTGGGCTGTGTTCACGACTCTCTATAGGTTCTTACACTCTTGGACCAAGCAGTTGCCGTACCAGGCTGTGATATAGCCAGATGGGATGCTTTCTATGGTGCATCTGTAAAAGTTGGTAAGAGTAAATGTGGACATGCTGAATTTCCTTAGTTCCTGAGAAAGTATAGACACTGTTGTGCTTTCTTGGTCGTATGGTCGACGTGGGTGGACCAGGACAGATTGTTGGTGATGTGCACACTTAGGAATTTGAAGCTGTTAACCATGTCCACCTCGGCACCATCGATGCTGACAGGGGTGTGTACGATACATTGCTTCCTGAAGTCAATACCCAGCTCCTTAGTTTTTCTGACATTAAGGGAGAGATTGTTGTTGTTATGCCACTCCACTAGGTTCTCTATGTCCCTCCTGTAGATATTGAAGATGTCAAGGGATATGAGGGATAGTGTGGTAAAACGGCGCTCAGGTAGATCGACCGATGATCCCATTGAATGGTTCAGCAGGCTCGATGGACCGAATGGCCGACTGCAGCTTATAACTGCTGTGATCTCCTGGACAGGAAGCTGTGAGCTTGGGTCTGTCAATCAGCCTGAATCAGCACCTTCAGGAGAATGGAGAGGGTGAATATTAAATTCAGCAGAGTGAGAATGGAGGGAGTGTGTGGGATGGAGATTTACAGCTTTCTGAGAATAAGAGAGAGGAAACAATGGGACATAGAAACTAGAATTGTCTGTTCTGAGTTTCTATCCTGTACTGACTGATGAATTTTGTAAATTGTTTTTACAGGACATTAGACGAGGAGGAATTACAGACAGAAATCTCAAATGTTACGTCTCGATCTGACAGTCACTCGACTCGCTTTAACCTGAATATCATTGGCTTTTGAATCTAGAAGGAGAAATGGTTGCCCAAACTGTCAGCTTCTAAAGATTTCTAACATCTGTGTGACTGGAAAGCACTGAGACCCACACAACACACACCCGAGTGAGAGTGTTCCAGTGAACTGACTGTGGAAAGAGCTTTAACCAGTTACACAGCCTGAAAAACATAACATTCACAGAGGGAGAGACCATACCCGTGTTCTGAACTGATTGTCCAACCTGGAGAGTCACGAGAAGACCCAAAACATGGAGAAACAGTGGAAATGTGGGGACTGTGGGAAGGGATTCAGATTCCCATCTAAGCTGGAGATTCATCGACGCAGTCACACTGGGGTGAGGCCATTCACCTGCTCTCAGTGTGGGAAAGGATTTAGTCAAGTATCCAACCTGCAGTCACACCAGCGAATTCACACTGGGGAGAAGCCATTCACCTGCTCTCAGTGTGGGAAAGGATTTATTCAAGTATCCAACCTGCGAAAACACCAGCGAGTTCACACTGGGGAGAGGCCATTCACCTGCTCTCAGTGTGGGAAAGGATTTACTCAAGGATCCAACCTGCAGTCACACCAGCGAGTTCACACCGGAGAGAGGCCGTTCACCTGCTCTCAGTGTGGGAAAGGATTTACTGAACTATCCAACCTACGGAAACACCAGCGACTTCACACTGGGGAGATGTCGATCATCTGCTCTCGGTGTGGGGAGGGATTCAGTCAGTTATCCCACCTGCGGAAACATCGGCGAGTTCACACTGGGGAGAAGCCATTCACCTGCTCTCAGTGTGGGAAGGGGTTTACTCAAGCAACCAACCTGCAGTCACACCACCGGGTTCACACTGGAGAGAGACCATTCATCTGCTCTCAGTGTGGGAAAGGATTTAGTCAAGTATCCAACCTGCGGAGACACCAGCGAGTTCACACTGCGGAGAGGCCGTCCACTTCTCAATGTGAGACAGGATTGCATGTTTCATTGCACCTACTTTGACACCAACAATTTCACATTGATTACAGGGGTTGGATTCTGCTGTTATTGTTTCTGCCCTACATCCAGGACTGCATTTTGTTCATTCTGACAGGTGGTCAGTGGGGATAGTCGGAGGGTTTCTTTCTGCTGGACTGGCCGGTCTCACCACTTTGCCTCCAGTGGGCTGATGCTCTTTGAGCCTTGTTGCTAATACCTGGCTCCAAATTTCACAAGGATCACAGAGTGAAAGGGTGTTTGGAATTTTGAAGGTATTTAGTTCCTATTTCTGTTTGGAACCTCCCAAAGAATGCCATGGTGCCATGAAGATGGGCCCTGGTGGTTACCTTTTTTTTTTGTTTAATTTACCTGGATCATGGTGCCAAGGACCCGGGTTCTATCCTGACTCCGGGTCACTGTTTCCACTGGAAATCCACTGGAACTCTTTCCACAGAAGGCCATGGAGGCCAATTCACTGAGTGTGTTTAAGACAGAGATAGATAGGTTCTTGATTAATAAGGGGATCAGGGGTTCTGGAGAAAAGGCAGAAGAATGGGGATGAGAAAATATCAGCCATGATTGAATGACAGAGCAGACTCAATGGACCGAGTGGCCTAATTCTGCTCCTATGTCTTATGGGTACACCCCGGCATCTGTTCGGGTGCACTGTGGGAGAATTCAGAATGTCCAATTCACCTAACAGCATGTCTTTGAGGAAACCGGAGCACCCAGAGGAAACCCAAGCAGACACGGGGAGAACGTGCAGACTCCACACAGACAGTGTCCCAAGCCGGGAATCGAACCCAGGTCCCTGGGGCTGTGAAGCAACAGTGCTAACCACTGTGCTGCTTTAAATTTAAAGTGCCCAATTTTTTCCCCAATTATTGGCAATTTAGTGTGGCCAATCCACCTACCCTGCACATCTTTAGGTTGTGGGGGTGAAACCCACGCAGACACGGGGAGAATGTACAAACTCCACACGGACAGGGGCCGGGATTGAATCCGGGTCTTCGGCGACCTGAGAAAAAAGTGCTAACCTCTGTGCCGCCCGGAGCCTGATACGTTTTAAAATAGTTAGAGAGTAACAAACTAAGACACACATGAGGGGGTTCTTCCCTGGGGTGTAGGACAGGTGTGAGCTTTGTTCAGGGGGGCCAGTTAATCACTCACACGTGTTCTGGTCCTGCCCCAAGCTAGTTGGGTTCTGGGTCTCATTCTTTGAGACCATGTTGGAGATCGTTGTGGTTGAGCTGGAGCCGTGTCCACTGGAGGCGATCTTTGGGGTGTCAGACTGCCCAGAACTCCTTGAGGGAGGAGAGCTGACGTGTTGGCCATTTCCTTGTTCGTTGCTCAGAGGCGAGTCCTGCTTGGACGGAGGTCGGCGATACCGCCCAGGGTCTCAGCATGGTTGGGCGACCTGGCAGAAGTCTCATGGCTTAAGGTTGAACATGGGCAAGAAAACCTCCTGCTGATTACCACGTACCGGCCACCATCAGCTGATGTATCAGTACTCCTCTATGTTGAACACCACTTGGAGGAAGCACTGAGGGTGGCAAGAGCGCAGAATATGCTCTGGGTGGGGGACTTCAATGTCCATCACCAAGAGTGGCTCGGTAGTACCACCACAGACCAAGCTGGCCGGGCCCCACGCGTCATAGCCGCTAGGCTGCGGCAGGTGGCGAGGGAACCAACAAGTGGGAAAAGCATACTTGACCTCATCCTCACCAATCTGCCTGCTGCAGATGCATCTGTCCATGACAGTATCGGTAGAAGTGACCACCGCACAGTCCTTGTGGAGACAAAGTCCCGTCTTCACATTGAGGATACTCTCCATCGTGTTGTGTGGCATTACCACTGTGCTGAATGGGATGGACTTTGAACAGATCTAGAAACTCAAGACTGGGCATCCAGGAGGCGTTGTGGGCCATCAGCAGCAGCAGAGTTGTATTCAACCACAATCTGCAACCTCATGGCCCGGCACAGCCCCCACTCTACTGTGATGTTCCTTGTGTAGTTCTCCAAGATGGCTAAAAGTCGTAGTGTTGACAAAGAACATCAAGCTATGTATTTGAAACAAAACTAGTTTATTTTACACTATTCAAATGATTTGCACACTTTACTAAGTAACAGCTAATCAACCAACAGTATTAATTCTATGCTACAGAAATCTATAATATCTTTCTAATACAACTAACACATCTCAACCTTTCACTAACCTTCTCCCAGAACTGGAGATATCAGTACTTGGGGCAGCACGGTAGCATAGCGGTTAGCGCAATTGCTTCACAGCTCCAGGGTCCCAGGTTCGATTCCCGGCTGGGTCACTGTCTGTGCGGAGTCTGCACATTCTCCCCGTGTGTGCGTGGGTTTCCTCCGGGTGCTCCGGTTTCCTCCCACAGTCCAAAGATGTGCAGGTTAGGTGGATTGGCCATGCTAAATTGCCCTTAGTGTCCAAAATTGCCCTTAGCGTTGGTTGAGTGGGGTTACTGGGTTATGGGGATAGGGTGGTGTGGGATTGGGTAGGGTGCTCTTTCCAAGAGCCGGTGCAGACTCGATGGGCCGAATGGCCTCCTTCTGCACTGTAAATTCTATGAAATCTATACCGGCTTATATATGACTACTCTGCTGCCATCTAGTGTTGAGATACATGAACATCATCTTGTTAACCCTTTACACTCCTTACATATCATTACAACACTAACCCAGGATTTTAACCCTTACTGCACCAAATACCTACAATACAATGTATCTGAAATACATTAATCACAGGGCTCATTGTCCCAAATGTCCAATCGATGTATAGAAATTCTGTAGAGTTCACACTGGGACAGGCACCTATCAATATGTTTTGAAAAATAAACTATTTGTGTTATGTTTTCGTCGTGGCTTCAAAAGCTTGGAACTCAGTTAATGAAAAGGGTACAAACTGACACACGGCCTTAACCTAATACAGAAATTACAAAGTCATTTCAGATATAAAATTTATACCAAGTGTATAAAATCAGTACATAAAGGTGATCAGTGTGTAAATGTTGAGAGAGCAAAATACACTGTAAAATACAGCATGACATTCAACGAATACATGTTTGTAAGTAATAGGAGTTAAAATAACTAGAACTATGAAAACTGACTGGAGAACTTAAATTCTTTAAGTTCACAAACCAAAGGTGGTTCTATACTGTGACAGAAAGTGACTGCTTCTTTCCAGAAACTACAAGTTAAAGGTTAAACTCATTTCAGACACAGGGTTGAAGGATTGAAACCTCACAGTTTTCTTCACACAACAGGGCCTCGAACCGAAGTATAACTCTTAAGGGTTCTGCCATTTACTGTATATTTCCCATCTGTATTAGACCTTCTAAAATTAACCCTGGTAATTATCAATGGCTGGTGAGTTAACGGTTCCAGACCTTAGCTCACCCAACCTTTATGGGATTTGCAGCAGTTCTGTAATTAAATCATTAAAGTGTAACTTTGTCCTGGTCTCGGGCCATGGGATGTATTTCACTTGTTCACTTTGACAGGAAGAATAGAAAGAATTATATTCTTGTGATCTTATGAGACAAAGTCCCATCTTCACACTGAGGATACCCTCCATTGTCCTGTGTGACTGTACTAAATGGGGTAGATTCAGAACACATTTCGCTAAAAGCAGGGTGTCCATGAGGTGCTGTGGGCCAGCAGCAGCCTGATATTCAATCACAATCTGTAACATCATAGGCCGGCATATTCCTCACTCTACCATTGGGAACACACAAAACAAGTGTGGAATACAAGGAAAGTAGAAAGAAACTTAAGCAAGGAGTCTGGAGGGCTAAAAGGGGTCATGAAAAGTCATTGGCCAGCAGGATTACGGAAAATCTCAAGGCTTTTTATTCGTATATAAAGAGCAAGTGGGTATTCAGGGTGGGGGTTGGCCCACTCGTGATCAGGGGAGGGAATCTATGCGTGGAGCCAGAGGAAATGGACAAGGTATTAAATCAGTACTTTGCTTGTATTCACCAAAGAGAAGGATTTGGTGGATAATGAGTCTGGGGAAGGATGTGTAAATAGTTTGGGTCATGTTGAGATCAAAAAGGAGGAGGTACTAGGGATCTTGAAAAACATGAAGGTAGACAAGTCCCCAGGGCCTGATGGGATATACCCCAGAATACTATGAGAGGCAAGGGAGGAAATTGCTGTGGCCTTGAGATAAATCTTTGTATCCTCACTGGCTACAGGGGATTGGAGAATAGCCAATGTTGTTCCTTTGTTTAAGAAGGGTAGCAAGGATAATCCATGGAATTACAGGCTGGTGAGCCTTACATCAGTGGGAGGGAAATATTTCGAGAGGATTCATCGAGACACAATTTACTCCCACTTGGAAATAAGTGGACGTATTAGTGAGAGGCAACATGGTTTTGTGAAGGGGCGGTTGTGTCTCAGTAACGTGATCGAATTATTCAAGGAAGTGACAAAGATGATTGATGAGGGTAGGTCGGTGGGTGTTGTCTTCATGGACTTCAGTAAGGCCTTTGACGAGGTCTCTCATGGCAGACTGGTTCAGAAGGTGAAGTTATACAGAATCAGATGGATCCAGAAATGGCTCTGTCATAGAAGACAGAGGGCAGCAGTGGAGGGTGTGTTTCTGAATGGAGGACTGTGACTTGTGTTCCTCAGGGATCAGTGCTGGGACCGTTGCTGTTTGTAATATGTACAAATGATTTGGAAGAAAATAACATTTGATTGGGACGTTTGCGGACGACACAAAGGTTGGTATAATTGCAGAAAGCGATGCGGACTGTCGGTGGATACAGTAGGATATAGATCAGTTGGAGACTTGGGCGGAGAAATGGCAGATGGAGTTTATTCCAGACAAATGTGAGGTAATGCATTTTGGAAGGTTTAATACAGATGGGAAATATACAGTAAATGGCAGAACCCTTAAGAGTATTGATAAGCAGAGGAATCTCAGTGTACAGGTGCTCAGGTCACTGAAAGTGGCAATGCAGGAGAAGGTAGTCAAGAAGACATAGGGTGTGCTTGCCTTCAACAGCCGTGGCCATGAATTTAAAAATTGGCAAGTCATGTTGCACCTTTATATAACCGTAGGCTTCACTTGGAATATCTTGTTCAATTCTGGTTGCCACATTACCAGAGCTTTAAGTTCCTGGGGGTCACCATCACCAATAGTCTGTCCTGGTCCACTAACGTTGACGCAACAGTCAAGAAAGCCCAACAACGTCTCTACTTCCTACAGAAGCGAAAGAAATTTGGCATGTCTGCATCGACTCTCACAAACTTCTCCAGATGTGCCACAGAGAGCATCCTATCCAGCTGCATCACAGCTTGGTATGGCAACTACTCGGCCCAAGATAGCAAGAAACTGCACTGTGGTGAACTCAGCCCAACACATCACATAAGCTTGCCACCCGCACATTGATTCTGTCTACACATCCCGCTGCCTCAGGAAGGCAGACAGCATTATCAGAGACCCCTCCCACCCAGGCTTTGGCTTCCAGACCCTGCCATCAGGCAAAAGATACAGAAGTCTGAAGACCCACACAGCCAGATATAGGAACAACTTCCCCACAACTACTAGACTCCTCAATGATTTTTCTCGTACTGATCTGTTCCCTGTAAGAACACTATTCACGGCATCCTATACTGCTCTTGCTCATGTATTTGCTCTGTTTGGCCCTTGTTCCACACTGTCAACAATCACTGTTGATGTACTATTTGTCAACATACTTTGTTGATTATTCTTTTATTGTCTACTATATACGTACTGTACGTTCCCTTGGCTGCAGAAAAATACATTTCACTGTACTTTGGTACATGTGACAATGAATCAAATCAAATCAAAGCAGGCTTTGGAGACAGTACAGAAAGGATTTACCAGGATGTTGCCTGGTATGGACGGCGTTAGCTATCAGGATAGGTTGGAGAAACTTGGTTTGTTCTCATTGGAATGACGGAGGATGAGGGGGCGACCTGATAGAAGTCTACAAGGTTATAAGGGGCATGGACAGAGTGGATGGAAGCTTTTTCCTCGGGTGCAAGAGTTAATTACGAGGGGGCATAGGTTTAAGGCGCTAGGTTTAAAGGAGATGTACAAGACAAGCTTTTTAAACAGAGGGTATGGGAGCCTGGAACTCGCTGCTGGGGGAGGTAGTGGAAGCAGTCCAACATAGTCTTGAAAAATACATGATTAGGGTGGGAATAGAGGTATATGGTCCCCGGAAGCATAGGGGTTTTTAGTTCAGACGGGCAGCATGGTCAGTGCAGGCTTGGAGGGCCGAAGGGCCTGTTCCTGTGCTGTAATTTACCTTGTTCTTATAAGACTGGAGGAGCCGGGGATGTTCCTCGTGTTTAAATCCCTCAGCAAAAGGCAGTGAAGCCCACACATGAACCGAGGAGTCCACAGTTTTAAGGTCTGAAAGGAAAGGTTTTTTTCTGAAAATATTTTAATTACATTTTTCATTTTATAAAACACAAAAACATCCATACAAACAAAATACCACTTACATTCTCCTTCCCTTGAAGAGAAAAAAAACAACTCGAGAGCCCCCACTCACTGACTGTGACCAATTCCTAAAGGTAAAAGACAATGTTCGCACCTCTGGCCGACCCGTGGCCAGGACCCACCCAAGACAGCCCCCAGCACTTCCCCAAGGATGCGGCACTTACAAGCCCTTAGTCCCAGTCATGTCCACCCAGCCCCCTCCCCATAACCCTGAAAAAAAGCTTTCCAGAAAAACATTAATACACAGGGGCCTCGATGAGCACACAAGATTGCCCTGTGGAGTATTGTCGGCTTGCGCAATATTTCAGAGCATTATTTATGGAGAACGTCCTGAGAGGGCGGTCCACCTTGATCACATTCTGGTCACCAGAACCATGGAAAGGGAGCACCTTAGCAACCTAGAGGAAGTCCTCTGTTAGTTTTCCGAGACAGGCTGCTGCCTCAAGAAGGGAAAGTGCATGTTCTACGCCAAGGAAGTTACTTGGGGCATCGCATGGATCGGGATGGACTACACCTGATTGAGGAGTAAGTGCGAGCGATAAAGCAAGCTCCACTCCGGCAAACGCGACAGAGTTGTGGTCTTGCTTCTCATAAACTACTATAGGAAATGTATTTCTGGCTAGTAACCATCCTTGTCCCACTATACGCATTGCTGAAGAAGCATCAAGAATGGGCACGCAGAGCGCCTCAGGAGGCAGCCTTGCCAGGGTGAAACAGCAACTAACGTCGTCGGGGTTATTGACTCATAACAACATCTCCAAGCCCCTTTTGATGAAATGCGACACCTCGCCATGCAGAATCGGAGCTGTGTTGTCCCACCATATGGCTAATGGCCGGGAATGGTCGAAAAAGAAGGTTTGGTCGTATTTGCGGTGAAGAAATTGCATCAATATGTGTATGGGCGTCGATTCACCATTGTGATGGACCACAATCCATTGCTAAGGCTTTTTAAAGAGGACAAGGCAATCCCGCCAATGGCATCTGCCCGGAACCAGCGATGGGCTCTGTTGCTAGCAGCGTTGGAGTACACCTTCAAGCATCACCCAGGTTTGCAGATTGTGAATGTGGTGTGCTGAATATGCTCCCACTGTTGACATGTCCTCCATCCCCACCCAGGGCAGACCAAGTTGTTTCAACGCTCAACCTCATGGACACCCTACCAGTCACCACCACCCAGATATGTGACTGGATGCATAAAGACCCAATATTGGCGAAAGTACGCCACGCTGTATTGCACAGATATCAGCGAGGGAAGCTGCCCGAGGATCTTTGATGCCGAGATGCAGGAGCTCAATGTGGAAGACGGTATCCTCCTGTGGGGAGTTTTAGTCATGGTCCCAAGCCAGGACAAACAGGCAATTCTCCAGGACCACACAATGGACACCCGGGAATGTTGAAGATGAAGATGCTGGCCAGAAGCTAGGTGTGGTGGCCAGGTCTGGATGGTGTGAATGATCCACAGGCCCAACAATGCGCCACACTCAGGAGCAGCAGAAGCTCCCACCAGCCGCCCTGATACATCCATGGGAATGGCCAGGCTGACCTTGGCTGTGCCAACATGCCAATTTTGCCAGACCCATCCAAGGGTCAATGTTTTTACTCATGGTGCACACTCATTCCAAGTGGCTGGAAGTCCATCGGATGTCACCCACCACGTCAAAGGCCATGGTTGAGAGTCATTGCTCTCTTTCAGCACACACGGAATCCCAGACGTGCGAGCCACATACAATGTCACCCTGTTCACTAGCGACAAGTTTGAGTGTTTTATGAAGGCAGTCGGGTGCAGAACATCCGCATGGACCCTCCCCCCCCCCCCCTTTCTCAAATGCGCTGGCTGAGCGAGTGGCGCAGACCTTCAAGAGAATGATGAAGAAACAGACCACAAGATCCAGAGAGATGCGACTAGCAAGATTTTTGCTCTGCTATCTGACCACGCTGTGTACCATGACCAGCATAGCACCGGCAGAACTATTGATGGGCCAGAGGCTCAATACCCGCTTCAGCCTCGTGTTTCTCCTCCCCCCACCAAACAAATAAGCTTGGCTGACTGAACCTTGTTCAAGCAGGTCCCCTCTCCCCACCTCATTCCGTTCACTCGCTGAAACTTTACAGTTAGCAAAGGTAACCCCCCACCCACGGTGTAAGCTCAAATAACAAAAACAATCTACGCCTCCCAGCCCATACCGGCTGCGGATGAGCAACCAAAACCCAGACAACACTTTAACTCCCCCAGGGGACCACATATTCCCCATTCCGTTGCCCTGACCCCCCCCCCCCCCCACCATAGCCACCTCAATCCCAAACATACAAGACACAAACTGCAACCCCTCCCAACCATCCACATTAAAATCCCATCAATTCAATTTAATCAAGTTTCAGTCCAGGGACCTGAGGACAAAACTCACATCCAATATTCCTCATCCCACCACTGAGGGAGTGCTGCACTGTCAGAGGGTCAGCACTGAGGGAGTGCTGCACTGTCAGAGGGTCAGCACTGAGGGAGTGCTGTACTGTCAGAGGGTCAGTACTGAGGGAGTGTTGCACTCTCAGAGGGTCAGCACTGAGGGAGTGCTGCACTGTCAGACGGTCAGCACTGAGGGAGTGCTGCACTGTCAGAGGGTCAGCACTGAGGGAGTGCTGCACTGTCAGAGGGTCAGTACTGAGGGAGTGCTGCACTGTCAGAGGGTCAGCACTGAAGGAGTGCTGCACTGTCAGAGGGTCAGCACTGAGGGAGTGCTGTACTGTCAGAGGGTCAGTACTGAGGGAGTGTTGCACTCTCAGAGGGTCAGCACTGAGGGAGTGCTGCACTGAGGGAGTGCTGCACTGTCAGAGGGTCAGTACTGAGGGAGTGCTGCACTGTCAGAGGGTCAGTACTGAGGGAGTGTTGCACTCTCAGAGGGTCAGCACTGAGGGAGTGCTGTACTGTCAGGGTCAGTACTGAGGGAGTGTTGCACTCTCAGAGGGTCAGCACTGAGGGAGTGCTGCACTGTCAGACGGTCAGCACTGAGGGAGTGCTGCACTGTCAGAGGGTCAGCACTGAGGGAGTGCTGCACTGTCAGAGGGTCAGCACTGAGGGAGTGCTGCACTGTTGGGGTTTCCTTCTTTCAAAATATTCAACTGACGTCCTGTCTATTCATTTCAGGTCCTGTAAAAGTTCCCGTGGCAACTATTGTGAAGAAGAGTTGGGGAGTTATCCAGGTGTTGACAAATATTTATCCCTCAATCAACATCACCAAAATCCGATCATCTGCTCATTGTCACAATGCTGTATGTGGGATCTTGCTGTGTATAAATTTGCTGCTGCATTTTCCATAACAGTGACGGCACTTCAGAAGCCCTTTGGGATATGTTGTGGTTATGAAAGGCGCTACGGAAGTGCATGTTTTAAATTGAAGATTTGTATTATCTGATCCTTCATTGATTTCAGCCACTCAACTTACCATTTAATAAATTTGCTTTGGTTCGGACGAGAATTTTAACCAATTAAAGAAAAGGCAGAATTCTGGACAGTAAATGTACAAAGTTTATTAAAAGAAAAGGTTTACTTAACGACATTGACGTTTACAACTTCATGCAGGTGATCAGTCTTTAGAAGCGTAACCCTCCCTGGCTCCTTCTTTTGACAGTAATTTCCTTGGAACTCGGCCTCGGGAGTCTCACTACTTGGCCAGCAAGGAAGACCTTTGGAACATCGACTTTTATCCCCAAAGTGACCATTACCTCATGTCAATGTTGGGCCTGTGGTAACATGATCATTGGTCAATTGGGCACTAGTTTAATTCAATTGGATCTTTAATTACTGACACCACCGTCTCTCATTAACTTAGACAGGAATACAATTGAACTGTTTCCTACTATCCCTTTACCGGATTCTGTACACTTCCTTATTCATACAGTTTCAAATGTTGAGGCTAATCAGAGTGGGAAGGTCCCTCTTGCTGCGACATGTATCCTCATTGCACATTCTTTATATACACAGTAATGAAGCTTTTACATTTTTACAAAAAATAAAATTCAAGACTTTTACTATAACTACTGATTCATTATTGTTTCATTAATTGTAACTTAATTAAGGATCACTACGTATTTCTCATCTGTTACAGACTCATATCTAATTGATACAGTAATATTTAATTAATACATTTGATTGATACAAGCTACACTGGTTCTCTACTGAGTAGTACGACACTCTGTATGCTTCACCTGGTGTCTATGTATTTACATTGTGTATTTATCGTATGTCCTGTTTTTTCATGGATGGAAAGATCTGTCTGGACTGTACGCAGAACAATACTTTTCAGTGTACCTCGGTACACGTGACAATAAATCAAATCCAATCAAAGAGACAGTTTCTTACTCGTCTTCAAATTGAACAATGAGCCGCCTTAAAAATTATTCATTCATGGGAGGTGGGCGTCACTGGCTGGGCCAGCATTTACTGCTCATTCCAATTGCCCTTGAATTGCGTGTCTTGTGAGGCTATTTCAGAGGGCACTGACAAATCAACCACACCATTGCGTGGATCTGGAGTCATGTGTAGGCCAGGCCACATGAGGCAAGCAGATTTCCTAAAGGACATTAGTGAACCAGACAGCTTTTTACAACAATCGACAATGACATCACTAGACTTTTAATTTGAGACTTTTATTCAATTTCAATATCTGTCGTAACCTGGGTCTCTGGATTACCAGCCCAGTAACAATACCATTATGCCACTGCCTAGCCCACATAGGCTTGGCAGAATATGATGTCTTGAACTTCTCAAAATTATAAAGTAATTTATTTTTTCAAACAAATTCTGATACTAGCTCTGCAGTTTCTGGAGACATTTTGGTCGATGGTGTTATTTTTTGAAATAAAGATCTAGTCTTTACAATATAATTACTCAATACACCAATTCATTAATGATAATCAATGTTCCTACTGAACAATCATTAATTTAATTATTGTTTTTTGCTACGAAGTCAATACATAGTTAATATAGTAAAGGTACAGAAGGTGAAATGGCTGCAAGAAGCCACATGTTAGAGGTTTAAAAGAGCTTCCTTGACCTTGTTACTAATGACAATGAATGCACTATGAAAATAGCAATTTTAGAACTAAATGTGATTACACATGCGCACTTACAGCTTCCTACATTACAACAGTGAATATGTTTCAAAAGTACTCCATTGGCGTTAAAACACCTTAGGAGGTCCAGTGGTAGCGGGAGGTTTTATAGAAATGTACATTTGTTCTAATTGTCCACAAACTCAGATATATTACACTCGATTTCCTCACCAAAATCATTGATAAAGATTGAGTCTTAATTTTGTGTAATAACGTTGTTTACACCACTTTGAATACCCTGTGAAACCCCAGACACACCATATGCATAATTATGTTGTTGTGACTTGGAATGCAGTTTATAAATGGTGCTGAAATCTCATTGGACTGTAACTTCCAAAAGGGAATTTGATGCATTCTTAAACAAAAAGTGGAACAATGAGATTAAATGGATCACCAAATAGACTGCTCTGTGCTCTCGGAGCCTTGCGTACATGTAAAATGAGTGGTAACGACCTGGAACCTACTGCCTACGAGGGTGGGAGATGCAGAAATGAGGGAAGGATTTCAACATGAAATTGAATGGGCACTGAGAAATAAACCTACAGGGATTCGAGACAGAACGGGGCAATGGACAGACCGGCTTCCTCCACAATAGGGGACAAAGAAATGGCTGACAATAAATACATATTTTGGTTCTGTTTTCACAAATGAGGGCACAAACCAGATAAGAGAAATGTTGGGGAACGCAGGATTTAGTGAGAGGGAGGAACTGAAGGAGATCAATATTAGGAGAGAAATGGTGTTGGGGAAATTGATGGGATTGAAGGCTGATAAATCCCCAGGGCCTGATAATCTGCAGCCCAAAGTACTTAAGGAGGTGGCTCTAGAAATAGTGGATGTATTGGTGGTCATGTTCCAGGATTCTACAGACTCTGGAACAGTTCCTGCAGATTGGAGGGTGACTTACGTAACTCCACGATTTAAAAAGCGAGATAGAGAGAAAACAGGGAATTATAGACCAGTAAGCCTGACACGGCAAAATTACAGAATCCATTATCAAAGATTTTATAGCAAAGCAGTTTGAAACTAGTGGCAGGATCGGACAGAATCAGCATGGAATTATGAAGGGGAAATCATGCTTGACAAATCTACTGGAATTCTTCAAGGGTGTAACTGGTAGAGTTGATGAGGGGGAGACAGTGGATGTGGTATATTTGGATTTTCAGATGGCTTTTGACAAAGTCCTGCATCAGAGATCAGCGTGCACAATTAAAGCACATGGAATTAGGCTAGTGTGTTGAGATAGGTAGAAAATTGGTTGGCAGACAGGAAACAAAGAGTAGGAATTAATGGGTCTTTTTCAAATTGGCAGGCAGTGACTAGTGGGGTACCGCAGGGATCGGTGCTCGGGCCCCAGATATTCACAAGATATATTAATGATTTACAAAAGAAATTTAAAGTACCCAATTATTTTTTTCCAATTAAGGTGCAATTTAGCGTGGCCAATTCACTTACCCTGCACATCTTTGGGTTATGGGGGTGAGACTCACGCAGGCACGGGGAGAACTTGTCTCCACACAGAGTGGCATGGATTGAACCCTAGTCCTCAGCTCTGTGAGGCAGCAGTGCTAACCACTGCACACGCAATATATTAACGATTTAGATGAGGGAACGACATGCAATATCTCCAAATTTGCAGATGCCAGCAAGTTGTGTGGGTGGGTGAGCTGTGATGAGGTTGCAGAGATCCTTCAGTGTGATTTGCACAAGTTGAGTGAGTGGGCAAATGAATGGCAGATACAGTATAATTTGGAGAAATGCGAGGTTATCCACTTTGGTAGCAAAAACAAGAAGGCAGACTATTAGCTGAATGGCCATAAATTAGGAGAGGGAATGTGCAACAAGACCTGGGTATCCTCGTACACCAGTCACTGAAGGTAAGCATGCAGCTACAGCAGGCGGTAAAGAAGGCAAATGATATGCTAGCCTTCATTGCGAGCGGATTAGAGTACATGAGCAGGGACATCTTGCTGCAATTATACAGGGCCGTGGTGAGGCCACATCTAGAATAGTGTGTGCAGTTTGTCTCCTTATCTGAGGAAGGATGTTCTTGCTCTAGAGGGAGTGCAGCGAAGGTTTACCAGACTGATTCCTGGGATGGTGGGACTGACATACGAGAGATTGAATCAGTTAGGATTGTATTCGCTGGAATTCAGAAGAATGGGGGATCTCATAGAAACCTATAATATTCCAACAGGACTTGACAGGGTAGATGCAGGAAAGGTATTCCCGATGGTGGGAGTATACAGAGATCGCAGTCTGAGGATACGGGGTAGACTATTTAGACAGAGATGAGTAATTTCTTCAACCAGAGAGTGGTGAGCCTGTGGAATTTGTTACCACAGGAAATAGTTGAGGCCAATACATTATTTGTTTTCAAGAAGCAGTTAGATATAGCACTTAGAGCGAAGGGATCAAAGGACATGGAGAGGAAAGCGGGATTAGGCTATTGAGATGGATGATAAGCCATGATCATAATGAATGGCAGAGCGGGCGCGAAGGGCCAAATGGTCTCTTCCTGCTCCTATTTTCCATGTTTCTATGTAATCCCTTCCCACACTAAGAGCAGGTGAATGACCTCGCCCCAGTGTGAACTCGCTGGTGTGTCTGCAGACTGGATAACTGTGTGAATCCATTCCCACACTGAGAGCAGGTGAATGGTTTCTCCCCAGTGTGAACTCGCTGGTGTCTCTGCAGGGCGGCTGAATCACTGAATGCCTTCCCACACTGAGAGCAGGTGAATGGCCTCTCCCTAGTGTGAACTCGCTGGTGTGTCTGCAGGGTGGATAACCGAGTGAAACACTTCTCACAGTGAGAGCAGGTGAACGGCCTCTCTCCAGTGTGAATGCGACGATGAGTCTCCAGCTCAGATGGAAATCCGTATCCCTTTCCACAGTCCCCACATTGCCACGGTTTCTCCATGTTTTGGGTCTCCTCGTGTCGCTCGAGATTGGCAATCAGTGGAAGCCTTGTCTACACACCGAACATGTGCGCTGTCTCTCCTGACTGTGAATGGTGTGATGTTTTTTCAGGCTGTGTAATAGTTGAAGCTCTTTCCACAGTCAGTTCACTGGAACTCTCTCACTTGGGTGTGTGTTGTGTGGGTCTCGGTGCTTTACCAGTCACACTGATGTTTCCACAGTCAGTTCACTGGAACACTCTCACTCGGGTGTGTGTTGTGTGGGTCTCGGTGCTTTTCCAGTCACACTCACGTTTAAAATCTTTTGAAGCTGACAGATCGGACAAACATTTCTCCTTCTCGCCGATGATATTCAGAGCCCAATGATATTCAGAGCCCGATGATATTCAGAGCCCGATGATATTCAGAGCCCGATGATATTCAGAGCCCGATGATATTCAGAGCCCGATGATATTCAGAGCCCGATGATATCCAGATCAGAAGGAATCGTTTGAGTTTGTCATGAGTTTGATGTGATGTTTGAGACTTCTGTCTGCAATTCCTCCTCTTCCAATATCCTTTAAAAAGAATTTATAAAAATTATCATTGTTGGTACAGGACAGAAATTCGGAGCAGACAATTCTGAGGGGCTGTTTCGCACAGGGCTAAATTGCTGGCTTTTAAAGCAGACCAAGACAGTCCAGCAGCACGGTTCAATTCCCGTAACAGCCTCCCCGAACAGGCGTTGGAATGTGGCGACTAGGGGCTTTTCACAGTAACTTAATTTGAAACCTACTTGTGACAATAAGCGATTTTAAGACCATAAGACATAGGAGCGGAAGTAAGGCCATTCGGCCCATCGAGTCCACTCCGCCATTCAATCATGGCTGATTTCAACTCCATTTACCCGCTCTCTCTCCATAGCCCTTAATTCCTCGAGAAATCAAGAAATTATCAACTTCTGTCTTAAAGACACTCAACGTCCCGGCCTCCACCGCCCTCTGTGGCAATGAATTCCACAGACCCACCACTCTCTGGCTGAAGAAATTTCTCCTCATCTCTGTTCTAAAGTGACTCCCTTTTATTCTAAGGCTGTGCCCCCGGGTCCTAGTCTCCCCTGCTAATGGAAACAACTTCCCTACGTCCACCCAATCTAAGCCATTCATTATCTTGTAAGTTTCTATTAGATCTCCCCTCAACCTCCTAAACTCCAATGAATATAATCCCAGGATCCTCAGATGTTCATCGTATGTTAGGCCTACCATTCCTGGGATCATCCGTGTGAATCTCCGCTGGACCTGCTCCAGTGCCAGTATGTCCTTCCTGAGGTGTGGGGCCCAAAATTGCTCACAGTATTCTAAATGGGGCCTAACTAATGTTTTATAAAGCTTCAGAAGTACATCCCTGCTTTTATATTCCAAGCCTCTTGAGATGAATGACAACATTGCATTTGCTTTCTTAATTACGGACTCAACCTGCAAGTTTACCTTTAGAGAGTCCTGGACTAGGACTCCCAAATCCCTTTGCACTTCAGCATTATGAATTTTGTCACCGTTTAGAAAATAGTCCATGCCTCTATTCTTTTTTCCAAAGTGCAAGACCTCGCACTTGCCCACGTTGAATTTCATCAGCCATTTCTTGGACCACTCTCCTAAACGGTCTAAATCTTTCTGCAGCCTCCCCACCTCCTCCATACTACCTGCCCCTCCACCTATCTTTGTATCATCGGCAAACTTAGCCAGAATGCCCCCAGTCCCGTCATCTAGATCGTTAATATATAAAGAGAACAGCTGTGGCCCCAACACTGAACCCTGCGGGACACCACTCATCACCGGTTGCCATTCCGAAAAAGAACCTTTTATCCCAACTCTCTGCCTTCTGCCTGACAGCCAATTGTCAATCCATGTTAGTACCTTGCCTCGAATACCATGGGCCCTTATTTTACTCAGCAGTCTCCCGTGAGGCACCTTATCAAAGGCCTTTTGGAAGTCAAGATAGATAACATCCATTGGCTCGCCTTGGTCTAACCTATTTGTTATCTCTTCAAAGAAATTCGGAGCAATTTTCATTTTCATTTCATTTTTTTTTCATATCTAGTTTCTATGGAACATTATTTCCTCTCTTTTGTTCGAGCTTCTTGGTTAGAACATACAGTGCAGAAGGAGGCCATTTGGCCCATAGAGTCTGCACCGACCCACTTAAGCCCTCACTTCCCCCTATCTCCATAACTCAATAACCCCTCCTACCCCTTTTGGACACTAAGGGAAATTTAGCATGGCCAATCCACCTAACCTGCACGTCTTTGGACTGTGGGAGGAAACCGGAGCATCCGGAGGAAACCCACGCAGACACGGGGAGAACGTGCAGACTCCGCGCAGACAGTGACCCAGCGGGGAATCGAACCTGGGACACTGGCATTGTGAAGCCGCAATGCTATCCACTTGTGTTACCGTGCTGCCCGTTGCTGTGGAATAAAGGAGGCAAGAACTCTGCTTCTCCACAAACACCTTTATTTCTTTGATCCCACTTCACACACAAATCTCTATGAACAAATAGTGCCACCTGTAACCCCTTTATGTATCAGTGGCTTCTATTGGATAATTGACATCAAATTAGTATTTAATTGGAAAGTCCATTCCGAACATCTTGTTCTCCAGAGTCTGTAAATCTCCATCCCACACTCTCCCTCCATTCTCACTCTGCTGTATCTAATATTCACCCTCCCAATTCTCCTGAAGGTGCTGATTCATGTTGATTGACAGATCCAAGCTCAGCTCACTGCTTCCTGACCAGGACACAGAGATTAGAATAGGAGCAAGAGTAGGCCATTCGGCCCACCGAGTCTGCTCAAATATTCAATGAGATCCTTGGCTGATCGATCTCAGCACCATTTCCCACACGATCCCCATATCCCTCGATATCTTCAATATCTAGAAACCTGTCAATATTTGTCTTGAACATACCTGATGATTGAGGCTCCACATTCCTCTGGGGTAGAGAATTCCAAAGCTTCACCACATCCTCGAGTGAAGAAATCCCTCATCTCAGCTTTCTCTCTATTTTCCTACCTGTTCCCCATAACCCTTAACTCCATTGTCAATAAAATATCTGTCAGACTTGTGCTTCAATATATTCACTGACCCCCAGATACAACTGGTCCCTGTGGAAGAGAAATCCAAAGACGAACAACCCTCTGAGGGAAGAGATGATTGGAAATCTATAACGTAACTACAGTCTTATATTACAAGGCGAGAAATAATAATACGTTTACTTTATTACAGAACGGTAAATAATATATCGAATCTGTACCATGTAACAACACGAGACATATCTCTGTCCATTATTAATTTACTGCCCCCAGAAATGTCAGCCATCTCCTGGGGAACCCACCCCTTTAATTGTGAACATTAGGAAAGAGACAATCGGGCAGCACGGTGGTGCTGTGATTAGCATTGGTGCCTCACGGCGCCGAGGTCCCAGGCTCGATCCCGGCTCTGGGTCACTGTCCGTGTGGAGTTGGCACATTCTCCCTTGTTTGCGTGGGTTTCACCCCCACAACCCAAAAGTGCAGGGTAGGTGGATTGGCCACGCTAAATTTTTTATTTAAAAAAAATATATATTTTATTGAAATTTTTTTCCCTGAGCAACATTTTTCCCGCTTACAAAACAAGCGAAACGATAACAGTAACAAAACAGAAATTTTTAAACTTTTTAACAATAATAATAATAATATACAAGTAACAAAACCTCGTACTCTATTGACCTATACTCAACTGAGCCTCCTCCCCCCCCCCCCCCCCCTCCCCCCTGGGTTGCTGCTGCTGGTCATCCGTCTTCCCTCTAACGTTCCCCTAGGTAGTCGAGAAATGGCTGCCACCGCCTGGTGAACCCTTGAGCCGATCCTCTCAGGGCAAACTTTATCTGCTCCAGTTTAATAAACCCCGCCATATCGTTTACCCAGGCCTCCAGTCCAGGGGGTTTCACCTCCTTCCACATGAGTAGGATCCTGCGCCGGGCTACGAGGGACGCAAAGGCCACGACATCGGCCTCTTTCGCCTCCTGCACTCCCGGCTCTTCCGCAACTCCAAATAGAGCTAACCCCCAGCCTGGTTTGACCCGGGCCTTCACCACCTGCGAAATCACTCCCGTCACTCCCTTCCAATACCCTTCCAGTGCCGGGCATGCCCAAAACATATGTGCGTGGTTTGCCGGGCTCCCGCCACACCTCCCCCATTTGTCCTCCACTCCAAAGAACCTGCTCAATCTTGCCCCCGTTATGTGTGCTCTATGTAGCACCTTAAATTGAATCAGGCTAAGCCTGGCGCATGAGGAAGAGGAATTTACCCTGCTTAGGGCATTAGCCCACATACCCTCCTCTATCTCCTCCCCTAATTCTTCTTCCCACTTTCTTTTTAGTTCGCCCACCGACTCCTCCTCTTCCCTCATCTCACTATAAATCTCTGACACCTTGCCCTCTCCGACCCACACCCTTGAAAGCACCCTGTCCTGTATCCCCTGTGTCGGGAGCCGCGGAAATTCCCTCACCTGTTGTCTAGTAAACGCCCTCACCTGCATATATCTCAAGAAATTCCCCCGGGGTAACTTATACTTTTCCTCCAGTGCTCCCAAGCTCGCAAAAGTCCCATCTATGAATAAATCTCCCACCTTCCTAATTCCCAACTGGTACCAGCTTTGAAATCCTCCATCCATTCTTCCTGGGGCGAACCTATGGTTGTTCCTGATAGGGGACCCTATCAGGGCTCCCCGCACCCCTCTCTGTCGCCTCCACTGTCCCCATATGTTCAGTGTTGCCGCCACCACCGGGTTTGTGGTGTACTTTTCGGTGAGAACGGTAGCGGCGCCGTCACCAGCGCCTCTAGACTCGTCCCTTTACAGGACCTTCTCTCCAGCCTTTTCCACGCCGCTCCCTCACCCTCCATCATCCATCTACGTATCATTGCCACATTGGCGGCCCAATAATAATCTCCCAAGTTCGGTAGTGCCAGTCCTCCTCTGTCCCTACGGCGCTGACGGACCCCCTCCTTACTCTCGGAACTTTCCCTGCCCACACAAAACTCGTAATGCTCCTATCTATTTTATTAAAAATGGTCCTGCCGATTAAAATAGGGAGACATTGAAATACAAATAAGAACCTCGGGAGGACCATCATCTTAACTGCTTGCACCCTGCCCGCCAGCGATAAAGGCTGCATGTCCCACCTCTTAAAGTCCTCCTCCATTTGTTCTACCAGCCGTGTCAGATTAAGTCTGTGCAAGGATCCCCAGCTCCTAGCGATCTGAATCCCCAAGTAGCGGAAGTTTCTTTCCACTTTCCTTAGCGGTAAGCCTTCTATCTCTCTACTCTGGTCCCCTGGATGTATCACATATAATTCACTCTTCCCCATGTTTAACCTATACCCCGAAAATTCCCCGAACCTCCTCAAGATTCGCATAACCTCTATCGTCTCCCCCCGCTGGGTCCGACACGTATAGCAATAGGTCATCCGCGTATAACGAGACTCGGTGTTCTTCTCCCCCTCTAGTCACCCCTCTCCATTTCCTGGAGTCTCTCAGCGTCATGGCCAGAGGTTCAATTGCCAGCGCAAACAACAATGGAGACAGCGGGCATCCCTGTCTTGTTCCCCTATATAATCGGAAATACTCCGATCTATGTCGACCTGTAACTACGCTTGCCGTCGGTGCGCCATAAAGTAGTCTAACCCAGCGAATAAATCCGTTCCCAAACCCAAACCTCCTTAACACTTCCCATAAATACTCCCACTCCACCCTATCAAATGCCTTCTCTGCGTCCATTGCCGCCACTATCTCTGCCTCCCCCTCCACTGAGGGCATCATTATCACCCCTAATAGCCGTCGCACGTTAACATTCAATTGTCTCCCTTTTACGAACCCTGTCTGGTCTTAGTGCACCACCCCTGGGACACAGTCCTCTATCCTCGCTGCCAGCACCTTTGCTAGCAGTTTGGCGTCCACGCTCAATAGTGAAATAGGTCTATAGGACCCACACTGCATCAGATCTTTGTCCCTCTTCAAAATTAGCGATATCGTCACCTCCGACATTGTCGGGGGTAGTGTCCCCCCTTCCCTGGCCTCAGTGAACGTCCTCACCAACAACGGGGCCAACAAGGCCACATATTTTCTGTAGAATTCCACCGGGAACCCGTCCGGCCCCGGGGCCTTCCCTGCTTGCATGCTTCCCAGTCCCTTAATAACCTCGTCCACCTCAATCGGCGCCCCCAGGCCTGCCACCGCCTGCTCCTCCACTTTCGGGAACCTCAACTGGTCCAGGAACTGCCGCATCCCCTCCTCTCCCTCTGGGGGCTGAGACCTATACAGTTCTTCATTAAAGGTCTTAAACACCTCATTTATCTTTCCTGCCCTTCGCACAGTGTCTCCCCTTTCATCCCTAATTCCTCCTATCTCCCTCGCTGCTGCCCTCTTTCGCAGTTGGTGCGCCAACAGGCGACTAGCCTTTTCCCCATATTCATACCTCCTCCCCTGTGCCTTCCTCCACAGTACCTCCGCCTTTCTGGTGGTCAGAAGGTCAAACTCGGTATGGAGTCGTCTCCAATCCCTGTACAGCTCCTCCTCCGGGGTCTCTGCAAATTCCCTGTCCACCCTTAAAATCTCCCCCAGTAATCTATCCCTTTCCTTGGCCTCTGTTTTCCTTTTGTGGGCCCCAATAGAAATCAGCTCTCCTCTGACCACCGCTTTTAGTGCTTCCCAGACCACTCCCACAGGGACCTCGCCGTCGTCATTGACCTCCAGGTATCTCTCGATACACCCCCTCATTCCTGCACACACTCCCTCATCCGCCATCAGTCCCACATCTAATCGCCAGAGTGTTCTCTGCTCCCTGTCCTCTCCTACTTCCAGGTCCACCCAATGTGGGGCATGATCCGAAACCGCTATGGCTGAGTATTCAGCTTCTTCCACCCTAGAGATCAACGACCTTCCCAAAACAAAAAAATCTATCCGGGAGTACACTTTATGGACGTGGGAGAAGAAGGAATACTCCCTAGCCCTGGGTCTAAGAAATCGCCATGGATCCACTCCCCCCATTTGGTCCATAAACCCCTTAAGTACCTTGGCCGCTGCCGGCCTTCTTCCAGTCCTTGAGCTGGATCTATCTAGCCCCGGGTCCAGCACCGTATTGAAGTCCCCTCCTAAAATCAAATTTCCTGCCTCCAGGTCCGGAATACGCCCCAGCGTCCGTCTCATGAACCCCGCATCGTCCCAATTTGGGGCATACACATTAACCAACATGACCTCCATTCCCTCCAGCCTACCACTCACCATTACATATCTACCTCCACTATCTGCTACGATGTTCTTTGCTTCAAATGCTACCCGTTTCCCCACCAAAATGGCCACCCCTCTGTTCTTTGCGTCCAGTCCTGAGTGGAACACCTGTCCCACCCATCCTTTCCTTAGCCTAACTTGGTCCGCCACCTTTAGGTGCGTCTCTTGGAGCATAACCACGTCTGCCCTTAGTCCTTTCAAATGCGCGAGCGCTCGGACCCTTTTTATCGGTCCATTCAGGCCTCTCACGTTCCACGTGATCAGCCTCACTGGGGGGCTACCTGCCCCCCTCCCGTGTCGACTAGCCATTACCTTCTCTAGGCCAGTCCCATATCCTGCCTCTGCGCTCCTGCTCGCTCCCCCAGCGTCGCATTCCGCCCCCGACCACCCTCTCTTTAGCCATTTCCTTTTGGATTTCCACAGCAGCAACCCAGTTGTCCCCTTCCCCCCCCTCCCGCTAGATCCCTATCTAGCTTGATTGCTCCCCCCATATCACTTCCGTAAGTCAGCTGACTTCAACTGACCCCGGCTACTCCTGCTCGCTCCTCGGCCCCCCCGGTGTGAGGGAACTCCCATCCGCCTTGCGCCTGTTTTCCCGCCTTATTCTTTCTGGCGCGGGAACATCCCTTTACCTGACCCGCCTCTTATGGCACAGCTCCCTTTCCCCTCCCCCTCTCCTTCCCCATTCTCTGACTATGTCCCGCCTCTCCCCTCACCGGTGCCCACATTTCCCCAGTGACCCCCCCTTCCCTGTTTACTTCCCGATTAACTTTCACCATCCCATTAACAAAAACAATAATAACAACAATAACAGTTCCCTGCAGCATCAGTCCCTCAGTTCCGGTCCAGTTTCTCTTCATTGATGAAGGACCATGCTTCCTCCGCCGTCTCGAAATAATAGTGTCTCTCCTGATGCGTGACCCATAGTCTTGCCGGCTGCAGCATCCCAAACTTCACCTTCCTTTTGTGCAAAACCTCTTTGGCTCGGTTGAAGCTCGCCCTCCTTCTCGCCACCTCTGCACTCCAATCCTGGTAGATCCTTACCACCGCATTCTCCCATCTGCTACTCCGCACCTTTTTAGCCCATCTCAGGACCTCTTCTCTGTCCTTAAGGCGGTAGAATCGCACGATTATCGCCCTCGGTGGTTCTCCCGCTTTTGGTCTTCTCGCCGGGATCCGATTTGCCCACTCCACCTCCATGGGGCCCGCAGGGGCCTCAGCACCCATCAGTGAGCTCAGCATCTTACTTGCGTACGCTCCACAGTCCACTCCTTCCACACCCTCCGGGAGACCTAGTATCCTAAGGTTCTTCCTTCGCGCTCCATTTTCAAGGGCCTCAATCCTATCAGCACACTTTTTATGAAGTGCCTCGTGCGTCTGAGTCTTGACCGCCAGGCCCAGGACCTCGTCCTCAATACCTGATACCTTCTGCTCCACCACACGAAGTTCAGTCTCCTGGGTCTTTAAAGTCTCCTTAAGCCCCTCAATTGCCTGTAACAACGGGGTCATTACCTCCTTGTTCAGCAGGTCCTCGCACCGTTTCACCACCTCGTCCTGCTCAGGCCCCCATGTCACCTGTGGTTTCTCCGCCGCCATTTTGTTCCACTCCCTCTGACCTTCTGGCTGCAGATTCTTCTGGCTGCAGCCGCCGCCGCCGGTTTTTCCCTCCGTCGTTCGGGGGGGGGGGGGGGGGGGGACTCCCTTCCCTCGCGCCTCGCACCGGGTTTTACGGCCGTCCAAGTCCCTGTTGGGGCTCTTAAAAGAGCCCGAAGTTCCGTCGGAGCTGGAGCCGCCGAAACGTGCGGCTAGCTCATCCCTGCCGCAACCAGAAGTCTGGCCACGCTAAATTGCCCACTAATTGTAAAAAATGAATTGGGTACTCTAAATTTATATTTTAAAAAAAAGAGACAATCCTTTTTTCAAATAAATTTCGAGTGACCAATTATTTTTTTCCAATTAATGTGCAATTTAGCATGGCCAATCCACGTACCCTGCACATGTTTGGGTTGTGGATGTGAGACGTACGCAAACACGGGAAGAATGTGCAAACTCCACACGGACAGTGACCCAGGGCTGGGATCGAACACGGGTCCTTGGCACCGTGAGGCAGCAATGCTAACCATGGTGCGAGCAGAGACCATTCTTTTCGTCAGACAAATAAATGCGTCAACCTGTTAAGGCGATGGGTGGGAGGAGTTGGAAATACTTTGTGGAGCCGCGAACCTACATGAAAATATTTTTTCCCCAATTAATGTGGTTCAAGTTTCGGCTCAAATCATCAATGAGGACTCTGATCTCTGGCAAGGAAGGAAACCCTGACAGGTGGGCAGGGAGGATTCACAAACACCCGCTGGAGGCCCCAAACCCCCATAAGACCCATTGATTTTATTGTCAGTCTGCAGACAGGAGCTGGCGAACTGAACCCAGGCAGAGGAGAGGGAGGGAGAAAACTGGGAGTGGAGGAAAGAAATGATGCAGATGGTGAGATGGGTTTGGATTTCAGCCCAGGGAGGGAGAGAGTGTGTGGGACGGGGAAAAATGTTCCAGAGAAACTAGAATTGTCTGTTCAGAATTTATTTCCTGGATTGACAGTGATGGCATTTGTTTATTTTTAATTTAAAAAAATTTTAGCGAGGCCAATTCACCGACCCTTCACATCTTTTTGGATTGTAGCGGTGAGTCCCACACAGACACAGGGAGAATGTGCAAACTCCTTACGGACAGTGACACAGGGCTGGGATCAAACCCGGATCCTTGGCTAACGACTGAGCCACAGTGCCTGCCCCTAGTGATGACTTTTTTAAACTTCTTTTTCAGGATATTACAAGGGGAGGATTTACAGATGGAAACACAAATCAAACTTCACATCAAGATTTAACAGAGTCACTCCATTCATCAGGACCTGAATATCATTGGCCTGTGAATGTGGAAGAAGAAATGTTTGTCTGTTCGGTCTGTAGGAAAAGATTTTCTTCTGAAAAATATAAATTTAGAGTACCCAATTTATTTTTCCAATTAAGGGGCAATTTTAGCGTGGCCAATCCACCTACCCTGAACATCTTTGGGTTGTGGAGGTGAGACCCACGCAGATAAGGGAAGAATGTGCAAACTCCACACAGACAGTGACCTGGGGCCAGCATCGATACCACATCCTCAGCGTCATAGGCAACAGTGCTAACCACTGCACCACCGTGCCGCCCCCAGGGTTGTGTTTTTCTGACATGGGTCTCCGTGTGACTGAACAGAGCCACACATGGGGTCAGACATCTGTTGAGTTCGTGGGATCCATGGAGCAGAATTTGCTTGTTTCTTTCCTTCTCTGTTGCTACACTGATCAGCAATTAGATATTTGGGTCTGTGAAAACACGGGGCAATGGGAGGTCAAGTACCAAGACAAAGGGTATTGCAGTTTACTGGCCAGGTTGTCTCCATTCTGAGCAATGTGGAATAAGCTTCTCCCAATAATTGAAAATATTGCCCCCAACAAACATGGCGGCCGCACATGCGCTCTACTGCTCATTGTCCCGAGTAAAGATGGCGGTCGTTATTCCGAACCGATCACCAGACCCTCTCGTTCCCGCTCCGTGAAATGCGATAACTAGGTTTTTCCGGGTATGGGCTTACACAACATGTTTAAAAAACTTTTACACCCACCAGCCACACCTATCGCTCCCTGCGTTGCACAATATTCCTCTTATCCTTTGTGGATCCGAGATAAAATCATCTCTCCATCGCCATTACCCGCACTGCGCATGCTTCATTCGAAGTCCCACCCACCCTCATTCACTCCGAATGGTTGGAGGATCATCCGCTCCCGCTCAGTCCTCCAGTCCCGCCCCCTCTTCCTATTGAGCCGGAGCTGCCGTCAATCACTGCCCATTGTGATGTGGGCATGCGCAGTGCGGCTCATGTCCAGAGACAGAGCGGGCTCGCTCCGTACTCACGCGCCCAGTCCCACACTTCGTCCACCCGGGCCTGTGTCAGGGAAAAGCCCGAGCAGCTTTCACCAGTTCAGCTTCGGAATCGGGGGTAGGACGGAGTTGTTATGAAGCCGCCCGACACATGCGCCGGCTCCATCCCTCCCTCATGACATACCCGGCGGTATCAGATCGACTGAGAATTTCCAAACAACCGGAGCTACTCCAGGCTCTGCGCATACGGTCGTCATGTCCGGGGAGTGATTGACGGCAGCTCTGGGCCAATTGCAATAGGAGGCGGGAGTGGAGGACCCAACGGGAACGGCTGGTCCTCCAAACAATCGGAGTGAATGGGGGGCGGGGCTGAGCGCGGATCTCCCTCATTGGCTGAAACTCTGCATCATTTTGAAAACTGATTTGTCTCAACTCCAGAAGAAAATTGGACCTTTCTGTTTGTGGCTTTAAACGGATTCTTCATGTTGTTGCAGGAAAGTGGGGTCTGTGGAATGTTAGGTTTTACACAGCACACGGTCAGCCTGCGGTTTCACGCTGGGTAAAGAACCTGCAAACAAGGCAAGAGAATAAACAATTAATGGTAGGACCCTAGAGGATCAGAGGGACCTTGGTGAGCATATCCATCGGTCCCTGAAGACAGGAGGTCAGATAGATAGGGTGATTAAAAAGGAATATGGAATACTTGTCTTTATTAACTGAGGCATAGAATATAGGACCAGGGAGGTTATAATGGAGCTGTATAAAATGCTGGTTAGACCACAGCTGGAGTAGTGTGCGCAGTTCTGGAAGGAAGTGATTGCACTTGAGAGGATGCAGAGTAGATTCACCAGGATGTCCTGGGCTGGAGTATTTCAGCTAACAAGAGAGACTGGATCGGCTGGGAGTTTTCCTTGGAGCGGAGATGGCTGAGGCGGTCCTGATTGAGGTATATAAAATTATTCAGTGAATTAGTGGTGAATAGATGGCGGGAATAGGAAGGACCCTTTCCCCTGCGTGGAAGAGTCAATAACCAGTGGGCATAGGAGGAAACTTTCCCCTTACCGGAGGGGTCAATAAGCAGGGGCATAGATTTCAGGTAATGGCAGGAGGTTTATAGGAGATGTGAAGAAACACGTTTTCACCCAGAGGGTGGTGGGAATCTGGAACTCACTGTCTGAAAGTGTGGTAGAGAATGTAAACTTCACAACATTTAAGAAGTATTTAGATGAGCATTTGAAATGCCATTGCATGGAAGGCAACAGACTAAGTGCTGGAAAATGGGATTAGAGTAAATCGGTGCTTGATGGCTGGCGGAGACACGATGGGTCAAAGCGCCTCTTTCACTCCTGGAAAAACTCTCTGACTCTAATCATACCATTCAAATCAATGGAATTCTCAGCAACCTCATTGGGGAGGAAGGTTGCTTACACCTAATGATAAGCAGCACTCGCACAAGCAGCAAAACACGTAACTTTGGTCAGACAAGATTTTCCCATTTGAAATCCATATTGACTATTCATTGTTATGTTTATCTTTCCCAGATTTTAAAAGTTCCTTCCTTTACTCAGGATTCAATTATTTACCAATGTGAAGCTAATTGTTTCATAATTTCCTGGGCATGTTCTGTCTGCCATTTTAAATATAGGAATTACATTACTGAGCTGCCCGTCATTTAGAACTGAACATTTTTAATGAATTATTAAATATGAGCAGTAATGTCTCTCCCCTAGAATCTTTAAAAATACGTGGAAGTAATCCATTTGGATCAGGGGCTTTATCCCCTTTGAGTTTGATTAGTGTAATCAATAATCACCTCATCGTTCAATGTCCTGTTGACCTGTTCTATCTCCTTGGGAAACAATGATGCAAAGTAATTACTTAATATTTCTGTTATTTCTCTATTGTTCCTAGTGGTATTATCCTGTTTGAACCTTAATGCTCCTGAATGCTTCACAGCGCCAGGGTCCCAGTTCGATTCCCAGCTTGGGTCACTGTCTGTGCGGAGTCTGCATGTTCTCCCTGTGTCTGTGTGGGTTTCCTCCGGATGCTCCGATTTCCTCCCACAAGTCCCGAAAGACATGCTGTTGGCAATTTGGACATTCTGAATTCTCCCTCAGTGTACCGAACAGGCCCCAAGATGTGGCGACAAGGGGCATTTCACAGTAACTTCATTGCAGTGTTAATGTAAGCCTCTATGTGACAAGAAAGATTATTATTATTTACTTTCCTCCTAATGTTAACTGGCTGGAGTTTAATCTTCAAGATATATGTTGGTTTTTGTGATGGCAGGGTCCCTTTTGAATTCATCATCTGTGAATTTATCCCTCGATTTAAAAACTCCCAAAGAAACTGGTGAACAATAAAATTATGAATTTTTACTTCAGTCCTAAGTTGTTTTCGTAAAAAAACTCTACAATTCAGTGTCTGAACGGTTCCTCTGATTAACATCTCCAATTAGAAAATGCTGATTAATCCTCACTGACTGACACATTCTTCACAGTGACATCTCCATTATGAAAGTAATTATCAATTAAAATAAAGCAGGTCAATATTTTGCAAGAACATCAATAAAAAAAAAAAAATCTTTATTGTTATAAGTAGGCTTACATTAACACTGCAATGAAGTTACTGTGAAAATCTCCGAGTCGCCACACTCCAGTACCTGTTCAGGTGAATGTTCAATTGACTGATTGGCAGCAAACTCTTGCCAGTTATTATGGTCAATGCTTATCACATAAGTGGGGAGTGAACTTGAGTCGAGTAAATTCAGAGGCCGAGAAGGCAGCACCCAGTTATTAGCCTTGGCCAGAACATCCGCTTTTTCAGCATTGTTTCTCCAGAGCTATTAAATCTCGATTGTCTCACAGGAAAGAAACACAGGTTGAGGTGCTGTTGGAGATCCTGGTGCATCCTCAGCCACCAATAGTAATTATATATAAAATAGAGGACTTGAAATACATGAAGGTAGGTGATATGGTCAATAAGTTTGCAGATGGAAAATTGTTGGTGTAATAACTGGCGAGAAGAAAAGCCTTAAATTACGGGATGAAACAGATGGGCTGGTCATATGGGCAGAACAGTGGCAAATGGAATTTAACCAGAAAAGTGGTAGCTCTTGTACAGAATCAGTACAGATACGATGTGCCGAGTGACTTCCATCTGTGCTGGATCATTCCAGAAAACACTCAACATTCAGTATCACGAGCAAGAGGGAAGAAGATGGAAGAATTACTGATTCTGGAATTGAACCCAACAAGAGTTTGCATCTTCTGGGGAGGAGAGAGGAAGGGCCCATTGGGAAAAAAAAACTTAAGTTCTGCATTGTTCCACAGGAGAGCAGCATTTAATCATTTTGAGAAATGGAGATCAGCGGAATATTATTATTGACAATCATTTTTTTGATTATTTTTAGAAATTGGTAATCCAAGTTATTTTGTATTGACTGTTTACAGTTTCAATGGTGCGGCGGTTACCCAACATTCCCTGCGGCTGTGAATGTGCCCTATTCAATCCCCAGGAGCCCACTGCGCAGACGCAATGCTGGGCTGTATCAGAGCATGCGCAGTGTCACTTGCTCGGACGTCTGCGAGTGCGGGAACGGCTGTTTCGGGCGGAGAGACTCGGTGAGGCGGAGGGAGGAATGGAGCCGGGAGGGGAGGGAGTGAAGGCTTCATAAACACCCCCTGCTGGTCACAAGGCCGGAATAAGACCCTGAAAAATCCGCGTTTGTAGCTGCGGAGCTTTTATCCGGTATCAGGCCCAGATCTACGGCCGCCATCTTTGTTTAGCTCCGGCTGAGGGGCCATCTTGATGACGTAACAGAGGCGGTGCTTCAGGATCCGATGACCAGGAAAGAAAATCATTGTCTCGATGATTGACAGGCCTCTCCAGAGGGGGGAGGTGGGAATGCCATGTGTGGCAATCCAAAGAACAGAAGAATAATAACATCAGAATTAGCAGCAGGGACAGGCCATTCGGCCTATTGACACTGCTCTGCCATTCCATAAAGGCATGGCAGATCCAAATTGCATTTTCCTGCCTTCCCCAAAAAACCTTTGACTCACTAGTCGATAACAAAAGACTTAGCTTTGAGTATACTCTGACCCAGCGCCACTGCTCTCTGGGAAAGAGAATTCCACAAACTCAGCTTTGACAAAGAGTTATCCAAACTCAAAACGTTAGCTCCCTTTTCTCTCCCCAGATACAGTCAGACCTGCTGAGATTGTTCAGTATTTTCTGTTTTTGTTTCAGATTCCAGCATCTGCAGTAATTTGCTTTTATCCACAGACTGATGACCCTCTGAGAGAAGACATTTCTTCTTATCTCAGTATCAAATTGGAGAACTCTTATCTTTAAATTGTCTCCCTTAGTTCTTGGATCCCCATGTGGGAATATATTCTTTCAGCAAAACCCCTCCGAATCTTAGATGTTTCAATAAGTTCACCTCTAATTCTTCTGAACTCCATCGGTACAGACCAAACAGGCTCAATCTTGCTCCATAAAACAAACTCTCCCATCCCAGGAATCAGACAAATGAAACTTCACTGAACTGCCTCCAAAGCAAGTAGAACCCGCATTAAATAATCCTGGGACATGAGCACTGCTGTCTCACGGCACCGAGGTCCCAGGTTCGATCCCGGCTCTGTCCGTGTGGAGTTTGCACATTCTCCCTATGTTTGCGTGGGTTTCACCCCCACTACCCAAAGATGTGCAGGGTAGGTGGATTGGCCATGCTAAATTGCCCCTTCATTGTAAAAAATGAATTGGGTGCTCTAATTTTTAAAAAAAAAAGTAATCCTGGGACTGGCAACAAGGGGGGGAGAATGTTTGGAATTTCTATCCTGGACTCGAAGAGTGATGGATTTTGGAAACTCCTTTTCATAGATGATCATAGAATTCACAGTGCTTTTACCGGGGGTTAGGGGAGGATTTACACCCAGCAACTCAAACCAAGATAAATGTTCTCTGATCTTAATTTTTAACCTCGACTAGCATTTCTGACCATTGTCATTTCCTTTGACAGCTGCTTCCAAAGCTTCTGATATCTTTCCAGCCGAAGGTTGCAGCAGGAGATTGTAAACTTGAAAACACTGAAATTGTGACTGACGTGAGTATTATTATTATTATTAATAATGATAAATTTAGACTACCCAATTATTTGTTTCCAATTAAGGGGCAATTTAGCATGGCCAATCCGAAGCTGGCACTCCCACTGCAGACTTTGGTGTTGCGAGGTTGTTGCTGTGGTGAAACGTGGCTGCTGCTGTTGCTGTTCTCTCTGTTGCAGATGTTGCTGCTCTCTCTCTCTCTCTCTCTCTCTCTCTCTCTCTCTCTCTCTCTGTGTTGCTGCTGCTCTCTCTCTCTCTATTGCTGTTGCTGCTGCTCTCTCTCTCTCTCTCTCTCTCTCTCTCTCTCTCTCTGCTGCTGTTGCTCAGTTTGCTGCCTGTTTTCAGTGCTGGTTGCTGCTGAGTTGTCTGGAGGAAGGAGAGGGGATAGAAGGAAGGAGAGAAGAACAACAACAATGAGGCGACTTCAACAACAAGGTGGGAGTAAAGCCCTTTGGACTGCGTGTTGCTGGCCCCCCTCCCGGGTTGAAGGCCCGGCCCATTCTTCCCAACTGATAACATCTGCCTTCAGCGAGGATAAAACTTTCCTTATTCTATCCGCTGTGCTTGTCCCGGGACAGGGGGTTCGAGTGGGCAGTGTGTTTGCTGAGCCCCCTCCCGGACTGAAGACCCCACACACCAGCAGGTAGGAGGTCATTGGGTGGTCGTTCCAGGGTGGGAGCACGGACTGTGTTTTTGCTGAGTCCTACTTGGGCCGAAGACCTCGCGAACCAGAGCCACTTCCCTCCTTGTGAACCTGCTTCTGGGCCTGGCCAAGCACGTCAGTTATAGGTCCAGGCAGTGGGCGACCTAGGGGGTCATCTGACCAGACTGTTTGCCCCTTTTCCGCGGCTACATTCGCAGGTGGGTGTCCCTAGTTGGGGGTGAAACCCACGCAGACACTGGGAGAATGTGCAAACTCCACAGGGACAGTGACCCAGGGCCGGGATCGAACACGGGTCCTGGGGCTGTGAGGGAGCAGTGCTAACCACTGTGGCATGGTGGTTAGCACCGTTGCTTCACAGCGGCAGGGACCCGGGTTCGATTCCCGGCTTGGGTCCCTGTCTGTGCGGAGTCTGCACGTTTTCCCCGTGTCTGCTGTGGGTTCCCTCCGGGTGCTGCGGTTTCCTCCCACAAGTCCCGAAAAACGTGCTTGTTAGGTGAATTGGACATTCTGAATTCTCCCTCTGTACCCGAACAGGCGCCGGAGTGTGGTGACTTGGGGATTTTCACAGTAACTTCATTGCAGTGTTAATGTAAGCCTACTTGTGACACTAATAAGGATTATTATTATCTGGAGCAATCCAGTCAGAGTCATTCTCCTGCTCTGTCTCTGTATCCTCACAGCTTTATTTCTCTCGGGTTTCTATCCAATTTTTAAAAATATATTTTTTTTGTGTCTTTTTAGTCTATTTCCAAACTCCGTCATAGGCAGCAAGTTTAAGGTCATTGCCACTGGCTTTGTAAAAACATTCTTCCTCACACCTCCTGGACCATTTACATGCATAGGTACGGAGCAATGTAGAAAATAGGAGCAGGAGGAGACCAAAGGACAAAGAAAACTACAGCACAGAAACAGCCCCTTTGGCCCTCCAAGCCCGTGCCGACCATGCTGCCTGTCTAAACTAAAGTCTACTACACTTCCGGGGCCCGTATCCCTCTATTTCCATCCTATTCATGTATTTGTCAAGATGCCCCTTAAATGTCACTATTGTCCCTGCTTCCACCACCTCCTCCAGCAGCGAGTTCCAGGCACCCACTACCCTCTGTGTAAAAAAACTTGCCTCGAACATCTACTCTAAGCCTTGCCCCTCGCACCTTAAACCTATGCCCCCTAGTAATTGACCCCTCTACCCTCGGGAAAAGTCTCTGACTATCCATTCTGTCTATGCCCCTCATAATTTTGTAGACCTCTATCAGGTCGCCCCTCAACCTCCGTCGTTCCAGTGAGAACAAACCAAGTTTATTCAACTGCTCCTCATAGCTAATGCCCTCCATACAAGGCAACATCCTGGTAAATCTCTTCTGCACCCTCTCTAAAGCCTCCACATCCTTCTGTTAGTGTGGCGACCAGAATTGAACACTATACTCCAAGTGTGGCCTAACTAAGGTTCTATACAGCTGCAACATGACTTGCCAATTCTTATACTCAATGCCCCGGCCAATGAAGGCAAGCCTGCCGTATGCCTTCTTGACTACCTTCTCCACCTGTGTTGCCACTTTCAGTGACCTGTGGACCTGTATTCCTAGATCTCTCTGCCTTTCAATACTCTTGAGGGTTCTACCATTCACGGTATATTCCCTACCTGCATTAGACTTTCCAAAATGCATTATCTCACATTTGTCCAGATTAAACTCCATCTGCCATCTCTCCGTCCAAGTCTCCAAACAATCTAAATCCTGCTATATCCTCTGACAGTCCTCATCGCTAGCCGCAATTCCACCAACCTTTGTGTAGTCTGCAAACTTACTAATCAGACCAGTTACATTTTCCTCCAAATCATTTATATATACTACAAACAGCAAAGGTCCCAGCACTGATCCCTGCGGAACACCACTAGTCACAGCCCTCCAATCAGAAAAGCTCCCTTCCATTGCTACTCTCTGCCTTCTATGACCTAGCCAGTTCTGTATCCACCTTGCCAGCTCACCCCTGATCCCGTGTGACTTCACCTTTTGTACCAGTCTACCATGGACCAGGGACCATTTGGCCCTTCGAGCCTGCTCCACCATTCATTACCATCAGAGCTGATTAGGCTCAATAGCCTAATCCCGCTTCCCCCCCCCCCCCCCGCCCATATCCTTTGATTCCCTTCACCCTCAGTGCTTATCTAACTGCTTCTTGAAAACATGCAATGTTTTTGCCTTAATTAGTTCCTGTGGCGATGAATTCCATCGGCTCACCACTCTGGGTGAAGAAATTTCTCCTCATCTCTGTCCTAAATGGTCTACCCCGCACCCTCCGACTGCGAACCCTATTTCTGGACACACCCACTATCAGGAACATCCTTCCTGAATCTACTCAGACTCGCCCTGTTTTTTTTTAACATCAATTTAGAGTGCCCAATTCTTTTTTTGCAATTAAGGGGCAATTTTAGCGTGGCCAATCTACATACCCTGCACATCTTTGGATTTGTGGGGGTGAGACCCACACAAACACAGGGAGAATGTGCAAACTCCACAGAGACAGTGACCCGGGGCTGTGATCGAACCGGGTCCTCGGCGACAGGAGGTAGCTGTGCTAACCACTGCGCCACCCACTTTTTAAAAGTTTCTCTGAGATCCCCCCCTCATTCTTCTGAACTCCAGCGAATACCATCCGAACCAATTCAACCTAATCTGCACATCTTTGAACTGTGGGAGGAAACCAACACAGACACGGGGAGAAAGTACAAGCTCCACACAGTCAGGGAGGGAATTGAACCCAGGTCCCTGGTGCTGTGAGGCAGCAGTGCTAAGTACTATGACACCCCCTGTCTTGCGACCCTCAAGCGAAAAACAAATCCTTATCCCCATCTGAAATGGGTGACCCCTCATTTTGCAACAGGGATCCCCTTGTTCCAGGTTCTCCCAAAAGAGGAAACATCCTCTCCACATCCACCCTGTCAAAACCCCTCAGGATCTTGTATCGTTCAGTCCAGGTTTTACCCAAAACTTTAAATCTGTGTCCCGACTGCTTGTACGATTAGTGAATGGAAACAGAGTTTCTTTGTCCACCCGATGGAAATCTGGCATAATCTTGTGTCTCTGAATCAAATCTCCCCTCAACCTCCTTTGCTGGAACCATTCTGGGAAATCTCCTCTGCACCTTCTCCAAGAACCTTCACATTCTTCCTGAAGAGTGGTGACCAGAGCTTTATAAAGATTCACAGAATAGAATTAGAACCATAGAATTTCTACAGTGCAGAAGGAGGGCATTCGGCCCATCGAGTCTGCACTCCTTCTCTGAAAGGGCACCTTGCCTAGGCCCACACCCCTACCCTGTCCCTGTAACTCCATAGCCCCACCTAACCTGCCCCTGCACATCCCTGGACACTAAGGGGCAATATATCACCTAACTTTCCCTTCTTTGGAATGCTGGAGAAAACCTGAGCACCGGGTGGAAACCCACGCAGACACGGGGAGAAAGTGCAAACTCCACACAGACAGACACCAAGGCCGGAATTGAACCCGGGTCCCTGGTGCTCTGAGGTAGCAGTGCTAACCACCGTGCCGCCAGAAGCATAGTTTTGGTGTCAATATTACTGTTTATGAAACTCGAGATCGAATTTGCTTTGCCAACTGCTCTCTTAATATGTCTTGTAAATATACAAAATCCCTCTTCACCTCTTTCTCTCTCCCCCCAAAGAGTCCAGTTGGGATTTTACAACAATCCAGCAGTTTTCATGGTCACTTTTTCCAGTGCCGGCCCCACAAATGACCAGATTCATTCAGCTCAATTTCACAACCTGCCTTTGTGTTTTTGTGGGTTCTCTCTCACTCCCTATTTTCTGTTTTGAATCAGTTTCACCGGGTGTTTCGAAGGGGAGGCTTCAAAGTCCAGAAACTCAAACCAAGCATCACATCAGGATCTGACAGAGTCCTCAATTTATCATATCCTGAATATCAGCGGAATATCATTGAGCATGGAAGGAAAAAGCATCGTTCACAGTGCGGGGAAACCGTACACGTGTAGTGTGTGTGGACGAGGATTCAGTCAATCATCAGGCCTCACAAGCCACAAATGCAGTCACACTGAGGAGAAACCGTGGAAATGCGCGGACTGTGGAAAAGGATTCACTGTCCCATCCAAGCTGGAAACTCATCGACACAGTCACAGTGGGGAGAGACCATTCACCTGTTCCAAGTGTGGGAAGGGATTTACTAAGTCATCCCACCTGCTGAGTCACCAACGAGTTCATACAGATGAGAGACCGTTTCAATGTCCAGACTGTGGGAAGTGCTATAAAAGTTCTGCGGAACTGATGCGCCATCAACCTGTTCACACTGATGAGAGACCGTTTAGATGCTCTCACTGTGGGACTGGGTTCAGACGATCATCTGACCTCACTGCACATCAGCGAAGTCACACTGGGGAGAGACCATTCACCTGCTCCGAGTGTGGGAAGGGATTTACTATTTCAGCCCACCTGTTGAATCACCAGCGAGTTCACACTGATGAGAGACCATTTCAATGTCCAGACTGCGGGAAGTGCTATAAACATTCTGGGAATCTGATGAGCCATCAACGTATTCACACTGACGAGCGACCGTTCAGGTGCTTTCACTGCCGCACTGGGTTCAGACGATCATCTCACTTCATTGCACATCAGCGAATTCACACTGGGGAGAGGCCATTCACCTGCGCCAAGTGTGGGAAGGGATTCACTCAGTCATCCGCTCTCTCCACACACCAGCGAATTCACACTGGGGAGAGACCATTCGCCTGCTCCAAGTGTGGGAAGCGATTCACTCAGTCATCCACCCTGCAGAACCACTATCGAATTCATACTGGGGAGAGACCATTCACCTGCTCCAAGTGTGGGAAGGGATTCACTCAGTTATACCACCTGCTGAGTCACCAACGAGGCCACAAGTAACCATAGTGATTGGATTTTGCTGTTACTCACATTCAGGACTGAACCATGTTCATTTGGGTCTCTTTCTGCTGAGAACAATTCCAGCCCATTTTTGGGGCTAATATTCTGTCAAAATAAAAGCCAAATAAATTAGATTTGTGTCAAATATACAGTGTGTTGAAACTTTTTAATTACTCTGACACCAGTTAGTTCCTTTTGAAGTACTCTCGCTCTCCCCTGTCTCTTCCACCCTCACCTCCAACAAGAAGTGAGGAGCTTGTCGAGCTTCTTTGTGACTGAGATTGAGTAAATCCGATCAGCTGCCTCTGCTGCTTCCCTCCCTTCCACGAGCCCACCGGATCAATCTGTCTCTAAATTTCATCCTTTCCCGAGCCCTGAACCCACATCTTTCTCTAGTTTATCTCCCATCTCCCCTCATGCCCTCTCAGAGCTCATCTTGTCCATGAGACCCAGCTCCTGCTCCATCGACCCTATTCCCACTGAGCTACAGATCAGCCAACTGTGTCCATGGATATTGTCAACATTTCTCTCTCTTCAGCTACTGTCCCTCTGTCCTTCAAATCTGCCATCATCACCCCTCCTCAATAAAACAAACCCTTGACCCTGCCATCCTTACAAATTACTGCCCCATCTTCAACCTCCGTCTCCTCTCCAAACTCTTTGAACATGTTGTCACCTCCCAAATCCTTGTCCATCTTTCCCAGAACTCCCATGTTTGAATCCCTTCAATCAGGTCTCTGCCCTGTCACAGTGAAATACAAGAGACAAACAGAGTCTTACCCGGAGAGAAAGACAGATAATCCGGGAGCTTGGATCCAACACGGATACGTGCATAAGACCAGAAGACAAGGACAACAGCACAGTCATTTTTAAAAATTTAGAGTACTGAATTATATTTCTTTCCAATTCAGGGGCAATTTTGCGAGGCCAATCCACTTAACCTACACATCTTTGGGATGTGGGTTGAAACCCATGCAGACACAGGGAGAATGTGAAAACTCCACCGAGACAGTGACCCACGGTCAGGTTGGAACCCAGGTCCTCAGTGCCGAATAGCGCAGTCATTATTGAGAAACAACAATACCTGCTGGAGACAGACAGACAATAGAACAACACGAATCACAACACCAAACTATCTGGACCCATATACCCGAGACAGGAAGGAGAATTGGAGACAGACTGGAAGAACTCAAAGATTCCAGACACATTAACCAAAAACAGATGGAATATCTGAGGTACAACAGGCCAAGGAAGTTCTACCTGCTCCCTAAAATACAGAAACACCAAACGCATGGACAATACCAGGGAAATACCCCCACACAGACCCATCAGATCAGACTGAGAGAGAAAATCCGACAGAACAGCTGAAACATCAACACACTGCTCCGAGTAGTTTTTAAAATAAATTTAGGGTACCCAATTCATTTTTTCCAATTAAGGGGCAATTGAGTGTGACTAACCTACTTACTCCGCACATCTTTGGGTTGTGGGAGCGAAACCCACGCAAACACAGGGAGAATGTGCAAACTCCACACGGACAGTGTCCCAGAGCCGGGAACGAACCTGGCACCTCGGCGCCGTGATGCAGCAATGCTAACCACCGTGCTGCCCCTGGTCCGGGTAGTGATGGTATAGTGGTTCAATAAATATAATTTGTGGATTATAATTTGTGGATTAAAAACGTAAAAACAGGAAATAATATTTATTATTGTCACAAGTAGGCTCACATTAACACTGCAATGAAGTTGCTGCGAAAATCCCCTAATCACCACACTCCGACGCCTGTTCGGGTACACTGAGGGAGAATGTCCAAATGACCTAACAACACGTCTTTCAGGTCTTTGGGAGGAAACTGGAGCACCCGGAGGAAACCCACGCAGACACTGCGAGAACGTGCAGACTCCGCACAGACTGACCCAAGCCGGGAGTCAAACCTTGGACTCTGGAGCTATGGAGCAACAATGGTAACCACTGTGCTAAGGTGCTGCCCTATGCTGGATGAATTCAACAGGCCTGGCAGCATCATAGAATCCCTGCAGTGCAGAAGTAGGCCATTAGGCCCATCGAGTTAGCACTAACTCGACAAAAGAGCACCCCACCCAGGTGTACTTACCCTGTCCTCTCTCCATAACCCCAAAAGGAGAGGCACAGGGACACCGGCACCATGGACAAACCGTGGAAATGTGAGGACTGTGGGAAGGGATTCATATCCCCGCCTGTGCTGGAAATTCATCGGCGCAGTCACACCGCGGAAAGACCATTCACCTGCTCCGAGTGTGGGAAGTGGGTCATTCGAGTAACCCACCTTACTACACACCAACTTGTTCACTCTGACACAAGAACTTTTAAATGTTCCGACTGTGAGAAAAACTTTAAAAGAATAGAAAATCTGCTGATACACCAGCGGGTTCACACCTGGGAGAGACCGTACCCCTGCTCTGGGTGTGGGAAGAGATTCACTCAGTTATCCAGCTTTCTGTTACACCAGCGAGTTCACACTGGGGAGAAACCAGTTGCCTGCCCCAAGTGTGGGATGGCATTCACTCAGTTATGCAAACTGTTGGATCACCAGCGCGTTCACACTGGGGTGAGACCATTTACCGGCCTGGAGTGTGGGAAAGGATTCATTCAGTCTGCCCACTTCACTTCACACCAACGTGTTCACTCTGACATGAGACCTTTTAAATGTTCCACCTGTGAGAAGAGCTTCAAAGGCAAAATGGATCTGCTGATTCACCAGCGCAGTCACACTGGAGAGACGCCGTTCACCTGCTCAGTGTGTGGGAAGGGATTCACTCAGCATTCCCTCCGGCTGAAACACCAGCGCATTCACACCAGGGGTGGGGGGGTGGGGGGGGTGGGGGGGGAGCGTTCATCTTTTCCCTGTGTGGGAAGGGATTAATTCGGTCATCCACTCTGCTGACGCACCAGCGAGGTCACAAGTGCCTCCAGGACTCTCCTGGGTGGATGCAGTGATATCAGAGTGTGGGTGGAGCTGGGCTGTCTGTCTTCACTGCAGCTATTTGATAAACACCCAGTTTTGTTTTTTTGTAAACTTTACTGTTTATTAAATTAATTCACCCACCTTAAGTTTTTTCACAAACTTGAATGAGAAACAGTCTTATCAATTACAACAAATTTGTGAGATGTTCTCACAAGAGAAAGTAAACTTCAGGTAGTTGTACTCCACCCGATTTTCTTTTGACAGGATCATTAGCAGCTTTCAGGCAGAGATTTATCATTTTTCTATGGTATTCTAAAGGGAAAATTTGACAGCCAAGTATATTAACTAGCCAGGTCATTTTGCCCTACAGAAACAAAATGTTTTTGAAAGGTGAGGATTAAGTTGTTGTTGAAATCAACAAAAAGTTCTTAAACTGTGACCACCTGAATGATTTTACCACTACATTTTTTTTATTTTTATGAAGCATTTGGTCAAACAATAATTACCCAATTCAGAGACTGAAACGAAGAGCATCTCGCTACATCTTATTCACATCTTCAAGACTAGCATTAATTTTAGGAAGTCCCAACTATACACGATATTCTTTTCTCGCAAATTCTAAATGCGTGTTTTAGAACATAGAACATAGAACGATACAGCGCAGTACAGGCCCTTCGGCCCACGATGTTGCACCGAAACAAAAGCCATCTAACCTACATTATGCCATTATCATCCATATGTTTATCCAATAAACTTTTAAATGCCCTCAATGTTGACGAGTTCACTACTGTAGCAGGTAGGGCATTCCACGGCCTCACTACTCTTTGCGTAAAGAATCTACTTCTGACCTCTGTCCTATATCTATTACCCCTCAGTTTAAAGCTATGTCCCCTCGTGCCAGCCATTTCCATCCGCGGGAGAAGGCTCTCACTGTCCACCCTATCCAACCCCCTGATCATTTTGTATGCCTCTATTAAGTCTCCTCTTAACCTTCTCTCCAACGAAAACAACCTCAAGTTCATCAGCCTTTCCTCATAAGATTTTCCCTCCATACCAGGCAACATCCTGGTAAATCTCCTCTGCACCCGCTCCAAAGCCTCCACGTCCTTCCTATAATGCAGTGACCAGAACTGTATGCAATACTCCAAATGCGGCCGTACCAGAGTTCTGTACAGCTGCAACATGACCTCCTGACTCCGGAACTCAATCCCTCTACCAATAAAGGCCAACACTCCATAGGCCTTCTTCACAACCCTATCAACCTGGGTGGCAACTTTCAGGGATCTATGTACATGGACACCTAGATCCCTCTGCTCATCCACACTTCCAAGAACTTTACCATTAGCCAAATATTCCGCATTCTTGTTATTCCTTCCAAAGTGAATCACCTCACACTTCTCTACATTAAACTCCATTTGCCACCTCTCAGCCCAGCTCTGCAGCTTATCTATATCCCTCTGTAACCTGCTACATCCTTCCACACTATCGACAACACCACCGACTTTAGTATCGTCTGCAAGTTTACTCACCCACCCTTCTGCGCCTTCCTCTAGGTCATTGATAAAAATGACAAACAGCAACGGCCCCAGAACAGATCCTTGTGGTACTCCACTTGTAACTGAACTCCATTCTGAACATTTCCCATCAACCACCACCCTCTGTCTTCTTTCAGCTAGCCAATTTCTGATCCACATCTCTAAATCACCCTCAATCCCCAGCCTCCGTATTTTCTGCAATAGCCTACCATGGGGAACCTTATCAAACGCTTTGCTGAAATCCATATACACCACATCAACTGCTCTACCCTCGTCTACCTGTTCACTCACCTTCTCAAAGAACTCAATAAGGTTAGTGAGGCATGACCTACCCTTCACAAAGCCATGCTGACTATCCCTGATCATATTATTCCTATCTAGAATATTATAAATCTTCTCTCTTATAATCCCCTCCAAGACTTTACCCACTACAGACGTGAGGCTCACCAGTCTATAGTTGCTGGGGTTGTCTCTGCTCCCCTTTTTGAACAAAGGGACCACATTTGCTATCCTCCAGTCCTCTGGCACTATTCCTGTAGCCAATGATGACATAAAAATCAAAGCCAAAGGTCCAGCAATCTCTTCCCTGGCCTCCCAGAGAATCCTAGGATAAATCCCATCAGGACCCGGGGACTTATCTATTTTCAGCCTGTCCAGAATTGCCAACACCTCTTCCCTACGTACCTCAATGCCATCTATTCTATTAGCCTGGGTCTCAGCATTCTCCTCCACAACATTATCTTTTTCCTGAGTGAATACTGATGAAAAATATTCATTTAGTATCTCGCCTATCTCTTCAGACTCCACGCACAACTTCCCATCCCTGTTCTTGACTGGTCCTACTCTTTCCCTAGTCATTCGCTTATTCCTGACATACCTATAGAAAGCTTTTGGGTTTTCCTTGATCCTACCTGCCAAATACTTCTCATGTCCCCTCCTTGCTTGTCTTAGCTCTCTCTTTAGATCCTTCCTCGCTACCTTGTAACTATCCATCGCCCCAACTGAAACTTCACACCTCATCTTCACATAGGCCTCCTTCTTCCTCTTAACAAGAGATTCCACTTCTTTGGTAAACCACGGTTCCCTCGCTCGACGCCTTCCTCCCTGCCTGACTGGTACATACTTATCAAGAACACGCAGTAGCTGATTCTTGAACAAGCTCCAATTATCCAGTGTGCCCAACACTTGCAGCCTACTTCTCCACCTTATCCCCCCCCAAGTCACGTCTAATGGCATCATAATTGCCCTTCCCCCAGCTATAAGTCTTGCCCTGCGGTGTATACTTATCCCTTACCATCATTAACGTAAACATCACCGAATTGTGGTCACTGTCCAAAAAGTGCTCTCCTACCTCCAAATCCAACACCTGGCCTGGTTCATTACCCAAAACCAAATCCAACATGGCCTCGCCTCTTGTTGGCCTGTCAACATATTGTGTCAGGAAACCCTCCTGCACACACTGTACAAAAAACGACCCATCTAATGTACTCGAACTATATCTTTTCCAGTCAATATTTGGAAAGTTAAAGTCTCCCATAATAACTACCCTGTTACTTTCGCTCTTATCCAGGATCATCTCGTAGAACCAGACTGTAAACAAACACAATATTACTTGATACACAAGAGCTGCTTAACAGAAAGTCATTTTCATAAATACAAATATTAAAACAATCCTCAACACACTGACGTCACAATTAATCTGCACCACAATGCAGCAAAATAATAAGCAAAAACTTCCAACAATTCTTATTGAATGAGTTTAGTTTGCATAACATACACAACATTCTAAAGTTTTCTTTTAATACAGCTCTTTTTCCATCGAGAAGTTCCAGAGCATGCCATTATAGACGCCAACTACTGCCTTTATTAACCAATAATCTTGTGTAACATATATATCTGCTATGATCAGGCAACAAATGTCTTGGTTTCACTCCCTCATCTTTACCCCTCCCCCCCCCCCCCCCCCCCCCCCATCCAAGTAAAAGCTAAGATTCCAAATGGCTTTGAGATCACCGATGTCATCATTGCCTTGATAAGAGAAAATAAGTTACTCTGCACCACTATTGGATTTATTTGTGGTTCGAAACATTATTGTGGCCATACATTTCAAGATTTACAGATATCCAGGTCATTTTTTGTGGGTATTTAGTATTGAGGAAAATTGACAAGACATGAATAGGAAGTGAGATTTTTGAGAGAGAGAAAGTTTTGGATCCATTAAAATTAATTGCTGTAAGGTTTGTCCATTAAAATTAATTGCTGTAAGTTTGATAAACACCCAGTTCTTAATGGTACATCCACTGCAGCTATTTGATAAACACCCAGTTCTTAAAGGTACTCTCACATGACAATTCTGAATTCTCCCTCGGTGTACCTGAACAGGCTCCGGAATGTGCTGACTTGGGGCTTTTCACTGTAACTTCATTGCAGTGTTAATGTAAGACTACTTGTGACAATAAAGATTAGGATTATTTTTTTTTAATGTTCTGGCAAATTTCCATCCCGCCCGCGCTGATTTGCACGGGAATATGACCCCAACAAATGGGATGAAGCCAAATCTTTAAAGTCAAAGTCTTTATTTCAAATCATTGCCGTGCTGTCAGAGAAAAGGTTAACTTCTCTGCTTGTTTACAAAAGGGAAGAGGAAACATTTACAAAGCTTCCCGCAGCGTGTGAGCTCTGAAACATAACTTCAAGGCTGAAGTTCATCTTCAGAGATTGAAACGTTTTGGTGCCTTTTGAAAATGAATGAAAACCACTTATTGTCACAAGTAAGCTTCAATGAAGTTACTGTGAAAAGCCCCGAGTCGTCACACCCCGGCGCCTGTTCGGGGAGGCTGGTACGGGAATTGAACCGTGCTGCTGGCTTGCCTTTGTCTGCTTTAAAAGCCAGCAATTTAGCCCAGTGTGCTAAACCAGCCCCTTTTCCAATTGTACCAGTAAATTGTGATTCACACTGAAAGGTTTACTTTCACTCAGTAATTAGAACATTTCACTTTCTCAGCACAAACACTTTAGATCAAATCCCAATTGTTCTCTTCCCTTGTAGCTGGTGTGTGGAGAAGATCATGTTCACTGTAGATCTGTCAGCACAGAAACCGCACTTTGCTTCTGGATAAACTCAGTCTGCAAGTAGATGAATCTTTTAAACATCACCCAAGTGATGGTCTTCCCCTGACTCTAAGGAGTGAGATGTCCCTGTAGTTGATGCTGTCTCCTCTGTCACTGCAGTTTTTATTGCATCACACATGTTCCGTGGACCAGTCTCACAGCCCAAAAGAGGAGGGCAGGAAGGTGTGACAGTCGATGGGACTTTCTGTGTGTGGGCATTTCAGCTGGAATTCCATCCTTGCTGGGCACCTTTCTGCTTGTTCAGCAATCAATGGCCTTTTCTAGCTCAAAAGATAAGAGTTCCTTGTCCAACTCAACCATCACAGGAAGCTGCAGAAGAGTCAAACAGAGAGTGGGAGATGCACTTCTCACAGGGGTACAGCTCACTGTTGTGTTCAACCCAGCTCCTCCTCACTCTCTCACCATGACTGACACTGAGCATGCTCAGGGCACACAGCCACACTGCACCTGTGCACTGGCCTCGTACACTCTCTGATCGGGAACTTCCTGCAGCGCGGGGGATTCTGGGTAACGCAGCCACCATAGGGCAATTAGTAAACAGGAAGATTCTTGTTCCCAGTTAGCAAAACAGAAGATCCACAGTTAGGCAAGATGCTGGGCATGAAACACAATGAGCGGTTTGGATACTTTATTTAATACAGACACACATTATTCTGATAATATATCACTTAGACATGGGCAGCAAGCAGGCTGATCTACAGTATGCACAGTATTTACAACACCTGGGACACGGTAAATCATCTCATCAAATCAGTGATAGGTTTGTTTACTGTTCATAATTGTGACTGGGCCACACTCACGATTCATGCAAGATGCAACTCACCAGGTTCACTGACCCACTCCCTCCAGACCTGTTTTCGCTCCAAGGGTCTTGACATCTGCCTTAGTCTTTATCCAGCCATGTTTGTTCAGCTCGCACTGCCCAACAACCAGCCTCTCCTGCACTGGTCACAGGGTTTCCATCACCAAAAATCTGTCCTACTCCACGCACATCGCCGCTACCACCAAGAAAGCACAACAGCGCCTATACTTCTTCAGGAAACTAAGAAAACTTGGCATGTCCACACTGACTCTCACCAACTTTTACAGATGCACCATAGAAAGCATCCTCTCTGGCTGCATCACAGCCTGGTATGGCAATTGCTCGGCCCAAGACCGCAAGAAACATCAGAGAGTAGTGAACTCAGCCCAGTCCATCACACAAACCTGCCTCCCGTCAATTGACTCTATCCACACCTCCCGCTACCTTGGGAAAGCGGGCAGGATAATCAAAGACCCCTCCCACCCAGCTTACTCACTCTTCCAACTTCTTCCATTGGGCAGGAGATACAAAAGTCTGAGATTGCGCGTGAACAGATTCAAAACAGCTTCTTCCCCGCTATTACCAGACTCCTAAACAACCCTCTTATGGACTGGCCTGATTAATACTACACTCCTGTATGCTTCATCCAATGCCTTTGTCTATATATTTACATTGTGTACCTTGTGTTGTCCTATTATGTATTTTCTTTTTAGTTTACTTACTTTTCATGTACGAAATGATCTGTTTGAACTGCTCGCATAATCATACTTTTCACTGTACCTGGGACCCTGGGACTGTGATGCAGCAGTGCTAACCACTGTGCTACTGTGCCGCCCAAGACTTTGAACTGATCTAGTAACTCAAGACTGGGCATCCATGGGGCTCTGTGGGCCACCAGCAGCAGAATTGTACTCAACCTCAAACTGCAACCACAAACATGGTCCGGTATATCCCCACTCTACCATTAACACCAAGCCAGGGAATCAGCCCTGATTCAATGAAGAGTGATGGAGGGCATGACAGGAGCTGCACTAGGCATACCAAAAAATGAGGTGTCGACCTGGTGAAGCTACAACACAGGACTACTTGTGTGCCATACATCATAAGCAGCAAGTAATAGACGGAGATAAGCTATTCCACAATGAACACATCAGATCTAAGCTCTGTAATCCTGCCACATCCAGCCATGAATGATGGTGGACAATTAAACAACTACTGGAGGAGGAGGCTCCACAAATACCCTCAACCTCAATGATGGAGGAGCCCAGCACATATGTGCAAAATACAAAGTCTGAGGCATTCGCAACAATTTTCAGCCAGAAGTGCTGAGTAGATGATCGATCTCAGTGTCTTCTGGAGGTACGGAGGGACGGCACGGTAGCACAGTGGTTAGAACTGTGGCTTCACAGCTCCAGGGTCCTAGGTTCGATTCCTGGCATGGGTGACTGGCTGTGCAGAGTCTGCATGTTCTCTCCGTGTGTGTGTGGGTTTCCTCCGGGTGCACGATTTCCTCCCACAGTCCAAAAATGTGCAGGTTAGGTGGATTGGCCATGCTAAATTGCCCCTTAGTGTCTAAAAAGGTTCGGAGGGTTACCCGAGTAGGTAGGGTGGAGGTCTGGGCTCAAGGATGGTTCTCCTTGGACAAACCCTATCCACCCAATTACCACCTTATCAGTCTACTCTCCAGCATCATCAAAGTGATGGAAGGAGTCACCAACAGCGCTATCAAGCGGTACTTACCCAATTACCTGCTTTTGGACGCACAGTTTGGATTCCCCCAAGGTCACTCAGCTCCTGGCCTCATTACAGCCTTGGTTCAAACATGGTCAAAAGAGGTGAATGCGAGAGGTGAGGTGAGAGTGACTGCCCTTGACATCAAGGCAGTATTTGACTGAGTATGGCATCAAGGAGCCCTAGCAAAACTGGAGTCACTGGGAAGCGGGGGCGGGGTGGGGGGGTTACTCTTCGCTGGTCCCGATCCCTGGAAATCCAGCTTAGTGTCTATTGATTACACTTTGGTTTCGTAGATGAATTCATTTTGATTATCAATTTCTTCTTTATAAAATATCAAACTAGGTTCTAAAATTTACATTCCAAATGTTCTCCTCACCGTGAATTCCAATGAAGAAATCACGAGACAGAAATTTGCAACCATCATCTGTTCAATCATTGATTTTCAGTCAAATTCACTGACGGTGAAGTGGCTGAAGAATGGACAACCCATGGGTTCAGGAATTGTCACCTCGCCCCCCTGTGAAGTGAACGGGAACTTCTCGGTGAGCAGTCGGCTGATAGTCTCCGCTGGGGAATGGTTCAGCAAAGCAGTCTATCTGCCAGGTCACTCATCAAGAGGTCACCCAATGTCAAAAAATATCCGAGTCTGGTAAGTGAGGAACAGAGGAAAGAATAAGTCATCCTGGTCTTAATCCAAATCAGGAATTTATTAAAATTGGTACAAAGCATAGAACAACTTCTAATTTACAGGCATGTAGTTTGTGTTTCATTCTGATGTAAGAGCTGTATTAGGATTGTTCACTATTCAGGATTGTATCAGAACAGCAAAGAATGTTTCCCCCACTTTGAAATCACGGCGTGAGTGAGGTGGACCTGATATCTGGTTTATTCTGAGACAGCTGATTGTAATGCAGAGTGTGTCTGGAACGCTTTCTTGGTAAAAGCTCCAGAAGTGTTGGAAGGTTCATCCAAACTATGTATAAATCATTACTGCGTTCCTGAGATCAGCAATGGTGTATTCACATTGGGAATACTGCAAAGCTGGGTTGTTAGAATGATACCGGGGCTGACTTACTTTCAAAACGAGAATAGTTTTCACACAACAAGTTGGTTTTCCATTGTATATCGATGATTAAAGGCGATCATTAGAGGTTGATATTTTGACGTTGATTTATTCCAATTTAGTGAGCGAAAGCTGAATACTACTATCCGTTTTTGAAATATAAATTTAGAGCACCAAATTCATTTTTTCCAATGAAGGGGAAATTTAGTGTGGTCAATCCCCCGACCCTGCACATCTTTGGGTTGTGGGGGCGAGACCCACACAAACACGGGGAGAATGTGCACTCCAGGCGGAAAGTGACCCAGAGCCGGGATCGAACCTGGGACCTCGGCGCCGTGAGGCAGCAGTGTGTATACTATTGTCCTGATTCTGAAGATGTAACTTGGGTTGATGTTCATTTATTTTATTCACAGATCCTTCCGATTGCACTGATGCCACAGGAGCACTACTGCCACCACCAATAGAACAGATCTTACTGCAGGCGACTGTAACCTTAACCTGCGTCATTTCGAATGCTCCTTATGGAGCCAACGTGTCCTGGAGTGAAGCGAAGAAGCCGCTGAAATCAGAGATTGCCGAGCAGCCTGGGGCAGATACCGAGAGCGTGGTCAGCAAATTAAACATCTCGACACAAGCCTGGCTGAGTGGAACTGTGTTTGACTGTGTGGCGAGCCATCAGGACCTGCCAACTCCTTTGAGAAATTCGATCCGTAACAAAATAGTTGTGCGCCTAGATTGGAGCAACAAATTAGTCATTGTGTCTATTTATACTGTCAGTGCAACGGGCAATATTTAGTATTCAATTTATTTCTTGTCTACTTTGATGGGTAATTCCATAACTAAATACCCTGTAGACTGCAGAATAATGAACTGAAAGCGATGATATTGGGTTTCCAAGGAGTAAGACCGTCGACTATCAGACGTAAGAGGAAATGTAGGTCATTGGGCCATCGAGACTGCCAGCATTCAGTTACATCATGACTGATCTGATTTTCAATTCGACTTTCTCGCCTTAACCCCAAATCCCTTGACTTCCTTACTGATTAAAAATCTGTCCATCTCAACCTTGACCATACTTAAGACCACACCCCTACTTCGCTCTGCATTTAAGAATTCCGCCGATTCCCTACACCCTGAGATAATAAATTGCGCCTCGTGTCTGCCTTTACTTTGAGATTATATCCTCTGGTCCTGGACTCTTGCACAAGGGAAAGCAACTTTTCAACATCTACCCTATCAAACTCTCTGAGAATTATTTATGTCTCATTTAGGCCGCCTTCGTTCTTCAAATCTCCCGTGAGTATTGGCCCAATCTACTCAGCCCCTCTGTCGGAGCGTTTTCATGGACTGAGTATTGAGCTGACTTTTAGGTAGGCTTCCTCCTTCTAAGTTACAGCTCAGCTGTATACAAATACCTGCAGACACATCAACTCTGGTTAAGACAACTTTATTTTTCCAAGCTTGGTCAATGTATGAGGGAGAGTGATTTGGATAAATGCCCAACCCATTCTATTTTACAGTGGCACAAGCGCCACAATTATACAAGTTTCCAAAAATCAATCGCCCGCCCCAGTTGGGCTTGATCCAATCCTTGGAGCTGTCAATTTTATTTTGGACAATGATGTTTACTTTAAGCAACATGATGACTGTGATCAGCTCATGATGTAACTCCATCCTGCCACATGTTGTTTACCAGGACACTTTATCCGATATGTTTGGCTTTGCTCGCATTCCCATGTTGCTTATCTCAGCCAGTTCCTGCCCACCTCATTGTTCATCTGGGTGCAGGATGTTGAAGTTGGTTCCTCTTTACACCATGAATTGTCTGAGATAAGGTGTTGGGGCCACTGATAAGAATTGATTATTCATCTGACTGTGTTATTGCTGAACGCACTATTTCTGTCTAATTCTGTTGTCTTAAAAACATCGGTAAATTAGCCAGCTTAATTCATGCATTGCAGCCACTGCTTTTAGCAAGAGTTTAAATGCTTGTTACTGCTTTGTTCTAAAAAATGCGTGTTTAATGGTTAATAATGATTACAGGGTATAATTCATATGATTAGTCTCAATAATCAATAAACTAACTTATGTAGAACTATTCTGGTGTTATCCTTGCTATCCGGCTTCATGGGGTCTTATCTGAGGACACCCCACTTCACCCTCCTCATGAGATATTCCCTCCACACCCGGGATTATTTGGACTGCTTTCGAAATCAATATGTCTTCCTTAGATAAGAGTGCCAAAACTGTTCAAAATATAACAGGTGTGGCCTAACCAGTGCACTGTATAGTTTCAGCAAGACTTCCCTATTCTTATATTCCATTCCCTTTAGAACTTGCATACTTGCCTTTTTTGATTTCTGCACGAGGACCCCCAAATACCTCGTTGCTGCAGATTTCATTTAAATTATATCCAAGTCCTTTATTGTTCGTATCAAAATACATAATCTCACATTTCCTACATTATCTTCCATCTGCCAAGTTTTCCCCCAGTCACTTAACCTGTCTACATCCCTGTGTATATTCTTCATGCCATCTGCATCACTTGCCTTCCGACCTATTTTAGTCTCATCCCAAAACTTGACAATAATGCGCTCACTTATCAAGCGCTGTTTTGAAATTCAGATGGTGACAACTACTGATTCTGCTTTCTCCAGGCTGCTTGTTGTCACCTCAAATAATTGCAATAAATTTGTCAACCATCATTTGCCCTTCATGAAACCGTGCTGACTCTGCTTGATTCTATTTTTATATTTCTAAATGCTTTATATATTTCTATATGATTTGCTAATAAATCTATTGTAATGGACATTAACAGGTCATTGGCCTTTACTTACTAATTATTGTATCCCTCCGTTTCATAATAAGGTGTTGCATTTTCATTTTGCTAATCCTCAGGGAGTAAGGTAGGGGGAATCTGGAGTGGAATTTATGCACCAACAGACAACATTTGGGCCGAATGGCCTGCTTCTGTGCTGTACACTTTCTGAAGCTTTTCCGTCCAACCCAGTAAATTCTCAGGGGGAAAGGGTTGTGCCACTTCTGCCCCGAGTGGGAAACCGGACAGATCCCAAAGTGGAAAATGGAAAGTTTGAAAATCCAACACAAAACACATTTCTCTCACATCTGACCCGCGGTTCCAATGTCTCCGGAATTCCCCATTTTATTGACATTTATTGTACATTTTGTGCAGATCCCAATCCGCGGGAACCGTCCGTCTCTGTCCTCCTGCCCTCGGCTGAAGACGTCTCCGCTCAGAGATTCGTCTCCCTCAGCTGCTTAGTGAGAGGTTTCTCCCCCCGAGAGATCTTCGTCAAGTGGACCGTCAATGACAAGCCGGTGAATCCCGGGAACTACAAGAACACCGAGGTGATGGCGGAGAACGGCAATAGCTCCTTCTTCATGTACAGCCTGTTATCCATTGCAGCGGAGGAGTGGGCCAGCGGCGCTTCTTACTCCTGTGTGGTGGGACATGAAGCCATCCCCTTGAAGATCATCAACAGGACGGTTGATAAATCCAGCGGTAAACCTGGTTTTGTGAACATTTCCCTCGATCCGATGGATACCGTTCATTCATGTCAATGACCATCTATTACTAACATTTCAATCTGCAAGAAAAATAATAACGTTTTTTTTCTCCAAATGTGATTTAAATACACAACCGCTTAATTAATGGAGCTTCCACTTTGCTCGATTAGGCCTATTTAATAAGACACGGAGTTGGACAGGTCTTGGACCAAGAATTGTAAAACCAGTGCTCGCAGCTCTGAAAAACCTTGGTGTGTGGCAGAATGAGACACATTAACTGCAGGATTCAGCAAAATATCTTCATTGACTTTCCTCCCACTGAGTAGCAATCGGACAATTCCCCATTTCAGACAATCAAGACGTCACATGTGGATCTCGGTGTTCCTGCTTCTCTCATTGTCCATCCCTTTAAAATTGATGTCAGCTTTAAATTGCTGCACCACCCCCACTGGGAACTGAATTCAGGGTCAAAGATGGGGAAAGACACATTGTTAACCCACTGTACCCTCACTACACCAAAAAGAGAGGAGGAGGGCCACTAACTAATCCTACTTACCTCCCAAACAAAGAGCGTGAGCGGAATTAGTGAACCCACACTACCGAAATTACTCGAAGAAAGAGAGAGGAGCGTTAAAGAATATACTGTCCCCCACTTCCTTAAAAAAAGAGGGTGAGTGGCCTGAGTGAACACAGTGTACCCCGGCCTTTCTCCCTGTGTCTGCGTGTGTTTCCTCCGGGTGCTCCGGTTTCCTCCCACAAGTCCTGAAAAACGTGCTTGTTCGGTGAATTGGACATAGTGAATTCTCCCTCTATGTACCCAAACAGGTGCCGGAGTGTGATAATAAAGATTATTATTATTACTTTAACCCCATTGCACAACGAAAGGGGAGGGGGGGGCATGAGTTAATGCAATGTCCCCCACTACCCCATGAAAGAGAGGGAGCGGAGCATTAATGAACCCACTGTACCTAATTTCCCAAACAAAGAGAGGGTCAGCGGAATTAGTGAATCTACTGCACCCTCACTTTCACAGCAAAGAGAGATGGCGGGGCATTACTTAATGCACTGTACCCCACTTCCCCAGCAAAGGGAGGGAGAGGGCATTACTTAATCCATTGTACCCCCACTTCCCAACACAGAGAGGGGACGTTGCGTTTGTGAATCCACTGTACCCGCACTTCCCAAAAATCGAGAGGGTGAGGGGCACTAGTGAACCCAACTCTGCCACCACTTTCCAAGCAAAGAGAGGAAGGGGGAAATTGTTAATCCAAATGCACTCCCACTTGCAAACAAAAAGAGAAAAAGAGAGCGTGGGGCATGAGTGAATCCCACTTTCCCAGCAAAGAGAGAGGGAGGAGCATTAGGTAAACCACTGTATCCGAATTCCCCAACTGAGAGAGGGGGGATTATTTAATCCACTGTACCCGCCCTATCCCAACAAAGATAGGGGAAGGGCATTATTTAATCAAAAGATAGAGGTAGGGGCATTAGCTCATCCACTGTGCCCCCACTTCCCCAACAAAGAGAGGGCGAGGGGCATAAGTGAATCAACTGTATCCCCACTTCCCAAACAAATAGAGGGAGGGGCATGGGTGAACCCAATGTACATCCCCAGCAAAGAGAGTGGGGGCGTGAGTTGATCCACTGTACCCCCACTTTCCCAGCAAAGGGGAGGGAGGGGCGTTAGCTAATCCACTGTACCCCCTTTTTCCCAGCGAAGAGAAAGGAGAGAGCATTAATTCATGCACTATACTCACTTTCCCAGCAAAGAGAGGAATGGGGGCATTAGTTAATCTACTGTACCCCCACTTCCAAACAGAAAGAGGCTGAGTGGCATGAGTGAACCCACGGCACCCCAACGTTCCCAACAAAGAAAGAGGGAGGAGCATTACTTAAACCACTGAGGAGAAAGAGGACATGCTGGAAATCTCAGCAGGTCTGGCAGCATCTTAAGGGAGGGAAAGAGCTCACATTCCGAGTCCAATGACTGTTTGTCACTTAAACCACTGTACTAGTTTTCCCCAACTAAGAGAGGGGGAGGGATATTTGTTCATCAACTGTACTCCAACTGTCCCAACAAAGATAGGGGAAGGGCATTATTTAATCCAAATTATACCCACTTCCCCAACAAAGAGAGGGAGTGGGGCACTAGTTGATCCATTTTATGTCCACTCCCCAGTAAAGAGAAGGGGTTATTAGTTAACCCACTATACCCCTATACTACCCAAAAAAGTGAGCGTTGGAGCAATAGATAATCTACTGCACTTCCACTTCACAAACAAAGGGGGATTATTAGTTAGCCCACTGTGCCGCCCACAACCCCAGGAAAGATAAAGGAGTGGAATTGGTTAATCCATTGTTCCCCCACTGCTCAATCAAAGAGAGGGAAGGCGCATTAGTTAATCCACCGAACCCCCACTTCCCGAACAAAGATGTGGAGGGCATTACTTAATCTACTTTAATCCCACTTACTCAACAACGAGAGGGAAGGGGAATCAGTTAATCCATTGTATCCCCACTGCCCCGACAAAGAGAGGGAGGGGCATTAGATAATCCAAAATCCCCCACTTCCCTAACAGAGAGAGTGGGAGGAGCATTAGCTAACCCGTTGTATCCCCATTAACCCAGGAAAGAGAGGGAGGGAATTAATTCATCCAACGTACCCCCATTACCACGCCAAAGTTAGACCAGGGGCAATAGTTCATCCACTGTACTCCCACCTCACCAAAAAAGATAGTGGGCAATTAGTTAATCCACTATACCCCCACTACCCCAACAGAGAGGGGGGATCATTAGTTAATCCAGCCCCCCCCCCCACATCCCCTGAAAAGAGAGAGGGAGTAGCATTCGCTAATCTACTGCACCCCCCACTCCCCAAAAATGAGAGAGGGTGGTGCATTAGGTAATCCACTGCACAGCCACTTTCCCAACAGAGAAAGTGGAAATGAAATGAAATGAAAATCGCTTATTGTCACAAATAGGCTTCAAATGAAGTCACTGTGAAAAGCCCCGAGTCGCCACATTCCGGCGCCTGTTCGGGGAGGCTGGTACGGGAAGTAGTTACGCGCGATTTTATCTCTACTTTTCCAATAAAATCAAGAGGAAGGCCATTAATGAACTTTCTGCATCTCCACCTCCTCAGCAGGTAGACCCCACCGGGAATTTGCTAAGCTGACCAGAGAAATGAGACGATTAGCCCACTATCCTCCCAATGTCTAAGCAGGGTTTTGGGCAGCGGACGGGTCTCTACTCTAAGGACTCAGTTACTGACATTACAAGACTGATTATAGCTTACTGGCCGAAGATTTGACCAGACCATCATGTGAAAAATGTTCTCAAAATACCTACTTATGCAAATGAATGTTAATGTTTTTGGCACTCTTTTTCCTCTTATCCGTATGTTAAGACTATTTCCCCGTAATACAAATCCAGACTGGTGATTGGATTCTCCCTGGGTTTTCACTGTTCTCTCCTGAGGCTCCTCCTTGTATTTTTGCAAACGGTCACATGATATCACCTTGAATCTGACAGAAAACACATTTAATGAAAAAAGTAATGAAAATCGCTTATTGTCACAAGTAGGCTTCAAATGAAGTTACTGTGAAAAGCCCCTAGTCGCCATATTCCGGCGTCTATTCGGGGATACTGGTACGGGAATAGAACCGTGCTGCTGGCCTGCATTGGGCTGCTTTAAAAGCCAGCTCTTTAGCCCTGTGCTAAACCATGCAAAATGTTTGCACCGTCAGGATCAGACTCGGTTATTTACACCCGGTGAAATAGCAAAAATATTTCAAATGACAAAGCTATAGATAGCAGATATAAATGCCCTGGCACACACAGATAAACAGGCACAAACACTACACATACACACTCACGTACACCCACCCACAAGCAAACACATGGACAGAGATACAAATACACACGCACATGGAAGCACACACATGAACATACACCCAGGCAGATCGAAACACACAGATATTGAAACAAAAACACGCTCAACAATGTACCAACAGACGCACAAACACAAAAAACACACGCACATACATGCCCAAATGCACACAGGCACACAAGTGTGCACAAATATGTACACACAGATACACAAAGATGGAAACGCAAACATATAAAACCAGTCAAGATTGACACAATGACATAATACACAAGTGTAACCAACAATATCCACATCAGCGCAACTTCACAATTACAGAAATTAGGCAGTAAGACAAACACAATCATCCATATCAGGACAATTACGGGCAAACAGATTAGCATATATGAACACACAAGCGCGTGCATATACGAACAGTAACACTTTCAATGATGCACAAGTAGACATGAACATTATCACACGTATACACAGGCTAACACAAACACACATTAGCACACATGGAGACATCAATACACATCAATAAATAGTTATAATCAACCATCAATGCGTAAATACACACATTAACAAACACATAGAAACGCACTGATGCAGACACAAAGATTACGACACTGACATGTATGTAGCAGCTTGTGACTAGTGGTGTGCATCAGGGGTCTGTGCTGGGACCACAACTTTTCACAATATACATTAATGATCTGGAAAAGGGAACCGTAGTCACTGTTGCTAAGTTTGCAGATGATACAGAGATCTGCAGAGGGACGGGTAGTATTGAGGAAGTACGAGGGCTGCAGAAGGATTTGGACAAGCTAGGAGAGTGGGCAATGAAGTAGCAAATGAAATACAATGTGGAAAAGAGCGAGGTTATGCACTTTGGAAGGAACAATGGAGGCATAGACTATTTTGAAAATGGGGAAATGCTTAGGAAATATGAAGCACAAAGGGGCTTGGGAATCATTGTTCACGATTCTCTTAAGGTTAACATGTAGGTTCAGTTGGCGGTTTGGAAGGCAAATGCAATGTTAGCATTCATGTCGAGAGGGCTAGAATACAAGACCAGGTATTTACTTCCGAGGCTGTATAAGGCTCTGGTCAGACCCCATTTGGAGTATAGTGAGCATTTCTGGGCCCCATATCGAAGGAAGGATGTGCTGGCCTTGGAAAGGGTCCAGAGGAGGTCCACAAGAATGATCCTTGGAATGAAGAACGGTTGAGTACTCTGGGTCTGTACTCGTTGGAGATTAGAAGGATGAAGTGGCATCTTCTTGAAACTCACAGGATACTGCGAGACCTGGATAGAGTGGACGTGGAGAAGATGTTTCTACTTTGTAGAAAAACTAGAAACAGATGACACAATCTCCTTTAAAACAGAGATGAGGGGAAATTTCTTCAGCCAGAGTGTGGTGAATCTTTGGAACTCTTTGTCGCAGGAGGTTGTGGAGGCCAAATTACAGAGTGTATTTAACACAGAAATAGATAAGTTCTTGATTAATAAGGGGAACAAGGTTTAGGGAAGAAGGCAGGAGAATGGGGTGAGAAACATATCAGCCATGATTTAATTGCGTAGCAGACTCGCTGGACCAAGTGGCCTAATTCTGCTCCTATGTCTTATGGTCATATTGTCTTATGGAACGCAAATATACACATGAACATATATAGATACAGGATACTGCGAAGTCTGGATAGAGTGGACATGGGACTATGTTTCCACTTGTAGGAAAAACTAGAACCAGTGCACACAATCTCAGACTAAAGGGACGATCCATTAAAACAGAGATGAGGAGGAATTTCTTCAGCCAGAGGGCGGTGAATCTGTGGAATTCTTTGCCGCAGAAGGCTGTGGAGGCCAAATCACTGAGTATCTCTAAAACAGAGATAGATAGGTTTTTGATTAATAAGGGGATCAGAGGTTATGGGGAGAAGGACGGAGAAAGGGGAAGAGAGAAATATCAGCCATGATTGAATGGCGGAGCAGATTCGATGGCCCGAGTGGCCTAATTCTGCTTCTGTGTCTTATAGTCTTAAATATTACTAGGCAGGAAAGCAGAAACACATATTAACACAGATATTAATATATAAACATAGACTTCAAAACACAGCCATACATATAGATACAAAAGCGAAACTAAGCACACACAGCCGCTGACACACAAATGTACAGATCAATACTCATTGAAACATGAACACACACAATAATTTTACACAGACATCTGGAAACACAAAAGAAGAGTAAAGCAAAACGCGAGATCCGCATCCACACAGACACAAATGCTAAAGAACAAACACAAACACCAGGCATTGATCAAAGTATAATTCAAGCCTACGATTTACTGGACATTCCCTACAACAATTGTCCCTATTACATAATGATCAGGCAAACACAATGAAACAACGTTCTTATTGAGAAAGTGATTGAAGTCAATGACGTGCCAAGTGCTTCCTTCATAAGTAAGCTAACAAGATGGGAACTCACATCCTAGCTCTTCAACAACTAAATTCACAGTTTACAAATAAGTAACTCAGTGAAAATCCTTCAGTATCCATCATAATCAACCCATCAGGGGCTGGTGTAGCACACTGAGCTAAATCGCTGGCTTGTAAGGCAGGCCAGCAGTACGGTTCAATTTCCGTACCAGCCTCCCCGAACAGGCGCTGGAGTGTGGCGACTAGGGGCTTTTCGCAGTAACTTCATTGAAGCCTACTTGTGACAATAAGCGATTTTCATTTTCATTTCATTTTACGTTCATAATATTCTCCAATCACAGATCGTATGAAATTATTCAAAAATCAACTTATTCGGAAGAAAAGTTGCCATCCTTTCAGACAAAGACTGAATGAGGAATGTAAAGGAAGAACAACTGTTGGGATAGTTACAGAGATCGGTTGCTGAGTGTCACAAACTCAACAGTAGATATGCAAAGAAAAATGTATTAGAGATAGAATTATCAGCTCAACAAAGAGAAACGAGATTGTTAAAAATATATCCTGGATTAATAAACAATCTGATTATATTTATTTGGCTCTATCCCAGTAGATACCACAGACCACACCTGGACTGAAGGCTATTCGGATGATAACGGGAACATCTGGACAAGCGCTTCCACATTCATCACCCTGTTCTTCCTGAGCATTTCCTACAGCGCTGCAGTCACTCTGGTGAAGGTGAGAAGATTCAATCCACTCACACTTCAAACTGACAGAAGCCGTTTAAAAAAAAACTCTGAATGTTTGATTGATTAAAAGCTCTAACATCAATGTCCCCGATCATAAACATCTGCTTCATAATTTTCTCTCTCTTTTACAGATCAAGTGATGGCTTGACTTTCAGACGCTATAGATTATCCTGAGCTGTTTATTACGATCTGTGTGTGACATAAATACAATATATCCTCTTGGTGACTCTAACAGTAAAATTCACTCAGTTTATTATTCTGCATCTGTATCTGAGATAATTGTTCTGTATTTTCTGTCTTCAGTTTGAAATGTACAAGATTATTATGGCTCTAATGTAATTGTCGCTAATAGTAATTCCCCTAAATGTAATGTATAAATAATTAACTTATTTCGTTCCTTATTCACAACTGTTGCCTTCCCTTTATGTTGAGCACCTGTTCTCTCTTTCTTGTGTTTGTTACAGTTGTACATATATGTGACTGCTCAGAGGGCATGTGTTCTGTTCTCAATGTGACTCTCAATCGTTATGTTCACTTTTGTTCAGTTCAGGATAAACGTTTTTGCAATATTTTCCCTGAGATTTTAATAAACAATGAATGAAAAATTAAGAGAATAAGACTTTACTGAACTCCTTTAACCCAACCCCATCGGCACCGCTCCATTATCCCATCATAGTTTTATCCCCTTTCCCAGACACATATTTCTCACCAGTCCTGTGTGGGATGTGTCTGAACTCAAGGCCCCTCAGCAAGCCACTACGCCACCCACCAGTCCATTCGTGTAAAGCCACCTTCACCACTGCCTTCTAATGGTAAACTCCAGATTCAGAATGATTGTCCAGCGCGGAAAACCTTGGTATAACCACTTATACTCTGGTCGGTCACAATCACATGTCAGGTACATAAGAACATAAGAACTAGGAGCAGGAGTAGGCCACCTGGCCCCTCGAGCCTGCTCCACCATTCAATGAGATCATGGCTGATCTTTTGTGGACTCAGCTCCACTTTCCGGCCCGAACACCATAACCCTTAATCGCTTTATTCTTCAAAAAACTATCAATCTTTATCTTAAAAACATTTCATGAAGGAGCCTCAACTGCTTCACTGGGCAAGGACTTCCATAGATTCACAACCCTTTGGGTGAAGATGTTCCTCCTAATCTCAGTCCTAAATCTACTTCCCCTTATTTCGAGGCTATGCCCCCTGGTTCTGCTTTCACCTGCCAGTGGAAACAACCTGCCCGAATCTATCCTATCTATTCCAAACAGCAGAGGTGCTGCTTCATCAGAGGCTGCAACATGGAGTGTCTGAAGGACGAAAGTTTCCTTTACACTGCCCTGTCTAATGCTCCAAGGGTCATCGCAGATAGTGTTAAATGCAGAGAAAATATTTATTATCCCTTTATTCTTTCATTGGATGCGGGTATGGCTGGAAGGGCCATCCCTCATTTCCCTTGAACGGTTTGTATTTGTCGTCCATTTGAGAGGCGGTTAACTGTCAACCACATTTCTGTGGGTGTGGAGTCACATGTAAGCGAGGCCGCGTAAGAATGGCAAATTTCCTCCCCTTGAAGACATTAGTGAAGGCGATGGTTTCTACGACAATCTATAATAGTTGTCATGATCACCATGACTGAACCCGGAGTTCAATTCCAGATTTTGATAATTGAATTCAAATTCCACCAACTCCTATATTGGGGTTTGATTCAGAGTCCACAGAATTTTAGCCTGGTTTATCTCTATCTTGACCAATTAAACTCTTACAAGGCATACACGTCACCATCCAGCTTCTCGATGACAATTAGGGATGGGCAATAAACTGGATGCCCGCATTGCATGAAAGAATAATGAACAAATGAATATACCACGGAGACAGAACAGTTAACACAAACCATGGGACAATTCCTCGAGACTGGGGTCGATCTGACACCGACACACAATCGAGTTGTAATCCTACAAATTACTTCCACAATTTGGGATTAACCAGGAACACAATGGAGCACACATCGTGGAAATTCCCGTGCACCACAGACTGTCTGACGGAACAAAAGAGCATAAATAATGGGAGCTGTTCCCAGAGAATGGGGCGTGGCACACAGACGCCAGCTTTAATTATTCCGTTAAACAGACAAGCATAAACTTTCTCCCCCTGTTCTGAAGATACAAACGCTCAGTTTACTGCTATGGCCATAGTGACTGTCTGTTCCCACCTTTTCAGTTAAAGACATTAACTATGTCTCTCTGTCTCCTGTTTCGCTGCTTAACATCTCCCTGATCAGCACCATTCCCTCTGATACAATCCCCCTGAACTCACAGAGCAACACCCCAGGGATCCTCTCTCCCTGCTCCATTCCCTCTGACACCATCCCCCTGCACTCACTGGACATCACCCCAGGGATCCTCTCTCCCTGCTCCATTCCCTCTGACACCATCCCCCTCAACTCACTGAGAATCACCCCAGGGATCCTCTCTCCTGCTCCATTCTCTCTGACACTATCCCACTGAACTCACTGAGAATCTCCCCAGGGATCCTCTCTCCTGCTCCATTCTCTCTGACACTATCCCACTGAACTCACTGAGAATCTCCCCAGGGATCCTCTCTCCCTGCTCCATTCTCTCTGACACCATCCCCCTGAACTCACTGAACATCGCCCCAGGGATCCTCTCTCCCTGCTCCATTCCCTCTGATACCATACCCCCGAACTCACTGGACATCACCCCAGGGATCCTCCCTCCCTGATCCATTCCCTCTGATACCATTCCCCTGAACTCACTGGACATCACCCCAGGGATCCTCTCTCCCTGCTCCATTCCCTCTGACACCATACCCCCGAACTCACTGGACATCACCCCAGGGATCCTCTCTCCCTGCTCCATTCCCTCTGACACCATCCCCCTGCACTCACTGGACATCACCCCAGGGACCCTCTCTCTCTGCTCCATTCCCTCTGACACCATCCCCCTGAACTCACTGAAAATCACCCCAGTGATCCTTTCTCCCGGCTCTATTCCCTCTGACAGCTTCTCCCTGCACTCAATCCACGGTGTCGCTCTTGATGCTCTATTCCCTCCGATCAACAGTAACAAAAGTTCCCAAGGACCATGGCTGCTCTTGCCTTTTTGCGGGAGAGCTGACTCGTGGTGATTTTAGATGAGAGTCACTGCACCTCAGCTGAGGGACAAGGTTGAAAAGGCATGGATCACACCAGCCGGTACATGAATTGAACTCACGCTGTCTGCTTCACTACTAGCCAGCCAGCCAACTGAAATATCGACTCCTTCACTCTAGTACCATCTCCATGAACTTACGAACTTACTGGACATCATTCCAGGGATGCTCTCTGCCGGATCAATTCCCTCTGATACCATCTCCCTAAAGTAACTGAACATCCACGGGTTCTGTCTTGTTTCCATCTGCTCACTGACCGTTGGGGACTTCTAAACAGAGGGCAGGCTGGCGACCTTAGAGGAACTGACAGAGAGGCTGCAGCTGCCAACGGGAACAAACTCTGGAACATAGAATGTACAGTGCAGAAGGAGGACATTCGGCCAATCGAGTCTGCACCAACCCACTTAAGCCCTCACTTCCACCCTATCCCCGTAACCCTATAACCCCTCCTAACCTTTGTCGTCACTAAGGGCAATTTATCATGGCCAATCCACCTAACCTGCACGTCTTTGGTTTGTGGGAGGAAACTGGAGCACCCGGAGGAAACCCACGCAGACACGGGAAGAACGTGCAGACTCCACACAGACAGTGACCCAGCGGGGAATCGAACCTGGGACCCTGGCGCTGTGAAGTCACAGTGCTAGCCACATGTGCCACCGTCTTAACATACAGGTTCTGAACTTTCCAGGTAAGGAGACTGCAAGATACCCACGGACCCTAGATGCACAATGCCCGAAGGAGTACAGGTAACCTGGGAGGGAGGAACTGCGGGGAGTTGTACGGATTACTATTAGAAAAGGTACAGTCCCCACTGGACGAAACACGGGAAAAATGTAACGTACCAGTTGGGATGGAAATAGGTTGGGGACTCTGGTCAGAACCCCTGAACAGGGCCATGAAGCTTTAGGCCATTACGCAAAGCTAAGCTTCATGCAACTGAAAGTATTGCACAGAGTGCACCTGACAAGAACCACAATAAGGAGGTGGAGGACAAATGGTAATGGTGTCAGGGAGGCGCAGCCAACCACACCCGCATGTTCTGGATATGCCCCTTACTTGACGGATTTTGGACAGCCTTCATTGAGGCAATGTCCAAGGTTGTGAGGGTGGACCCGTGCCCGCGGAATGGCAGTATTCGGGGTATCGAACCAGCCAAAACTATTCATGGGGAAAGGGGTCGACCCTCTTGCCTTTGCTTCCCTAATCGCCCACCGAGGAATCCTGCTCAGCTGACGATCAGCAGCATGACTCACAACAGCAGACTGGCTGGCAGACGTGTCGCAATTTCTCCACCTGGAGTAAATAAAATTTGCCATTTGAGGGTCGGAGGAGGGCTTCCAAAACACGAGGAGAGCATTCATCACGTGTTCCAACACCGTTCCGAAGCCAACAGCCAAAAGAGCGAGGGGAGGGTAAGTTTGTGTGCGAACAAGGAACAAAGAAAATTACAGCACAGGAACAGACCCTTCGGCCCTCCCATCCTGCAGGCTGTTTAACACAGGGCTAAATCGCTGGCTTTGAAAGCAGACCAAGGCAGCCAGCAGCACGGTTCAATTCCCGTACCAGCCTCCCCGAACAGGCGCTGGAATGTGTCGACTAGGGGCTTTTCACAGTAACTTAATTTGAAGCCTACTTGTGACAATAAGCGATTTTCATTTCATTCATTACCTAAACCTTTCGCCTATTTTCCAAGGATCTACTTACCTCTGTTCCCCGCCCGTTCATATATCTGTCTCGGTGCATCTTAAATGATGCTATCGTGCCCGCTTCTAACACCTTCGCTGGCAAAGCGTTCCAGGCACCCACCATCCTCTGCGTAAAACACTTTCCACGCACATCTCCCTTAAACTTTCCCCCTCTCACCTTGAAATCGTGACCCCTTGTAATTGACACCCCCACTCTTGGAAAAAGCTTGTTGCTATCCACCCTGTCCATACCTCTCATAATTTTGTAGACCTCAATCAGATCCCCCTCAACCTCCGTCTTTTCAACGAAAACAATCCTAATCTACTCAACCTTTCTTCATAGCTAGCACCCGCCACACCAGGCAACATCCTGGAGAACCTCCTCTGCAACCTCTCTAAATCATCTACATCCTTCTGGTAATGTGGCGACCAGAACCGCACGCAGTATTCCAAATGTGGCCTAACCAAAGTCCTATATAACTGTAACATGACCTGCCGACACTTGTACTCAATACCCCGTCCGATGACGGCAAGCATGCTATATGCCTCCTTGACCACTCTATCGACCTGCGTTGCCACCTTCAGGGTACAATGGACCTGAACTCCCAGATCAATCTGTATATCAATTTTCCCCAGGACTCTTCCATTGACCGTATAGTGCGCTCTTGAATTGGATCTTCCAAAATGCATCACCTCGCATTTGCCTGGATTGAACTTCATCATCCATTTCTTTGCCCAACTCTCCAATCGATCTATATTTTGCTGTATTCTCTGACAGTCCCCCTCGCTATTTGCAACTGCACCAATCTTAGGATCATCTGCAAACTTGCTAATGAGACCACCTATACCTTCCTCCAGATCATTTATGTATATCACAAACAACAGTAGTCCGAGCACGGATTCCTGTGGAACACCACGAGTCACCCTTCTCCATTTTGAGACACTCCCTCCCACCACTACTCTCTGTCTCCTGTTTCCCAGCCAGTTCTTTATCCATCTAGCTAGTACACCCTGAACCCCATCCGACTTCACTTTTCCCATCAACCTGCCATGGGAAATTTTATCAAACGCCTTACTGAAGTCCATGTATATGACATCTACAACCCTTCCCTCATCAATGAACTTGGTCACTTCCTCAAATAATTATATTAGGTTTGTAAGAGATTACCTTCCCTGCACAAAACCATCCTGCCTATCACTGATATGTCTATTTTCTTCCAAATGTGAATAGATCCTATCCCTCAGTATCTTCTCCAACAGTTTGCCTATCTCTCACGTCAAGCTCACAGGTCTATAATTCCCTGGATTATTCCTGCTACCCTTCTAAAACAAAGGGACAACATTAGCAATTCTCCAGTTCTCTGGGACCTCACTCGTGCTCAAGGATGCTGCAAAGATATCTGTTAAGGCCCCTGCTATTCCGTCCCTCGCTTCCCTCAATAACCTGGGATAGATCCCATCCAGACATGGGGACTTGACCACCTTAATGCCTTTTAGAATACCCAAATCTTCCCCCTTCCATATTCCGACTTGACCTAGAGTATTTAAACATCCATCCCTAACCTCAACATCCGTCATGTCCCTCTCCTTGGTGAATACCCATGCAAAGTACTCATTAAGAATCTTACCCATTTCCTCTGACTCCACGCATAAATTCCCTTTTGTCTTTGAGTTACCCTTTCTCTAGTTACCGTCTTGCTCCTTCTATACGAATAAAAGGCTTTGGGTTTGATATATGTGTGAGGGAGGGGGCAAACGGAGCGAACGAGACAGCAGAGAACAGATAGGGAGGGGACGAGATTTGGAGGAAGACGAGGGAGAGAGGAGGGGAGGCTGGAGCATCGCCAGATCGGATAATAGGAGGCCGAGAGCAAGGCCACAAAGAACAGAACTCCTAGAGAAACACCGGAAACTAGAGGAGGGATGGGGGCGTGGGGGTGGTAGGGGGATCGGGGCCATTCTACAAAGTGGGAGAAGAGAAGGTGAAGGGGAAAGAGCTGCATATCTGTAAATAGATGGCAATCACCATCGTATGATATCTGATCGAATAAATTATTTTAAAACAACAGAAACGGGGTGGGGGGTTGGGGTGAGGGGTGGGGCAGATGTGGTCAATGAGTGGGTGGGAGTGGGAGTAAAGTTCTTGAATATTGTAATCGCTTCACATACCCTTGTTTATTGTACAATGTATGAAATCAAAAACTGCAATAAAAACATTTTTAAAAAATTGTTACATCTGCCATTGAGCGTGCAGTGTGGTTTGTTCGACCACTCTTTGCCTGCTATTTCATATGCACCTCATGTTAATTCCGAATGCTGGAGTATACAATTTGTCTTGTAAATAGTTTATTTTGTTCAGGACCACGAACTATTGTGGCTGTAACATCTTTGTAAACAAGCATGATTGCAGATTCTGCTTACTTCTAGATATATTAATAGTCCTTAACTTGATCATGAAGCACTGTTCAACCTAAAGCAACTCGTGATAATGGCGAAGGGAAAAACGAGCAGCTTCTTCAGCTCATTTCGGAACTTGGTCTGGGATACTGCATAGATGAAGGTGTTGTTGCAGGAACTGAGTAACTGAAGCATGTTGGTAGTTTCTTGAAAGATGAAGTGTGGGTCGTTGAAATCCAGACCGGTGAAGTACGCCTCAGCTGTAACCCGAACGTATAGGAAATGTCCAACATATGTGACCCAGAGGAGGAGGAAGCTGAGCGAGATGGCGAAGAGCAGGACAATCGACTTCTTGCGATTGGCAATCTCTGGATCTCCGTCACTCTCGGAGCCCTTCAGCCTCCTGCGAGCTCTGCTGGCTTCTACAATGTGTCTTACAGTCAGGGCGTTGAGCAGCAGAATGAAGAAGAACGGGAGAAAGGGGGTTAATATGTGGTCGAGCCAGTCATAGGCTTGCCACGATGGGATAGTGTAATAGCTGGATTTAATATCACAGAACCAGGGCACCCCGTCCAATATGTACAAGGGCTGGTAGGTGAAGTAAAAGGGGACGTTCTTGACGTAGCTCAGGGTGATGACCATTCCTATGACCAGCAGTGCGGTTTTCTCGGTGCAGTATCTGGTCTTCAGTTTCTGATAGCAGATGGAGACAAAACGGTCGAAGGTAAAGGCCACGGTCAGCCAGACTGAACCATCACGGGTCGCATACACGAGCACGGTGCTGACAGCGCATCCGGGGGTGATCGATAGGACACTGTACCTAAAGTAAATGCCACCAATCCGGTTGAGGATAACAGCGGTGACCATGACAAGGAAGTCAGTCACTGCTATCGCTACTAGGTAGTAGGTGATGCACCGAGAGAGTCCGCACCTTCCTCGGGATAGGATGATGATCGCCACCAAGTTGGCTGTAATAGAGAAAAAAGAGGCGTCACTGAGCAGACTCCAAAGACCAGCGATTCCCTGATCCATTCCGCTGCTGAATCCCTCCTGACCTGCCCATTTCGCACCTCCAGATTTCAATTAATCCAAAGGCATTACTACTTGATGCTAATCCAATGCTGGAATAAACGTTTGTCAATTCACAGAATATCGCAATCAGTCCCTGCAACAAACTCCGCTCTCCACTGGGCCCATTCCCGTGGCTGGCCATCCACTGAAGGTAGAGACCATTTATAATATTCAAGTCCTGTTTGACCGTGGGCTGAACTTCCAAACGCCCAGATTCCCAAACCGACCATAAGGCCGGACACTGCAAACTTCTACATTTCTCCACAGCTCATTGAATCGCCCGTCTGAAAGTCTGCCTTAGCTTAAGAGCTACTCAAACCCTTATTTACCCCTTTCATATATCTACACTCACAATGATTGTAATAGTTTTTGTGTGTCCCCTCCCAATTTGCATCGCCAGTGAACTCAACTGAAAGGGGCGGCACGGTCGCATAGTGGTAGCACAGTTGCTTCACAGCTCGAGGGTCTCAGGTCCCATTCCGGGCTTGGGTCACTGTCTGTGCAGGGTCTGCACATTCTCCCCTTGTCTGCCTGGGTCTCCTCCGGGTGCTCCGGTTTCCTCCTACAATCCAAAGATGTGCAGGTGAGGTGGATTGGCCATGTTAAATTGCCCTTTAGTGTCCAGAAAGGTTGGGTGGGGCTACTGGGTTACGGGGATAAGGTGGAGGTGTGGGCTTGGTTGGGATGCTTTTTCAAAGGGCCGGTGCAGACTCGATGGGCCGAATGGCCTCCTTCTGCACTGTAAATGCTATGATTCAATGATCCAAAACGGTTGTTCCCAATGATTAACTCACACCACATCTCGTTCAGCCATTACAAATGTGGTGCCTTCGATCACAGCGCCAGGGCCCCCGGGTTCAATTCTGGCCTTGGGTCTCTGTCTGTGTGGAGTTTGTACTTTCTCCCTGTGTCTGTGTGGTTTCCTCTGGGTGCCTCCCGCAGCCCAAAGATATGCAGGTTAGGTGGATTGGCTATTCTAAATTGTCCCTTCGTGTCTAAAACAGATGTGTAGGTTAGGTCAGGCTCAGGGGTTATTGGGAAAGCGCAGGGGACGGAGCCTGGGCGCAGTACACTTTCAGAGGTTGGTGCAAGTTCGAATGGCCTCTATTTGCACTGATTCTATGATTGCCTAATAACGCCTCTATTTCAACATTCTCCCGATTGTTTCAATTGCCTCATTGCCTTATTAGACTAGTCCCTCCCCGTTCCTGTGCCACTCTGCAGCCCAATAACGATTTGTAGTAAATGGTTGCAATGCTTAACAATATAACGTCCGTGCAATGGTAAACATTATCACTCATATTTCTGCAGTCTAATAAACAGTTGTTCTATAAGTGTGACGGGTAATTTATTGACCGTTTATTGTTCTGCTCTGTAATCAAAAATTAGTCGATGCACTCTCATATATCACAATGCAATAACCCTTTCAGCACGATCCTTAAAGGGAAGAGACAAGATTTCTGGAGATTCAGAAGAAAAACAAATATTATAGTTGAGATTCCTCTCTTACCTGGGGCACCAATAATAGCGAGTGCTGGGTAATAAACGGCATAAAATGGTCCATTCGCTGGTCCATGCATCGTCTTTCAGAAACCAATTGAATTATGCAAGGTGTACATACTCGCTCTGCAAGACTTCCAAATGATCCCTCATTTATAACAGTGAGAGTCTCCAGAGGGGCAATTAACTTCCAACATGCACTTTAGTTACAGATTGGTGAACAAACAAATTAAGAAACGAGTCCATGCCTTTCATTTGTTCCCTTAGGAAGGGGAGTGAATTCATTGCCAATGTGGCAGCACGGTAGCATTGTGGATAGCACAATTGCTTCACAGCTCCAGGGTCCCAGGTTCGATTCTGGCTTGGGTCACTGTCTGTGTGGAGTCTGCACATCCTCCCTGTGTGTGCGTGGGTTTCCTCTGGGTGCTCCGGTTACCTCCCACAGTCCAAAGACGTGCAGGTTAGGTGGATTGGCCACGATAAATTGCCCTTAGGGTCCAAAATTGCCCTTAGTGTTGGGTGGGGTTACTGGGTTATGGGGATAGGGTGGAGGTGTGGACCTTGGGTAGGGTGCTCTTTCCACGAGCCGGTACAGACTCGATGGGCCGAATGGCCTCCTTCTGCACTGTAAATTCTATGAAACTGCTGACTGCAGCTTCTGCGGTCCCTCCTAGCCCCAAGATAGTTCTCTGCATCTCCATCAATCAGAATTCCTCTTGTTAACTCTGAGCTGAAGTTTGATCTCTGATAAAAACCTGTCTCTTTCAATCTCTGACATATTGTGCTTTTAGTTGACGGATACGTGGTTTGCGTATTTGTAAGTGTTCTGGTGTTTAGTGTTGCATTGATACACTAATATTGAAAGATATTTGCAACGAAAGAACTTGAAATAACTCATCGCTAACATGGGAGGGCGGATGAGGTCGAGCCGATCGCAGGCAAATGCTTTGTCCTAATAAACCGTACATACTGAAAGTGCCTTAAAATGGTTCAGTATGAATTTAAAGTTTTAGTGAAGGAACAATTGATACCTGGCTGGTGGAATATCAATTCCGATATCATTGGGGCAAGTAATTATCGAGACACGACTCAGAAGCAATAGCACCAAGTGCAGTGAAAATGGAGGCACGATCCATAAAATCTAGAAATGAACATTTTTCGGACAGTGGGCTGTGGTGGTAAAATTACTGAATATATTTAAGAAGGAAATAGATTTCTGAACACTAAATGTGTCAAGGTGTATGGGGAATGTGCTGGGGTATAGTTTTAATAGAGAACTATTGAAATGAAATGAAAATCGCTTATTGTCACAAGTAGGCTTCAATGAAGTTACTGTGAAAAGCCCCTAGTCGCCACGTTCCGGCGCCTGTTCGGGAAGGTTGTTACGGGAATTGAACCGTGCTGCTGGCTTGCTTTGTCTGCTTTCAAAGCCAGCGATTTAGCCCTGTGCTAAACAGCCACATTGTGATCATGTTGGATGGAGGAACAGGCTCCAAGCGCCGAATGGCCTACTCCTACTACTATCTAAAATGTTTTTATATTTCGATGATGCACGGTTCTGTGTGGTATTACCTGAGATTGTACCTCGTAAACTACAGAGGCATTGTCTAGCTTAGTGCATCATTTCATTATAGTATAAAAGCAAATTACTGCGGATGCTGGAATCTGAAACAAAAGAGAAAATACTGGAAAATCTCACCAGGTTTGGCAGCACCTGTAGGGAGAGAAAAGAGCTAACGTTTCGAGTCCGATGACTCTTTGTCAAAGCAGTCATTGGACTTGAAACGTTAGCTCTTTTCTCTCCATTCTGATGCTGTCAGACCTGCTGAGATTTTCCAGCATTTACTCTTTTATTTCATTATAGTAGGTGCAGTATCAGTTACTGCTGTAATACACCATGCCATTGCTCATATCGCACTTGATTTGGCCACTGTTTATACTACACTGTGTTATGTTGTTATTAAAACTCCACGTGACTTCCGGTTGCGGCGATGACCAGCTGAGTCGCACGTTTCGGCACCTCACGTTTTAACGGACTTTTGGGCTCTTATCGGGAAATTTTTCACTGCCAAACTCACTGTGAGGCTATAAAGGAAGGAGTCCCGCCGGATGTGGATGGAAAGAAGCGATAGTAGTGGCCAGATTGCGGAGCATCCTCTGGAGCAGCGGCAGAGAAGAGAAGGGAGTAGCAAGATGGCGGCTGAGGGAGCCCAGATGGTATGGGGCCCGGAACAGCAGGAGTTCCTCCGGCGATGTGTGGAGGAGCTCAAGAAGGAGGTGCTGGCGCCGATGTTGCTGCCGATTGAGGGATTGAAGGAGACGCAAAAGACCCAGGAGATGGAGCTCCGTGGAGTGAAGGCAAAGGCAGCCGAGAATGAAGACGAGATACAGGGCTTGGTGGTGAAGATGGAGACGCACGAGGCACTACATAAGAGGTGCCTAGAAAGGCTGGAAGCCCTGGAGAACAGCTCGAGGAGGAAGAATTTAAGGATTTTGGGTCTTCCCGAAGGGTCAGAGGGAGCGGATGTTGCGGCGTACGTGAATACGATGCTCCATACTTTTTTTTTTATAAATATTTTATTGAAAATTTTTGGTCAACCAACACAGTACATTGTGCATCCTTTACACAATATTATAACAACACAAATAACAATGACCTATTTTATAAACAAACAAAAAAAATGAATAAATAATAAATAACAAAAATGAAAACTAACCCTAATTGGCAACTGCCTTATCACAAGTAACACTCTCCAAAAATATAATTTAACAGTCCAATATATAATTATCTGTCGCAACGACCTATACATATTATACAGTATATATTAACAACCCTGAGAGTCCTTCTGGTTCCTCCTCCCCCGCCCTCCCCCCTCCCCCCCCCCCCCCACCCCCACCCCCGATCCTGGGCTGCTGCTGCTGCCTTCTTTTTTCCATTCCATCTATCGTTCTGCGTGGTATTCGACGAACGGTTGCCACCGCCTGGTGAACCCTTGAGCCGACCCCCTTAGAACGAACTTAATCCGCTCTAGCTTTATAAACCCCGCCATGTCATTTATCCAGGTCTCCACCCCCGGGGGCTTGGCTTCTTTCGACATTAACAATATCCTGCGCCGGGCTACTAGGGACGCAAAGGCCAAAACATCGGCCTCTCTCGCCTCCTGCACTCCTGGCTCTTGTGCAACCCCAAATATAGCCAACCCCCAGCTTGGTTTGACCCGGACCCCCACTACTTTTGAAAGCACCTTTGTCACCCCCATCCAAAACCCCTGTAGTGCCGGGCATGACCAAAACATATGGGTATGATTCGCTGGGCTTCTCGAGCACCTCGCACACCTATCCTCCACCCCAAAAAATTTACAGAGCCTTGCTCCAGTCATATGCGCCCTGTGTAATACCTTAAACTGAATCAGGCTTAGCCTGGCACACGAGGACGACGAGTTAACCCTGCTTAGGGCATCTGCCCACAGCCCCTCCTCGATCTCCTCCCCCCAGCTCTTCTTCCCATTTCCCTTTTAGTTCATCTACCATAGTCTCCCCTTCGTCCCTCATTTCGCTATATATATCTGACACCTTACCATCCTCCACCCATGTCTTTGAGATCACTCTGTCCTGCACCTCTTGTGTCAGGAGCTGCGGGAATTCCCTCACCTGTTGCCTCGCAAAAGCCCTCAGTTGCATATACCTGAATGCATTCCCTTGGGGCAACCCATATTTCTCGGTCAGCGCTCCCAGACTCGCGAACTTCCCATCCACAAACAGATCTTTCAGTTGCGTTATTCCTGTTCTTTGTCACATTCCATATCCCCCATCCATTCCCCCCGGGGCAAACCTATGGTTGTTTCTTATCGGGGACCCCCCCAAGGCTCCAGTCTTTCCCCTATGCCGTCTCCACTGTCCCCAAATCTTCAGTGTAGCCACCACCACCGGGCTTGTGGTGTAGTTCCTCGGTGAGAACGGCAATGGGGCTGTCACCATAGCCTGTAGGCTAGTCCCCCTACAGTACGCCCTCTCCAATCTCTTCCACGCCGCTCCCTCCTCCTCTCCCATCCACCTACTCACCATTGAAATATTAGCGGCCCAATAATACTCACTTAGGCTCGGTAGTGCCAGCCCCCCCCTATCCCTGCTACGCTGTAAGAATCCCTTCCTCACTCTCGGGGTCTTCCCGGCCCACACAAAACCCATGATGCTCTTTTCAATCCTTTTAAAAAAAGCCTTCGTGATCACCACCGGGAGGCACTGAAACACAAAGAGGAATCTCGGGAGGACCACCATCTTAACCGCCTGCACCCTCCCTGCCAGTGACAGGGATACCATATCCCATCTCTTGAAATCCTCCTCCATTTGTTCCACCAACCGCGTTAAATTTAACCTATGCCATGTGCCCCAATTCTTGGCTATCTGGATCCCCAGGTAACGAAAGTCCCTTGTTACCTTCCTCAACGGTAGGTCCTCTATTTCTCTACTCTGCTCCCCTGGATGCACCACAAACAACTCACTTTTCCCCATGTTCAATTTATACCCTGAAAAATCCCCAAACTCCCCAAGTATCCGCATTATTTCTGGCATCCCCTCCGCCGGGTCTGCCACGTATAGTAGCAAATCGTCCGCATACAAAGATACCCGGTGTTCTTCTCCTCCTCTAAGTACTCCCCTCCACTTCTTGGAACCCCTCAACACTATCGCCAGGGGCTCAATCGCCAGTGCAAACAATAATGGGGACAGAGGGCATCCCTGCTTTGTCCCTCTATGGAGCCGAAAATATGCAGATCCCCGTCCATTCGTGACCACGCTCGCCATCGGGGCCCTATACAACAGCTGCACCCATCTAACATACCCCTCTCCAAAACCAAATCTCCTCAACACCTCCCACAAATAATCCCACTCCACTCTATCAAATGCTTTCTCGGCATCCATCGCCACTACTATCTCCGTTTCCCCCTCTGGTGGGGCCATCATCGTTACCCCTAACAGCCTCCGTATATTCGTGTTCAGCTGTCTCCCCTTCACAGACCCAGTTTGGTCCTCGTGGACCACCCCCGGGACACATTCCTCTATTCTCATTGCCATTACCTTGGCCAGGATCTTGGCATCTACATTTAGGAGGGAAATAGGTCTATAGGACCCGCATTGTAGCGGGTCCTTTTCCTTCTTTAAGAGAAGCGATATCGTTGCTTCAGGCATAGTCCGGGGCAGTTGTCCTCTTTCCTTTGCCTCATTAAAGGTCCTCGTCAATACCGGGGCGAGCAAGTCCACATATTTTCTAAAGAATTCGACTGGGAATCCATCCGGTCCCGGGGCCTTTCCCGCCTGCATGCTCCTAATTCCTTTCACCACTTCTTCTACCTCGATCTGTGCTCCCAGCCCCACCCTTTCCTGCTCTTCCACCTTGGGAAATTCCAGCCCATCATTCTCTCCCTCCCATCCGGGGGTTGAGCTTCATATAATTTTTTATAAAATGTCGTGAACACTCCATTCACTCTCTCCGCTCCCCGCTCCATCTCTCCTTCCTCATCCCTCACTCCCCCTATTTCCCTCGCTGCTCCCCTTTTCCTCAATTGGTGTGCCAGCAACCTGTTCGCCTTCTCCCCATATTCGTACTGTACACCCTGTGCCTTCCTCCATTGTGCCTCTTCAGTGCCCGTAGTCAGCAAGTCAAACTCTGCATGTAGCCTTTGCCTTTCCCTGTACAGTCCCTCCTCCGGTGCTTCCGCATATTTTCTGTCCACCCTCAAAAGTTCTTGCAGCAACCGCTCCCGTTCCTTACTCTCCTGCTTCCCTTTATGTGCCCTTATTGATATCAGCTCCCCTCTAACCACCGCCTTCAACGCCTCCCAGACCACTCCCACCTGGACCTCCCCATTATCATTGAGTTCCAAGTACTTTTCAATGCACCCCCTCACCCTTAGACACACCCCCTCATCTGCCATTAGTCCCATGTCCATTCTCCAGGGTGGGCACCCTCCTGTTTCCTCCCCTATCTCCAAGTCTACCCAGTGTGGAGCGTGATCCGAAATGGCTATAGCCGTATACTCCGTTCCCCTCACCTTCAGGATCAACGCCCTTCCCAGCACAAAAAAGTCTATTCGCAAGTAGACTTTATGGACATAGGAGAAAAACGAGAACTCCTTACTCCTAGGTCTGCTAAATCTCCACGGGTCTACACCTCCCATCTGCTCCATAAAATCTTTAAGTACCTTGGCTGCTGCCGGCCTCCTTCCAGTCCTGGACTTCGACCTATCCAGCCCTGGTTCCAACACCGTATTAAAATCTCCCCCCATTATCAACTTTCCCATCTCTAGGTCCGGAATGCGTCCTAGCATCCGCCTCATAAAATTGGCATCATCCCAGTTCGGGGCATATACGTTTACCAAAACCACCGTCTCCCCCTGTAGTTTGCCACTCACCATCACGTATCTGCCCCCGTTATCCGCCACTATAGTCTTTGCCTCGAACATTACCCGCTTCCCCACTAATATAGCCACCCCCCTGTTTTTCGCATCTAGCCCCGAATGGAACACCTGCCCCACCCATCCTTTGCGTAGCCTAACCTGGTCTATCAGTTTCAGGTGCGTTTCCTGTAACATAACCACATCTGCCTTAAGTTTCTTAAGGTGTGCGAGTACCCGTGCCCTCTTTATCGGCCCGTTCAGCCCTCTCACGTTCCACGTGATCAGCCGGGTTGGGGGGCTTCCTACCCCACCCCCTTGTCGATTAGCCATCCCCTTTTTCCAGCTCCTCATCCGGTTCCCACGCAGCTGTATCTCCCCCAGGCGGTGCCCCCCTACCCATCCCCTCCCATACCAGCTCCCCCCTCTCCCCAGCAGCAGCAACCCAGTAATTCCCCCCTCCCCCCCCCCCGCTAGATCCCCCGCTAGCATAATTACTCCCCCCATGTTGCTCCCAGAAGTCAGCAAACTCTGGCCGACCTCGGCTTCCCCCCGTGACCTCGGCTCGCACCGTGCAACGCCCCCTCCTTCCTGCTTCTCTATTCCTGCCATGATTATCATAGCGCGGGAACCAAGCCCGCGCTTCTCCCTTGGCCCCGCCCCCAATGGCCAACACCCCATCTCCTCCACCTCCCCTCCTCCCCCCATCACCACCTGTGGAAGAGAGAAAAGTTACCACATCGCAGGATTAGTACATAAAACCCCTCTTTCCCCCCTTTTTAATCCCCCTCTTCGCCCCCCACATTCGCCCCACCACTTTGTTCAAACGTTCTTTTTAATAGCCCGCTCATTCCAGTTTTTCTTCCACAATAAAAGTCGACGCTTCATCCGCCGTCTCAAAGTAGTGGTGTCTCCCTCGATATGTGACCCACAGTCTTGCTGGTTGCAGCATTCCAAATGTTATCTTCTTTTTATGAAGCACCGCCTTGGCCCGATTAAAGCTCGCCCTCCTTCTCGCCACCTCCGCACTCCAGTCTTGATAAACGCGGATAACCGCGTTCTCCCATTTACTGCTCCGAGTTTTCTTCGCCCATCTGAGGACCATTTCTCTATCCTTAAAATGGAGGAATCTCACCACTATGGCTCTGGGAATTTCTCCTGCTCTCGGTCCTCGCGCCATCACTCGGTATGCTCCCTCCACCTCCAACGGACCCGTCGGGGCCTCCGCTCCCATTAACGAGTGCAGCATCGTGCTCACATATGCCCCGACGTCCGCTCCCTCCGCACCTTCAGGAAGACCAAGAATCCTCAGGTTGTTCCTCCTTGCGTTGTTCTCCAGTGACTCCAACCTTTCCACACATCGTTTCTGATGTGCCTCATGTGTCTCCGTCTTCACCACCAGGCCCTGTATGTCGTCCTCATTCTCGGCTGCCTTTGCCTTCACGACCCGAAGCTCCCGCTACTGGGTCTTTTGTTCCTCCTTTAGCCCTTCGATCTCCTGTAGTATCGGGGCCAACAGCTCTTTCTTCATTTCCTTTTTGAGCTCTTCCAAACAGCATTTCAAGAACTCTTGTTGTTCAGGGCCCCATGTTAAACTGCCACCTTCCGACGCCATCTTGGTTTTTGCTTGCCTTCCTTGCCGCTGTTCTAAAGGATCCACTGCAATCCGGCCACTTTCTCCTCCTTTTTTCATCCGTATCCAGGGGGGATTCCCTTCTGGTTTACCGCACAGTGTTTTTAGCCATCAAAATTGTCGTTGGGGCTCCTATCAAGAGCCCAAAAGTCCGTTTCACCGGGAGCTGCCGAAACGTGCGACTCAGCTGGTCATCGCCGCACCCGGAAGTCGATGCTCCATACTTTAATGGGAGCTGAGGCCCCGACGGGTCCCCTGGAAGTGGAGGGAGCATACCGGGTCCTCGTGAGAAGACCGAAGGCAGGGGAAATACCGCGAGCAATAGTGGTGAGGTTCCACCGCTACAAAGACAGAGAGATGGTCCTGAGATGGGCTAAGAAGACACGGAGTAGCAGGTGGGAGAACGCGGTGATCCGCGTGTATCAAGATTGGAGTGCGGAGGTGGCGAGAAGGAGGGTGAGTTTCAATCGGGCCAAGGCGGTGCTCCACAGGAAAGAAGTGAAATTTGGAATGTTGCAGCCGGCAAGACTGTGGGTTACGCACCAGGGCAAACACCACTACTTTGAGACAGCGGAGGAGGCGTGGGCATTTATTCAAGAAGAGAAGTTGGACTAGATTGAGGAATGGATGTTTGGAAAGAAGTAGCGAGGTGGTGGCAAGGAATTGTAAAGGGGGAGAGGGGGAGGGCTTATCTGTAAAAATGTTGGACGGGAGAATTTTTTCTCCCCCACCCCCAGAGGGGGGGACATGAAGAAATGTGGGCGCCGGTGGGGAAGGGGACAGGGAAGGGGAGAGGGAACTGCGCCATTAGGGGCAGGGCCGAGAGGGACGGGCTTTTCTCCCGCACTACGGAAATTGTGGCGGGAAAAGTGGGCGCAGGAAGGAAGGGGGTCCCACACACAGGGAGGCCAAGGGTAAACGGGGGAAGCCGAGGTCAGCCAGAGTTTGCTGACTCCCGGAAGCAATATGGGGGGAGCAATCAATCTAGAACGGAATCTAGCGGGGGGGGGGGGCGGGGGATTAACTGGGTTGCTGCTGCTGAGGGTAAGGGGGAGCTGATATGGGATGGGATGGTCGGGGCGGGAGGGCGCCGTCTGGGGGACAAACGGGTGCGTGGGACCCGGGTGAGGAGATGGTTTAAAAAAGGGGATGGCTAGTCGACGATGGGGGGTGGTAAAGGGCCCCCCAACCCAGTTGATCGGGTGGAACGTGAGAGGGTTGAATGGGCCGATTAAGAGGGCAAGGGTATTTGCGCACCTAAAGAGGCTGAAGGCGGATGTGGTTATGCTTCAAGAGACGCACCTGAAAGTGGCGGACCAGGTCAGATTAAGGAAAGGATGGGTGGGACAGATTTTCCACTCAGGATTAGATGCGAAGAATAGAGGGGTGGCAATACTGGTGGGGAAACGGGTACTGTTTGAGGCGGACAGTGGGGCCAGGTACGTGATGGTGAGTGGCAGATTGCAAGGTGAGGCGGTGGTGCTGGTGAACGTATATGCCCCGAACTGGGATGACGTGGGTTTTATGAAGCGTATGTTGGGGCGCATCCCGGACCTAGAGATGGGAAATTTGGTATTGGGGAGGGACATCAACACAGTGCTGGACCGGTCCAGATCAAGGACCGGGAGGAGGCAGGCAGCGGCCAAGGTGCTTAAGGGGTTTATGGAGCAGATGGGAGGAGTCGATCCCTGGAGATTTGCTAGGCCGAGGAGTAAGGAGTTTTCCGTCTTCTCCCACGTCCATAAAGTATACTCCCGGATAGACTTTTTTGTCCTGGGAATGGCGCTGATCCCGAAAGTAGCAGGAACGGAATATTCGGCTATCGCCGTTTCAGATCACACCCCACACTGGGTGGATCTGGATCTAGGAGAGGAGAAGGAGCAGCGCCCACTTTGGAGATTAGACATGGGACTGTTGGCAGATGAGGAGGTATGTGGAAGGGTGAGGGGATGTATTGAAAGGTACCTAGAGGTCAACGATGATGGAGAGGTCCAGGTGGGAGTAGTATGGGAGGCGCTGAAAGCGGTGGTTAGGGGGGAGCTGCTTTCCATAAGAGCCCACAAGGGGAAAGAAGAGGGTATAGAAAGGGAGAGACTGATCGGGGAGATTCTGAGGGTGGGTAGGCAATATGCGGAGGCCCCAGATGAAGGGTTATACAGGGAAAGACGGAGACTACAGACGGAGTTTGACCTGCTGACCACGGGTAAGGCAGAGACGCAGTGGAGGAAGGCACAGGGAATACAATACGAGTATGGGGAAAAGGCGAGCCGACTGCTGGCCCAACAACGTAGGAAGAGGGGGACGGCGAGAGAGATCGGAGGAATTAGGGACGGGGACGGAAGGATGGAACAGAGGGCGGAGAGGGTGAACGGGGTGTTTAAGTCATTCTATGAAAGGCTGGATAAGTCCCAACCCCCGGAGGGGAAAGAGGGAATGATGCACTTTTTGGACCAGTTGGAGATCCCGAGGGTTGAGGAGCAGGAGATGACAGGTCTGGGAGCGCAGATTGAGGTGGAGCAGGTGGTAAAAGGAATCGGGAACATGCAGGCAGGAAAGGCCCCGGGACAAGATGGGTTCCCGGTGGAATTTTACAGGAAATATGTGGACCTACTGGCCCCACTCCTGGCGAGAACCTTCAATGAGGCTAAGGAAAGGGGGACACTACCCCCGCGATGTCGGAGGTGACGCTATCGTTGATCCTGAAACGAGACAAAGACCCGCTGCAGTGCGGGTCATACAGGCCCATCTCCCTCCTAAATGTAGACGCCAAGTTACTGGCCAAGGTGATGGCGACTAGGATAGAGGACTGTGTCCCAGGGGTGGTATATGACGACCAGGCAGGGTTTGTTAAAGGGAGGCAATTGAATGCCAACATACGAAGGTTGCTGGGGTAATGATGATGCCCCCACCGGAGGGGGAGGCGGAGATAGTGGTGGCGATGGATGCAGAGAAGGCATTCGATAGAATTGAGTGGGACTACCTGTGGGAGGTACTGAAGAGATTTGGATTTGGAGGGGGGGTTCATTAGATGGGTTCAGCTCCTGTACGGGGCCCCGGTGGCAAGCGTGGTTACAAACAGGAAATGATCCGACTATTTCCGATTACATAGGGGCACAAGACAGGGGTGTCCTTTGTCCCCGTTACTGTTCACGTTGGCAATCGAGCCATTGGCTATAGCGCTGAGGGGCTCTAAGAAGTGGAGAGGGGTGCTTAGAGGAGGAGAGGAACATCGGGTGTCATTATATGCGGATGATCTGCTGCTACATGTGGCGGACCCAGTGGAGGGGATGCCTGAGATAATGCAGACACTCAGGGAGTTTTGAGAGTTCTTGGGATACAAATTGAACATGGGAAAGAGTGAACCATTTGTGATGCACCCCGGGGAACAGGGCAGGGGAATAGATGATCTGCCGCTGAGGAGAGTAGCAAGGGACTTTCGATATCTAGGGATCCAGCTGGCTAGGAACTGGGGAACCTTGCATAAACTTAACTTGACATGACAGGTAGAGCAGATGGAGGAGGATTTTAAAAGGTGGGACATGGTGCCCCTGTCATTTGCGGGTAGGGTACAGGCGGTCAAAATAGTGGTCCTCCCGAGGTTTCTTTTTGTGTTTCAGTGCCTCCCCATACTGATTACAAAGGCCTTCTTCAAGAAAGTGGACAGGAATATTATGAACTTTGTCTGGGCTGGAAAGACACCGAGGGTAAAGAGGGGGTTCCTGCAGCGTAGGAGGGACAGAGGGGAACTGGCACTGCCGAGCCTGAGTGATTATTATTGGGCCGCCAACGTGTCTATGATATGTAAGTGGATGAGGGAAGAAGAAGGGGTGGCGTGGAAAAGGCTGGAGATGGCGTCCTGTAGGGGAACAAGTTTAAAAGCACTGGCGACGGCGCCATTACCGTTTTCCCCGAAAGAATACACCACAAACCCAGTGGTGGTGGCGACTTTGAAGATTTGGGGGCAGTGGAGACGACATAGGGGGATGACGGGTGCCTCGGTGTGGTCCCCGATAAGGAACAATCACAGGTTCGTCCCGGGGAGGATAGATGGGGGATTCCAATCTTGGCAACGAGCAGGAATTGTGAAATTGAAGGACTTGTTCTTGGACAGGACGTTCGCGAGTCTGGGAGCACTGGTAGAAAAATACGAGTTGCCACCTGGGGATGCCTTCCGATATATGCAAGTGAGGGCATTTGCAAGGCAACAGGTGAGGAAATTCCCGCAGCTCCGGGCGCAGGGGATCCAGGACAGAGTGATCTCAGGGGCATGGGTCGGTGATGGTAAAGTGTCCGATATATACAGGGAAATGAGAGACAAGGGGGAGACGATGGTAGAGGAGCTAAAGTGTAAATGGGAGGAGGAGCTGGGGGAAGAGATTGAGGAGGGGCTGTGGGCAGATGCCCTAAGTAGGGTAAATTCCTCGTCCTCATGTGCCAGGCTCAGCCTGATCCAATTCAAGGTTCTACACAGGGCGCATATGATGGGAGCAAGGCTGAGTAGATTTTTTGGAGTGGAGGATAGGTGCGGGAGGTGCGCGGGAAGCCCGGCGAACCACACCCAGATGTTTGGGTCATGTCCGGTACTGCATGGGTTCTGGGTGGGTGTGGCAAGAGTGATCTCAAAGGTGGTGGGGGTCCGGGTCGAACCAAGCTGGGGGTTAGCTATATTTGGGGTTGCGGATGAGCCGGGAGTGCAGGAGGCGAGAGAGGCCGATGTTTTGGCCTTTGCGTCCCTAGTAGCCCGGCGAAGGATTCTACTTATGTGGAAAGAAGCTAAACCCCTGGGCGTGGAGGCCTGGATAAATGACATGGCAGGGTTTACAAAATTGGAGCGAATAAAGTACGCACTAAGAGGTTCGGCTCAGGGGTTCACCAGGCGGTGGCAACCGTTCCTTGACTATCTCGCAGAGCGATAAGAGAAAACAGGAAAGACAGCAGCAGCAACCCAGGGGGGAGGGGGGGGGGGGCGGGGGGGGGGGGGAGGGCGGGGGGGGGGAGGGTACATGTGGGTCCTTGTTTTTTTTTTGTTCTTTTCCATGCTAGTTGTTTAAAATTATATTTATTTTTTCACTGTTACTATTTATTTTTCTGCACTTGTTATTAGTTAATATATTGTTTAAATAACGGTCAATGTACATTTTGTTACAGAGTTGTAAAAATGGAAAATTCTTTTTGATCGTAAAACTTTAATAAAATATATTTCAAAAATAAAAATTAATACTCCACGTGGGAGGCATGGTGGTGACAAGATCTAATGCAATATAAAAGTACATATGGTCTCGTGGACTTTATTTTTAATTTTTCCAATTAAGTGGTAATTTAGCATGGCCAATTCACCTTTCCTGCACATGTTTGGGTTGTGGGGATCAGATCCACGCAGACACGGGGAGATTGTGCAAACTCTATACGGGCAGTGGCCCCAGCGGTTCGAACCCAGGTCCTCGGCGCCGTGAGGTAGCAGTGCTAACCACTGCGCCAGCGTGCCACTCTCGTGGAGTATCAATAACAACTGTCCCACCATGACACCCAGGTCTCGTTGCACTTCCCATTTTCCTAAACTTCCACCATTCAGCGAATAATCTGCCTTCTTGTTTCTGCCACCAAGGAGGGTAACCTCACATGTACAGTCCTTGAAGGTTGGCATGCAGGTACAACAGGCGACGAGGAAAGCCAATGGTATGCTGGCCATCAGATAGAGAAGGTTTGAGCATAGGAGATGGCTTGCTTTCTACAGTTATACGGAGCCTTGGTGAGGCCACACCTTGAGTACTGTGTGTAGTTTTAGTCTTCTAGTTTGAGGAAGGACATTCTTGAGGGTGTCCAGCGAAAGTTCACCAGACTAATTCCCGGGATGGCAAGACTGACATATGAAGAAAGACTGGATCGGCTGGGCTTGTGCTCACTGGAGTTTAGAAGAATGAGAGGGGATCTCATAGAAACATATACAATCCTGATGGGACTGCACGGGCTAGATGCGGGACGAATGTTCCCGATGTTGGGACTAGGGGTCACAGCCTAAGAATAAAGAATGAGTCATTCAGGACTGAGATGAGGACGAACTTCTTCTCTTAGAGAGTTGTCAACTTGTGGAACTCCCTACCACAGAAAGCCGTTGGGGCCAGTTCGTTGGATATATTCAAGAGGGAACTGCTCGTGCCCCTTGCGGCTGAAGAGAGCAAGGGAATGGAGAGAAAGTGGGAGTGTGAGACGGAATTTGCATTATCAGCCATGACCATTTGAATGGTGATGCAGGCTCGAAGAACCGAATGGCCTACTCCTGCACCGGTTTTCTACGTTTCTATGTTGATATATATCAGTAACCGAACAAATGCAGGTATGAAGTAGAAGAAATTTAAACACAGGGTTGTGAGAATATGGACCCTGTTGCCACATGGAGCTTGGAGCAGAGAGTATTGATACATTTATGGGAAGACTTGGAAATACTGGAAAGAGAACAGAATAGACCGACACACGGACTGGATGGGAATGGTCAATTAGATGTCGCGCGGGAGGGGACAGTCTGGTCTGGAGTTTATGCGCAAATACAATTTAGTTGGGCCGAATGGTCTATTCCTCTTCCGCAATTTCTATACTATGTAAACCGCAGATAATACTGCGCACAGAGAACCATGGAGAGAATCAGTCAATGGGCGGAAAGAATTGTAATTGTCAGAGAGCCGGAAGAGGCGGTTCCCAGTGAGTAACAGTAAACCCACTGCGGTAACTGAGCAGACTGAACCCAACCGACAACTGTGAGACTTTGGGACAAGTTCCCACGATTACGAGAAACACAAACAGCACAAAGTAAATTTAGAAACAAATCGAAACTAACAGTAAATACATAAATTTAAAGAGAAACGGAAGAAAAAAATTATTGATAGAAGAAAATTGTCAAATCGATGAAAAGGCAATCAGAAACTCCGGGAAATGTTAAACCGCAGTCAGGGATTGACCGCTGACCACCGGTGTTCAACATCAGTTGCGCCCCACTGTTGCTGTTGATTCGCAATAAATTATTTCGGATCTTGCTGTGCCTGGTGGTAAAGACCGCTTGGGTTACTGTCCGCCCAGTTATTTTAGGAACAGATTAGCTCACGGATGAAAAAATGATCCCTTGGGTTTGTCTCTCAGCAAGGAAAAAAGGAACTGAGTAGTGATATCCATGGTAGAATCAAACAGAAATAAGGATGACATTCGCTACCTCGGGTGAATGTCTTTCCTTCATGAATGAAATACTATTCGACCATGATTTTCCCATAGCCCTGTTATTATCCTTTTCCCGTATTTGACCTTTACCCGTTTGTAAATCACTGTTCAATCAGCTCCCACCTCCCATTCTGACAGTGCATTCCAGATCGTTAGAGCTTACTGGCTGGAATAAAATATCACCTCAGTCCCGAGTGGTTTGCATTGTAAGAATTGTATTGTAACAGTGAATACAATTCAAATGCAATTAAAGTGATAACATTGCCACACAAACTGAGCAATTCACACGATTGGCAAAGACCCCAGGTTAATCAGTGGTTAAACCATTTTTCTTGATCCATGCTCAAATTTTTGTACAACTCTCCCCGTGTTCTGTATCACCGTGTGGGTAATCCTCACCGTGTACAGGTTTCTGTCCAGCTCTCTCCGTGCTCTGTATCACTGTGTGTGTATTCCTCACCATGTTCAGGTTTCTGTCCAGCTCTCTCCGTGCTCTGTATCACTGTGTGTAATCCTCACCATGTTCAGGTTTCTGTACAGCTCTCTCCGTGCTCTGTATCACTGTGTATGTAATGCTCACCATGTTCAGGTTTCTGTACAGCTCTCCGTGCTCTGTGTCACTGTGTGTGTAACCCTCACCATGTTCAGGTTTATGTACAGCTCTCTCTGTGCTCTGTATCACTGTGTGTGCAATCCTCACCATGTTCAGGTTTCTGTACAGCTCTCTCCGTGCTCTGTATCATTGTGTGGGTAATCCTCACCACGTTCAGGTTTCTGTACAGCTCTCTCCGTGTTCTGTGTCACTGTGTGTGTAATCCTCACCATGTTCAGGTTTCTGTACAGCTCTCTCCGTGCTCTGTATCACTGTGTGTGTAACGCTCACCATGTTCAGGTTTCTGTACAGCTCTCTCCGTGTTCTGTATCACTGTGTATGTAATCCTCACCATGTTCAGGTTTCTGTACAGCTCTCTCCGTGTTCTGTATCACTGTGTATGTAATCCTCACCATGTTCAGGTTTTTGTACAGCTCTTTCCGTGCTCTGTATCACTGTGTGTGTAATCCTCACCATGTTCAGGTTTCTGTACAGCTCTCTCCGTGCTCTGCATCACTGTGTGTGCAATCCTCACCATGTTCAGGTTTTTGTACAGCTCTTTCCGTGCTCTGTATCACTGTGTGTGTAATCCTCACCATGTTCAGGTTTCTGTACAGCTCACTCCGTGCTCTGTATCACTGTGTGTGTAATCCTCACCATGTTCAGGTTTTTGTACAGCTCTTTCCGTGCTCTGAATCACTGTGCTGCGCGGCGGCTCAGTGCACAGTAATACACAGCAGAGTCGCTCTGTTGAAGTTTGGAGATCTTTAACCGGCTGATTCTCTTGGCAGTATCAATAGAAGCAGAAATTCTCCCATTGGCAGCGTTTTCTTTATTCTCCTGTCCTGAAGTGTGTCTCTGAAGCAAGTATTCCGGAGCCTGTCCTGAGGACTGACGGTACCAGTGTGCTGTGTACTGACAGAACCCTGAATATTCCCAGTTTAAAGTAACTGTGTCACCGGGAGCAGAGGTTTGGAGAGGCGGGTTCTTGGACACCAAGGGACAGGAATCTGGCGGATGAAAAAAAAGACGTTTGTTTTATTCGGAGTGCCATTATTTGTCAATCACGTGAATAGTTCAGTTGTTTATGGCATTGTTTTTATTTTAATTCTGCTTGAACTGTATGAACTTTTATGTCAACACGAACCAGTGAGGGATGAGTGGTTATTATCTTTCCCGCCACAAGCTCGAAAGTTCCGCCATGCACTGACGGAATGAGTGGTGGGAGCTGATTCCACAAAGGTTTATAATCTGGCAATGGTCAATGACCGGGATAGGAAAATGCAGATTTATGGGAAGAATTGTATTTCATTGTCAAAAGGGCAGCATCTGCCCGTGGGGCCTACTGCAATCCTTACTTCTGTATGGTTTTACCGTGTGTGTGACATTTCTGCTCCTATTTTCCTTGCTGAGGGACAGACGCGAGGGAACATTGTCATATCAGTGAGACAATCTGTTTCCTGATATAACTGGCCGAGTGTAACCGAACTACATTTATCACTTAGCGCAGCAAGATCCAACAGAAAATGATTGCGATTCATTGGCTATGGATACAAACCGACGTTGGACATCCGTAGTTATATGTCAATCATTGACTGCAATTTATCATTTCCCGGAGTTTCTGATTGCCTTTTACTCTATTTGTCTATTTTCTTCAATCAATAATATTTTTCTCCGTTTCTCTTTAAATTGAATCATTTACTGTTAGTTTCATTTTATTTCTACATTTACTTTGCGCTGTCTGTGCTTTTCGTGATCGTGGGAACTTGTCCCAAAGTCTCTCAGTTGTCGGCTGGGTTCAGTCTGTTCAGTTTCCGCAGTGGGTTTACTGTTACTCACTGGCAACTGCCTCTTCCGGCTCTCTGACAATTACAATTCTTTCTCTTTATTAACTGATTCTTTCCCGGGTTCTCTGAGCGGACTTTTCTGTAAGTTTTACGTTGTGTATAATTTACTGGAGAGGAATGAACGATTTGGCCCAATTGATTTATGTCTGTGCATACTCCAGGTCAGCCTAACCCGCCCGAAATCGAGTTGGCCATTTCCATCCAGCACCTTGTTTCGCTCCATTCTGTTTCCCCTCCTTTATTTTCAATCCTACCCATTTCTGAACCAATAGTCTCTGCGCCAACGACTCAATGTGGCAGCGAATTGTATATCCTGATGTCTCTGAGTTGAAATATCTGTTTTCAATTTGTGTCTGTTTTCTGTTAATGACTATTACATATTCACCGTCCCTTCCTCTGGAAAAAATCACAAATCGCCATTGATATTTATGTTCATAATTTAATTTATGTATCAATCCTCCTCGTGATTCTCCATCCTTCGGTGAAAATGGACCCAACATGTTGAATCTTTCCAGAGAGATTTGCATTGTTTCTGATTTCCGTCCTCAGAACTGCAAGATTCAAAAGATAATTTCTAACGGGTAGAAGCAATACCGACGAGACCTCTTTTCAAAGTTGACCCGCAATTCATTTATATCGTCGCTGATCCCCTACCTCAACAACCAGTCCCCCCATTGTCGCCATTACCTTTGATACTTTTATATCTAATCATCTATTGAACACTTCTATGAATAAACTCACATCTGAGAATCCAGAACTCTCCGAGGAACAGAAATCAAAGATTCACAAGAATTGATTAACTAAAGAAATGTATCCTCTTCTTTACTCTACTGCCGAAACACATATTCTGAAACTGGGATCCCAAGTTATAATCTAACCAGCGTGGATACACTTACCCAGTATCTGCTCTGCCAAGCGCCTTGAACACATTGTATGTTCTGATGAAGTTACATCTCAGAGCTCTACATTACATGGAATCTCGGTCCAAAGAACTCAATTTCAACTCACAGTGTTTTATCTCAGGAATATTTGTTACATTTCCTCCCAAGCATGGAGATAGTTTCTGAACTGAAGAGACTGAAGACTATGCAGCATTCCAGACCGTAGTCCATTCCAGTCCTTTCCTCTCCAAACCTCATAATGCACCCGTGTATCTGGTTGTACTCAGAGATCATCCACTCCTTCTTTCCCCTCCATTAATTATATATTGCCGGTTCTAAATTAACATTCTCCCAGCTGATAATTGTCCCCAATGTTACCGTTCTCCTTTATTATTTTAAGACATGATCCTCATTCTCTCACTGCACTGTCACTGTTTCATTTAACATTAATCAGGGATATTGATAATTACAGCATTCCCACCTTTCAAGCATCTGCATTCAAAATAGGAAGTGTCTGCATTCCCAAACTATCACATTTACATCTGATGGCAGAAAACAAGGAGCAAAGTTAATCTGAAATGAAGGCAATTGAAATAAATGACTGGTACAACGTAACTAATTTCAGTGACTTATTGCCCATTAATAAAATTCCACCTGGAGTTACAATAATCTTTTTCTGAAGTATGCTGTGTCACGCTCCTGCTGTCTAGGGGCAGGTATTGGACGAGCCGCTGCAGGTTTCTAACCTGGCTGCAGTCGGGTTACACCATAAGATAATAAAAAGTAGGAGCAGATGGGCCATTCGGCCCATCGAGCCTGTTCCTCCATTCAATGAGGTCATGGCCGATCTAATATAAACAAAATAACACTGAAACGTAGAGCACAGGAACAGCCCCTTCGGCCCTCCAAGCCGGCCATGCTGACCGTCTATACTAAGATCGTCTACACTTCTGGGGTCCGTATCCCTCTATTCCCATCCTATTCATATATTTGTCAAGATTCCCCTTAAACGTCACTATCATCCCTGCTTCCACCACCTCCTCCGGCAGCGAGTTCCAGGAACCCACTACCCTCTGTGTAAAAATCGTGCCTCGTACATCTCCTCTAAACCTTGCCCCTCGCACCTTAAACCTAGGCCCCACTAGTAATTGACCCCTCGATCCTGGGAAAAAGCCTCTGACTATCCACTCGTCTATGCCTCTCATAATTCTGTAGCCCTCTATCAGGTCGCCCCTCAAACAGCGTTGTTCCAGTGAGAACAAACCGAGTTTATTCAACCGCTCCTCCTAACCTATGCCCCCCATTCCAGGCTAAAACCTGGTAAATCTCTTCTACACTGTCTCGAAAGCCTCCACACCCTTCTGGTAGTGTGGCAACCAGAATTGAACACTATTCTCCAAGTGTGGCCTCACTAATGTTCTATACAGCTGCAACATGACTTGCCAATTCTTATACTCAATGCCCCGGCCAATGAAGGCAAGCATGCCGTATGGACCTGTACACCGAGATCTCTCTGACTGTCAATACTCTTTAGGGTTCTACCATTCACTGTATATTCCCTACCTGTATTAGACCTTCCAAAATGCATTACCTCACATTTGTCCGGATTAAACTCCATCTGTCATCTCTCCGCCCAAGTCTCCAAACTATCTAAATCCTGCTGTATCCTCTGACAGTCCTCATTGTTATCCGCAATTCCACCAATCTTTGTGTCATCTGCAAACTTACTAATCAGACCAGCTACATTTTCCTCCAAATCATTTATATATACTACGAACAGCAAAGGTCCCAGCACTGATCCACTGCGGAACACCACTAGTCACAGCCCTCCAATCAGCAAACCACCGTTCCATTGCTACTCTCTGCCTTCTGTGACCTAGCCAGTTCTGTATCCTTCTTGCAAGCACACCACTGATCCCGTGTGACTTCACCTTTTGTACCAGTCTGCCATGAAGGACCTTGTTAAAGGCCTTACTGAAGTCCATACAGCCAACATCCACCGCCCTACCTGCAGCAACCATCTTTGTGGCCTCCTTGAAAAACTCTATTAAGTTAGTGAGACACGACCTCCCCTTCGCAAAACCATGCTGCCTTTCGCACATACGTCTACTTAATAATAATAATCGCTTATTGTCACAAGTAGGCTTCAATGAAGTTACTGTGAAAAGCCCCTAGTCGCCACATTCCGGCGCCTGTTCGGGGAGGCAGGTACGGGAATTGAACCCGCGCTGCTGGCATTGCTTTGCATTATAAGCCAGCTCCTTAGCCCGCTGTGCTAAACCAGCCCCATCTACTTGCTTCCAAATGGGAGTAGATCATGTCTCGAAGAATTCTCTCCAGCAATTTCCCTACCACCGATGGAAGGCTCACCGGCCTGTAGTTCCCTGGATTATCCTTGCCACTCTTCTTAAACAATGGAACAACATTGGCTATTCGCCAGTCCTCCAGGACATCACGTGAAGACAGTGAGGATCCGAAGATTTCTGTCAAGGCCTCAGCAATTTCCTCTCTTGTCTTCTTCAGTATTCTGGGGCAGATCCCATCAGGCCCTTATCCACCTTAATATTTTTCATGACGATAATTCTCAACTCTACTGTCCCAACTAATACCCCTAATGCTCGATCCCCTCACTGATTAAATATCTGTCTCTCTCAGCCTTGAACATGCTTAGCGCCAGTATTCCACAGATTCACGGCTCTCTGAGAGTAGAAATTCCTCCTAATCTCTGTTTTACCTGGCGCGCCTTGACTCAGAGTTTATGCCCTCTGGTTCGACACACTCACACAAGAGGAAATTCTCTCAGCATCCAGCCTGTCAAGCCCCCAGAGTATCCTATATGCCTCAATAAGGCCAAGTCTCATTCTTCGAAGATCCTTTATAGAAATTACCTCCAAAGACGGGGTCAACCTCGTGAATTTTCTCCAGACTGTTTCAAATGTCAGTATATACATGTCCTCAAATGTTGAATTTATTCACAGGGTGCATCAATCACATTGCGCAGTTCGGAGAACGAACGGCTGCCGTAGAGAGAGCTCTAAGATGTGGACATCACGGGGAGCAGCACGGTAGCACAAGTGGGTAGAACTGTGGCTGCATAGCGCCAGGATCCCAGGTTCGATTCCCCGCTGGGTCACTGTCTGTGCGGAGTCTGCACGTTCTCCCCGTGTCTGCGTGGGTTTCCTCCGGGTGCTCCGGTTTCCTCTCACAGTCCAAAGACGTGCAGGTTAGTTGGATTGGCCATGATCAATTGCCCTTCATGACCAAAAATGTTAGGAGGGGTTATTAGGTTACGGGGATAGGGTGGAAGTGAGGGCTTAAGTGGTTCGGTGCAGTCTCGATGGGCCGAATTGCCTCCTTCTGCACTGTATGTTCTATGTCCTTGGTGCCCAAATGCACAACACAGACCCCCCCCCTCCCCCTCACAGGCCAACCCCGACAGCGGAGTTTGGACAGTCGACAATCTGCTTTCATTAAAAACAGTAAGGAATGAGAGAGCCTGTGATGTTGAGCATGGACCTGATGTGACATTAAACCAAGTAATGGTCAACATACTGTCAACCGCCGCCAACACCACCCAACCACAATTACCCTCTAACCTCCTGCTCCATATACAGTTTCCACAGGAACGACCTGGACCCAACTCCAGAATCATATTCTGCTCTGAAATCAAAATCTGCAGCCAAGAATATTACTTAGAAAGCAGATTAGCTCCCGTTTCAATCAGTTTTAAGAAATACAGATCATAATTATAAATTGAGGCCGAACATTCACCGACACAGTCTGTAACACAGCGGGGTTTGGAGACACTTACCGGCTGTGACAGTCACCACCGTCCCGGATCCCTCTGCCTCTGCAGAAGCATCGGACCAGTAACCACACAGTGTCACGGCTCTCAGTCTCCCCGGTACAATAACCACTGAGACCTCAGCCAGCCGGAAAATCATCACCAGTCATTCGAAGCTCGCCAATTGTTCGGGGGATTAAAATAAATAAACAACATCCAATGTTTCAAAATCTCTGTTTCTTCAAGCTGTTCTCTTGTGAGGCCCTGAGCTCTGACGAAATGGTACGAGGCAGGAAATATTCGCTTCATATAATCCGAGAAAAATGGGAAAGAAAGATGGAAATGGTGGAAATTACAATGAAACGTAACCAGGTTATAGTCACAATAACTTCAGCCCGAAAATTCGCTACCAGGCGGGCGAATTGGTATTTGCGTTGTACGGAGGAAATTGTCCAGATCTCTGTCACTGTGAATATCCAACGTAGCACCGTATGGCAAGTCAATATAAAAACCCCGGCTATATGGTGAACGTGGGGACATAACTTCAACAGTGGGGACTGCGGTTCCCAGTTCCAGCTGTTGGAACAGGATCCGGCTGGTCTGAGGGTCTGTCACTGGGATCAGTTATTCCCAATCTCCATTCACTGACCCTAATTCCGGGAAAAGCATCAACATCCACACACACTCAGCGTTTATAAAACTCAAGATGTCACCGGTAATGATCCAGTCTCATTATAAACCAGGGCATGGAATAGACAGTGTGAGGCGGAACTGTGGGGGTTTCAGGGCAGATTAACTCCGCTTTTACGTTTATTTATGTGATAATCCGCAGTGAGGGATTTTGTATCGCGGGAAGCCGAGAACCATCACTGTGTGCCCCTGTATTGGTACTGAGCTTTACAGTAATAGGTGGCGCTGTCTTCAACTCTCACATCCCGAATTTCCAGCGAAAATGTCCTTGCTGCTTTATTCACCGTCACAATAAACCTCCCTCCGCTGGAGATCCGCTCCCGCTGTGTGCCGGGCTGCGTTTGTCTGAAGAAATCCCCGCTCTTCAATTCAACATTATAGAATCCACCATATGAAACACAGGAGATGGTGAGGGACTGACACTCCTCCCTGGTCACCGCTGCCGGGCTCTGTGTCACTGACTGACTCAAACATCCTGGAAATTAAACAGAGACAGTTTAATTGACCATCATAGCCAGAAACACACATCAGGGCTAAAACCCCAGACAGGGTCTGTAATTGGAATGGATTCGGGCAGCTTTATAGTAAATCCACACAATGTGGGTTAGTTTGATTGGTACTCACCGGGTAAACAGACACACAGGGTGAAAACAAGGAGGCTTCCCATCGTTCTGCTGCCTGGAGCTGATAGTTTAGATGACGGGAATCTGGAGACTGCAGACCTGGACTACTCTGGAGCACTGTTCCTCAGAGCTGAATTGAAATTAAATTACGCCCTCATATCGGCAAATTAGGCCACGCCCACAGTCCACCTCACAACAGAACTTGAGTATTTATGGGGGACAGCCTGTTGTGCACACTCAGTCGAAGATCCACAGCTCCTGCTACCAGGGAGCCTCCAGTTACCTGTCGCTTCATTGGATTTGTGAGCTGCGGTTGAAACGGAGCTCAAACTGGGCGCCAAGTTAGCACAGTGGTTAGCACTGTTGCTTCACAGCGCCAGGGTCCAGGGGTCGATTTGTGACTTGGGTCACTGTCTGTGCGGAGTCTGCACGTTCTCTCTGTGTCTGTGTGGGTTTCCTCCGCGTGCTCTGGTTTCCTCCCACAAGTCCCGAAAGACGTGCTGTTAGATGAATTGGACATTCTGAATTCTCCCTCTGTATACCCGAACAGGCGACGGAATGTGGCGACTAGGGGATTTTCACAGTAACTTCATTGCAGTGTTAATGTAAGCCTACTTGCGACAATAATAAAGATTATTATGATTATTATAAAAATCCCCTCCCACCTCAGTCTATTGAACAGGGAGGTTGAGGACGTGTTGTTTTGTCACTGGAGGCTCCCGCCCCTATCACTGAGTGCAGTGAGTTGGGAGATCGGTCCATGTGATTTTATTGGGTGGTCGTATTTCCACTATTATTGCAATGGTGCCGGTAATACCTTTAACAAACCCTGAACGGATTCACGGAGCCTCGGTTAAGTGACTGGTCAGAATGCCGGAGCCTCAGAACCAGCAGCTTCCTTCAATCCAGAAACTGATGATCAGGTTACAATATGATACAGACCACTGATAATATCCAGGTAGATATTTATCATATACATGATGATTACTGCACCATCGCCGTCTATGTTTTATAATACCAACAATGCTTCAATTTAGTAACGATTACTTTCCAGTTCTGTCATATTCAGAATGCTCATTTGTAGTGACAGAGAATGGACAAATATTCAGAAGGGCAATGCACACTGTGGGATCGGGTTAGGGGCTTGGAAGAATGAGGACAGACAATATAAAGTGAATGCTGCAAGTTGTTAGGCACTGTGGAAAGAGCGAGAGAGGTGATGTGACGGGAGGAAAGGTTGAGACTTCTGTTAAATGCATTTTAGGTTATTGGCTTGATCAACAGGAAGCGTGTATCGAAGGTGAAACTGTTGAAGGTAACTATGCATTTGTATACCGTTGATAATATCTCGGCTAGATTAATGTTCAAATCTGGCTACACATCTGAGAATGATTTGAGGGTCTCAGAAAGGGTGCGGGTCAGAATCATTAAAATGGAACTAATGAAGAAATGCTTCCGCTTTGTGCAAAGATTGGGGAATGTGATCCTGTTCTCTGTAAAACAGGGAAGTCTGAGCGAATATCTGGTTGATATTAGACCACAAGATCATAAGACATAGGACCAGAATTAGGCCACTCGGCCCATCGAGTCTGCTCTGCTGTCAACAATTCCGGTTCAATAAATAAGGAAATATTGCCTCTAGTGGCAGAAGGTTCAGTCAACAGAGGATTTTCATTTGAAGGATTGGCATCTGCCAAAGAACCAGACAAGTTGCGCATGTATTTCTTTTGCAATGTGAGCGTTTCTGACGTGTTCACTGACTAAAAGGCTGGTGGAAGCGGATTTAAAAGTCAAAAAAGGAGTAGGATAACGTCCTGAAATTGAACCTTTAGCAAGGCAGCGGGACGCAGCAGTGGAGTGAGAGTAATTTGGTAGTTCTGCTCAGAGGTCAGATAGGCATCATGTGCTGAATGATCTCATTGTGGGAATGAATGATGCGGGAATGGAACAGGAAGTTCTTAATGATTCCAGTATCCAAATATTTACCTATTTCCTGTGCAGTTACTTTTCGAAGGTTTGTGTTAATCTAATGCAATTGAGCAATTTATGGCGTGAGTAAAGTGTTTGGAGAAAGAAGGTATGGCTTTACCGATTTCATACTCCAGAGACAACCACCAAGATCTGGCACTGTCCAAGGACGGAGGAGGCTCTGTTTTAATCAGATGAGTTCTGAAGGAGAAGCAGGGAAAGCAATTTTTTTTAACACACCGAGTACCTGATCGTTTGAGTGAAACATACAGATAAAGCAGAGAGTTGGGCGCACATTGCTTAAAGACCATAAGACCACAGGGGCTGGTTTACCACACGGGAACTAAACAGATGACTTGTAATACAGAACAAGGCCGGCAGCACGGGTTTAATTCCCGTACCGGGCTTCCCGAACAGCCGCCGGAATGTGGCGACTAGGGGCTTTTCACAGTAACTTCATTGAAACCTACTTGTGACAATAAGCGGTTATTATTATCATCATAAGACATAGAAGCAGAATTAGGCCACTCGACCCATCAATCATGGCTGATATTTTTCTCATCACCATTCTCCTGCCTACTCCCCATTACCCCTGATACCCTTTTTAATCAAAAACCTATCTATCTCTGTCTAAAAGACACGCAGTGATTTGGCCTCCACAGCTGTCTGCGGCAAAGTGTCCCAGAGATTCACCACTCTCTGAACAAAGAACAAAGAAATGTACAGCACAGGAACAGGCCCTCCGGCCCTCCAAGCCCGTGCCGACCATACTGCCCGACTAAACTACAATCTTCTACACTTCCTGGGTCCGTATCCTTCTATTCCCATCCTATTCATATATTTGTCAAGATGCCCCTTAAATGTCCCTATCGTCCCTGCTTCCACTACCTCCTCCGGTAGCGAGTTCCAGGTACCCACTACCGTCTGCGTAAAAAACTTGCCTCGTACATCTACTCTACTCCAAACCTTGCCCCTCTCACCTTAAACCTATGCCCCCTAGTAATTGACCCCTCTACCCTGGGGAAAAGCCTCTGACTAACCACTCTGTCTATGCCCCTCATAATTTTGTATACCTCTATCAGGTCGCCCCTCAACCTCCTTCGTTCCAGTGAGAACAAACCGAGTTTATTCAACCGCTCCTCATAGCTTATGCCCTCCATACCAGGCAACATTCTGGTAAATCTCTTCTGCACCCTCTCTAAAGCCTCCACATCCTTCTGGTAGTGTGGCGACCAGAATTGAACACTATACTCCAAGTGTGGCCTAACTAAGGTTCTATACAGCTGCAACATGACTTGCCAATTCTTATACTCAATGCCCCGGCCAATGAAGGCCAGCATGCCGTATGCCTTCTTGACTACCTTCTCCACCTGTGTTGCCCCTTTCAATGACCTGTGGACCTGTACTCCTAGATCTCTTTGACTTTCAATACTCTTGAGGGTTCTACCATTCACTGTATATTCCCTACCTGCATTAGACCTTGCAAAATGCATTACCGCACATTTGTCCGGATTAAACTCCATCTGCCATCTCTCCGCCCAAGTCTCCAGACAATCTAAATCCTGCTGTATCCTCTGACAGTCCTCATCGCTATCCGCAATTCCACCAACCTTTGTGTCGTCTGCAAACTTACTAATCAGACCAGTTACATTTTCCTCCAAATCATTTATATATACTACAAACAGCAAAGGTCCCAGCACTGATCCCTGTGGAACACCACTGGTCACAGCCCTCCAATTAGAAAAGCATCCCTCCATTGCTACCCCCTGCCTTCTATGGCCTAGCCAGTTCTGTATCCACCTTGCCAGTTCACCCCTGATCCCGTGTGACTTCACCTTTTGTACTAGTCTACCATGAGGGACCTTGTCAAAGGCCTTACTGAAGTCCATATAGACAACATCTACTGCCCTACCTGCATCAATCATCTTAGTGACCTCCTCGAAAAACTCTATCAAGTTAGTGAGACACGACCTCGCCTTCACAAAACCGTGCTGCCTCTCACTAATACGTCCATTTGCTTCCAAATGGGAGTAGATCCTGTCTCTAAGAATTCTCTCCAGTAATTTTCCTACCACTGACGTAAGGCTCACCGGCCTGTAGTTCCCGGGATTATCCTTGCTACCCTTCTTAAACAGAGGAACAACATTGACTATTCTCCAGTCCTCCGGGACATCCCCTGAAGACAGCGAGGATCCAAAGATTTCTGTCAAGGCCTCAGCAATTTCCTCTCCAGCCTCCTTCAGTATTCTGGGGTAGATCCCATCAGGCCCTGGGGACTTATCTACCTTAATATTTTTTAAGACACCCAACACCTCGTCTTTTTGGATCACAATGTGACCCAGGCTATCTACACCCCCTTCTCCAGACTCAACATCTACCAATTCCTTCTCTTTGGTGAATACTGATGCAAAATATTCATTTAGTACCTCGCCCATTTCCTCTGGCTCCACACATAGATTCCCTTGCCTATCCTTCAGTGGGCCAACCCTTTCCCTGGCTACCCTCTTGCTTTTTATGTACGTGTAAAAAGCCTTGGGATTTTCCTTAACCCTATTTGCTAATGACCTTTCGTGACCCCTTCTAGCCCTCCTGACTCCTTGCTTAAGTTCCTTCCTACTTTCCTTATATGCCACACAGGCTTCGTCTGTTCCCAGCCTTTTAGCCCTGACAAATGCCTCCTTTTTCTTTTTGACGAGGCCTACAATATCACTCGTCATCCAAGGTTCCCGAAAATTGCTGTATTTATCTTTCTTCCTCACAGGAACATTCCGGTCCTGTATTCCTTTCAACTGACACTTGAAAGCCTCCCACATGTCAGATGTTGATTTGCCCTCAAACATCCGCCCCCAATCTATGTTCTTCAGTTCCCGCCTAATATTGTTATAATTAGCCTTCCCCCAATTTAGCACATTCATCCTCGGACCACTCTTATCCTTGTCCACCAGTACTTTAAAACTTACTGAATTGTGGTCACTGTTACCGAAATGCTCCCCTACTGAAACATCTACCACCTGGCCGGGCTCATTCCCCAATACCAGGTCCAGTACCGCCCCTTCCCTAGTTGGACTGTTTACATATTGTTTTAAGAAGCCCTCCTGGATGCTCCTTACAAACTCCGCCCCGTCTAAGCCCCTGGCACTAAGTGAGTCCCAGTCAATATTGGGGAAGTTGAAGTCTCCCATCACCACAACCCTGTTGTTTTTACTCTTTTCCAAAATCTGCCTACCTATCTGCTCCTCTATCTCCCGCTGGCTGTTGGGAGGCCTGTAGTATACCCCCAACATTGTGACTGCACCCTTCTGTGATATTCTCCCGAACAAGTAGCGCAACTCCACCTCCCCTTTTACATCCCCCTCTATCCCGCCTGAAACATCTAAATCCTGGAACGTTTAGCTGCCAATCCTGCCCTTCCCTCAACCAGGTCTCTGTAATGGCAACAACATCATAGTTCCAAGTAGTAATCCAAGCTCTAAGTTCATCTGCCTTACCTGTAATGCTCCTTGCATTAAAACATATGCACTTCAGGCCACCAGACCCGTTGTGTTCAGCAACTTCTCCCCGTCTGCTCTGCCTCAGAGCCACACTGTCCCTATTCCCTAGTTCTCCCTCAATGCTCTCACCTTCTGACCTATTGCTCCCGTGCCCACCCCCCTGCCATACTAGTTTAAACCCTCCCGTGTGACACTAGCAAACCTCGCGGCCAGGATATTTATGCCTCTCCGGTTTAGATGCAACCCGTCCTTCTTATACAGGTCACACCTCCCCCGGAAGAGCTCCCAGTGGTCCAGATAATGGAAACCCTCCCTCCTACACCAGCTGTTTAGCCACGTGTTTATCTGCTCTATCTTCCTATTTCTAGCCTCACTGGCACGTGGCACAGGGAGTAATCCCGAGATTACAACCCTCGAGGTCCTGCCTTTTAACTTTCTGCCTAGCTCCCTGAACTCTGGATGAAGATATTCCTCCTCATCTCTGTTTTAGAGGATCGTCCCTTTAGTCTGAGATTGTGTCCTCTGGTTCTAGTTTTTCCTCCAAGTGGAAATATCCTCTCCACGTCCACTCTATCGGTTGGGCCGAAGGGCCTGTTTCCATGCTGTAAACTTCTATGATTCTATGAATAAAGATCAAGGAACAATACAGAACAGGAACAGACCCTTCGGCCCTCCAAGCCTGTACAAGTCATGATACCAACCTTTGCTAAAACCCTCAGCACTTCCTTGTGCCGTATCCCTCTATATCCATCCTATCTATGTGTTTGCAAAGATGCCTTATGAACGTCATTAATGTATCTGCTTCCACAACCTCCCCTGGCAACGCGTTCCAGGCACTCACCAGCCACTGTGTAAAAACCTGCCTCGCACATCTCCTCTAAACGTTACCACACGGACCATAAGCCTATGCCCCTTGCTGACTGACCCCTCCACGCTGGGAAAGCGTGCCTGCCCGTCCACTCTATACATGCCCCTCATAATCTTGTGGACGTCTATCAGGACACCCCACGGCCTACGTCTTTCTAATGAAAACAGTCCAAGTCTATTCAGCCTCTCCACATAGCTAACACCTTCCAGACAAGGCAACATCCTGGTAAACCTCCTCTGCACCCTCTCCAAAGCCTCCACATCCTGCTGGCAGTGTGGTGACCAATGTTGTGCGCAATATTCCAAGTGCGGCCTTACAAAGTTTCTATACAACTGTAGAATGACTTGCCAGGTGTTATACTCGATGCCCCGACAAATGAAGGCAAGCATTCTGTATGCTTTATTGACCACCTTGTCCACTTCTGTTGCCACCTTCAAAGATCTGTGGACATGCACGACCAGATCTCTCTGACTTTCTATATTCCGAAGAGTTTTGCCACTTACTGTATATTTCCCCTCTATGTTCAACCTAGCAAAATGCATTACCTCACAGTTGTTCGGATTAAACCCCACCTGCCATTTCTCTGCCCAAGTCGCCAAACTATCTGTGTGCTGCTGCATTTTCTGACAATCCTCAACACTATCTGCCACTCCACCAACCTTGGTGTCATCCGCGAACTTACGAATCAGACTGGCTACATATTCCTCCAAATTGTTTATGTACACCACAAACAACAGAGGCCCCAGCACTGTGGAACGCCACTAGTCACAACCTTCCATTCAGAAACCCCCTTTGCTACCCTTTGCCTTCTGTGACCGAACCAGTTCTGTATCCATCTTGCCACCTCACCTCAGACCATAATCCCAGATGACCAAAGACCGTTTTCCCCTTTGAGGGGGAGAGCTGACTGGTGGTGATTTAACGTGATCACCGCACCTCAGGCGAGGGAAACGTCATTTCGGTCACTGCCACAATCAATGCTTCTTTATTAATAACATCAAAACATCAGTCGGTACGAGAATTGAAACTACGCTGTTGGCCTTGCTCTGTATCACGAGCCAGTTGGCTGTTTAGCTAAACCACCCCCCTGCATAATGCCCTATTTACCTGGATCAGTCAGGAAAATTGTTTGCACCACCACCATCTCATTATACTCTTCAAATTATTGGAGATTTATCTCAATTCTCCTCAAGGATCTCTGTCCGCAGAGAATGGTGGCACAACTTGTTCACCTTTTCCTGTGAGATGTATATTGCTGCTGATCTCTTTCCTCAGAAATTTAATAAATTGCAACATAGAATCGAACAAATCGGCAGGGGCTTCCATTTAACTTTGAACCCATCTCGGCCTTTCAGAAATAACCCGCTGATCTCAAGCCTGAACTACGTTTTCCCGTAGTTTCTCTCCGTCCCTTGATTCCTTTAGGTTCTATAACTCTATCCAACACTGCCTTGAATATAGTCAACCACGGAGTACTCACCGCTTCTGAGATATGGAATTCAGAAATTCACAACAATGAATTTGACTGAAGAAAATTCTCCTCTTTTCAGTTTTAATATTTGAACCTGTATTCTCAAACTGACCCCGAGTTATACTTCGCAGCCTGAGGAAGAAGCAACCCAGAATCTGTCCCAACAAGCCGCATAAAAATGTTATATTTTCTAAAGAGATCAACTCTCATTCCTCTAAACGTCTGTTTTCGCTTCATACTCTCTTTCGGAGGATAATCCTTTTATCTCTGGAAATAGATGGATGATTATTTCCTCACTTCCTTCAAAGCATGTCGATCCTTTCTCAAGTAGGAGCCCAAATCCTTTACATAGAATTCTAGACTGGGATTCATTTCGGTCACTGCCACAATCAATGCTTCTTTCAATTGTGTTCAATAGGTTCATCAGCTGAGGTGGCGAGTGAGGTGTATATATTGCAAAGGCGAGCAGCTCATGCATAAATCTTCCTCATAGTTACCAAAGAGACAACTTGCATTTATAGCAGAGTTAACACAATGACAAGCCCATGCAGCTGCTCGTGCCATAGTATTTCCGATGCCTAAGCGGGTGCAAGATGGTGTACCGAGTGGTCTGTTCAAATGTCACTCTTTAGACTTTGCAACGGTTTGATAAAACTAAATGGCTTGCGAGGTCATTATTGTATTGGTCATTATAGAGTAAACTACATTGCTTTGTGTCTGCCGTCCAATACCGAGTAGTTCAGACAAGAACGACATATTTCCTTCCATAAAGAGCGTTACTGAACCAGATGGCTTGCAATAATCGACAATGGTTGCACGCTCACCATACCAAGACTAGCTTTTACTTCTATTTGTTTTATTTATTGAATTTAAATTCCACACGTTGTTGTGCTGAAATCTGAACCCATGTTACCGGAGTATTGGCATGGTTTCTGGATTACTGGTCCAATTACATTATCACTAGTTCTCCACATCCAACCTTTCTCGTCTGTAATACGGTTTGGTTTGGAGTCACTTACCGGGAGTGACCGTCACAACCGTTCCGGATCCATCTGCATCACCATCTTTCAAAACGTATCACAGTGACACGGCTCTCAGTCTCACCAGTACAAGAACCGCCTTTGCGTCAACCTGTCGGAAAATCATCACTGGACAGTTTGAATTGCAAAATTATTCAGGAGTTTTAGATAAATAAACAATAATCAATGTTTCAAGCTACCTGTCGGTTCAAAGGATTCTGTGTGAGGCCTTGGGCCCTTATAACATCGCCCCAAGAACATTGCCCGGAGATGTGATCTTCATATTAACTGAGGACAATCCGAACTGACATAAAAAAAGATTGTTGTCCTCCAGAAAGATAACTGAATGGCGAAAATAAATAAAATCACACTGGAATACAATAATAATAAGACCAACCGGATAATTCACTCTCCGTGCTCTTGAAAATATATTTCAATTGTGGCGGTAATTGCTCAGGGCCCTTCCACGGTGACAGTTCCATCCAACATGTGTGCAGTACCAGTGGTGAGCGTTGCAGTAGTAGGTGGCGCTGTCTTCAACTCTCACATCCAGAACTTCCAGCGAAAATGACTGTTTTGCTTTTTGAGTCCTGACAACAAATCTCCCTCCACTCCAGATCGGCGTCCAACATGTCCCGGTCCGAGATTGTCGAAAGAAATTCCCAATTTGAAAAAAGCCCGATAACCAGCATTGAAAACACAGTTTATGGTGAGAGACTGGCACTCCTCCCTGGTCACCACTACCGGGCTCTGTGTCACTGACTGACTCAGGCATCCTGGAAATTAAACAGAGACAGTTTAATGGCCCATCAAAGCCCAACCACAACGGGGATGAAACCCGAGACAGTGTCTGTAACTGGGATGGACTCGGGCAGCTTTAGATTAAATCCACAAAACATGGGACAGTCTTATCGTATTCACGGGGTAAGACAACGCACAGAATGAAAACAAGGAGGATTTCCATCGCTCTGCTGCTTGGAGCTGATGGTATATATGACGAGGAGATGGAGACTGCTCTGGGAGAGTGGGCCTCAGAGCTGGACTGAAATACTTTAGGGGGTAGTGCTGGTTTGCAAATGACGGTGTGACGCGTATCCCCGATGGGTCGCAGGGTGCCCTGTTTCTCTCTGAGTGTGCGTTCTGTGAATAAGTGACAGGCGTATAAAGGGTCCTGCGGTCTCGTGTTGTTCCGCCGAGTCTGGAAGTCTGACGTGAAGTCAGCTTATTTGTGTGTTGTTCAGTGGCCCACCGGGTTGGTGAGGGATTTTCAGTTGTTTCTGTTGATAATGCCTGCCTCCCTCATTGCCCCACAGTAATAATCTGTCGGTCCGCCTTTGTGTGTTTAGCAAGCGGCATGTTTTGAGGGTGGGATATGGCAGAATCTCACCTTGCAATTGTATTTACAACAAAAAATGCTGTATAATTAATCTCAGCAGGCCAGATAGAATCTGCGAATAAATAAATAGAGTCAACGTTTCGTGTCTGTCTGGCTCCTTTCATAGCTGACTGCCGAAAATGATCAAACATCTCTCTAAATGGGCTGTTGAGGTTTCAGTTCAACCTTTGACCCAAAGGTCTTAGACCTGACAACTTCCCTGAGTCCAACGCCTGAGGATCGTGTTCTAGCAGTAGACACGCGCGTTGCATTGCCAATATCCGGGAAAGATAGAAATAGGCCTGATCAACAATCTAAAGTGGCATGGAAAGGAGAGAAGATAATTTTAAAAACAAACTTGAGGATTTCGGGACTTCACACTAGTTTGTTAACTGTAAGTCACGCAGACATGAACTGGCCAACACCACAAAAAGTGGGTCGACGGTTTAATCGACCTCAGAGCAGTTCGGTATGGGTTGCCCCTGAGCACGAATGTCCAGTCAAAGACAGAAACCTCATCTGGTGCACGGGAATAACGAATACACACACACAATGTTTTACTTCATACATAAGCTTTGCACATTAAATGTTTATCCAATTTTTTTCAGATTTTGAATGGTATTCTTGAATGTATTTTCCCAAACCTGGCAGGCCGAACAACAAATAGCATGAAACTGTTTATCCTCCTAGCTACCACGCGAAAAACGTGTCCTGTATAGCACTGTTAAGGTAAACAAATGTCCCTATGGCCGGTAGTATTGCTAGAGAGGCCGATGATGCTGATCATTAAAGTCATCGTCAGCAATGTCAGGTCAAGCACAAAGATGCTGTCAATATCCAATGAATCCCGACAATGCAGAAGGAGACCATTCAGTCCATCGAGTTCGTACCCACCCTGCGAAAGAACTGGAGTCCTCGGCCCACTCGCCCACCTTATAATCATAACCTCGCGTATTGATCATGGCTAATCCAGTTAATCTGCACATTTCTGGGCTGTGCGAAAAACAGGAGCACTCGTAGGAGATCCACGCAGAAAACGGGAAAACGTGCAAATAATATTCAGATTACAGCACAGTCTAACATCAATACACCTCAAATCTTTACAAATATTCTGAAAGAGTACTAATAATTGAATGTTTCTCAATTAAGATTTTAAGGTGAACTCAAGCACATGATTAGGGTATAGACTTTTTACGAGCGGTATCATGCATTGATAAACAATTCTCCTAATTTTCTTAGTTACAACGTAACGTCGCAGTGGTCATTCTATTAGAAAGTTGAACCTGCAATCCCTGGGTTTCCAGGTGAAAATGCAAATAAATCAGATCGAATATAAGGAGCAGCAATCAACCATACGCTGCTTTGTTAGCAAGGCTTCATCTCACCATCACGGGAAGTTTCTGATATATATCTCGAGTATGTGATGACTTATGGAAGTGATGGAAAATTGCAGTAGACCCCATACTTGACTTGACGATAATAAAATTCTATTTTCTTAATTTACTAATTCATAACTTACATTAGATAGATTGGCGAAATTTCCAGAAGTTCTAACTCCCGAAAGGGAAGGAACTTCGATAGCTGCAGCAGCGGGTGTTTCTCCACAAAGAGACCCCAGCTACCCGGACACACCCTACTGGACAGGATGCTAAAACGTGTCAAACTAGGAGGACGCACATGTGGTGAAATATATGGGCGACCTTTACAAGAGGTCAGGGTGCCACTGGATAAAACGCAGCATAAATGGGGGGAGGAAATAGGCTTGGAGATAGGGGGAGGATGCGGATCGAAGTGCTGCACAGGATCAATTCCACCTTCTCTTCTGCAGGCTCTGGGTCACTGTCCGTGTGGTGTTTGCACATTCTCACCGTGTTTACGTGGGGTTATCCCCACAACACAAAGATGTTCAGGGTAGGTGGACTGAACACGCTAAAATTGCCCCTTAATTGGAAAAAATGGATTTGGCACTCTAAATTTTAAAAAGTTTTTAAAAAGGATGGGAGGCAGAAGACGGGAAATTATATGCCGGTTAGCCTGACTTTGGTCGTTGGTAAGATTTTAGAGTCTGTTGTTGAAGATGAGATCACCGAGTACTTGTAAGTGCATGGTAAAATAGGAATGAGTCAGCACGGCTTTGTCAAAGGGTGGTCATGTCTGACAAATCTGTGGGAGCTCTTTGAGGAGGTAACAAGGAACTGCGGCAAAGGAGAATCAGTGGACGTGATTTATTTAGATTTCAGAAGGCCTTTAACAAGGTGCCGCCTGGGAGATTGTTCGAAGTGTTAAGAGCCCATGGTGTTAAGATAAAGACATTGGCATGGATAGAGGATTGGCTGACTGGCAGAAGGCAGAGAGTGGGGATAAAGGGGTCTTTTTCAGAATGGGAGCCGGTGACTAGTGGTGTGCATCAGGGGTCCGTGCTGGAATCACAACTTTTCAGAATATACATTAATGATCTGGAAGAAGGAACTGAAGGCACTGTTGCTAGGTGTGCAGATGATACAACGATAGTATTGAGGAAGCAAGTGGGCTGCAGATGGATTTGGAACGGCTAGGTGAATGGGCAATGAAGTGGCAGATGAAATGCAATGTGGAAACGTGTGAGGTTATGCAGTTTGGAAGGAGGAATTTAGACATAGAATATTTTCTAAATGGGGAAATGCTTCTGAAACCAGAAACACAAAGGGACTTGGATGTCCTTGTTCACGATTCTATCAAGGTCAACGTGCAGGTTCAGTCGGCAGTTAGGAAGCCAAATACAATGCTGCATTCGTGCCAAGAGGGTTAGAATCGAAGACCAGGGATGTACTTCTGAGGCTGTAGAAGGCTCTGGTCAGACTCAAATTGGAGTATTTTAGGCAGTGTTGGGCCCCGTACCTAAGGACATGTGTGATGGCCTTGGAAAGGGTCCAGAGGAGGTTCACAAGAAGGATTCCTGAAGTGAAGAGCTTGTCGTATGAGAAACGGTTGAGAATCCTGGTCTGTACTCGTTGGAGTTTAGAAGGATGAGGGGGGAATCTTATTGAAACTTACAGGATACTATGAAGCCTGGATAGAGTGGACATGGAGAGGATGTTTCCACTTGTAGGAAAAACTAGAATCAGTGGACACAATCTCCGACTAAAGGGACGATCCTTTAAAACAGAGATGAGGAGGAATTTCTTCAGCCAGAGAGTGGTGAATCTATGGGATACTTTGTCGCAGACAGCTGTAGAGGCCAAATCACTGCGTGTCTTTAAGACAGAGATAGATAGGTTCTTGATTAAAAAGGGTATCAGGGGTTATGGGGACTAGGCAGGAGAATGGTGATGAGAGAAATATCAGCCATGATTAATGGGTCTAGTGGCCTAATTCTGCTTCTATGTCTTATGATGATGATGATAATAACCGCTTATTGTCACAAATAGGTTTCAATGAAGTTACTGTGAAAAGCCCCTAGTCGCCACATTCCGGCGGCTGTTTGGGAGCCCGGTACGGGAATTGAACCCGTGCTGCCGGCCTTGTTCTGTATTACAAGTCAGCTGTTTAGCCCCCGTGTGGTAAGCCAGCCCCTATGGTCTTATGGTCTTTAAGCAATGTGCGCCCAACTCTCTGCTTTATCTGTATGTTTCACTCAAACGATCAGATATTCGGTGTGTTAAAAAAAATTGCTTTCCCTGCTTCTCCTTCAGAACTCATCTGATTAAAACACAGCCTCCTCCGTCCTTGGACAGTGCCAGATCTTGGTGGTTGTCTCTGGACTATGAACTCGGTAAAGTCATGCCTTCTTTCTCCAAATATGTTACCCACGCCATAAGTTGCTCAATTGCATTAGATTAACACAAACCTTCGAAAAGTAACTGCACAGGAAATAGGTAAATATTTGGATACTGGAATCATCAAGAACTTCCTGTTCCATTCCCGCATCATTCATTCCCACAATGAGATCATTCAGCACAAGGTGCCTATCTGACCTCTGAGCAGAACTACTAAATTACTCTCACTCCACTGCTCCGTTCCGCTGCCTTGCTAAAGGTTCAATTTCAGGACGTTATCCTATTCCTTTTTTTACTTTTAAATCCGCTTCCACCAGCCTTTTAGTCAGTTAACACGTCAGAAACGCTCACATTGTAAAAGAAATACATGCGCAACTTGTCTTTGGTTCTTTGGCAGATGCCAATCCTTCAAATGAAAATCCTCTGGTGACTGAACCTTCTGCCACTAGAGGCAATATTTCCTTATTTATTCAACCGGAATTGTTGACAGCAGAGCAGACTCGATGGGCCGAGTGGCCTAATTCTGCTCCTATGTCTTATGGTCTTGTGGTCTAATATCAACCAAATATTCGCTCAGACTTCCCTGTTTTACAGAGAACAGGATCACATTCCCCAATCTTTGCACAAAGCGGAAGCATTTCTTCATTAGTTCCATTTTAATGATTCTGACCCGCACCCTTTCTGAGACCCTCAAATCATTCTCAGATGTGTAGACCAGATTTGAACATTAATCTAGCCGAGATATTATCAACGGTATACAAATGCATAGTTACCTTCAACAGTTTCACCTTCGATACACGCTTCCTGTTGATCAAGCCAATAACCTAAAATGCATTTAACAGAAGTCTCAACCTTTCCTCCCGTCACATCACCTCTCTCGCTCTTTCCACAGTGCCTTACAACTTGCAGCATTCACTTTATATTGTCTGTCCTCATTCTTCCAAGCCCCTAACCCGATCCCACAGTGTGCATTGCCCTTCTGAATATTTGTCCATTCTCTGTCACTACAAATGAGCATTCTGAATATGACAGAACTGGAAAGTAATCATTACTAAATTGAAGCATTGTTGGTATTATAAAACATAGACGGCGATGGTGCAGTAATCATCATGTATATTATAAATATCTACCTGGATATTATCAGTGGTCTGTATCATATTGTAACCTGATCATCAGTTTCTGGATTGAAGGAAGCTGCTGGTTCTGAGGCTCCGGCATTCTGATCAGTCACTTAACCGAGGCTCCGTGAACCCGTTCAGGGTTTGTTAAAGGTATTACCGGCACCATTGCAATAATAGTGGAAATACGACTACCCAACAAAATCACACGGACCGATCTCCCAACTCACTGCACTAAGGGATAGGGGCGGGAGCCTCCAGTGACAAAACAACACGTCCTCAACCCCCCTGTTCAATAGACTGAGGTGGGAGGGGATTTTTATAATAATCATAATAATCTTTATTATTGTCGCAAGTAGGCTTACATTAACACTGCAATGAAGTTACTGTGAAAATCCCCTAGTCGCCACATTCCGTCGCCTGTTCGGGTATACAGAGGGAGAATTCAGAATGTCCAATTCATCTAACAGCACGTCTTTCGGGACTTGTGGGAGGAAACCGGAGCACCCGGAGGAAACCCACACAGACCCGGGGAGAACGGGCAGTCCCTGCACAGACAGTGACCCAAGTCACAAATCGACCCCTGGACCCTGGCGCTGTGAAGCAACAGTGCTAACCACTGTGCTACCTTGGCGCCCAGTTTGAGCTCCGTTTCAACCGCAGCTGACAAATCCAATGAAGCGACAGGAAACTGGAGGCTCCCTGGTAGCAGGAGCTGTGGATCTTCGACTGAGTGTGCACAACAGGCTGTCCCCCTTAAATACTCAAGTTCTGTTGTGAGGTGGACTGTGGGCGTGGCCTAATTTGCCGATATGAGGGCGTAATTTAATTTCAATTCAGCTCTGAGGAACAGTGCTCCAGAGCAGTCCAGGTCTGCAGTCTCCAGATTCCCGTCATCTAAACTATCAGCTCCAGGCAGCAGAACGATGGGAAGCCTCCTTGTTTTCACCCTGTGTGTCTGTTTACCCGGTGAGTACCGATCAAACTAACCCACATTGTGTGGATTTAATATAAAGCTGCCCGAGTCCATTCTAATTACATACCCTGTCTGGGGTTTTAGCCCTGATTTGTGTTTCTGGCTATGATGGTCCATTAAACTGTCTCTGTTTAATTTCCAGGATGTTTGAGTCAGTCAGTGACACAGAGCCCGGCAGCGGTGACCAGGGAGGAGTGCCAGTCTCTCACCATCTCCTGTGTTTTAGATAGTGGAGGCTATACTGTTAAATTGAAGAGCGGGGATTTCTTCAGACAAACCCAGCCCGGCACACAGCGGGAGCGGATCTCCAGCGGAGGGAGGTTTGTTGTGACGGTGAATGAAGCAGCAAGGACATTTTGGCTGGAAATTCGGGATGTGAGAGTTGAAGACAGCGCCACCTATTACTGTAAAGCTCAGTACCAATACTGGAGCACACAGTGATGGTTCTCGGCTTCCCGCGATACAAAATCCCTCACTGCGGATTATCACGTAAATAAACGTAAAAGCGGAGTTAATCTGCCCTGAAACCCCCACAGTTCCGCCTCACACTGTCTATCCAATGCTCTGGTTTATAATGAGACTGGATCATTACCGGTGACATCTTGAGTTTTATAAACGCCGAGTGTGTGCGGATGTTGATGCTTTTCCCGGAATTAGGGTCAGTGAATGGAGATTGGGAATAACTGATCTCAGTGACGAACCCTCAGACCAGCTGGATCCTGTTCCAACAGATGGAATTGGGAACCGCAGTCCCCACTGCTGAAGTTATGTCCCAACGTTCACCATATAGCCGGGGTTTTTTCTTGACTTGCCATACGGTGCTACTTTGGGATATTCACAGTGACAGAGATCTGGACAATTTCCTCCGTACAAAGCAAATAGCAATTCGCCCGGCCTGGCAGCGAATTTTCGGGCTGATGTTATTGTGGCTGTAACCTGGTTACGTTTCATTGTAATTTCCACCATTTTCATCTTTCTTTTCCATTTTTCTTGGTTTATATGAAGCGAATATTTCCTGCCTCGTACAATTTAGTCACAGCTCAGGGCCTCACAGAGAACGGTTTAAATCAACAAAGTCTTTGAAACGTTGGGTGTTGTTTATGTATTTCAAACCTCCGAATAATTGGGCAGCTTCGAATGACTGGTGATCATTTTCCTGCTGGTTGAGGTGTCAGTGGTTATTGTACCGGGGAGTCTGAGAACCGTGTCACTGTGTAATACGTGGTACGATGCTTCTGCAGAGGGATCTGGGACGGTGGTGACTGTCACAGCCGGTAAGTGTCTCCAAACCCCGCTGTGTTACAGAGTGTGTCGGTGAATGTTCAATTTATAATTATGATCTGTATTTCTTAAAACCGATTGAAACTGGAGCTCATCTGCGTTATAAGTAATATTATTGGCTGCAGATCATCCGCGATGCTGAGGAATCCTGGAGCATCCGCGATGCTGAGGAAGTTGTGGATAGCACATCCAGTGAGTTGGTCACACCGCAGATTAAAATTACTGAGGCAGATAGGGAATGGGTGACCAACAGACAGAGGAAGAGTAGGAAGGCCGTGCAGATTTACCGTTTTGGAAACTGTTGGGGGAGATGGCTCACCAGGGGAAGGTGGCAGCAGCCAGGTTCATGGCACCGTGGCTGGCTCTGCTGCACAGAAGGGCGGGAAAAAGAGTGGCAGAGCTATAGTGATAGGGGATTCAATTGTAAGGGGAATAGACAGGCGTTTCTGCGGACGCAAACGAGAATCCAGGTTGGTATGTTGCCTTCCTGGTGCAAGGGTCAAGGATGTCTCGGAGCGGCTGCAGGGCATTCTGGAGGGGGAGGGTGAACAGCCAGCTGTCGTGGTGCATATAGGCACCAACGATATAGGTAAAAGACGGGATGAGGTCCTACAAGCTGAATTTAGGGAGTTAGGAGTTAAACTAAAAAGTAGGACCTCAAAGGTAGTAATCTCAGGATTGCTACCAGTGCCACGTGATAGTCAGAGTAGGAATGACAGGATAGCTAGGATGAATACGTGGCTTGAGAGATGGTGCAAGAGGGAGGGTTTCAAATTCCTGGGACATTGGGACCGGTTCTGGGGGAGGTGGGACCTGTACAAATCGGACGGTCTGCATCTGGGTGGGACCGGAACCAATGTTCTCGGGGGTGTGTTTGCTAGTGCAGTTGGGGAGGGTTTAAACTAATGTGGCAGGGGGATGGGAACCGATGTAGGAAGTCAGTGGGGACGGAAACAAAAGGCAGGAAGGGAGAATGTGTAAAGCATGACCAGAGAAAGCAGGGCAGAGAGCAAGGAAAGTCTACATTAAACTGCATTTATTTCAATGCAAGGGGCCTGACGGGCAAAGCGGATGAACTCAGGGCATGGATGGGCACATGGGACTGGGATATTATAGCTATGACTGAAACATGGCTAAGGGAGGGGCAGGACTGGCAGCTCAATGTTCCGGGGTACAGATGCTATAGAAAGGATAGAACAGGAGGTAAGAGAGGAGGGGGAGTGGCGTTTTTGATTAGGGAGAACATTACGGCAGTACTTAGAGGGGATATATCCGAGGGTTCGCCCACTGAGTCTATATGGGTGGAACTGAAAAATAAGAAGGGAGAGATCACCTTGATAGGACTGTACTACAGGCTCCCAAATAGTCAGCGGGAAATTGAGGAGCAAATATGTAAGGAGATTGCAGATAGCTGCAAGAAAAATAGGGTGGTAATAGTAGGGGACTTTAACTTTCCCAACATTGACTGGGACAGCCATAGCATTAGGGGCTTGGATCGAGGGAAATTTGTTGAGTGTATTCAGGAGGAATTTCTCATTCAGTATGTAGATGGACCGACTAGAGAGGGTGCACAACTTGACCTCGTCTTGGGAAATAAGGAAGGGCAAGTGACAGAAGTGTTAGTGAGGGATCACTTTGGGACAAGTGACCATAACTCCATTAGTTTTAAGATAGCTATGGAGAATGATAGGTCTGGCCCAAGAGTTAAAATTCCACGTCCACTGTCCCTGGCTCCTTCACGTGCAGGAAGTGTGTCCAGTTGCAGCTCCTGTTAGACCACTTGACGGCTCTGGAGCTGCGGATGGACTCACTTTGGAGCGTCCGCGATGCTGAGGACGTCGTGGATAGCATGTTTAGCGAGTTGGTCACACCGCAGGTGAAAGGTACTGAGGGAGATAGTAAATGGGTGACCAAAAGACAGCAAGAGTAGGAAGGCAGTGCAGGTGTCCTCTGCAGTCATCTCCCTGCAAAACAGATATACCGCTTTGGATACTGTTGAGGGAGATGGCTCAGCAGGGGAAGGCGGCAGCAGCCAGGTTCATGGCACCGTGGCTGGCTCTGCTGCGCAGCTGGGCAGGAAGAAGAATGGCAGGGCTATAGTGACAGGGGACTCAATTGTAAGGGGAATAGACAGGCGGTTCTGCGGACGAAATCGAGACTCCAGGATGGTATGTTGCCTCCCTGGTGCAAGGGTCAAGGATGTCTCGGAGCGGCTGCAGGACATTCTGGGAGGGGGGGGGGGGGGAGGGTGAACAGCCAGCTGTCGTGGTGCACGTAGGCACCAACGATATAGGTAAAAAACGGGACGCGGTCCTACAAGCTGAATTTAGGGAGCTAGGAGTTAAACTAAAAAGTAGGACCTCAAAGGTAGTAATCTCAGGGTTGCTACCAGTGCCACGAGCTAGTCAGAGTAGGAATGTCAGGATAGAGAGGATGATTACGTGGCTCGAGAGATGGTGCAAGAGGGAGGGATTCAAACTCCTGGGACATTGGAACCGATTCTGGGGGAGGTGGGACCAGTACAAACCGGACCGTCTGCACCTGGGCAGGACTGGAACCGATGTCCTGGGGGGGGGGGGGTGTTTGCTAGAGCTGTTGGGGAGAGTTTAAACTAATGTGGCAGGGGGATGGGAACCGATGCAGGAAGTTGGAAGGTAGTAAAACAGGGACAGAAATAAAAGGCAGTAAGGGGGAAAGTGTAAGGCAGAGAAGCCATTGTCAAAAATCAAAAAGGGCGACAGTACAAGGTACAGTGACTGAGGGGAGCTCAGTGAATAGGACCAGGAATACTAAAAGAAATAAAATGGGAAGTGAAAACATTAATGGTAAGCGATGCGGCAGGTTGTTACAGGAAGATGTGGGTTCGACGACAAGGAAAATTAGGAGAAAGGTTAAGAGGAAATATAACTTAGGAGAGGTTACTGATCGAGGTGTTAAGATTCAGAACAGAGGTAAAAAAAGCCAACATAAGTGTACTTTACCTGAATGCTCATAGTATTCGGAATAAGGTAAATGAGTTGATGGCGCAAATCATCGTGAATGACTATGATTTAGTGGCCATTACTGAAACATGGTTAAAGGATGGTCACGACTGGGAGTTAAATATCCGAGGGTATCAAACCTTTCGGAAAGACAGAGTGGATGGTAAGGGAGGTGGTGTAGCTCTGTTATTTAAGGATGACATCCGGGCAACAGTAAGGGATGACATCGGTGCTATGGAGGCTAACGTTGAATCCATTTGGGTGGAAATCAGGAATAGTAAGGCGAAAAAGTCACTGATAGGAGTAATCTATAGGCCACCAAATAGTAACATTATGGTGGGGCAGGCAATAAACAAAGAAATAACAGATGCATGTAGAAATGGTACAGCAGTTATCATGGGGGATTTTAATCTACATGTTGATTGGTTTAACCAGGTCGGTCAAAGCAGCCTTGAGGAGGAGTTTATAGAATGTATCCGCGATAGTTTCCTCGAACAGTATGTAATGGAACCTATGAGGGAACAAGCGGTCCTAGATCTGGTCCTGTGTAATGAGACAGGATTGATTCAGGATCTCATAGTTACGGATCCTCTCGGAAGGAGCGATCACAATATGGTGGAATTTAAAATATAGATGGAGGGTGAGAAGGTAAAATCAAGCACTAGTGTTTTGTGCTTAAAAAAAGGAGATTACAATGGGATGAGAGAAGAACTAGCTAAGGTAGACTGGGAGCAAAGACTTTATGGTGAAACAGTTGAGGAACAGTGGAGAACCTTCCAAGTGATTTTTCACAGTGCCCAGCAAAGGTTTATACCAACAAAAAGGAAGGACGGTAAAAAGAGGGACAATCGACCGTGGATATCTAAGGAAATAAGGGAGAGTATCAAATTGAAGGAAACAACATACAAAGTAGCAAAGATCAGTGGGAGACTAGAGGACTGGGAAATCTTTAGGGGGGCAACAGAAAGCTACTAAAAAAGCTATAAAGAAGAGTAAGGTAGATTATGAGAGTAAACTTGCTCAGAATATAAAAACAGATAGTAAAAGTTTCTACAAATACATAAAACAAAAAAGCGTGGCTAAGGTAAATATTGGTCCTTTAGAGGATGAGAAGGGAGATTTAATAATGGGAGATGAGAAAATGGCTGAGGAACTGAACAGGTTTTTTGGGTCGGTCTTCACAGTGGAAGACACAAATAACATGCCAGTGACTGATGGAAATGAGGCTTTGACAGGTGAGGACCTTGAGAGGATTGTTATCACCAAGGAGGTAGTGATGGGCAAACTAATGGGTCTAAAGGTAGACAAGTCTCCTGGCTCTGATGGAATGCATCCCAGAGTGCTAAAAGAGATGGCTAGGGAAATTGCAAATGCACTAGTGATAATTTACCAAAATTCACTAGACTCTGGGGTGGTCCCGGCGGATTGGAAATTAGCAAACGTGACACCACTGTTTAAAAAAGGAGGTAGGCAGAAAGTGGGTAATTATAGGCCAGTGAGCTTAACTTCGGTAGTAGGGAAGATGCTGGAATCTATCATCAAGGAAGAAATAGCGAGGCACCTGGATGGAAATTGTCCCATTGGACAGACGCAGCATGGGTTCATAAAGGGCAGGTCGTGCCTAACTAATTTAGTGGAATCTTTTGAGGACATTAACAGTGCGGTAGATAACGGGGAGCCAATGGATGTGGTATATCTGGATTTCCAGAAAGCCTTTGACAAGGTGCCACACAAAAGGTTGTTGCATAAGATAAAGATGCATGGCATTAAGGGGAAAGTAGTAGCATGGATAGAGGATTGGTTAATTAATAGAAAGCAAAGAGTGGGGATTAATGGGTGTTTCTCTGGTTGGCAATCAGTAGCTAGTGGTGTCCCTCAGGGATCAGTGTTGGGCCCACAACTGGTCACAATTTACATAGATGATTTGGAGTTGGGGACCAAGGGCAATGTGTCCAAGTTTGCAGACGACACTAAGATAAGTGGTAAAGCAAAAAGTGCAGAGGATACTGGAAGTCTGCAGAGGGATTTGGGCAGGCTAAGTGAATGGGCTAGGGTCTGGCAGATGGAATACAATGTTGACAAATGTGAGGTTATCCATTTTGGTAAGAATAACGGCAAAAGGGATTATTATTTAAATGATAAAATATTAAAACATGCTGCTGTGCAGAGAGACCTGGGTGTGCTTGTGCATGAGTCGCAGAAAGTTGGTTTTCAGGTGCAACAGGTGATTAAGAAGGCAAATGGAATATTGTCCTTCATTGCTAGAGGGATGGAGTTTAAGACTAGGGAGGTTATGCTGCAATTGTATAAGGTGTTAGTGAGGCCACACCTGGAGTATTGTGTTCAGTTTTGGTCTCCTTACTTGAGAAAGAACGTACTGGCACTGGAGGGTGTGCAGAGGAGATTCACTAGGTTAATCCCAGAGCTGAAGGGGTTGGATTACGAGGAGAGGTTGAGTAGACTGGGACTGTACTCGTTGGAATTTAGAAGGATGAGGGGGGATCTTATAGAAACATATACAATTATGAAGGGAATCGATAGGATAGATGCGGGCAGGTTGTTTCCACTGGCGGGTGAAAGCAGAACTAGGGGGCATAGCCTCAAAATAAGGGGAAGTAGATTTAGGACTGAGTTTAGGAGGAACTTCTTCACCCAAAGGGTTGTGAATCTATGGAATTCCTTGCCCAGTGAAGCAGTAGAGGCTCCTTCATTAAATGTTTTTAAGATAAAGATAGATAGTTTTTTGAAGAATAAAGGGATTAAGGGTTATGGTGTTCGGGCCGGAAAGTGGAGCTGAGTCCACAAAAGACCAGCCATGATCTCATTGAATGGCGGAGCAGGCTCGAGGGGCCAGATGGCCTACTCCTGCTCCTAGTTCTTATGTTCTTATGTTAATTGGGGCAAGGCAAATTTTGATGGTATCAGACAGGAACTTTCAGAGGTAGATTGGGGGAGACTGTTGGCAGATAAAGGGACGGCTGGTAAATGGGAGGCTTTTAAAAATGTGTTAACCAGGGTGCAGGGTAAGCACATTCCCTTTAGAGTGAAGGGCAAGGCTGGTAGAAGTAGGGAACCCTGGATGACTCGAGATATTGAGACTCTGGTCAAAAAGAAGAAGGAGGCATATGACGTACATAAACAACTGGGATCAAGTGGATCCTTGAAGAGTATAGAGATTTTCGAAATAGAGTTAAGAGGGAAATCAGGAGGGCAAAAAAGGGACATGAAATTGCTTTGGCAAATAATGCAAAGGAGAATCCAAAGAGATTCTACAGATACATAAAGGGGAAAAGAGTAACTAGGGACAGAGTAGGGCCTCTTAAGGATCAACAAAGACATCTATTTGCAGAGCCACAAGAGTTGGGTGCGATCCTGAATGAATATTTCTCATCGGTATTCACGGTGGAGAAAGGCATGGATGTTAGGAAACTAAGGGAAATAAATAGTGATGTCTTGAGAAGTGTGCATATTACAGAGGAGGACGTGCTAGAAGTCTTAAAGCGCATCAAGGTAGATAAATCCCCGGGACCTGATGAAATGTATCCCAGGATGTTGTGGGAGGCTAGGGAGGAAATTGCGGGTCCCCTAACAGAGATATTTGAATAATCGGCAGCCACAGGTGAGGTGCCTGAAGATTGGAGAGTGGCGAATGTTGTGCCCTTGTTTAAGAAGGGCAGCAGGGGAAAGCCTGGGAACTACAGACCGGTGAGCCTAACGTCTGTAGTAGGTAAGTTGCTAGAAGATATTCTGAGAGACAGGATCTACAAGCATTTAGAGAGACAAGGACTGATTCGGGGCAGTCAGCATAGCTTTGTGCATGGAAAATCATGTCTCACAAATTTGATTGAGTTTTTTGAGGGGGTGACCAAGAAGGTAGATGAGGGCAGTGCAGTAGACGTTGTCTACATGGACTTTAGCAAAGCTTTTGACAAGGTACCGCATGGTAGGTTGTTGCAGAAGGTTAAAGCTCACGGGATCCAGGGTGAGGTTGCCAATTGGATTCAAAATTGGCTGGACGACAGAAGACAGAGGGTGGTTGTAGAGGGTTGTTTTTCAAACTGGAGGCTGTGACCAGCGGATCGGTGCTGGGTCCACTGTTATTTGTGATTTATATTAATGATTTGGATGAGAATTTAGGAGGCATGGTTAGTAAGTTTGCAGATGACACCAAGATTGGTGGCACAGTGGATAGTGAAGAAGGTTATCTAGGATTGCAACGGGATCTTGATCAATTAGGCCAGTGGGCCGACGAATGGCAGATGGAGTTTAATTTAGATAAATGTGAGGTGATGCATTTTGGCAGATCGAATCAGGCCAGGACCTACTCAGTTAATGGTATGGCGTTGGGGAGAGTTATAGAACAAAAAGATCTGGGAGTACAGGTTCATAGCTCCTTGAAGGTGGAGTCGCAGGTGGACAGGGTGGTGAAGAAGGCATTCGGCATGCTTGGTTTTATTGGTCAGAACATTGAATACAGGAGTTGGGACGTCTTGTTGAAGTTGTACAAGACATTGGTCTGGCCACACTTGGAATACTGTGTGCAGTTCTGGTCGCCCTATTATAGAAAGGATATTATTAAACTAGAAAGAGTGCAGAAAAGATTTACTAGGATGTTGCCGGGACTTGATGGTTTGAGTTATAAGGAGAGGCTGGATAGACTGGGACTTTTTTCCCTGGAGCGTAGGAGGCTTAGGGGTGATCTTATAGAGGTCTATAAAATAATGAGGGGCATAGATAAGGTAGATAGTCAACATCTTTTCCCAAAGGTAGGGGAGTCTAAAATTAGAGGGCATAGGTTTAAGGTGAGAGGGGAGAGTTTCAGAAGGGCCCAGAGGGGCAATTTATTCACTCAGAGGGTAGTGAGTGTCTGGAATGGGCTGCCAGAGGTAGTAGTAGAGGCGGGTACAATTGTGTCTTTTAAAAAGCATTTAGATAGTTACATGGGTAAGATGGGTATAGAGGGTTATGGGCCAAGTGCGGGCAACTGGGACTAGCTTATTGGTAAAAACTGGGCGGCATGGACTGGTTGGGCCGAAGGGCCTGTTTCCATGCTGAAAAAAAAAAAGAAAAAAAAAAAGATTTTGATTTCAGAGCAGAATATGATTCTGGAGTTGGGTCCAGGTCTTTCCTGTGGAAACTGTATATGGAGCAGGAGGTTAGAGGGATAGGGGTAGTGGTAATTGTGGTTGGGTGGTGTTGGCGGCGGTTGACAGTTTGTGGACTATTACTCGGTTTAATGGCACATCAGGTGCATGCTCAACATCACAGGCTCTCTCATTCCTAACTGTTTTTAATGAAAGCAGATTGTCGATCGTCGATAGTGCGGACTCCGCTGTCGGAGTTGGACTGTAAGGGGGGGTCTCTGTCTGTCCATTTGGGCACCAAGAACATAGAACATACAGTGCAGAAGGAGGCCATTCGGCCCATCGAGTCTGCACCGACCCACTTAAGCCCACATTTCCACCAAATTCCGTAACCCAATAACCCCTCCTAACCTTTTTGGTCACTAAAGGCAATTTAGCATGGCTAATCCACCTAACCAGCACGTCTTTGGTCTGTGGGAAGAAACCGGAGCACCCGGAGGAATCCCACGCAGACACGGGGAGAACGTGCAGACTCCGCACAGACAGTGACCCAGCAGGCAATCGAACCTGGGACCCTGGCGCTGTGCAGCCACAGTTCTACCCACTTGTGCTACCATGCTGCTCCCCGTGCTGACCACGTCGGGTCTTAGAGCTCTCTTCACGGCAGCCGTTCGTTCTCCAAACTGCGCAATGTGATTGATGCACCGTGTGAATAAACTCAACATTTCAGGAAATGTATATACCGACATTTGAAACAGTCCGGAGAAAAATCACGAGGTTGATCCCGTCTTTGGAGGTAATTTCTATGAAGGAGTTTCAAAGAAAGAGACGTAACCTTATTGAGACATATAGGATACTCTGGGGGCTTGACAGGCTGGATGCTGAGAGGATTTCCTCTTGTGTCTCGAGTGTCTCGAAACAGAGAGCATGATATCTGAGTCAAAGCACGCCAGGTAAAACAGAGATCAGGAGGAATCTGTTCTCTCAGAGAGCCGTGAATCTGTGGAATACTGGCGCTAAGCATGTTCAAGGCTGAGAGAGGCAGATATTTAATCAATGAGGGGATCGAGTGCTAGGGGTATAAGGTGGGACAGTAGAGTTGAGGATTATCGTCATGAAAAATATTAAGGTGGATAAGTCCCCAGGGCATGATGGGATCTGCCCCAGAATACTGAAGGAGGCAAGAGAGAAAACTGCTGAGGTCTTGACAGAAATCGTTGGACCCTCACTGTCTTCCGGTGATGTCCCGGAGGACTGGATAATAGCCAATGTTGTTCCATTGTTTAAGAAGGGTAGCAAGGATAATCCGGGGGACTACTGGCCGGTGACCCTTACGTCACTGGTAGGGAAATTACCGGACAGAATTCTTCGAGACAGGATCTACTCCTATTTGAAAGCAAGTAGACATATGAGCGAAAGACAGCACGGTTTTGTGAAGGGGATGTCGTGTCTCGCTAACTTGACTTTTTTGAGGAGGTCACAAAGATGGTTGCTGCAGGTAGGGCAGTGTATGTTGTCTATATGGATACAGAACTTGCTAGGTCATAGAAGGCAGAGAGTAGCAATGGAAGGGTGCTTTTCTGATTGGAGGGCTGTGACTAGTGGTGTTTCGCAGGGATCAGTGCTGGGACCTTTGCTGTTCGTAGTATATACAAATGATTTGGAGGAAAATGTAGCGCGTCTGATTAGTCAGTTTGCGGACGACACAAAAGTTGGTGGAATTGCGGATAGAGATTAGGACTGTCAGGGGATACAGCGGGATTTATTTCCTTTGGAGACTTGGGCTGAGAGATGGCAGATGGAGTTTAATCCGGACAAATGTGACGTAATGCATTTTGGAAGGTCTAATACAGGTAGAAAATATACAGTGAATGGTAGAACCCTAAAGAATATTGACAGTCAGAGAGATCTTGGGTACAGGTCCACAGGTCACTAAAAGTGGCAACATAGGCAGAGAAGGTAGTCAAGAGGCATACGGCATGCTTGCCTTCATTGGCCGGGGCATTGAGTATAAAAATAGCCACGTCATGTTGCAGCTATATAGAACCTTTGTTAGGCCACACTTGGAGTATAGTGTTCAATTTTGGTCGCCACACTACCAGAAGGATGTGGAGGCTTTCGAGAGGGTGCAGAAGAGATTTCCCAGGATGTTTCCTGGTATGGAGGGCATTAGCTATTCAGATAGGTTGAATAAACTCCGTTTGTTCTCACTGGAACGATGGAGTTTGAGGGGACGTAATAGAGGTCTACAGAATTATGAGGGACAGAGGCAGAGTGGATAGCCAGAGACTTTTTTTCCAGGTAGAGGGGTCAATTACTAGCGGGCATAGGTTTAAGGTGCGCGGGGGGCGGGTGGGGGGGGGGGCGGTGACGGGGGGGGGGACGGTTTAGAGGAGATGTACGAGGCACGTTTTTTACACAGAGGTTAGTGGGTGCCTGGAACTCGTTGCCCGAGGAGGTGGTGAAAGCAGGAAGGATAGTGACCTTTAAGGGGCATCTTGACAAATATATGAATAGGATGGGAATAGAGAGATACGGACCCCAGAAGTGTAGACGATTTTAGTTTAGACGGGCAGCATGATCGGCTTGGAGGGCCGAAGGGGCTGTTCCTGTGCTCTACTTTTCTTTGTTCTTTTGATTATATTAGATTAGCCATGACCTCATTGAATGCAGGAACAGGCTCGATGGACCGAGTGGCCAACTTCAGCTCCTAATTCTTATTGTCTTAACATAGAACATAGAAAATACAGCACAGAACAGGCCCTTCGGCCCACGATGTTGTGCCGAACCTTTGTCCTAGATTAATCATAGATTATCATTGAATTTACAGTGCAGAAGGAGGCCATTCGGCCCCCTGACTCTGCACTGGCTCTTGGAAAGAACACCCTACCCAAACTCAACACCTCCACCCAACACCAAGGGCAATTCTGGACACTAAGGGCAATTTATCATGGCCAATCCACCTACCCTGCACATCTTTGGACTGTGGGAGGAAACCGGAGCACTCGGAGGAAACCCACGCAGACACGGGGAGGACGTGCAGACTCCGCACAGACAGTGACCCAAGCCGGAATCGAACCTGGGACCCTGGAGCTGTGAAGCAATTGTGCTATCCACAATGCTACCGTGCTGCCCTTAAGAACAAATAAATCTACACTATATCATTTTACGGTAATCCATGTACCTATCCAATAGCTGCTTGAAGGTCCCTAATGTTTCTGACTCAACTGCTTCCACAGGCAGTGCATTCCATGCCCCCACTACTCTCTGGGTAAAGAACCTACCTCTGATATCCCTCCTATATCTTCCACCTTTCACCTTAAATTTATGTCCCCTTGTAATGGTTTGTTCCACCCGGGGAAAAAGTCTCTGACTGTCTACTCTATCTATTCCCCTGATCATCTAATAAACCTCTATCAAGTCGCCCCTCGTCCTTCTCCGTTTTAATGAGAAAAGGCCTAGCACCCTCAACCTTTCCTCGTAAGACCTACTCTCCATTCCAGGTAACATCCTGGTAAATCTTCTTTGCATCTTTTCCAAAGCTTCGACATCCTTCCTAAAATGAGGTGACCAGAACTGTACACAGTACTCCAAATGTGGCCTTACCAAAGTTTTGTACAGCTGCATCATCACCTCACAGCTCTTAAATTCAATCCCTCTGTTAATGAACGCGAGCACACAGTAGACCTTCTTCACAGCTCTATCCACTTGAGTGCAACTTTCAAAGATCTATGGACATAGACCCCACGATCTCTCTGCTCCTCCACATTGCCAAGAACTCTACCGTTAACCCTGTATTCCGCATTCATATTTGTCCTACCAAAATGGACAACCTCACACTTTTCAGGGTTAAACTCCATCTGCCACTTCTCAGCCCAGCTCTGCATCCTAGCTATGTCTCTTTGCAGCCGACAACAGCCCTCCTTACTAGCCACAACTCCACCAATCTTCGTATCGTCTGCAAATTTACTGACACACCCTTCAACTCCCTCATCCAAGTCATTAATGAAAATCACAAACAGCAGAGGACCCAGAACTGATCCCTGCGGTACGCCACTGGTAACTGGGATCCAGGCTGAATATTTTCCATCCACCACCACTCTCTGACTTCCAGCGATTAGCCAGTTTGTTATCCAACTGGCCAAATTTCCCACTATCCCATGCCTCCTTACTTTCTGCAGAAGCCTACCATGGGGAACCTTATCAAATGCCTTACTAAAATCCATGTACACTACATCCACTGCTTTACCTTCATCCACATGCTTGGTCACCTCCTCAAAGAATTCAGTAAGATTTGTAAGGCAAGACCTACCGCTCACAAATCCGTGCTGACTATCCTTAATCAAGCAGTGTCTTTCCAGATGCTCAGAAATCCTATCCTTCAGTACCCTTTCCATTACTTTGCCTACCACCGAGGTAAGACTAACTGGCCTGTAATTCCCAGGGTTATCCCTAGTCCCTTTTTTGAACAGGGGCACGACATTCGCCTCTCTCCAATCCACTGATACCACCCGTGTTGACAGTGAGGACGAAAAGATCATTGCCAACGGCTCTGCAATTTCATCTCTTGCTTCCCATAGAATCCTTGGGTATATCCCGTCAGGCCCGGGGGACTTGTCTATCCTCAAGTTTTTCAAAATGCCCAACACATCTTCCTTCCTAACAAGTATTTCCTCGAGCTTACCAGTCTGTTTCACACTGTCCTCTCCAACAATATCGCCCCTCTCATTTGTAAATACAGAAGAAAAGTACTCGTTCAAGACCTCTCCTATCTCTTCAGACTCAATACACAATCTCCCGCTACTGTCCTTGATCGGACCTACCCTCGCTCTAGTCATTCTCATATTTATGGTCTTATGGGGTAATAGGACTACAGCCAGGTTAGAGACCTGCAGCGGCTCGTCCAATACCTGCCCCTAGACAGCAGGAGCGTGACACAGCACACTTCAGAATAAGATTATTGCAGCTCCAGATGGAATTTTATTAATGTGCAATACGTCACTGAAATTAGTTACGTTGTACCAGCCATTTATTACATTTGCTTTCATATAAGATTCACTTTGCTCCTTGTTTTCCGCCATCAGATGTAAATGTGATAGTTTGGGAATGCAGACACTTCCTATTTTGAATGCAGATGCTTGAAAGGTGGGAATGCTGTAATTATCAATATTCCTGATTATTGTTAAATGAAACAGTGACAGTGCAGTGAGAGAATGAGGATCATGTCTTAAAATAATAAAGGAGAACGGTAACATAGAGGACAATTATAAGCTGGGGGAATGTTAATTTAGAACCAGCAATATATAATTAATGGAGGGGAAAGGAAGATTGGCTGATCTCTGAATACAGCCAGATACACGGGTGCATTATCGGGTTTGGAGATGAAAGGACTGAAATGGACTACGGTCTGGAATGCTGCATAGGATTCAGTCTCCTCAGTTCAGAAACGATCTCCATGCTTGGGAGGAAATTTAACAAATATTCCTGAGATACATTACTGTGAGTTGAAATTAAGTTCTTTAGACCGAGATTCCATGTAATGTAGAGCTCGGAGATGTAACTTCGCCAGAACATACAATGTGTTCAAGGGGCTTGGCAGAGCAGATACTGGGTAAGTGTATCCACGCTGTTTAGGTTATAACTTGGGATTCCAGTTTCAGAATATGTGTTTCGGCAGTAGAGTAAAGAAGAGAATACATTTCTTTAGTTAATCAATTCTTGTGAATCTTTGATTTCTGTTCCTCAGAGAGTTCTGGATTCTCAGATGTGAGTTTATTCATAGAAGTGTTCAATAGATGATTAGATACAAAAGTATCAAAGGTAATGGCGACAATGGGGGACTAGTTGTTGAGGTAGGGGATCAGCGATGATATAAATGAATTGCGGGTCAACTTTGAAAGGAGATCTCGTTTGAATCTTGCAGTTCTGAGGACGGAAATCAGCAACAATGCAAATCTCTCTGGAAAGATTCAACATGTTGGGTCCATTTTCACCGAAGGATGGAGAATCACGAGGAGGATTGATACATAAATTAAATTATGAACATAAATATCAATGGCGGTTTGTGCGTTCTTCCAGAGGAAGGGACGGTGAACATGTAATAGTCATTAACAGAAAACAGACACAAATTGAAAACAGATATTTCAACTCAGAGACATCAGGATATACAATTCGCTGCCACATTGAGTGGTTGGCGCAGAGACTATTGGTTCAGAAATGGGTAGGATTGAAAATAAAGGAAGGGAAACAGAATGGAGCGAAACAAGGTGCTGGATGGAAATGGCCAACTCGATTTCGGGCGGGTTAGGCTGACCTGGAGTATGCACAGACATAAATCAGTTGGGCCAAATCGTTCATTCCTCTCCAGTAAATTATACACAATGTAAAACTTACAGAAAAGTCCGCTCAGAGAACCCGGGAAAGAATCAGTTAATAAAGAGAAAGAATTGTAATTGTCAGAGAGCCGGAAGAGGCAGTTGCCAGTGTGTAACAGTAAACCCACTGCGGAAACTGAACAGACTGAACCCAGCCGACAACTGAGAGACTTTGGGACAAGTTCCCACGATCACGAAAAGCAAAGACAGCGCAAAGTAAATGTAAAAATAAAATGAAACTAATAGTAAATGATTCAATTTAAAGAGAAACGGAGAAAAATATTATTGATTGAAGAAAATAGACAAATAGAGTAAAAGGCAATCAGAAACTCCGGGAAATTATAAATTGCAGTCAGTGATTGACATATAACTACGGATGTCCAACGTCGGTTTGTATCCATAGCCAATGAATCGCAATCAGTTTCTGTTGGATCTTGCTGCGTTAAGTGATAAATGCAGATCGGTTACACTCGGCCAATTATATCAGGAAACAGATTGTCTCACTGATATGACAATGTTCCCTCGCGTCTGTCCCTCAGCAAGGAAAATAGGAGCAGTGATGTCACATCCACGGTAAAACCATACAGAAGTAAGGATTGCATTAGGCACCACGGGCAGATGCTGCCCTTTTGACAATGAAATACAATTCTTCCCATGAACCATTTAATTTTCCCATAAATCTGCATTTTCCTATCCCGGTCATTGACCATTGCCAGATTATAAACCTTTGTGGAATCAGCTCCCACCACTCATTCCGACAGTGCATGGCGGAACTTTCGAGCTTGTGGCGGGAAAGATAATAACCACTCATCCCTCACTGGTTCGTGTTGACATAAAAGTTCATACAGTTCAAGCAGAATTAAAATAAAAACAATGCTATAAACAACTGAGCTATTCACGTGATTGACAAATAATGGCTCTCCGAATAAAACAAACGTCGTTTTTTTCATCCGCCAGATTCCTGTCCCTTGGTGTCCAAGAACCCGCCTCTCCAAACCTCTGCTCCCGGTGACACAGTTACTTTAAACTGGGAATATTCAGGATTCTGTCAGTACACAGTACACTGGTACCGTCAGTCGTCAGGACAGGCTCCGGAATACCTGCTTCAGAGACACACTTCAGGACAGGAGAATAAAGAAAACGCTGCCGGTGGGAGAATTTCTGCTTCTATTGATACTGCCAAGAGAATCAGCCGGTTAAAGATCTCCAAACTTCAACAGAGCGACTCTGCTGTGTATTACTGTGAGCTGAGCCGCCGCGCAGCACAGTGATTCAGAGCACGGAAAGAGCTGTACAAAAACCTGAACATGGTGAGGATTACACACACAGTGACACAGAGCACGGAGAGAGCTGTACAGAAACCTGAACATGGTGAGGATTACACACACAGTGACACAGAGCACGGAGAGAGCTGTACAGAAACCTGAACATGGTGAGGATTACACACAGAGTGATACAGAGCACGGAGTGAGCTGTACAGAAACCTGAACATGGTGAGGATTACACACACAGTGACACAGAGCACGGAGCGAGCTGTACAGAAACCTGAACATGGTGAGGATTACACACACAGTGATACAGAGCACGGAGAGAGCTGTACAGAAACCTGAACATGGTGAGGATTACACACACAGTGTCACAGAGCACGGAGACAGCTGTACAGAAACCTGAACATGGTGACGATTACACACACAGTGACACAGAGCACGGGGACAGCTGTATAGAAACCTGAACATGGTGAGGATTACACACACAGTGACACAGAGCACGGAGTGAGCTGCACAGAAACCTGAACATGGTGAGGATTACACACACAGTGATACAGAGCACGGAGAGAGCTGTACAGAAACCTGAACATGGTGATGATTACCCACACGGTGACACAGAACACGGGGAGAGCTGTACATAAACCTGAACATGGTGAGGATTACACACACAGTGATACAGAGCACGGAGAGAGCTGTACAGAAACCTGAACATGCTGAGGATTACACACACAGTGATACAGAGCACGGAGAGAGCTGCACAGAAACCTGAACATGGTGAGGATTACAGACACAGTGATACAGAGCACGGAGAGAGCTGTACAAAAACCTGAACATGGTGAGCATTACACACGCAGTGACACAGAGCACGGAGAGAGCTGTACAGAAACCTGAACATGGTGAGGATTACACACACAGTGACACAGAGCACGGAGGCAGCTGTACAGAAACCTGAACATGGTGAGGATTACACACACAGTGATACAGAGCACGGAGAGAGCTGTACAGAAACCTGAACATGGTGAGGATTACCCACACGGTGACACAGAACACGGGGAGAGCTGTACATAAACCTGAACATGGTGAGGATTACACACACAGTGACACAGAACACGGGGAGAGCTGTACAGAAACCTGAACATGGTGAGGATTACACACACAGTGATACAGAGCACAGAGAGAGCTGTACAGAAACCTGAACATAGTGAGGATTACCCACACGGTGACACAGAACACGGGGAGAGCTGTACAAAAACGTGAGCGTGGATCAAGAAAAATGGTTTAACCACTGATTAACCTGGGGTATTTGCCAATCGTGTGAATTGCTCAGTTTGTGTGGCAATGTTATCACTTTAATTGCATTTGAATTGTATTCACTGTTACAATACAATTCTTACAATGCAAACCACTGGGGACTGAGGTGATATTTTATTCCAGCCAGCAAGCTCTAACGATCTGGAATGCATTGTCAGAATGGGAGGTGGGAGCTGATTGAGCAGTGATTTACAAACGGGTAAAGGTCAAATACGGGAAAAGGATAATAACAGGGCTATGGGAAAATCATGGTCGAATAGTATTTCATTCATGAAGGAAAGACATTCACCCGAGGTAGCGAATGTCATCCTTATTTATGTTTGATTCTACCATGGATATCACTACTCAGTTCCTTTTTACCTTGCTGAGAGACAAACCCAAGGGATCATTTTTTCATCCGTGAGCCAATCTGTTCCTAAAATACCTGGGCGGACAGTAACCCAAGCGGTCTTTATCACCAGGCACAGCAAGATCCAACATAATTTATTGCGAATCAACAGGAACTGTGGGGCGCAACTGATATTGAACACCGGTGGTCAGCGGTCAATCCCTGACTGCGGTTTAACATTTCCCGGAGTTTCTGATTGCCTTTTCATCGATTTGACAATTTTCTTCTATCAATAATTCTTTTTCTCCGTTTCTCTTTAGATTTATGTATTTACTGTTAGTTTCGATTTGTTTCTAAATTTACTTTGTGCTGTTTGTGTTTCTCGTCATCGTGGGAACTTGTCCAATCTCACAGTTGTCGGTTGGGTTCAGGGTGCTCAGTTACCGCAGTGGGTTTCACTGCTCCTCACTGGGAACTGCCTCTTCCGGCTCTCTGCCAATTACAATTCTTTCCGCCCATTGACTGATTCTCTCCATGGTTCTCTGTGCGCAGTATTATCTGCGGTTTGCATAGTATAGAAATTGCGGAAGAGGAATAGACCATTCGGCCCAACTAAATTGTATTTGCGCATATATTTGCGATCAGAGGGTTAGATAGGGTGGACAGTGAGAGCCTTCTCCCGCGGATGGAAATGGCTAGCACGAGGGGACATAGTCTTAAACTGAGGGGTAATAGATATAAGACAGAGGTCAGAGGTAGGTTCTTTACGCAAAGAGTAGTGAGGCCGTGGAGTGCCCTACCTGCTACAGTAGTGAACTCGCCAACATTGAGGGCATTTAAAAGTTTATTGGATAAACATATGGATGATAATGGTATAGTGTAGGTTAGATGGCTTTTGTTTCGGTGCAACATCGTGGGCCGAAGGGCCTGTACTGCGCTGTATTGTTCTATGTTCTATATGCTCCAGACCAGACTGTCCCCTCCTGCGCGACATCTAATTGACCATTCCCATCCAGTCCGTGTGTCGGTGTATTCTGTTCTCTTTCCAGTATTTCCAAGTCTTCCCATGAATGTATCAATACGCTCTGCTCCAAGCTCCGTGTGGCAACAGGGTCCATATTCTCACAACCCTGTGTTTAAATTTCTTCTACTTCATATCTGCATTTGTTCGGTTACTGATATTTATCAACATAGAAACATAGAAAACCGGTGCAGGAGTAGGCCATTCGGTTCTTCGAGCCTGCATCACCATTCAAATGGTCATGGCTGATAATGCAAATTCCGTCTCACACTCCCACTTTCTCTCCATTCCCTTGCTCCCTTCAGCCGCAAGGGCCACGAGCAGTTCCCTCTTGAATATATCCAACGAACTGGCCCCAACGGCAATTCCACAAGTTGACAACTCTCTAAGAGAAGAAGTTCGTCCTCGTGTCAGTCCTGAATGACTCATTCTTTATTCTTAGGCTGTGACCCCCTAGTCCCAACATCGGGAACATTCGTCCCGCATCTAGCCCGTGCAGTCCCATCAGGATTGTACATGTTTCTATGAGATCCCCTCTCATTCTTCTAAACTCCAGTGAGCACAAGCCCAGCCGATCCAGTCTTTCTTCATTTGTCAGTCTTGCCATCCCGGGAATTAGTCTGGTGAACTTTCGCTGGACACCCTCAAAAGCAAGAATGTCCTTCCTCAAACTAGAAGACTAAAACTACACACAATACTCAAGGTGTGGCCTCACCAAGGCTCCGTATAACTGTAGAAAGCCATGCAATCTCCTCTGCTCAAACCTTCTCTATCTGATGGCCAGCATACCATTGGCTTTCCTCGTCGCCTGTTGTACCTGCATGCCAACCTTCAAGGACTGTACATGTGAGGTTACCCTCCTTGGTGGCAAAAACAAGAAGGCAGATTATTCGCTGAATGGAGTAAGTTTAGGAAAATGGGAAGTGCAACGAGACCTGGGTGTCGTGGTGGGACAGTTGTTATTGATACTCCACGAGAGTGGCACGCTGGCGCAGTGGTTAGCACTGCTACCTCACGGCGCCGAGGACCTGGGTTCGAACCGCCGGGGCCACTGCCCGTATAGAGTTTGCACATTCTCCCCATGTCTGCGTGGATCTGACCCCCACAATCCAAACATGTGCAGGAAAGGTGAATTGGCCATGCTAAATTACCACTTAATTGGAAAAATTAAAAATAAAGTCCACGAGACCATATGTACATTTATATTGCATTAGATCTTGTCACCAACATGCCTCCCACGTGGAGTATTAATAACAACATAACACAGTGTAGTATAAACAGTGGCCAAATCAAGTGCGATATGAGCAATGGCATGGTGTGTGCAGCAGTAACTGATACTGCACCTACTATAATGAAATAAAAGAGTAAATGCTGGAAAATCTCAGCAGGTCTGAAGAATCAGAATGGAGAGAAAAGAGCTAACGTTTCGAGTCCAATGACTGTCAAAGCTTTGACAAAGAGTCATCGGACTCGAAACGTTAGCTATTTTCTCTCCCTACAGGTGCTGCCAAACCTGGTGAGATTTTCCAGTATTTTCTCTTTTGTTTCAGATTCCAGCATCCGCAGTAATTTGCTTTTATACTATAATGAAATGATGCACTAAGCTAGACAATGCCTCTGTAGTTTACAGGGTACAATCTCAGGTAATACCACACAGAACCGTGCATCATCGAAATATCAAAACATTTTAGATAGTAGTAGGAGTAGGCCATTTGGCGCTTGGAGCCTGTTCCTCCATCCAACATGATCACAATGTGGCTGTTTAGCACAGGACTAAATCGCTGGCTTTGAAAGCAGACAAAGCAGGCCAGCAGCACGGTTCAATTCCTGTAACAATCTCCCCGAACAGGCACCGGAATGTGGCGACTAGGTGCTTTTCACAGTAACTTCATTGAAGCCGACTTGTGACAATAAGCGATTTTCATTTCATTTCTAAAGTTCTCTATTAAAACTATACCCCAGCACATTCCCCATACACTTTGACACATTTAGTGTTCAGAAATCTATTTCCTTCTTAAATATATTCAGTAATTTTGCCACCACAGCCCACTGTCCGAAAAATGTTCATTTCTAGATTTTATGGATCGTGCCTCCATTTTCACTGCACTTGGTGCTATTGCTTCTGAGTCATGTCTCGATAATTACTTGCCCCAATGATATCGGAATTGATATTCCACCAGCCAGGTATCAATTGTTCCTTCACTAAAACTTTAAATTCATACTGAACCATTTTAAGGCACTTTCAGTATGTATGGTTTATTAGGACAAAGCATTTGCCTACGATCGGCTCGACCTCATCCGCCCTCCCATGTTAGCGATGAGTTATTTCAAGTTCTTTCGTTGCAAATATCTTTCAATATTAGTGTATCAATGCAACACTAAACACCAGAACACTTACAAATACGCAAACCACGTATCCGTCAACTAAAAGCACAATATGTCAGAGATTGAAAGAGGCAGATTTTTATCAGAGACCAAACTTCAGCTCAGAGTTAACAAGAGGAATTCTGATTGATGGAGATGCAGAGAACTATCTTGGGGCTAGGAGGGACCGCAGAAGCTGCAGTCAGCAGTTTCATAGAATTTACAGTGCAGAAGGAGGCCATTCGGCCGATCGAGTCTGTACCGGCTCTTGGAAAGAGCACCCTACCCAAGGTCCACACCTCCACCCTATCCCCATAACCCAGTAACCCCACCCAACACTAAGGGCAATTTTGGACCCTAAGGGCAATTTATCATGGCCAATCCACCTAACCTGCTCGTCTTTGGACTGTGGGATGAAACCGGAGCACCCGGAGGAAACCCACACACACACAGAAAGGATGTGCAGACTCCACACAGACAGTGACCCAAGCCAGAATCGAACCTGGGACCCTGGAGCTGTGAAGCAATTGTGCTATCCACAATGCTACCGTGCTGCCAAGTTGGCAATGAATTCACTCCCCTTCCTAAGGGAACAAATGAAAGGCATGGACTCGTTTCTTAATTTGTTTGTTCACCGATCTGTAACTAAAGTGCATGTTGGAAGTTAATTGCCCCTCTGGAGACTCTCATTGTTATAAGTGAGGGACCCTTTGCACGCCTTGCAGAGCGAGTATGTACACCTCGCATAATTCAATTGGTTCCTGAAAGACGATGCATGGAGCAGCGAATGGACCATTTTATGTCATTTAATACCCAGCACTCGCTATTATTGGTGCCCCAGGTAAGAGAGGAATCTCAATTATAATATTTGTTTTTCTTCTGAATCTCCAGAAATCTTGTCTCTTCCTTTTAAGGATCGTGCTGAAAACGTTATTGCATTGTGGTATATTAGAGTGCATCAACTAATTTTTTATTACAGAGCAGGACAATAAATGGTCAATAAATTACCCGTCACACTTATAGAACAACTGTTTATTAGACTGCAGAAATATGAGTTATAATGGTTAGCATTGCACGGACGTTATATTGTTAAGCATTGCAACCATTTGCTACAAATCGTTATTGGGCTGCAGGGTGGCTCAGGAATGGGGAGGGACTAGTCTAATAAGGCAATGAGGCAATTGAAACAATCGGGAGAATGCTGAAAGAGAGGCGTTATTAGGCAATCATAGAATCAGTGCAAATGGAGGCCATTCGAACTTGCACCAACCTCTGAAATGTGTACTGCGCCCAGGCTCCGTCCCCTGCGCTTTCCCAATAACCCCTGAGCCTGACCTAACCTACACACCTGTTTTAGACACGAAGGGGCAATTTTGAATAGCCAATCCACCTAACCTGCATATCTTTGGGCTGTGGGAGGCACCCAGAGGAAACCACACAGACACAGGGAGCAAGTACAAACTCCACACAGACAGAGACCGAAGGCCAGAATTCGGCCCATCGAGTCTGCATCGGCATTTCAAAAAGCACCCCACCCAAGACCACACCTCCACCGTATCCCCGTAACCCAGTAGCCCCACCCAACCTTTCTGGAGACTAAAGGGCAATTTAACATGGCCAATCCATCTAACCTGCATATCTTTGGACTGTAGGAAGAAACCGGAGCACCCGGAGGAGACCCACGCAGACACGAGGAGACACACAAAAACTATTACAATGATCGGGAGTGTAGATAAATGAAAGTGGTCAATAAGGGTTTGAGTAGCTCTTAAGCTAAGGCAGACTTTCAGACGGGCGATACAATGGGCTGTGGAGAAATGTAGAAGTTTGCAGTGTCCGGGCCTCTGGTCGGTTTGGGAATGTGGGCGTTTGGAAGTTCAGCCCACGGTCAAACAGGAATTGAATATTGTAAATGGTCTGTAACTTCAGTGGATGGCCAGCCACGGGAATGGGCCCAGTGGAGAGCGGAGTTTGTTGCAGGGACTGATTGCGATATTCTGTGAATTGACAAACGTTTAATCCAGCATTGGATTAGCATCAAGTAGTAATGCCTTTGGATTAATTGAAATCTGGAGGTGCGAAATGGGCAGGTTAGGAGGGATTCAGCAGCGGAATGGACCAGGGAGTAGCTGTTTTTTGGAATCTGCTCAGTGACGCTTGTCTTTTCTCTATTACAGCCAACTTGGTGGCGATCATCATCGTATCCCGAGGACGGTGCGGACTGTCTCGGTGCATCACCTACTACCTGGTAGCGATAGCAGTGACTAACTTCCTTGTCATGGTCACCTCTGTTATCTTGAACCGGATTGGTGGCATTTACTTCAGATACTGTGTCCTATCGATCACCCCCGGATGCGCTGTCAGCACCGTGCTCGTGTATGCGACCCGTAATGGTTCAGTCTGGCTGACCATGGCCTTCACCTTTGACCGTTTTGTCTCCATCTGCTATCAGAAACTGAAGACCAGATACTGCACCGAGAAAACCGCACTGCTGGTCATAGGAATGGCCATTACCCTGAGCTACGTCAAGAACGTCCCCTTTTACTTCACCTACCAGCCCCTGTACATATTGGACGGGGTGCCCTGGTTCTGTGATATTAAATCCAGCTATTACACTATCCCATCGTGGCAAGCCTATGACTGGCTCGACCACATATTAACCCCCTTTCTCCCGTTCTTCTTCATTCTGCTGCTCAACGCCCTGACTGTAAGTCACATTGTAGAGGCCAGCAGAGCCCGCAGAAGGCTGAAGGGCTCCGAGAGTGACGAAGATCCAGAGATAGCCAATCGCAAGAAGTCGATTGTCCTGCTCTTCGCCATCTCGCTCAGCTTCCTCCTCCTCTGGGTCACATATGTTGGACATTTCCTATACGTTCGGGTTACAGCTGAGGCGTACTTCACCGGTCTGGATTTCAACGACCCACACTTCATCTTTCAAGAAACGACCAACATGCTTCAGTTACTCAGTTCCTGCAACAACACCTTCATCTATGCAGTAGCCCAGACCAAGTTCCGAAATGAGCTGAAGAAGTTGCTCACTTTTCCCTTCGCCATTATCACGAGTTGCTTTAGGTTAAACAGTGCTTCATGATCAAGTTAAGGACTATTAATATATCCAGATTTAGGCAGAATCTGCAATCATGCTTGTTTACAAAGATGTTGCAGCCACAATATGTCATGGTCCTGAACAAAATAAACCATTTACAAGACAAAGTGTATACTCCAGCATTCGGAATTAACATGAGGTACAGATGAAATAGCAGGCAAAGAGTGGTCGAACAAACCACTTTTATTTACTGCACGCTCAATGGCAGATGTAACAATTTTTAAAAAATGTTTTTATTGCAGTTTTTTATTTCATACATTGTACAATAGACAAGGGTATGCGAAGCGATTACAATATTCAAGAACTTTACACCCACCCCACCCACTCATTGACCACCTCTGCCCCCCGTTTTTGTTGTTTAAAGATACTTTATTCGATCAGATATCATACAATAGGCGATTGTCATCTATTTACATATATGCAGCTCTTTCCCCTTCGCCTGCTCTTCTCCCACTTTGTAGATTAGCCGTGATCCCCTACAATCACCCCCCCCCCCTCCGCCCCCCACCCCTCGTCTCGTTTTCGGTGTTTCTTTAGGAGTTCTGGTCTTTGTGGCCTTGCTCTCGGCCCCCATTATCCGTTCTGGCGTTGCTCCAGCCTCCCGTCCTCTCTCCCGAGCCTCCCTCCAAATCTCGTCCCCTCCCTATCTGTTCTCTGCTGTCTCGTTCGTTCCGTCCCGTCACCACCCCCCCCCCCCCCCACCCACCCTCACACACAGACCAATCCCAAAGCCTTTTATTCGTATATAAGGAGCAAGGGAGTAACTAGAGAAAGGATTGGTCCACTCAAAGACAAAAGGGGGAATTTATGCGTAGTCAGAGGAAATGGGTGAGAGTCTTAATGAGTACTTTGCATCGGTGTTCACCAAGGAGAGGGACATGACGGATGTTGAGGTTAGGGATGGATGTTAAAATGCTCTAGGTCAAGTCGGCATATGGAAGGGGGAAGTTTTGGGTATTCTAAAAGGCATTAAGGTGGTCAAGTCCCCAGGTCCGGATGGGATCTATCCCAGGTTACTGAGGGAAGCGAGGGACGAAATAACTGGGGCCTTAACAGTTATCTTTGCAGAATCCTTGAGCACGAGTGAGGTCCCGGAGGACTGGAGAATTGCTAATGTTGTCCCTTTGTTTAAGAAGGGTAGCAGGGATAATCCAGGGAATTATAGACCTGTGAGCTTGACGTCAGTGGTAGGCAAACTGTTGGAGAAGATACTGAGGGATAGGATCTATTCACATTTGGAAGAAAATAGACTTATCAGTGATAGGCAGCATGGTTTTGTGCAGGGAAGGCCATGTCTTACAAACTTAATAAAATTATTTGAGGAAGTGACCAAGTTAATTGATGAGGGAAGGGTTGTAGATGTCATATACATGGACTTCAGTAAGGCGTTTGATAAAGTTTCCCATGGCAGGTTAATGGAAAAAGCGAAGTCGAATGGGGTTCAGGGTGTACTAGCTAGATGGATAAAGAACTGGCTGGGCAACAGGAGGCAGAGAGTAGTGGTGGAAGGGAGTGTCTCAAAATGGAGAAAGGTGACTAGTGGTGCTCCACAGGAATCCGTGCTCGGACCACTGTTGTTTGTGATATACATAAATGATCTGGACGAAGGTATAGGTGGTCTGATTAGCAAGTTTGCAGATGATACTAAGATTGGTGGAGTTGCAGATAGCGAGGGGGACTGTCAGAGAATACAGCAAAATATAGATCGATTGGAGAGTTGGGCAGAGAAATGGAAGATGGAGTTCAATCCAGACAAATGCGAAGTGATGCATTTTGGAAGATTCAATTCAAGACCGGTCAACGGAAGAGTCCTGGGGAAAATTGATCTTGGAGTTCAGGTCCATTGTACCCTGAAGGTGGCAACGCAGGTCGATAGAGTGGTCAAGGAGGCAGACAGCATGCTTGCCTTCATCGGACGGGGTATTGAGTACAAGAGTAGGCAGGTCATGTTACAGTTGTTTAGGACTTTGGTTAGACCACATTTGGAATACTGCGTGCAGTTCTGGTCGACACATTACCAGAAGGATGTAGATGCTTTAGAGAGGGTACAGAGGAGGTTCTCCAGGATGTTGCCTGGTATGGAGGGTGCTAGCTATGAAGAAACGTTGGGTAGATTAGGATTGTTTTCGTTGGAAAGACTGAGGTTGAGGGGGGACCTGATTGAGGTCTACATAATTATGAGGGGTATGGACAGGATGGATAGCAACAAGCTTTTTCCAAGAGTGGGGGTGTCAATTACAAGGGGTCACGATTTCTAGGTGAGAGGGGAAATGTTTAAGGGAGATGTGCCTGGAAAAGTTTTAATGCAGAGGGTGGTGGGTGCCTGGAGGTGGTAGATGCGGGCACGATAGCATCATTTACGATGCACCTGGACAGATATATGAATGGGCGGAGAACAGAGGGAAGTCGATCCTTGGAAAATAGGCGAAAGGTTTAGATAATGAATGAAATGAAAATCGCTTATTGTCATAAGACGGCATCAAATGAAGTTACTGTGAAAAGCCCCAAGTCGCCACATTCCGGCGCCTGTTCGGGGAGGCTGGTACGGGAATAGAACCATGCTGCTGGCTGTCTTGCGTCTGCTTTCAAAGCCAGTGGTTTAGCACTGTGCTAAACACACTGCAGAATGAGAAGCCGAAGGGCCTGTTCCTGTGCTGTAATTTTCTGTGTTCTTTGTTCATACACAAACTTACCCTCCCCTCGCTCTTTTGGCTGTTGGCTTCGTAACGGTGTTGGAACGCGTGGTGAATTCTCTCCTCGCGTTTTGCAAGCCCTCCTCCGACCCTCAAATGGCAAATTTTATTTACTCCAGGTGGAGAAATTGCGACACGTCTGCCAGCCAGTCTGCTGTTGTGAGTCATGCTGCTGATCGTCAGCTGAACAGGATTCCTCGGTGGGCGATTAGGGAAGCAAAGGCAAGGGGGTCGACCCCTTTCCCCATGAATAGCTTTGGCTGGTTCGATACCCCGAATACTGCCATTCCGCGGGCACGGGTCCACCCTCACAACCTTGGACATTGCCTCAATGAAGGCTGCCCAAAATCCGTCAAGTATGGGGCATATCCAGAACATGCAGGTGTGGTTGGCTGCGCCTCCCTGACACCGTTACCATTTGTCCTCCACCTCCTTATTGTGCTTCTTGTCAGATGCACTCTGTGCAATACTGTCAGTTGCACTTGGCCTTCCGTACTCGAAGGTGGTTTTGGGCCTGTTGAGGGATTCGGTCCACACAACGACAAGCTTTTCGAAAATGTCCCGTTTTCTCGGGAACGTATTGATTCCCTGCAGCGTGAGCTCAGCTTCTCAAAGCAAACCCAATGTGAATGAATCCCGCCGTCTGCGCCGCAAACAAATGAAGAAAACATGTCGCTTGACCAACAAAAAACCTCACCAATGGGTTTGTCCGGAATTTGAACCCGGGACCTCTCGCAAGTTTTGACACCAAGACACCCAAAGCGGGAATCATACTCCTAGACCAACTAAGCCCTCGCAAGCAACAGAAGCAGACTGTCATTGCCATCGAAAGTCCATCTAACATCTGAGGAGAAAGCGGAAAATACTGGAACAACTCAGGGAGTCAGGCGGCATTTGTCGACAGGACAACAAAGCTCTTCTTTCACCATCAACTTTCATTAAAACCGGGACAGGTTAGAAATGTCGGACGTTGTAACCAAGTGAAATCCCGGAGGGAGCAAACAGAACAACAGGAAAGGGCTCTGACCGGGTGCAAGTCAGGAGAGATTAAATGAGAAAAGGCTTTGGGCCCGAGGCCACAGGCTGAGGTTAGCATCGAATCAGAGAATAATTACACCGCAGAATGAGGCCATTCGGGTTGCTGTGTCCGTGCCAGCTCTCTGTTAGCGCAATGGAACAAACAAAGAAACAAAAGATGTGTGTGCATCTTTTCGAGCATCAATTCTATCCAAACGCACTCCAGCTCAGACACTCTCTCCCTCGAGCATCATCTGTGGGGAGAGAAACGACATAAACATCCCGAGACCTGAGGAATCTTTTTCAGAGTGGGCCAATGCAAACCAACCCCGCCGTCAGCATCGCAAACAATTCATAATGTCAGACCTGGAGTAAAGGGCTTGTCCTAGATTTAAACCCACGACCGCTCGCATGGGCATTGATTGAAAATCCTAAACGAGAACCATACCTCGAGACCAAAGAGCACAAATTTAAAACCGAGCTTAAGCAAAATATAACTTATGTCAAGGTCGATATAATTTCTACATCTCATGGTTTTATATGTTGAAACATCTGTTTTTAAAAAAAAACAGCTGTCGTGTTGTAATAAGTGACCTGACCCCTCAGCCTCACCATGCGAATCTGCAGCAACACAGTGAGGTTGCACATTGTACACGTCAGTTGATCGCCAGCTGTTTCTGTAGTGTAGTGGTTATCACATTCGCCTAACACGCGAAAACTCCCCGGTTCGAAACCAGGCAGAAACATCTCGTACTTCTAGTTTCGTCTGTTGCTGAATATTACCTCAATCTCGTAACTGGTCTTCATCAACGAGGAACAACCAAATGCATTCATCCTTACGAGCCAGTGGCACAATGGTTTACGCGTCTGACTACGAGTTAGCCGATTCCAGGTTCGACTCCTGGATGTCTCGGATTTCTGAATTTTGGTGTGCGCTGAAACTCAGTGTGTGGGACAGCTGATTCTTGATGCAGAGCAAAGTGAGCAGAACATCTTCAATTCTCGTATCGGTTGTGGTTATTTAGGAAAGCCCTGCCTTCTCAATTTAACTTCCACTTCAAGCAAAACATAACTTATCATTAGGTCTGTAAAGTTTGATTCCTGATTGTTTTATAAGTTGAGACATCGGTTTTAAAGAAACGGCTGTCTTCATGTAATAAGTGACATGACCTCTCAGCCGAACCATGACAAGAGGCGGCAACACAGTGAGGTTGAACATTGCACAAGTCCATTGATTACTGCACCGCCAACGGTTTCTGTAATGTCGTGGTTAGCACATTCCCCTAACATGCGAAAGGTCCCGGGTCCATACCGGGTAGGAACATTAAGTGCTTCTCATGTTGTGGGAGGAATGTTTGCACAAAGTACTTTTGTTCCCCGTTCTCGTATGTTCGAGGATTATGAGATTTAGTCTGTCATGAGCCACTAATATAAATTCCACATGAAGTCACAAGTACTGAATTTTCGACAGGCAATGAGAAGAAAAGGATCTTCCTATTTTGGATATTCGGAGCTAGTACACCCACAACAGAATTTCATGCATTTACAAATGCAGATGAACATACTTATTCACCATCTCAAACATGTCTAAATGAACGACAAATGCAACTTACTGCGGATGCTTCATTCTGAAACAAAAACAGAAAATACTGGACAATCTCAGCAGGTCTGACAGCCTCCGTGGAGCGAGGTGGCAGTTGTCGTTCCGGGTCTGGGTGACTCTTTGTCAAAGCTGGAGAACTGGAAATGGGGTCAGATTCAGACTATTGTGGATGGGCGGGGGTGGGGTCCCGTATTGGGCCTCGATAGAGTGGTCAGCAATAGGTGGAAAATGACGTCAATGTCTCGGACAGAATGAAAAATGGAATGTCAATGACGCTAATCAAGGCTAACAAAGGTGCTGACAGTGGCGCCTCAAGAGATCAGAATGTGTTAATAGCAGAACAAAGTAAGCAGTGTGTCAGAGATCAATTCGCGACAGGGATCAGATTGCTCATCTAGGATGGTATGGGCTGGGGGAGGGGGGCAATGCTGAGGGTAAAACATATCAATGGAAGGAATGAAAATAAGTTGATGGAAACAGATGGTGGAGGGGGAAGAGAGATTACACAGTCTGATGTTGTTGAACTGAATAAAATGAAACAGACAGAGAGCTGCCTGAATCCACTGGAATTAGTCAATAGAGGTAAGTGAATGTCTAATCACAGACAAGCTTTTAGAAAATGTCTCGATTGTCTCGGGAACGTGTTGGTTCCCTGCTGTGTGAGCTGAGCTTCTCAAAGGAAACCCAATGTTAATGAATCCCGCCGAATGCACCGCAAAGAAATGAAGAAAACATGTCGCTTGACCAACAGAAAACCTTATCAAAGGGCTCGTCCGGGATTTAAACCCGTGACCTCGCGCAACTTTCGAAACCGAGACACCCAAAGCGAGAATCATACCCCTAGATCAACGAGCCCTGGAAAAGTAACAGAAGCACGCTGTTATTGCCATCGAAAGTCGATCTAACATCTGCGGAAAATACTGGAACAACTCAGCGAGTCAGGCGGGATTTGTCGACAGGAGAACAAAGCTCGTCTTTCACCGTCACCTTTCATTAAAACCGGGACCGGTTAGAAATGTCGGACGTTTTAACCAAGTGAATCCCGGAGGGAGCAAACAGAACAACAGGAAAGGGCTCTGACAGGGTGCAAGTCAGGAGAGATTAAATGAGAAAAGCCCGAGGGTTCCCTGGCCACAGAGTGAGGTTAGCATCGAATGAGAGAATAATTACACCACAGTATGAGGCCATTCCAGCCGCTGTGTCTGTGCCAGCTCTCAACAACTACCGCCCGGATACAAAGAACAAGTGGAAACAAGATTCAAACCCAAATCTGCGATGGAAGTACACACAGAATGGGGGCAGCATTTACAGTGTGAGACTGTTGCACACACTCTGAGTGTGAAAGCTGTATTGAGCCCAGTGGAAAGATGCGCAGCTGTTCCTCGAGTGTTTGTTGAGCTTCTTTGGAACATTTCAGGAGGCCGAGGTCCGGGAGGTCAGCGTTAAGATGCAGCTCTCCAGTCAGTTCAATTCTCCACTTTGGCTCTGTGGATTAGATGGGTCACGTCCTTGTGAAGTTAACGCAGATCTGGAGCATCAATTCTATCCAAACGCACTCCAGCTCAGACACTGTCTCCCTCGAGCATCATCTGTGGGGAGAGAAACGACGTAAACATCCCGAGTCCCGAGAAACCTTTTTCAGAGTGGGCCAATGCAAACCAACGCCGCCGTCAGCGTCGCAAACAATTCATAATGCCTGACCTGGAGTAAAGGGCTTGTCCTGGATTTAAACCCACGACCGCTCGCATTGATTAAAAATCCGTAAACGAGAACCATAGCTCGAGACCACAGGGCGCAAATTTAAGACCGAGCTAAGCAAAATAGAACTTATGTTCAGTTCGATATAATTTCTACATCTAATGGTTTTATATGTTGAAACATCTGTTTTTTTTAATAAACAGCTGTCGTCTTGTAACAAGTGGCCTGGCCTGGACTCTCAGCCTCGCCATGCGAATCGGCAGCAACACAGTGAGGTTGAACATTGTACACGTCCATTAATTGCCAGCTGTTTCTGTGGTGTAGCGGTTATCACATTCGCCTTACACGCGAAAAGTCCCCGGTTCGAAACCGGGCAGAAACATCTCATACTTCCGGTTTAGTCTGCAGACTATCTCGTAACTGGTCTTCGTCAACGAGGAACAGCCAAATGCATGCACTCGAATGGGCCAGTGGCGCAATGGATAACGCGCCTGACTACGAATCAGGAGATTCCTGGTTCGACTCCTGGCTGGCTCGGACTTCTGAATTTTGGCCTGCGCTTTAACTCAGTGGGTGGGACAGCTGATTCTTGATGCAGAGCAAAGTGAGCAGGACATCTTCCATTCTCGTATCGGTTGTGGTTATTTACGAAAGCCCTGCCTTCTCAATTTAACTTCCACTTCAAGCAAAACATAACTTATCTTCAGGTCTGTAAAGTTCCATTCCTGATTGTTTATAAGTTGAGGCATCGGTTTTAGAGAAACGGCTGTCTTCTTGTAATAAGTGACATGGCATCTCAGCCGAACCATGAGAAGAGGCGGCAACACAGTGAGGTTGAACATTGCACAAGTCCATTGATTACTGCACCGCCAGCGGTTTCGGTAGTGCAGTGGTTAGCACATTCCCCTAACATGCGAAAGGTCCCCGGGTCCATACCGGGTAGAAACATCAAGTGCTTCTCATGTTGTGTGAGGAATGTTTGCACAAAGTACTTTTGTTCCCCGATCTCGTATGTTCGAGGATTATGAGGTTTAGTCTCTCATGAGCCACTCAAATAAATTCCACATTAAGTCACAAGTACTGAATTTTCGACAGACAATGAGAAGAAAAGGATCTTCCTATTTTGGATATTCGGAGCTAGTACACCCACAACATAATTTCATGCATTTACAAATGCAGATGAACATACTTATTCACCATCTCAAACATGTCTAAATGAACGACAAATGCAACTTACTGCGGATGCTTCATTCTGAAACAAAAACAGAAAATACTGGACAATCTCAGCAAGTCTGACAGCCTCTGTGGAGCGAGATGGCAGCTGTCGTTCCGCGTCTGGGTGACTCTTTGTCAAAGCTGGAGAACTGGAAATGGGGTCAGATTCAGCCTATTGTGGATGGGCGGGGGGGGGGGGTGCCCTATTGGGCCTCAATAGAGTGGTCAGCAATCGGTGGAAAATGACGAAAATGTCTCGGACAGAAAGAAAAAGGCAATGTAAATGAGGCTAATCAAGGCTAAGAAAGGTGCTGATGGCGCATTAAGAAGTCACAATGTGTTAATGGGAGAACAAAGTAAGCACTGTGTCAGAGAACAATTGGCAACAGGGATCAGATTGCTCAAGCAGGATTTTATGGGCGGGGGGAGGGGAGCAATGGAAGGAATGAAAATAAGTTGATGGAAACAGATGGTGGAGGGGGAAGAGAGATTACACAGTCTGATGTTGTTGAACTGAATAAAATGAAACTGACAGAGAGCTGCCTGAATCCACTGGAATTAGTCAATAGAGATAAGTGAATGTCCACACATAGACAAGCTTTTCGAAAATGTCTCGATTTCCTCGGGAACGTACTGGCTCCCTGCAGTGTGAGCTCAGCTTCTCAATGCGAACCCCATGTGAATGAATCCCGCCGTCTGCGCCGCAAAGAAATGAAGAAAACATGTCGCGTGACCAACAGAAAACAGCATCAAAGGGCTCATCCGAGATTTGAAGGCGGGATTTCTCGCAAATTTCGACACCGAGACACCCGAAGCGAGAATCACACTCCTAGACCAACGAGACCCTCAAAAATAACCTAAGCAGACTGTCATTGGAATCGAAATTCGATCTAACATCTGCGGAGAAAGCGGAAAATACTTGAACAACTCAGGGAGCCAGGCGGCATTTGTCGACAGGACAACAAAGCTCGTCTTTCACCATCACCTTTCATTTAAACTGGGACAGGTTAGAAATGTAGGATGTATTAACCAAGTGAAATCCCGGAGGGAGGAAACAGAACAACAGGAAAGGGCTCTGATAATGCGCAAGTCAGGAGAGATTAAATGAGAAAAGGCCTTGTGTTCCTGGCCACAGGGTGAGGTTAGAATCGAATCAGAGAATGATTACACCACAGAATGAGGCCATTCCGGCTGCCGTGTCTGTGCCAGCTCTCTGTTGGAGCAATGGAAGAAACAAAGAATGAAAAGATGTGTTTGGAGGAGCTGTCGGGGCAGATTGATCAACAGCTGCGTGAATGCAGCAAGTGTGAGGATCTGTAGGGACAGCACAAATTCACATCAGCGGCGCTTCAGGGTTTTTTTTAACTGGTGGAGTCGACATAGCCCCTGGGATGTTGTTGCACTCACCTTGGGACCTGCCCCTCCGTCTCTCAGCAGGTGAAGTCTGCCCCTAACCTGGATGGCGCCTTATCATTGGGCAGAAATGGTCAACATCGATCAACATCGACCAAAAAATTTATATTTTTGTTGAAGGCTAAACTATACACCAAAACGTCACATGGTCCTGCACGATAATAATAATCGTGTTGCTTTGTGATGCTCTATTGAAATGGTTATTGCGCATTTCAGACTTTCTCACATTTTTAGATTCATTACAGGATGGGATGGCCGAGACTCAGTGGCGTTTGGTCCACCTGAGTTAATTTCATAGAATTTACAGTGCAGAACGAGGCCATTCGGCCCATCGAGTCTGCACCGGCTCTTGGAAAGAGCACCCTACCCAAGGTCAACACCGCCACCCTATCCCCATAACCCAGTAACCCCACCCAACACTAAGGGCAATTTTGGACACTAAGGGCAATTTATCATGGCCAATCCACCTAACCCGCACATCTTTGGACTGTGGGAGGAAACCGGAGCACCCGGAGGAAACCCCCGCACACACGGGGAGGACGTGCAGACTCCGCACAGACAGTGACCCAAGCTGGAATCGAACCTGGGACCCTGGAGCTGTGAAGCAATTGTGCTATCCACAAGGCTACCGTGCTGCCTTAAGTTTTGGAAATATTATCCATAATTGTCGGTATTATTAGCTCCACATCAGATAGTTTTCACTACCTCTGCTAGTACGTGGGTCTTCCATGTTTAAATTTACTGTAGAAATCGCCGCATGGAGATGAGCCTTATGATTTACCAAACTGTCTCTGTGCTGACTTGTACAAGAACAGAGACAGCAATATAACTGCAATAGATAGACCTGACTGCTTTCGTGAAATTATTCCCGCAAGCAATGACACTAAATAAAGCTTGGCTGTCCAGTAAATACTCGCTAATGTTTTTCTACGGCGTGTTATGTTATATACAACGCTGTGCCTCATTGCACAGTAATAGACCGCCCCGTCCTCCATACTGAGGGCGCTTATATTGAGGTAACCGTTCTGTTCAGACTTGTCAGCAGTACCAGATATCGTCTGAAACTGCATCTTTCTTCAGAGTTATTACATTGCGAATAATCCAGATTGATGGCTGTGCCGTTTGCTGCTGATACCATTGGGCGTAGCGAGTGTCCGGCTCTGAATATTGACAATGCAACTGCACCGAATCCCCTTCTGCCCCGGGTTTTGTCATCGGTGACTGAGTTACTGGATCTGCGTATTGTTAGCCTGCGATAGTGGCGGAATTAAATATCAAGAGTTTAAACATAAGATACCTAAATTTGTTTGCAAATGTGTGAGTTTGTGGAAGCTCTACTCTACCCATCAGATAGACATTTCTGATCATTAATTATTACAATCTATTATCAGCTAATCAGGCATGGTGAACATTATCCAGTACTTACCGCCCAACAGCGCCGCCAGTATTAGCCGAAACATGTCTGGCTGAATCTCTGTGAGTGAATGGGAATGGGATGAGGCAGAGATTGAGAGGAGAGAGGGAACCCGGGCTCTGTTCAGCTCATTGTTCCACCCACACACTGCAGGGAACCAGGCCCATTGCGACATCACCCAGGCTACCAAACCCATTATGACATCGCCTCGTCTCCCAAACCTATCGGCTTTGACAGTTCCGTCGCATGACGTCATCACGCCCCTGCTTGAACATGGCGCCCTCTGCTGCCGGATTTATCTCATTGCTGTTAGAATGCGGCCATTGAATGAATTCCGCGTGCACGGAAACACACAAGATACGAATGTTTCCCAGAAACGCAAATTGGAGCTTCTTACACTCAGCTTATAGTGCTGTTGATGTTTATGTCAGATGATTCTAAATGTGACGCGAAACCTGTTGAATTATTTGCTGACCGGCTCTGTCCAAAACCTGTGCAGGACAAAGTAGGAACAAAGGTTGGTATCATGACCGGCACAGGCTTGGAGGGCAGAAGGGCCCGTTTTTGTGCTGTATTGTTCTTTGTTCTTTATTGTTAAGGCGTCGGAGAAAGTGCGGGTTGTATATCAGAATAGGAGGCATGAGGCACATCTTTGCACAAGGCTAGAGATGCTTGCCTTCATTGTTTTTAACAAAGAAAGTAGAAGCGACACTCAAACGATGTTCTAAAATTATGTATTTTGGGTAGTATAGAACACAACTAATTGTTTCCAAAAGCAGCAGATATTTTATTTATTACGTTACGATATGGTACCGTCCGTAATTCCACGCATGAAATGGCGAAGGAAGAAGATTCAACGGCAACTTTCAAAAGAGAATTGTGAAGGGAAAGCAGCATGGGTAATGTGGGGTGGGAAAGTCGATTGGGACAGCGTTTTCAAATAGACACAGGAAAACTGAACCCTCATTCCGTTCCCTAAATCTCTATGGTTCAGGGCCGTTCATATCACTCCCACACTTTGTTCTCAGTCACTTGAGCAGCGAGCAGGTGCAGGGTGGTCACAGACTTCCGGGGTGGTCGCTATTTCCGCTCCAGCACTTGTGACGGCAGCTGGTAACCGCCGCACAGTTTGCTCAGTTTAGAGACTGCGGTGTCCACCGCACAACTTCCGTTTGCTGCTCTCGATCTGAACCGATTGTGCTGGTGGAGACATCACTGCGTCTGGCCTCTTCCTATCATTGGTTCTGTAAACAATGCAATGGTGCAGGAATCTGTATGTCTGCTCCAGCATATCTTTTCCTGCATTAAATAACCACCAAACAACAGAGCTGATGATCTAAAGTACAACCATAAATGTTGTGTCTGTTTATATCATATACACACATAAAGTAGATAGAACGAGGAAGGAACTAAGAAGTAAATATAATTTGAATGAGTCAAAGAGGAGAAAGCATTCAGGGTTCGATGCAGAAATTTGACACGTTGCTGATGACGTTAAAGAGGTAAAGGATCCCGGTTTTATCAACAGCGTTGCAGATATTCGAACAGATACAGACACACATAAATATGTACAGATCACTGATGGAAATGCTGTTCAAACACGTGGATCGGTTCTGTGACTCTTCTTTCGTTTGGTATTAACTTCACAGACAGTGTGGGAGGGATTGGGAAAGGTGAAGAGACAATAATCCTGAGCAGAGACTTCAGCAACTGGAGCAAGTGCACGAGAAACAGGGCCGGGAACATAATCTATCAATCAGCTTAAGGAAGAAATATCTGACCAGTAAATAGAAATTTTAAAATGATGAAATGTATGGAAACAATCATGATTAATCAGTGGATAACTCTTTATGCGAGACAGTACATATGTACTGAGCGAATGTCCTCTTTTTGGACTGTCAAACTCTATGATTCGAAGATAACGAACGGTTCTGTTCTGTTATAAAGACAACAGAGCACTGACTATATGAATCATGTTAACCTGCTGTTACACACAGGAAGCAGAGAGGGTTGGAATCAGTGACGATTCGCGTGGTCCATGAATTGAGAAACAACAAATCGCACAGTGGCACCGTGAGTAACGGCAGATAACGACATCCCATAATAGTCCAATCGGCGACAATATGGCCCATCAGTCTCACATTCAGGGGGAGAATGTAAAGCTCTCCCTCTCCTCACCCGCACAGCATTCAGTCCCGGACTCGGCAGCAAGTCCCAGTCTGGAAATCAGACCCGGATTCATCCGCCTTTTGTCCACCATCATCATCATGACCAGAAACCCCAGGAAAGAGCTGTTTCCAGCTGGAACTCTGATGCTGCTGATGTTGGGTGAGTTCATTTTCTTATCTGATGCATTGTTTTAACAATCTCTTCATGCCGTGTGGTTTATGCGTGATTCTTTTTTATCGTAGCCGTTCAGTGTGAGGATCAGAGCTCCCACCCTGAGTAGGAGTTGTCTCGGGCAGGGGATCGGGCTGAAATGAACTGTCGGCTCTCCATTGGTTATGGCTATTCCATAGTCTGGTACAGACAGACACTGACAGGGAGCTCCCACATTTATCGCCTCCATTTACCAGGGGAATCAGACCAAAGGACGCTACACCCTGTCCTTTAACAAAACAAAGAACATCTCCAACATCACGACACCGACTGCAGTGGAAATGAACTTCCTGAGGTTTGAAAATGTTTTCGGCCATCCGGAGTGGGTAACAGGGGCGACATCAGTAAAAGTCTTACTTTCGCTTGCCAAGTCATATTTTACTCCAGGGGTTAAATTAATTCTCCTCCTTTTCCCATGGGGATCATTAATTTGTTATTAATTTCCTATTCTTTATTCCAGTCTCCTTTTCCCGGATTGGATAAATAAGTGGTCACCATCTCCTGGGATTTTCCAGGATTCTGTCTCCAGCCTGTTCAGAGTTTTTTTCCCCCTCAACAGGACACGGGCAGTCCGTCAGGAACAACAATCCTGGAATTTATCGAGGAGACGGTGCATTCCTCAGGGAATGCTGCACTCTCAGAGTTCCTGGCCTCTGGATGATATGTTAAATTGAGGACACTGCCTTCCTCCAGAATGTATCTCTGTGCGAAGCAGACACAGTGGAACACATACCAATGGAGGTATTTACATCGCATGGCCACCATTTCCAAAAAAAGAGCAGGAGAGACGCCCTGTCCAATATCCATCCACCAATCACAATTACTGTAACAGCGAGACGGTTAAACATTACTGTATGGGATGATATGCTGAGTTCAATTATCTGCTGGGTTTTCTACATTTTGTTGTAACAGGGATGGTGAAACACTTTGGAACCTGAAGCTCTATAAATATTCTAATTTTCATTCTCGAAACTGCCCCATTCCATTGCTTTATTTTGGCAATAAATTTATTAGTGCTAAAAGTATATGTTAGAATTGAAAAGTTGAGATCTCACCTCGATTTCAGGCTCCATTTCAGACACGCCGCTCATCACAGTGTGTGCCTAACGCTCTGTTATGCTGAGTGCTGACAGTTTTTGTACACGTTCAGCCCAGTTCTGTGTCTCTGTGCGTCTCCGCGCGCAGTAATACACCGCGGAGTCTGTCAGCTCCGTATTAGTCACGCTCAGCCGGACGGTGCGGATTGTATCATTGAGCTCCGCTGAAAAACGGTCCCCTGGGGATCTCTCTGTGTTCCCGGTGTATTTACTAATCTGCAGCAGGTACTCCATGGATCCGCTGGGATACTTACGGTACCAAAATAGGTAATAAGTGTTCGTGCTTGTAGCTGTATAATTACAGAACAACTGAACATCATCTCCTTCACTCACTGTGACTGCAGCCGGTGTCTGTGAAACGGAATCTCCTCGACAATGTCCTGTAAGAACCAAGAGTGATTTTAAATTAAACAATGCGAATTCACTGAGTCTATACCGCAGATTCGTCCCGTCATCCTGACTAATAACCTCAGAGAGTGATCAGACAAGACAATAGAAATATATTTTCCACAGCTCAGTGGTTGCAACGGGAAAATGTTTGGACGGATTAAATAAATCTTCTAACACAAAGATTCCGTTCTTTCTAACGAGATCCGGTCCTCACCTTCAGTCACTGTAACTGGAAGCGCAAAGTCCTAACGGTCTGTGTGTTTGACAGTCTGCTGTTTGTCAAGGTCATTCACTGGCACCAGAGGAGCTTCAATCTCAGCCCAACTCTTCCGCTCTCATCCCCTCGGGAAATGTGCCGACTTCCAGCAGTGTTCCGTGCTGGGACCAGCGAAATTCGGATGACCTTTCGAAGTTGGGGTCAATCTATTTGTCCGACCACCCACACCACCCCCTTGTATTGAGCGAACTGCCTGACGGAATGTCATGTGTAGAAAAGTTGTGACAAAGAGTTGAGTAAACGGTGAACTTACCGGTTAAAAGCGAGACCGCTGTGAGGAATAAATACAAAGTAACAGGTGACATGTTTGCAGAGAGATCGTGGCAGCTTTCAGCAGAACTGGTTGAGGCTGAAATTGTTTTCGCCAAGAGTTGAGAAGAGGTTGAGTCACATCCGAGTGCCTGCTGATTGGTACATTGCTCACAACGTCATCGAGTCACATCCAATTGCCTGTAAGCTCCTTTTCTCTTCAATTGAATCAATGTTCTCACAGGGCATTGGATCTCCAGTTCATCCTGTTGGCGCAGATCGAAAGCGACAACGTGAATTTGTTCATCCCCATGCTAATCTTTAAATAGTAAGAAGTCTTACAACCCCAGGTTAAAGTCCAACAGGTTTGTTTCGATATCACTAGCTTTCGGAGCGCTGCTCCTTCCTCAGGAGCAATCTTTAAATTGGTTGACAGGAACAGGTTATTTATAATGTGAGGTGGGCAGTTCTTTCGCCCAGAGCTGGAACAAATGAAATGCTAATGAATTTGGTGGGCATTGTTGTAAACAATGGGTGTTTGGATGAGAACTCTGTATTTTGCATGAACATTAGGCCTTGCGAATATGATGATATACTGAGCCATTGTTGCTCTCTTTGTTTGGCTCTTAATTTGGCTTTGTTTAATTATGTTTACTCAAGAGTCGCCAGGTATCTTTTGACACCGCCACAAGGTTCAGAACCGAATACTGATCAATGACTCGATACACCAGTTAGCATGTTCAAAAGCAATGCTCATTTATTTACACACAGTCAAATCTACTCATGCATAAACTCTACAAACTAGACTACCACTATTACTAAAGCCTATACTTACTTTCGGGTGCCCACTCAGTCAGAGGAACAATGGCCGTTGCTCGGTTCTGAGGCTGATAGGTTGAGCTGTTTACAGTGTAGCCACTAGGAACGTCTATCTCGTAGCGTGCGTTAACTTGGAACTTAGTTGGTCTGGTGCAGCTGCTAGGCTCGTCTCTCTCTCGGTGAGAGCCAAAGCCAAAGGAGGAAGATTCTCCCTTGGGGAATATCTTTTATACTGAAAAGGGCTCCGCGCGCTTTTGGGCGGACCTTGAACTTGACCTCAACTAATTGGGTCTTTCTCAATCAGTTGCATCGATTTTCCTCCAATAGAGGGGTGGTTCCCTGATCGCTGGGCGTGTCCTGGTGACTGTCAGTCTGCTTTGTCTTAGCCTCTTCTGGCGCCGGGGAGCCTGCCTTAACATTGTGTATCTAAATGTTTCCCTTTTGTCCCCGGAGATGGCTCATTAGTATGTAGATTCATTGGTTGTTTCTGTCCTGTCTGAGAGTTTAAGTTTCTAATCAACAGACAGAGCTTGCACCTGCTTGTTTCTTAGCATTGACCAATTTTTCCTGCATTCTTTGCAAGTGTCCATTTTGTAATCGGGACGTGGCCATCCCAGAGGCTACACCATCAGCAACATAGATGTGCAGGATAAGTGGATTAGCCATGCGAAAATTGTCCCTTAATGTCCAAGGATGTGCAGGTTAAGTGGGGTTGCAGGGTTTAGGGCTGGGGAGTGGGCCAAGTAGGATGCTCTTTCAGAGGGACGGTGCAGACTGGATGGACCAAATGCCTGACAACCCTCCCCGCCCCCCCCCCCCCCGACTCCAGTCCAGCCTGACCCTCCCACTCCAGTCCAGCCTGACCCTCCCACTCCAGTCCAGCCTGACCCTCCCACTCCAGTCCTGACCCTCCCACTCCAGTCCATCCTGACCCTCCCACTCCAGTCCATCCTGACCCTCCCACTCCTGTCCATCCTGACCCCCCCCCCCCACTCCAGTCCAGCCTGACCCTCCCACTCCAGTCCAGCCTGACCCTCCCACTCCAGTCCAACCTGACCCTCCCACTCCAGTCCTGACCCTCCCACTCCAGTCCAGCCAGACCTTCCCAGTCCAGACTGACCCTCCCACTCCAGTCCAGCCTGACCCTCCCACTCCAGTCCATCCTGACCCCACCAATCCAGTCCAGCCTGACCCTCCCACTCCAGTCCAACCTGACCCTCCCACTCCAGTCCAGCCTGACCCTCACACTCCAGTCCTGACCCTCCCACTCCAGTCCAGCCAGACCTTCCCAGTCGAGCCTGACCCTCCCACTCCAGTCCAGCCTGACCCTCCCACTCCAGTCGAGCCTGACCCTCCCAATCCAGTCCAACCTGACCCTCCCACTCCAGTCCTGACCCTCCCACTCCAGTCCAGCCTCACCCTCCCACTCCAGTCCTGACCCTCCCACTCCAGTCCAGCCAGACCTTCCCAGTCCATCCTGACCCCACCAATCCAGTCCAGCCTGACCCTCCCACTCCGGTCCTGACCCTCCCACTCCAGTCCAACCTGGCCCTCCCACTCCAGTCCTGACCCTCCCACTCCAGTCCAACCTGGCCCTCCCACTCCAGTCCTGACCCTCCCACTCCAGTCCAGCCAGACCTTCCCAGTCCATCCTGACCCTCCCACTCCAGTCCAACCAGACCTTCCCAGTCCAGCCTGACTCTCCCACACCAGTCCAGCCTGACCCATCCAATCCAGCCCAGTCTGACCCTCCCATTCCACGCCAACAAGACCCTCCCACTCCAGTCGAGCCTGATACCCCACTCAGTCCAACCCCACCTTACTCGATCTGGTGCGATCTGAACACCTCCAGTCCAGGCTGACCCTCCCACTCCAGTCCCGCCTGACCCTCCCACTCCAGTCCAGCCTGACCCTCCCACTCCAGTCCAGCCTGACCCTCCCACTCCAGTCCAGTCCGACCCTCCCACTCCAGTCCAACCTGACACTCCCACTCCTATCCAGCCTGACCCTCCCACTCCAGTCCAGCCTGACCCTCCCACTCCAGTCCTGACCCTCCCACTCCAGTCCAGCCTGACCCTCCCACTCCAGTCCTGACCCTCCCACTCCAGTCCAGCCTGACCCTTCCACTCCAGTCCAGCCTGACCCTCCCACTCCAGTCCAGCCTGACCCTCCCACTCCAGTCCAGCCTGACCCTCCCACTCCAGTCCAGCCTGACCCTCCCACTCCAGTCCTGACCCTCCCACTCCAGTCCAGCCTGACCCTCCCACTCCAGTCCAGCCTGACCCTCCCGCTCCAGTCCAGCCTGACCCTCCCACTCCAGTCCAGCCTGACCCTCCCACTCCAGTCCAGCCTGACCCTCCCACTCCAGTCCAGCCTGACCCTCCCACTCCAGTCCAGCCTGACCCTCCCACTCCAGTCCAGCCTGACCCTCCCACTCCAGTCCAGACTGACCCTCCCGCTCCAGTCCAGCCTGACCCTCCCACTCCAGTCCAGCCTGACCCTCCCACTCCAGTCCAGCCTGACCGTCCCACTCCAGTCCAGCCTGACCCTCCCGCTCCAGTCCAGCCTGACCCTCCCACTCCAGTCCAGCCTGACCCTCCCACTCCAGTCCAGCCTGACACTCCCACTCCAGTCCTGACCCTCCCACTCCAGTCCAGCCTGACCCTCCCACTCCAGTCCAGCCTGACCCTCCCACTCCAGTCCAGCCTGACCCTCCCACTCCAGTCCAGCCTGACCCTCCTCCCTCCGATCCGACTCGACTCCTGCGCCTCCCATACCCTCTGCTTTGTTCCTTCGTAGGCCTTCTGGTCTGGCCCGACCCCACCTTGTGATCAGACACACATCCGGTCTGAGCAGACCCCCTCCCTTGCTGTTCGATCACCGTGCCCCCCACCCCATTGTACCCCCCCCCCCCCCGTCCGAAGTGTCTGTCACACTTACCTTTTTAATTGTCCTTTTAAGCACTTCTCTTCCGGCAGATAGTGCCGCAAGAAATAGGTGCTTCTTACCTTGCTGCGCCTCAGCTGCCCCACGCCAGAGAGCGATAGATCGGTTCTTGATCAATAAGGGTATCAGGGTTATACGGAGAAGGCAGGAGACTGGGGATTAGAAACACATCAGCTGTGATTGACCGGCGGAGCAAACCTGTTGGGCCAAATGACCTCATTCTGCTCCTATGTCTTATGGCCTTATGTTCCAGAAATGGGACAGGTATTTTGAAGCGCACATTGTAATGATTGTCGCTGCCACCAGAGGGCACAGCACGAAGTCTTACAACACCAGGTTAAAGTCCAACAGGTTTGTTTCGATGTCACTAGCTTTCGGAGCGCTGCTCCTTCCTCAGGTGAATGAAGAGGTATGTTCCAGAAACACATATATAGACAAATTCAAAGATGCCAAACAATGCTTGGAATGCGAGCATTAGCAGGTGATTAAATCTTTACAGATCCAGAGATGGGGTAACCCCAGGTTAAAGAGGTGTGAATTGTACCAAGCCAGGACAGTTGGTAGGATTTCGCAGGCCAGATGGTGGGGGATGAATGTAATGCGACATGAATCCCAGGTCCCGGTTGAGGCCGCACTCATGTGTGTGGAACTTGGCTATAAGTTTCTGCTCGGCGATTCTGCGTTGTCGCGGGTCCTGAAGGCCGCCTTGGAGAACGCTTACCCGGAGATCAGAGGCTGAATGCCCTTGACTGCTGAAGTGTTCCCCGACTGGAAGGGAACATTCCTGCCTGGTGATTGTTGCGCGATGTCCATTCATTCGTTGTCGCAGCGTCTGCATGGTCTCGCCAATGTACCACGCTTCGGGACATCCTTTCCTGCAGCGTATGAGGTAGACAACGTTGGCCGAGTCGCACGAGTATGTACCGCGTACCTGGTGGGTGGTGTTCTCACGTGTAATAGTGGTATCCATGTCGATGATCTGGCACGTCTTGCAGAGATTGCCATGGCAGGGTTTTGTGGTGTCGTGGTCACTGTTCTGAAGACTGGATAGTTTGCTGCAAACAATGGTTCGTTTGAGGTTGCGCAGTTGTTTGAAGGCGAGTAGTGGGGGTATGGGGATGACCGTGGCAAGATGTTCATCGCCATCAATGACGTGTTGAAGGCTGTGAAGAAGATGACGTAGTTTCTCCGCTCCGGGGAAGTACTGGACGACGAAGGGTATTCTGTCGATTGTGTCCCATGTTTGTCTTCTGAGGAGGTCGGTCCGGTTTTTCGCTGTGGCGCGTTGGAACTGTGTATCGATGAGTCGAGTGCCATATCCCGTTCGTACGAGGGCATCTTTCAACGTCTGTAGATGTCTGTTACGCTCCTCCTCGTCTGAGCAGATCCTGTGTATACGGAGCGCTTGTCCATAGGGGATGGCTTCTTTAATGTGTTTAGGGTGGAAGCTGGAGAAGTGGAGCATCATGAGGTTATCCGTGGGTTTGCGGTAAAGCGAAGTGCTGAGGTGACCGTCCTTGATGGAGACGAGTGTGTCCAAGAATGCAACTGATTTTGGAGAGTAGTCCATGGTGAGTCTGATGGTTGGATGGAACTTATTAATGTCATCATGCAGTCGTTTCAGTGATTCTTCGCCGTGGGTCCAAAGGAAAAAAATGTCATCGATGTATCTGTGTATAACGTCGGTTGAAGGTCCTGTGCGGTGAGTAGGTCCTGTTCAAACTTGTGCATGAAGATGTTGGCGTATTGGGGTGCGAATTTGGTCCCCATGGCTGTTCTGTACGTCTGGATGAAGAACTTGTTGTCGAAGGTGAAGACGTTGTGATCCAGAATGAAGCAGATGAGTTGCAGAATTGCGTCTGGAGATTGGCAGTTGTCGGTGTTGAGTACTGAGGCTGTTGCAGCAATACCGTCGTCATGGGGGATGCTGGTGTAGAGTGCCGAGACGTCCATTGTGACGAGGAATGTTCCTGGTTCAACTTGTCCATGGGTGCTGAGTTTCTGTAGGAAGTCCGTCGTGTCGCGACAGAAGCTGGGTGTACCTTGTACGATGGGTTTCAAGATGCCCTCGATGTAGCCAAAGAGGTTCTCACACAGGGTCCCATTGCCTGAAACGATAGGGCGGCCTGGTGTGTTGGCCTTATGTATTTTCGGGAGGCAGTAGAGATCTCCAATGCGGGGAGTACGTGGGATGAGAGCACGTAGGGTGCTCTGAAGATCTGGATCCAAGGTCTTGATCAGTCTGTTAAGTTGGCGGATGTGTTCCTATTTGTCGGATCTGCGGGTAACTGTCTGTAGTGTTCTTGGTTGTTCAGTTGTCTGTATACTTCTTTGCAGTAGTCCGTTCTGTTCAGTACGACAGTGGCCCCCCCTTTGTCTGCTGGTTTGATGACGATGCTGCGGTTGGTCTTGAGAGCGCGGATGGCATTGCGTTGTGCTTGGGTGACGTTCGGGGCTGTCTTGTGAATGCGACTGTTGAATCTGGCATTGACGCGACTCCTGACGGCTTGAGCATACATGTCGAGTCTAAGGCAACGGCCTTCCGGAGGGGTCCAATTCGACTCTTTCCTCTTCGGTTGCCGCACCGCAGATCTCTCGGTCTGCTGTTCCGGTTCATTGGTAGTCTGCTTGGGTTCGCTGTTGGCCTCTTGGGGTCTGTGGAAGAATTCCCGGAGCCTCATTCGCCTGATGAATTCCTCCGTGTCTGCCGCGAGACTGATGGGGTCCATTTTGGTGGTGGTGCAGAAATTGAGCCCTCTGCTGAGGACTTCGATTTCGTCTGGTTGAAAGAGGGCAGTGAGAGACTGGGTGAGTATATAGAGTGAAGAAAATGTGATGGAAGGAGCCAATATGGAAACAGAAGCATTATTTTAACACTGATATGAAACTTGAAATTTTATAAAAGTTATTTATTATCGTGTGTTTTCACTGTTGCTATTACTGTTGGGATGTTACAAATGTCCGATAGATAGACGAGTTCGCATTTGACGGGTTCAAATTACAAAATGATATAAGGACCTTCATCAGGATCTTCTTGTCAAACCGAGTGGTCAGATTTGCAGGAAGAGTGAGTGAGCAAAAGGCACCGCAATCGCTGGACAGCAGACATGAAGGAGAGATTTAGTCTCTCCCTCAATAAAGTAGCTATAACAGGAAGGAGGGAATGCCTGTTCTCATTCGTTACTGTGCAACTTGTCGGCAGTTCAAGTGAATAATTGCACCGTGCACTTACCAGTATACACCGCCAGAGAGCAGTGTGATGTATGAAAAGTATTTAACGTGGGAGGTCAGCTGTGTGCTCACAGTGCGAGCTGGTGTCAGCGTGAAACGTGGAGAATGGGTGGTTAAAACGGAAGGAATGATCAGCTCATTTAGTTAGTTTAACAGAAACACGTCACTGAGTGAACCCGAAGTAAGTGTTTGGCACCCCGTTAATTTTTCAGAACAGAGTATTCATCTCCTGGTTCTGAGCCGAGCTCGGTATTGCGTGTGAACTGATAATGCTTCGGGTTCACACTGGCATTTTGCTGTGTTTCATTCTGATCTGCACGGAGGTGAGCGGAGAAGCGGAGGTGTTGCAGCTCCCTGGGTGGATGGTTGTTAGTGAAGCGGGTAATGTATCCATGAACTGCACCATCAGCATTGCATTTAACCTCGTAAGCTGGTACAGACAGTACCCGAACCAGTCACCCCAGCATCTGGTGATGGCCACAAGAGGAACCGGCCAACACGGGAGGATTTCAGCTTCAATCAGTGGAGAGAAGCTCAGTATCCTGACTGTGAGAGACGCGCGAGTTACAGACACCGCCACCTATCTCTGCGCTGTGAGCCACAGTGTAACTAACGGAGGGAGACCCCATACAAAAACCTGCACCGTCTTACAAAGCCGCTTTGCTGTGTCTGCTATATCGGCGTTTCATGAGGCGGGATGTGGAATTCCATGGAAAGGGGGAATGAGAACAAAACGTAGCGAGAAGAGGAAGATTTAAAGAGGGTGAAACATGAAGAGAATTGGAAATACAGTCGAAGGGGAAGCGTTAACATGCAAACCGGAATGAGTGAAAGAAGAATGCGTAAAGATACGCACGTTCTGAAACAATGAAAAGAGAAATGAAAAAAAGTGAAAAATAACGAGTGTGATGCATCGAGTGAAGGATCAGGTAAAATCATAAATGAAGCGACTCAGAAATAATGTAAAACGGCCTTTGTTTTAACATCATTCAATCTTCCTTGATAATTCGACATGTCATGGCTTGAAAAACGGCTTTTGAAGAACTGCTATTGGATATTGCTCCATACGTAAATCTACACCCTTTCCACAGTTCTGACCATGTAAATTCCTCCCACTGGGAAACGCGCCAGAGGGCGAGGTGGTCTCAAATGATTTCCTGTTATTAACATAAAATTATCGACAAAGAACTGGCGGTAACGCTGCGAGCTGCCGTCCCGATAACAGCTTGTTCAAAGTCTGATACACATTTTCTGCCCTGTGATCGTGGAGGTCTTTCCCAGTTTGTTATTGCCTCAGCAGGAATCCCGGGATCTGTATTTCTGTAACCTTTTCCTGCAATCCACAATGAACATCAAACTGTTTTTTTTTAGTTTGTCAGGATGTGGTTAGTGCTGGGCTTCGAACGTTTACAATTTAGATAAATGACTTGGACGGTATAGTTGCTAAATCTGCTCACCAGAGAGAGATGTAGGAAAGTAAATGTTGAAGAGGACCTTAGGGGCCTATAAAAGGGCATGGACAGGGTAATTGAATGGACACATGTCTGGCAAACAGAATATAATGTGGAAAATATTAAATTGTAAATTTTGCGAAGCAGACACACAGAGAAGCACATTATCTGAGGAATTGCAGTGGACTGAGATTCGGAGGGATCTGGGTGTCCGAGTGCGTGAATCACAAACGTCAGTTTCCAGGTGCAGCAAATAATGAGGATATTGTTATTTATTGTGAGGTGAATGAATTCATCACAAAAACATGGAGGTTATGCTTCAATTATTGAGGGTATGCGTGGGATCACATCTGGAATATTGTGCAGTAGGGTGCGATTTGTTGCAAGTTTCTAATGGTCCCCGACTGTAACTCTCACTGTGGAGGCTGGATTATTGTTTCTTTGCTGAGCACTGACTGGAACTCTGACTGTTGGGTTTTTGTACGGGACCCGCTATATCTGTCGCAGTGTGGGCTGCAAGGCACAGAGATACAGTGCGCTATCAGAGATCAGCGTGTTGCCTATCATTAGCTCGCTAAGTTTCGCAGTTTTGTTTAAGGTTGCTGAAAAGCGATCGGCTATGTCAGGGTGTCTGTAAAGATTCTTTCCCTGAACACGAAGAATGTATTGTGGAGACTTCCCGGGACTCTGACTGTACCAGTACACATACGGGTTAGAATCGCTTGTCTTCAAGTTGCAGGTTAGTGTGACATGACTTTCCTCTTCAATCTTTATTTCTGCATCCGGCTGCTCCACTGTATCCTGGTGGCTCCAATCTGACAAAAAAAATAGATTAAGAACAACAATCAGTATCAATCCCAAATTGATCAACTTAATCTTCACCATCACCATTATGTTCACCAACAATAACATCTGGCTTACAGCAACCAGGAGGAAAATTGAGTTTTACTGGGAAGGAAATACTTACTGAGAAGTGAGATAATGATGAGCATCTGAGCGAGCTGGCTCCCCATGATCCTTCCTGAGTCTGCACCTCTGCAGTGAGAGGAATCCTCTGTCAGAGACAGAAATACAGATCCCCGGCCCACAGCACTGCTTATCGACCAATGGCAGAGGCAGCAGTTTCTCCAATGACACAATTGGGTCAGAGCGAGGGCAGCAACCGAAAGCTGTGGGCGGGGATACCGCAGTCTCAATATTGAGTGTGTGGTAACCCTCAGCTGCACTCGGAGCGGAAATAGGAAGGGATGAATCTGCAGAAGACTGTGACCATCCTGCACCTGCTCACTGCTACAGCCACTGAGAACAAATCGAGCGGGAGGGACATAAAGCAACTGAGGCCCCTTTAAACACGGCTTCTGACAGTAGACACTGCGTCACTGGATCTGCAAATAGTCTGCATGTCAATGTAGAGCATCAAAAGAGCAGAAGGATAAACAAACTTGCCAATGTTTGTTCTCCATTGGCCTGGATGAAATTAACCCGGCTGATGGAGGTAAACCTCTATTAACTATGTGAGTCTGTGTAAATTCCCATCAATCTGTTGAACTGTACTGATGAGTATGATCTAGTACTTAATGTGCAAGAGCACCGCCGAGAAACGTGTCTGATTGAATCGCTCAGTGAATGGACATAGAACATAGAACATAACAGCGCAGTACAGGCCCTTCGGCCCTCGATGTTGCGCCGACCTGTGAAACCACTCTAAAGCCCATCTACACTATTCCCTTAACATCCATATGTTTATCCAATGACCATTTGAATGCCCTTAGTGTTGGCGAGTCATTCCACGCCCTAACAACTCTCTGAGTAAAGAACCTACCTTTGACATCTGTCCTATATCTATCTCCCCTCAATTTAAAGCTATGTAGCCTCATGCTAGACACCACCATCCCAGGAAAAAGGCTCTCATTGTCCAGCCTATCTAATCCTCTGATCATCTTGTATGCCTCAGTTAAGTCACCTCTTAACCTTCTTCTCTCTAACGAAAACAATCTCAAGCCCCTCAGCCTTCCCTCATACGATCTTCCCCCCGTACCAGGCAACATCCTGGTAAATCTCCTCTGCACCCTTTCCAATGTTTCCACGTCCTTCCTATAATGTAGCGACCAGAATTGCACGCAATACTCCGAATGCGGCCGCACCAGAGTTTTGTACAGCTGTAACATGACCTCATGGCTCCGAAACTCAATCCCTCTATCAATAAAAGCTAACACATTGTACGCCTTTTTAACAACCCTCTCAACCTGGGTGGCAACTTTCAGGGATCTATGTACATGGACACAGAGATCTCTCTGCTCATCCACACTACCAAGAATCTTACCATTAGCCCGTACACTGTCTTCCTGTTATTCCTTCCAAAATGAATCACCTCACACTTTTCTGCATTAAACTCCATTTGCCACCTCTCAGCCCAGTTCTGCAGCTTATCTATGTCCCTCTGTAACTTGTAACATCCTTCCGCGCTGTCCACAACTCCACCGACTTTAGTGTCATCTGCAAATTTACTCACCCAACCTTCTATGCCCTCCTCCAGGTCATTTATAAAAATGACAAACAGCAATGGCCCCAAAACAGATCCTTGTGGTACACCACTAGTAACTGGACTCCAGGCTGAAAATTTCCCATCAACCACCACCCTTTGTCTTCTTCCAGCCAATTTCTGATCCGAAATACAAAATCACCATGAATCCCATGCCTCCGTATTTTCTGCAATAGCCTACCATGGGGAACCTTATCAAACGCTTTACTGAAATCCATATACACCACATCAACTGCTTTACCCTCGTCCACCTGTTTGGTCACCTTCTCAAAGAACTCAATAAGGTTTGTGAGGCACGACCTACCCTTCACAAAACCGTGTAGATTATCTCTAATCAAATTATTCCTTTCCAGATGATTATACATCCTATCTCTTGTAAACCTTTCCAAGACTTTGCCCACAACAGAAGTAAGGCTCACTGGTCTATTGTTCCCGGGGTTGTCTCTACTCCCCTTCTTGAACAAGGGGACAACATTTGCTATCCTCCAGTCTTCTGGCACTATTCCTGTGGACAATGATGACATAAAGTTCAAAGCCAAAAGCTCAGCAATCTCCTCCCTAGCTTCACAGAGAATCCTAGGATAAATCCCATCCGGCCCAGGAGACTTATCTATGGGAATGGGAATGAAATGAGTCAGAGTTTTAGAAGGAGAGAGGGACCCGGGCTCTGCTCATTGTTCCACCCAGACACAGCAGGGGGGCAGGCCTATTGTGACATCACTGAGGATACTTCTACTGTTGGTCTCATGTGACTTTCTAATTATCATGTTTGGGCTTTGCTCCCTCTGATGGTGGATTCTGTTCAATCCGGTTCAGAATGGGGGTTACGGAATGGACGTAAAGTTTATAATAGAGTCATCTTTATTGTCATAACTAGCTTACATTAACACTGTAATTATGAGTCGGGGAGAAGCGGCGCTGATATCCAGATCACAATCCCGCCTAACGGCCAGCTCCTTCAACTCAGCACCGACCGTCAAACCCAAAGCCAAAATGCCCTGCAAGCCGGTCCAAACATCTACAGTACTAAGGAGATCATTACGAACTAAGCAGACTGTCCAACCTACAGCTCCAACTAAGAAGGCACCAGCCAAGAAAGCCAAGAAACCGAAAGTAAAGGTCACTAAAGGGAAAGCGAGTGATTCGAGCCAGGAGCCTAATGCTGCCCCTGCCCAAAAAGGGGAAAATAAAGAGGCATGAGAATTGAAGAACGCTGGTGGGCAAAAAAGTCTTATCCAAGTCTGGAGAGTTTGCTAATCTCCTGTCACTTGTACAATTGAAAAGAATATTTTTATCAATTTTTATAAATGCAACATTTTTGTAGGTTGGGTGGGCAGATGTTGCGCATTTTTGCAGTGTGTTTTTACTTTCTGGTGACTTTGTATACTGACATGCATGCTGAAACTGCTTGCGATTAAACTTTTTTTGCTCCCTAAACCCCTAAATTCAACCATTTTCTATTTGTGCTGTCATTTGAAGATTTATTAATGTTGGTAGCTGTTAGTGGCATTTATTGCTCTCCATGTGAAATAAATCATTATTCTTGTTTGACAATTGGACAATGAAAAATGTAACTTTTAAAAAATAACTGTTTTAAAGTGAAAATATTGTTTGGAGTGTGTTTTGGCTCCATTTCCTGGGTTCGGTCCTATTTTGCCAAGTATCATGGAGTTTTGGGTTTGCTGCTTGAATGGAGTTGGATGCTGTTCTGTTTGGGGTAAAAAAAACCACACACTGTAATTATGATTTGTATGTCAAAACATCAATGTCAGGAATGATAATTGTTTATTTAAATCTGGATTCTGCTCATTATTTCTTTCTGTGGCCCAGGTCCCAGGCACTGGGAGTCCGGTCGCAACTATCCCAGAGCTGGAACAGGAATCCAGTGCGTTCTGGCTTTCCAGTCCCCTGAACCATCCCCAACCGTCGTTCGCAGACAACATGAAAATGGGCGGTGTGCTAAATAGTGAGGAGGAAAGGTTTAGATTGCAGCATGATATAGACGGACGGGCCAGAGGGGCAGAACAGCGGCAAATGGAATTTAACCCTGAAAAGGGTGAGATGATGCATTTTGGGAGGACTAACAATGCGAGAAAATACGCAACGAGCGGCAGGACGCCAAGAAGTATAGAGGCAAGAGGAACCTCGGGGTTCATGTCCGTAGATCCCCGAAGTCAACAGGACACACACTTAATGTGGTGTAGATGACATATGGGATTCTTGCCTTTATTAGCCGACGCATGGAATATAAGAGTAGGGAGGTTAGTATGGAGCTGTATAGAACGCTGGTTAGCCCGCAGCTGGAGTATTTTGTGCACATCTGGTCGCCACATTATGGGAAGAATGCGATTGCACCAGAGAGGGTGCAGAGGAGATTAATGAGACTACGTATATTTAAGAAACTCATTGGATATGTACTAAGTGCTTGGAGGTGATTCTGAGAGATGCGAAAAGGTCACGATATATGAACATGGTTTTTTTCCTTTCTATTAGTGTTATTTTAGCAGAGTCATGATAAAATAAATAAATCTATAGCGTCATTTAATTAGGAAAAAATGTCGTTTTGGGCGCAACTGGCAGGATGTTTCTCAAAGGCCGCATTGGCGAGATCGCAGCCCGTATTTAAAGACATGCAGGGTTGGAAAGTAGCGCCCATGAGCTTCTCACCATTACTGGCTGCCACGCCGTCAGATTCGCTGGATCCGCACCTCGCCTAACGAGGGGGGGGGGGGGGCTGCTCTTAAATGCTCCCTCGCCATTCACTGCAGTCAACACACAAGCATGGCAACATGTAGAGCTGCTCCTCGCTTTGGGGATGCCGACCTGGCCAAGCTTCTCGATGCTGTGGATGCATGAGATGGGACATCCTGTTCTCCCGGGGTGTCAGAGGGCCAACAGCAGAGGCACCAAAAACACCTGGGAGGCAGTGACAATGACTGTCAGTGTGAGAGCATGGCAAGGGGGACGGTCGTCAAATGTAGGAAAGAAACCAACGACCTCCAATGACCTGCAAGGGTAAGTTACCACATCTCTCTTGGCAGCAGGTCCGCCTGCCACCCCTCAACCCCCCCCCCTCCAATATCTTGCTTTCACCTTGCACGCAGTGGTCTTTGTGCTTGCTCCTCAGAGCTCACTGGCACCTAGCACCACAACCCCTTGATGTCTAGGTGAGGTGCCCACACATTCCATCTGCTATAGAACTCCCCTCCCAGCCCCGAGCCATGGAATAGAAGAGTATGGAGGTTATTATGAAGCTGTATAGAATGCTGGTTAGACCGCAGCTGGAGTACTTTCTGCACATCTGGTCACCATATTATGGAAAGAATGTGACTGCACCAGAGCGGGTGCAGAGGAGATTAATCAGTAGATTTTCTCGGCAGGAGTGTTTCAGTTGTGAAGAGAGGCTGGATAGGTTGGGATTATTGCCCTTAAAGCAGAGAATACTGCAGAGGGTCTGATCGAGGTGTTCAAAATTCTGAGGAATATAGATAGGTAGAAACCATTCCCCTTAGTCGAGGGGGCAACAACCAGGGGGCACAGAATTAAGGTAAGGGGTAGGGATATGGAGGGAATTTGGGCGTGGTGAGAACCTGGAACACACTGTCTGTGTTCCCGAGGCGGAATCACTCACAATACTTAAGAAGCGTTTAGATGAGGACTTGAAACGCCATTGCATGCAAAGCCACGGACCAAGTGCTAGGAAATTGCTTCAGACTAGATGGATACTTGATGGCCGGGGCAAGCACGATGGGCCAAAGGGCCCGTCTTTGCTGTAAAACGCGACGACTAAGGGGCTTGAGGCAGGGAAACTGATGATGGCGCCACACGGCCGCCTTACGTCAAAGAAAGTGAAGGAGGGACTGAACTGAGTTGCTGAAATGTATGTGGGTTGTTAATGAAGATCACACGGAGCTGTTTCCTCGAGCAGATCCTTGGATAATACAACGATTGATGAGAAATAAAGACCAGGAGAATTCCATCTATTATCTGCAATGCGATTTGTTAAACTATAGAGGGCGGTCTAAATAAAGGCAGAAGAAGATTCAACAATAACTTTAAGAAGTAACTTGCACACAAATGTAACGGGGATAACCGGGATATGTAAATAATGCAGTTTTTGAAAGAAGAATAAGATAACTCTTTAAAAGTGTCTCGGGCAATTTATTTCGTGTGGCCTCATCGCTGACGAGAATATTCTAGATTCTAGTCCAGTCTTGTCCTTCAAAGTCTATTTCTTCCCAGTGACTTGCACGATGAGTAGGTGCAGGATGGTCACGGTGTAATGAAGATTGAACCGTCGCTATTTCCGCTCCATCAGTTCCCAGTGCAGCTGAGAGTCACCGCACACTTCACTCAATATTCAGACTGCAGTACCCCTGCCCACAGCTTCCGGTTGCTGCTCTCGCTCTGGCCCAATTGTGTTACTGGAGAGATTGCTGCTGCTGGTTCATTCCTCTCATTGGCCGGATCAGCAGTGCAGTGGGACGGGGATCTGTATTTCTGTCTCTAACAGAGAATTTCTTTCATTGTAGAATTACAAACTCAAGAAGGGTCATGAGCAACCGTCTCGCTTCGCTCCTCGTCATTATCTCGCTCCTCAGTCAGTATTTTTTTCCCCAGTAACACTCCATTCTCTTCCTGACTGCTGAAACCCAGATGTTATTGTTGGTAAAATTACAGTAATTATTTTGCTGATGATTGTATTGCTTAATATGAGGCTGACTCTGATTGTCATTATCGCTGTCACTTCTGTTAGAATGGAGCCATCAAGACACCGTGGAACAAAAGGAACCTGAACTAACAGTTACAGAGAAAAGTGAAGTTACATTAACCTGCACCTTGAAAACAAGTGCTCCTAACCCTTATGTGTACTGGTATAGTCAGCAGCCCGGGAAAGCCCCAAGCTACATGCTTCAAGTTATTGGGCTGACTGTGCAAAGGAACACTGAACTCGCCGATCGGTTTTCTTCTAGAACAAGACTACCGAGCTAACGATCAGTAACACAATGATGTCCGACTGCGCCGTGTATTTCTGTGCCATGAACGTGCAGTTCCAGCTACTGCTCGGGGGGGGGGGGGGGGGGGGGAGGAGGGCGGTGCGCCTTCATAGATAGTTCCGTTTCTACACTGAGAGTGAAAAACATTGTAACAAGTCACAATTGTCAAAAGCATCAATAGTGAGGTCCATATGCACAGTTATACCACTTTACGACTGGAACTTACATTCATAACGGATAAAAGATTCATTAATCGATCTGTGATTCCTGAACTGCTGCTGCTTGTTCACATCTTGATGTACAGACTCACTCAGTAAACTGTCAGGTCTCACTGAACTACAACAAATGCAACAGCTCATATTAATGCTGGTACCATTGGATGTAGTCCATATTGGGGTCTGCGTATTCAAAATCTAACCGCGCTGAATCCCCTTCTGTCACCGGTGACTGAGTTACTGGATTTGCACGTTGCCCGCCTGTGAAGGTAGAGAAATTAAACATCAAGAGTTTAATCTTAATTGATCTAAATTTGTTTGTGTGTGTAAGTTTGTGGCAACTCAACTCTTCTTATAATTTCTGATCGTAAATTACATTGAATGTTGTTACAATTTATAACCTGCTAATCTGGCATGGTGAATAGTGACAATTACGGACCGCCCAACAGCGGCGCCAGTATTAACAGAAACATGTCTGACTGCATCTTTCTGAATGACTGTGAATGGACTGATCCAGAGATTGAGAGGAGAGAGGGAAACCGGACTCTGTTTAGCTCATTGGTCCACCCACACATTGGAGGGGGCCAGGGCCTTTGTGATCTCACTGAGACTATGACGTCTATTGGCTATAACGATGCCGTCACAGACGTTCATCATCCGCATGAAAGAACAAAGAAAGGTACAGGACAGGAACAAGCCCTTCGGTCCTCCAAGCCTGCGCCGACCGTGCTGTCCGTCTAAACTAAAATATTCTACACTTCCGGGGTCCATATCCCTCTATTCCCATCCTATTCATGAAAAGTAATCGCTTTTGTCACAAGTATGCTTCATTGAAGTTACTGTGAAAAGCCCCTAGTCGCCACATTCTGGCGCCTGCTCGGGAGGCCGGTACGGGAATTGACCCCTCGCTGCTAGCCTTGTTCTGCATTACAAGCCAACTGTTTAGCCAAGTGTGATAAACCAGGGAAGTCTACTCTATCATGTTTGAAGTGGCGCCCTCTGGTGCCGGATTAGTTTCATTCCTGTTAGAATCACAGAATCATAGAATGCGACCAAATGAACTGATTCAGGGTGTATTGAAATACAGAAGACGACACAAATGTTTCCCAGAAAACTACACTGGATCTGCTTAGAAATAGTTTTTGTTACTGTTGATGTTTATGTCAAAAAGTGATGCTAAATCAATTAAATGTTTGCTAGCCGTCTCTATCCAAATCATGTACACGACAAAGGAGATATAATGTTAGGACTTTCGAGGAAGCTTGAAAATATTGCCAGGAACGAGGGTCGTTTATGCAAAATACAAGATAACTTTGGATTTGTTTGCTTGTAAGAAAGGAGGTAGAAGGAAGACTGAAATGTTGTGCTGAAAATTGTGCCTTTTCGAGAGAGTAGACCATCTGTAATTGTTTCCATTAGCAGCAGATGCAATGAACAAATCATCCTGCTTTAACAGAAAGCATGATAGAAAATGATGTATTTATTCATAATATGCTATTTCCTAATATTTAGAGTACGCCACACAAAATGATGATAGAAAATTCAATAGCCAATTTCAAAAGGGAATTTCATAATTTGAAAAGGAAGGCAGTATGGAAAATATGGGGTGTGAAAGACGATTTGGATAGCATTTTCAAATAGTCACAGATATGGTAAGCCGAATTCTCATACCGTTCCATAATGCTCCCTGATTTTTGGACGTTCATGATTCTCTCACTATTCGTTCTCAGTCACTTGAGTAGTGAACACGTGCAGGATAGACCCAAAGTTCTGGAGATTCAACCGTTGCTATTTCCGCTCCATCTGTTGCACCTGCAGCTGACAAGAGCCGCACAGTTTGACTAGTTTTGAGTCTGCGGCATCTGCTTCCGTTTGCTGCTCTCGCTCTGAAACGATTGTGCAGTTGGAGACATTGCTGCACATGGTCCAGAAACTGGCATCGGACAGTTCAGCAACAGAGTGGTCTGGCAATCTGCATTTCTGCGCTAGCTGATCACTGCCTCCATTGAAGAGGGGCTGATTCAGGAACGATTATGAGGATACAAATGGTTCCGATCCTCATCATGACCTTAAATCTCAGAGAATATTTCCTTCACTTTAAAACTCCATTCTCCCTTCACTGATCTGTTCTCCCAAATACCACTCATTCTACTTGTTTGACCAACAATAATTTTCTCAAACCTTTTGGGCAGTCCCCATTTCATTTCTATTTGTGTAATTTACCATGTTCTCCTGCTCAGTCCCCTCAGGGGCCACGGCTGCCTATTACGCTTCATATTTAGGTTGTATGCAGTTAGCATGGCCAGTGAGAAGCTCTTAAGAAACTCTGGAATTGGCACCACAACAATATTGTTTTTTTTCTCATCACTCCTTCCACGTCATAAACTGACCCCGCAAACATAATTTCTATCCCCTTGGCTTGAAAACACATCAACGTTCCTGTTAATGGCAGCGGGAGGAGCAACCTACTATTTGGTCTGAAGTCACTGCACTTAGATTTAAAAGCTGGACCTCCTGCCTCAGATGCAACAGCGATCCAACTATGCCAAATCTAAACAAACCTCAGAACAGTTACTTTCGTCCTGCTGCTGCTAATCACAACGCACATCTACCATTAATTGTAATATTTCCATGTTACCCATGGAAGAATGCAGCTGAATGACATAATTCCTTTACAGAGGTAAGCCGGCCGATGAGTCAGAGACTGATGGACAGGGTCTGTCTGGGCCCTGCGCAGGAAGACCAGCGCAGCGCAGCCACACAGAGAAAGAGATAATAGGACATCCGGGAATGCAGGGTTAGCCAAATAAAAATCTCTTCACAGGACAGGTCCTGCAGAGAAAGATCCTGTGATCTGGCGCCAATTACATTGAAAATAAACGAACGTCAGTTTTATGTAAATGTAGTTATTGATACTGCTCAAGGTGCAGTTCATAAAGGGTCTAACCTGGGAGCGGAAGCTATGAATTTTCAATCTCCATTTCATCCGATTATATTTTATTCCCCGTTATTGTTGATATAAGGGTTGATATTGACCACAAGCATCGTTACAACACATAGACGTTACAAGACTTGGGCGACGGAATATTCCAACAGATACACTGACTATCAATCATGATCTGAACCGTGCAGATGTCCGCATCATGTCCGCCAGATGGCGCCGTCTTCACATGTTTGTCACTCCTGCCTCGGGACTCAGTTCCGAGTTCCTGCTGGTTTCTGGAAACCCATCGCCTTGTGGATCTTATTTTTAACTGGCTCTGTGTTTCTCGGACTCAGAAAATTGTTTCCAGCTCACCCGTATTTTGGCTAACATTTATGGTGAAAATGCATCGGAAGATGGTTAATTATAATAACCTTATGAGACTTTCGATTTTCAGTCAATTAAGAATAAAAGGTTTCATAGCTTTGTAAAGGCGCTTTCCGAAACAAAATCTTGAAGGTGACATCTGGAATGAAATCACATTCATGAAGACAGGGCGGAAATCTAAAACGCACATTTCCCCAAGGCTGAAACCATCATGTCATTGCTTATGTGATGTCAGGAGAATATTAAGGGCTATCAGGGGCAGGCGCTGGGATTCCCACCAGTGAGATTACTTAGTGTGGATGCTGCTGGTAAGATCTTGCCTCAAATTAGCAGAACTTAATTTCAAATGTAGATGATGTTTTTCAGTTTATTCACCCACTGTCACTATCAGAACGAGGTGCTTGGCGCGGGGTGGAATCGAATTTTCTGCCACTGGCGAGGGGGAAATATTGAATTGGTCTCTATGGAAACCTTCTCTGAGAGTTGTTCTGGTCTTTGATGGTTGATGCTTCATAAGAATTAAGAACGGGGAGAAATCCGCAGCAGAGTATCGACGCTTCAAAGTAACCATGAATCTTACAGTAGAATGTTATTAATATTCACGGTCAGCCGTCACACACCAACAGAACTAAACAAATATTCAGTCTAATGTCCAATTAGTACAGTTAATTACAATCCTACAATGACGCAATACTGATGATTTCCTCCCCACAAACGTTGCACTCATTGAGAGACTGTTTCTTCAATCGGACACTTTATACCTTGACCATCAGTATCTCTGGTCAAAGCCGCTTCGCAAGGGAATGATCAAGCCCCGCTTACAGTCTCCCTTCCTTGCTCTCGTTCTCACCCACCTTGCCGGGCCTGTGTCAGTGGAGACATTGCTGCAGCTGCTCCGGAATGGCAACCAGGCGTGAGGTTTTTGTACAGTGACTGCGCCTTTCCTCTCAGTGTGGGCTCTATCGCACAGTAATACACAGCGACATCCGCGCTCTCCGTGTCTTCAATCACCAATTGGCCCCTTTTATCCGCAGTGGAAAGTTCCAATTCGAGTCGGTTCTTTCTCTCTTTTCCAGCCGTGAATGTGCTTATTATCCACTCCGGTCCCTGACCGGATTTTTGTCTGTACCAATGCATTCCGTAAAAGCTGGACAAGTCATAGCTGCAGTTTATTTGCACTGAATCCCCGCTCTGGGTTGTTCTCGCAGTGGGAGACTGGATCACCTGGTCCGAACCACATCGACCTGTAAAAATAAAGAGGTATTGGAGCAAGGTGAATTTAAGTGCACTATGTCCACATATTATTGAGTACGTCCCCTGTACTTACAAGTCAGTAGTCCGAGAATGACCGGGAGCAGCTGCATTTGCACCGTGCGATACATCATTGGAATGAAAATGTCAAACGGAGAGGAGCAGAGCTCACATCAGAAGAACTCAGAGCGTCTGCGCACAGTCGCCAGTCGGTTCGTGTTGCCGGCAGCAGTGAAGATTTCCGTCACGTGCTTTTGCCGCTATTTGATGGGCTGCAATTGGACTTTGTTCGCCCCACGAAAGGATGTGGTCTGTTGACCAACTGCTGATCTCGCCAGCTGTTCACATCTGAATTTATGAACTGTCTATAAAGCTGAAATTCTCTTTACTCCTGGTGGCGGGAAGTCTTTGTGAAAATTTCTCCCGAAAGGGAGAAACTTCGGGGCCGGCGTTGTAACCAATTCAAACCCCCATTGTGGTTGTCTTAGTCATTACTTAAATCTTAGTAATTAATGTATACAGTCTGATGTTAATATTTCAGCTGTTGTTATAACGTGTTGCAAATATGTATTTAAGCATCGATAATAAGAAGACCTATTATAAATAGAAACCGGAACAGAATGGAAGGAGCAGAATACTAGCGCTTTACAGCAAGTTATCACGCCGCTGTGTATTATAGCTCTCCGGTAGAAAGCTAGCGAATCTGGCTCAAAGCCCCCATGGGCGGTGCCTCTGAGTAACAGGAACTCAACAAAACTGTGCATGAGAATCTATCCACACAGGTATTACTCGCATTACAAAAGGATGTGACGCCTGGAAGGAATGCAAATACTGGGAGGGGTCAGTTTGTCCTTTGCCCTGTTATCTTTGAAGGCATGCTCGCCTTCATCGGTCTGGGCATTGAGTATAAAAATTGGCAAGTCATGTTGAAGCGGTATAGAACCTTAGAAAGGTCACACTTGAAATATAGTATTCAATTCTGGTCGCCACATTATCAGAAGGATGTGGAGGCTTTGAAGAGGGTGCAGAGGAGATTTACCAGGATATTGCCTGGTATGGAGAGCATTATCTGAGAGGAGCGGTTGGATAAACTTGGTTTGTTCTCACTGGAACGGCTGTGGTTGAGAGGCGACCTGATAGAAGTCAACATAATTATGAGGGGCATGGACAAAGTGAACAGTCAGAAGCTTTTTCCCAGGGTGGAAGAGTACATTACTAGTGGACATAGGTTTAAGGTGTTCGGTGCAGTGTTTCAAGGAAATGTTCGAGGGAAGGTGTTTACACAGAGGGTAGTGGGTGCATGGAACTCGCTGCCAGAGACGGTGCTGGAAGCGGGTACGATAGTGACCTTTAAGGCACGTCTTGACAAGTAATAAAATACAATGGGAATAGAGGGATACGGACACCGGAAGTGCAGAAGGTTTTAGGTTAGACGGGCAGCACCGTCGGCGCTGGCTTGGAGGGTCGAAGTGCCTGTTCCTGTGCTGTACGTTTCTTTGTTCTTTGTTAACAAAATCATAGTTGCTGACATCAGGCATCAGGGTGCTTGTTTTGTTTACGTCTTAATGTTGCTTGCCCCACCGTCCACAACTGAACTTCAATATCCCTGCTCTTTCGCTAACATCAGAAGGAATACCTTCTATATGGTTAAGCCGTCTTTGTGATGATTCTTGTCCAATGCAGTTAAATTATCAGTCCTCAAATTAATGCACACTTTGAAGAACTATTGGAGAAACAGCGAATTATTAACTTTTCACGCTTTGATCTAAATATGAAGCATTCCTGTCGGATGGTCTCTAGTGCATGCTCCATGAAAAATGCAGAGATCGGTGGTCAGGGTGTGAGAAATTGCCTGTGTATTCAATCGCCTGTCTTCAGTTCCTGCTTAGGGCAGTTTGTTGAAGCAACACTTCACAAATATTCAGACCAGAAAGTGAAACGTTTGCAGATTGCGGCCAGGAATAAGGGAATGTGGAGGTTCGCAGATGAAGTGCAGGCTCCGGGGGTGAGATATGACAATCAAACCTGCAAAGGGCTAGATAGAGTATGGTTGAAGGAAGACACCACAGATAAGTTTGTGAAGTTGTTTTAAAAATAAAGTTGAACATGTCAACATTATAAAATTGGCATTGCTGCATACGTAGGACATCTCTCGCCAGGCTGTCAAACAAAAAATAGGAAGTGCGGCGGAAACATCAGAATGTTTCACATCCTCCCCACAGTCATGCGGGCAGTTCTCAGAATATGCAGCAGAGGGCGTCGGGGCTCAGTGTGCCCTATTTGGATGAGACCACAGGCAGTTGGTGGAATAAGGGTTCTCAATAGTTGTTTGAAATTTCGAATGATTTGAAGATTAACATTTGAAATCGGCAAGGAGATAATTTGTTCCATCGGACAATAACCATCAATAACTTCCTATTCAGAAGTATTTAGGTGTGTACTTACGATACGAAGGTATAAAAGGTTATGGACCAAGAGCTAGAAAATGAGATTGTATCATAGAATTGACAGTGCAGAAGGAGGCCAGTCGGCCCATCGAGTCTGCACCGGCTCTTGGAAAGAGCACCCTACCCAAGGTCAACACCTCCACCCTATCCCCCTAACACAATAACCCCACCCAACACGAAGGGCAATTTTGGACACTAAGGGCAATTTATCATGGCCAATCCACCTAACCCACGCACACACGGGGAGGATGTGCAGACTCCGCACAGACAGTGACCCAAGCCGGAATCGAACCTGGGATCCTGGAGCTGTGAAGCAAATGTGCTATCCACAATGCTACCGTGCTGCCCGATTAGACTAATTGGGTTGCTGTTTCTACCGCCGCAGAAGAGATGGTCCGACGGGCCCTGTCTGTGCTGTAGATTTCCATGACTCGGTCAATATGAGGCATCTACATATTGTATGATTGAAATCTGAGACAAACCAATGACCAGTGCAAGCGAAGCAAAGGAATGCACGATGAGTGTGACGTATTAAACTATGAATTATCTGTGTTCATGGACTTAAAGTTCACCCCATTGGCCGGTGGAATTTTAGATAATTTACAAATCTCGAATTGAAAGTTTCTCTGCGGTCACCATCACAACTGCCATCAATTGGTCTAAGGAAAAACTATGTGAGTCACCCATGAGGAAGAAATTTATGACGGCAGAACCCAATTGAATCAACGGTGAGAGAAGGAGGGGCCGGTGTAGTGGTAATGCCACTGCGCTAGGCAATGCTAAGGTCCGGGCGTATGCTCTGGGAATAGAGGCGGAAATACGACCATTTCAAGCCTTGGGACGTCAAATAAATTAATGAAAGTTTCCAGTCACGCTAATGTTGACCATGCAATTATCAAGGATTGTCGCAAAAGCACATCAGGCTCACTTTTCCTTTTAGGAATAGAGCAAAGAACAAAGACCAGGGATGTAGTTCTGAGGCTGTATAAGGCTCTGGTCAGACCCCATCTGGAGTATCTAAGGATGGATGTGCTGGCCTTGGAAAGTGTCCAGAGGAGGTTCACAAGAATGATCCCTGGAATGAAGAACTTGTCGTATGAGGAACGGTTGAGGACTCTGGGTCTGTACTCGTTGGAGTTTAGAAGGATGAGGGGGATCTTATTGAAACTTACAGGATACTGCGAGGCCTGGATAGAGTGGACGTGGAGAGGATGTTTCCACTTGTAGGAGAAACTAGAACCAGAGGACACCATCGCAGATTAAAGGGACGATCCTTTAAAACAGAGATGAGGAGGAAGTTCTTCGGCCAGAGGGTGGTGAGTCTGTGGAACTTTTGCCACAGAAGGCAGTGGAGGCCAAATCATTGAGTGTGTTTAAGACGGAGATAGATAGGTTCTTGATTAATAAAGAGATCAGAGGTTAAGGGGAGAAGGCAGGAGAATGGGGATGAGAAAATATCAGCCATGATTGAATGGCGGAGCAGACTCGATGGGCCGAGTGGCCAAATTCTGCTCCTATGTCTTATGGTTTTATGGTCCAACAGAGAAAAAAACACTTCGGCCCTCCAAGCCTGTGCCGAAATATGCTGTATTTCTCTGGTCCGGCATACATGTGATTTCAGATCCTAATGAGGGGTGTGCCGCAAAATCTGGCCTTGAGAGCGACACCCACAACTTATGAAGGTATAATAAATATAACAAAGTCCAAATATTACGTAATATAACTTCAGTTATTCGAATATACATATTCAATAATCTGCTGTCGTGTTTTTCTGAGGTCCTTCACACCTGACCTCCTTGACTGCCCAGCGGCGTTGTGTAGTCCGTGTGCGTGGAACTGGCTGGCTGAGAATGTATCTCCAGATGTGGGGTAGAGTTATAAATATTGGAGAACGGCTGCACTTTTCGAGTCTGGAGTAAGAATGACAACCGGGTCCGCTATTTCTCCCCAAGCACCTGGGCATTGTTCATGTTGAGACCAAACATCCCACCATTAAGGAGATATGCTGAAGGACGATGTGCATTGGGAAACGCTGCTTATTCGTAACATCGCCTTTGTGAAGTTGGGAATTCGGTGCATTTTTAAAATAATCTCTCGAACGCAGCAACACAATGCGATATAATCAATCCTGTTAATAAACCTTTGCATATGACTCCTGGAAGTTGACAGAGGGGATGTGGAAATGGCTGATAACGTGTGGAATCAGGGGATCAGATGGAGCCATGAAGCATGGAAATCCAATGGACAGAAATAAGATGAGCTAAGAGGCCAGAGGTGAACTTGTGAACATAATTTTCACTGGGAACAGAAGATGAAATTATCAAGTAATATTTTTGTCTCAGTAAACAAGGCTTGATCTGGTCGAGTACTCTGTTTTATTACCCAGATGGAATGAAATGAAAATGGTTTATTGTCACAAGTAGGCTTCAAATGAAGTTACTGTGAAAAGCCGCTAGTCGCCACATTCTGGCGCCTGTTCGGTCAGGCTGGTACTGGAATTCAACCGTGCTGCTGGCCTGCCTTGGTCTGCATTAAAACCAGCTCTTTAGCCCTGTGCTAAGCCAGCCCTTATGAGATGAGGAGGTTCCTGTGACTCTACCTTTAGAGGCTGAATAAAACGTAGCCCTCTTTATCATTGTGAGAACTAACCGGCACACTCATTTTGTAGAAATTAATTTACGGGATGTGGGCGTCGCTGATTAGACCACCATTTATTGCCAATCCCTAGTTGCCTCTCAGAAGGTGGTGGTGAGCTACCTTCTTGAACCACTGCAGCCTTTGAGGTATAGGTGCACCCACTGTGTTATTAGGGAGGGAGTTCCAGGATATTGCTCCAGCGGCAGTCAGCGTTGCGAGTGACTTGGAGGGGAACCTCCAGGTGTTGGTGTACACAGGTATCTGCTGATTCTATCCTTCGAGATGGCAGTGGTCGTAGCTTGGGAAGGTGTTGCCTGAGGCAGCATGGCGAGTTCCTGCAGTGCATCTTGTATATGGTACGCACGGCTGCCACTGTTCGTCGGCGGTGGAGGAATTTAATGTTTGTGGACAGGGGGCGCAATCAAGTGCGCTGCTTTGTACTGAATAGTGTCGAGCTTCTTGAGTGTTGTTGGAGCTGCACTTATCCAGGCAAATGTGGAGTATTCCATTAAACTCCTGACTTACATATAGTAGATGGTGGACAAACGTTGGGGAATCACGAGGTGAGTTACTCGCCTTAGGACCCCTGGCCTTTGGCCTGTTCTGGTAGCCACAGTATTAATATGACTGGTCCAGTTCAGTGTCTACTCAATGTAACCACCAAAATGTTAATTGTGGGGATTCAGCGTTGGTAATACCATTGGATGTTATGGGACGATGGTTAGATTTTCTCTTACAGGAGATGGTCCTTGCCTGGCACTTGTGGCGCGCGACTGTAATTCACCACTTGTCAGCCCAAGCCTGGATATTATCCAGATTTTGCTGCATTTGGACATGGACTGCTTCACTATCTGTGGTTTTGCGAATGGTGCTGAACATTATGCAGTCATCTATGAACAACCCCCAATTCTGACTTTACCATGGTAGGAAGTTCATTGATGAAGCAGCTGAAGATGGTTGGGACGAGGACACTACACTGAGGAACTCCTGCTATGATGTTCAGGAGCTGAGATGATTGACCTCCAACACCATATCCACCTTCATTTGTTCCAGGTATGACTTCATCCAGTGGAGCGTTTCCTCACTGATTTTGCTAGGGCCCCTGGATGCCATACTGGGTAAAATGCTGCCTTGATGTCAGGGGCAGTCACTCTCACCTCACCTCTGGCATTCAGCTCTTTTGTCCATATTTGGACCAAGGCTGTAATGAGGTCAGGATCTGAGTCACCCTGGTGGACCCAAACTGAGCGTCCGTGAGCCGATTATTGCTGATTAAGCGTCACATGATAGCACTATTGATGACTCCTTACATCACTTTGCTGATGATGGAGAGTAGACTGATTGGGTGGTAATCGGCTGGGATGGATTAGGCATGTTCCTTGTGTACAGGACATACCTGGGCAATTTTCCACATTGTCGGGTAAATGCCAGTGTTATAGTTGCACCGAACAGCTTGGCTCGGGGTGCGGCCAGTTCTGGAGCACAGTTTCTTGATATCACGTGGATTGAATCGTATTGGCTGAATACTAACATCTGTTGGAGAAGACCGAGATGGACTATCCATTCGACACTTCTGGCTGAAGATTGTTGCGAATGCCTCAGCCTTGTCTTTTGCACATATGTGCTGGGCTCCTCCATTATTGAGGATGGAGATATTTGTGGAGCTTCCTCCTCCAGTGAGTTGTTTGATTGTCCACCACCATTCATGGCTGGATGTGATACGACTGCAGAGCTGAGATATGATGCGCCCGTTGTGGAATCGCTTAGCTTTGTCTATTCTTGTTGCTCATGCTGTTTGGCATACAGGTAGTCCTGTGTTGTACTTTCAACAGGTTGACGCCTGATGTTCTGGTGTTGCTCTGGAATGCTTTCCTATACTCTTCATTGAACCAGTGTTGATCCCCTGGCTTGGTGGTAATGGTAGAGTGGGAGATATACAGGGCCGTAAGGTTGCAGATTGCGGTGGAATACAATTCTGCTGCTGATGGCCCACAGAGACTCAAGGATTCAGTCTTGAGTTGTTCGTTCTGTTCGAAGTCGATCCCATTTATCACATGGTAGTGCCATAGAGCACAATGGAGGGCATCCTCAACGTGAAGACGGTTATTTCTCCCTATCAGGACTGTGCCGTCATCAATGTTTCCCTATTGGACGGATGCACGTGCAGCAGTCAGGGTGGTGAGGATGAGGTCAAGTATGTTTTCTCTCGTGTTGGTTCCCTCACCACCTGCTGCAGTCCCTGTCTCGCAGCTATGTCCTTTATGACCCGGCCTGTTCGGTCTTTGGTGTACTACCGAGCCACTCTTGGTGATGGGCAGCGAAGTCCCGCACCCAGATATATTCTACGCCCTTGCAACCCTCAGTGCTTCCTCCAAGTGATGTTTAATATGGAAAAGTACCAATTCGTCAGCTGATGCTGATGTAAATCAACAGGAGGTGGCCTTGCCCATGTTTAACCTGAAACCATTAGACTTCATGACGTCCAGTCGATGTTCAGGACTTGCAGGGCAACTACCTCGCGATTGAATACCACTGTGATACACCTCTGCCGATGAGGTAAGACATACACAGGAATGGTGATACTGTTGCCTGGGACATTGTCAGAAAGGTATAATGCTTTGAGTATAACTATGTCAGGTTGTTGCTTGACTAGTGTGTGAGGCAGCTCTCCCAAATTTGGCACAAGCCCCCAGACGTTAGTAAGGAGGACTTTGCAGGGTGTTCAGTGCTGGGTTTGCCTGTTGTTTCCGGTGTCTAATTCGATACTGAGTGGTCCGTCCGGTCTGATTATATATTTGTATTGTTCTAGCGATTGAATACAACTGATGGCTTGCTTGGCCATTTGAAAAGGAATTTAAAATCCAACCACAATGCTGTGTGTCTACATTCCTTTACGAGCAACTGTATTTTCTTTGTAGCAATATGAGAGATCATTTCATGGCAATGAATGGCGGTGTCAGAACTGTCGGCCTCGTTGTAATTGACCCGGAATCTTTGAAAGTTGTGTAAAGGGTGGAAGTAAACAGATCAATGCTGCCCATCATCCGCGGTTCACTCGCTTCCATAAAAGAAAGCGGGAGCTGTGCAGGCTGTTAACTAGACCAAACATTTTAAGGTGCGGGTAATTTGTTTTCAACATGTTGTTCAGTTTGCTGTTTGGTTTGAAGTGCTTGTCCGACGATTATTAGCAGCATATTTGTAAATAAATGGACACCGGTGATGCACTACGTCTAAGGCAGCAGAACAAACAGTGGTTAACTGTTACCATCGAAGTTAAGCGTCAATACTCGCCGGGCTTTCTGTACACGGATCTTGCCATTTCTTGACGCTGCAGTGCCTCATTGCACAGCAACAGATTCCTCAATCCTCGACGCTAATGTTGAGGTAAGAGTACTTTCTAGGTTTGTTTTCAATAGCTGTCACATATTGTTCTGTGGTCTATTCTCACTTCAGTGCTGCTGCTTTGAAGGTTATTGAATTTGGAGACTGTTCTGGACTCTGTTGACTAAATTCAATTTAAAAATATCTGAGATTTTAAATGATGCCACGCGCTAGGTGACGTATTAAACCCTGTGCACCACAACATGGGTCCGGAGTTCATTTGAGGTTGATACTACCTGACGCTTGCCTGCACCACTGAAAGCTACCTTGCAACTTTGAAAGACAATATGTAGTCGGGCTGCTGCTTCTGCTAAAAATGACTAGAGAATGAGTCTAATCTGGAACAGCACATGGACTGCGGTTGCCAGGTTTAATTTCCCAACATTAATTGCCGGTGGGAATGTGGTGATAAGATGCATTCTTGAATACCTGCAGTCCATGTAGTATATGCGCATCCATAGTGCTGTTCGGCAGAGGGTTCCAGAATGCTTCATGGCGAGAGCCCCCAAGAGGTGTGCTTCCAGTTCATAACCAATTAATGGGGCTAATTAATTTACATCTGATATTTTAGTCTATGTATGCTCAGAGTGTCTGGTACATTGCGCACGTTTAAAGCATGATAAAAGGTCTATTGCTTGAGGGGGAAAGATAGGCCTGCTGAGAGGGAGACACACATACACACACTAACAAAGAACAATGATATAAGAATTAGCAGCAATGGGGGGCAATTCAACCCGCCGAACTCGCTGCGCCATTCACTATGATCATGGAGATCTTATTTCAGTCTCAACTCCACTTTCCTGTCCGTTCTCCATAACCCTTCAACCCATTACTCAGCCCAGCTCCTCTTTAAATTTAATATATGTGCCAGCAGCCAGCGCTCTCTCGAATCGTGAATTCCACAGATTAATGTCCCTTTGAGGAATACATTTCTTCTCGCCTCTGTTTTACATCTGCTACCCCTTATCATAAAACCTTAACCCATTCTAAATTTCCCCACAAAAGGAAGTAACCGCTCTGCGCCTATTTTGTCAATACCCTTGTATCATCTTACATAAATCAATTAGATCTCGTCTCATTCTTATAAACTCGGGAAAGTGCAGGTCTAAACTTCGAGATCTCTCTTAAAAATACAACGCCCTCAACTCTGCAATCAATCTAGTGGACATCTTCTCAACTGCCTCAATGCAACTCCATCCTTCTTCAAATAAGGGAACTAAAACTGCACACAGTACTCCCGGTGCAGTCTCACCAATGCCTTGTACATTTGCAGCAACATTAACCTATTTTTAAACTCAGTTCCTTCTAGTATAAAGGACAAAATTCAATTTGCCTTCCTTATTACCTGCTGTACCTGCATGTTAGTTTTCTGCGATTCGTGCACTAGGACACCCAGATCCCTCTGCATCGGTGCACGCTGACATTTTTCTCCATTTAGATAATAAGTTGCCTTTCCATTTTTCGGACCAAAATGGATGAGACCACAGTTTTCATTGTCGAACTCCATCTGTCAAATTTTGCCACAACCACCAAACCTATCTACATCCATTTGTAGATATCTTATTTCCTCATTGCAAATTCTTATCCCATCTATTTTAGGGACATCTTCAAATTTGGCTATAGTCCATCTATCACTGCATTCAAGTCATTAATATATCTTGCAAAGTGTTGGGGCCTTAGGACCGAACCCTGTAGTACCCCACTAGTTACATCTCGCCAACCAGAAAAATAAACATTTATTCCGACGATCTGCCTTCTGTCGGTTAGCCAGCCTTCGATCTAACCTAATAAAGAAGCCCTAATCCCATGAGGTCTTACCTTGTGTGTAAATACTTTGTGCGGCACCTTGTCAAACATCTTCTGGAAGTCCATGTACACCGGATCTACAGGATCACCATTATCCAACTGGCTTGGTACATCTACGAAGTCCTCTAGCAAATTAGTCAAACACCCATTACCCTTCATAAAACCATGCTGGCTCTGATAGATTGCGTTTTAACTCTTCAAATGTCCTGTTTTTACTCCCTTAACAATGGATTCCAACAATTTCCCAACGGCAGATGTTAAGCTAATTGGTCTATAGTTTTCTCCTTTTTGTAACCCACCTTTTTGAATAACCACGTTACATCAGCATTTTTACAATCCAGTTGAACCATTCCTGCATCCAGAGACTTTTGGAATATTATAAAAGTCCGAAGTGGGGATTGTCGCTGATGATTGCACTATTTTGAGCCCCATTCGAGACTCCTCAGACACTGAAACCGTCCACGTGCAAATACAGAAAGACCTAGACAATACCCAGGCTAGGGCTCACAAGTGGCAAGGAAATTTCGATCCATAAAATTGCCAGGCAATCATCATCTCAAATATGGAAGAAGCAAACTATCGCCCCATGTCATCCAATGGCATTACCAGCAATGAATCATCCATTATCAACATCCTGGGTTTACCATAGACCAAATACTGAACTGCACTTGCAATTTAAATACTATGGCTACAATAAATGCTGTGGCTACAAGAGAAAATCAAAGGCTCGGACTCCAGCAGTTAGTAACCCTGATGTAAAACGAATGCGAGGAGAAATTCCTTCTCTCAATGGGTCGTTAATATATGGAATTCACAGTTTCTTCACTGACGCTGGGTCAAATTCCCGAAAATCTTACCATAAGAGCACAGTGGGTGTACCTACACCACATAGGCTGCAGCTGTTCAAGAACGCAGCTCAACAACACCTTGTCAAGGGCAATTATGGATGAGTAACAAATGTTTGCCTAGACAACAAAACTGACATCCTGGAAAAATTATTTTTAAAAAACGATTAAAATTGTGTCTCCACAATTGTGATGATATTGAGTATTTGTAGGGGAACGCTCTTTGCTTTCTCATTGGAGGTTGTCTCTTGCACTGTTCTAAGTCGGTTCTGTGCCTCTCTCCATAGTACACGGGATAGGGTTGATGGTCACACGTGGCTGATATTCACTTTCATTGCATGTACAAGTCAAGAATTTAATAAGAGCTTTATTTATTGTTGTCCGTCCTCGGCAGTGGAATACAATGGATAGCAAACTTTGAGATTGTAATAATGTAAACCAATGTTTTCTGTCAGAGTGTTCGCAGTATAAAGTTTGGCGGTGTGCACACAATTCACTCTGTACAGATATTGTGACAACAATTTGGAGTGTGTGACACTGCTGGGTTAGCATTAACCTATATCAGTGACACGCTAAGGGATACTGAGTTGAACAAAAAGCAATTGAGTTGTGATGCGGGAAACACTTCAAATGTTCTTTTCATCTTTTAATTGATTTTATAAACAATGCAATGGGATATTTCACCACAAGCGTCAACTGCTCTCTGAACCTTGTCTGGGTCACAGCATAAATACAAGTGTTTGTGCAGCAACTAAGGAGCTGCAGCATGAAGCCCATTTCCAGAACAAAGTCAGGAAACCGTACAGATTCATATCCCAGAACCCACATTCGCCACCACACAGAGTAAACCATAAACATTGTCCATAATAGTATGAAATTCGCCGAGATAACAAATAGCAAAATGATGGATTTCCTTCGGCTTTCCATCTCTGGGTCTCTCATATTCTCTCCACTGCTGTGATTCTGGAGTCTCCTCCGGGCTCTGCTGGCCACTAATACATGTCTGATGGTTAAACTGTTGAGAAACAATATCAGAACAAATGGGACACACGGGGTTACGATATTATGAAGAAATTCGATTGTGGCCCAGAATTGAGACTCCATAACACCGCTTCTCACCTCACAAAACCAAGGGAAATTGATAAGCCAATATCTTGGTGATAGCATGTAATACCAGAAAATATTCTTCAAGCAACTCAGCACGGTTTCTGTACCCAGGACAACAAGTGTAATTTTCACAGTGCAATATTTATCTTTCCATTTCTGGCAACAAATGGCTACAAATCTATCAAACGTGAAACTGACAGTGAACCAGACCGAGCAGTCTGTGGCTGCATAAAGCACAACAGCGTGGATATTACACACATGAATGGCATACACAAAAGAAAACTGTTTCCAAAAAAGAACAGGAATGTGCCTCAATATCAGGTCAATGATAACGACCAGTAGATCCGCCGCTGCCATGGCCACCAGATAGTAAGTGACACATTTAGAGAGACCACATTTACCACGACACAGGATTACAATTGTTACCAAGTTAACTGCATGGAAGAGAAAAAGAACAGAACATTACAAATCAGGCTTTTTATTCTTTCACAGTGTAAGGGCGCCGACGACTTATTCAGCATTAGTGTTCATCCGTAATTGCCCTTGTGAAGGGGGCGATGAACTACCTCAGTGAACTGTCACAGTCACTGTGGCGTAATTACACCCAAAATGCTCTTATCAATTCGACTGAGTAATTTCTAAAATTTGTAAACGTGCAATTCGATGGAGTGATGAACGGAAATTAACAGAACAATAATTGTGTTCTTTTCGCTGACAGTGCGGCATACAATTTTCTTACAACAGCCGTAAAACAGAAACGATATTTTGGGCTAAAATACCAAATTGTTGGCTTTCTGCTTTCTCAAACAGCTTTCAATTTGATTGCTTATTGAAAATAGAATCAAGAAAATTCTTTTGTAACTGCGTGTGATATCTAATGTCAGCAGATTACACAAATTTTCTATAGGAACGTTCTAAGATTGCCAATAGCATGGATACATTTCGCTGAATTATAGAAACCATTTCAATTAAGGTAACAAAGTTCATGCAGTTTTGAAAACATCCAGGGGCTAGGAAATTTGCAACGAGTAACTCAGCTCCTGACGTGCAAAGCCTGTCCACTGCCAACAAGGCACAAGTCAGAAATGTGATTGCATACTCCCTAGTTACCTCGATGAGTGCAGCTCCAACATCACTGAAGAAGCTTTACACCATCTAGGTCAAACCTGCACGCTTGATTGGCACCCCTCACAAGTACCCATTCACTCCAGCACCGCCGCATAGTAGTAGCAGCGTGCACCATCTACAAGATACCCTGGACGACTCACCAAGGCTCCTGTGGCAGCACCTTTCAAACCCACGGCTACTACCATCTAGAAAGTCAACGACAACAGATATGTGGGAACGCAGCCACCTGGAGGTTCCCCTTCAAGTCACTCGCCATCTTGACTTGCAAATATATCTCAGTTCCTTCAGTGAAGTAGAGTCAAAATCCTGGAACTCCCTCCCTAATCGCACAGTGAGTGTACCTGCATCACGTGCACTGCAGCCTTTCAAGAAGCAGCTCACCACGAGATTCTGAAGGGCAATTAGAGATGGGCAACACATACTGGCCTAGTCAGCGAAGCCTCACATCCCATGAAAAATAATTTTGAAACTTCATGCGTTTCCTAAGGCAGCGACTTAGGCAGAATGCCAAGTTTTCTACAATTCATATAACGGCATGCTAACAAGCATTTGCGGGGATAGAGGGAGACGCAAAACAATTAAGCATTCAAATAATTGGGAAATCTCTTCAACAGCTGCCAGGAAATTCAATTATTCCAAATAATAATTGGAAGTACGTAAATTGAAAAGTCAAAGAAAAATAATTCACTTAGCTGTGGGTGATAATTCAAGATCATTACAACATTAAAACACATAGAAACATTGATCGTGATTTGAGTTTGAAGGTTGGAAATAGAATCTCATCCATTGGAGCGAGATTTTCCAACAACTACTTGTAATCTATCAGCCCGAGGTGGTTTCTAAAATTTGGGACAAATATTTGTATCTGTCCAAATAGAATTCCGATTTCTAAATGCTGTTGAGACTCCAAGCATACTTTAATCTAAAGCCGAATAAAACATGTAGCAGACAAAGTAAAAGTAAGAACGTGCCATTCATTGTTCTCATTTCAAGAAATTGCTTACAGAGTAATAATTAAACAAACGGCAATTGAAACTGCACACATAAAGCGAAACCAGTGAGAAAAAGGGCAGTGGATAGATCGACTCCTTAAATAAGACGAGAACAGTAATGGTGTGATAGGTAATATATGGAGTTGTATTTACAGTATTACGAGAAACACGAATAGCAGTAAAGAGATAGTAAACTACAAAAATATTAATAGGGTTAAGCATAGATTATCGAATTAATAGCTGAATACAGAGACTCACTTGGAACACCAATAACAGCCAGAGTGGGATATAACACCTCCTGAAGTTCAATGAGAAAATTCGTTATCTGCCCGTTTAGTGAAAGACTCTTAGCCATTTTCAGCGTCTCTGTAGAGTGCTCGGTCCCTATTCGTGCCAGAGGTGATGCCCTCACCCACATTGGTGAATGACTCATCGCAAGTATTCCTTATTAATAGAGGAGGAAAACCCTCTGGTGACACAAGCGGGGTCTATCGAGACGAATTTAGTACAGTCACTGAACAAACGTGTTCTGTTAACCATTCTGAAGCCAACAGCATTATTTTTACTTGATGTGGAATTAAGCTCTATTATTTCATAGTATGTACAGTGCAGAAGGAGGCCATTCGACCCATCGAGTCTGCACCGGCTCTTGGAAAGAGCACCCTACTTAAGCCCTCACCTACACCCTATCCCCATAACCCAGCAACCCCATCTAACCTAAGGGCAATTTAGCATGGCCAATCCACCTAACCTGTGCATCTTTGAACTGTGGGAGGAAACCGGAGCACCCGGAGGAAACACACGCAGACACGGGGAGAACATGTAGACGACGCACAGACAGTGACTCAAGCCGGGAATCGAACCTGGGAGCCTGCAGCTGTGAAGCTAACCATTATGCTACCGTGCTGCCCAAAACGCAATGTTCACAATCCTCCAGTTGAACACATATAGCGACTTGCAGACTATCTATGTACTTGCAACGAGCACACGGGGACAAATGGTCATAGATAGCAAGAAAGCGCGGAAGGAAGTAAAGAAACAAACGTATCAATCAGGAACGAAATTGGTTCGATACGAAACGAAATCGGCTATATTTGCCCTATCAAACAGTTTCAGGGCAGGGACTATACATATATTATACAACAACATATCTCCCTACTCACTGCCCAATCACTCACTTCAAGAGTCAGTATCGTACGTATTAGTTACCTAATAAAGTTTCACTGCACCGTCCCATAAAATATTTCAATGCCAGATAGAGCAGGAAACAGCTGCATTCAGCGGCAAAGACTGCCAGGGCAGCTACAACAGGGCCGAATACAAATACATTCTGTTTCGATTAGCTCTGATTTTGTGTGACATTGAGAGGAATGTAATTGTAATTTGAAGAAAACTGTGAAATTATATTTTGTTCTATTAAAAACACGGTTGATATAAAATTCACATTTAATTATGTGTGTTCAAGATTTTTACTTGCTAGGTTATTTCAGCGGACAGTGAAAAATCAACCACATATTGAGTCAGATTTAGGTCAGACCAGTTCAGGGTCACATATTTCCTTCCATAAAGGACACTAGTGAACCAGTTAGGCATTTATGGACATAGCGATGACTGTTTCACGAATATAATCACCGAATTTGGTTTCCTATTACAAATTTCATTCGACTAACTTAGTGGCATTACTACTACGGCACCAGAACCCCAGACTGGGTAGCTTTTCCCCCTGTCTTACTGCACTGTAGTACACAGCAGCATCTGACTTCAACCAATAAGAGTGCTGGAGCTTTGTCCAGGTGCACGCATACTTCAAACCAATGAATGTTATCTCTGAATATCAGGTGGGACAATCGGGAATTCTTTTGGAGTCTGCCACCAGCTTGTCGATGGAGCGAAGGTGTTTTCCAAAACGGTAACCCAGTCGGCATTTAGTCTCTCCAATGTAGAGTAGATGGCATTGGGATCAGCAAATGCAACAGGCCTGATTGAAGGATGTCTGATAGTAATGTGTACTCAAAAGGACAGACACAAACGGTACTGTAACTGACTTAGAGGAAATGCCAGAGTCTTAACTGAACCAGCTTTGGGAAAGTAAAAACGGTCTTCCTGATGGAGAAACAGGAAAAACCACTGTGGGAATCCAGGCTCAGTGCGGATTTGCTGTCACCCCTCCTTTCTTGTACATGAACGGTATTTAGGTTGCAGCATGTTACACACCAAAACACAGAGAGGTAACATATAAGAAACACGTAATTCTCAATTCTTAAACTCAACTTAAGCATTGAATAACGAAACAAATATTGTGTAAGGTTGGTTGCTTTTTTCTGGAGGAATTAAGAATGCTGCATTAATAATGGAAGAGAGCATTTCGCCGTGAGAGATTTGATGAACAAATGCTTCAGTTCAATATAGGTTCTACTTCTTCCGTCTTGTAAGTTGAGACATCTGTTTTAAAGAAACAGACGTGTTCTTGTAAGAAGTGACAGGGCCCCTCAGCCGAACCATGAGAAGCAGCAGCAAGGCAGTTCAGTGAACGTGGCACAGGTCCGTTGGCTCCTGCATTGCCAGCTGTTTCTGTAGTGTAGTGGTTATCACATTCGCCTTATACGCGAATGGTCTCCAGTTCGAAACCGGGCAGAAGCATTTCGTGGTTCTAATTTAGTCTGTTGCTGAACATGACTTCAATCTCGTAACTGGTCTTCATCATCGAAGAATAGCAAAAGCCTAGCACTGCTGTGTGCCAGTTGCGCAACGGATAACGCGTCTGACTGCGAATCAGGAGATCCCAGGTTGGACTCCTGGCTCGCTCGGAGTTCAAACTTTTGGCGTGCGCTTTAAGTCAGTGGGTGGGACAGCTGGTTCTTGATGCTGAAGTGAGCCGGGCATCATCAATTCTCGTATCGGTTGTGGTTATTTTCGAAAGCCCTGCCTTCTCAATTTAACTTCCACTTCAAGCAAAACATAACTTATCTTAAGTTCAGTAAAGTTCGATATCTGATTGTTTTATAAGTTGAGACATCGGTTTTAAAGAAACGGCTGTCTTCTTGTAATAAGTGACATGGCCTCTCAGCCGAACCATGAGAAGCTGCAGCAACACAGTGAGGTTGAACATTGTACACGTCCACTGATTGCCGCCCTGCCAGTGATTTCTGTAGTGTAGTGGTTATCACATTCGCCTAACACGCGACAGTTCCCCGGATCGAAACCGGGCAGAAGTATCCAGCGCTTCTCATTTTGTGTGACGGATGTTTGCACAAAAAACGTTTGTTCCCCAGTCTCCGACGTTCGAGGAATATGAGATTTGGTCTCACATAAGATATTAAAATTCCTTCAACAAAGTCAGAAGTGCTGAATTTACAAGACGCAAGGAGAAGAAAATCCTTTCCTATTTTGGCACAGTTCGGATATTAGCAGTTTGTTCATCCACTACAGAATTTAATGGGTTGACAGATGCAGATGAACATATTTAATCACCATTTCAAACATGTCTAAATATACGATAAAAGCAAATTACTGCGGATGCGTTAATCGGAAACAAAAACAGAAAATACTGGACAATCTCAGCAGGTCTGACAGCCTCTGTGGGGCGAGATGTCAGCTGTCGTTCCGGGTCTGGGTGACTCTTTGTCAGAGCTGGAAAACTGGATTTTTGGTCAGATTTGGACTTGGGAAGGCATGGGGGGAGGGCGTGAAGCATTGGGCCTCGATATACGGCCAGCGATAGGCGGAGACTGACAAAAATGTGTTGGACAGAAAGAAAAAGGGAATGTAAATGGCTGTAATCAAAGATAAGAACGGTGCTGATAGAGGAGCATTCGCAGCTTAGAATGTGTCAATGGCAGAGGACAATAAGGAACAGGGGGCGGATTTCCCAAGAGGGATGGGATGGGCTGGGGAGAGGCGGTGGGACAGTGGTGGGGGAAAACATATCAATGGAAGCAATGAAAATAAGTTGATGGAAAAAACATGTGGTGAAGGGGGAGGAGGGATTTTCACAGTCTGAAGTTGTTGAACTGACCGTTAAGTCCACATGCCTAAATCGGAGGATGACGTGCTGTTTCTCAGCTTTGCGCTGGGCTTCACGGGAACATTGCAGCAGGCTAAGATCGGACATGTGGACATGAGAGCAGGACAGTGAGTTTGAAATAGCAAGCGACAGGAGGGTCTGCCTCCAGCTTGTCAATGGAGCGAAGGTGTTTTGCAAAGCTGTCACCCAGTCGGCATTTAGTTTCTCCAATGTAGGTGGCATTGTGATCAGCGAATGCAACAGGCCAGATTGAAGGATGTCTTTTAGTAATGTGTACTCAAAAGGACAGACACAAACGATACTGCAGCTGAATGAGAGGAAATTCCAGAGATTTAATTGAACCAGCATTTGAAAAGAAAAAACGGTCTTCCTGATGGAGAAACAGGAAACACCACTGTGGGAATCCAGGCTCAGGGCGGATTTGCTGTCACCCCTCCTTTCTTATACATGAACGGGATTTAGGCTGCAGCATGTTACACATCAAAACACAGAGGGGTCGAACATAAGCAACACATAATTCTCAATTCTTATACTGATGTTAAACATTGAAAAACGAAACAAATACTGTGTAAAGTTGGTTGAGTTTTTCCGGAGGAAGATAAGATTGCTGCATTAATAATTGAAGAGAGTATTTCGCCGTTACAGATTTGCTGAACAAATGCTTCAGTTCAATATAGGTTCTACTTCTGGTTTTGTAAGTTTAGACATCTGTTTTAAAGAAACAGACGTGTTCTTGAAAGAAGAGACATGGCCTCTCATCGAAGCTTGAGAAACGGCAGGAAGGCAGTTCAGTTGAACGTGGCACAGGTCTGTTGACTTCTGCATTGCCAGTTGTTTCTGTAGTGTAGAGGTTATCACATTCGTCTTACACGCGAAACGTCCTCGGTTCAAAACCGAGCAGAAACATCTCATGCGTCTAGTTTAGTCTGTTGCTGTATATTACCTCAATCTCGTAACATGTCTTCATCAACGAGGAATAGCAAAAGCCATGCACGGCTATGGCTGTGCGAATCAGGAGTTTCCAAGTTCGACTCCTGGCTGGCTCGGACTTCGAAATATTGGCGTCCGCTTCAGCTGAGTGGGTGGGATAGCTGGTTCTTGATGCAGAGCAACGTGAGCAGGACATCATCAATTCTCGCATCGGCTGTGGTTATTTAGGAAAGCTTTGCCTTCTCAATTTAACTTCCACTTCAAGCAAAACAAAACTTATCTTAAGTTCAGTAAAGTTCGATATCTGATTGTTTTATAAGTTGAGACATCGGTTTTAAAGACACGGCTGTCTTCTTGTAATAAGTGACATGGCCTCTCAGCCGAACCATCAGACGCTGCAGCAAGACAGTGAGGTTGAACATTGCACACGTCCACTGATTGTAGCCCTGCCAGTTATTTCTGTAGTGTAGTGGTTATCACATTCGCCTAACACGCGACAAGTCCCCAGTTCGAAGCCGGGCGGAAACATCAAGTACTTCTCATGTTTTGTGAGAAATGTTTGCACAAAGTACGTTCGTTCCCCAATCTCGTTGGTTCAAGGAATATGAGATTTAGTCTCACATCAGATATTAACATTCATTCAACAAAGTCAGAAGGACTGAATTTTCAAGGCGAAGAAAAACATTTTCTTATTTTGGCACAGTTCAGATATTAGCAGTTTGTTCGTCCACTACAGAATTTAATGGGTTTACAGATGCAGATGAACATATTTAATCACCATTTCAAACATGTCTAAATGTACGATAAAAACAACTTACTGCGGATGCGTCAATCGGAAACAAAAACAGAAAATACTGGACAATCTCAGCAGGTCTGACAGCCTCTGTGGAGAGAGATGGCAGCTGACGTTTAGAGTCTGGGTGACTTTTTGTCGAAGCTGGACAACTGGATTTTTGGTCAGAGTTCGACTTGGGAGGGCGTGGGGGGAGGGCGTGAAGCATTGGGCCTCGATAGAGGGCCAGCGATAGGCGGAGACTGACAAAAATGTGTTGGACAAAAAGAAAAAGGGAATGTTGTAATCAAAGATAAGAACGGTGCTGATAGAGGAGCATTAGCAGTTTAGAATGTGTTAATAATGGCAGAGGACAATGAGGAACACGGGGCGGATTTCCCAAGAGGGATGGGATGGGGTGGGGAGCGGCGGTGTGATAATGGTGGGTTAAAACATATCAATGGAAGCAATGAAAATAAGTTGATGGAAAAAACATGTGGTGAAGGGGGAGGAGGGATTTTCACGGTCTGAAGTTGTTGAACTGACTGTTAAGTCCGCAAGGCTGTAACATGCCTAAATCGGAGGATGACGTGCTGTTCCTCGGCTTTGTGCTGGACTGCAGGGGAACATTGCACAAGGCTATGATCGGACATGTGGACATTAGAGCAGGACAGTGAGTTGAAATAGCAAGCGACAGGAGGGTCTGTCTCCAGCTTGTGGATGGAGCGAAGGTGTTTTGCAAAGCGGTCACCAAGTCGGCGTTTAGTCTCTCCAATGTAGATGGCATTGGGATCAGCAAATGCAACAGGCCAGATTGAAGGATGTCTGATAGTAATTACGTGTACTCAAAAGGACAGACACAAACGATACTGTAGCTGAATGAGAGGAAATTCCAGGGACTTAACTGTACCAGCATTTTGAAAAGAAAAAACGGTCTCCCTGATGGAGAAACAGGAAAACCACTGTGGGAATCCAGGCTCAGTGCGGATTTGCTGTCACTCCTCCTTTCTTATACATGAACGGGATTTAGGCTGCAGAATGTTTCTCACCCTGAACAAAGAGGGTCAAATATAAGCAACACATAATTCTCAATTCTTATACTGATGTTAAGCATTGAATAACGAAACAAATACTGTGTAACGTTGGTTGAGTTTTTCCGGAGGAAGATAAGATTGCTGCATTAATAATTGAAGAGAGCATTTCGCCATTAGAGATTTGCTGAACAAATGCTTCAGTTCAATATAAGTTATATTTCTTCTGGTCTTGTGAGTTGAGACATCTGTTTTAAAGAACATAAGAGCATAGAACATAAGAACTAGGAGCAGGAGTAGATCATCTGCCCCCCTCGAGCCTGCTCCACCATTCAATGAGATCATGGCTGATCTTTTGTTGACTCAGCTCCACTTTCCGGCCCGAACACCATAACCCTTAATCACTTTATTCTTCAAAAAACTATCTATCTTTATCTTAAAAACATTTAATGAAGGAGGCTCTACTGCTTCACTGGGCAAGGAACTTTCCATATTGACTAGAGTAAGGACAACATGGACTTGTCAGGATTAATGCATTCTTCAATCGTAAACAAGTGATTCATTCGCAACATCTGTTCAACTGGATGAATCGATGAACAACTGCGTTGGAGTCATTGAGTCAATATACCAAGGGGTATCAAAGATCTGAAAAGTTTAAATGAAAGACGAGGAGAAGATCATATCAGAAATTCTGGAGGAAATAGAATGTGAGTAGTAAGGGCGTGGAATGCCCTGCCTGCAACAGTAGTGGACTCGCCAACACTAAGGGCATTCCAATGGCAATTGGATAGACATATGGACGATAAGGAAATAGTGTAGATGGGCTTTAGAGTGGTTTCACAGGTCGGCGCAACATCGAGGGCCGACCTGTACTGGGCCTGTTCTATGTTCTATGATAAAGATCAAGTAGGCAGGGAAGGGCATCCAAAGAATGATATGAGTTAAGGCACCTTAGATCGATTCGCCATGTTCATGTTAGTAGCTGTGCGAGTTGAATTCGCATATTATCGTTACTGCTGAAGTGGTCACTATCTGTTCTTGTAAACGGATGTGTTTTGTTGCAAGTTTACGTAACTCTCATTGTGGTTGCCTGGCTGTTATTTCTGTTCAACAATGTGGGAGCGCCCTCTGCGGAGCACTAACTAGAACTCTCAATGTGCGAGTTTGAACAGCATCCTTTCGATTTCTGCAGCAGTGTTGGATCCATGGCTTCAAAATGTATCGCACTGTTAGAGATCAGCATGTTGCCGATCATTCGCTCAACACTCCGGTAGTTTTATTAAACGTAGGTGATATCCCTGTTCCGACATAGCTTTCCTCCCAGAATATCAAGCATGTACTGCGGGGCTGCCGAACGCTGTCTGTACCGGGGCAGATGAAGGTTCGAATCGCTTGTTGTCAAGTTGCAGATTTGTGGGACATTACTTTCCTCGTCAGAGGTTATTTCAGCATTCGCCTGTTCCACTTTTTCTTGGTGGTTCGATTCTAACTTTAAAAATAGCGAAAAAATCCAATCAGTATCAGCCTCATTTCGAGCAATATAAATAATCGTTATCTCCCACCAATCACTGTTATTTTTGTTTATCAACTACAACATCTGAGTTAACCCATCCAGGAGGAGGATGAATGTTTTGCTGGGAAGGAAATACTTACTGGTAACAGAGATGGTGATGAGGAGCGACGGGAGCATGCTCCCCATGCTCCTTGGGTAGCCTACAATTCTGGAAGCGCATGGAATCCTATCCCGTCCCACTGAAATGCTGATTCAACGAATGACAAGGACCAGCGGCACCATTATCTCCAATAACATGATCAGAACAGAGCGAGAGAAGCAAACGGAAGCTTTGGACAGGAATACCACAGGCTCAGCATTGAGTGGGTGTGCGGTGCCTCGCAGCTGCACTCGGAATTGATGGAGCGGAAATACGATGGTTGAACCTTCAGAAGTCTGTGACCATCCTGCACCTGCTCACTGTTTAAGTGACTGAGAACAAATAGAGGAGAGTCATGAAGGGATTAGAATCGTGGAAACGTTCAGCACGAAATGAGGCCCTTCGGCCTATCCTACTTGTACCTCTTTGAGAGAATTACCCAAATTGCCCCAATCACACTCGCATATTCACATAGGCTGGCATTTTCCCCTTTCCAAGCTTTCGACAACTCCCTCTTGAAATATACGAAAGTGTGTATCTCCACCTCTCCTTCAAGCAGTTCATTCCAGGTTTAATCATATCCATTTCAATCAATAAGATTTATCTGACTTTTTTCTCTTAATTCGGGATGTTTGGCTTATTTGTATTATGGAAAAAGTTGTGTATGATCTACTCAATTGTAGCCAATCATAATTAAGTCTCTCCTTGAACTGTTTTGATATAAGGAGAACAATTTTAGTTTCTTTACACTGTTCTCTTTTGGGAAGTCTCATTGCAGGTGCGATTCTGGTGTACCCCATCCATACCTTTTCCCACGACTTGACATTTCCTTTTTCCAATTATTGCTTTCCTGGTGTATAACTGCTGACTTATCAGTAGCATTTTCCAAGCTAAATATAGAACATGGAATTTACAGTGCAGAAGGAGACCATTCGGCCCATCGAGACTGCACCGGCCCTTAGAAAGAGCACCCCACTCCGCCCCATACCCGTAATGCTACCCAACCCCTTCAGGCACTGAGGGCAATTTACCTTGGTCAATCCACCTAATCGCACATTTTTGGATTGTGGGAGGAAACAGGAGCTCTCGGAGGAAACCCACGCAGACACGGCGAGAACGTGCAGATTCCGCACATACAGTGACCCAAGCCAGGAACCGGACCCGGGACCCTGGAGCTGTGAAGCGACAATGCTAGCTACTGCACTACCCTGCGGCCTAAGTATCAAGAAAAATAAAGATTGCGCTTAGTCACCTTCTATTTAGGTTTCTGGGACACAATATTTAACATTGTGTTTTGATGTGTATTTCAATAAACCCACTCAGTAGTTCCAAATTGGATTGAAGAGAATCCGTCAGCAGGGGGCGGCAGGCAGCAGTATGCTAATTGGAAAGTCACGTGAGATCAATGCCAAAGCCAATAGTGATGTGGAGATGCCGGCGTTGGACTGGGGCGAGCACAGTAAGACGTCTTCCAACGCCAAGTTAAAGTCCAATCGTGATGGTATCCTGAGTGATGTCACAATAGGCCTGGCCCTGCAGTGTGTGGCTGGAACAATGAGTTGAACAGAGCCCGGGATCTCTCTCTCTTTTTCATTCTGACTCATTTCATTCCCATTCACTGAGAAATTTAGTCAGACATGTTTCTACTAATACTGGCGACACTCTGGGACAGTCAGTATACGATTAGGTTCATCATGACAGTTTAGCATATTGATTGCAAAGAGTTTGCACTAAACATTAATATCGTTAACGATAAGATGTATACATATTATGTGTAGCTTGGCAAATTAGAGTTTACACACTCAGGTCCAGATAGACACAAGTTTCGCTTTATTCTCTTTAATCTCGTGCTCTTTTGTTCATCTACTTTCACAGGCGGATTATGTGCATTGACTCAGTCTCCAGTGACATTAACTGTATTAGAAGGGCGTTCAGCGCAGTTAATTTGCGAGTATACAGATCAGGTTATAAGCACTATGCAATGGTATCGGCAGAAACAGAAACAAAGTAGCAGAACTGAAGAAAGATGAAATCTTAGGACGATATCTGGCGACTGATGATAAGTCCACAAAGTCTGGTGACCTGAACATAAGCGCCCTGTATGTGGCGGACGGAGCGGTGTATTACTGTGCAGTGAGGCACAGTGTCAGATAAAAGACAAAAACTCGTACAACAACCTCCGCGACTATTTTCTTCTCGGCTGAGTGTTTTTGATGCCTCAAACTGCGAAATGTGTCTATTTCCGTGCCCGCAGTGAACAAAACTGACAGGATTATGTAAGACCCATTTGCATTCTGTCTTTCTCCTTGTGCACATGAACAGAAAACCGGTATAGGAAACCCTGAGACTTATCTCCATGATCCGAGTTATATCACCTCAGTAATTATTTCGGAGCTTACCCTGAATATTGATGTTCCAACAGAGGCAATCCAGGAGTAGTGAATCTGTGGTTACTTGTTGCGGCAACAGAACAAAGGCTGTGTCAAAATCTGGGATGGATTCTAACACATGCAATAGACAATGTCCCTTTGAACATAGACTTACCAAGCAGCACGGCCATTATCAGAAACGGCCGTGGAGAGAACACGGTGTATAATGTAGACTTAAGTAGAAAAAGAACCCTTGTTAATAAATGCAGCTGAGAAACAGATTTCACTTATGGGGCGACTGAGGGACGTTTTCCAGCGACAGTGTTACAAACTGTAGGTCCGCCTCAGCAGCTTTTTGCAAAGCTACCCGTTGTTCCACCGCAGCCCAATGGTGCTTTTGCATCTGGACTTGTGGAACTGACTGTCAGTGAATCTAAAGAACCCGAACAGAGATCTAGTCAGTATCCTGATAATAATACAGGTTTCATTGTTAGGCACGGAGTAGGAATGGCCCCCGGTCATCTGGCTATTGTCAGGCGGAAGAATTGGGCTGTGAATTGTGTCAGAAAACATTCAACCAAAAGGTAAATAAACATTGAGGTAATTCTGAGCTCCCACTTGTTACCAGCAAAATACTTTAGTCAAATAGACACCATGTGTCGGCTGTGGTCTGAGAGACCTAGAAACTGAGAGTGTAAATGGAGAAAGGATTTCACATTGATTCCGAGAAAGACATGACAAGATCACAAAACGGCAAAACGTGAGTGAAAGCACCATAAATTGATTTGTGAAATTAATTTACGGTATAGTTGCAAGTTAAAAAAACTAACTAATAACATTCCTCAGCTGCTGCTCACCTGTTATTGTTGGATTTTGTGTTTTGTTCTCATATCTTAATAATGACCCTCACAGGCTCAGTTATAGTTTATGTTTTCAGTGCGAGAGCGCCCTCTGCTGACAATAACCGGGACTCTCAGGCTAGGTTTTTGTACGGGCTCCACTATATCTCTGCAGCAGTGTGGGCTCCATGGCACAGAAATACACTGCGGTGTCGGAGAGAAGCGCCGCGGCGATATTTAAAGGAACCGTTTTGTTTTGTTTGTTCAAAACAGCCGAGAACCTGGTTGGCAAATCTTGAGGCGTAGCTCCTGAGCTATATATCTTGAATAAATATTTCGGAGCTTCCCCGGGAGACTGGATGTACCAGAAAAGAGTTGGAGCACCAGTTGTCGAGTAGCTGCAGTCCAGTGTTATGGACTGTCCTTCCAGAACTGTTAATTCAGAGGGATCCTGGGACACTTCATCTTTGCCATTGCATTCTGCAACAAATTACAGAATCTATTAAATAACTGGGAGCGAAAGCTGGGAACAGACAGTGACCATTTGAACATAGACTCACCGGGCATCAAGACCAACAGTATTAGTAAAGAACATCGAGAGAACATGGTTGCTGCTTTGGAATTTCATAGAAGTCACAGAATTCTAAAAACATGATAACTCTTATAGTCTGACATGAAAAAGTAAATTCAAGGGCAGATTTCATTTATTGGGTAACTAAAGGGGCGTTGCCCAATGGTAGGATTGGCTGGCTTCTCGGTGCTGCTGCTCACACAAGTTGAATACATGTGCTCTCTATCAGCAATTGGATAACGACCAGTTTAGTGTGAGCTCAGTGACTGTCTAACTGTTTCTCTATCTCACACTGTCTGTCTTTCTCTGCGTCCTTTGTTCTTCTCGATGCTTGTCTGGCTCTTTCAATCGTTCAGGATATCTGTATGCCAATCTCTTTCCTCTGAGTCTCGAAGCCTCTCTGTCCTTCTGCCCTGTGTCACCAAAGTGCAGAATGGGGGCAACACGGTGGCGCAGTGGTTAGCACTGCTATCTCACGGTGCTGAGGAGCCGGGTTTGATCCTTGCCCTCGGGTCACTGTCCATGTGGAGTGTGTACGTTCTCCCCGTGTCTGTGAGGATCTCACCCCCACGAACCCAAAGATGTGCAGGGTAGGTGGATTGGCTACGCTAAATTGCCCCTGGATTGAAATTCAAATGAATTGTGTACTTTAAATTTATTAAAACAAAGGAAAGTGCAGAATGTGGAACATGCATTTTCACCCAGTCTGCCATGTTCGACAACTTCCCCAAGCAATGTGTCCCTCGGAAGGAGGGAGCAGTCGCGTCAGACAAAATATACTAACCGGAACTCTGAGAAACTCAATTAGAAATCAAACTGTCTCTCGGATGAATTGCAGATCCGGGAATTCACGAGAAATGTCTTCACCCAGTAGAGGTTAGAATATGGAAATGTCCATCACAAGTAGTGACAGAGGCGAATTGATGCAATTAAGGGGACAAGGAGGGTTTGGAAGGATATGCTCGAGTGCGATTAAGCTGCTTAGAGGACATTGGTAGAAAGTGTGAGCATCTAGGTACTGAGTCAGATGTTCTTTTCAGGAGTACAAATTCTATTTCATTTTCTCGAACACAGTTTTTACTGCGAGTTTTTACTGTCAGTTCAGTTGAATTTTTAAGCAATGATTTCCGCTTTCTATAACCGTGTGTTCCAGCTCTGAGCAATGGAGATTCTGTTACTCAGCGGGATTCCTCACTCGCACAGACAGAGGGGAAGGTGTCACTTTAACCTGTACCTATGCCGACGATGTATTTCACTTATTCCGTCACCGTCAGTACCCTGACAGACAGCCTGGGGTTGCTGCCAGGAGGCACAAGAACGGCGGTGATTCACTTAAAGCGGATTTCGCGCAGAAATTATTTTTCCATTCAGTCCAACAGTCGGACAAGTCGGACCGATTGACCATCTCGGAGCTGGGGCTGTCTGACTCCGCGGTCTCTTACTGTGCAGAGTGTCACAGTGATGGGAGTGAGTGAAAATCTCGAACAAAAACTGCCGCAAGTTTCTGGGTCACAGCTGCTGTCTGTTGAAGAGTTTTTAAACAGCAGGTCGGCTACTAACAAGTTAATAGATTCTCATGCATATAAACTACAGCACAATCCATAGTAGCACCGCCTAAAATCGTTCGCATTGAATACTGATTCAGTCTGATTATTGCATCAACTGTCAGAGGAAGGTACTTGCTGCTGTTCATTTCGTATCTTGGAGAACTCGCTACTACCACTGCGAGTACAGGCACCCATAAGACCATAAGACATAGGAGCGGAAGTAAGGCCATTCGGCCCATCGAGTCCACTCCGCCATTCAATCATGGCTGATTCCAACTCCATTTACCCGCTCTCTCTCCATAGCCCTTAATTCCTCGAGAAATCAAGAATTGATCAACTTCTGTCTTAAAGACACTCAACGTCCCGGCCTCCACCGCCGTCTGTGGCAATGAATTCCACAGACCCACCACTCTCTGGCTGAAGAAATTTCTCCTCATCTCTGTACTAAAGTGACTCCCTTTTATTCTAAGGCTGTGCCCCCGGGTCCTAGTCTCCCCTGCTAATGGAAACAACTTCCCTACATCCACCCTATCTAAGCCATTCATTATCTTGTAAGTTTCTATTAGATCTCCCCTCAACCTCCTAAACTCCAATGAATATAATCCCAGGATCCTCAGACGTTCATCGTATGTTAGGCCTACCATTCCTGGGATCATCCGTGTGAATCTCCGCTGGACCCGCTCCAGTGCCAGTATGTCCTTCCTGAGGTGTGGGGCCCAAAATTGCTCACAGTATTCTAAATGGGGCCGAACTAATGCTTTATAAAGCTTCAGAAGTACATCCCTGCTTTTATATTCCAAGCCTCTTGAGATGAATGACAACATTGCATTTGCTTTCTTAATTACGGACTCAACCTGCAAGTTTACCTTTAGAGAATCCTGGACTAGGACTCCCAAGTCCCTTTGCACTTCAGCATTATGAATTTTGTCACCGTTTAGGAAATAGTCCATGCCTCTATTCTTTTTTCCAAAGTGCAAGACCTCGCACTTGCCCACATTGAATTTCATCAGCCATTTCTTGGACCACTCTCCTAAACTGTCTAAATCCTTAACAATGGATTCTAGAATCTTGCCAACAACCGAGGTTAGGCTAATTGGCCTATAATTTTCCATCTTTTTCCTTGTTCCCTTCTTGAACAGGGGGGTTACAACAGCGATTTTCCAATCCTCTGGGACTTTCCCGGACTCCAGTGACTTTTGGAAGACCATAACTAACGCCTCCACTATTTCTTCAGCTATCTCCTTTCGAACTCTAGGATGTAGTCCATCTGGGCCCGGAGATTTATCAATTTTTAGACCTCTTAGTTTCTCTAGCACTTTCTCCTTTGTGATGGCTACCATATTCAACTCTGCCCCCTGACTCTCCGGAATTGGTGGGATATTACTCATGTTTTCTAATGTGAAGACTGACGCAAAGTACTTATTTAGTTCCTCAGCTATTTCCTTGTCTCCCATCACAAAATTACCAGCGTCATTTTGGAGCGGCCCAATGTCAACTTTTGCTTCCCGTTTGTTTTTAATGTATTAACATAAACTTTTACTATCATTCCTAATGTTACTGGCTAGCCTACCTTCATATTTGATCCTCTCTTTCCTTATTTCTCTCTTTGTTTTCCTCTGTTTGTTTTTGTAGCCTTCCCAATCTTCTGACTTCCCACTACTCTTTGCCACATTACAGGCTTTCTCTTTTGCTTTGATGCATTCCCTACCTTCCTTTGTCAGCCATGGCTGCCTAATCCCCCCTCTGATAACCTTTCTTTTCTTTGGGATGAACCTCTGCACTGTGTCCTCAATTACTCCCAGAAACTCCTGCCATTGCTGTTCTATTGTCTTTCCCACGAGGCTCTGCTCCCAGTCGATTTTCGTCAGTTCCTCCCTCATGCCCCTGTAGTTACCTTTATTTAACTGTAACACCTTTACATCTGATTCTACCTTCTTTCTTTCAAATTGGAGATTGAATTCTACCATATTATGATCACTGCCTCCTAAGTGCTCCCTTACTTTAAGATCTTTAATCAAGTCTGGCTCATTACATAACACTAAGTCCAGAATGGCCTGTTCCCTCGTGGGCTCCATCACAAGCTGTTCCAAAAAGCCGTCCTGTAAACATTCAATGAATTCCCTTTCCTTGGGTCCACTGGCAGCATTATTTACCCAGTCCACCTGCATATTGAAGTCCCCCATGATCACTGTGACCTTGCCTTTCTGACATGCACTTTCTATTTCGTGGTGCATTTTGTGCCCCCGGTCCTGACCACTGTTAGGAGGCCTGTACATAACTCCCATTATGGTTTTTTTGCCTTTGTGGTTCCTCAACTCTACCCACACAGACGCCGCATCATCTGACCCTATGTCATTTAGTGCTATTGATTTAATTTCATTCCTAATTAACAAGGCAACCCCGCCCCCTCTGCCCACCTCCCTGTCTTTTCGATAGGTTGTGAATCCCTGGATGTTTAAATGCCAGTCCTGAACCCCCTGCAACCATGTCTCTGTGATGCCTACCACATCATACCTGCCAGTCACAATCTGGGCCACAAGCTCATCTACCTTGTTCCGTACACTGCGCGCATTTAAATATAGCACCTTTAATTCTCTATTGACCGTCCCTTTTTGTTTCCTTAGTGTGGTGGACCTTGGTTTACTGAGCCTTTCCATACACTGTGTCATATTTTGTGGGATGGGGACTGTCGTAACCTCACCTGAGTTTTGTCTTTTCGTCCTTTTTTGTATTCCTAAGCAGCTCCGCTTCCCACTGATTACTTCACCTCTTGGTTCCCTGACTTTCCCTTCCCCCCCAATCTTTAGTTTAAAGTCCTATGGGTCCTATGGGTCCTATGGGTCCTATGGGCCCCGTGGGTGGTCTGGAACTAGTTACACCCGTGTACCTCTGATGAGGAAAAATAACTCACAGACTAAGGGCAAAGACTCTGATTTGATTTGATTATTGTCACATGTATTAGTATACAGTAAAAAGTAGTGTTTCTTGCATTCTGTACAAACAATGCATACCGTACATAGGGAAGGAAGGAGAGACTGCAAAATATAATGTTACAGTGATAGCAAGGTGCAGAGAAAAGATCAACTTTATACGAGGTAGGTCCATTCAAAAGTCTGATGGCAGTAGGGAAGAAGCTGTTCTTGAGTCGGTTGGTACGTGACCTCAGACTTTGGTATCTTTTTCCTGACGGAAGAAGGTGGAAGAGAGTGTGCGTGGGGTCCTTAATTATGCAGGCTGCCTTTCTGAGGCAGTGGGAATTATAGAGTCAATGGATGGGAGGCTGGTTTGAATGATGGCCTTGGCTACATTCACGACCTTTTGTAGTTTCCTGCGGTCTTGGGCAGAGCAGGCTCCATACCAAGCTGTGATACAACCAGAAAGAATGCTTTCTATGGTGCATCTATAGATGTTGGTGAGGGTAGCAGCTGACATACCATATTTCCTTAGTCTTCTGAGAAAGTAGTCATTGGTGGGCTTTCTTAACTATAGTGTCGGCATGGGGGAACCAAGACAGGCTGTTGGTAATCTGTACACCTAAAAACTTGAAGCTCTCGACCCTTTCCACTTCGTTCCCATTGATGTAGACAGAGGCATGTTCTCCACTACGCTTCCTGAAGTCGATGACAATCTATTTCATTTTGTTGACATTGAGGGAGAGATTATTATCGTCGCACTAGTTCACCAGATTCTCTATCTCATTCCTGTACTCTGTCTCGTCATTGTTCGAAATCCGACCCACTACGGTGGTGTCATCAGCTAATTTGAAAATCGAGTTGGAGGGGATGCACAGATGCATCCAAGATGGCGCCGGAGCGAGGCGACTTCTTGCAAGCTGTGCCCAGCATACCCTCTTAATCTATATTTTAATCTCGTTCTATGCATCTAAAACTTAATTCTCACTCTTTTACACTCTCTAACAATGTTTTAATTCAATTACTTACAGATTTTGCGATCTTTAGGACCCTGGAGACACCTGAAACTGACGGCCTAAAATCGACCCGGACCAGCCGACCACGTGTGAGCAGCTGCCGGAGCTGCAGTCCCAGGCCTGGGAATTCCCCTGCAGCGGCTGCCAGAGACCAGGAAAACGCCCTAGAAGCCAAGGCCTTCACTCGACAAACTCCCAGAGACCTGGAAACCCCCACAGAAGCCGGGACCTCCACTCTGCTGCTCTTCAACGACCAGACCAGACTCGCAGCAGCCGCAGCCCTCCACACCCCCCCCCCCCCCAACGCCCCACCAGCTCCCAACCCCACTGACCCGGAGAGCTGCGACCCCCTGCAAGCCCCAAGCACTCCTTCCACCCTCCCCCCTCTACAGTCACCCCACACTCCTAAAAATCAACTCCCACAGCCTAACAATCAGTAATACTGCTCTTTTAAATTTACTTGCAGGTCTAGAGATCCTCCATCCTCTGATGGAAGACCGCGATCTGGAAAGGACCCTGCGGACCCCAACACACGGACCCGGCCATCGCCTCATCCACAACCGCGATCTGAGAGACATCATCCACTTACTGGCCTTCACCATATCCACGCCGGAACGTGGTCTGGATATCCACCAACCTGTAAAGACAAACCGCAGCCCGACAGCACCCTGGAACGCTCGAAAAGAAGCAGTCACTCCAGGAAGCGTGGAAAACGTGCAGGCCTGCAGGTGAGAGTGAAACAACGCGGCCTAGCTTACTCCTAGCTAAGGTCCAATCTATAGAAAACAAGCTAAACAAACGTAAAGCCACACTCACTTTTCAAAGAGAACTAAGGGTCAGCTGTGTGCTCTGTTTCACGGTGACATGGCTCACACCGGACTGTGCGCTACAACCAGAGGGCTTCTCAATCCACCGAATGGACCGTACGGCGGCCTCAGGCAACGCAAGGGGAGGTGGGGTCTGCCTCCGAATCAACATCTCCTGGTGCCAAGATGGAGCAACACTGGCGAGTTTCTGCTACCCGGACCTAGACTTTTTTGTTTGTGATATCAGTCTATGATGTAAGCCGAATCCAGCATGGTGAGGAAGCTCCTAATAAATATAATAGGCTGATAAAATTGCTCTCAATGTTAAAAACACTTAGGAATATTAAAACTAAGAATGAACAGTCATATGAACAGTTATAAAGGGGGTATTTTCAGGACATATTAGAAGCCGATGAACAATAATGCAGTAAACTGTGAGGTCAGGCGTTGTCTGTTTTCAGTAGCGAAATGGTCACCGGATGGTCTGAAAAACGAGTAAGTGGAAAAATAACCAGAACATTTTCTTCACGACATGTTCCACAGCCTTGGATTTGGATTTGGCGTCCCATGTGCTGAGGTAGAATGAAAAATATTGTCCTGCGTACACTCCAGTCAGATTGTTTCATTAATGAAAAACAGGATATACGATAGATACACAATGTAGATATATAGGCACAGACATCGGGTGAGCATACGGAGTGTAGTATAATAATAATCTTTATTAGTGTCACAAGTAGGCTTACATTAACATTGCAATGGAGTTACTGTGAAAATCCCAATTCCGCCACACAAGGTCAGTTCAGTCCATGCGAGGGTCATTCAGAAATCTGGTAACAGCGGGGAGAAACTGTTTTTGAATCCAGCTTTATATACCTGCTGCTGCGGCAGGAAGTAACACACTTTACTTGTGTTACTTCCTGTAACCGCTACATCACATCGTTAAGTATTATTTTCAACATTTGTTTTGCACCATCGTTCATTTACAAAATGGTATAAATGCTCCAAACACTTCTTTTCATTCTGTCTAGAATGTATTCAATGTGAATTGAATGGAACAGACCTTTCCCAATGCTGCACTATGGCTTTCGGCTTCATACCTATTTCAATATTTTTCAAATTAGAACAATCTGCAGGATTATCTCCCAATATGTACCCAGTCCCATTCACCGTGTCATATTGTGGCAGTGTTTTTGTACGAGGCTCCCTCTGGTTGCTGTCACTGTGTCTCTCAGTCCGCAGTAATACACCGCGCTGTCAGACAGCTGCAGCTCCCGGATGGTGAAATTCCCCTCACTCCTTGACCTGTCCAAAGATGCAGAAAATCGACTCCACACACACTGCTCTGGAAACATCTCCGTAATTAGGAATGTAGATCAAGAATATGGGAGCTTCGTCCCGGTCCTGACGGTACAATTGCAAAGAATATTTACCAGCTGTGGTCGAATAGCTGAAATCAATAGTAAGCGGTTCTCCTTCAAACTTTGTCGCTCTAACCGGTTCCTGTGAAACCGAATCTGCACCGATAACAGCTGCAAAAAATAGAAATCCGAGCTTAAACTTTGTGTTACTTTGTTAGACATCATGCAATCACGGAATTGTACATATTACAGTTAAGCGTGGATCACAATGTAAGTTTCATAGATTATCATAGAATTTACAGTGGAGCAGGAGGCCATTCGGCCCATCGAGTCTGCACCGGCTCTTGGAAAGAGCACCCTACCCAAGGTCAACACCTCCACCCTATCCCCATAACCCAGTAACCCCACCCAACACTAAGGGCAATTTAGGACGCTTTATCATGGCCAATCCACCTAACCTGCACATCTTTGGACTGTGGGAGGAAACCGGAGCACCCGGAGGAAACCCACGCACACACGGGGAGGATGTGCAGACTCCGCACAGACAGTGACCCAAGCTGGAATCGAACCTGGGACCTTGGAGCTGTGAGGGAATTGTGCTATCCACAATGCTACCGTGCAGCCAAAGTATCGCGAGCTGTCTGGAAATTGTGCACCTTGGGAACTTACCAGTTAAGTGAGTTGCACCTGTCATGAAAATGTAAAAGGTAATGCATCACGTGTTTACAGAGATGGTAGTGGATTTGAACTCAGTGAGTTACAGCTGAATTGTTGCAGTCCAGAGTTCAGAAGATGGCGAGTAATATCCGGCCTCACTACCGATTGATTCATTCCTGACAGAGTCAGCAGGCGAGACCCAATGAACTCAAAGCTCCTTTGTCCAACATTTCATCCAAATAGATCCGTTTCTTTGTTACGTCAGAGCTATGAGCACGGAACCACTTGCACCTGTTTTCAGAACAATGAACTGAACACAACATCAGAGGATAAGGAGCAGGAGCTGTAGTGGACCATTTGCCCCTTCACCTGGGGATGCTCTGCAATTGTACAAGATCATAGCTGTTCGACCTGAAATCTACTTTCCTGCACCACCCTCATATCCTTTATTTCCCCGAATATGCCCAAATCCAACATATGTCTCGAAACAACTAAACGACGAACAACCGTCGCTCTCTGTGACACAGAGAGGGCATGAACGCATATCTTGGTCCTTTTACTGAGCATATCTTTGAACAGGGCACAGATGGATGCTATTTAGTGTTGTGATGACGGTGGCATTTGGAGAGCTGCTCGCAAAACACAGAAACTACTATAAAAAGGGATTTAACAGTTAATGATACACGTTCAGCACCACAGAAAAAAATAATTAGGGCTAGCTGCTCTTTATAATATTGCTTTGTTTACATTAATAGTTCACATTCCAATTGAAAGATCTGATCCAGTGAGCCGAGGTGAGAGTGCTTTACCGGTTTTTGTACGGGTTGGGAGTCCCTCTGTAGCAGTGTGGGGCTCAGAGCACAGTGATACACGGCAGAGTCAGAGACACGGACCCCGGTGATATTTAAAGGAACTGTTTTCTTATCCTGGTCTAAATCAGCAGAAAACCGGTCAGGGAAATCTGAAGACCTTTCCCCCTTCCCCGTGCTATATTTCTTCAGTAGATACCTCGGAGCTTCCCCTGGATACTGGATGTACCAGAAGAGAGTCTCGCCAGTATATTTTGCTTTGTAACTGCAGTTCAATACTGCTGTCTGTCCTTCCAGAACCGGTAATTCAGGCGGTTCCTGGGAAACCGAATCTTGGCCACTGGTTCCTGTAAAAACATATAAAATGTGTCAGAAATCTGGGAGTAAATATAACCCATGAAAGACAGACTGAGGATTTGAGCTCAGACTCACCGGAGAGCAAGACTATTATTACCAGTAAAGCACACAGGGAGCACATGGTTCCTGATTGGACAGTGAACAGCGACACTGTTTCAAATATGTTGCTGCTTCTAGTCTCATATCAAAGAGGAAACTCAGATCAGAGGCAAAGCGTAAACGCAGATCAATTCTTGGGAAACTGAGGGGCGTTTCTCAGTGCTACGATTGGCTATTTCTAAGCTCTGATGTCAGCTGAGGGCCAATCACTGTTCGCGGAGGGTTTATTACGCAGGGTTCTCTCCAGTCACATTCCATCCCTGGCTTTGTGTTTGTCTTCCTCACTCTCTTTCTCACATTGCCGACATTCTGTCTCTTTCTCAGTTGAAATCGTTTTCCCTCGACCTCAAAGTTCACGTCTTTCGTGAGGTAGATATTTCTCCCTAATAAATGTGAAAGATGAAATAAGTACTTTAAAATCAGTCTCACACACAGATGTTAACGAGGGCATTCAGTGCAGGAACATAATTAATAATTACTGTTTTAGGGGTACCCGGGATAAATAGTCATCCAATTCTACACCAAGAAGCGCTTCCACTGGGATCTCTTGTACCGGTAAAGTACTCATTTCAGTCAGTCATCATTTGTACCCCAGGAAATCTAAATAGTGACAACTCTGATATTCGATCACTTTTAAAAAGTGCTGCATGGTAGATTACCACCTGATCAAGAATTTTTAAAATACAGATTGATGAAACGATTCACGCGGGAGATCGGCAGGTTTATGTAAATGAGATCGGCAAATATTGGAATTTGATCCTGGAGTAATATGACCGCCAAATGTCAAATAGCCCAACAGCGACAACCATTGACCTCATTGCGGGAAACCCATTCAGATGGAGCTGAATTGTCCCGTTTATTATCAGTACATATGTAACGCAATGTAACTCCTTGTGCTTTCTTGATACGGAAATTACGCCAGTTTGTGTATGAGCCCCGCCGGGCCCTCACTCACGCTGGGTCTCAGCGCGCAGTAATACCCGGCGCTGTCTGTCATCCTCAAATCTTTCATGGACAAGTGAAAAGTGCTTTGTGTCGGGTTGAGTTTCCCGCTGAAGTGTTCAAAGCCGGGAACCGTCTGGTTAAACTCGTAACTATCGGCTCTGAGCAGATATCGAGGAGCTCGGTGTGGATACTGGCGATACCAGAACAGATATTATACTGTAGCTGAACCCGATACAGAGTATCTGCAGGGTATTGTTGAATCTTCACCCTCTTCTTTGTCGACTCTTTATTCTGACTGGGTCACTGAGTCTCCCTTACTCATCCCTGAAAATATACAACAGCGGGTTCGAAGGAGAAACATGCGGAGGATGGGTGGCCGGAGATGGAAATGAGAATAAATTTGGGAATTGGAGGATTTTGTACTGAGCTTCAATATAACCAACCTGTGGTCAGGACAATAACCAGAGACCCAGTATCAGCCCCATGTTCAGAGTCTGAGCTCCAGAAACAGAGACAGTTTACACTGACTGTATCAGACCTGCAATTGGAGGAGATGAAACAATTAGCGAGATGTTATGAGGTCAAATCCGATTTCTTCGCTCCGCCCATTTTCACGTCTAAAAGTCACTTCCTCTGGGAACGAGTCCGTGATGTTTGATAAGTGATCCGAGAGCGCCCTCCTGTGGACAGCACAACCGCCTATTGGAAACACACACGGCCGCGTACAACGATATATCCGTAAAACATCCATCCTGGCATGCACAGACACTGAAATAAATTCCAACAAGTGTTGACATGATTTTTGATTGCATATTAGTCTGAGTTGCTAATGATGAAAGTAAGTGAATATGTCCACCTCCCAGGAGCCTCGTTTACAGCACAGAATCAGCACAAACATAGACGCAGAGACAAGTAAACACGGTGATCGACCCCCAAACTGATCTGTCAAACAGACACACAGACAACCATTAAATTTGATGAACAACTAGATTAACACAGCCATAGAAACACAAAAGAGAAATGCTATCAGCGATACTTTCAAATACCTTGGACTTTCAAGATGAGCTTTCTGAGATGGAAATCCCTGAGGTTGTGTCAATGTGCTAATGTCATGTTAGATGTTCGTTGCTATTAAATTGTACAGTAAGATGTCTTACACCACCCAGGTTAAAGTCCAACAGGTGTGTTTCAAACACTAGCTTTCGGAGCACTGCTCCTTCCTCAGGTGAAATTCCTCCTTCCTTCACCTGAGGAAGGGGCAGTGCTCCGAAAGGGAGTGTTTGAAACGAACCTGTTGGACTTTAACCTGGTGTTGTAAGACTTCTTACTGTGCTCACCCCAGTCCAACGCCGGCATCTCCACATCATTAAATTGTACATTTTAGCAGCATGAATATCGCGGAATGCATTTTCCATTAACCGTGATGATCGATTTATAAAAGCGACTCGCCTCTGTATTGCGTTATAAGTTGTATTATGTCCGTGTTGGTTCACCCAGTCTCTCCATTAGTGCACCCGTCCGACGGGTTCTTGAAAAAATAGAACATATTATGAGCTTCAATATTCATTCCATCTCTCTGTCTATCTACGTATCTATCTAGCGATCGATCGCTTGATATATCCATCTAATCTATCGACGCAACCATTATTTTTATGACCTAACTTTCTATTAATTCTTCAGTCTGCTGTGTCGGTGAACCACAAATTGGAGTGATTTCTGGAAATCGGGTGGGGCAGTGACTAACAGAAGCGCAATCTCGCTGAGCATATATTGCATCTCTTCAGTCTCCAAATGTGAACTTTTCTGTTCAACTTTTATTGTCAGACCCAGAACATGGCTCCCACTTTCGTACTTCATACACGTTTCGATGGAACGAATGAGGTTAACATTCGTTTTCCTTCTGAGTACGCCAAACAAAATCACCATTTTCACATTGAATGGGCTGCAGCTCACTGACAGCGCTGTGTGCTCAGGTCAACACACAGAGAAAGGCCCAGGACAACTGGGACCATTACCCTTTCTGTGACGTCATTTGAAGGGAGATTCATTCAAACCGACCACCAGGTGGCGCATCCCACCGCCTGTCACGTTGCAGGAACCAATACTGACTGACGGGGTCTCAATGTAACAACTGCTAAAATCCAGACTTAACAATGAACGTTCCCCAACAGTTTCTTACTTCAGAAAGTTCGCTCATTATTTATGAACAGTTCTGCAAACAAAATTTGCAGACCGTTTTGAATTAACCTGGACTTTGGGAGGTCTATAGTTCCCCACTGGTTTCTCTAAGGCAAATCTTCAGCCGATCAGCGTCGACTTGCCAAACAATTAGCAGCCTTTCCTCCTGTTGTGTGTATTACTGTAACGGCTTGAAATTTGTCATTCTGGAGTTTGTCCTGATCAGTGCAAGACGAAAAGTTTCGGCAACATGTCTCTCTGTTAGCAATAAAACAATTTCTCAATTGTATCTCACTTACTTTATCCTCCACTTTGCCTTTCCGTGGTTTACTGTGCCTCTTGGTCCTTCTCACACCTGACAGCGGATTAAATACTGTCCAGTTGACCCACTTAGTGGCCGAATATTTCTAAATAGCAATAGATTGGGAATGTTGATGTACAAAGGGACCTGGAAATTCTTACACGCCTATCACTGAAAACAAGCATGCAGGTGCATCAAACAGTTTGGATGGCAAGTTGTGTGTTGTCCTTCATTGCAAGATGACTTGAGTACAGGAGCAAGGCTGTCTTACAGCAGCGATACAGGCCATTGGTGGGGAAACACCTGGAATATTGTGGGCAGTTTTCGTCTCCTTATCCCAGAATGGAAATGCTTTCCCTCGAGGGAGTGCAGCGATTGTTCATCAGACTGATGCCTGGGATGGCAGGATTGTTGTATGATGAGAGATTCGGTCGACCAGGCCTACATTCACTGGAGTTTAGCAGAAAGAGAGGGGGTCTCATTGAAGTGTATACAATTCTGACTGGGCCGGAGAAGCTGGATGCAGGAATGACGAAGCCTGTGTGGAATATAAGGAACGTAAGCAAGGAGTCAGGAGGGCTGAAGGGGGTCACGAAAAGTCATAGGCAAATATGGTTCAGGAAAATCCCAAGGCTTTTTATCCGTACATAAAAAGCAAAAGGATAGCCAGGGAAAGGGTTGGCCCACTGAAGGATAGGCAACGGAATCTATGTGTGGAGCCAGAGGAAATGGGCGAGGTACTAAATGAATACTTTGCATCAGTATGCAACAAAGAGAAGGAATTGGTGTCTGGATAAGAGTCTGGAGAAGGGTTTGTCGATAGCCTGGGTCAAGAGAGGAAATAGCTGCGGCCTTGACAGAAATCTTTGAATCCTCGCTGTCTTCAGGTGATGTCCCGGAGGGCTGGAGAGTAGCCAATGTTGTTCCTTTCTTTAAGAATGGTAGCAAGGGTAATCCAGGGAACTACAGGGCGGTGAACCTTACGTCAGTGGTAGGCAAATTACTGGAGAGAATTCTTCGAGACAGGATCTACTCCCATTTGGAAGCAAGTGGACACATTAGCGAGAGGCAGCACGGTTTTGTGAAGGGGAGGTCGTGTCTCAGTAACTTGATAGAGTTTTTCGAGGAGGTCACAAAAATGATTGATGCAGGTAGGGCAGTGGATGTTGTCTATATGGACTTCAGTAAGGTGTTTGACAAGGTCCCGCATGGTAGACTGGTACAAAAGGTGAAGTCACACGAGATCAGAGCTGAGCTGGCAAGATGGATACAGAACTGGCTAGGTCATAGAAGGCAGAGAGTAGCAATGGAACGGTGCTTTTCTGATTGGAGGCCTGTGACTAGTGGTGTTCCGCAGGGATCAGTGCTGGGACCTTTGCTGTTCGAAGGATATATAAATGATTTGGAGGAATATGTATCTGGTCTAATTAGTAAGTTTGCGGACGACACAACAATTGGTGGAATTGCGGGAGCGAAGAGGACTGTCAGAGGATACAGCAGGATTTAGATCGTCTGGCGACTTGGGCGGAGTGATGGCAGAGTTTAATCTGGACAAATGTGAGGTCATGCAATTTGGAAGGCCTAATACAGGTAGGGAATATACAGTGAATGGTAGAACCCTCAAGAGTATTGGCAGTCAGAAAGATCTTGGTGTACAGGTCCACAGGTCACGGAAAGGTGGAGAAGGTAGTCAAGAAGGCATAAGGCATGCTTGACTTCATTGGCCGGGGCATTGAGTATAAAAATTGGCAAGTCATGTTGCAGCTATATAGAACCTTAGTTAGGCCACACTTGGAGTATAGTATTCAATTCTGTTCGCCACACTGCCAGAAGGATGTGGAGGCTTTAGAGAGGGTGCAGAAGAGATTTACCAGCATGTTGCCTGGTATGGAGGGCATTAGCTATGAGGAGAGTTGAATAAACTCGGTTTGATCTCACTGGAATGACGGAGGTTGAGGGGCGACCTGATAGAGGTCTACAAAATTATGAGGGGCATAGACAGGGTGGATAGTCAGAGACTTATTCCCAGGGTAGTGGGGTCAATTACTAGGAGGCATAGGTTCAAGGTGCGAGGGGCAAGGTTTAAAGTAGATGTACGAGGCAAGTTTTTTACACAGAGGGTAGTGGGTGCCTGGAACCCGCTGCCGGAGGAGGTGGTGGAAGCAAGGACGATAGTGCCGTTTGAGGGGCACCTTGGCAAATACATGAATAGGATGGGAATAGAGAGATACGGACCCCGGAAGTGGACAAGATTTTAGTTTAGACGGGTAGCATGGTCGGCGCAGACTTGGAGGGCCGAAGGGCCTGTTCCTGTGCTGTACTTTCCTTTGTTCTTTGATCTTTGATGTTTCCTATGATTGGGGAGTGTTCAGCAAGACGTCACGGTCTCAGGAGTAATCCATTTAGGATTGAAATGAGGAGAAAGGTCTTCACTCAGCAGTTGTTGAACCTGCAGAATTATCTACCACAGGCTGCTCCAAAAGCTCAAATCACTGAATGTATTTAAGAAGGAAATGGATAAATCCCTCGACTCAATAGACGACAAGAGCTATGTGACTGAGCGGGAGAATGATGTCGATATGGAGGATTATGTGACACACTATTGAATATGGAAGCAGACTCGAAGGACCGAATTCTCTATTCCTGTTCATATTTTATATGCTTCTGAGCTTCTGTACTTTGCATATTACGCTCGATCAGGACACGTTTTATATTATGTAAAACGATTTCTCTTATTCCTGCACCAGATATTACCAAGGACATTATTTACTGCTCTTTCAGAGGGTCGTTGCAGCCTCGAAGGGCCGAATGGCTTCGTTCTGCACTGTAGAGATTCTATGATTCCATGACATTGGAAGACGTCGGGGAGAAAATGGTGAAGCCACCGTGCTAAGAAGTGTTAATGTGGAGTCGAATTGAGTGTGAAACACGCTGGAGAGCAGCAATTGTTTCGTTCCTTTTCAATCAAGGGAAATAATTAATTGGGTTTCTAAGGTTGGTGAACTTCACATTATATTTATGGTGTTAAGCCCATTCACTTACACAAATCATCACATTTCAACATGTGGTTCTCATGGTTCCACATTCCTCCCTTCAACTAAATTAATCAGAAAAATACATTAATAGCAACTGAGGCACTTTATTATTTAGCTGCATTTAACCGACGTTCATCTGCAATTTGTTACAACCAAAATTTTGGGACCTCCAGCTATGGTGATGAACTGGTACATCAGTGGAAATAGTTTCTTGATAGTTGAAACCAGCAAAGATTTACTGAGGGCAATTCGTGGTTAATTAAGTTGTTTGAGTTTTATGATGAGCAGCAGAGATGGTTGATCTGAGTATTGCTGTTGTTGAAGTTTCAAAAGCTATTTGACAACGTGCTGCAGCGCAACCTTGTGAGCAGAAATGGAGATCATGGGGTAAAATAGGCAGTACCAAGTTCGATAGAAAATTGCCAGAAAACAACCAGCAGTGTGGGTCAGCTGTTTTCTGGGGTGAAAGGAGATTTGTAGTGAAGTTTCCAGCGATCAGCAGTACGGCCTTATCTATGACACATGAATGATCTGGACCTTGGTGAGAAGGACGATTTTCAAATTCTGCGGATGGTATGAAACTTGGAGGTGTTGTGAACCATCAGTGGGTGTCATGTGAGAGTACCTTTAAGAACTGGGTGTGTTTATCAAATAGCTGCAGTGATGTCAGAGTGTGAATGGATCTGGGCTGTCTGTCTGCTTTACTTTCGTTTTCGAGCAGGCAGCTACAGTGCGTTTTAGTTTCGTTTTCAGAGCTGGATAGCTGCAGGCAAAGCAAGTAGCTGTATAATGATCTCTCTCTACAAGCAACAGACTGTCTTCAGCTCATTTGAGGATTTCAAAGTAATAACTGTCTCTATAGAGAATTTAAAGCTGCTGTCTTTCTTTGAAAAGGGTTTAACATATGGATGTTGTTAGGAAAGTTATGAAGGGTTACTTATATAATATTGTATCTGTGGGGATTATTGATGTTAATAGTTGTTAAGATGTTTACTATGGGTTTATAAAGTGCTAACTGTATTGATAAATCAACATGGTTTTGTTTTTAAAGTACTTTAGATGTCTGTTGCATCACACCTGTAACGTAGGCCCTTGTGCTCCCCATAACCACAATCTATTAAAAGTCGTGGGTCAGTTGAACTCCATGATACAGTTTGGTGTTCTCTAAACCCTGGCCCATAATAGTGGGATAATGTACAACATCAAAACCAGGAAGGGAGGTTGGTGCAATGGGCTGGAAACTGCGAGATTACATTTATTGCAGAGAATTGTGAAGTAATTCATATGTTAGGCAGAATGCAAAAAGGCAAAAGAAAATAAAGGGAATCATTCAAAAGGCTGTACAGGAGCAGAGGGAGCAGTGTGTGTATATGTGCATAAATTATTGATGGTGTGGGACAGGTTGAGAAAACGGCCAATAAAGCAATTAATAAGGAGCATTATCGATGGGAATATAGAATACAGAGGAAGGGACGTAATGTTAAACGTGTAGTAAATTCTGGTTCGGAATGAACTGAAGCATTGTGGGCACCACACTTAGACGAGGGATTGGATTGGATTTGTTTATTGTCACGTGTACGGAGGAACAGTGAAAAGTATTTTTCTGCCAGCAGCTCAACAAATCATTTAGTACATGAAAATAAAAGGAAATAAAAGAAAGTACATAATAGGGCAACACAAGATACACAATGTAACTGCATAAGCACCGGCATCACCGGTGTGAAATGATGAGAGTGAATGAAGAAAATATTCACAAGAATGGTTCCGGAGATGAGCAATTTCAGTGACGAAGATAGATTAGAGAAGTTACGACTATTTTCCTTGACTCACATGTTGAGAAGTGATCTGGCAGAGGTATTGAAAATCATGAGGGTTCTAGACAGAGCAGATTTGGGAGTCTAATCCCATTGATAAGAGGATCGAGTACCAGAGGGCACAGATGGAAGTTAATTCGAAAAATATTAATGGAGACATAGGTGAATGGTTAGGATGTGGACTGGACTGTTTAAGAGTATGGTGGTGGCAGGGTCAATTGATGGATTACTATCTGAAAAGGAAAAAAACACAATGCTATGCATCGGAGAAAAGAGTGATAGTGTGCATCCTCCTTCAATCGGACAGCACATACATGTCGGTCCAAATGGTCTTCTTCTGCACTGATAACGTGCTCTGACTGTGTTTAAAGAGAGGTCAGTGGGTTAGCTGTAACGCCACTGGCTTGAAATTGAGATGCGCAGGCTAATTCTCTAAGGTCATGTGTTTAAATCCTAATACAGCAGACGAAATGGCGCAGTAACTTATCAGTTCATGGGGTCAAACGTGGCCAACAAATGCTGACCTTGCCAGTGGGCCCCACATGCCACAAAATATATATTTTAAATCAGCAACTGCAATAGCAATGTTTGGCCAGTGGATGGCAGTGACACCGTGATTACTGATATTCCAGGAAGCATAGATCCATGATGACATGCAGGCCGTGCTCCTCATCAAAGGAACCAACTCAGATCCAATACGTGTGCAAACTGGAGCCAAACAGAGCTGCGTCATCGCACCAACACATTTCTCCATCTTCTTTGCAGCAACATTCACCCTGGAACACTGAAGCTCCCCGTGTAGTGGAGCAAACCGACAGACAAGCGGAAAATTGTTCATCCTCCGACGCCACCAGGCCAGAAGCAAGACCATCCCATCCTCAGTCATCGAGCTGCAGTACGCAGCCGACGCCTGTGTGTTCACACATTCAGAGGCTGAGCTGCAAATCATCGTTGACCGAGGCAAATGAAAGAATGGATCTCAGACTAAACATCCGGAAAACCATGGTTCTCTACCATCAATAACAGAGACTGCCGCGCCCGGGGTCAGACTGGGGTCTGGTATAATAATAATCATAGAGACCGGCTCCAGTGTATCAATAACAGAGACTGCCGGGCCCGGGGTCAGACTGGGGTCTGGTATAATAATAATCACAGAGACCGGCTCCAGTGTATCAATAACAGAGACTGCCGGGCCCGGGGTCAGGCTGGGGTCTGGTATAATAATAATCACAGAGACCGGCTCCAGTGTATCAATAACAGAGACTGCCGGGCCCGGGGTCAGACTGGGGTCAGGTATAATAATAATCACAGAGACCGGCTCCAGTGTATCAATAACAGAGACTGCCGGGCCCGGGGTCAGACTGGGGTCTGGTATAATAATAATCACAGAGACCGGCTCCAGTGTATCAATAACAGAGACTGCCGGGCCCGGGGTGAGACTGGGGTCAGGTATAATAATAATAATCACAGAGACCGGCTCCAGTGTATCAATAACAGAGACTGCCGGGCCCGGGGTCAGACTGGGGTCAGGTATAATAATAATCACAGAGACCGGCTCCAGTGTATCAATAACAGAGACTGGGGGCCCGGGGTCAGATTGGGGTCAGGTATAATAATAATAATCACAGAGACCGGCTCCAGTGGCTCAATGACAGAGACTGCCGGGCCCGGGGTCAGACTGGGGTCAGGTATAATAATAATCACAGAGACCGGCTCCAGTGTCTCAATGACAGAGACTGCCGGGCCCGGGGTCAGACTGGGGTCAGGTATAATAATAATCACAGAGACCGGCTCCAGTGTATCAATAACAGAGACTGCCGGGCCCGGGGTCAGACTGGGGTCAGGTATAATAATAATCACAGAGACCGGCTCCAGTGTCTCAATGACAGAGACTGCCGGGCCCGGGGTCAGACTGGGGTCAGGTATAATAATAATCACAGAGACCGGCTCCAGTGGATCAATAACAGAGACTGCCGGGCCCGGGGTCAGACTGGGGTCAGGTATAATAATAATCACAGAGACCGGCTCCAGTGTATCAATAACAGAGACTGCCGGGCCCGGGGTCAGACTGGGGTCTGGTATAATAATAATCACAGAGACCGGCTCCAGTGTCTCAATGACAGAGACTGCCGGGCCCGGGGTCAGACTGGGGTCAGGTATAATAATAATCACAGAGACCGGCTCCAGTGGATCAATAACAGAGACTGCCGGGCCCGGGGTCAGACTGGGGTCTGGTATAATAATAATCACAGAGACCGGCTCCAGTGTATCAATAACAGAGACTGCCGGGCCCGGGGTCAGACTGGGGTCTGGTATAATAATAATCACAGAGACCGGCTCCAATGGATCAATAACAGAGACTGCGGGGCCCGGGGTCAGACTGGGGTCAGGTATAATAATAATCACAGAGACCGGCTCCAGTGTATCAATAACAGAGACTGCCGGGCCCGGGGCCAGACTGGGGTCTGGTATAATAATAATCACAGAGACCGGCTCCAGTGTATCAATAACAGAGGCTGCCGGGCCCGGGGTCAGACTGGGGTCAGGTATAATAATAATCACAGAGACCGGCTCCAGTGTATCAATAACAGAGACTGCCGGGCCCGGGGTCAGACTGGGGTCTGGTATAATAATAATCACAGAGACCGGCTCCAGTGTATCAATAACAGAGACTGCCGGGCCCGGGGTCAGACTGGGGTCTGGTATAATAATAATCACAGAGACCGGCTCCAGTGTATCAATAACAGAGACTGCCGGGCCCGGGCTCAGACTGGGGTCAGGTAGAATAATAATCACAGATCCGGCTCCAGTGGATCAATAACAGAGACTGCCGGGCCCGGGGTCAGACTGGAGTCAGTTATAATAATAATCACAGAGACCGGCTCCAGTGTATCAATAACAGGGACTGGGGGCCCGGGGTCAGACTGGGGTCTGGTATAATAATAATCACAGAGACCGGCTCCAGTGTATCAATAACAGAGACTGCGGGGCCCGGGGCTAGACTGGGGTCTGGTATAATAATAATCACAGAGAGCGGCTCCAGTGTATCAATAACAGAGACTGCCGGGCCCGGGGTCAGACTGGGGTCTGGTATAATAATAATCACAGTGACCGGCTCCAGTGTATCAATAACACAGACTGCCGTGCCCGGGGTCAGACTGGGGTCAGGTATAATAATAATCACAGAGACCGGCTCCAGTGGATCAACAGCCGTCTGCAGATAATATGTATGCAGGGAGGCAGGGAGCTTAGTTTTATTCGCCAGTGAAACTGTGAGACAGCTATGATGCCTCGGGCCTTGGCCCAGTCTTCCTTGCATTAAAAAGGGATTGCAACCATTTCTGAGTGAGGAGCGTGTGACTGACTCCACCTGGAATCTTTTATACCCAATGGGAGGACAATCATGGAGGACACAGAGAAGCCGCATCCGCCAGGTTATGGAAACTACATCATCAAAACCCAATCGCATGAAGAATTCGTGCCACAAATGTTAAAGATAATTGTACTTTTTCTGAGCAAGTTCTATCCAGTGTTTCTTTGTTCAAAGTAACGAGTTTATCATAGAATCGCTATAGTGCAGAAGATGGCCACCGAGTCTGCGCAGACACTTCGAAAGAGCACCCTACCTGGGTCCAATCACCGATCTTGTCCTGTATCCCTGCCCAACCTTTGGACACTAAGGGCAATTTAGCATGGCCAATCCACCTAACCTGCACATCTTTGGACTGTGGGTGGAAACCGGAGCACCCACGCAGACACGGGGAGAAAGTGCAACCTGGACACACACAGTCCGCGAGGTCAGAATCGTCTGTTCCCTGGCGCTGTGAGGCAGCAGTGCCAAACACCGTGCCGCTGAAAGTTTCCTGACAATTACCTACACACGCCCAGGTTCTGCCAAATGACCGGATTAGCACAAGAGCAAAGCTATATAATGATTGCATTTAATTCGATGTCAATGAAGGACAGAGGTCGAAACAGAAGAGGTACTGGGACAATGATTCAAAATGAGCCATCCGACTGGCCCCATTGCCTATAATACAGAGCCTCCTACCAGTTGTAATAGTCTCTCTTTAATTACTCTGTTCAAATCTTCATGGTTTTAGCTAAATAGACAACACAGAGAGATGGAGAGAGATACAGGGAGAGAGAGGCAGAGTAAAAGTGAGCAAACAAATATGAAGAGGAGAAAGAGAGACGGTGGGTTGAAAGAAAAAAGCTGAGAAACAGTAAAAACGAATTACACAGAGAGAGGGAGAATGATAAAATATTGAAAGGGAGCAAGATATCATTTCCTGGATTCAGAGAACCGAGTGACTGATCCACTGACCTTCCAATTATGCCCTGGAGTGGAAGGTCTAAACAGATCACACCAGGATCATTTGTAAATGTCACCACAATGTGATCTGTGTGACTCTGCACTGACTCTGTGGGCAGATAGAGGCCGCACTGACAGATGTTCTCACCAGATTGTGGTCCCTGGATTTATATTCTGCTGAGAAGTGAGATGTGCGGTTTGGTACCAGCAGCAGAGAAACAGGAAGCTGTGTTACCTGAGAATGAAACAGCAGGCGTCAGTTTCATGTTATCACAGTGAACAGTCTTCCTGCCTGTGATGGTGAACTCACTCTGACAGCATCAAGAACAACCACACAGATTGCTGCTGGTCTCAGCATTACATTCACCTCCATTCCCATTCCCTTTAAAAGGTTAGAGTACTTGTGTAAAAACACATTAACCGAAGGGGAGATGGATAGAGGGTTGTCACTGGGGGAGAAGAAGGGGCATTAATACAACAATTTCGCTAACAGAAGTTTGAAGTAAGTTGATGTCTCTGTGAGTGAGAGACTGAGAGAGAGAGACAGAGAGACAGACAGACAGACAAAGAGAGAGATAGAGAGGGAGAGAGAGATTAATCTTTAAAGACATAAAGTGCCTTCAACAAAAAAAAATTTCAACGTTAGGTGCCAGACCCGACTGCTGTGTACCTGTGTATGGGAGTTAAGTCTGAGAGAGAGAAGCGGGATCAACAGAGAAAGCGAGGTGTGCTGATATGTAAGTAATTTGAAACATATATTTGCCTTTGCAAGGGAATGAACAGCTTGATATTACTGTCACGATAACTCAAGAACATTAAATTTTGACTGTAGCATAGGATCTGGAAGGTAATCGCAACACAATGTCGTCATGTGCTGAAAATAATTGCAATTATTTGTACCACCATTTTGTAAAAAATGAAAAATGATGTGTTCCAGACCAACGGACCGCCATAGACATACAGACACACACACACTTACACACACACTTTACAGACTCTGTCTCTCTCAATCATTGGCCACAGCAAAAGCAAACAGAATCCCTTCAGCAAAAAGGGTGAAAGACAATTGGCACCATTAAAGAAAACAGTGAGTAATTGTCACAGATAAACACAAGTATGAATTAGTGATATCTACCACAATGGAGTTTGTGACTGTGCTGTGTGATGTGGAATTCAATATGGCTCCTTTATTCCTCTTCTTCTCTCTGTTGATGAAGTGAATGGCACATGACTCACTCCAAACTTTCAGCAAAATATTACACACATATCACCGGAGCAATCACACCAACACCATAGGGCAGCACGGTAGCACACGTGGCTAGAACTGTGGCTTCACACCGCCAGGGCCCAAGGTTCGATTCCCCGCTGGGTCACTGTCAATGCCATGTCTGTGTGGGTTTCCTCCGGATGCTCTGGTTTCCTCCCACAGTCCAAAGACGTGCAGGTTAGGTGGATTGGCCATGCTAAATTGCCCTTAGTGTCCGAAAAAAGGTTAGGAGAGGTTATTGGGTTATGGGGATAGAGTGAAAGTGAGGGCTTAAGTGGGTCAGTGCAGATTCGATGGGCCGAATAACCTCCTTCTGCACTTTATGTTTTATGTAAATAGTTATTCATTATGCTTTTGTAAGTGAATTACACCTGAGAGAGAAAAGGGAGAATTAATCTACGTGCAGTCTGAAACAAAGAGATGAGAACAGATCGGCAGTAATTTGAAAGTTGTATTTGCTTTTGCAAGGAACGTCCACAACCCCTAATAGTTATTGACACGACAAAATGGATTCTTTAAAAACAGAAGTGACTGCCCCTTTTCACGCCCCCAAGGCAGTGGCGCAGTGGTAGTGTCGCCGGACTAATAACCCAGAGACACAGAGTCAAGCTCTGCGGACCCGGGCTCCCACCACGGCAGGTGGTGACAGTTAAATCAAGAAAAATCTGGAATTAAAAGCTGACCACGAAACCATTATCGATGGGAGTAAAAACCCATCTAGTTTATTGATGTCCTTTAAGGAAGGACATCTGTCACGTTTAACGATTCTGCCTCACGCTATATGGCTTCAACTATGTTGTCGCTGGACTAGTAATTCAGAGACCCAGAGTCAAATTGGCAGGTGGTGAAACTTGAATCCAGAAAATTCAGGAATTTAAAATCTGATGCTGACAATCAAACCATTGTCGATTGTAGTGCAAATCCATCTGGTTCACTGATGTCCTTTAGGGAAGGAAACCTGTTGCCCTTAACTAGACTGTCCTCCATATGACTCCACATCCACAGCAATGTGGGTGACTCTTAAATGCCCCCCGGGATGGGCAGTTGCTGCCGGCCCAACCACCGACTCACACATCGCATGAACGAATAAAACATATTTAGAGTTTTGAAAATGAAAATCCACCCATCTTTTTCTTTCTTTCTTTCTTGCTTTCTTTCTTTCTTGCTTGCTTTTTATCCTTCCTTCTTTCTGTCCATCTACCTTTCTTTCTTGCTTGCTTTCTTTTTATCCATCTATCTATCTATCTATCTAGAGGACATCCGGTTGCGGCTATGCGGAGCTAAGTCGCACATTCGGCGGCTCCCGCAAAAACAAACTTTGGGGCTCTTTTCAGGGCCCCCACAGGCACTTTTTTGACTTTTCCCGGTGTGGGAAGGAGTTAATAATAGCTCCCCGTCAGTATATGGCTTCTACTAGGAACGGGGCGACAAGAAAGGTGGTGGTGGGCCCCTGGGGCTGGAAGGGGCCCATAGAATGCTGGCGAGGAGGCCCAAGGCTAACGAGCCTCCGCGAGCGGTGCTGGTGCGGTTCCATCGGTTCGTCGATCGGGAGTGTCTGCTCAGGTGGGCCAAGAAGGAGAGGAGCAGCAGGTGGGAGAATGCGGAGGTTCGGATATAGCAGGACTGGAGTGCGGAGGTGGCGAAGAGGAGGGCCGGGTACAATCGAGCGAAGGCGGTGCTGCACAGGAAGGGGGTGAAATTTGGCATGTTGCAGCCGGCGCGACTGTGGGTTACCTACAAGGACCGCACCATTATTTTGAGTCTCCGGAGGAGGCATGGGCCTTTGTTCAGGCCAAGAAGTTGGACACAGATTGAGGGTCGGGATGGGCGATTGGGGACTGCGGTTGATATGTTACGTTTATTCTTTTTTCGAGGGGGCGGGGGGCCTTTGCATTGCTCTGGGTTTCTTCTTTTTCTCAGATTTTCTCTTTCGGTCGGTGAGGGTGGTTGGGGCGGGTTGGGTACTGTTTTGGTCGGGTTGGTCGGGGGGGCTCTTGGAGGGGGGTAGGTAAACGGAACAGGGGTGGTGGATGGCGGTGAGATGGGGCCCCGCGGGGGAGGGGGAGGCCCGAGTCGGGGTTGAGGGGACCGGGCCTGTAAAAGGAGCTGCGTCAGAGGTGGCGGGGCCTGGTAGGTGGAAAGCGTGGGCTTTTACCCGCGCTGAAGACTGGAGGGGACGGGGCGGGGAAGCGAGGGTTGTTTCCCGCGCTTAGAATGGAAGGGGGAGGGGGATGGGGAACGGGAGAAGAGGGTGTGTCACACAATGGGAGGAGTCGAAGGAGAGGCGGGAGTGGCCGGGGTCAGCAGGAGTCAGCTGACTTGCGGAAGTGCAATGGGGGGAGTAAATCAGCTAGGATGGGTCCTAGTCGGGGGGGGGGGGTGGTTGGGGGGGAATCGAGTTGCTGCTGCTATGGTCAAGGAGGAGCTGAGGCGAGTGGGGGGGGGGGGTTGAGACGGGAGTATGTCACTGTGGGGAACGCGCCAGGTGTGGGGTGCGGGCGCATGGTTGGCCGAGGACGGGAGTCATGGCTAGTCGGCGGGGGAGGGGGGCGGGTAGCCCCAATCCGGCTGATAACCTGGAATGTAAGGGGTCTGAATGGGCCGATTAAGCGGGCCCGCGTGTTCGCGCACCTGAAGGGGCTCAAGGCGGATGTGGTTATGCTCCAGGAGGCTCACTTGAAGGTGGCAGACCAGGTAAGATTGAGGAAAGGCTGGGTAGGTCAGGTGTTTCACTCGGGGCTGAGTGCCAAAAATCGAGTGGTGGCGATCTTGGTGGGAAAGAAGGTGTCATTCGAGGCGTCGAGCATTGTGGCAGATAATGGCGGTAGGTACGTAATGGTAAGTGGTAAGTTGCAGGGGGAGAGGGTGGTACTGGTCAATGTGTAAGCCCTGAACTGGGACGATGCGGGTTTTATGCGGCGTATGTTGGGTCGGATCCCAGACTTGGAAGTGGGGGGGCCTGATAATGGGGGGAGACTTTAACACGGTGCTGGATCCGGCAGTGGATCGCTCCAGGTCTAGGATGGGTAGGAAGCCGGCGGCGGCCAGAGTGCTGAGGGGGTTTATGGACCAGATGGAGGGGTGGACCCTTGGAGATTTGCAAGGCCGGGGGCTAGGGAATTTTCATTCTTCTCACATGTCCATAAGGCTTATTCCCGAATCGACTTTTTCATTTTGAGTAGGGCGCTGATAGCGAGAGTAGAGGATACTGAGTATTCGGCAATAGCCATTTCGGACCACGCCCCGCATTGAGTGGACTTGGAGATGGGGGAGGAGAGGGACCAGCGCCCGCTGTGTCGCTTGGAGGTAGGGCTGTTGGCGGACGAGGAGGTGAGCGAGCGGGTTCGAGAAAGTATAGAGAGGTACTTGGAGACCAACGTCAACGGGGATGTCTGAGTGGGGATGATATGGAAGGGGCTGAAGGCGGTGGTGAGGGGAGAGCCCATCTCCATTAGGGCCCACAAGGAGCGGAGGGAGAGGGGGGAGAGGGAAAGGCTGGTGGGGGAGATGGTGAGGGTAGACAGGAGGTATGCGGAGGAGCCCGAGGAAGGATTGTTGAGGAAGAGGCGTAGCCTCCAGGCCGAATTAGACCTGGTGACCACCAGGAAGGCGGAGGTGCAGTGGAGGAAGGCATGGAGTATGGAGAAAATGCAAGCCGGATGCTTGCGCATCAGCTTCGGAAGCGGGATGCAGCTAGGGAGCTCAGGGTAGTTAAGGACAAGGGAGGGAGTGTGGTGCAGAGTGGGTTTTGGCATCAATGGGGTCTTCAGGGACTTTTACGAGGAATTGTACCGATCCGAGCCCCCATGGGAGGAGGGAGGGATGGGCCGCTTGCTGGACCAATTGAGTTTCCAAAGGTGGAAGAGGGACTGGTGGTGGGATTGGGGGCCCCGATTGGGCTGGAGGAGCTGATCAAAGGGATAGGAAGCATGCAGGCGGGGAAGGCACCGGGGCCGGACGGTTTCCCGGTCGAATTCTATAAAAAATGTATGGCTCTGTTGGACCCGCTCAGGACCTTCAATGAGGCAAGAGAGGGGGGGGGGGGCTTTGCCCCCGACGATGTGCCGGGCACTGATCTCCTTGATCCTGAAGCGGGACAAGGATCCCCTGCAATGTGGGTCATACAGATCGATTTCCTTGCTAAATGTAGATGCCAAGGTGCTGGCGAAGGTCTTAGCCATGAGGATTGAGGATTCTGTGCCATAGGTCATCCATGAAGACCAGACGGGGTTTGTGAAGGGGAGGCAGTTGAACGCGAATGTGCGGAGGCTTTTGAACGTTATCATGATGCCGGCGAGGGAGGGGGAGGTGGAGATGGTGGTGGCGATGGATGCTGAGAAAGCCTTCGATAGGGTGGGAGTACCTGTGGGAGGTGCTGATGAGATTCGGGTTTGGGGAGGGGTTTGTCAGGTGGGTCAGGCTGTTGTATGAGGTCCCGATGGCGAGTGTGGCCACAAACAGGAGGAGGTCCGAGTGCTTTCTGTTGCACCGAGGGACGAGACAGGGGTGTCCCCTATTCCCCCTGCTCTTTGCACTGGCGATTGAACTCCTGGGTATGACACTGAGGGAGTCAAGGGACTGGAGGGGGTTGGTGCAGGGTGGGGAGGAGCATAGGGAGTCACTTTATGCGGACGACCTGCTGCTGTATGTGGCGGACCCGGTGGGAGGAATGCCGGAGGTAAGGAGGATTCTTAGGGAGTTCGGGGACTTTTCGGGGTACAAGTTCAACATGGGGAAGAGCGAGCTGTTTGTAGCTCATCCAGGGGACAGGAGAGGGGAATTGGCGAGCTCCCACTAAAAAGGGTGGAGAGGAGATTCAGGTATTTGGGGGTCCAGGTGGCTAGGAGCTGGGGGCCCCTGCATAGACTTAATTTTACAAGACCGGTGGAGCAAATGGAGGAGGAGTTCAAGAGGTGGGATGCGTTGCCGCTGTCCTTGGCGGGTAGGGTTCAGTCAATCAAAATGACGGTGCTCCCAAGGTTTTTGTTCCCCGTGTTTATCCCGAAGGCTTTTTTCAGGCGGGTTAATAGGAGTATACTGGGGTTTGTGTGGGCGCGAGGGACTCTGAGGGTGAGAAGGATGTTCCTGGAGCGGAGTAGAGATAGGGGGGGACTGGCGCTGCCCAATCGCTGTGGGTACTACTGGGCCGCCAATGCGATGATGGTGCGCAAGTGGGTGATGGAAGGGGATGGGGCTGCATGGGAGGGGCTGGAGACGGCGCCTTGTGTGGGTACGAGTCTGGGAGCGCTGCTGCCGCTCCCTCCAAGGAGGTATACCACGAGCCCGGTGGTGGCGGCTGCCCTCAAAATGTGGGTCAGTGGAGACGGCACAGGGGGGGATGTTGAGGCCTCGGCATGGACCCGAATACGGGGCAACCACCGGTTCACCCCAGGAAGAACAGATGGAGAGTTTTTGGGGTGGCACAGGACAGGGACACGTAAGTTGGGGGACCTGTTTGTGGACGGGAAGTTTGCGAGTCTGGGTGAGCTGGAGGAGAAGTACGGGCTCGCCCCTGGGAACACCTTCAGGTACTTACAGGCAAGGGCGTTTGCCAAGCAGCAGATGGTGGAATTCCCGCGGCTACTGCCACACACAGTGCAGGACAGGGTGCTCTCGGGGGGGGGGGGGGGGAAGTGGGGAAGATCTCGGAAACTTATCAGGTGATGCAGGAGGAGGAGGAGGCCTCGGTGGTGGAGGCAATAGGTAAGTGGGAGGAGGAGTTGGGAGAGGAGATTGAGGAAGGGTCGTGGGCAGATGCCCTGGGGAGGGTGAACTCTTCCTCATCATGCGCGAGGCTCAGCCTCATACAGTTTAAGGCGCTGCACAGGGCACACATGACCGGGACAAGGATGAGCTGGTTTTTGCGGGGTGAGGATAGGTATGTTAGGTGCTCAGGGAGCCCAGCAAATCACACCCATATGTTCTGGGCATGCCCAGCGCTGGAGGAATTTTGGAAGGGCGTAGCGAGGACGGTGTCGAGGGTAGTAGGATCCAGGGTCAAACCGGGCTGGGGGCTCACAATATTTGGGGTGGCAGAGGAGCCGGGAGTGCAGGAGGCGAAAGAGGCCGGTATTCAGGACTTTGCATCCCTCGTAGCCCGGCAAAGGATTCTTCTTCAGTGGAAGGATGTGAGGCCCCCAAGCGTGGAATCCTGGATCAGCGATATGGCGGCGTTCATTAAATTGGAGAGGGTGACATTCGCCTTCAGAGGGTCGCTACAAGGGTTCTTTAGGCGGTGGCAACCGTTCGTTGACTTTCTGGCAGAACGATAGACATTGGTCAATAGCAGCAGCAGCTCGGAGAGTGGGGTGGGGGGGGGGGGTTTACTTGATTACTGTTTTTGTTATTTACACCGAAGGGTCTGAGGGGTTGTATATACCAGTTGTGTAAGTTGGGGTGTTAATGTTAATTTATTATTTATGTACAGGGGGAGGGGGGTGTGGAGGGTTGCTTCTCTGGACTGTGTTTTGTCCTTAACCCTGTTGGGTTCTTTTTTTTCTCATTTAGTTATTGATATTTTATGAAAACGTTTAATAAATTTTAAAAAAAATCTATCTTTCTATCTATCTATCTATCTATCTATCTATCTATCTATCTACCTCTCTATCTATCTATCTATCTATCTATCTACCTACCTACCTATCTATCTATCTAGCTACCTACCTACTAACTATCCATCCATCTATCCATCTATCTATCCACCTATCTATCTATCTAGATACCGACCTATCTATCTAACTATCTACCTACCTACCAACTATCTATCTATCTTTCTATCTGTCCATCTATCTATCTATCTATCTATCTATTAGACAACCGTTATTTCTTTCATCCATTTGCGCGATATGGCATCGCTGGTTGGGTCAGGAATTATGGCCCATTCCTAGTTGCCATTCAGAATGTGGTGGTGAGCTGACTTCTTGACTTGCTGCAGTCCCTGACATGCAGTTACACCCGTACTGCTATTAGCGAGAGAATTTCAGTATTTTTACCCAGCCACAATGAAGGAATGACGATATATTTCCGAGTCAAGATGGTGAATGACTTGGAGAGGAACCTCCAGGTGTTCCAAGGTATCTGCTGCTCTTGTCCTTGTTGATGCTTGTTACCGTGGGGTATGGTAGGTGCTGATTATGGAACCTTGATTTGTTCCTACAGTAAATTGTGTGGATGGCACCAGTCAAGCGGACTGCTTTGTCCAGGATGGTGTAAAGCTTCTTGAGGTTTGTTGAAGCTGCACTCTAGACACGTGGAGAATATTCCATTACACTCCTGAATTTTGCTTTGCAGACGATGGACAGGCTTTGGGCAATCAGGAAGTCAGTTACTCGCTCCAGGATTCCTAAACGTTGGACTGCTCTGGCAACCACGTTATTCGTCTGACTCGTCCAGTTTCCGGTCAATGATAACTCCCAGAGGGCAGCACGGTGGCGCAGTGGGTTAGCCCTGCTGCCTCATGGCGCCGAGCTCTCAGGTTCGATCCCGGCTCTGGGTCACTGTCGGTGTGGAGTTTGCACATTCTCCCCGTGTATGCGTGGATTTCGCCCCCACAACCCAAAGATGTCCAGGCTAGGTGGATTAGCCTCAATAAATTGCCCCTTAATTGGAAAAAATGAATTGGGTACTCTAAATTTAAAAAAAAAAAATGATGACTCCCAGGATTTTGATAGTGCGGTAACCAATGAAAAAACATCAGGTACATTATGCTGTGGGGTAGGACTGTTTGTAATATAAAATGAGACACAGAAGACTTCAGACGTGAATGAAACGGAACCTGACACAATAATATCATGGTGTGGAGATGCCGGCGTTGGACTGGGGTGAGCACAGTCTTACAACACCAGGTTAAAGTCCAACAGGTTTGTTTCGATGTCACTAGCTTTCAGAGCGCTGCTCCTTCCTCAGGTGAATGAAGAGGTATGTTCCAGAAACATATATATAGACAGATTCAAAGATGCCAGACAATGCTTGGAATACGAGCATTAGCAGGTGATTAACTCTTTACAGATCCAGACACTGGGTAACCCCAGGTTAAAGAGGTGTGAATTGTGTCAAGCCAGGACAGTTGGTAGGATTTCGCAGGCCAGATGGTGGGGGATGATTATCTATCTAGAACCGGGATCTGGGATTCATGTCGCATTACATTCATCCCCCACCATCTGGCCTTCACCCTCGGGGTCTTATTTGCCCGCACGAATCCCATAAAGATCCTGTTCACCCGTTTGAAAAAGGCCTTGGGGATCAAAATGGGAAGGAACTGGAACACAAAGTGAAACCTCGGAAGGACCGTCATTTTGATCGACTGCACTCTACCCGCTAGTGACAGTGGCAGCATATCCCATCTTTTAAAATCCTCCTCCATCTGCTCCACGAACCGCGTCAAATTGAGCTTGTGCAGGGCCCCCCAACTCCTAGCTACCTGGATCCCCAGGTACCGAAAGCTCCTTTCCGCCCTCTTCAGTGGTAGCTCGTCTATCCCCCTTCCTGGTCCCCTGGATGCACCACAAAGAGCTCACTCTTCCCTACGTTGAGTTTATACCTCGAAAAGTCCCCAAACTCCCTAAGGATCCGCGTGACCTCCGCCATCCCCTCCACTGGGTCCGCAACATACAACAACATGTCATCAGCATACAACAACACCCGGTGTTCCTCTCCCCCCGAACCAATCCCCTCCATTTCCTGGACTCCCTCAGTGCCATGGCCAGCGGCTCAATTGCCAGTGCAAACAACAAGGGGGATTTGGGACACCCCTGCCGCGTCCCCTGGTACAGTCGAAATTCATTCGACCTCCGCCGGTTCGTAGCCACACTCACCACAGAGGCTCGATATAGTAGCCTGGCCCAACTTATGAACCACTCCCCGAAACGAAACCTCTGCAACACGACCCAAAGATGCTCCCACTCCACCTGATCAAAGGCCTTCTCCGCGTCCATAGCTGCCACTACCTCTGCTTCCCCCTCCACCGAGGGCATCATAATCACATTGAGGAGCCTCCGCATATTAGTATTCAGCTACCTACCCTTCACAAATCCCGTCTGGTCCTCATGAATCACCTCCAGGACACAGTCCTCAATTCTCGTAGCCAGAACCTTCGCCAGCAACTTAGCATCAACATTGAGGAGCGAGGTTGGTCTATATGACCCACATTGCAATGGATCCTTGTCCCGCTTCAAAATCAAAGAAATCAGCACCCTGGACATTGTCGGTGGCAGGGTCCCCATCTCCCTCACCTCATTAAAAGTTCTCACTAGCAACGGGTCCAGCAGGTCCACGTATTTCCTGCAGAATGCAACCGGGAAACCCTCCGGCCCCGGGGCCTTCCCCGCCTGCATGCTCCCCAATTACTTAACCAGCTCCTCCAGCCCAATCGGCGCCCCCAGCCTGACCACCTGCTCCTCCTCCACTCTCGGGAACCTCAGCTGATCTAGGAACCATCAAATCCCCTCCTCCCCCGACGGGGGCTCAGATCTGTACAGATCCCCATAGAAGTCCCTAAATACCTTGTTTATTCTCACTGCACTCCGCACCATATTCCCCCCTCTATCCCGAACTCCACTAATCTCCCTCGCTGCCTCCATCTTACGAAGCTGATGTGCCAGCATCCGACTCGCCTTCTCCCCATACTCATACGCCGCCCCTTGCGCTTTCCTCCACTGTGTCTCTGCTTTCCCCGTAGTCATCAGGTCGAATTCCGTCTGGAGGTTCTGTCACTCCCTAAGTGGCCCCTCCTCGGGGGCCGATGCATAGCTCCTGTCCCCCCTTAAAATCTCCCCCACCAACCTCTCCCTCTCCCTCCTCTCTCTCTTCTCCCTGTGGGCCCTAATGGAGATTAGCTCTCCCCTGACCACCACCTTCAACGCCTCCCAGACTACCCTCAGCTGCACCTCCCCATAGTCGTTGGCCTCCAAGAGTCTTTCAATACACCCCCGAACCCGCCCGCACCCCCTCCCTCATCTGCCAACATTCCCACATTGAGGCGCCACAACGGACGCTGGTCCCTCTCCTCTCCCAACTCCAGTTCCACCCAATGCGGGGCATGATCCAAGATGGCTATTGCCGAATATTCCGTTCCCTCCACTTTTGGGATTAGCGCCCTACTGAAGATGAAGAAATCTATCCGGGAGTAGGCTTTATGGACGTGGGAAAAAAAGGAAAATTCCCTGGCAAACCTCCATGGATCCACTCCCCCATCTGGTCTATAAACCCCCTGAGCACCTTGGCCGCAGCCGGCCTCTTACAAGTCCTGAAATTAGAACAGTCCAGTGCTGGGTCCAGCACTGTGTTGAAGTCCCCCCCCCGCCCCCCCCGCCCCCCCCCCCCCCCCCATTAACAAGCTTCCTACTTCCAGATCCGGAATCCGACCCAGCATGCGTTCCATAAATCCGGCATCATCCCAATTCGGGGCATATACGTTCACCAGTACCACCTGCATCACCTGCAACGTACCACTCACCATCACATATCGACCTCCATTATCCACCACAAAATTCAGTGCCTCGAACGACACCCGTTTCCCCACCAGTATTGCAACCCCTCTGTTCTTCGCATCCCGCCCTGAATGAAAGACCTGCCGTACCCATCCCTTTCTCAGCCTAACCTGATCTGCCACCTTCAGATGTGTCTCCTGGACCATAACCACGTCTGCCTTCAGTCCCTTTAAGTGCATGAACACCCGGGCCCTCTTGACCGGCCCACTCAGGCCCCTCACATTCAAAGTTATCAGCCGGATCAGGGGGCTACTCGCCCCCACCCCCCTGCCCCCTCCGCCGACTAGCCATCTTCTTTTTTAGGCCAGCCAGGTGCCCACGCCTCTCGCACCCTCCAGGCCCCCAGGCGGCGGACCCCCACCCCAACTACCTCTCCTCCCTCCAGCTCCCCTTTGGCCAATGTAGCAGCAACCCAGTTCACCCCCCCCCCCAACTCTCCCACCCCCCACCCCCCCCCCCCCCCCCCCCCGCTAAATCCTCATATAGCCATTTTGCTCCCCACATGACTCTCCCGGAAGTCAGCTGACTCCTGCTGACCCCGGCCTCTCCCGCCAATCCATCGACCCCCCAGGGTGAGAATCCCCCCCACCTCCCCTTGGCAATCAGTGTGTGCTCCTCTCCAGCACATCCCTTCCCCCCGGCCCCGCCCCGTTCCTTCCCTAGCACGGAAAAAGCCCGTGCTTTCCATCTGAGCCGGCCCAGCCCCCTCTGGCGCAGCTCCTTTTTGCAGCCTTACCCCAACTCCCCATCCCTGGGCCTCCACCCCCCCCCTCTTCCTCTGCGGGGCCCTGCCTCTCCAACACCAACGCCCACACTCTCACACCGCCCCCACATCAAATCCATTCACCCACCCCACCCAGCACCAAAACAAAAAGAACATTTCCAAAACGCAGTAAACACTGTAAGCACCCCCCCCACCCCCACCCCCCCCCCCCCCCGTGACAAACCCTCAGTTCGAGTCCAACTTTTCAGACTGGATAAAGTTCCACGCCTCATCAGGCATCTCAAAATAGTGGTGCCGATCTTGGAACGTGACCCACAATCGCGCTGGCTGCAGCATACCGAACTTCACCCCCTTCCAATGGAGAACTGCCTTAGCCCGGTTGAAACCTGCCCTCTTCTTAACCACCTCCGCACTCCAGTCCTGGTAAATTCGGATCTCTGTGTTCTCCCACCTGCTGCTCCGTTCTTTTTTGGCCCATCTCAGGACGCACTCTCTGTCCATAAAGCGGTGGAACCTCACCACTACAGCCCTTGGCCGCTCGTTGGCTTTGGGTCTCCTTGCCAGGACCCGATGAGCCCCATCCAGCTCCAGGGGCCTCGGGAAACCTCCTGCACCCATAAGTGAATTGATCATCATGAACAGATATGCCCCGGCATCCGACCCCTCCACTCCTTCAGGGAGACCCAGAATCCGAAGATTCTTCCTCCTCGACCTATTCTCCAGGTCAAAGAACAACAAAGAACAAAGAAATGTACAGCACAGGAACAGGCCCTTCGGCCCTCCAAGCCCGTGCCGACCATACTGCCCGACTAAGCTACAATCTTCTACCCTTCCTGGGTCCGTATCCTTCTATTCCCATCCTATTCATATATTTGTCAAGATGCCCCTTAAATGTCCCTATCGTCCCTGCCTCCACTACCTCCTCTGGTAGTGAGTTCCAGGCACCCACTACCCTCTGCGTAAAAAACTTGCCTCGTACATCTACTCTAAACTTTGCCCCTCTCACCTTAAACCTATGCCCCCTAGTAATTGACCCCTCTACCCTGGGGAAAAGCCTCTGACTATCCACTCTGTCTATGCCCCTCATAATTTTGTATACCTCTATCAGGTCGCCCCTCAACCTCCTTCGTTCCAGTGAGAACAAACCGAGTTTATTCAATCGCTCCTCATAGCTTATGCCCTCCATACCAGGCAACATTCTGGTAAATCTCTTCTGCACCCTCTCTAAAGCCTCCACATCCTTCTGGTAGTGTGGCGACCAGAATTGAACACTATACTCCAAGTGTGGCCTAACTAAGGTCCTCAAATTTTTCCTGCCACCTCTTGTGCAGCGCCTCATGCGCCTCCACCTTCACCACCAGGCCCAAGATCTCGTCCTCATTTTCCAAGGCTTTTTGCCGCACCTCCCGGATCGCCGCCCCTTGGGCCTTCTGGGTCTCCACCAGCTTCTCAATCGACGCCTTCATTGGCGCCAGCATTTCTGCCTTCAGCTCCACAAAGCAGCATTTGAGGAACTCCTGCTGTTCCTGCGACCACTGCGCCCACGCTGCTTGGTCTCCACCCGCCGCCATCTTGTTTCTCCTCCCTCGTACTTTCCGCTGCACGAGAATCACTTTCTTAACCGCTCCACTCCTGGTCCAATCCACACAGTGCCGGGGGAACCTTACTGTCACCTTCCCACACTGGGAGCCGTCGAACAATTGCCGTTGGGGCCCCTCTAAAGAGCCCGAAAGTCCGTTCCTGGCGGGAGCTGCCAAACGTGTGACCTACCTCGGCATAGCCGCAAGCGGAAGTCGCTCAGTGAATTTCGGAACGTGACTGCACCTATTGGTTAAAGTAGAAAACACAGGCAGCATGTGGCACTGTGGTTAGCACTGCTGCCTACGGCACTGAGGACTCGGGTTCGAATCCTGGCCCTGAGTCACTGTCCATGTGAAATTTGCACATTCTCCCCATGTCTGAGTGGGTTTCATCCCCACAATCCAAAGATGTGCAGGGTATGTGGATTGGCCACACTAACTTGCCCCTTAATTGAAAAAATAATAATAATTGGATACTCTAAATTTATTTTAAAAAGTAGTAAACACAATCTCTTGCAGTCATAACTGAGAAAGGATGAATTGTAGTTTGTATAGAAACATGGTCCTTCTTATTCAAAGGTTTAACTGCAGATAGCATTACACACACAGATACAAAGGTAAAACGAAACATGGCCAGTACAATCATTACAAAGACAAGACCTAGGGTAACAAATGATGTTACACGGTTAAGTACAATGATAATTGAAGCAGGGCTCAGTGTAATACTGTGGAACACACTGTGTCATAAAATATAACTAAAGACGTAGTTTAACTACAGTAAAAACTCAAGTAGAGTAAATTACAGGGGGCACATGATCTAGTGCCTTAATAACTGTTATAATATCAAAAGATATAAACTCTGAGAGGGTATAATTTAGAGAGAAGTGAGAAGGGACCTATTTTATTTCAAACCGAGATATGGGGGAGCGGGTTAATAAATGAAATGCAACCCATTGCACTCTTAATAATGGCATTGTCTCGCACAGTAATAACGAAAACAATCTGTAGCGCAACATTTACAGGCACAGAACTGGCATTAAATAAACAGAGCCGGAGGTGTACAGGAATTACTAAAACTGGGGGTTGATTCATACAAGTGGAGACAGTGTAGTGCAGTGTATGCCGACAAACCGGGATTCATTACAACTGGGAAAGTGTTCTAATGCATGGTTACGATTGCAGGGTGTATATTCATAAAAACTGAGACAGGGTGTGCAGCAATGATTAATGGAGGGAAGTCCAGAATAAGGGGCACAGTCTAAGGATATCGGGCATACCATTTAGGACTGAGATGGGGAGAAATTCTCGATCACAGGAAGCAGTTGAGGCCAAAACAGTGTATGGTTACAAGAAGGAATTATATATAGCTCTTGTAGCTATATGGATCATAGGATATGGAGGGAAAGCGAGAACAGTATGTTGAGTTGGATGATCAGCCATGTGATCATAATGAATAGAAGAGGAGGCCGAATGGCCTACTCTCGCATCTATTGATTATGCTTCTATGTTTCTATGTAATGCCACAAATCCTAAAATGTATCTAAACTGAAACAGGGACTAGTGCAGTAATTCCTCATACAGAGTCGACATTAATTTGAACTGAGACAGGGCCAAGGTCAGTGATTACTGATGCGGGAAGGGGGTCTACATTAAGGTAGATTTAGACATGTGTATAATGCACTAATTGCTGATACAGGGTCTAGATTAATGTAAACTGAGTCAGAACCGGGTTCAGTGATTACGGATGGCGGGGGAGGGAGGGGGGGGGGGGGGCGCGGGGTTCTAGATTAATGTAAATTTAGACAGGGGTCTAATGCACTAATTGCTAATGCAGGGTCGAGATTGATACAAAGTGAGTCATATTCTATGTGGTAATTAATGCGACAGGGTCTAGATTACCGAAACCCGAGATAAGGTCTAATGCAGTGATTACTGATTCCCGGTATAGATTCGCACAATACGAGACATGGTCGATTGAAGGGTCGGCCCAAGATTAACGTTGATCAATATAGGGCTGAGTGTTATGCTCAGCCTTACAGGGTTGAGATTATATATATGAAGACATATGTTGTCTTTTTCTGTGTGTTTGTGTGTGTGTGGACATTTTCACACCAAACTCCTGTACAAACACACAAATAATTCCTGTGTTTTATACAACAATTAAAGGGACGGAGTATGGGGAACTTAACTCTCTACATAACCCCGCGTTTTTCCTGCCCTGCACGTATCTGATGGTGCGGCAAAGAGGAAGCTTTACTATGTTCCTTACATGTGCTTTACCTGTCCTTCACATGTTAGATAGCGGATGTTGCGAAGAGTGCTTTCCTCTGTACTGTACCTGTCCTCGTGCTTGAGGGGAGACTGTCAAGGACAGTTTGCTCGGTAACGAAATCTTTACTGTTGGTGCCCTGGGAGTGTCTAATGGGACAGGTTTCAGGAAGCGTTATTTTTGATCGAATCCTGTGATGTATTTGGCCTGAGAGTGTTTGCTGGTTCAGTGTGCAGGAAGCTTTGCTCTGTATACAACCGCGTGCTGCACCTGACGTGCGAGAATTTGACACGATATTTTAGACAAGCAGAGCGTTAGTAAATCTGCCCTTGGAATTTTGATGGGCGCAGGAAATGGAGAAGTCTGGGACCATTGTCTTCATGTCCGTGTCATATTTGAAAAGTGAGCAAAATTGATGTTCATGCGATTAACTGGGCAGTGGAAGAATATGTACAAAAGTGGCAGTATCCAACTTTGGGCACAGCAGAAAAGAGGACAAGGTGAGAAGGGTCAACGCAGGACAGAGGGTGTTGTACCTAAATGTGTGCATCATATGGAACAAGGTAAATGAACTCATTGCGCACATTGAAATTAGCTGGTACAGTGTTGTGGACATCACAGAGACGTGGCTGCGAGGGGATCAGGGCTGGGATCTAAATATACAAGGATAGGTGACCAAACGAAAGGATAGGGAGACGGGCAGAAGGAGCAGGTTGCATTGTTAGTGTGGAATGAAATTAACTCAATAGCAAGAAGCAATATAGGGTCAGAAAGTATAGAATCTCTGTGGGTGGAGTTGAGGAATCGCAAAGGAAAAAATACCCTGATGGGTGTTATGTACAGGTCCCCGAGCAGTAATCAGAATGTGGGGCAGAAAATAAATCAGGAGACAGAAAATGCATGTAAGAAAGGCAATATTACAATCATCATGGGGGACTTCAATATGCAGTTGGATTGGGGAAAATCAGGTTGGTAGCGGATCCCAAGGAAAGGAATTTTTGGAATGCGAAATAGATGGTTTTTTGGAGTAGCTTGAGACAGAGCCTACTAGGGAACAAGGAATTCTGGATTTGGCATTATGTAATGAGGTGGATTTTATTAGGGAACTTAAGGTGAAGGAACCTTTCGGGACAGTGCCCACAATATGATAGAATCTACCCTCCGGTTTGAGAGGGAGAAGTTGGAATCAGATGATTAAAGGTAACTACGAAGTTATGAGGGAGGAGCTGACCAGAGTTGATTGGAAAATGAGCCAAGCAGGGAAGACAGTTGAACAGTAATGAGAGGAGTTTGGGGGGATTATTAGCAAGGACAACATAAATTAATCCTAAAGCGGAGGAAACATGGCTGACGAGGGAAGTCAATGACAGCATGAAAGCAAACGAAAAAGCATGCAATGTGGCGAAGATTATTGGGAAGCCAGAGGATTGGGAAGCTTTTCAAAGCAAGCAGAGGACAACTAAAAATCAATAAGGGGGGTGCGGAGATTAAATATGAGTGTAAGATGGCTAATAATATTGCTGAGAGATTTTTTCCGATACATAAAAGCTAGAAGCGAGGCAAGAATGGACGACTGAGGCTGCAGATGTAGTAATAGGGAACAAAGAAATGTCAGGGGAACTGAATAGGTACTTTGCATTTTTCTTTACAGTAGAAGACACCAGTGGGATACCAGATCTTCAGCAGTCAGGGGACAGGGGTGAATGAAGGGGCCATCACTAAAGAAAAGGTGCTGGGGAAACTGAAAGGTCTGAAAGTGGATAATTCACACTCACCGGATGGACTACTGCCCAGGGTTCTAAAATAGATCGCTGAGGACATCGTGGAGGCATTGGCGGTAAACTCTCAGGATTAACTGGCGGTAGGGACGGTCCCAGAGGATTGGAAAATGGTAATGTAACACCCCTGTTTAAGAAGGGAGGGAGGCAGGAGACAGGATATTATAGGCTGGTTAGCTTGAGTTCGGTTGTTGGTAAGATTTTAGAGTCTATTATTAAGGATGAGAGTGAGGGAACCACTGTGGCACAGTGGTTAGCACTGCTGTATCACGGCACCAAGGACCCGTGTTCGATCCTGGCCCGGGTTACTGTCCGTGTGGAGTTTGCACATTGTCCCCATTTCTGTATGGGTCTCATCCCTATAAACCAAAGAGATGTGCAGGGTAGGTGAATTGGCCAAGCTAAATTGCCGCTCAATTGGAAAGAAAGAATTGATACTCTAAATTTATTATTTTTAAAAATTAGGGATGAGATTTCGGTGTATTGAGAAATGCATGATAAAATAGGATTGAGTCAGCATGGATTCTCCAATGGGAGATCATGCCTCACAAATCAATTAGAATTCTTTGATAGGTAACAAGGAAGTTCGACAAAGGAGGACCAGTGGACGTGATCAATTGGGATTTCCAAAGGGCCTTTGACAATATGATACAGGAGGCTGTTAAATAAGATACGAACCCATGGTGTTATGGGAAAGATACTGGCATGGAGAGAGGGTTGGATGATGACAGAAGGTAGAGAGTGTGGATACAGGGGTCTTTTTCAAGGAGGGTCAGTGTTAGAACCACAGCTATTCATAGTATGCATTAATGATCTGGATAAATGAACAGGGTGACATGGTAGCACAGTGGTTAGCACTGTTGCTTCACAGCGCCAGGGAACCTGTTTCAATTCCCGGCGTGGGTCACTGTCTGTGCGGAGTCTGCACGTTCCCCGCATGTCTGCGTGGGTTTCCTCCGGGTGCTCCGGTTTCCTCCCGCAAGTTCCGAAAGATGTCCTGTTAGGTGAATTGGACATTCTGAATTATCCCTCAGTGTACCCGAACAGGCGCTGTACTATGGCGACTAGAAGATTTTCACCATAACTTCATGTGTTAATGTAAGCCTACTTGTGACATTAATAAAGATTTTTATTTTTATTGAACTGAGGGCACTGTTGCTACGTTTTCAGATGATACAAAGGTATGTAGAGGGACAGGTTGTGTTGAGGAAGCAGGGAGGCTGCAGAAGGACCTGGACGCACTAAGAAAGTGGGCAAAGAACTGGCAGATGGAGTGCAACGTAGAAAAGCGTGGGATTGAGGTTGTGCACTTTGGTTGGAAAAATAGGGGCATAGACTATTTTTCAATTGGGAAAAGGCTCAGCAAATCAGAAGCACAAAGGGACTTAGGAGTTCTAGGTCAGGATTCTCTATGGTTTGCCAAAGAGTCATTGGACTCGAAACGTTAGCTCTTTTCTCTCCCTACAGATGCTGCGAGACCTGCTGAGATTTTCCAGCATTTTCTCTTTCGTTTCAGATTCCAGTCTCCGCAGTAATTTACTTTTAAATTCTTACGGTTAACATGGAGCTTCAATTGGCAGTTTTAAAGGAAAATGCATGTTAGCATTCATGTTGAGTGGGCTAGAAAACAAGGGCAGGGATGCACTTCTGATGTGTAAGGCTCGGGACACATCCCATTTGGAATATTGTGAGCAGTTTTGGTCCCCGTATCTAAGGAAGGATACTAAGAAGTTTTGCAACACCAGGTTAAAGTCCAACAGGTTTGTTTCGATGTCACTAGCTTTCGGAGCGCTGCTCCTTCCTCACCTGAACACAAGGGTAAATTCGTAATTCTGACCAAAACAGAGATTTCCATTAATATCATAGAATTTACAGTGCAGAAGGAGGCCATCCGGCCCATCGAGTCTGCACCGGCTCTTGGAAAGAGCACCCTACCCAAGGTCAACACCTCCACCCTATCTCCATAACCCTGTAACCCCACCCAACACTAAGGGCAATTTTGGACACTAAGGGCAATTTATCATGGCAAATCCACCTAACCTGCACATCTTTGGACTGTGGGAGGAAACCGGAGCACCCGGAGGAAACCCACGCAGACACGGGGAGGATGTGCAGACTCCGCACGGACAGTGACCCAGGCCGGAATCGAACCTGGGACCCTGGAGCTGTGAAGCAATTGTACTATCCACAATGCTACCGTGCTGCCCACGGTTAACGTTTGGAAATTGCAGTGCACCGGTGTTCCCATGTAGACATGTCCCTCAAGCCCAGTTCATTACTGGGACGTTGATAAGATATTCAACTCAATAATGCCCACATGATAGCAGAGCAAATACAAATGTCATACAACTGATTAACAAGAATTAACATAATCTCCAAATCAACAATGATTCTATTGTACAAACAAGCAAATATATACAATAATTTTAATATCGAGACAAACAACAGGAACATGGTCTGGTGTAATATGAACAGAGACAGGTCCTGGTGTGATGTAAAGAGACAAATTCCTGTGGAATATAAAAGAGGCCAAACTTAATGTAATATAATCCAATATATGGTTTTAGCGTTGTGTTAATTGAGTGTAGCACAAACAGAACAGTGTAGCATAGACAAGGGCAGGGTTTACTTAAATATAAATAAAGACAGGGTCTCATTCAACATGAGAAGAAACAGATTTGATGTAATACAGTGCATAGAAAATAGAGCAGGAGTGGACCATTCTGCCCTTCGAGCCTGCTCTGCTATTCATTCTGATCAGGGCTGATCATCCACCTCAGTAACCTGTTCCCACTTTCCCCCATATCATTTGGTCCCTACAGAATTTTGATCGCCAAGAGCTTTATCGAACTTCCTCTTGAAAACATACAATACTTTGGACATAACTTTGTTCTCTGGTAAAGGATACCACAGATTCACGACTCCCAGGGTGAAGATATTGCTCCTCATCTCAGTCCTAAATGGTTTACCCCGTGTCCTGAGACTATGACCCCTGGTTCTAGCTTCCCCCCCCCCCCCCCCATCGGGAACATCCTTTCTGCATCCGCCCTGTCTAATCCTGTTACAATTTGATAGCTTTATAATCAGAGGGGGAAATTAATATTTTAGAAAATAGTACCTGCTGATTTCTGACCCTCCTGCCAGTGAACGACGCTTCTTCCTAATTAATCAAACAAAATCCTTCAGAATTTTGTACAACTTTACCACGCCTGCCCAGAAACTGCTAGGTCCTTAAGAAAACAATCCCAGCTTCCAACCGCTCTGACCGTGCAGCTGATGCAGTGGGAAGATCAAGTTGTATATATGTTTCTGCCTTGCTTGTGTTCAGATGCTATTTTTGGAATTACTGACATTTTATATGGAGCCAGTGGAATTCCCATTCACCATTACCATCGTGTCAGAACAAGGCTAATAAAAGACCAGCCTCTGAAAATTAAATTAAAGAGTTTGAACTTTAAATACACTAAGCAATATTTCAGAATGTAATGTCAAAATGCAAACCATGATAGGTTAACAGTGTTCTTTTAGTAGAATCAATATCACCTCTCACAACAGGTTCTTGAGCCCATGATCCAGACCTGTGATCCAAAGCAGAAGGAGCGTTTTATGTTCAGTTGCTCCATCTTTTGGATGTGATGATATTACAATCTTAGGGGTGCTTCGCAATATTATTACTAGACTGGTAATCTGGAGACCTGAGCTATTACTCCAGAGGCAGGAGTACAAATTCCACCAGGGTATACTGCAATGATTTGAGCAGTTTTGGAATCCTTACCTAAGGATAGATATTTTGGAGGCAGTCCAGAGAAGGTTCATTTGGTTAATCTCGGGCATGGATGGATTTTCATGGGTAGCTAGAATTTCACAGCACAGAAAGGGGTCCTTCGGCCCATCGTTGCTGCGCCTGTCATCAAATAGAGAAGAATCCGGCCCTAGATGGTCTTGAACCACAGACCTTTCGGTTTACAGCCAAACACGTTGACCAATTGCACCACAGAGACTGACAGGAGGAGAGGTTAAGTAGTAAGGCCGACACGCATTGGAGTTTAGAAGAATGAGAGGCGAACTTACTGAGATATTTGGTATTCTCTGGGCGCTTGACAGTGTGGATGCTAGAGGCTGTTTCTGCTTGTGGGAGAGTCTAGGGCCATAGGGCACAATCTCAGAGGAAGGTGTCACTCATTTCAGACGAGGATGAAGAGGAATTTCTTCTCTCAGAGGGGAGTGATTCTATGGAATTCTTTCCACAGGGAATTGGAGAGGCCGGGTCAATAAATATGTTCAAGGCTGATACAGTCAGATTTTTCATCAGTAAGGTAATCAAGGGTTATGCGGATAAGGCGGAAACGTGGAATTGAGGATTTTATCAGATCAGCCACGATCTCATTGAATGCCAGATCAGATTCCATGGGCTGAAAGGCCAACTGAACATATAACATACAGTGCAGAAGGAGACCATTCGGCCCATCGAGTCTGCACCGACCCATAGTAAGACCTCACTTCCACCCTATCTCCGTAACCCAATAACCCCTCCTAACCTTTTTTGGACACTACGGACAATTTAGCATGGCCAATCCACCTAACCTGCACGTCTTTGGACTGTAGGAGGAAACCGGAGCACCCGGAGTAAACCCACGCAGACACGGGGAGAATGTGCAAACTCCGCACAGACAGTGACCCAGAGGGGAATCAGACCTGGGACCCTGGCGCTGTGAAGCCACAATGCTATCCACGTGTTCTACCATGAGATCCCTACTGCTGCTCCTCTCTCTTATGGTTTTATGGCACCTGGGGGAGCTTTCAATTAAATGAATTAATAAATCAGAAATAAAAATTGTCATGTCATTCATAATGCGCATGAAGTTATCGAAATTTCCCAAAGCTCAGCTGGTTCACCAACATCCTCCAGGAGAAGAAATCTTCCCTCCTTACCCTGTCTGGCCTATATCTGACTAGTTCAGCAGTGATGTGGTTGACGCTTATCTACCTCTGGTATTGCCGAACAAGCAAGTCAGCCGAAGAGAAGCTGCTACATAAAGTCAAATGTGAATTCAACCGTCCAATGTGCCCCTTATCTAAAAGGTGGTTCACATCCGGCTTCTCAGGATGGACAGTTAATGCTGACTTTGCCAGTGAAGGTCATAGGCCGAGAATGAATGTTAAAAACTGTGCAAAGTGCTGCAGATTCCGGAAATCTAAAACAAAAACAACAAAAAAGGCTGCTCAGCAGGTCAGTGAGCATCAGCAGAGAGAGAAACAGATTCACATTTCAGGTGGATTACCTCATTGACATAATTCTAAAGAGTAGAGCTGATTTTCCCGGTATCCTCGACCAATGTCCGTTCTTGAACATAAATCACAGATTAGCTGGTCACTTATCACATCTCAGTTTGTGGGAGCTTGCTGTGCACTAATTCCCTGCTCTGCTTCCAACATTACAGCAGTGACTAAATTCAGCAAAATATATCAGTGGGGTTTAAGGGCGTTGAGATGTCCTGAGGTCGGGTAAAGGGTTTTACAAAAGCAAGCTCTTTCCAAATGTTAACATTTTAAAATGCAAGTTGTAATATGTTGAAAGATCTGAGATTACTGTGACTATCGGTCACTCCTCTGCCTGATGTTTTAATTTATCTAGTTTAAATCGGTTACTATTTCAACCAAATTAACATTCAGTGGAATAACAGCCTGGTTAAAGATGCTTCATTAATTGAGGCATCAGAACTTTCAGAATGAATACTTAATTTAAATGTATTTTTTATTTCAATTAAGTAACATCTGTTCTAATGGATGTTTCTATACATTTTAACCAACTGTCAATATTCTTAAAATAAACCACTATTTGGAGTTGAAACTAATCAATGTGACTGTGTTTATCTCGTTTTGCTGACATGAACATTTCATTGTGACCAGTGAGGTGTTTATGTAAATAAACACAGAAATAGAAGTCTCAGATTAGATTGTGGACTGACAAAAACATAACAACTATTTCCCCACTGACACAGCACAGAAATAGAGACAAAGATGTAAATAGATCAACGGATTCCAGTAGTGATTGTTTTTGGATATTTGTTTCTTCATCAGTTATATGAGAAAAATACCATGATGAACTCCATGTTCAGAATTAGTAAAGATTCCCTCCAGTCTCGAAATATATTGACATGCGAAATGTGTTCGTAGAGTGTTCCTGCATCTTATATCTGTGCCTTTCTCCTAACTGGTTCTGTCGCATGTCTCTCCACAATGGGCCATTGCCTTTAATCGACATCATGAAGTCAACATGCGCCCAATATATTCTCTCTATACCCTGTATCTAACCTGAGCTGCACAGAGTGGTGAGGATTTGATGTGGCAGTGCCGAAGGATCTTTCCCTATATCTAACCAGGCTGACAGAGATAGATAGTTTCTTTATTAATAATGGGATCAGGGGTTATGGCGAGAAGGCAGGAGATAGGTGATCAGAAACATAACAGTCATGATTGAATCCGGGGCACACTCGATTGGCCGAATGGACGAATTCTGCTCCTGTGTCTTATGGTTTTATGGTAGGAAGACCATCTCTGGACAATCTTACAATAGATGGGCACCTGATTGCCATCGCAGATATGGCGGGTGAAGGGCATCTTTGTGTATTGTAAAGCTCTAACTCTCCATGACTCTATGACAAGGTCTAAAACGATTATCACTCATACAGGGTGGAGATTAACCTAAACTAATCCAATAATATTTTTGTCACAAGTAAGGTGACATTAACACTGCAATGAAGTTACTGTGAAGAAATCCTAGTCGCCACATTCCGGCGCCTGTTTGGGTACACAGACGGAGAATTCAGAATGTCCAAATTACCGAACAGCACATCTTTCGGGACTTGTGGGGGGAAACCGGGGCACCCGATGGAATCCCACGCAGACACGGGGAGAACGTGCACAGTTGGGACTCTGGCGCTGTGAAGCAACAGTGTGACTGCGATTGGATCTAGTGCAGTGATTACTGATGCAAGGTCTAGACTAGCATAAACCGAGAAGGGTTCTGGTGCAGAAATCACTGATACAAAGGTTGATTACCCTTAAATGATATAGGATATAGAGCAGTGATTATTGATTCAGTGTCTGGAATATTATAGTACGAAGTCTTACAACACCAGGTTAAAGTCCAACAGGTTTGTTTCGATGTCACTAGCTTTCGGAGCGCTGCTCCTTCCTCAGGTGAATGAAGAGGTCTGTTCCAGAAACACATATATAGACAAATTCAAAGATGCCAAACAATGCTTGGAATGCGAGCATTAGCAGGTGATTAAATCTTTACAGATCCAGAGATGGGGTAACCCCAGGTTAAAGAGGTGTGAATTGTACCAAGCCAGGTGTACAATTCACACCTCTTTAACCTGGGGTTACCCCATCTCTGGATCTGTAAAGATTTAATCACCTGCTAATGCTCGCATTCCAAGCATTGTTTGGCATCTTTGAATTTGTCTATATATGTGTTTCTGGAACAGACCTCTTCATTCACCTGAGGAAGGAGCAGCGCTCCGAAAGCTAGTGACATCGAAACAAACCTGTTGGACTTTAACCTGGTGTTGTAAGACTTCGTACTGTGCTCACCCCAGTCCAACGCCGGCATCTCCACATCATGGAATATTATAAACTGAGGTAGGGTCTATTGCAGTCATTCCTGCTGAAGGGTCTGGATTAATATATGTGTAAAGACTTATTAGGTCAGATGATTAAAAACATGGTCGACGAGGCAGGTTGTATGGGATGATTTTATTAAGGGAATTGAGGTAAAGAGGAGTACGGGATGCATACCAGAGATTTGGGCCGAGATGCATGAAGACATCGCAAAGTGAAATAATTAATTCTGAATATAACATTACGCCGTGATCGATTACAGTTGCAAAACTTAAGAACAATATTTTATATAAACACCTATACGAACGGTCAATACCTTTTTGCAGAGAATTTACTTGCTCTTCTTAGCCAGGTGAGAGTTTTATGGTTGGGTGGACATTTATATTGTGGGTGCCAATCTGGGGATTCTGTGAGAGCACTTTGCCAGTGTATCAGATGATTGTTGAATATAAAACGAGGCAGGAAAATAATCCTCACGATGAAAGCAGCTTTCCAATGGATAGAGTGTAACACAAGAGTAAATTCATCATTTTGAACAAAACAGAGATTTCCATTAACGTTTGGAAAGTGCTGTGCACCGGTGTTTGCATGTAGACCTGTCCCTCAAGCCCAGTTCATTACTGGGACGTTGGTAAAATATTAAACTCAATATTACCCACATGATAGCAGAGCAAATACAAATTTCATAGAACTACTTATAGGTATTATCAAAAATGAATATAATCTCCAAATCAACAATGATTGTACTCGTACAAACATGCAAATATATACAATCATTTGTTATATCAAGACAGGCAACAGGAACATGGTCCGGTAAAATATCAATAGAGTTAGGCCCTAGTGTGATGTTAGGAGACAAATTCCTGTGGAACATAAAAGAGGCGGAACTTAATGTAATATAATCCTATGCATGGTCTAATGTAGTATTTACTGCGTGTAACAGAAACAGAACAGTGCAGTATAGACAGGGACAGGGTTTACTTTAATTTAAATAAAGACAGGGTCTCATTCGGCTTGAGAACGGATTTGATGTAATACAGTGACATAAAAAATAGAGCAGGAGTAGACCATTCTGCCCTTCGATCCTGCTCCGCTTTTCCCCGTTTCATTTGGTCCCTTTAGAGCTTTGATCCCCAAGAGCTATGTCTAACTGTTTCTTTAAAACATGCAATACTTTCAACTCAACTTCGTTCTATGGTAGAGAATTCCACAGATTCACGGCTCCCAGGGTGAAGATATTGTTCCTCATCACAATCCTAAATGGTTTATTTTGTATTATTAGATGGTGACCCCTCGTTCTAGCTTCCCCCACCATCGGGACCATCCTTTCTGTATCCGCCCTGTCTGGTCCTGTTGCAATTTGATCGGTTTATAATTAGAGGGGGGGGGGGAATTAATTAATATCTAATTAATCAGTGTCCTCTTTTTCTGACCCTCCTGCCAGTGAATCAAGTTTCTTCCTAATTAATCAAACAGAACAATTCTTAATTTTGAACATTTTTACCAGGCCTTGCCATAACCTGCTCGGTTAAAGGAAAACAATCCCAGCTTCCAACCGCTCTGATCGTGCAGCTCATGCAGTGGGAAGATCAAATTGTACTTATGTTTCTGCCTTGCTCTATTTTTGGAATAACTGATATTTTGTATGGAGCCAATGGAATCCGATTCACCATTCGCATCGTGTCAGCATAAGACCCAAGACTAATAAAAGACCTGCCTCTGAAAATTAAATTGACCCATGTAAGACTGGACCCTGAGTTTGAACTTTAGATTCCCCGAGCAATATTTCAGAATGTCAAAAAGCAAACCATGATAGGTTAACAGTCTTGTCTCAGTAGAATCAATATCACCTCCCACAACAGATAGCTGAGCACATGATCCAGACCTGTGATCCAATGCAGGAGTGTTTAATGTTCAATTGTTCCACCTTTTAGATGTGATGATATTACAGTCTTTGTGATAGTCTCGCAATATTATTACAAAACTGGTAATCTGGAGGTCTGAACTAATACTCCAGACACAGGAGTACAAATTCCACCAGGGCATATTGTAATGTTGTGAACAGTTTTGGTCTCCTTATATAAGGATAGATATTTTGGAGGCAGTCCAGAGAAGGTTCTTTAGGTTAATCCCGAGTATGGAGGGATTTTCAAAGCTAGGTAGCATTTCACAGCACAGAAAGAGGCCTTTCGGCCCATCGTTACTCTACCTGTCAGCAGAAAAAGAAGAATCTGGCCTTCAATCACAGGCCTTTCGGTGAACAGCCAAACACGCTGACCAATTGCACTTCAGAGACTGACATGGGCAGAGCTTAAGTTGGTTAGGCCGACACGCATTGGAGTTTAGAAGAATGAGTGGTGAACTTTCTGAGATATATAGTGTTCTTAAGGGGTTTGACAGTGGAGATGCTCGGGGTTGTTTCGGCTTGTGGGTGAGTCTAGGGCCATAGGCCACAATCTCAGAGTAAGGTGCCGCTGATTTCAGACGAGGATGAAGAGGAATTTCTTCTCTCAGAGGGTAGCGATTCTGTGGAATGCGTTGCCGTAGAGAGTTGGCCTGATCACTAAATATGTTCAAGGCTGAGACAGGCAGATTTTTCATCAGTAAGGCAATCAAGGTTTATGGGGATGAGGCGGCAAAGTGGAGTTGTGGATTTTAAAAAAAATATATATATTTATTAAAGTTTTTTAACACAATTTTTCTCCCTTACAAACATAAACCCTCCCCCCGGTAACAAACGAGCAAGAAATTGCGCGGAGCAAGATATATACGTGACAAGATGATATATTTACATAGCTTTGTACACTGGCTCTCTCCCGTAAGTGCCAGTTTCCCCAACCCATCATGTTATCTCTTGCTCGTCCACCCTCCCAGGCAGTCCCCCCTTGCCCCCCCCCCCCTCCCAGGGCGTCCCCCCCCCCATGTTGCTGCTGCTGACCGACCTTCCTCTAATGCTCCGCGCGATAGTCTAGGAACGGTTGCCACCACCTGAAGAACCCCTGCGCAGACCCTCTCAAGGCAAACTTAATTCTCTCCAACTTTATGAACCCAGCCATATCATTTATCCAGGCCTCCACGCTGGGGGGCTTCGCCTCCTTCCACATTAGCAAGATCCTTCGCCGGGCTACTCGGGATGCAAAGGCCAGAATGCCGGCCTCTTTCGCCTCCTGCACTCGCGGCTCGTCCACTACTCCAAATAGTGCTAGCCCCCAGCTTGGCTTGACCCGGACTTTCGCCACCTGAGATATTGCTCCCACCACTCCTCTCCAGAACCCCTCCAGTGCCGGACATGACCAAAACATATGGACATGGTTCGCCGGGCTCCCCGAGCATCTTCCACATCTGCCCTATACCCCAAAGAACCTGCTCAACCTCGCCCCCATCATGTGAGCTCTGTGAACCACCTTAAATTGTTTCAGGCTGAGCCTGGCACACAAGGAGGAGGAATTAACCCTGCCTAGGGCATCAGCCCACAAACCTTCCTCGATCTCTTCCCCCAGCTCCTCCTCCCATTTACCCTTCAACTCTTCTACCAGCGCTTCCCCCTCTTCTTTCATCTCCTGGTGTATTGCCGACACCTTGCCCTCCCCGACCCATACACCCGAGATCACCCTGTCTTGAATTTCTTTTGTCGGGAGCAACGGGAATTCCCTCACCTGTCGCCTCACAAAAGCCCTCACCTGCATATATCTAAAGGCGTTTCCCGGGGGTAACTCGAACGTCTCCTCCAGTGCCCCTAGACTCGCAAACGTCCCGTCAATGAACAGGTCCCCCATTCTTCTAATCCCCAACTGCTGCCAGCTCTGGAACCCCCCGTCCATCTTCCCCGGGACAAACCGGTGGTTACCCCTGATCGGGGACCACACCGATGCTCCCATTGCACCCCTGTGCCGTCTCTACTGGCCCCACATCCTTAGCGTTGCCGCCACCACCGGGCTCGTGGTATACTTTGACGGCGAGAGCGGCGGCGGTGCCGTCACCAACGCCCCCAGGCTCGTTCCTTAACAGGACACCATCTCCATCCTCTTCCATGCTGCCCCCTCGCCCTCCATAACCTACTTGCGGATCATCGCCACATTTGATGCCCAGTAGTAGCTCCCCAGGTTTGGCAGCGCCAACCCTCCTCGGTCCCTACTGCGTTCCAGGGACCTTCTCCTTACCCTCGGGTTCTTGTTCGCCCACACAAACCCCATAATACTCCTACCTACTCTCTTAAAAAAGGCCTTAGTGATCACGATGCAAAGGCACTGAAACACAAACAGAAACCTCGGAAGGACCACCATTTTGACCGACTGCACTCTACCCGCCAGCAAAAGTGGTAACATGTCCCACCTTTTGAAATCTTCCTCCATTTTCTCCACCAGCCTCGTCAGATTCAGTTTATGTAGGACCCCCCAACTCCTGGCTATCTGGATCCCCAGGGGTGGGAGTCAGTGAAGGGAGCATACCGCCGTGGAGGGGGTGCCCTGTCTCTGCGTGATGCAAGGCAATCCCTAGCCTAGTGACCCGTCCGTCTGCAATTAAAGCAAGTGACACTGTCTCGGGTTGGAGGACAAGGCCGGGGAGGGCCTTGGTGACGTTCATAAGGTGGGGGGTTCCTGCGAGGGGGTCGCTGGACAAACTCCGACTTTATTTTGGGTGTAGTAGGGTCCCTTCCGAAAGCTTCGCGGTCATGGCCATTGCTCCAGTAATAAGAGATAGCACGTCTCATGTGGGATTTGGAGCTATCAGACCAATCCATATTATTAGTTTTAATACTGGTTGCTATGCGGTCAGGCATGACCTGCATAAGCAGCGCATTGAACTGGGGCGATTTCAAGCCCGCATTAAAAGTCTCATCACCGGAATAAAGAGTGTAAATTCCACAAAAGCGGTCAAAAAACTCAGGACCCTCCTCCTTAGGAGTGGGTGTACAATCAAGAATTTTGGAGATATCTACAGGTTTACGGAGAGCACGCTTAAGTGCTGGGAACATGAACGCGAGTTGAGCCTCATCTGATGGATTGTTGGTTTTAAATGCATCCCATGTGGTTCCATGATCCCCTAATTCTCGTTTACATTTCTCACCTAAATCTGGGGGAAGGGATGAAAAAATAAGGGAATACTGATCCCTAGGGGTAGCACCATACACAGTCGCAGTTCTCCTCAGGTATTCAGTAAAGCCCTCTGGGTCCGTTTTATGTGACGGACGGTGAGCCATGATCAAACAGAGCTCCTGAGGTTTAAAAGCCTGCCATGTCTCAATAAATTGGTCGTCGTCATCAGTCGCTCGAGGGTTAACGAGACGTCGGATTGGAAAATTTGCAGGGGGAGGCGGTGGTGGAAAAGGCTCCTCTACCGGTGCTGTACTGATAGTTAATTCTTGGAAAGCCTGACTAACAGAGGTAACGGGCTGATCGAGGAAGGGGGTTGGTGCTTTTGAGCGAGTGCATGTTGCAATGGGAGTAATAGGAGCAGGGAGATTATCGGCAGCAAGGTTGCTACAAGGGGGAGGGTGAGAACGGGGCTGCCGCACCGTGTAACTGGGAAGATGTGGCCATGGGGGCATCGTGGGATTTAATTCCTCCTCCTCCTCCTCTGTATCAATCAAATAGGGAAACAACGGCATGCCAGAGGTAGTGGGAGGATCCTCCTGATTTTTAATCTGATGGGCTATTCCGAACTGCTTACCACCCGATGCAGTATTATCCCCCCCCCCCCCCTTGATTCTTAGGATCTTTCCTGTCCCATAGTTCACATTCGAATTTCAACGTTTCCCAGTCTTTGGTTTCTCCGTCTATATAATCAGCAATCCCTCTCCTACGGGCATTGTCCCTCCAACTCATGAACAAGGACAGTTTGTGTCGTCTGTCTGATTCTTTTTGCCATTTGGTAATTAATTTCTTCCATTTGGCTCCGGCATTCCGAGACCAAATGGCTGTCTCTGCCGCGGTGCAGTTTTCTCAATTCCAGGTACCACCTAGTGGCCAAATTTCAGATCCGAATTTCTTATTTAAAGCTGAAGACAAGAGGCGTAAATTGCGTTCCTTATCAGGGAACATGGTGCACATAAAAAGCAAGGGAGAATTGTCCTCCGTTTTGTCCATGCTCTGGCCCATGACTTTTAAGGAGTGGAAAAAAAATTAAAAGAGAGAGAGAAGAGAAATAAAATGGGGAAAAACTGCCTTGTAAATTTAAAAGTCAAAAATCCAAATCTGGTCCCTGACCTAGCCAAGCCTGTGTATCCCTGTCCTGGGGGGAAAAAAACAAGAGCAGGGGGTCCCTGACCTTAGGCTTTGAACGACAACCGAGTCCCAGACCCTAAGAACATTACTCACAGTCAAATTTAGATTCGAACACCGTCACCTGTCAGCGTTATCTGTCAGGGACGAGGGGTCACAGCACCGATCCAAGAGAGAGAGAGAGACCAAGGTTAAAGCTTACCTTGTTGCGCCGTCCGTCTCCGCTCTCCGGGTTCGTGCTCGATCACTTGTTCGGTCCCCCACGGAAGCCACTCAGGGTATTGGTGAGGGCTCGCAGCGCCACTGTCGTCTTTTAAAATCTTTCCTACTTCAAGACTGTGAAAAAAACAACTTTACACCTTGGTTTCGATAAAACTAACTTCGTCTTTATTGACCAAAGTCTGCATGCAGATGGCTACAGGTTAGAGAGAGAGAGAGCTGTTAAGGTAAACCTACTCATTCTTTCTCAAGCTCGCAAAGACATGGAGAAAACGTTCAATATTTATACAAAAGCTGTATCATTTTACAAAAACAGACCTTGTTCAAAAATGTCAATACAGTCATAACTTCTGATCAAACATGTTGTCATGGAAAGACCCTGACTCGGCTTATTTGCAGTATTTTGTCTTTAGAGGATTTAAGACGTGGTCCTATTTTGTTTTTCACCTCTGCCCTCATGATGCCTTGACGCAGATGGACCTAGGTCATGAGGAGGTTGTGTTATTAGGACATTCCTAGATCGTGGCTTTGTTATCAGGTTTTACTAAGGTCAGGCACTATTTTCCCTCTTCTGGCCTTGTATGATACGATTATGTGGATTCTTAGCACTTAGCTGACACAGCTGTCTTACACTTGGTTACATAAGTTGGCTATTTTTCCCATCATGCTATTGCTGAGTTTGTACACTTTCACACCTCTCACAACAGGTACTTGAGACCATGATCCAGACCTGTGGTCCAAAGCAGAAGGAGCGTTTTATGTTCAGTTGCTCCATCTTTTGGATGTGATGATATTACAATCTTAGAGATGCTTCGCAATATTATTACTAGACTGGTAATCTGGAGACCTGAGCTATTACTCCACAGGCAGGAGTACAAATTTCACCAGGGTATACTGCAATGATTTGAGCAGTTTTGGACTCCTTACCTAAGGATAGATATTTTGGAGGCAGTCCAGGGAAGGTTCTTTAGGTTAATCTCGAATACGGATGGATTTTCATATGCAGCTGGAATTTCACAGCACAGAAAGGGGTCCTTCGGCCCATCATTACTGCGCCTGTCATCAAACGGAGAAGAATCCGGCCCTAGATGGTTTGAAGCACAGACCTGTCGGTTTACAGCCAAACACGTTGACCAATTGCACCAAAGTGACTGACAGGAGGAGAGGTTAAGTAGTAAGGCCTACACGCATTGGAGTTTAGAAGAAGGAGAGGCGAACTTACTGAGATATTTGGTATTCTCAGGGCACTTGACAGTGTGGATGCTAGAGGCTGTTTCTGCTTGTGGGAGAGTCTAGGGCCATAGGGCACAATCTCAGAGTAAGGTGTCACTCATTTCAGAAGAGGATGAAGAGGAATTTATTCTCTCAGAGGGGAGTGATTCTATGGCAATTTTCCACAGAGAATTGGAGAGGCCGGGTCAATAAATATGTTCAAGGCTGAGACAGTCAGATTTTCATCAGTAAGGTAATCAAGGGTTATGCGGATAAGGCGGAAACGTGGAGTTGAGGATTTTATCAGATCAGCCACGATCTCATTGAATGCTAGATCAGATTCCATGGGCCGAAAGGCCAACTGAACATATAACATCCAGTGCAGAAGGAGACCATTCGGCCCATCGAGTCTGCACCGACCCATATTAAGCCCTCACTTCCACCCTATCCCCGGAACCCAATAACCCCTCCTAACCTTTTTTGGACACTATGGACAATTTAGCATGGCCAATCCACCTAACCTGCACGTCTTTGGACTGTAGGAGGAAACCGGAGCACCCGGAGTAAATCCACGCAGACACGGGGAGAACGTGCAAACTCCGCACAGACAGTGACCCAGAGGGGAATCAGACCTGGGACCCTGGTGCTGTCAAGCCACAATGCTATCCACGTGTGCTACCGTGATGTCCCAACTGCTGCTCCTCCCTCTTATGGTTTTATGGCACCTGGGGGAACTTTCAATTAAATGAATTAATAAATCAGAAATAAAAATCGTCGTGTCATTCATAATGCTCATGAAGTTATCGAAATTTCCCAAAGCTCAGCAGGTTCACCAACATCCTTCAGGAGAAGAAATCTTCCCTCCTTACCCTGTCTGGCCTATATCTGACTAGTTCAGCAGTGATGTGGTTGACGCTTATCTACCTCTGGTATTGCCGAACAAACAAGTCAGCCGAAGAGAAGCTGCTACATAAACTCAAATGTGAATTCAACTGTCCAATGTGCCCCTTATCTAAAAGGTGGTTCACATCCGGCTTCTCAGGATGGACAGTTAATGCTGACTTTGCCAGTGAGGGCCATAGGCCGAGAATTAATTTTAAAAACTGTGCAAAGTGCTGCAGATTCCGGAAATCTAAAACAAAAACAACAAAAAAGGCTGCTCAGCAGGTCAGTGAGCATCAGCAGAGAGAGAAACAGATTCACATTTCAGGTGGGCCACCTCATTGACATAATTCTAAAGAGTAGAGCTGATTTTCCCAGTATCCTCGACCAATGTCCGTCCTTGACCATAAATCACAGATTAGCTGGTCACTTATCACATCTCAGTATGTGGGAGCTTGCTGTGCACACATTCCCTGCTCCGTTTACAACATTACAGCAGTGACTAAATTCAGCAAAATATATCAGTGGGTTCTAAGGGCGTTGGGATGTCCTGAGGTCGGGTAAAGCGTTTTACAAAAGCAAGCTCTTCCCAAATGTTAACATTTTAAAATGCAAGTTGTAATATGTTGAAAGATCTGAGATTACTGTGACTTTCGGTCACTCCTCTGCCTGATGTTTTAATTTATCTAGTTTAAATCGGTTACTATTTCAATCAAATTAATATTCAGTGGAATAACAGCCTGGTTAAAGATGCTTCATTAATTGAGGCATCAGAACTTTCAGAATGAATACTTAATTTAAATGTATTTTTTATTTCAATTAAGTAACATCTGTTCTAATGGAAGTTTCTATACATTTTAACCGACTGTCAATATTCTTAAAATAACCCGCTATTTTGAGTTGAAACTAATCAATGTGACTGTGTTTATCTCGTTTTGCTGACATGAACATTTAATTGTGACTAGTGAGGTGTTTATGTAAATAAACACAGAAATAGAAGTCTCAGATTAGATTATAGACTGACAAAAACATAACAACTATTTCCCCACCGACACAGCACAGAAATAGAGATAAAGATGTAAATAGATCAACGGATTCCAGTAGTGATTGTTTTTGGACATTTGTTTCTTTATCAGTTATATGAGAAAAAATTCATGATGATATCCATGTTCAGAATTAGGAAAGTGTCCCTCTAATCTCGAAATATAATGACATGCGAAATGTGTTCGTAGAGTTTTCCTGTCTCTGATATCTGTGTCTTTCTCCTAACTGGTTCTGTCTCATGTCTCTCCACGATGGGCCATTGCCTTTAATCGACAACTTGAAGTCAACATGTGCCCAATATATTCTCTCAGCCCAATCTCACCCCATTGGCTTCCAACTAAATGGATCGAATCCAATTAATTGGAATATATAGAGGGAGTTTTACTCTAAAATGTGGTTGGAGTATTCAATTACTTTGTAGGGTTTAATGAGAACTGTAGAGAAAAAGTTACCCTGTATCTAACCTGAGCTGCACAGAGTGGTGAGCATTTGATGTGGCAGTGACGAGGGATCTTTTCCTTTATCTAACCAGTCTGACAGAGATAGATAGTTTTTTGATTAATAAGGGGATCAGGGGTTATGGCGAGAAGGCAGTAGATAGGCTATGAGAAACATAACAGTCGTGATTAAATGCGGAGCACACTCGAGTGGTCTAATCGTCGAATTCTGCTCCTGTGTCTTATGGTTTTATGGTAGGAAGACCATCTATGGATGATCTTAGAATAGAAAGGTGCTTGATTGCCATCGCAGATATGGTGGGTGAAGGGCACCCTTCTGTATTGTAAACCTCTAATTCTCCATGACTCTGTGACAAGGTCTAAAACGATTATCACTCATATAGGGTGGAGATTAACCTAAACTAATCCAATAATATTTTTGTCACAAGTAAGGTGACATTAGCACTGCAATGAAGTTACTGTGAAGAAATTCTAGTCGCCACATTCCGCCACCTGTTTGGGTTCGCAGACGGAGAATTCAGAATGTCCAAATTACCGAACAGCACATCTTTCGGGACTTGTGGGGGGAAACCGGGGCACCCGATGGAATCCCACGCAGACACGGGGAGAACGTGCACAGTTGGGACTCTGGCGCTGTGAAGCAACAGTGCGACTGCGATTGGATCTATTGCAGTGATTACTGATGCAAGGTCTAGACTAGCATAAACCGAGACAGGTTCTGGTGCAGAAATCACTGATACAAAGGTTGATTACCCTTAAATGATATAGGATACAGAGCAGTGATTATTGATTCAGTGTCTGGAATATTATAAACTGAGGTAGGGTCTATTGCAGTCATTGCTGCTGTAGGGTCTGGATTAATATATGTGTAAAGACTTATTAGGTCAGGTGATTAAAAACTTGGTCGACGAGGCAGGTTATATTTATTAAGGGAATTGAGGTAAGGATGAGTACGGAATTCATACCAGAGATTAGGGCCGAGATGCATGAAGACATCGCAAAGTGAAACAATTAATTCTGAAGATAACATTACGCCGTGATCGATTACAGGTGCAAAACTTAAGAACAATATTTTATATAAACACCTACACGAACGGTCAATACCTTTTTGCAGAGAATTCACTTGCTCTTCTTAGCCAAATGAGAGTTCTATGATTGGGTGGACATTTTTCCTGTGGGTGCCAATCTGGGGATTCTGTGAAAGCACTGATCTGTCTAACATTGCCAGTGTATCAGATGATTGGTGAATATAAAATGAGGCAGGAAAATAATCCACGCCATAAAACAACTTTCCAATGGATAGAGTGTAGCACAAGAGTAAATTCATCATTTTGAACAAAACAGAGATTTCCATTAACGATTGGAAAGTGCACTGGTGTTCATATGTAGACCTGTCCCTCAAGCCCAGTTCATTACTGGGACGTTGGTAAAATATTGAACTCAATATTACCCACATGATAGCAGAGCAAATACAAATTTCATAGAACTACTTATAGGTATTAACAAAAATGAATATAATCTCCAAATCAACAATGATTGTACTCGTACAAACAAGCAAATATATACAATCATTTGTTATATCGAGACAGGCAACAGGAACATGGTCCGGTAAAATATCAATAGAGTTAGGCCCTAGTGTGATGTAAAGAGACAAATTCCTGTGGAACATAAAAGAGGCGGAACTTAATGTAATATCAATAGAGTTAGGCCCTAGTGTGATGTAAAGAGACCAATTCCTGTGGAACATAAAAGAGGCGGAACTTAATGTAATATAATCCTATGCATGGTCTAATGTAGTATTAAATGCGTGTAACAGAAACAGAACAGTGTAGTATAGACAGGGACAGGGTTTACTTTAATTTAAATAAAGACAGGGTCTCATTCGGCTTGAGAACGGATTTGATGTAATACAGTGACATAAAAAATAGAGCAGGAGTAAACCATTCTGCCCTTCGAGCCTGCTCCGCTTTTCCCCGTTTCATTTGGTCCCTTTAGAGCTTTGATCCCCAAGAGCTATGTTTAACTGTTTCTTTAAAACATGCAATACTTTCGACTCAACTTCGTTCTGTGGTAGAGAATTCCACAGATTCACGGCTCCCAGGGTGAAGATACTGTTCCTCATCACAATCCTAAATGGTTTACCTCGTATTATTAGATGGTGACCCCTCGTTCTAGCTTCCCTAACCATCGGGACCATCCTTTCTGTATCCGCCCTGTCTGGTCCTGTTGCAATTTGATCGGTTTAGAATTAGAGAGGGGGGGGGAATTAATTAATATCTAATTAATCAGTGTCCTCTTTTTCTGACCCTCCTGCCAGTGAATCAAGTTTCTTCCTAATTAATCAAACAAAACAATTCTTAATTTTGAACATTTTTACCAGGCCTTGCCATAACCTGCTCGGTTAAAGGAAAACAATCCCAGCTTCCAACCGCTCTGATCGTGCAGCTCATGCAGTGGGAAGATCAAATTGTACTTATGTTTCTGTCTTGCTCTATTTTTGGAATAACTGATATTTTGTATGGAGCCAATGGAATCCGATTCACCATTCGCATCGTGTCAGCATAAGACCCAAGACTAATAAAAGACCAGCCTCTGAAAATTAAATTGACCCATGTGAGACTGGACCCTGAGTTTGAACTTCAGATTCCCCGAGCAATATTTCAGAATGTCAAAAAGCAAACCATGATAGGTTAACAGTCTTGTCTCAGTCGAATCAATATCACCTCCCACAACAGCTACCTGAGTACATGATCCAGACCTGTGATCCAATGCAGGAGTGTTTAATGTTCAATTGTTCCACCTTTTAGATGTGATGATATTACAGTCTTTGGGATAGTCTCGCAATATTATTACAAAACTGGTAACCTGGAGGTCTGAACTCATACTCCAGACACAGGAGTACAAATTCCACCAGGGCATATTGTAATGTTGTGAACAGTTTTGGTCTCCTTATATAAGGATAGATATTTTGGAGGCAATCCAGAGAAGGTTCTTTCGGTTAATCCCGAGTATGGAGGGATTTTCAAAGCTAGGTAGCATTTCACAGCACAGAAAGAGGCCTTTCGGCCCATCGTTACTCTACCTGTCAGCAGAAAAAGAAGAATCTGGCCTTCAATCACAGGCCTTTCGGTGAACAGCCAAACACGCTGACCAATTGCACCTCAGAGACTGACATGGGCAGAGCTTAAGTCGGTTAGGCCGACACGCATTGGAGTTTAGAAGAATGAGTGGTGAACTTTCTGAGATATATAGTGTTCTTAAGGGGTTTGACAGTGGAGATGCTAGTGGTTGTTTCAGCTTGTGGCTGAGTCTAGGGCCATAGGGCACAATCTCAGAGTAAGGTGTCGCTCATTTCAGACGAGGATGAGGAGGAATTTCTTCTCTCAGAGGGTAGCGATTCTATGGAATGCTTTGCCGTAGAGAGTTGGCCTGATCAATAAATATGTTCGAGGCTGAGACAGGCAGATTTTTCATCAGTAAGGCAATCAAGGGTTATGGGGATAAGGCGGCAAAGTGGAGTTGTGGATTAAAAAAAATATATATATTTATTAAAGTTTTTTAACACACTTTTTCTCCCTTACAAACAATAGCAATAAACATTCCATAGAATCACTACCCTCTGAGAGAAGAAATTCCTCCTCATACTCATCTGAAATGACCGGCACCTTACCCCGGTAACAAAAGAGCAAGAAATCGTGCGGAGCAAGATATACATGACAAGATGATATATTTACATAGCTTTGTACACTGGCTCTCTCCCGTATGTGCCAGTTTCCCCAACCCTTCATGTAAACTCTTGCTCATCCACCCTCCCAGGCAGTCCCCCCTCCCCCCCTCCCCCCCCCTCCCAGGGCATCCCCCCCCCAGGTTGCTGCTGCTGACCGACCTTCCTCTAACGCTCCGCGAGATAGTCTAGGAACGGTTGCCACCGCCTGTAGAACCCCTGCGCCGACCCTCTCAAGGCGAACTTAATTCTATCCAACTTTATGAACCCAGCCATATCATTTATCCAGGCCCCTACGCTGGGGGGGCTTCGCCTCCTTCACATTAGCAAGGTCCTTCACCGGGCTACTAGGGATGCAAAGGCCAGAATGCCGGCCTCTTTCGCCTCCTGCACTCCCGTCTCATCCACTACTCCAAATAGTGCTAGCCCCCAGCTTGGCTTGACCCGGACTTTCGCCACCTGAGATATTGCTCCCACCACTCCTCTCCAGAACCAATCTAGTGCCGGATATGACCAAAACATATGGACATGGTTCGCCAGGCTCCCCGAGCACCTTCCACATCTGTCCTCTACCCCAAAGAACCTGCTCAACCTCGCCCCCGTCATGTGAGCTCTGTGAACCACCTTAAATTGTATCAGGCTGAGCCTGGCACACAAGGAGGAGGAATTAACCCTACCTAGGGCATCAGCCCACAAACCTTCCGAGATCTCTTCCCCCAACTCCTCCTCCCATTTACCCTTCAACTCTTCTACCAGCGCTTCCCCCTTTTCTTTCATCTCCTGGTGTATTGCCGACATCTTGCCCTCCCCAACCCATACACCCGAGATCACGCTGTCTTGAATTTCTTGTGCCGGGAGCAACGGGAACTCCCTCAACTGTCGCCTCACAAAAGCCCTCACCTGCATATATCTAAAGGCGTTTCCCGGGGGTAACTCGAACTTCTCCTCCAGTGCCCCTAGACTCGCAAACGTCCCCTCAATGAACAGGTCCCCTATTCTTCTAATCGCCACCTGATGCCAGCTCTGGAACACCCCCCCCCCCCCATCCATCTTCCCCAGGACAAACCGGTGGTTACACCTGATCGGGGACCACATCGATGCTCCCATTGCACCCCTGAGCCGTCTCCACTGGCCCCAGATCCTTAGTGTTGCCGCCACCACCGGGCTCGTGGTATACTTTGACGGCGAGAGCAGCAGCGGTGCCGTCACCAACGCCCCCAGGCTCGTTCCTTTACAGGACGCCATCTCCACCTCTTCCATGCCGCCCCCTCTCCGTCCATAACCCACTTGCGGATCATCGCCACATTTGCTGCCCAGTAGTTGCTACCCAGGTTTGGCAGCGCCAACCCTCCTCGGTCCCTACTGCATTCCAGGAACCCTCTCCTTACCCTTGGGGTCTTGTTCGCCCACACAAACCCCATAATACTCCTACCTACTCTCTTTAAAAAGGCCTCAGTGATCACGATGGGAAGGAACTGAAACACAAACAGAAACTTCGGAAGGACCACCATTTTGACCGACTGCACCCTACCCACCAGCGAAAGCGGTAAAATGTCCCATCTTTTGAAATCTTCCTCCATTTGCTCCACCAGCCTCGTCAGATTCAGTTTAGGTAGGGCCCCCCAACTCCTGGCTATCTGGATCCCCAGATACCGAAAACTCCCCTCCGCTCTCCTCAGCGGTAGGTGCCCTATCCCTCTTTCTTGGTCCCCCGCCTGTAATACAAAGAGCTCACTCTTCCCTACATTGAGCTTACAGCCCAAAAAGTCCTCAAACTCCCTTAGAGTCTGCATGACCGCCACCATCCCCTCCATTGGATCCGCCACCTCCAGCAACAGGTCATCCGCATATAGCGACACCCGATGCTCTTCTCCTCCTCGGACCACACCACTCCATTTATTAGACTCCCTCAATAACATGGCCAATGGTTTGATCGCCAATGCGAACAACAGGGGGGACAGGGGGCACCCCTGCCTCGTCCCTCGTACAGTCGAAAGTACTCCGACCTCCGCCGGTTCGTCACTACACTCGCCACCGGAGCTCTGTAAAGGAGCTTAACCCAACTGATAAACCCTCCCCCAAACCCAAACCTACGCAGCACCTCCCAGAGGTACTCCCACTCTACTTGGTCAAAGGCCTTCTCTGCGTCCATAACTACCACTATCTCCGCCTCTCCCTCCACCAATGGCATCATCATCACGTTTAAGAGCCGCCGCACGTTACTGTTTAATTGCCTGCCCTTTACGAATCCCTCCTGGTCTTCATGGATCACACCCGGGACACAGTCTTCGACCCTCGTGGCCAGCACTTTTGCCAGCAACTTTGCCTCCACATTAAGGAGCGAGATCGGCCTGTATAGAACATAGAACATAGAACATAGAACAATACAGCGCAGTACAGGCCCTTCGGCCCACGACGTTGCACCGAAACAAAAGCCATCTAACCTACACTATGCCATTATCATCCATATGTTTATCCAATAAACTTTTAAATGCCCTCAATGTTGGCGAGTTCACTACTGTAGCAGGTAGGGCATTCCACGGCCTCACTACTCTTTGCATAAAGAACCTACCTCTGACCTCTGTCCTGGACAAATGTGAGGTAATGCATTTTGGAAGGGCTAATGCAGGTAGGGAATATACAGTGAATGGTAGAACCCTCAAGAGTATTGAAAGTCAAAGAGATCTAGGAGTACAGGTCCACAGATCACTGAAAGGGGCTACACAGGTGGAGAAGGTAGTCAAGAAGGCATACGGCATGCTTGCCTTCATTGGCCGGGGCATTGAGTATAAGAATTGGCAAGTCATGTTGCAGCTGTATAGAACCTTAGTTAGGCCACACTTGGAGTATAGTGTTCAATTCTGGTCGCCACACTACCAGAAGGATGTGGAGGCTTTAGAGAGGGTGCAGAAGAGATTTACCAGAATGTTGCCTGGTATGGAGGGCATAAGCTATGAGGAGCGATTGAATAAACTCGGTTTGTTCTCACTGGAACGAAGGAGGTTGAGGGGCGACCTGATAGAGGTATACAAAATTATGAGGGGCATAGACAGAGTGGATAGTCAGAGGCTTTTCCCCAGGGTAGAGGGGTCAATTACTAGGGGGCATAGGTTTAAGGTGAGAGGGGCAAGGTTTAGAGTAGATGTACGAGGCAAGTTTTTTACGCAGAGGGTAGTGGGTGCCTGGAACTCACTACCGGAGGAGGTAGTGGAGGCAGGGACGATAGGGACATTTAAGGGGCATCTTGACAAATATATGAATAGGATGGGAATAGAAGGATACGGACCCAGGAAGTGTAGAAGATTGTAGTTTAGTCGGGCAGTATGGTCGGCACGGGCTTGGAGGGCCGAAGGGCCTGTTCCTGTGCTGTACATTTCTTTGTTCTTTGTTCTTTGTTTTATATCTATTACCCCTCAGTTTAAAGTTATGTCCCCTCGTGCCAGCCATATCCATCCGCGGGAGAAGGCTCTCACTGTCCACCCTATCCAACCCCCTGATCATTTTGTATGCCTCTATTATGTCTCCTCTTAACCTTCTTCTCTCCAACGAAAACAACCTCAAGTCCATCAGCCTTTCCTCATAAGATTTTCCCTCCATACCAGGCAACATCCTGGTAAATCTCCTCTGCACCCGCTCCAAAGCCTCCATGTCCTTCCTATAATGCGGTGACCAGAACTGTACGCAATACTCCAAATGCGGCCGTACCAGAGTTCTGTACAGCTGCAACATGACCTCCCGACTCCGGAACTCAATCCCTCTACCAATAAAGGCCAACACTCCATAGGCCTTCCTCACAACCCTATCAACCTGGGTGGCAACTTTCAGGGATCTATGTACATGGACACCTAGATCCCTCTGCTCATCCACACTTTCAAGAACTTTACCATTAGCCAAATATTCCGCATTCCTGTTATTCCTTCCAAAGTGAATCACCTCACACTTCTCTACATTAAACTCCATTTGCCACCTCTCAGCCCAGCTCTGCAGCTTATCTATATCCCTCTGTAACCTGCTACATCCTTCCACACTATCGACAACACCACCGACTTTAGTATCGTCTGCAAATTTACTCACCCACCCTTCTGCGCCTTCCTCTAGGTCATTGATAAAAATGACAAACAGCAACGGCCCCAGAACAGATCCTTGTGGTACTCCACTTGTGACTGTGCTCCATTCTGAACATTTCCCATCAACCACCACCCTCTGTCTTCTTTCAGCTAGCCAATTTCTGATCCCCATCTCTAAATCACCCTCAATCCCCAGCCTCCGTATTTTTTGCAATAGCCTACCGTGGGGAACCTTATCAAACGCTTTGCTGAAATCCATATACACCACATCAACTGCTCTACCCTCGTCTACCTGTTCAGTCACCTTCTCAAAGAACTCAATAAGGTTTGTATGACCCACATTGCTGTGGGTCCTTGTCCCGCTTTAGGATCAAAGAAATTGTCGCTTCCGACATTGTCGGAGGCAGTGTCCCCTCCTCTCTTGCCTCATTAAAGGTCCTCACTAATAGCGGGGCCAACAGGTCTACGTACTTCCTGTAGAACTCCACCGGGAACCCGTCCGGTCCCGGGGCCTTCCCCGCCTGCTCAGCTCCTCCAACCCAAATCGGCCTCCCCAAACCCTTGATCAGCTCCTCCAACCCAATAGGTGCCCCCAAACCAGCCACCTCTTGCTCCTCCACACTCGGGAATCTCAGCCAGTCTAGGAATCGTCTCGTCCCCTCTTCCCCGCTGGGGGATGGGATCTGTACAGCTCTTCATAGAAGGCCTTAAATACCTCGTTTATTTTCATTGCCCTCCGAACCGTGGCTCCCCTTCCATCTCTGACTCCCCCTATTTCCCTCGCTGCCATCCTCTTATGGAGCTGGTGTGCCAGCATCTGACTAGCCTTTTCCCCATACTCGTAGGTCGCCCCCTGCGCTTTCCTCCACTGTGCCTCCGCCTTCCCTGTGGTCAACAGGTCAAACTCCGTCTGGAGCCGTCGTCTTTCCCCAAGTAATCTTTCCTCTGGGGCCTCTGCGTATCTCCTGTCCACTCTCAAAATCTCCCCCACTCACCTCTCCCTTTCCATGCCCTCTGTCTTCTCCCTATGGGCCCTAATGGAAATGAGCTCTCCCCTGATCACAGCCTTCAACGCCTCCCATACCACCCCCACCCGCACCTCCCCGTTGTCGTTGGCCTCCAAGTACCTTTCGATACACCCCCTCACCTTCCCACACACCACCTCGTCCGCCAGCAGTCCCACATCCAGCCGCCACAATGGGCGTTGGTCCCTCTCCTCTCCCAGCTCCAGTTCCACCCAGTGAGGGGCATGGTCCGAAACGGCTATGGCCGAATACTCCGTCCCCTCCACCCTCGGGATGAGCACCCTGCCCAGAACAAAAAAATCTATCCAGGAGTAGGCTTTGTGTACATGGGAGAAGAAAGAAAATTCCCTGGCCTGCGGCCTTGCAAACCACCATGGGTCCACTCCCCCCATCTGATCCATAAACCCGTTAAGTACCTTGGCACCACCGGCCTCTTTCCAGTCCTTGATTTGGAGCGGTCCAGTGCTGGATCCAACACTGTATTGAAGTCCCCTCCCATTATCAGGCCTCCTATCTCCAGGTCTGGAATGCGCCCCAACATGCGCTTCATGAATCCTGCATCATCCCAGTTCGGGGCGTATACGCTGACCAACACCACCCACGTCCCTTGCAGCCTACTGCTCACCATTACATATCGCCCTCCATTGTCCACTACAATAGCCTTGGCCTCAAATGACACCCGCTTTCCCACCAATATTGCCACCCCTCTATTCTTCGCGTCCAGTCCCGAGTGGAATACCTGTCCTACCCATCCCTTTCTTAGCCTGAACTGGTACGCCACCTTCAGGTGTGTCTCTTGGAGCATGACCACGTCCGCCTTCAGTCCCTTTAAGTGCACGAACACTCGAGCCCTCTTCACCGGCCCATTCAGGCCCCTCACATTCCACGTTATCAGCCGGATTGGAGGGGCTCTCAGCACCCCACCCCCCCCCCCCCCACCCCGCCGACTAGCCATCTCCTTTTCCGGGCCAGTCCCGTGTCCACGCCTCCCTCACCTTCCAGTCCCCCAGACGGAGGACCCCCGCCCCGACCACCTCTTCTGTGTCCCATTCCCTTTCGGTCAGTGCAGCAGCAACCCTTCCCCCCCTTCCCCCCTCCCCTCCCCCCCCCGTTAGACCCCTGTCTAGCTTTTTTGCTCCCCCATGTCACTCCCGTAAGTCAGCTGACACCTGCTGACCCCGGCTTTCCCCGCTGTCCCATTGACCTCCCCGTGTGGGAGTCCCCCAATCTATCTGCGTTCCTTCGTTCCCCTTCCCGCCTTTCTTCCCGCGCGCGGGAAAAACCTCGCGCTTTCCACAGCCCACTCCGCCCCCTCTGGCGCAGCTCCTGTCGCGGCCTTGTCTCTCTCCCCCAGACCATGTAACATTCCTGCACGTGGTTGACCCCCTATATACACCAACCATCACACATCAAGCCTCAAACATCCCCCCCACCATCACAAACCCTCAGTTAGAGTCCAACTTTTCGGTTTGAATAAAGGTCCACGCCTCTTCAGGCTTTTCGAAGTAATAGTGTTGGCCCTTGTATTTGACCCACAGTCGCGCCGGCTGCAGCATTCCGAATTTCACTCCTTTTTGGTGCAGCACCGCTTTGGCCCAGTTGAAACCCGCTCTCCGCTTTGCAACCTCCGTGCTCCAGTCCGGGTATATTCGGATCTGTGCATTGTCCCACTTACTGCTTCGCTCCTTCTTGGCCCATTTCAGGACCCACTCTCTGTCCGTGAACAGGTGAAACCTCACCACCATCGCCCTGGCGGCTCATTTGCCTGGGGCTTCCTCGCCAGCACCCGGTGTGCCCCATCCAACTCCAGCAGCCTCGAAGGGGCCTCCTTGCCCATCATCGCCCCGAGCATCGTGCTCGCGTATGCCCCGGGATCGGCTCCCTCCAATCCTTCAGGGAGACGGAGGATCCGAAGATTATTTCTCCTCGACCTGTTCTCCAGGTCTTCGAGTCTTCCCGCCGACCTCTTGTGTCACGCCTCATGCTGCTCCACTCTCACCGCCAGGCCCAAGAGTTCGTCCTCGTTCTGACTGACTCTTTTCTCTAACTCCTGGATCTTAACCTCGTGGGCCTTCTGGCTGATCCCGAGTCCTTCAATTGCCAAAAGCATAGGCGCCAGCATCTCCTTGCGCATCTCCTCGCGCTGCTCCTTGAAGCAGCGCTTGATGAACTCCTGCAGCTCCCCTTTGTCTCTGGCCGCCGCCATTTTGTTTTCTTTCCCTCGCTTCTCCCGCTGCTCCAGTGCCGATTTTTTTGGCCGTTACACTTCTGGTCCCTTTCATAGAAGTTGGAGGGGGACCTCGCTCTTCCCTTCCCCACGGGTTGACGTCAAAAAAAGTTCCGTTGGGGCTCCTCTAGCGAGCCCGAATGTCCGTGGTAGCGGGAGCTGCCGAATCGTGCGGCTTAGCTCCGCATAGCCGCAACCGGAAGCAGTTGTGTATTTTATCAGATCAGCCACGATCTCATTGAATGGCAGATCATATTCCATCAGCTGAATGGCCAATATCTGCTCCTCCCTCTTATAGTTTTATGGTAGCTGGGGGAAATAGCAATTGAATGAATTATTAAATCAGAAATAAAAATCATCGTGTCGTTCATAATACTCATGAAGCTATCGAAATTTCGCCAAGTCCAGCAGATTCACCAATGTCCTCAGGAGAAGAAAGCTTCCCTCCTTAATCTGTCTGCCCTGTATGTAACTCTAGTTCAACAATGATGGGTTGGCTATTAACTATCTCCGATATTGCCGAGCAAGCAAGTCAGTTGATGGGAAGATGCTACAGAAAGTCAAATGTGAATTAAACCGCCCGAAGTGCACCTTATCATAAAGGTGGTTCACATCCGGCTCCTCGGGATGGACAGTTAATGCTGACTTTTCCATTGATGGCCTTATGGTGAAAATGAATCCAAAACTGTTCAAAGTGCTGCAGATTCTGGAAATCGAAAACTAAAACAACAAAAAAGGCTGCTCAGCAAGTCAGTGAGCATCAGCAGAGAGAGGAACAGATTCACATTTCAGGTGGATTACCTCATTGATATAATTCTAAAGAGCAGAGCTGCTTTTCCCAGTATGCTAGACCAATGTCCGTTCTTCAACTAAAATCACAGATTAGCTGGTCACTTATCACATCTCAGTATGTGGGAGCTTGCTGTGCACAAATTCCCTGCTCTGTTTCCAACATTACAGCAGTGACTAAATTCAGCAAAAATATATCAGTGAGTTGTAAGGGCGTTGGGATGACCTGAGGTCGAGTAAAGCGTTTTACAAAAGCAAGCTCTTTCCAAATGTTTACATTTTAAAATGCAAGTTGTAACATGTCGAATGATCTGAGATTAATGTGACAATAGATCACTCCACTGCCTTACGTTTTAATTTAAATACTTTAAACTGGTTAATATTTCAATCAAAGTAACATTCAGTGGAAAAGTAGCTGGTTAAAGATGCTTCATTAATTGAGGCTTCATAACTTTCAGAATGAATACTTAATTTAAATCTATTTTTCTTTCAATTAAGTAACATCTGTTCCAATGGAAGTTTCTATTCATTTTAACCAACTGTCAATATTCTTAAAATAAACCACGATTTGGAGTTGAAACTAATCAATACGTGAGGTGTTTATGTACACAGAAATAGAAGTCCCAGTTTAGATTGTGGACTGAGAAAAACAAAACAAATATTTCCCCACCAACACAACACTGAAATAGAGGCAAGGATGCAAATAGATCAACGGATTCCAGTAATGCTTGTTTTTCGACATTTTTTATTCATCAGTTACATGAGAAAAATTTCATGATGATATCCATGTTCAGAATTAGGAAAGATTCCCTCTAATCTCTAAATATAAGGACCTGCAAAATGTGTTCGTAGAGTTTTTCTGCATCCTATCTCTTTCTCTGCCTTTCTCATAACTCTCCACGATGGGTCATTGTGCTTAATCGACAACATGAAGTCAACATGTGGCCAATACATTCTCTCAGCCCAATCGCACCCCATTGGTTTCCAACTAAATGGATTGAATCCAATGAATTGGAATACGTAGAGGGAGTTTAACTCTAAAATGTGGTTGGAGCATTCAATGATCTTGGAGTGTTTAATGAGAACTGTAGGACAATTTTACTCTATGTCTGATCTGGGCTGCACCTGGTGGCGAGGATTTGATGTGGCAGGGCCGGAGAATCTTTCCTTGTACTTCACCAAGCTGCCGTGACCTTGGAGCATTTGTTTGCCCAGGGTGGAGCAAGCTTTACTTGCATGTAACCTGCACTAAACCTGCCCTGTGAGTGTTTGTTATGAATGTGCACAGGGAGATCTACTCCGTATCTGAACTCTGCTGGACCTGACCTGGGTGAGTTTGATGAAAAGATGCAGAGGTTTCTTTACGCAGTAACTAACCTCACTGTCAACCTGGCTTCGGGATCTCAAAAGGAAGAGTGCAGAAGAGCTTTTACCTGGTATAGAACCCTTGATTTCCAGGCCTTTAATGTGTCTAAGCGAGTTATTCCATATAATAATTTAATTCCATATAATAATAATCGCTTATTGTCACAAGTAGGCTTCAATTAAGTTACTGTGAAAAGCCTCAAGTCGCCACATTCCACCGCCTGTTCAGAGAGGCCGGTAGGGTAATCGAACCCGCGCTGCTGGCTTTGGTCTGCATTGCAACCCAGCTATTTAGCCCGCTGTGCTAAACCAGCCCCTCATGCAATCTGCAGCTGCTCTGGGAATGTTTGATGGGGACAGTATGATTGAAGAAGTCCTGGCGACATCTTGCCTCCAAGCAATGATGCAACTGTCCTGCGAGTGTTTGAAGGGACAGTAGGCCCTGCCTTTGTATTGTACCAGGCCGTGAACCCACCTCTGTTTATGTTATACTACCTCGTACCCGTGTCAGTTTATATTCAATAAGGATCTGTTTCTGATTGTTCATATTAAACTAGGCCACCAATTAGAGGACATGCCTTGATCAATAAGGAGTTCAGGGGTTATTGGAAGAAGGCAGGAGAATGGGGATTCGGAACATATCGGCCAGGATTTAATGGCGGAGCAGTCTCGATGGGTCGAATGGCCTAATTCTGCTCCTATATCTTATGGACACATGGAACCTGTTTGTCTCTGTTTACATTAACCTAGAACCTGACTCTGTTTCTATTAATTTAAACCTGTCTCTGTATTAAATTAGTCACAGCCTCAGTTCTGCATTGGGCCATATCTCTGTTCATATTACATTGGACCCGGCCTCAGTATTTGCTGCGGTAAACCATGCACAATAATGTCGAAAGTGGCTGGGGTGGAAATTGTGAAGATAAAGAAAAACTGAGGTAACAGTAATAATGTAAAATTCTTCAGCGAGCAATGCTGATCTATGCCCAGATAAACGTCGCCATCTGTCTTGTCAGCACCCTAGCTTTGTGGACATACAACCACAGATCTCCCTGATCTTCTTGCAGCCATTTCAAATTGTGCAACTTAACTTCTATTGCCTGGGCCTAGTGCAATAAACTAAGGGAATGGACCAGTTGTAATTGTGCAACATAAGCAAAGGACCATTAGATAAATAACTGAGTACTTAATGTTACAGCAACATTCATTCTCTTCACAACGGCCACACAGTAGCTGCAGTGTGTAACATCGACGGGATGCACTGCAACAACTCGCCAAGAATTCTTCAACAGCACCTTCCATACCCGAGACCTCCGAGAATCACAAGGGCAGCAAGCACATGGGAACACAATACTCTGCATCCTCCTACACATACAGCTCTCTGGGGCAGAAATTGGTCTTGGGCATTGGCAAAGAAGAAATGCCAACTGAAATCTAATTCCGCTAACTGCACTGAAAATTAATATCAAATGTTGCATCGCACACACTGGAGACACTATACATCCCGTTTCAGGCTGTTGCCATATACTGATTTCTTGTCCAAAATATGTATTTAATATATTATATTTCCATCTCAAAGACATGTGGAATAATGCGCCCACAGTTAAAAACAGAGATATCATCTGGTGCATTAATAAAAGTGAGCAGGTCTCGAAAAAATAGGCAGATTTAGGATCAAATATAGAATCCCTATAGGGCAGAAGGTCACTCGGCCCATAGCATCTACACCTACCTATGAAAGATCACCCTCCCCCATCCCCCGCCCTTGCACCATGACCTGCGCAATTTAGAATGGCCAATAAACTTAACCGACGCATCTTTGGACTATGGAAGGAAACCAGAGCACCCGGAGGAAAGCCACTCAGACACAGGGAGAAAGTGCAAACTTGGCACGATAGTCAAGAATTGAACCCTGGAGCTATGAGGCAGCAGTGCTAACCTCTGTGCCACCGTGCCACCGGCACCATAAGCAGAGACTGGGTCTAGTGCAATCTAAACTGAGTTCTGCTCGAGCGGAGTGTCGACTGATACAAATTGAGACACAAACAATGCAGCAATAAGAAGGATATTGTACAATACAAGAATAACAGGCAGGGCCTAGTGTTATATAAACAGGGACATGGGCAGGTGTAGCATTAACTAAAGCAGGATTTACTTTATTAGAATCTAACTATCTAGTAGAGTAATAATTGAGACAGAACCACATGTGATGCAAACAGAATGTTGTTCCAGTTTACGATGCACAGATAAACGTTCTGATGCAATAACGATTGTGACGCATTTCTTGCGAGATTAACCTAGACATGGGTCAGTGCGTCATAATTAATGATTTGTAATATAAACAGGGTGTGGGCTGGTATATTAACAACTGATATTCAGCCGAGTGCAGGAAAACAGAGAGAGAGCCTGTTGCAATGTGATAGAGACACGGCCGAATGTACTTTAAACCAAGGCGGGGGCTAGGTGAATGTAAGCTGAGAGATATGTTTAAAATGATTTAATAGGATCTTGGCGTCACCAGTAGCGTCAACATTTGATGCCAATTCCTAATTCCCCTTGAGAATGTGGTGTTGAGCCCTCTTATTGAACCATTGCATCCCACCCTGAGCAAGTGCACCCACAGTGCTGATAGGAAGGGATTCCAGGATTTTGACCAGTGACAGTGAAGGAACAGAAACATAGTTCCCATCAAGATGGTGTGTGGCTTGGCGGGGAACCTGCAAGGCCTGCTGTTGCAATGCACCGCTCGGGGCCTGGTCCTTTTAGATGGCTGAGTTTGTGGGTTTGGAAGGTGCTATAGAAGGAGGCAGTTGCTGCAATAGATTCTTGAATATCGTTCACGCTGCTAGAATTGTACACCCGTGATTCAGGGATTGAATGTTTAAGCTGGTCGATGGGGAGTTGTCGAGACGGCTGCTTTGTCCTGGATGGCGTCGCGATTCTCTCGTTTTGCTTGAGGGGCACAAATGGAGAACATTCAGTTAAACATGTGAGACAAATGGAGAACATTCAGTTAAACTCCCGACTTCTGCCTTACGATGATGGATCTGGTTTAGGAAGTCAGGAGGTTAAAACTCACCGCAGAATTTCCAGCCACTGAGCTGCTCTTGTAGCCATATTATTTAAAAGAGTCTTCCAATTCAGTTATTAATCAATGATAATCCAGAGGATGCTGATAGTGGGGGATTCAATCACGGTAGTGTCATTTAAAATCCAGGGGAGATGGTTAGAATCTCCCTTTTTGGGATGGCCATTGCCTGACACTTGTCAGCCCAAGCCTGAATGTTGTCCAAGTCTTGCTGTATATGAAGACAGACTGCTTCAGTATTAGAGGAGTCGAATATGGTGCAGAACATTTAGTAATCATCAGCGAACATCCCACTTCTGACCTTATGATGAATTGAGAAACTAGGGCCGGGGACATTATGCTATGGAGACTATATGTGACAGGGTGATCCTTGACACTTCTCATGAAGTTGCTGATGATCGAATGCGGACTGACAGGGAAATAATTAGCCAGGTTGGATTTTTCATGCCTTTTGTGGACGGGTCATGTTTGGCAATGTTACACATTGTTGGGTACATGCCAGTGCTGTACCTGTACTGGAGGAACTTGTCTGGGGTGCTGCCAGTTCTGGAGCACAAACCTTCAACATTGTTGAATGTTGCCAGGGCTAATGCATTTGCAGCACCGTCTGCCATTTCTTGATATCGTGTGGAGTGAATCAAATTTCCTGAAGACTGACACCCATGATGATGCAGACCACCGGAGGAGGCCGAGATGGATCATCCTCTCGGCACCTCTGGCAGAAACTTTCAGTCTTGTTTTTTGCTCTGACGTGCTGGAGTCCCCCATCATTGAAGAGGGGGATTTTATTGAGGCTCCTATGCCGGCTTTTTGTTTATTTATTCATTAATATTCAGGACTGGATGTGGCAAAACTGCAGAGATAGATCCTGTATATTGAAAATAGGATCACATTGATTGTGTGATATAAACATTGACAAGTACCGGTGCAGTATTAATTTAAACAGACTGTTGTGTATTATAAACAAAGACAGAGTCTAGTCTGACAAAAATGCAGATGAAGTCCAATTTAAAATTAGCAGAGACAGCAGTAATTATTGAGGCAATGGGAATGCAAGGCATCTCGATTTAAATTCTATCTGCTGGCCAAAATTTGCAATTGCAGTTACTGTGAAAATGTCGCTGTCAGGTATAATCTATGATGTTGATGTATCCATAATCCATTTCCACAAATGTAATATCACATCGCCTTCTGCGGGAGGTGCCAACATTTAAAGTGTAACTAATTGCAGGTGTCGCTGACTGATTCTCCCACATTGAGATCAGCACCAGAGCAAAGCGGCTCAATTCCTGGTCATGCATTTTTGTTCATCTTGGTTAAATAGAGAAATGTTTACCTGGGCGTTGTCTGGAGTCTATGGGAAATGTAACATTCATCTAACAAACATAGTGTTGGGGAGAGTTTATTGATTCATTATACCACCTGGAAAATGGTTGGGGCCATTGTCTCCGAAGGTTCCCAGGAAGTTAACATGGGATTTTAATTTTAAAGGTGAAATGTGGGTGTGCGTGTAAGACAGAGAGAATGCGTGTGTGAGAGACTGTGTGTGTGTGTGTTTGTGTGAAACACATGTTGCGTACAACTAAATTTCACAAAGGCCACGGCATCCTTCTATTTCCAATAGATACACAGCAAATAGTTCCACAAATGTTGCACCTGAAGCTACCAATTGTCTTCTGGGTTGTCATTTTCTCGGTTTGTGTCTATTTCAAAGCTGCTAAATCCACTGGTCCTGGTGGTTCGCACCAGCCCGCCGGAGGTGTCGCCATTATCTTCAGTTTGCAGCTGGTGACACCCAAGTGTGATGATCAATGTTTAGGTTCAGGGACATTATGTCACACTTGGAAGAATCATTGAAGCGGAATATCGGGCTTCCCACTGGGTGCGTGGCTCCGGCTACTTCGCAAAGTGGAAATTCCTTGGCCGTGTGACCATGTCACATTTAGGGACCATACTGGAAATGTGCAAACCATCTATTTTTAATTGTCTCAAAGAGACTTGCAAACTCTGTCTTTGAGAGAACTGCCGCATTTCTGATTTTGTCCCGCCAGTAAATATCCATAATGCATTGCGGACAACAAAGATGAAATTGGCTGAGCTATTTTTCTTGACAGCTGTAAGTCGTTGTTTCACATCCATACAACAAGGTTCTGAGAGCTCGGGCCTTATAAACCATCAGCTTGTTCCAAAGTGTCAGCTTGATATTATTCCATGGACATTCAATGAGTAAAACAAAGGTCGGATCTGCTTTCTCCATGTCAGCATCACATTCTACTTCAAGGCAGCCTCTCAGCGCGGAAACTCGGCAGCAGAAATTATCGCCTGCTCTTATTTTGTGTGACCATTGGCGAAAGTGCAACACCTTGTCCCACGACCACGGTTTTCCTCATACTACTCATTGGTAAGGAAGAACAAGTTACAGGCACCGGAGACATAGTTTCTGTAGATGATGTTTTGTTTGGATGATTCCGCGTAGAGGAATTCTCTGTTGAGGATGTATTGTGATTATGTCTCCGTTTTGATGACTGGAAGGTTGTAGAGGTTGCAGCCTGGCCTAGTGTGCAAGTGAACTTCATCCATATCTTCAGGGAAGGCGAAGATCAGCAGGATGCTGTCCAATAAAGTTGGGTGTGGGACACGGTCCTCTTTCATTCAATGATTCACTTAGAATCTGTCGGAAGTGGAATCATCAATCTGTACAGTGTTTTGCCAGGGAAAGAGTGAATGAAACAGTGGAGCTTTAGCAGACAGCCAAATGTCTCCAAATCGTATAGTCCCTGCTCCGCTGACGGTGCCGAACGTTTATTGAGATTGATGAAAGTAAGATGAAGGGGTGTGGCAGAGGGAGCAGATCATGCCCAGAGTAAATCTTGCGACATGAATACAGCACCTTGCTTCCAGCTACATTCGGCCTGCAAGCAGATGAAGTGTTTAAAGTGTGAAACTAGCAAAGGCCTTCCCAGTGCTGCTATGAGTGAGATATGTCAATAGTTGCTGCAGTCTCCTCTGTCCACTTTGCTTTCACATATTGGTTATGATTTTGCATCATGGATCTCCTGTGGGATGGTTTATATCTTCCAGCAGAGAAGGAGCAGGCCATAAATGTTCAGAAACATAGTAATTATATTCACAGTTTTTCATTTATTTATGAACATAAATAATTAGATTCACCAACTACCATCGTTTCACAAAGATTACAACAGTTTTAAATTAAGTTATACGGTGTGGCCGTCGCAGGCTCGCCATGATTTATTGTCCATCGCTAATTACCCTTCACAAAGGGCGGTGAACTGCGTGTTTGAACCTCTGCCGTCACCCTGGTGCAGGCACACCGACGATGCTGTTAGGGAGGGAGTTCTAGTCATTTGAACCAGCGACAGCGAAGATTCGGCGATATATTTCCAAGTCCGGATAGTCAGTGATTTGGAGCGGAATTTCCTGGTGGTGATGGTAGAAATGAAAATGTCTGTACCTAATGTGACGTTATTGCACCTTTCAATCCCGATTTGTTATTACACTGTTTTGGAAAGTAATTCAAAGTCTGCAGCTGTCCACTGAGTTTCGCGGTATTTCTGTTTTAACATTAATACGTTTTTAGTCTGGTGTCTTCATTAATTTGGGTGAGGACATCTTGAGTGACTTATTGTACATGAAATGACGACATGTTCCAAATATTACCGTCCCTCCTCAACCTAATCATTTTCCCGCTTTCTGTCATTGAGATGAAGATTCACCATCAGCAGAGAAGAACACCAGCACCACAGGAGTATCTCCAGTTTCCTCCTAGTAACGCCCAGCTGGTCTGTTCCCAATAGTCTGGGGATGGAATTCACACAGAAAATCTTCAGCCACCGATTGTATCATTCTGACGCAAATTATAAAGGACCAGCTTTAATTTGTGAAGTCATCAAGCGCAAAATTGAGAATGTAGAACAGCATCTTTCAGGACCATCTATCCATCCATCCATCAACCCCATTCACGGATTCCTCAATCAACATATTTAGGCATCCAACCAACATCCATCCCTACATCAAAGCAGTAATCCTTTTATCTTTTGGTTGGGTGGTGGGGGAGTATTAATGCCATTGAACCAATAATGCAAAGGCTCAGGCTAATTCTGTGGGAACTCGCGAACAAATCCTACCATGGCCGGTGGGGGAACTTGAGTTCAATTAATAAATCTGGAATATAGACTAACTGTGTCCATGGAATCCCCTCCGCTTCACCAATGAAGGAAATGTGACATCCCTCCCTGGTCTCACCTACATGTGGCTCCAGTCAGACAGCAACATGTCTGACTCTTCAATTCCTTCTGAGCTGCCCCAGCAAACCGCTCAATTCAACAGCAATTAGGGACAGGGAACACATGGTGGTCTTGCCAGTGAGTCCCACATTCCATGGAAGCATGTAGGAAAAAAGACAGAATATCCATGTTGATCTGTTACAAATGTCTGATAGTCTAATTGTATTTCTATCCATCATCACAATGTTATGAGATGTGGGAGAGATCTCCAGCCGGCTGTTGTTGCTAAGAGGGTCAAGAAAAGCTGGATAACTCTCCTTTCCTGAGATGGGAACAGTTCAGATAGGTTCGCAATTTAAAACGTAAAATGATCTCCAGTACTGTTGCTGGGTAGATTTGTTTATAAATAGTCCTCATTGACAATGTTAAGAGTTTGAAGTTGGCTTGCAGCCAAACGGTCAGTACTGAGGAAACAGATCTCTGAAAAAAAAATCCAGATGTTTCCTGTAAACAACTTTGAACATTCGAGCCTGCCTGCTGCAGGCAGTTGGATTGCTGCCAAATACTGTGTGGGGCAGATTCGCCTGAATATGAATGGACAAAATGGGATTTATCCATTCAAACAATAAATGTTTCAGTCGCACATGAAGTAAACGTTTTAAATGGTGTTCCATCTAAATAAATATATTCAGTGAATGCTGTGATCACGCTGAGGTTAGACGCGATCGGAACATTGTAAACTGACCAGATGCTATTTAATTTATATTAGTTCCGAGTAAAGGTCACTGTAGTCATTGAAGTCCGTTTGTTAAGAACCTAATGAAGTGAGAGTGAGTGGTGTTGATGGACCCAATCCACAAGCCCAATAAGACGAGGTACTTAAATAAAATCATAAAACTGCCTTGAACCCGCCTGAATTCTTGGAATATTCTCCGAGTTGTTGACTTCATTTAAACGGAGGCGTCTCTTATACCTGATTAGCACCGTGTTCGGTACAGTTTAATTTGTGCTGATTTCCATTATTATTTAACAGTCCCTCTCATTGCTGCCAATGAGTGGAGAAATGACCAGTTCATGACCGGCTTCAGTGGAAGATAAAACATTTATTCTTGTGATATTGTGTAATATTCCGCAAAATCCTGATATCCTGTGTTCCCAACATAGCGAATGTTAGACAGCCGGTGGTCAGTGAAATTAGCGGCATTGCTTTGGATGCTGAAGGATGACTTTGCTGATCGCCCTGTCCGTTCTGATTCATTCTGTCAAATGTTAATGTCAATTTTATGTTTGCAAGCGGGTTTCTTTTACCGCTAATGTTCACAGGACTGTCTGAGGCTCAGGGGCAGTTCCAGAAATGTAAGGAGAGTCATTGTGTAATGTTAGAGCCTTGTCTGCAGACCCGCAATGCTCAGTGATAGCCATCCGCACTGCAAATGGAATCACCTTATTCATTCCCGCATTCCGACATAAATCGTCAACAATTCCTCTGATAAATGATACATGTTTACAAATGGAATAGGGACTCGGAGTGTTGCAAATCAGACTGACATACAACCTATTCCCTGACAAAATAATTAGTCTTTTTAAGATCATCTCAATATATTGGAGTAGAAATAAAGGGACTGAATTTGCAATGGAATCGTTATTTTCTTAACAGATGAGCAAACGTAATTTCGCAATGGGGACATTATAAAGAATCGATTCAGAGAAACAAATATCCCGCTACAGATAAATGTCTATTTAATAATAACCCATAGTAAATCTCTGGGTCCATTCTGTTGGGGGGGGGGGGGAGTCCGGGGGGAGGGGGGAGGGGGGGGGGAGGGGAGGTGGGACGTGGATCCAGTCGCCGCCTCCACCAGGGAATCAACAGGCGGCGCCTGGAAACCCGCCCCCTTCTGCCGGGTATTTAAATGCCGCTCACTGGGACCCGAATCCAACAGTCCGGGAGCTGGTTTGTTCACTGAGTTCCTGACACAACCATTTCCCCCAAATGACCAGAAGGATGAGGTGGGCCATTTCTCTCAGTTTGTTGCTGACTTTCTTATCCCGTGAGTAGTTTTTATTGTCCAAGTCTCTCACTGTTACTGTCTCAGTGTTAGTCTCTCTCTGGAATGTTCCAGAGTCACCAATCATTTCACCAGCATTAATCCTCGGGCTTTTTGATATATTTTTACAGGTGTCCAGTCGGAGGTTGTGTTGACTCAGCCGGAGGCAGAGAGCGGGCGTCCCGGAGGCTCCCTGAGACTGACTTGTAAAACCAGCGGCTTCGACCTCGGCAGCTACTACATGCACTGGGTCCGCCAGGTTCCCGGGCAGGGGCTGGAGTGGCTGGTTTGGTACGATAGTTCATCCAACAACAACTACGCTCCAGCAATTAAAGATCGATTTACTGCGTCCAAAGACACTTCGAACAACATCTTCTCTTTGGCCATGACGAACCTGAAGACCGAAGACACCGCCATCTATTACTGTGCAAGACACCACAGCGAGAAGAACCAGGGCTGGACCCGCACAAGAACAGCTCGAGAGGGAATTCAGCAACTTGCACCTTAACCTGAAGGTCAGTACTTGATCCAAATGTAATTATTTATGGCAGTGATCAGAGTCAAAACACAAGCTGCTTCTTACATAACTGACACAGGGAAAATTAAACAGTAAAACCGAACAAACCAATCGATCTGCAAGTATTAGCTTTTGTCTGTTGATGTTTACTGTTAACAGTTTCAGTAATTACAGGCCTGGATATACTCATCGTTGTATTATTTCTGATACTTGGAGAAAGTCTATGTGCATTGCGTTTTATGAACTGCTGTCTAAATTGTAAATTCGATCAGAAGTAATCGTCTATTTGAAGTGAATATTGAGCGGCAGGACTGAACAGAGAGTGGGTGCAGTTTTTGTGCGGGTGTCTGTCACTGTGACTACAGTGGGTCACAGTGCTGTGCACAGCGACATCCTCGTACAAAAACCTCAGTGAAAGAGTTTGTCCAAATTGGTGATCAGGGCCACAGCAGGATTGTCAACGTAAATGAGGCTTAAATAAAACACAATATTAGTTTGTGAAAAGGTATAAAAATCTTCCACTTTATCTCTGTTGACCGACACGCTAAATGTTTAAAAGTGTTCCGATCCTCTTTATAAATGTATTGACCAGGACAAGCTGAAATAACTCAGATTCGCTCTTGGAAGAGACAGAGTTAGTTTTTTGAACGCGCAGTGAAATTAAATCTCTGTATTGTACAGTTAACAGTCTGCCGCAGTATTTGACACGCTGTGTCTCACTGTGATAACTGGATCACAGCAGTTACTGTCAATACAAAAAGCCCCTCAGCACCAATTAACTGAGGCTGGCTCAGTGCTCGCTTTTACAATCCAACTTTATTTACAGTGAAGTATTATTCATATCCAGCATTGACAAAATGACAATAATTAATATGGAAATCTGTGACAATTATTCACTCGTTAGTTGGTGATTTCAAGAACATGATCATGTGTTACTCTGAAATATAAAACATTAAGGTCATTTCTGAACAGCAAGCGATCTCCACAAGTACAATTCTAGTTTAATGAAAATTTACCGTGCCTTTACCTTGTCTCTGGTTTGTGAATATTCAAAATAATGGTGGATTTCTGTCTATTTTGTGCAGGTGCGGTTATTGTACGGAGCTGCCCAGGGAATGTGACACTGTGACGCTATGGACTACTGGGGACAAGGCACCATGGTGACGGTGACTGCAGGTAAAAACAATTCCATTATTTATGAACTGTTTTACTTGAGTCTTTGTTTTATTTATTTTTTCTATTTTAACTACGCATTCGTTCACTGAATTGCGGGTTTGCTGGATTCTGTATTGAGATTTTGTTGGAATGCTTTATGTGATTCAGCTGAAAAAGGAATTATTCTGCCTCTTGACAAAAGGTTCTGCTGAGGGATTCAGTCCCTGGTTGTTGTGATTTGATGTTTATTTGCTGAGGATACTGTGGCCGGGTTACTTTAAATACCTAACGCCTGTTAAACAGTTTGGTATTTCTGCAATGTTTAATCTCGATGACATCTGGTGGCTGCAGATTTTACCACCTCCTGCACAAGTGTTAGAAATCTACCCAATATTCACAAAATATGCTGAAGTATCTGTGTCAATTTATTGAACACTTCCCGCGTATTGACAATGCTGATGATATTCTTCCATATTTCTGTTTGTTTTAATTGTTCATTCACTTGCTGAAAGGCGAATTTGGTGGGTTCTAGATATAAATTTTCTTGAAATGCCGTTTGATTCTATTGAAAGTGTTTGAAGAATTGAGCTGGTTCTCCATGAGACGAGTTTCAGCCTCTCGGTGATGTAATTTGATGTATTTCTGCTGAGGAGATTGTGTCTGGGTGATTTTTAATTAGTAAAATTTGTGAAACGATTCTGGCGTTTCTATATTCTTTAAACTCGGTGATATTGAGCGTTTCCATGTTTTGTAATTGAATGAAATAAGATACGTATTTGAAACTGTTTGGCACACGATTGTGGGTGGAAAACAGTTAGGATTTTAGAGTGTTTTTTAAAAGTGATGATTGCAGATTAAACTAAGCCACAGTTTAAAATGCTCTTTCCGAACATAATTTGTTACTGAAATCACAGTCTGGCTTTTCTTCAATGTTCCATCTTGGTGGGATTGATGGATGCAGCTTTTATCTCTCCTGTCAACTGTTTAAATGCGTTTGAAATATGGTCCAACATGAATAAAATGTGGTAAAGTTTCAAAAATATTTTGCACATACCCCACATCCTCACAATGATGTTACTGTTGTTCTGTATTTCTATTTAGTTTGATAATTCATACATTTGGTATCGAACTGGTTTGCTGGATTCGATATTCAGCTGTTTTTGAAATGTTACATTTGATTCTGTTGAATGTAGAATTGAGCTGCTTCTCAATGAAACGGGTTCAGTCCTTACAATGAGTTTTGGTGTTTTGCTGCTGAGGAGATGGTGTGTCTGGGTGACTTTGAATAAGTACAATTTGTGAAGCGGTTTTCTGTTTCTACGTTGTCTCTGCATTGTTCAAACTGGGTGACATTGAGCAGTTACACGTTTTCTGGTTAAATGTAAAAAGGTTTGCGCGTTTGAATCTCCTTGAAACACAATTGTGGGGAGTAAACGCGTCAGGTTTCGAAAATAAAGAAAGGAATTAAAGATTTGATAGACATTTTTAAATTTTACCTACTGATTACTGATTAAACTAAACCATGGCGTCATTAAGAACGCAATTCGTTACTGCAGTCTGAAACTATTTAATTAAAACGTTTTCAAATTCGTGAGTAAAATTAATATGACAAACAATTATAATGCGGTATTATCACCATATTATCCAAATAAATTTTCATATTAATATCATTAATCATCAATCTCCTTTCACAATTCTGCTGTGCTTTGTACACCATTAGCATGACCGGAAAAGTTTCTCGGCTGGGAATATTTTGTGATTATTTCTGAAACTGTTTTAATAATAACATATTGATTTTACAGCACTGTTCAGTTACAAAATATATATTTGAATTATTTTTTATTTCTCTGATTTCGTTTGCAGTTACTTAAATATGAGTTTTATATTGCAGTTTGGCAGTTTATTTACCCGGTTATTGTATTAATTATGTGCAGCAGCAAGAATATTATCTCTTCAATATTTGTAGTTGTCTCTGACCTAATCATAGAGTTTTCTCAGAGGCGGAAGTCGCTGACAGTGCAGGAATTGTTCTTATGATTTTATTTAAATTGTAGGAATGTTCATACTGCACAGTGCTGGAGCTTGACAAGTAAAAGCTTGAAATTCAAAGAGATTAATTTAATTACAAAAGGAGAATATTAGCTTTGCAATAATAATAACATCGTGTCTCGCAGAGCTGTGCTGTACACAATATAACATTATAGAAATAAAACAAATTATACAATAGAAGAATAGATTATATCTGAGCCTCAAGCTCGTAAATTGAACAAGAACATTTCTCAATCATTTTCTCACCATGTTTCAGGGCTGTGGAGGATCTGACTGAACTGTTTTCATTAAGTTGTGCACTGATTAATTTGGATCTCCTTTTCTTCAGCAATATTTTCAATAATAAAGTTACTCGAATTGCCTGAATGATTAAATCTCAGAAACACTTTATTGATCACAAACTACCAAGGACTTTATTGTTTTATATATATATATAGTTTCGAGTTACAACAGTTTATCAATTCGGGAATACCACTTTAACAAACAGATGAGATATTACACATGTCTGAATTATTCCATCCGATAATTTGAAGTTTAATATTTAATTAAATCCAAATTATTTATCAAATTTCAGGCAGGAGCAGGTTTTGAATTACAGCGAACCATGTTTTATTATTTATATTATAGAGTACAAATCAGCTGACAGGTCAACTAATTGACAATTGGCAATAACTTGCAATGCGACATTAGTACTAACTAATTCAACATAAATTAACTGCTACAATTGAGTAGCATACTGGTGTGTGATATCAATGCTATTGGAGAATGGTTAATTGTACTGAAAATAATTTAGAAAACAATACATTTATTTGCTCCGGTTGAATAGGTGGCCCGCCTCCATTGTTTTGTTGATTGTATTTAATTAAGACATTGGATCAAATCAGGTAATCAGTTTCCAATGTGAATGTTTCCTGGTTTGTTTATTTCTTATCAAACACTGGATCTCTGTCACAGACATTAAACTCCCCTCAATCTGTTATATTTAATGGGTTCATTCTCAGTGAAAATATATTTTGCCCAGAAATTTCTGAAAGGCGAAGGAAGTTTGAAATTAATATGAGTTTAATTTCAAAGAGGTTATTAAATTTATTTTGTCGTAAGTTGACTATTTATCAATTAGAATCAAGCAGTTTGAATGATTCGTTCCCCTGTGTTTCAGAGTGAAATTTGACACACTAGGTACGCTCTCATCCGCACACTCTTTCTCCCTCACACACTCCCTCTCTCCCAGAAACCCGGACTATTCCTCAAACACACAGACACTCTCTCTCACAGAGACTCTCACATACACGATAGCTCTTCAAAAACACACAGTCTCTCACACACACACTCGGTCACACACACGCACTGCCTCACACATTCATTCTCTTACATACTCTCTGTCTCCAACTTTCTCTCTCTCCAACTCTCCCTCACACACCAACAGACTGTCACTCACTCTCTCACATACACAGGCACATTATCCCTCTCTCTCTTCACAGACAATCTCCCTCTCTCACACTCTCTCACAAACACACTCTCTCTTTCACGTTTTACCAATCTCACTCACATACACAATCATTCACAGACACACTCTCACACACATGCACTCTCGCACACATTATCTCTTGCACACACATGCCCTGTCACACACATCTCTCTCACACAAAAACCCTCTCTCACACATACACACTCTCACGCATACGCTCTCTCTCACACTCTCTCTCTGACATGCATGGTCTCTCGTACGCACGCTCTCTCACACACATGCTCTCACACACACGCTCTCTCACACACACGCTCTCTCACACACACGCTCTCTCACACACACGCTCTCTCACACACGCTCTCTCACACACATGCTCTCTCGCACACACGGCCTCTCGCACACACGTCCTCTCACACACATGGCCTCTCGCACACACATGCTCTCTTGTACACCTGCTCTCTCACACATATATCCTCTCTTGCATACATGCTCTCTCATACACATGCGCTCTGATGCACACACTCTCTCACTCACTTGCTCACTCACACTCATTCTCTCTTGCAGACATGCTCCCTGACACACAATTCCTCTCACTCACATGCTCTTTCATACACTTGCTCCCTCACATACATGCTCTCTCAAACACTCACTCTCTCACACACACCCTCTCTCACTCACAAGCTCTCTCACAGACATGCTCTCTCATTCTCTCTTGCACTTACGCTCTCTGACACACATGCTCTCTCACACATGCTCTCTCACACTCATGCACTCACGCACACATGCTCTCTCACACACATGTTCTTTTGCACACATGCTGTCCCATGCACACATTCTCTCACGCACATGCTCTCTCGCACACATACTCTCACGCATGTTCTGTTACACCCACTCTCACACACATGCTCTCACACACGTGATCTCTCGCACACATGCTCTCTCACATACATGCTGTCTCACTCACATGCTTTGGTGCATACATGCTCTCTCACACATGCTCTCTTGTGAAAGCACTCTTTCACACACATGCTCTCACACACACAATTTTGCGCATACAGTCTCTCTCCTGTGCACACTATTTTGCTCCTCACACACACACACATCCACTCGCTCGCATAAATACACACAATCGCGCTCTCACACACAGATATTCTCTCACGCAGATATTCCCTCACACACAGATACACTCTCACACCCACACTCACACGTGTACTCTCTCTCTCCCACTCTCTTGATTCATCTCTTGCAGAAACACACACGCATTCACACACATGCATGCAGACACATGCATAGACACACTCACAGGCTCTCAGACACATACCCCACACTCCCTCACACACACACACTCAGATACGCACACACTTTCACATACACAGGTGAGAGCAACTGAACTAACATCAATAATAAAAATAATAATCTTTATTACTGTCACAAGTAGGCTTACATTAACACTGTAATGCAGTTACTGTGAAAGGCCCCTAGTCGCCACACTCTGGCGCCTGTTCGGGTACACAGAGGGAGAATTCAGAATGTCCAAACCACCTAACAGGTCGTTTTTCAGGACTTGTGGGAGGAAAGCGGAGCCCCCGGAGAAAATCCACCCAGACACGGGGAGAACGTGCAGACTCCACACAGGCAATGACCCAAGTGGGAATCGAACCCGGGTCCCTGGTGCTGTGAAGCAACAGGGTTAACCACTGTGCAGCCGTGCCGCCAAATCAAGGCAGCATTGAAACGTGTGACCTCAAGCAACCCAAACAAAGAATGAATGGATGGGAATCAGGGGAAGAATCTCCGCTGGTTGGAGTCACAACCAGCACCAAGGTGGATGGATTCCATTGCTGGAGGCCAATCAGCTCAGTTCCAGGACATCACTGCGAGACTTCTTCAGGGCAGTGTTCCAGGTCCAGCCATTTTCAGCTTGTTCATCAATGGCCTTCTTTCCATCATCAGGTCTGAACAGGGGTTGTTGGCAGATGATTGCACCATGCTCAGCACAATTTGCAACTGTGCAGTCACTAAATAAACCTGTAAATAAAGCAACATGGAGGCTCTATGCGGTTCTGGCTGACAAGTGGTAAGTAACAGTTAAGTCACCCAATTGAAGGCAATGTCCACCTCCAGTAAGAACAGATCTAACCACCGCCCCTTGACATTCACTGGCATTACCATCATTGAATCCCCACTAACAACCTCTTGGGGATTAACATGGACCAGAAAGTGATCTGGACGAGTCATATAAATGTTGAGGCCAGAAGAACAGATCAAAGGTGAGGAATCCTGCGGTGAAAAACTCATCTGCTGACTCCCCAAAGCCTGTCCGCCATTTAAAGATCCGCTGCAGAAGCTCATCATGTCTCCCTAGACAGCACCTTCCAAACCCATGACAGCGGCCACCTGGACAAGGACAGCAGAGACATGGGAACACCACCAACTGGAAGTTCAATCCCAAGCCATTCAGCATCATGACTATAAAATATATCACCGTTCCTGCACTGCCGCTGGTTCAAAATCATGTAACTGACTCGGGGAAACACCACATGGACTGCAATGGTTGAAGACGGAAGCTCGCCACCTTCTCAAAGTCAATGAGGGATGGGAAATAAATGCAGGCCGAGCCAGAGACGCCTACATCACAAGAATGAATAAACACAACACACTCTCTCTGACACAATGTGACAAGAATGTTGCAGGCAGAAAAATCCCATTTACAAAATGAAAATCCGTTAAGTTGCAGGAATGTTCATTGTCCCAGTTCTAAATTGTTTTGTGAAAAATGAAATTACATCGGCATTAAAGCAGCTGCCCAGTGATCTACACTGCTGTCTGACTGTACACAGCCGGTGTTACTGAAAGTATTAAAGCAGCTGCCCAGTGATCTACACTGCTGTCTGACTGTACACAGCCGGTGTTACTGAAAGTATTAAAGCAGCTGTCCAGTGATCTACACTGCTGTCTGACTGTACACAGCCGGTGTTACTGAAAGTATTAAAGCAGCTGTCCAGTGATCTACACTGCTGTCTGACTGTACACAGCCGGTGTTACTGAAAGTATTAAAGCAGCTGCCCAGTGATCTACACTGCTGTCTGACTGTACACATCCGGTGTTACTGAAAGTATTAAAGCAGCTGTCCAGTGATCTACACTGCTGTCTGACTGTACACAGCAGGTGTTACTGAAAGTATTAAAGCAGCTGCCCAGTGATCTACACTGCTGTCTGACTGTACACAGCCAGTGTTACTGAAAGTATTAAAGCAGCTGCCCAGTGATCTACACTGCTGTCTGACTGTACACAGCCGGTGTTACTGAAAGTATTAAAGCAGCTGTCCAGTGATCTACACTGCTGTCTGACTGTACACAGCCGGTGTTACTGAAAGTATTAAAGCAGCTGCCCAGTGATCTACACTGCTGTCTGACTGTACACAGCCGGTGTTACTGAAAGTATTAAAGCAGCTGCTCAGTGATCTACACTGCTGTCTGACTGTACACAGCCGGTGTTACTGAAAGCTGATCAATGTGGAGAATCAGGACAGGATCGATGGAGAGGAAGAGGAGGAGGTGGGGGTGGTGGACCCGAATGGAGGAGCCCCAAGCTCGGCTGTGGACAACAGGCAACAGAAAACTGAGCCTCAGCGGAAAATCATCCCAAGAAACATCGTCCCAATGGGCTGGGAGCACCTGGGAATGATCACTCACCCACACTCACTCACGTACCCTCACTCACCATTCTCACCGTCACTCATTGACCCTCACTCAACCATCCGCAATGATACACCTTTCCTTAACCACCCTCACACGCAGACTCACACTCCCACCCTCATTCACCTACCGTCATTCACCCCCCTGACACACTCTCACTCACCCACTCTCACTCTCACACCCTCACACACACACTCACACATCCTCATTCAGCAACACTCACTGTCATTGACTCACCCATAGACGCCCAAACTAACTCTCACCCTCACTCACACACTCTCACCCACTCATCCTCAAACACCCACCCATCCTCACTCATCCTTACCCATTCTCAATCAGGCTCTCACCCTCACTCAGCCACCCACCCACACTCATTCGCCCACCCTCACCCACCCATCCAAACCCACCCTCACTCCCCATCATTCAGGCTCTCACCCTCACTCAGTCATTCACACACACCCACTCACCCGCCCTCACAAGCCCTCATTCTGTAAACCAACCTCACACACCCTCACTCACCCACCCTCCCTGACACACTCACTCACCCACCCTCACAAACCCTCAATCACCCACCCTCACTCCCCCACCCTCAATCACCCACCCTCACACACCCTCACACCCCCACCCTCACACACCCTCACTCACCCACCCTCCCTGACACACTCTCATTCACACACCCTCCCCCACCTTCACACACCCTCAGTCACCCATACTCCCACACCATCACTCACCCACCCTCCCTGACACACTCACTCACCCACCCTCACACACCCTCACTCCCCCACCCTCATGCTCCCTCACTCCCCCACCCCCCCCCCCCACCCTCACACAACCTTACTCAACCACCCTCCCTGACACACTCTCACTCACGCACCCTCACACACCCGCCCCCACACGCCCTCATTCTGTAAATCACCCTCACACACCCTCACTCCCCCCTTACTCACCTTCACTCACTCACCCACCCCCACTCACCTTCACTCACCCGCCCTCCCTGACACACTCTCACTCATCCACCATCACTCACACACCCTCCCTGACACACGCTCACTCACCCACCCTCACTCACACGCCTCACACACTCTTGCTCACACGCCTCGCACACTCTCACTCGCCCACCCTAGGTCACCAACCCTCCCTGACACATTCTCACTCACCCACCCTCACGCACACTCACCCATCCTTATTCAGCACCACTCACCGTTATTGACTCACCCTTACACGCCCAACCTAACTCGTTCACCCTCACTCACGCACTCTCACCCACTCATCCTCAAACACCCACCCATCCTCACCCACCCTCATTCAGGCTCTCAACCTCACTCAGTCACCCACCCACGCCCACTTTCTCACCCTCACAGACCCTCACTCACCCACCCTCACACATTCTCACTCACCCACCCTCACACACCCTCACTCACCCACCCTCACACACCCTCATTCAGTAAGCTACCATCACTCACTCATCCTCAAACACCTACGTATCCTCACTCACCCTCATTCAGGCGCTCACTCACTCACTCACTCTCCCACCCACACTCACATTCACTCACTCACCTACCCTCACTCAGCCGCCCTCCCTGACACACCCTCACTCACCCACCCTCACTTACCCACCCACCCTGACACACTCTCACTCACCCACCCTCACTCAATCGTCCCTCAACCACCCTCACTCGTTCACCCTCACTCACCCACGCTCACTGACTTCCCCTCATTCATTCACCCACTACATTCACTCACCAGCAGTCGACCCCCTGACTCACTCACCCTCATTCACCCACCCTCGCTCACCCACCCTCACTCACTCACCCTCACTCACTGACCCTCGCTCACTCACCTTCACTGACTCTCACTACACAACCTCACTCACCCAGAGTCACACATTCTCTGCGTCTCACTCTCTCTCCCTCACACACCCTTCATTTGTCCTCGGTGACATACCTACCCTCACTCAGTCAGTCACCCCTGATCCGCCACTTATCAACATTCATACATCCTCAATCACCCAACTCACTCACCCTCACTCAGTTACTCACTAACCCACACTCACTCTCCTACCCTCACTCAGTTACTCACTCACCCACACTCACTCTCCTACCCTCACTCAGTTACTCACCCACACTCGCTCTCCTACTCTCACTCAGTTACTCACTCACCTGCACTCACTCTCCCACCCTCACTCAGTTACTCACTCACCCGCACTCACTCCCCTGCCCTCACTCAGTTACTCACTGACCCACACTCACTCTCCTACCCTCACTCAGTTACTCACTAACCCACACTCACTCTCCTACCCTCACTCGGTTACTCACTCACCCGCACTCACTCTCCTACCCTGACTCAGTTACTCACTCACCCACACTCACTCTCCTACCCTCACTCGGTTACTCACTCACCCGCACTCACTCTCCTACACTCACTCAGTTACTCACTCACCCACACTCACTCTCCCACCCTCACTCAGTTACTCACTCACCCACACTCACTCTCCTACCCTCACTCGGTTACTCACTAACCCACACTCACTCTCCTACCCTCACTCAGTTACTCACTGACCCGCACTCACTCTCCTACCCTCACTCAGTTACTCACTAACCCACACTCACTCTCCTACCCTCACTCGGTTACGCACTCACCCACACTCACTCTCCTACCCTCACTCGGTTACTCACTCACCCGCACTCACTCTCCTACACTCACTCAGTTACTCACTCACCTGCACTCACTCTCCTACCCTCACTCAGTTACTCACCCACACTCGCTCTCCTACTCTCACTCAGTTACTCACTCACCCACACTCACTCTCCTACCCTCACTCAGTTACTCACTCACCCACACTCACTCTCCTACCCTCACTCAGTTACTCACTCACCCACACTCACTCTCCTACCCTCACTCAGTTACTCACTCACCCACACTCACTCTCCTACCCTCACTCAGTTACTCACTCATCCACACTCACTCTCCTACCCTCACTCAGTTACTCACTCACCCACACTCACTCTCCTACCCTCACTCAGTTACTCACTCATCCTCTCTCACTCATGCTCAGGAAATGGGCAAGGGAGCGGCTGCATCGAGAGAGGAATGGCGAACTGGAGCGAAACTGATGACGAGTGGCGCCCGAATGTGGCTGCATGACACGGGACTGCCGGGAGCCGGGGAAAGTGCAGAGAGCCGGGGAAAGACTCCGGAGCCGGGAGAACGCGCCGAGGCGGTGGAAAAGAGCAAAGAGGCGGCGAAAAGGCAGAGTTGGGAGGAAAGCATCGAGATGCAGGGGAAAGGACAGAAATGCGGGGGAATAGACCGAGATGCAGCGGAACACACAGAGTCGTAGAAAAGGACAGAGAGTTGGAAAGAAGTGGGGAGAGCAAGGGAAAGGTGCAGAGAGCCGATGGGGATGGGGGGCGGTTGGGGGGGGGGGGGGTGGTGGTGGTGGTGAGAGTGCGTGGACCGGGGAAAGTGAAGAGAGCCGGGGGATGTGTGGAGAGCCGGGAGAGGGGGAGGGGGACGGGGGGGGGGGGGGTGGAGTGCAGGGAGCCGGGGATGTGCAGAGAGCCGGGTGAAGGAGCACAGAGCCGGGGGAAGTGCTGAGAACCGGAAGAAAGTCCATGGAGTGGGCGATAAGCGGTAAGAATCGGAGTAAAGCGCACAGTGCTTGCGAAAACCTCAAAAAGCCCGCACAAAGTGCCAGGAACCGGGAAAAGCACAAATAACTGGGAAAAGTGCAGCACACCTGGGCATAGCACTAAAGAGCAGGAAGAAAATGCGGAGTCGAGAGAAAGTGCAGAGATGCGGAGGAAAGCGCAGAGAGCCGTGGAAAAGAGCAGAGAGCTAAACGAAAGTGAAGGGACCAGGAGAAAGGTACAGAAATCCAGCGGGAACCGCAGAGAGATGGGGGACGCACAGGGAGCGCGGGGCGGGTGCGGGGGGATTGCAGACAGCCCGGTCTCAGTGACAGGCGGAATATGGAGTTCACACCACAATCAGCACAGCCAGGAGCTTATTGAATGGGGGAGGAGGCTCGACCGACTGAATGGCCGCCTCCCTCATGATCTTAAAATTAGAGAATGTTGCAATTACTCAAATGTAGTACCTTATTGTAATTATATAAATGTGCATTCCGAAGGTATTTTTGAAGCAATGCCACTATTCTCTAGTTTGGAGAATGGGGTAGTGAGATGGAGAGAGGAGGTGGTATCAGTCAGTTTGAACAAAGGGAATTTCCCAAAACTGCAAAGATACAAATGAAGAGACAACATCTTTAACACAAATGGATTGTGACGTACACAGCTCAGCTAGCTGGATTGTGACGTAGACAGCTCAGTTAGCTGGATTGTGACGTACACAGCTCAGTTAGCTGGATTGTGACGTACACAGCTCAGCTAGCTGGATTGTGACGTACACAGCTCAGTTAGCTGAAGTGTGACGTACACAGTTCAGTTAGCTGGAGTGTGGCGTACACAGCTCAGCTAGCTGGATTGTGACGTAGACAGCTCAGTTAGCTGGATTGTGACGTACACAGTTCAGTTAGCTGGATCGTGACGTACACAGCTCAGCTAGCTGGATTGTGACGTACGCAGCTCAGTTAGCTGTACTGTGGCGTACACAGCTCAGTTAGCTGGAGTGTGGCGTACACAGCTCAGCTAGCTGGACTGTGGCGTACACAGCTCAGTTAGCTGGAGTGTGACGTACACAGCTCAGCTAGCTGGATTGTGATGTACACAGCTCAGTTAGCTGGATTGTGACGTATACAGCTCAATTAGCTGGATTGTGACATACACAGCTCAGCTAGCTGGATTGTGACATACACAGCTCAGTTAGCTGGAGTGTGACGTACACAGCTCAGCTAGCTGGATTGTGACGTACACAGCTCAGTTAGCTGGAGTGTGACGTACACAGCTCAGCTAGCTGGATTGTGACGTACGCAGCTCAGTTAGCTGGACTGTGGCGTACACAGCTCAGCTAGCTGGATTGTGACGTACACAGCTCAGTTAGCTGGATTGCGACGTACGCAGCTCAGTTAGCTGGACTGTGACATATACAGCTCAGTTAGTTGGATTGTGGCGTACACAGCTCAGTTAGCTGGATTGTGACGTACACAGCTCAGCTAGCTGGATTGTGACGTAGACAGCTCAGTTAGCTGGATTGTGACGTACACAGCTCAGTTAGCTGGATTGTGACGTACGCAGCTCAGCTAGCTGGATTGTGACGTACACAGCTCAGTTAGCTGGAGTGTGACGTACACAGCTCAGTTAGCTGGAGTGTGGCGTACACAGCTCAGCTAGCTGGATTGTGACGTAGACAGCTCAGTTAGCTGGATTGTGACGTACACAGCTCAGTTAGCTGGATTGTGACGTACACAGCTCAGCTAGCTGGATTGTGACGTACGCAGCTCAGTTAGCTGGACTGTGGCGTACACAGCTCAGTTAGCTGGAGTGTGGCGTACACAGCTCAGCTAGCTGGACTGTGGCGTACACAGCTCAGTCTGGAGTGTGACGTACACAGCTCAGCTAGCTGGATTGTGATGTACACAGCTCAGTTAGCTGGATTGTGACGTATACAGCTCAATTAGCTGGATTGTGACATACACAGCTCAGCTAGCTGGATTGTGACGTACACAGCTCAGTTAGCTGGAGTGTGACGTACACAGCTCAGCTAGCTGGATTGTGACGTATACAGCTCAGTTAGCTGGAGTGTGACGTACACAGCTCAGCTAGCTGGATTGTGACGTACGCAGCTCAGTTAGCTGGACTGTGGCGTACACAGCTCAGCTAGCTGGATTGTGACGTACACAGCTCAGTTAGCTGGATTGCGACGTACGCAGCTCAGTTAGCTGGACTGTGACATATACAGCTCAGTTAGTTGGATTGTGACGTACACAGCTCAGCTAGCTGGATTGTGAAGTACACAGCTCTGTTAGCTGGATTGTGAAGTACACAGCTCTGTTAGCTGGATTGTGACGTACACAGCTCTGTTAGCTGGATTGTGACGTACACAGCTCAGTTAGCTGGATTGTGATGTACACAGCTCAGCTAGCTGGATTGTGACGTAGACAGCTCAGTTCGCTGGATTGTGACATGCACATCTCAGTTAGCTGGATTGTGACGTCCACAGCTCAGTTAGCTGGATTGTGACGTACGCAGCTCAGTTAGCTGGATTGTGACGTATACAACTCAGTTAGCTGGACGGCTGGTTTGTGATGAAGAGCGATCCCAACAGCGCGGATTCAATTGTTGTACCGGCTGAGGATATTCATAAAGAGGGTGTGGTGACCCTCATGTTAAATCACCACCAGTCAGCTCTCAGAAGGAAAGGGCAGTCCCCGGGACTATGGCAACATTTCTATTTTATTTTACATGGTGGCTGAAATAATGGGGGAAACTCTCTGCTCCTCTCCTTCAATCCAATGACAGTTACATCATTCAGGCGGCATCAAATGTTATTTTTTGTATGTGTTAGAAACGGAGAAAGGGATGCGAGTTTCTAATGAGGGGGCAAAGAGATGGTGATTCTCAAATCATAGAACTAATAGGCGCTGAAATATGGATGTAACAGTTAATGAGAACATGTTAGGTTAAATGCATCGTCACATTTTGATGTGCTTGGTAACTTATAGATCACAAATAACAGAGTCTAACTTGTTGAATGGGCCATTCTTTCCCAGCAACACCGTCTCCACCCACTCTCTACAGCCTGGTCTCCTCCTGTCAGCAACACAACAATGACGGCTCCGTGACCTACGGCTGTTTGGCGATGGACTACTCCCCAGAAATCACCAGCCTTACCTGGAAGAAAGATGGGCAGCTAATCACCACTGGAGTTAAGAAATACCCGTCAGTGAGAAACAAGAAGGGAACCTACACCCTGAGCAGCCAGTTAACCATCACCGAGTCAGAGGGGGGATGCAGCAAAATCAGCTGTGAGGTTCGACACAGCGGCTCAGACAAGAGCATTGGAATTCCATGTAAGTTTTGTGGAATCTGTGAGAAACAGATGCTTTGATTACTTTATTTACATCTTTGGTGATAACACATTTATGGTTCTCTGCATAGTTCTGATTCCTGCGCGAAATAGTGACCACAGAGAAACTGTTAAAATATAATTCGTCATTTTATTCGTTACAACATCTTCCTCAAGAAATGTCTAACTTGTGTTTCTTGAAGGCCCTCCACCTGTCAACACTCCAAATGTTCTCCTCACCGTGAGTTCCAATGAAGAAATCTCAAGACAGAAATTTGCAACCATGGTCTGTTCAATCAACGATTTCCAGCCAAAGTCAATGACGGTAAAGTGGCTGAAGAATGGACAACCCATGGGTTCAGGATTTGTCACCTCGCCCCCCTGTGAAGTGAACGGGAACTTCTCGGCGAGCAGTCGGCTGACAGTCTCCGCTCGGGAATGGTTCAGCAAAGCCGTCTATACCTGCCTGGTCACTCATCAAGAGGTCACCCAAAGTCGCAACATCACCGCGTCTGGTAAGAGACTCAAACAGAGGAAACAATAAATCATCCTGCACTCTGATGTTAATCCAAATCAGGAATTTACTGAAGTTAGTGCAAAGCACAGAATAACTTCTAATTTACTGCCATGTCGTTTGTGTTTCATTCTGATGTAAGAGCTGCATGAGGGTTGCTAATCATTCACGATTTTATGAATATAGAAATAAATGTATCCGTATAATTTGAAGTCATTTAGTGAGTGAGGTGAATGAATGAAATGAAAATCGCTTCTTGTCACAAGTAGACTTCAAATGAAGTTACTGTGAAAAGCCCCGAGTCGCCACATTCCGGCGCCTGTTCGGGGAGGCTGGTATGGGAATTGAACCGTGCTGCTGGCCTGCCTTGGTCTGCTTTAAAAGCCAGTGATTTAGCCCCGTGCTAAACCAGCCCCTGGGGTACTTGATGCCAGCTTTATCCTGAGACAGCTGATTATATTTGAGTCAGTGGGTGTCTCAAACACTTAACTGATAACAGCTCCGGGGGAAAGTGTTGGAAAGTTCATCCAACCTATTTATGGATCAGCCGCCAGTACTTCGTTCCTGAGATCAGGAATGGAATATTTGTATTGGGAATGCTGAAATGCTGATTCGTTAGAACGATATCGGGGCTGATTGTATTTCACAATGAGAATAGTTTTCACAAACCAAACTGGTTTTCCATTGCTTACAGAAGATTAAAGGCGATCTTTAGAGGTTGATGTTTCTAAGTTGATTTATTCCCATGTAGAGTGAAGGCTGAGTACTGCTGCCCTGATTCTGAAGATCAAACTTGGGTTAATTTCCACTTTTTTCATTCGCAGATCCTTCCGGTTGCACTGATGCCTCAGTAACAATACTGCCACCACCAATAGAACAGGTCTTATTGGAGGCGACAGTAACCTTAACCTGCGTCATTTCGAAGGCTCCTTATGGAGTCAACGTGTCCTGGAGTGAAGCGAAGAAGCCGCTGAAATCAGAGATTGCCGAGCAGCCTGGGGCAGATACTGAGAGCGTGGTCAGCAAATTAAACATCTCGACACAAGCCTGGCTGAGTGGGGCTGTGTTTGACTGTGTGGCGAGCCATCAGGACCTGCCAACTCCTTTAAGAATTTCAATCCACAAAAAAATTGGTGAGCGGTGAGACTGAAGCAATAAGTGAGTCATTGTGTCTATTTCTAGTGTCAGTGCAGCGGTCAGTATTTAGCATTCAGGGTATTTATGGTCCATTCTGATTGGTAATTCCACTAACTAAATACTCTGGGCGTTTAGAGTTTAAGGGGGAAATTGATATGCAGATGAATGAACAATGAAACCCAACAGTGATATTGGGTTTAGATGGAGCGAGACCATAGACCACAAGACTGAGGAACAGACGTTGGCCATTGGGCCCATCAACACCGGTCCAGCCTGCAGTGAGGTCATGACTGATCTGATGTGATAATCTTAAACTCCTCTTTCCCGCCTTATCCCCATATCTCTTGACGCATTCACAGATTTAAAGTATGTCTCCCTCAACCTTGAACATACTGAACAACCCAGAATCTACAGCCCCCCGGGTTAAATAATTCCACAGCTTCCCTACTCTCTGAGAGAGGAAATTCCACCTCATCTCTGTCTGAAATGGGCGAACCCTCACTTTGTGATCATGCACGCTGGTCCTAGACGCTCCCACACGGGAAAACAACCCCTCAGCATCTATCCTAAGGAGCTCCCTGAGAATCTTTCATGTCTCAATTAGGTGGCCTTCATTCCTCTAAACTCCAATAAGTACAGCCCAGCCTACTTAACCTCAGCTCATAAGAAAATCCCTCCATACTCGGGATCAACCACGTGATCCTTCTCTGGACTGCCTTCAAAACCAATCTGTCTTCCTTAGATAAGGGCGCCGAGACTGTTCAAAGTATACCAGGTGCAGTCTAACTAATGCCTTGTATAGTTTTAGCCAGACTTTCCCATGTTTATATTCTATTCCCTTTGAAATGAATGTCAACATTCAATTTGTCTCCATATTACCTGCAGAACTTGCTTTGTGTGGTTTTTGCACGAGGACCCCCAATTCCCCCGTTACTTCAGCTTTCTCCAGTCTTTCTCCATCTGAATAATATTCCGTTATGTACTTCCTCCTACCAAAGTGTCTAACCTCACATTCTCTGTCCCTCTGTGTATTTTCTGTGATCCTCACCACTTGCCTTTCCACCTATTTTTTGTCATCTGCAAACGTGGGAATAGAACATTCATTTATTAAACACAGTTTTGAAATTCGTGTATATTACTCCTACTGGCTCCCATCTCTCTCGCCTTCTCGTTATCACCTCAAATAAGGGCAATAAATTTGTCAGGCATGATTCCCCCTTCACGAGGCCGCGCTGACTCTGTTGATTGTACTGAGTATTTCTAAATGCTGAGCGATTGGATCCGTTATAATGGACTCGAACCGTTTCCCACTGACAGATGTTAAGGTCACTGGCCTATCGTTACCTGTTTTTGACACCCTCCCCTTTTGAATAAGGGTGTTACATTGGCAGTTTTCCAATCCTCTTGGGGTAAGGTGGGCGGAGACTGGTGTGGAGTTTATACACCAGCACAGAACAGCTGGGCCGAATGGCCTGTTTCCCTGCTGTACACTTTCTGAAACTTTCGAAACCAACATCCATAAATTCTCAGGGTAAAGGCTTGTGTCCACCTCAGCTCCGAGCTCGGAAACCGGACAGATCCCAAAGAGGAAAATGGAAACCTTTAAAATCCAACACAAAACACATTTCTCTCACATCTAACCCGCGGTTCCATTGTCTCCGGAATTCCCCATTTTACTGACATTTATTGTACATTTTCTGCAGATCCCAACCCGCGGGAACCGTCCGTCTCTGTCCTCCTGCCCTCGGCTGAAGACGTCTCCGCTCAGAGATTCGTCTCCCTCAGCTGCTTAGTGAGAGGTTTCTCCCCCCGAGAGATCTTCGTCAAATGGACCGTCAACGACAAGCCGGTGAATCCCGGGAACTACAAGAACACCGAGGTGATGGCGGAGAACGGCAATAGCTCCTTCTTCATGTACAGCCTATTATCCATTGCAGCGGAGGAGTGGGCCAGCGGCGCTTCTTACTCCTGTGTGGTGGGACATGAAGCCATCCCCTTGAAGATCATCAACAGAACGGTTGATAAATCCAGCGGTAAACCCAGTTTTGTGAACATTTCCCTCGCTCTGATGGACACCGTTAATTCATGTCAATGAGAATCTGTCAATTGCACCTCTAACTAAATTAAAAATAATAAAGGTTTTTTTCCTCCAATTGTGATTTAAATGTACAGCCGCTTAATTAATGGAGCTTCGACTTTGCTGATATTAGATCTGTTCAAGGAGACCAAGATTTCTACAGGTCCCAGCCCCAGGCCAGATACAACCAGAGCTCCCAGCTCAGATACACCCTGGGTTGGAGACAGAGTAAAATTCATTCATTGCAGGATTCACAAAATATATTCATTGACTTTCTTCCCGCTGAGGAGAAATCGGACACTTTCCCATTTCAGACAGACAAACACATCACATTTAGATCTCGGTGTTCCTGCTTCTCCCATTGCCCATCCCTTTAAAATTGATGTCAGCTTAAAATTGCTACATCACACCCACTGGGAACTGAATTGATAATCAAACAGAAACAAGGACCAACAATCACCCATCACGGAGAGGGGAAAGGGAAATGTTTAATCCATTATATCTCCACCTCTCCTACAAAATCAGGAGGAGGGGCGTTAGTTAATCCACTGTCCCCCCACCACCCCAACAGTGACAGGAGGAGGGGCATTAGTTAATGCACTCTACTGCCACTTCCTCAAAAGAGAGAGGAAGGGGCATAAATTAATCCACTGCAACCACACTTCCCAAAACAAAGAAGGGGAGGGGTTATAGTTAATCCACTGCATCCCCAGTTCTCCAACAGAGAGTGGGGAATGGACGTTCGCTAATGCCCTGCACCCCAACTCCCTAACAAAGAGGAAGGGACTTAGTGAACCCACTATACCCCTCACTTCCACACCAAAGCATGGGGGCAGTAGTTAATCCAGTGTATCACCACGCCCCAACAAATAGTGGGGGAGGAGCATTAATTAACCCTGTACCCCCACTTTCCCACCAAAGAGCTGGGGCATTAGTTAATTCACTGTACAGCCGCTTCCAACAAAGAGAGGGGGAGGGCCTAAAGAAATGCACTGTCCGCCCACTTCCCCAACAGAGAGAGAGGGATGGGCATTATAAACCCATTTTACCTCCACTTTCCCGACCAAAAGAGGAGGAAGGTGATGAGTGAACTCTCTGTATCTCCACCTCTTTAGCAGGGGGAACCCAAAGAGAATTTGTTCAGCTGGCCAGAGAGGGAGAGACTATTAAATCACTATCCACCTACTCCCCAAGCAGGGAATTTGGGAGTGGATGTGTCTCTACACTAAGGACTCAGTTACTGACATTACAAGATGGCTTGTAGCTTCCTGGCTGAAGATTTTAAAAGCCCATCATGCTAAAGATGTTCTTAAACTATCTATTCATGCAACATAATTTTCTTCAGCACCCTTGTTCCTCTTATCCATATGCGACAACTGATTTCCCAAAATCCAAATCCAGACTGGTGATTAAATTCTGCCTGGGTTTTCGCTGTTCTCTCCTGAGATACTTCCTTGTATTTTTGCATTAGGTCAATGATGTCAGCTTGCAACTCACAGAAAACACATTTATAAGCAGAAAGTTCAACATATTCGACATCGGTACCAATAATACCCACAACTGGCAAAGCTACAGGCAGCTGATACAAATACACAGACAGATAAAGACACAAACACTAAACATACAGGCACATGTACACACACCCACAACCATATACATGAGCACACAGACACAAACACACACATATATGTACACATAGAAACACATGCATACATATACACATAAATGAACAAAAATTTACAAACAGGCACATAAACACAAACAAGCACACGTTTATGTACACAGAGACACTCGTGGACACACACGCACAAATCCACACACACAGGCCGGCATGCACAAACATGCACATACATCCACATGTCCACACAGATACACAAATATGCAAACACAAACATATAAAACCATACACGCAGACTGACACAAGAATATGAAACACAACTGTGAGCAATAACATATACATAATAGTAAAAATAATGTTTATTGTCACAAGTAGGCTTACATTAACACTGCAAGAAGTTACTGTGAAAAACCCCTAGTCGCCACACTCTTGGCGCCTGTTCGGGTACACAGAGGGAGAATTCAGAATGTCCAAATTACCTCACAAGCACATCTTTTGGGACTTGTGGGAAGAAACCGGAGCACCGGACGAAACCCACACGGACACAGGGAGAACGAGCAGACTCCGCACAGACAGGAACCCAAGCCAGAAATCGAACCTGGGACTCTGGCGCTGTGAAGCAACAGTGCTAACCACTGTACTACCGTGCCGCCCACAATCGCACAATTTCACAATGACAGAAATATTTCCATTAAAACAGAGACAATAATCCACATTAACACACTAATGGGCACACGTAGTCACATATTAACAGATTCGTACATACGCTCATACAAACACACATGAATACACATGGAGGCGTCAATACACAGCAATAGATAGTTATAAACAAACATCAAAGCACAAATAGCACTGCTGCCTCACAGCGCCATAAACCCGGGTTCAATTCCATCCTCAGGTGATTGTCCGTGCTGTGTTTCCACACTCTCCTGTGTCCGTGTTTCCTCCGCGTGCTCCAGTTTCCTCCCACAGTCCAAAGATGTGCAGGTTAGGTGGATTAGCCACTCTATATCACCCCTTCGCTCCCAAAACGTTAGGTGGTGTTACGAGGTTCTGGGGATAGGGCAGGGCGTGCACCGTGCACCTCGGTAGGGTGTTCTTTCGAAGGGTCGGTGCAGACTCAATAGGCCGAATGGCCTCGTTCTCCACTGTAGGGATTATATGATGATGATTCTATGATGAAATACACGCATTGACACACACACACACACACAAACGCATTTATCCAGGCACAAACATTAAGACACTGGCATGCATGTTGAACGCAAAAAGACACATTAACACATATATTACTAGACAGGAAAGTATAAACACATATTAACACAGGCAATAATATATAAACATAGATTTCAACACATATACATACAATATATCACTCATATATACACATTGACAGAAGACAAACAAAGTTCCGGTTTGGGCCACTGTCTGTGCGGAGTCTGCACATCCTCCCCGTGTGTGCGTGGGTTTCCTCCGGGTGCTCCGGTTTCCTCCCACAGTCCAAAGATGTGCAGGTTAGGTGGATTGGCCATGATAAATTGCCCTTAGTGTCCAAAATTGCCCTGAGTGTTGGGTGGGGTTACTGGGTTATGGGGATAGGGTAGAGGTGTTGACCTTGGGTAGGGTGCTCTTTCCATGAGCCAGTGCAGACTCGATGGGCCGAATGGCCTCCTTCTGCACTGTAAATTCTATGAAAAAAAAAAAAATTCACACACAGGCGCTGACACACAAATACACAGACCAATACTCATTGACACGATGAACACACAGTGAACCTACACAGACATCTGGACACACAACAGAGGAGTAAATCAAAACACGGAATTTCGCATCGACACAGACACAAAAGCTAAGGAACAAACAGAAACGTCAGGCAATGGCGGCACGGTGGCATAGTGGTTAGCGCTGCTGCCTCACGCCACCATGGACCTGGGGTTGATCCCGCTCCTGGGTCCCTGTCCCAGTGGAGTTTTCACATTCTCCCCATGACCCGTGGGTCTCACCCCGACAACCCAAAGATGTGCAGGGTAGGTGGATTGGCCATGCTAAATTGCCCCTTAATTAGAAAAAAAAAGTTAAAGACATCAATTTCTGAGTGTCATGAACTCAACAGTAGATATGCAATGGAAATATATTAAAGAATGAATTAGCAGCGGGAGAAAATGAAACGAGAATATTAAAAATAAATCGTGGATTAATAAACAATCTAATTATATTTATTTGGCTCTATCCTCATAGATACCACAGAGCACACCTGGACTGAAGACGATGAGGATGATAACGGGAACATCTGGACAACCGCTTCCACATTCATCACCCTGTTCTTCCTGAGCATTTCCTACAGCGCTGCAGTCACTCTGGTGAAGGTGAGAAGATTCAATCCACTCACACTTCAAACTGACAGAAGCCGTTTCAAAAATCTCTAAATGTTTGATTGATTGAAAACTCTAACATCAATGTCCCCGATCATAAACATCTGCTTCATCATTTTCTCTCTCTTTTACAGATCAAGTGATCGGTTGACGTTCGGACGCTGTAGATTTTCCTCAGCTGTTTATTATGATCTCTGTGTGACACAAATACAATATCTCCTCTTGGTGACTCTAACAGTAAAATCTTCTCAGTTTATTATTCTGCATCTGTAACTGAGACAATCTTGGACAGTATTTCTGTTTCCCAGTTTGAAATGTACGAGATAATTTTGGCTGTAATGTAATTGTAGCTAATAATTTCCCTCAATATCTAAGTAAAGTAATTTATCTCGTTCCTTACTCATAACTTTGGCCTTCCCTTTATATTGAGCTCCTGTTCTCTCTTTCTGGTGCCTGTTACAGTTGTACATACATTTGGCAGCTCAGAGGGTATGTCTTCTGTTCTCACTGTGACCCTCAATCGTTATGTTTCCTTTCGTCAACTTCAAAATAAACTTTTGTGGAATATTTTCTCTGAAATTTTAATAAATATTGAATGAAAAATGAAGAAAATAAGAATTGTCTGAACTCCTTTCTCTCAGGCCCATCGGCACCGCTCCATTTCCCCGATTATCCAGTTTTCTCCCCTTTCCCAGACAGATATTTCTCACCAGTCCTGTCTGGGATGTGTCTGAACTCAAGGCCCCTCAGTGAAAGAGCCACTGCGCCACCAAGCGGCCCATCCGGGTAAACACACCTTCACCTTTGCCTTTTTATGGTTAAACTCCAGAGACAGAATGATTGCACAGCTAAAGAATTCCACAGATTCACTGCGCTCTGAGAGAAGAAATGTCGCCTCATGTCTGTCTTAAATTTGAGACCCCTTACTTTGAGATTATGCCCTCTGGTCCTGGACTCTCCCACAAGAGGAAAAACCCTCTCAGCATCTACCGTGTCAACCCCCCTGAGAATGCTTATGTCTCAAAAAGGTCACCTCTCATTCGTCTCAACTCCAATGAGTACAGGCCCAAACAACTCAACCTCTTCTAATCAGAAACTCTCTCCATATCCGGGACTAACCTTTAGTTAATTGGATTAGGCCAGTTTTCAGAGGCTAGATTCACAGTATAAAAGTGATCCACCGACAGTGCAGACTTTGTTTGCACTGAGTGCTGAATTTGGTGCATTTGAGTGCCATAGTGAGAGTTTGGTGACTGAGGGAGTTGGGTGAGGAGGGAGTAAGGTGCTCCTTTCATTTTGTTTCCTACATTTCCGCAAAGAGCGAGAAAAGAGCCAGGCGTTTACAGAGAGTGCAACTGACTGGGAGCAGAGTCGGAAGGCGTAGGTCCAGTTGGTCCACAGGGCAGCTATATTCTGTAAGGTAAGAGGGGATGGAGGCTAGGCCAGTTGCATGCTCCTCCTGTAGGATGTGGGTGGTGAGGGATACCACCAGTGTCCCCGCTGACTATACCTGTGGGAAGTGCACCCAACTCCAGCTCCTTAGAGACCGTGTTAGGGAACTAGAGCTGGATGAACTTCGGATCATCCGGGAGGCAGTGGGGGTTATAGAGAAGAGTTACAGAGAGGTAACCACGCCCAAGGTATAGGACAAGAGTAGCTGGGTTACAGTCAGGGGAAAGAAAACAAACAGGCAGACAGTGCAGGGATCCCTCGTGGCCGTTCCCCTTCAAAACAAGTATACCGTTTTGGATGCTGTTGGGGGGGATGACCTACCGGGGGAAGGCCCTAGCGGCCAGGTCTCTGGCACTGAGTCTGACTCTGGGGCTCAGAAGGGAAGGGGGGAGAATGGAAAAGCAATAGTAACAGGAGATTCAATGGTTAAGGGAATAGATAGGAGATTCTGTGGTCGCGAACGAGACTCCCGGAAGGTATGTTGCCTCCCGGGTGCCAGGGCCAGGGATGTCTCGGATCGTGTCTTCAGGATCCTTAAGGGGGAGGGGGAGCAGCCAGAAGTCATGGTGCACATTGGTACCAACAACGTAGGTAGGAAAAGGGGTGTGGAGGTAATAAACAAGTTTAGGGAGTGAGGCTGGAAGTTAAAAGCCAGGACAGACAGAGTTGTCATCTCTGGTTTGTTGCCGGTGCCACGTGAAAGCAAGGCTAGGAATAGGGAGAGAGTGCAGTTGAACACGTGGCTGCAGGAATGGTGTAAGAGGGAGGGCTTCGGGTATTTGGATAATTGGAGCGCATTCTGGGGAAGGTGGGACCTGTACAAGCAGGACTGGTTGCATCTGAACCAGAGGGGCACCAATATCCTGGGAGGGAGGTTTTCTAGTACTCTTCGGGAGGGTTTAAACTAATTTGGCAGGGGAGTGGGAACCGGATTTGTAGTCCAGCAACTAAATTAGCCGATATTCAGGATGCCAAAGCATGTAGTGAGGCAGTGGGGAAGGGAACACTGACAAAGGAGAGTACTTGCAGGCATGGAGATGGATTGAAGTGTGTATACTTCAACGCAAGAAGCATCAGGAATAAGGTGGGTGAACTTCAGGCATGGATCGGTACTTGAGACTACAATGTGGTGGCCATCACGGAAACTTGGATAGAAGAGGGGCAGAAATGGTTGTTGGAGGTCCCTGGTTATAGATGTTTCAATAAGATTCGGGAGGGTGGTAAAAGAGGTGAGGGGGGGGGGGGTGGCATTGTTAATTAGAGATAGTATAACAGCTGCAGAAAGGCAGTTCGAGGAGTATCTACCTACTGAGGCAGTATGGGTTGAAGTCAGAAATAGGAAAGGAGCAGTCACCTTGTTGGGAGTTTTCTATAGGCCCCCCAATAGTAGCAGAGATGTGGAGGAACAGATTGGGAAATAGATTTTGGAAAGGTGCAGAAGTCACAGGGTAGGCTTTCAACTTCCCAAACATTGAGTGGAAACTCTTTAGATCAAATAGTTTGGATGGGGTGGTGTTTGTGCAGTGTGTCCAGGAAGCTTTTCTAACACAGTATGTAGATTGTCCGACCAGAGGGGAGGGCATATTGGATTTGGTACTTGGTAATGAACCAGGGCAAGTGATAGATTTGTTAGTGGGGGAGCATTTTGGAGATAGTGACCACAATTCTGCGACTTTCACTGTCGTAATGGAGAGGGATAGGTGCGTGCAACAGGGCAAGGTTTACAATTGGGGGAAGGGTAAATACGATGTTGTCAGACAAGAATTGAAGTGCATAAGTTTGGAACATAGGCTGTCAGGGAAGGACATAAGTGAAATGTGGAACTTGTTCAAGGAACAGGTACTACGTGTCCTTGATATGTATGTGCCTGTCAGGCAGGGAAGAGATGGTCGAGTGAGGGAACCATGGTTGACGAGAGGTTGAATGTCTTGTTAAGAGGAAGAATGAGACTTCTGTAAGGCTGTGGAAACAAGGTCCGGACAGGGCGCTGGAGGGATACAAGATAGCCAGGAGGGAACTGAAGAAAGGATTAGGAGAGCTAAGAGAGGGCATGAACAATCTTTGGCGGGTAGGATCAAGGAAAACCCCAAGGCCTTTTACACATATGTGAGAAATATGAGAATGACTAGAGTGAGGGTAGGTCCGATCAAGGATAGTAGCGGGAGATTGTGTATTGAGTCTGAAGAGATAGGAGAGGTCTTGAACGAGTACTTTTCTTCAGTATTTACAAAGGAGAGGGGCTATATTGTTGGAGAGGACAGTATGAAACAGACTGGTAAGCTCGAGGAAATACTTGTTAGGAAGGAAGATGTGTTGGGCATTTTGAAAAACTTGAGGATAGACAAGTCCCCCGGGCCTGACGGGATATATCCAAGGATTGCATAGCTGTTGGCAATGATCTTTTCGTCCTCACTGTCAACAGGGGTGGTACCAGGGGATTGGAGAGGGGCGAATGTCGTGCCCCTGTTCAAAAAAGGGAAGAGGGATAACCCTGGGAATTACAGGCCAGTTAGTCTTACTTCGGTGGTAGGAAAAGTAATGGAAAGGGTACTGAGGGATAGGATTTCTGAGCATCTGGAAAGACACTGCTTGATTAGGGATAGTCAGCACGGATTTGTGAGGGGTAGGTCTTGCCTTACAAGTCTTATTGAATTCTTTGAGGAGGTGACCAAGCATGTGGATGAAGGTAAAGCAGTGGATGTAGTGGACATGGATTTTAGTAAGGCATTTGATAAGGTTCCCCCTGGTAGGCTTATGCAGAAAGTAAGGAGGCATGGGATAGCGGGAAATTTGGCCAGTTGGATAACGAACTGGCTAACCGATAGAAGTCTGAGAGTGGTGGTGGATGGCAAATATTCAGCCTGGATCCCAGTTACCTGTGGCGTACCGCAGGGATCAGTTCCGGGTCCTCTGCTGTTTATGATTTTCATTAATGACTTGGATGAGGGAGTTGAAGGGTGGGTCAGTAAATTTGCAGACGATACGAATATTGGTGGAGTTGTGGATAGTGAGGAGGGTTGTTGTCGGCTGCAAAGAGACATAGATAGGGTGCAGAGCTGGGCTGAGAAATGGCAGATGTAGTTCAACCCTGAAAAGTGTGAGGTTGTCCATTTTGGAAGGACAAATATGAATGCGGAATCCAGGGTTAACGGTAGAGTTCTTGGCAATGTGGAGGAGCAGAGAGATCTTGGGGTCTATGTTCATACATCTTTGAAAGTTGCCACTCAAGTGGATAGAGCTGTGAAGAAGGCCTATGGTGTGCTAGCATTCATTAACAGAGGGATTGAATTTAAGAGCCGTGAGGTGATGATGCAGCTGGACAAAAACTTGGTAAGGCCACATTTGGAGTACAGAGTACAGTTCTGGTCACCTCATTTTAGGAAGGATGTGGAAGCTTTGGATAAGGTGCAAAGGAGATTTACCAGGATGTTGCCTGGAATGGAAAGTATGTCTTATGAGGAAAGGTTGAGGGTGCTAGGCCTTTTCTCATTAGAATGGAGAAGGATGAGGGGCGACTTGATAGAGGTTTATAAGATGATCAGGGGAATAGATAGAGTAGTTAGTCAGAGACTTTTTCCCCGGGTGGAACAAACCATTACAAGGGGACATAAATTTAAGGTGAATGGTGGAAAAATAGGGGGGATGTCAGAGGTAGATTCTTTACCCAGAGAGTAGTGGGGGCATGGAATGCACTGCCTGTGGAAATAGTTGAGTCAGAAACATTAGGAACCTTCAAGCGGCTATTGGATAGGTACATGGATCACGGTAGAATGATATAGTGTAGATTAATTTGTTCTTAAGGGCAGCACGGTAGCATTGTGGATAGCACAATTGCTTCACAGCTCCAGGGTCCCAGGTTCGATTACGGCTTGGGTCACTGTCTGTGCGGAGTCTGCACATCCTCCCCGTGTGTGTGTGGGTTTCCTCCGGGTGCTCCGGTTTCCTCCTACAGTCCAAAGATGTGCAGGTTAGGTGGATTGGCCATGATAAATTGCCCTTAGTGACCAAAATTGCCCTTAGTGTTGGGTGGGGTTACTGGGCTATGGCGATAGGGTGGAGGTGTTGACCTTGGGTAGGGTGCTCTTTCCAAGAGCCGGTGCAGACTCGATGGCCCGAATGGCCTCCATCTGCACTGTAAATTCTATGATAATCTATGATTAATCTAGGACAAAGGTTCGGCACAATATCGTGGGCCGAAGGGCCTGTTCTGTGCTGTATTTTTCTATGTTCTATGTTCTAACCTAGTGAACCTTCTCTGGACTGTCTCCAATGCCCGCATATCTTTCCTCAGGAAAGGGGACCAATGTTGTTCACAGTATTCCAAGTGTGGTCTAACTATTGCCTTGTATAATTTCAGCTGGACTTCTCTATTTTGATGCTGCATTCCCTTTGAAATAAAGGCCAACCTTCCATTTACCTTCCCAATGACCTGCTGAACCTGCACGCTAGCTTTTGTGATTAATGCCCGAGGACCCCCAGGTCCCTCTGTGCTGCAGTTTTCTGTAGTCTTTCTCACTTTGAATAATATTCAGCTCCTTTATTCTTCCCATCAAAGTGCATACATTTTCGTTTTCCTACATTATATTCCATTTCTCAAGTTTTTGCCCACTCAACTAACCTGTTTATAGCCGTGTGTAGACTTCCCACCTATTTTTGTGTCATCCACAAAGTTTGCAAAAGTGCATTCGCTTCCCTTGTCCAAGTCATTAATATATATGGTAAATAACTGTGGCCCCAGTATGGATCCCAGCGGCACTCCGCTAGTTATGTTGCCATTCTGAAAATGCCCCCTTATCCCAATTTTCTGTCTTTTATAATAGTAATAATTATTGTCACAAGTAGGCTTCCATTAACATTACAATGAAGTTACTGTGAAAACCCCTAGTCGCCACACACCAACGCGTGTTCAGGTACACTGAGGGAGAATTCAGAATGTCCAATTCACCTAACAACCATGTCTTCGGGACTTGTGGGAGGAAACCGGAGCACCTGGAGGAAACCCACGGAGACACGGAGAGAACGTGCATTATCATGGTCAGTTCCCCAACACCATGAGCTCTTATCTTATTATGTAGCCGGTTGTGTGGTACCTTATCAAACACTTTTTGGAAATCCAAGTATATTAGATCTACTGGTTCCCCATCATCTATCCTGCTTGTTACCACCTCAAAAATCTCTACCAAATGTTTCAAACATGATTTTCCCTTCATGAAGCGATGCTGACTCTGTTTGATTATATTATGCTTTTCAAAATGTTCTGCTATTACATCCTTTAAAATGGACTCTTAACATTTTCCCAATGACAGATGTTAAGTTTATTGGCCTATCGTTACTGGTTTCTTTTCTCCCTCCTTTATTAAATAAAGATGTTGCATGAGCAGTTTTCCAATCCTTCGGGACTGTTCAAGAATTTGACCAGGGCATCCACTATCTCTGCAGCTACTTCCTTTACTATCCTGGGATGCAACCCATCAGGCCAGGAACATAGCAGACTTTTGCTCCATTCGTTTCCGAATACTTTTTCTCTGGTGTAGTTATTGTGATTATTCCCTTCCCCTTTTGCCTTTGATTATTTAGTATTTGTGGAATGCTATTACTGTCTCCTACCATGAAGACTGACTCGCAGTATTTATTTAACTCCTCAGCCATTTCCTGACTCCCCATCATTATTTCCGCAGTCTCATTCTCTCAGGAACCGACGTCCACTTCAGTGCCTCTCTTCATTTTTAAGAATTGAAGGAAACTCTTGCTGTCCATTTCTATATTACTTCCTAGTTTATCCTCATGGTATATGTCCTCCCTGTTTTTGCTCATCTACTGTTTTTTTTCTGAAAACGTTCCCACACCTCTGGGAATATATTTGCCAAGATACGTTTTGACTTTGAGTTTAAGACTATATTTAACTTGGCAGAGCTGCCTCACAGACTAGTTAAGCAACAACCTGACATAGTCATACTCACAGAATCATACCTTACAGACAATGTTCCAGACAGCACTGTTACCATTCCTGGGTATGTCCTGTCTCACCAGTAGGACAGATCCAGCAGAGACAGCGGCACAGTGGTATACATTCAGGAAGGAGATGCCCTGGGGGTCCTCAACATGGACTCTGTTGAGAACATGAAGACAACATGAGGTCCCACGGCTTCAGGTTAAATATGGGCAATGTACCGGCCACCATCCGCTGATTACAATGTACCGGCCACCATCCGCTGATGAATGATGTACGCCTCCATGTTGAACACCACTTTGAGGAAGCACTGAGGGTGGCAAGGGAGCAGATTATGCTCTGGGAGGGGTACTTCAATGTCCATCACTAAGAGTGTCTTGGTAGTACCACCACAGACCGAGCTGGCCGGGCCCTAAAGGACATAGCCGCTAGACTGGGACTGCAGCAGGTGGTGAGGGGACCAACAAGAGGGAAGAACATATTTCACCTCATCCTCACCAATCTGCCTGCTGAAGATGCATCTGTCCACGACAGTATCAGTAGAAGTGACCACCGCACAGTCCTTGTGGTGACAAAGTCCCGTCTTCACATTGAGGATATTATCTCCATCGTGTTGTGTGGCATTACCACTGTGCTAAATGGTATAGACTTCAAACAGATCTTGAAACTCAAAACTGGGCATCTATGAGGCTATGTGGGCCATCAGCAGCAGCAGAATTATATTCAACCACAACCTGCCACCCTCATGGCCACCACTCTACCATTACCACCAAGCCAGGGGATCAACACTGGTTCTATGAAGAGTGCAGGAGAGCACGCCAGGAACATTAGACATACCAAAAAATGAGGTGTCAATCTGGTGAAGCTACAACACAGGACTTCTTGTGTGCCAAACAGCATAAGCAGCAAGTAATAGACAGAGCTAAACGGTTCCATATCGAACACATCAGATCCAAGCTCTGCAGTTCTGCCACATCCAGTCACGTATGGTTGTGGACAATTAAACAATTCACTGGAGGAGGAGGCTCCACAAATATCCCCATCCTCAATGATGGAGGAGTGAAGCACATATGTGCAAAAGGCAAGGCTGAGGTATTTGCAACAATCATCAGCCAGAAGTATCGAGTGGATGATCCATCTCAGTCTCTTTCGGAGGTCCCCAGCATTACAGATGTCAGTCTTCAGTCGAGAAATTCACTCCACGTGATATGAAGAAACGGCTGAAGGCACTGGATACTTCAAAGGCTTTGGGTTCTGACAATGTAGGGACAATAGTACTGATAACTTGTGCTCCTGAACTTGCCACACCCCTAGCCAAGCTGTCCCAGCACAGCTAGAACACTGGCATCTACACTGTCGCAAATTGCCCAGGCGTGTCCTGTACACAACATGACAAATGCAATCCAGCCAATTATCACACTGGCAATCTACTCTCCATGATCAGCAAAGTGATGGAAGGAGTCATCAGTAGTGCGATCAAGTGGCACTTACTCAGCAATACCCTTCTCTTGGATGCTCGGTTTGGGTTCCGCCAGGGTCAATCTGCTCCTAACCTCATTACAATCTTGGTTCAAACATGGACACAAGAGCTGAATGTGAGAGGTGAGAATGACTGCCCTTGACATCAAAGCAGCATTTGATAGAGTATGGCATCAAGGAGCCCTAGGTAAACTGGAGTCAATGGGAATCAGGGGAAAATGGTCGTGGTGTTTGGAGGTCAATCATCTCAGCTCCAGGACATCACTGCAGGAGTTCCTCAGGGTAGTGTCCTAGGCCCAATCATCTTCAAACCCAGGTCCACAGGTCATTATCCTGGGTATCTGGATCATTAGTCCAGCGACAAGCCAACTACGCCACCATCTCCCCTATACACTGCCTCTGAAACTGGGATAACTGAGTGAATCGCTTCTCACACATGAAGCAAATGAATGGTCTCTCCCCAGTGTGAACCCACTGGTGATTCAGCAGGGTGGATGACTGAGTGAATCTCTCCCCACACACAGAGCAGTGAATGGTCTTTTCCCGGTGTAATCTGGTGTTTCAGCAGGCTGAATGATTGAGTGAATCCCTTCCCAGACACGGAGCAGGTGAATGGTCTCTCCCCGGTGTGGATTTGGTGGTGTTTCAGTAGGCTGAATGAGTGAGTCACTTCCCGCACACGGAGCAGGTGAATAGCCTCTCCCCACTTTGAATTCGCTGGTGAGTCAGCAAAAGCTTGTTACTTTTAAAGCTCTTTTCCCAGCTGGAGCATTTAAACGGCCTCAAGTCAGAGTGAAGAAGTCGGTTTGAAGTGAGGTAAGTTAGTTGACAATCCCTTCTCACAAATAGAGCAGATGAACAGTTTCTCGCCGGTGTGAGTTCTCTGGTGTTTATGTAAGTTGGATAGCTGAGTAAATCCTTGACCACATTCTGAGCAGATGAATGGCCTCCCCCGGTGTGACTCCATTGATGAATTTCCAGCACAGACAGGGATCTGAATCTTTTCCCACAATCCCTACGTTTCCATGGTTTCTCCATGGTGCCAGTGTCCTTGTGTCTGCCCAGAGTGGCTTCAAGAAGACCACCATCATACACCGGTGCCAAAGAAGAACCAGGCAGCGTGCCTCAATGACTACCGTCCGGTGGCCCTGACTTCAGTCATAATGAAGTACTTCGACAGGTTGGTCATGAAGCGCATCACCTCCATACTCCCAGAACGCCTTGATCCACTGCAATTCGCATACCGCCACAACCGGTCCACAGCAGATGCCATTTCTCTGGCCCTACGCTCATCCCTCGAGCATCTCGACAGCAAGGACTCCGAAATCAGACTCCTATTTATTGACTACATATCCGCCTTCAACACCATAATCCCAGCCAAGCTCATATCAAAGCTCCAAAACCGACAGTCTATCCCTCAATGCCAGCAAAACTAACGAGCTGGTCATTGACTGCAGGAAGCAAAGTACTGTACACACACCCCTGTCAGCATCAACGGGGCTGAGGTGGAGATGGTTAGCAGTTTCAAATTCCTATGGGTGCACATCTCAAAAAATCTGTCCTGGTCCACCCATGTTGACGCTACCACCAAGAAAGCACAACAGCGCCTAAACTTCCTCAGGAAACTAAGGAAATTCAGCATGTCCACATTAACTCTTGACAACCTTTGCAGATGCACCATAGAAAGCATCCTATCGGGCTGCATCACAGCCTGGTATGGCAACTGCTCGGCCCAGGACCGCAAGAAACTTCAGAGAGTCGTGAACATAGCTCAGTCCATCACACAAACCTGCCTCCCATCCATTGACTCCATCTACACCTCTCATGGCCTGGGGAAAGCGGGCAGTATAATCAGAGACCCCTCCCACCCGGCTTACTCACTCTTCCAACTTCTTCCATCGGGCAGGAGATACAGAAGGCTGAGAACACGCACGGAGAGACTCAAAAACAGCTCCTTCCCGTTGTTTTTTAAAAATAAACATTTTATTGAGGTATTTTTTGGTATTGTAACAACAAAATAAACAACGTACATGAAACTATATACATAGTACAAAAGCCGTCACCCGCCCTTACAGGTCCCATCTTTAATAACCCCCTACTTTAAGCTAAACTAACCCCCCTCCCCCACCCCCACCATCTGCTGATGATCAATTTTCCACGAAGAAGTCGACGAACGGTTGCCACCTCCGGGCGAACCCTAACATTGACCCTCTCAAGGCGAACTAGATTTTCTCCAAACAGAGGAAGCTAGCCATGTCCGATAGCCAGGTCTCTGACTTCGGGGGCTTTGAGTCCCTCCAAGCTAATAATGTCCGTTTCCGGGCAACCAGGGTAGCAAAGGGCAGAACGTCTGCCTCTTTCTCCTCCTGGATTCCTGGGTCTTCTGACATTCCGAAAATCGCCACCTCTGGACTCAATGCCACCCTTGTTTTTAACACCGTGATCATGACATCTGCAGACCCCTGCCAAAATACCCTAACCTTCAGACATGTCCAGAACATGTGGACATGGTTCGCTGGTCCTCCCGCACATTTTGTACACCTGTCTCCCACCCCCAAAAATCTGCTCATCCAGGCCCGACTGAATGAACTTGAATTGTATCAGGCTGAGCCTGGCACACGTTGTGGACGCATTGACTCTACTCAACGCATCCACCCACAGACCATCCTCTATCTCACCTCCCAGCTTCTCCTCCCACTTGCGCTTCAGCTCCTCGGTCTGCATCTCCTCTGACCCCATAAGTTCCTTGTAAATGTCAGAGACACTCCCTTCACCTACCCATCCTCTGGAAACTACCCTGTCCTGAATTCCCCTTAGCAGTAAGAGCAGGAAGGTTGACACCTCTTTACGTAGGAAGTCCCGCACCTGCAGATACCTGAATTTGTATACCCTCGCCAACACAAACTTCTCCTCCAGTGCCCTCATACTCGGAAAGCTCCCTTCTATAAACATATCCCCCATCCTCTCAATCCCTGCTCTCCACCATATCCGGAACCCCCCATCCATACTTCCCAGGGCAAACCGGTGATTATTATAGATTGGGGACCAGACCGATGCTCCCTCTGCTCCCACATGTCTCCTCCATTGCCCACAGACTCTCAGGGCCGCCACCACCACGGGGCTGGTGGAGTATCGTGCCGACGGGAATGACAGAGGCACGGTTACCAATGCCCCCAGACTGGTGCCCTTGCATGAAGCCACCTCCATACGCTCCCATGCTGACCCCTCCCCCACCACCCACTTCCTGATCATGCCAATATTCGCCGCCCAGTAATAGTTACTAAAATTTGGCAGCGCCAGCCCGCCCTCTCCCCGACTCCGCTCAAGCATTACCTTCCTTACTCGCGGGGTCTTGCCAGTGATCACTTTGTTGACCCGTTTAAAAAAGGACCGCGGAATAAAAATGGGGAGACTTTGAAACGCGAACAGGAATCTTGGGAGGACTGTCATCTTCACCGTCTGCACCCTCCCAGCCAGTGACGACGGAAGCGCGTCCCACCTTTGGAAATCATCCTTCATTTGGTCTACTCGCCGGGCCAAATTTAATTTATGCAGTCGGTCTCATTCCCGCGCCTCTTTGATGGTTAAGTACCTAAAGCTTCCCCCTACTAATCTAAACGACAGCTCCCCCAATCGCCTCTCCTGTCCCCTTGTCTGGACCACAAACATCTCACTTTTCCCCATATTTAACTTGTACCCCGAAAACCAGCTAAATTCCCCGAGAATCCTCATAATCTCTTCCATCCCCTCTATTGGGTCCGATACATACAGAAGCAGGTCGTCTGCTTAGAGCGCGACTCTGTGCTCCCCCCCCACACCCCCACCCCCCTCCCGGACCAGCCCCTTCCAGCCCCTTCCAGCCCTTTGAGGCTTTCAGAGCAATCGCCAGTGGCTCTATAGCCAGCGCAAACAACAGTGGGGAAAGGGGGCATCTCTGTCTCGCCACTCTGTGCAGACTAAAATAGTCCGATGTTGTCCTTTTCATCCATACACTTGCCACAGGAGCCTTATACAGCAACCTGACCCAGTCAATAAAACCCCACCCAAATCCAAACCGTCCCAGTACCTCCCACAGATAATCCCATCAAAGATTACCCGATCAAAGGCCTTTTCTACATCCATTGCGATCACTACCTCCGACTCCCTACCTTCCGAGGGAATCATGATCACGTTTAACAACCTTCTTACATTGGCCACCAACTGCCTACCCTTAACAAACCTCGTCTGGTCCTCCCCAATAACGTCAGGAACTCAATCCCCAATCCCGGAGGACAAAATTTTGGCCAGCAATTTGGCATCTACATTCAACAAGGAGATCGGCCTATAGGATCCACACAGCTCCGGGTTCTTGACCCGCTTAAGGATCAGCGAAATCGTGGCCTGTGACAACGTCGGGGGCAGCACCCCTCTTTCCTTTGTCTCATTGAACATCCTCAACAACATCGGCCCCAATATCCCAGAGAACCTTTTATAAACCTCCACTGGGTACCCGTCCGGCCCCGGGGCTTTACCCGACTGCATGGCTTTCAAGCCCTCCACTATCTCTTCCAGCCCGATCGGGGCCCCCAGCCCTTCTTCCACCTCCCCATCCACCTTTGCGAAATTCAGCCCCTCCAAGAAGTGCCTCATCCCCTCCGGCCCCTAGGGGGTTCTGACCTATACAGCCTACTGTAGAAATCCTTAAATGCCTTATTCACCCCTGCTGAATCTCCAACCAGGTTCCCATCTCCGTCATTTACTTTCACTATCTCCCTGGCTGCCTCCCTCTTTCTAAGCTGCTGTGCACGCATTCTACTGGCCTTCTCTCCATACTCATAGATCGCCCCCTCGCCTTTCTCAGCTGCTCCACCGCCCTCCCTGTGGTTAACAAGCCAGACTCCGATGTAGCCTCCGCCATTCCCTTAAAAGCCCTGCCTCTGGGGTCTCCGCATACCTCCTATTGATCTGTAGTATCTCCTTTACCAGTCGGCCCGTCTCTGCTCTGTCCACCTTCTCCCTCTGGGCCCGTAACGTGATCAGTTCCCCTCTGACCACTGCCTTCATTGCTTCCTAGACCATCGCTGCTAAAATTTCCCCCGTGTTGTTGACCTGCAGGTAATTCTGAATACATTTCCTCAGCCGCTCGCACACCCCTTCGTCGCCCAAAAGTCCCACATCCAACCTCCAATGCGGGCGCTGGTTACTGTCTTTACTAACCTGCAGGTCAACCCAGTGCGGAGCATGGTCTGCGATTGTGATCGCCGAGTACCCCGTGTCCACCACCCATGTCAATAAGGCCCTACTCACCTACTCAAAAACAAAGAAGTCAATCCGGGAGTACACTCTGTGCACGTGTGAGTAGAAGGAGAACTCCTTCACTCTCGGCTGCTGAAATCTCCATGGATCCAACCCCGCCCCCCCCCCCCCCCCCAAATCTGCTCCATGAACCTTTTTAGTTCCTTTGCCATTGCTGGCACCCTGCCCGTTTTCGAGCTTGACCGGTCCAAGCCAGGGTCAATAACTATGTTGAAGTCCCCTCCCATGACCAACTTTGCGAGTCCAGGTACGGTATCTTCCCCAGCATCCTCTTTATAAACTTCACATCATCCCAATTTGGCACATACATATTTACTAATACCACCTGCACCCCCTCCAGTTTCCCACGGACCATAATGTACCGACCTCCCACATCTGAGACTATTCTACCCGCCTCAAACACCAACCGCTTATTGATCAGGAGCGCGACCCTCCAGTCTCTGAGTCTAGTCCCGAGTGAAAGACCTGGTTGACCCAGCCTTTCCTCAATCTAATCTGATCAGTTACTCTAAGGTGCATCTCCCGCAACATTACCACATCCACCTTCAGTCCCCTAAGATGCGCAAACACACATGCCCTCTTGACCGGCCCATTTAACCCTCGAACATTCCAGGTGATCAACCTAGTTGGGGGGCTCATTGCCTCCCCCTTTCACCGATCAGCCATCCCCTTTTTTGGGCCCACCTGCAGCCCATGCTCCACGCCTCCACCAGCCCGCCCCCAGACAGCCTCCGCCCCCAACCTCCTTCTGTCCCTTAGCCCAAATCCCTCCTTCGTCAGCAGAACATTCACCCCCTCCCTCCCCCTAGTAACCACACTCTGTAACCCAAACCCTTTAATAAACCGAACATATGCACACCCACCACTGCGCTTTCATGAGCAAACCCGCCCAGCTCGCTTGGTGGCCCCATCCCTGGCGCTGGATAGTCTCCCACCTATTGTTCCCTCCCCACGCTCCCCTTGCTCATACGAACAAACTCCAATGTCATACAATCCCCACACAATTGCCCGACAAAAAACACCAAAATCTAAACAAGCACACCTCCATCCCCAACAGTGCAAATGAAAACCTTAACTCACTCAGCTCTACCGCTGGTCCCAAATCAATGCAAAATGCATTACAAACAGCTTCCAGAAAACGAGAAACAAGAAACTTTTTTTTAAAAAGAACAGAAAAGCCAAAAAAAAAACATGAACATTGCAGCAAAGTTCAAAATTTCTCAGTCCACCATCAGTCCTTTCCTTTTCGCGAAGTCCAGCGCGTCCTCGGGCCACTCAAAATAAAAGTGCTGCTCCTCGTGACCCGAAGTCGGGCCGGATACAACAGTTTGAATTTCACCTTTTTCTTAAAAAGGATCGACCTGATCTGGTTGAAGCCTGCTCTTCTCCTGGCCACCTCCACACTCAGGTCCTGATAGATCCGCAGGATACTGTTGTCCCACTTACAGCTCCGTGTCTGCTTGGCTCACTGTAGAATGCGCTCCTTATCCAAGCACCTATGGTATCTCACCACCATTGCCCTCTGGGGGTCTCCCATTCATGACTTCCTCGCGAGCGCTCTGTGAGCCCTGTCCACCTGAAAATGAAAATGAAAATTGCTTATTGTCACAAGTAGGCTTCAAATGAAGTTACTGTGAAAAGCCCCTAGTCGCCACATTCCGGTGCTTGGTCGGGGAGGCTGGTATGGGAATTGAACCGTGCTGCTGGCCTGCCTTGGTCTGCTGTAAAAGCCAGCGATTTAGCCCAGTGTGCTAAACCTCCAAGGGTCGGGGGAATGTCCCATCCCCCAGCAGCTTCTCAAACATGTCCGTGATGTATGCCCCAGCGTCCGCGATGTATGCCCCAGCAACCACTTCTTCAGACCCCTCCGGGAGCCCAACAATTCTCAATTTCTGCAGGCGAGACCTATTCTCTTGGTCCTCCATCTTCTCCAGGGGCTTCTTCTGCTGGTCTCTCAGCATCCCCACCTCCAACTCCACCGCAATTTGATGTTCCTCCTGTTCAGCCAGTGCCTTCTCTACCTTCTGGATCGCCCAATCTTGGGCGTCCAATCTAAGCTCCAGCCGCTCAATTGACTCTTTTATTGGGTCCAAGCAGTCCAGTTTCTGCTTAGCAAAGCCTTCCTGAATAGCTTGCATCAGCTGCTCCAGAGACTGCTGGGTCGACAAACCAGAGGTTCGGTCCTCCGCCGTGCTGTCTCCTGCTGCAGCTTCAGCCCAAGCCTTCTCTGTCTTTCTGTTTCTGCCTTGACGAGCACGTCTAGTCCTTCTCTCCATTCACCAATGTGGGAATTCAGTACACAATTGCCTCTGTCATCAGTTTTACAATTCAAGTCCGGTAGAAAATTGGGGGTAAAGGTCCAAAATGCTGACTCGAGTGGGAGCCAGCAAATGTGTGACTTACTCCTTCATAGCCGCCACCAGAAGTCCTCTTCTTCCCGCTGTTACCAGACTCCTAACCAACCCTCTTATGGACTGACCTCATTGACACTACACCTCCGTATGCTTCACCCGATGCCGCTGCTTACATAGTTACATTGTGTACCTTGTGTTGCCCTATTATGTATTTTCTTTTATTCCCATTTCTTTTCATGTACTTAATGATCTGTTGAGCTGCTCGCAGAAAAATACTTTTCATTGTATCTCGGTACACATGACAATAAACAAATCCAATCCAATCCAATCCAATGATCAATTGAATCCTCGTCCACACACAGAGCACGTGTACAGTCTTTCCTTGCTGTCAATGGTGTGATGTTCTTTCAGGCTGTGAAACTGGTTAAATCTCCTTCCACAGTTAGTTCACTGGAACTTTCTCGCTCGGGCATGTGCTGTGTGTGTGTCGGTGCTTTTCCAGTCACACTGATATTTGAAATCTTTGCCCACAGACAGAACAAACACATTGAAAGTTTGTGCTTTTTAGGTCGTAATGAATTGAGTGACACCGTCAGATCTCAATATGATGATTGGTTCGAGTTGCCCAGCTTCAATGGGCACTAGGACCCGGCTGGGAACAGAAACGTTCAGGCCCCGCCCACTAGCTGTTGCGTCAACAAGACGCCAGCGCATGCGCTCTGTTTCCCCAAGATGGCGGCTGTGAACCAGGGCCTGGTCCCGGGAGAGAGCTGACCGGCGGTGATGTGACCTGAGGATCACCACACCTCAGGCAAGGGGCCAGGTTGGGAAGGCGGTGCCTTCAGGAATAACTGGGAAGGTGATGTTTGGGCAGTTGCTGCAGTCTGTGTAGTGAAGGTGCTGTCACAGTGGTGTGAGGTGAGGAAGTACAGGATTATCACTCAGCAATGATCAATTAAGGGGAATGTAAATCCAGCTCAGGCTGCTTTCAGATTGGAAAGGGAGCTAAGGTGTGTCCTTAGAGCTGGTGAATGTTGGGGCTTTGGCACTTTCTCTATAGACTGAGGGCTGAGCGGTAACAGGCCTGGGTTACCGGCCGCCATCTTTACAATGGACAAGGTGCCACAGGGCGCATGCGCTGCGAGCCGGATGCCAACTCTCCCGGATTCACTGACTGGAGTCTCCAGGATTTTATTTTTTTGATTTTTTTTTCATAAATTTAGAGAATCCAATTCATTTTTTCCAATTAAGGGGCAATTTTGTCTGGCCAATCCACCTACCCGGCACATCTTTGGGTTGTGGGGGCTAAACCCACATAAACACGGGGAGAATGTGCAAACTCCACAAGGACAGTGACCCAGAGCAGGGATCGAACCGAGGGTCCTCAGCGCCGTGAGCCATCAGGGATAGCCCACTGTGCTGCCCCCAAATTTTATTTTGATAATTTGTGGAAGTCACTGGCTGGGTCAACATTTATTGTCCATCCCCAATTTCCCTTGAACTGAGTGGCTTGCTCGGCCATCTCGGAGGGCATTTAAAGAGTCAACCACATTGCTGTGGTTTGGAATCGTGTCGGCCAGACCAGGTAACGATAGATTATTTCCTTCACTGAAGGACATGAGTGAACAGATGTGTCTTTACAACAATTGACAATGGTTTCATGGTCATCAGTAGACTTGCAATGAATTCAAATTTTACCTTCTGTCTCGGTGAGATTCATACTTAGGAAATCATTAGGACAGTGGAAAATATTTTTGGATCTTTGGAAAATGATTAGGATAGTAAAAAATATTTTTTTGAACATTTCTCTTAAGCGGATATAAATTATTGAAAATGGGATAAAGGTTGTTTGGCTGACAGTCAAACACTGTCCTGTGAGGTAATTAGTCCTTTTGCTTCCCAATTGGCCGAGGAAGGCAGTGTGTCACAAGGATGGATGTGTTGACCGATTAATGGCTGGAGGATGGGGGCAGGTCATGTGATCAAACCTCCAGAAATACATTTAATCAAAGTTGGCGAGGAGAGAATGTTGTGAATTTCTATCCTAAACTGACAGTGAGGTTTCTGTAAATTTACAGGATACTGGAAGTGGAGGTTTAACAGACGGGAAATGCAAACCAAACGTCACATTGCAATCTGACAGAGTCACTTGGTTCATCAGAAACTGAATATCAGCAGCATCTGGGTGTGGAAGGTAAAAGTTTTGTCTGTTCTGTCTGTGAGGGAAGATTTCAGGTCTCACTGTGATTAGAAAAGCCCCGAGATTCACAAACCTGGAGAACGGTGTTCAGTTCTGGACAACAAACCTGAGGAAGGATAGAATGGCCTCGGAGGGAGTGCTGCACAGATTTATCTGAACCCCCCTGGGTTAAATTACAAAACTAGATTGCACAAAAAAATCTGTAATTGTGGGACAGAGAAAAGCATTCGGTCCATGCCAGCTCTCTAATCGACATGGTAGCACCATTGCTTCACAGCGCCAGGGAACCCGGTTTCTTTCCCGGCTTGGGTCACTGAATGGGTGGAGTCTGCACGTTCTCCCCGTGTCTGCGTGGGTTTCCTCCGGGTGCTCCGGTTTCCTCCCACAAGTCCCGGAAGATGTGCTTGCTAGGTGAATTGGACATTCTGAATTCTCCCTGTGTCTACCCAAAAGGTGCCGGAATGTGGCGACAAGGGGCTTTTCACAGGAACTTCATTGCAGTGTTAATGTAACAATAGAACATAGAACAGTACAGCACAGAACAGGCCTTTCAGCCCTCGATGTTGTGCCGAGCATTGTCCAAAACCAAGGTCAAGCTATCCCACTCCCTGTCATTGTGGTGTGCTCCATGTGCCTATCCAATAACCGCTTGAAAGTTCCTAAAGTGTCCGACTCCACTATCACAGCAGGCAGTCCATTCCACCCCCGAACCACTCTGAGTAAAGAACCTACCTCGGAAATCCTCCTATATCTCCAACCCTGAATCTTATAGTTATACCCGTTGTAACAGCTACCTCCACCCGAGGAAATAGTCTCTGAACGTCCACTCTACCTGTCCCCCTGATCATCTTATAAACCTCCATTAAGTCACCTCTCAGCCTCCTCCACTCCAAAGAGAAAAGCCCTAGCTCCCTCAACCTTTCCTCATAAGACCTATTCTGCAAACCAGGCAGCATTCTGGTAAATCTCCTTTGCACCCCTTCCAATGCTTCCACATCCTTCCTATAATGAGGTGACCAGAACTGCACACAATACTCCAAATGTGGTCTCACACAATCATGTATAGTTGCAGCATAACCCCGCGGCTCTTAAACTCAAGCCCCCTTTAATAAACGTTAACACACTATAAGCCTTCTTTACTGCTCTATCCATTTGAGTGGCAACCTTCAGAGATCTGTGGACATGAACCCCAAGATCTCTCTGTTCCTCCACATTCCTCAGAACCCTGCCATTGACCCTGTAATCCGCATTCAAATTTTTTCTACCAAAATGAATCACCTCGCACTTATCAGGGTTAAACTCCATCTGCCATTTTTCGGCCCAGCTCTGCATCCTATTAATGTCTCTTTGCAGCCGACAACAGCCCTCCACCTCATCCACTACTCCACCAATCTTGGTGTCATCAGCAAATTTACTGACCCACCCTTCAGCCCCCTCCTCCAAGTCATTGATAAAAATCACAAATAGCAGAGGACCCAGCACTGATCCCTGTGGTACACCGCTGGTAACTGGTCTCCAGTCTGAAAATTTTCCATCCACCACCACCCTCTGTCTTCTATGTGATAGCGAGTTACTTATCCAATTGGCCAAATTTCCCTCTATCCGACACCTCCTTACTTTCTTCATGAGCCGACCATGGGGAACCTTATCAACGCCTTACTAAAATCCATGTATACAACATCAACTGCTCTACCTTCATCTACACACTTCGTTACCTCCTCAAAGAATTCAATCAAATTTGTGAGGCAAGACCTACCCTTCATGAATCCGTGTTGACTATCCCGGATTAAGCTGCATCTTTCCAAATGGTTAAAAATCCTATCCTTCAGGACCTTTTCCATTATCTTACCGACCACCGAAGTAAGACTAACTGGCCTACAATTACCAGGGTCATTCCTATTCCCTTTCTTGAACAGAGGACCAACATTCAACACTCTCTGGCACTATCCCCGTGGACAGTGAAGACCCAAAGGTCAAAGCCAAAGGCTCTGCAATCTCATCCCTTGCCTCCCAAAGAATCCTTAGATATATCCCATCTGGACCAGGGGACTTGTCGACCATCAGGTTTTTCAAAATTGCAAATACATTCTTCCTCAGAACATCTACCTCCTCCAGCCTACCTGCCTGTATCACATACTCATCCCCAAAAACATGGTCCCTCTCCTTTGTGAACACTGAAGAAAAGTATTAATTCAACGCCCCTCCTATCTCTTCTGGCTCCATGCACAAGTTCCCACTACTGTCCTTGACAGGCCCTACCGTCACCCTGGTCATTCTTTTATTTCTCACATAAGAGTAAAATGCCTTGGGGTTTTCCTTGATCCAACCCGCCAAGGACTTCTCATGCCCCCTCCTAGCTCTCTTAAGCCCTTTTTTCAGCTCATTCCTTGCTACCTTATAACTCTCAAGCGACCCTACTAAACCTTGTTTTCTCATCCTGACATACTTCCTTTTTCCTCTTGACAAGACATTCAACCTCTTTTGTGAACCATGGTTCCCTCACACGGCCATTTTCACCCTGCCTGACAGGGACATGCCTATCAAGGACACGCAGTATTTGTTCCTTGAACAAGCTCCACTTTTCATTTGTGCCTTTCCCTGACAGTTTCTGTTCCCATCTTATGCTCCGTAATTCTTGCCTAATCGCATCATAATTACCTCTCCCCCAATTATAAACCTTGCCCTATCGTCTGGCCCTATCCCTCTCCATTGCAATAATGAAAGACACCGAATTGTGGTCACTATCTCCAAAGTGCTCTCCCACAAACAAATCTAACACTTGGCCCTGTTCATTACCCAGTATCAAATCCAATATGACCCCCCCTCTTGTCGGCCTATCCACACTGTACAAAAACTGCCCCATCCGAACTGTTCGACTTATAGAGGTTCCAATCAATATTTTGAAAGTTAAAGTCACCCATGACAACTACCCTGAGACCTCCACACCTATATATAATCTGTTTTGCAATTTCTTCCTCCACATCTCTATTACTATTTGGGGGCCTATAGAAAACTCCCAACAATGTGACCGCTCCTTTCCTATTTCTAACTTCAACCCATATTACCTCAGTAGGCAGATCCCCTTCAAACTGCCTTTCTGCAGCCGTTAAACTATCCTTGATTAACAATGCTACTCCTCCACCTCTTTTATCACCTTCCCTACTCTTACTGAAACATCTATACCCCGGAACTTCCAACAACCATTCCTGTCCGTGTTCTAACCATGTCTCCGAAATGGCCACAACATCGTAGTCCCAAGTACCAACCTATGCTCCAAGTTCACCTACCTTATTCCGGATGCTCCTTGCATTGAAGCAGACACACCTCAACCCATCTTTCTGTCTGCCGGTACACTCCTGCGACCTTGATACCCTCCTCAGTACCTCACTACTCTCAACACTGGCTTCTGGACTACAGCTCGTTTTCCCAGCCCCCTGACAAATTAGTTTAAACCCCCCCGAAGAGCCGTAGCAAATTTCCCTCCCAGGATATTGGTGCCCCTCTGGTTCAGGTGCAAACCGTCCTGTCTGTACAGGTCCCACCTTCCCCAGAATGTTTTCCAATTATCCACGTACCTAAAACCCTCCCTCCTACACCATCCCTGCAGCCACGTGTTTATCTGCACTCTCTCCCTGTTCCTCACCTCACGAGCACGTGGCACCGGCAACAAACCAGAGATGACAACATGGTTTGTCCTGGCTCTCAGCTTCCTCCCTAGCTCCCTTAGTTCCTGGTTTAAATCCCCGTCCCTTCTCTTACCTATGTCGTTGGTACTGATGTGTACCTCGACTTGTGACTGCTCCCCCTCCCCTTTAAGGATTCTGAAAACACGGTCCGAGGCGTCATGGACCCTGGCACCCGGGAGGCAACATACCATCCGTGAGTCTCTTTCGCTGCCACAGAACCGTCTATCTGTCCCTCTAACTATCGAGTCCCCAATAACTATTGCCCTCCTGCTCTCCCTCCTTCCCTTCTGAGCCACAGGGACGGACTCAGTGCTGGAGATCCGTTCACCGTGGCTTACCCCTGGTAGCTCGTCCCTCAACAGTATCCAAAACGGTATACTTGTTACTGAGGGGAATGACCACAGAGGATCACTGCACTGACTGCTTCCTCCCAGCCCCTCTCACCGTCACCGTCTTGATTCTTCGGAGTAACTACATTCCTGAAGCTACTTTCTATGACCACCTCTGCCTCCCGAATGATCCGAAGTTCATCCAGCTCCAGTTCCTTAACGCGGTTTCTGAGGAGCTGGAGATGGGTGCGCTTCCCACAGGTGAAATCAGCAGGGACACTGACGGCGTCCCTCACCTCAAACATTCATACTTGTGAGACTAATAAAGATTACTGTTATTATCTGGAACAATCCAGTCAGTCTCGTTCTCCTGCTTTATCCCTGTATCCTAACAGCTTTATTTCTCTCAGGTTTCTATCCAAATTTTTTTGAAAATCATTCATTGGTGTCTATTTCTAAACTCGGTCATAAGCAGCAAGGTTCAGGTAATTGCCACTGGCTGTGTAAAAACATTCTTCCTCATACCTCCTGGACCATTTACATGCATAGATACGGAGCAACGTAGAAAATAGGAGCAGGAGGAGACCATTTGGCCCTTCGAACCTGCTCCACCATCCATTACGATCAGAGCTGATTAGGCTCAATAGCCTAATCCCGCTTTCCCCCATATCCTTTGATCCCTTTCACCCTCAGTGCTGTATCTAACTGCTTCTTGAAAACATGAAATGTTTTGGTCTCAATTCTTCCTGTGGTGATGAATTCCACAGGCTCACCACTCTCTGGTTGAAGACATTTCTCCTCACCTCTGTCCTAAATGGTCTGTCATAGAACATAGAACACAGAGTGCAGAAGGAGGCCATTCACCCATCGAGTCTGCACCGACCCACTTAAATCCTCACTTCCACCCAATCCCCGTAACCCAATAACCCCTCCTAACCTTTTTGGACACTAAGGACAATTTAGCGTGGCCAATCCACCTAACCTGCACATCTTTGGACTGTGGGAGGAAGGCGGAGCATCAGGAGGAAACCCACGCAGACACGGGGAGAACGTGCAGACTCCGCACAGACAGTAACTCAGCAGGGAATCGAACCTGGGACCCTGGCTCTGTGAAGCCACAGTGCTAGCCACTTGTGCTGCCCATGCTATCCCGTATCCTCAGATTGTGACCCTGGGTTCTGGACACACCCACCATCGGGAACATCCTTCCCGAATCTAATCTGTCTCGCCCTGTTAGAATGTTATAGGTTTTTTTTTAATATAAATTTAGAGTGCCCAATTCTTTTTTTTCCCAATTAAGGGGTAATTTTAGCATGGCCAATCTACCTACCCTGCACATCTTTGTGTTGTGGGGGTGGGACCCACACAGACACAGGGAGAATGCGCAAACTCTACACGGACAGTGACCCAGGGCCGGGATCGAACCTAGGTCCTTGGTGACGTGAGGCAACAGTGCTAACCACTGCGCCATCGTGCAGCCCACATTCTATAGGTTTCTATGAGATTCCTCCTCATTCTTCTGAACTCCAGCGAATACAATCCTAACTGATTCAATCTCTCATACGTCAGTCCCACCATCCCAGGAATCAGCCTGGCAAAACTTTGCTGCTCTTTCTCTTTAGCGAGATCATCTTTCCTCAGATAAGGAGACTAGTACTGCGCACAATATTCCAGGTGTGGCCTCACCAAGGCCCTGTATAATTGCAGCAAGACATCCCTGCTCCTCGACTCGAATCCTCTTGCTATGAAGGCCAAAAAAACACTTGCCTTCTTTACCGCATGCTGTACCTGCATGCTTCCATACAAACTAGGAGCAGGCCACTCGGCCCCTCGAGCCTGCTCCTTACACACAAACTAGGAGTCGGCCCCTCGAGCCTGCTCCTTACACACAAACTAGGAGTCGGCTCCTCGAGCCTGCTCCTAATCATACAATAATTTTAACCTCAACTCCAAGTTCCTGCCGACCCCGATAACCTTTCACCCCCTTGCTTATCGAGAATCTATCCATCTCTGCCTTAAAAATATTCAAGGACTCGACTTCCACTGCGTTTTAAGGATGCAAGATCTAAGTCATAGAATCCCCACAGTGCAGAAGGAGCCCAAGTCAGCACCAACCCTCCGAACCACCCCCATCCCACCCTGCCCCATCCTCACATCCCACCCAACATGCACATCCTTGGAGATGAAGAGGCAATTTAGCACCTAACCTGCAAATCTTTGAACTGTGTGAGGAAACCGGAGCACCCGGAATAAACCCACACAGACAAGGGGAGAATGTGCAAACTCCACACAGTCATCCAGGGTCAGGCGTGAACCTGGGTCCCTGGTGCTGTAATGCAGCAGCGCTAACCACTGTGCCACCCCCTCTTTTACAACCCTCGAGCAAAAAAAAAATCCACATCCCCATCTGAAATGGGTGATCCCTCACTTTCCAACAGTGACCCCCTTGTTCCAGATTCTCCCACAAGAGGAAACATCCTCTCCACATCCACCCTGTCAAGACCCCTCAGCATCTTATATCGTTCAATCCAGGTTTTACCCAAAACTTTAAATCTGTGTCCCGACTGCTTGTACAATCAGTGAATGGAAACAGAGTTTCTTTGTCCACCCGATCGAAACCTGGCATAATCTTGTGTCCCTGAATCAAATCTCCCCTCAACCTCCTTTGCTGGAACCATTCTGGTAAATCCCCTCTGCACCTTCTCCAAGAACCTTCACATCCTTCCTGAAGAGTGGTGACCAGAGCTTTATAAAGATTCATAGAATAGAATTAGAACCATAGAATTCCTGCAGTGCAGAAGGAGGCCAGTCGGCCCATCAAGTGTGCACTGATTCACTGAAAGGGCACCCTGCCTAGGCCCACACCCCTACCCTGTCCCTGTAACCCCATAGCCCCACCAAACCTGCACATCCCTGGACACTAAGGGGCAATTTATCAAGGCCAATCCACCTAACTTGCTCCCCTATCAGCCTCCCCAAACAGGCGCCGGAATGTGGCGATTAGGGGCTTTGGGGCTGGTATAGCACAGTGGGCTAAGACAGCTGGCTTGTAATGCAGAACAAGACCAGCAGCAGCGGGTTCAAGTCCCGTACCGGCCTCCCTGAACAGGCGCCGGAATGTGGCGACTAGGGGCTTTTCACAGTAACTTCATTGAAGCCTACTTGTGACAATAAGTGATTATTATCATTATTTTTTGGTCTGTTGGAGAAATCCTGAGCACCGGGTGGAAACGCACGCAGACACGGGGAGAAAGTGCAAACTCCACACAGACAGTCATCAAGGCCAGAATTGAACCCGAGTCCTTGGCACTGAGGCAGCAGTGCTAATCACTGTGCCACCAGAAGCATAGTTTCTGTGTCAGTTATGAAGCTCAAGGTCGAATTTGCTTTGCCAACTACTCTCTTAATATGTCTTGTAGATATACAAAATCCCTCTTCACCTCTTCCTCTCTCCTCCCAAAGAGGCCAGTTGGGTTTTTACAACAATCAAGCAGTTTTCATGGTCACTTTTTCCCAGTGCCGGCCCCACAAATGACCAGATTCATTCAGCTCAATTTCACAACCTGCCTTTGTGTTTTTGTGGGTTCTCTCTCACTCCCTATTTTCTGTTTTCAATCAGTTTCACAGGGCGTTCGAAGGTGAGACTTCAAGATCCGGAAACACAAACCAAGCATCACATCAGGATCTGACAGAGTCCTCAATTTATCATTGCTGAATATCATGAGATTTTGAAGATGGAAGGAAAAAGCATCGTTCACAGTGGGGAGAAACCGTACTCGTGTTGTGTGTGTGGACGAGGATTCAGTCAATCATCAGGCCTCACAAGACACAAATGCAGTCACACTGAGGAGAAACCATGGAAATGTGCGGACTGTGGGAAAGGATTCACTTATCCATCCAAGCTGGAAACTCATCGACGCAGTCACACTGGGGAGAGACCATTCATCTGCTCCAAGTGTGGCAAGGGATTCACTCAGCCATCCACTCTGTCCACACACCAGCGACTGCACTCCAGGGAGAGACCATTCACCTGCTCCACATGTGGGAAAGGATTTACTATTTCAGCCCACTTGCTGAGTCACCAGCTAGTTCACACTGATGAGAAACCGTTTCAATGTCCAGACTGCGGGAGGTGCTATAAAAGATCTGGGGATCTGATGTGCCATCAACGTGTTCACACTGACGAGAGACCATTCAGGTGCTCTCAGTGTGGGACTGGGTTCAGACGATCATCTAACCTCACTGTACATCAGCGAACTCACACAGTGGAGAGGCCATTCGTCTGCACCAAGTGTGGGAAGAGATTCACTCAGTCATCCGACCTGCAGAAGCATCAGCAAATTCACACTGGGGAGAGACCGTTTCAATGTCCAGACTGCGAGAAGTGCTATAAACGTTTTGGGGAACTGTTACAACATCAACGTGTTCACACTGACGAGAGACCGTTTAGGTGCTCTCACTGCGGGACTGGGTTCAGACAATCGTCTCACCTCACTGCACATCAGCGAATTCACACTGGGGAGAGGCCATTCGCCTGCTCCTGGTGTGGGAAGGGATTCACTCAGTTATCCGCTTTGCAGAAGCACCAGGGAGTTCACACTGGGGAGAGACCGTTCACCTGTTCCAAGTGTAGGAAGGGATTCGCCACTTCATCCCTCCTGCTGAAACACCAACGAGGCCACAAATAACGACAGTGATTGGATTTTGCTGTTCCTCACATTCAGGACTGAACCATGTTCATTTGCGTCTCTTTCTGCTGATAACAAAATCCAGCCCATTTACAGGAGCTAATAATCTGGCTAAAAGTCAAATAAATTAGATTTGTGTGACATACGGAGTGTGCTGAAACTTTTTAATTACTCTGACCCAAGTTAGTTCCTTTTGAAGTAATCTCGCTCTCCCGTCTCTTCCATCCTCACCTCCAACAAGAAGTGTGAGGAGCTTCTTTGTGACTGAGATCGAGTAAATCCGATCAGCTGCCTCTGCTGCTTCCCTCCCTTCCACGAGCCCACCGGACCAAACTGTCTCTAAATATCATCCTTTCCCGAGCCCTGAACCCACATCTTTCTCTAGTTTCTCTCCCATCTCCCCTCATGCCCTCTCAGAGCTCATCTTGTCCATGAGACCCAGCTCCTGCTCCACCCACTAAGCTACTGATCAGCCAACTACCCTGTGTCCATGGATATTGTCAACATTTCTCTCTCGTCAGGTACTGTCCCTCTGTCCTTCAAATCTGCCATCATCACCCCCTCAATAAAACAAACCCTTGACCCTGCCATCCTGACAAATTACTGCCCCATCTTCAACCTCCCTCTCCTCCCAAACTCTTTGAACATGTTGTCCCTCCCAAATCCTTGCCCATCTTTCCCAGAGCTTCCATGTTTGATTCCTTCAATCAGGTCTCTGCCCTGTCACAGTGAAATGCAAGAGGCAAACAGAATCTTACCCGGAGAGAAAGACAGACAATCCGGGAGCTTGGATCCAACACAGATATGTTCATAAGACTAGGGGAGCAGCACAGTCATTATCGAGAGACAACAATACCTGCTGGAGACAGACAGACAACTAAACAACACGAATCACAACACCAAGCTACCTAGACCCATATACCCGGGACAGGAAGGAGAATTGGAGACTGACTGGAAGAACTCAAAGACTCCAGACATATTAACCAAAGAAAACAGGTAGAACCAAGGAAGTTCTACCTGCTTCCTAAAATACCCAAACATCCAAACACATGGACAGTACCAGGGAAATACCACCAGACAGACCCACCGGGCCAAGACTGTGGGAGAGAAAATCCAACAGAATCATAGAATTTACAGTGCAGAAAGAGGCCATTTGGCCCATTTAGCCTGTACCGGCCCTCAGAAAGAGTACCCTACTTAAGCCCATCCCAGTAACTCACCTAACCTTTATTTGGACACTAAGGGGCCAATCGACCTTAACTCTTTGGACGGTGGGAGAAAACTGGAGCACCCAGAGGGAACGCACACAGACATGGGGAAAATGTGCAAACTTTACCCAGTCACTCAAGGCTGAAATTGCTGAAACATCAACACACTGCTCCTGGTGGTTGATGGTATAGTGGTTCAATAAATATAATCAGTGGATTAAAAAGGTGTGTAATATATAGTAAAACAGAAAATGCGAGATTAACTCAACAGGTCTGGTAGTATCATCGAATCCTTAAAGTGCAGAAGGAGGCCATTCGGTCCATTGCATTTGCACCAACCCTACAAAAGAGCGTCCCCCCCAGGTGCACTTCCCCCACCCTCTCCCCATAACCCCACTTCACCTTTGGACACGAAGGAGCAATTTAGCATAGCCAATCCACCAAGCCTACACATTCTCGTGGGAGAAAACTGGAGCACCCAGAGAGAACCACACAGACACGGGAAGAATGTGCAAACAGTCATCCAAGGCCGGAATTGAACCCTGGTCACTGGAGCTGTGAGGCAGCAGTGCTAATCATTGTGCCACATCTGTGATGAGAGAAACAGAGTTAATGTTTGTTGTTGCTTGTAACAGTTCTGTAGAAGGATCAATGGATTCTAAAAAAGTCCATTGAAGTCGAAATAAGACGTTTTTGTCCATTGAAGCGGTTTGACACAGGAACAAGTTTAACTCTGTGTGAAGCTCCAGTTTCATTCACACAGCCCGCAGTCTGATTGGCTGAAGGACCAGAATCCATCCCGTCCTCCCAATCTTCCTGTTGGTCATCCCCTCTCAGACAGGAAATGAGGTCGTGGAACCCGTGCGCACGTGGCTAATGGGAAGAACTCAAAATGATGCAGTCTCAGCCAATGAGGGAGACTTGAGAGCAGCCACGCCCCTCATTCACTCCAATTAGGTGGAGGACCAGCTGCTGTCGTTCGGTCCTGCAGTCCCGCCTCCTCTTCCTATTGGTGCAAAGCTACCGTCAATCACTCGCCGGGCATTGTGATGTGGAGCATGCGCAGTGCGGCTCATGCCCAGGGACAGGCGCTTTTTTGTCTCATCTTCAGGCCATGATGTTGGGTGGGGTTACTGGATTATGGGGATAGGGTGGAGATGTGGACCTTGGGTAGGGTGCTCGTTCCAAGAGCCGGTGCAGACTCGATGGGCCGAATGGCCTCCTTCTGCACTGTACATTCTATGAAATGTGGAGATGTAGGCATTGCACTGGGGTGGGCACAGTAAGCAGTCTTACAACACCAGGTTAAAGTCCAACAGGTTTATTTAGAATCACTAGCTTTTGGAGCACAGCTGAGGAAGGAGCTAGGCTCTGAATGCTCATGATTCGAAACAAATCTGTTGGACTTTAACCTGGTGTTGTAAGACTTCTCACTGTGCCCACCCCAGTGCAACGCCGGCATCTCCACGTCCTGGTGTTTAGTAAATTACAGCATGATTTAATCAAAGACAGAGAGGAGTGATTTCTGCTGACTGGGGAGTAAGGACTTGGGACATTGCCTAAAAACTGTAGCCAGGTCACAGAACTCAGTGTGAAATGAGGAAATACTTGTTGACACAAAATCTGGGACACATTTGGAATTCTCTCCCATAAATGACAATTCCTGTGGCAATCCCTGGTGAATCCACTATCTTTCGTCGAATTTACAGTGCAGATGGAGGCCATTCGGCCCATCGAGTCTGCACCAGCTCTTGGAAAGAGCACCCTACCCAAGGTCCACATCTCCACCCTATCCCCATAACCCAGTAAACCCACCCAACACTAAGGGCAATTTTTGACACTAAGGACAATTTTAGCACGGCCAATCCACCTAACCTGCACATCTTTGGACTGTGGGAGGAAACCGGAGCACCCGGAGGAAACCCACACAGACACGGGGAGGATGTGCAGATTCCACACAGACAGTGACCCAAGCCGGAATCAAAACTGGGACCCTGGAGCTGTGCAGTAATTGTGCTATCCACAATGCTGCCGTGCTGCCCCCTTATTTGTTGCCGATCCCAAATTGCTCTTGAACTGAATGGCTTGCTGGTCTATTTCAGAGGGCAGATTTACTGCTGTGGCTCTGGAGTCACATGTAGGCCAGACCAGGTAGGGTTGGCAGATTTCTTAAAGGCCATTAGTGAACCAGATCAGTTTAAACACAACCAGTGATAGCTGCATGGTCATCATTACTGATAATAGTTTTCACTGTTTTATGAATTGAATGTAGTTGTTTGGTAACCTGAAATATTCCAATAGCTCCTCAGACCATTACCCTCTGGGACTCAGTAATACCCGCCCAGGCACATTCCCACTCCACCACCATCTCATCCCTGGCTCCCAACCTCCCGCTTTGTTCACAATCCCCGCCCCGCCCGGATTCACTTCTCACTCTTTGTGACCTCAATACAAACCTGTTGGACTTTAACCTGGTGTTGTAAGGCTTCTTACTGTGCCCACCCAGTCCAACGCCGGCATCTCCACATCATGACCTCAACTGGACCGTCTTTTCCGGCTCTGGGGCTCGTACTGTGCATGCTTCAGTCAGTGCTGAGCCCCCAGCCCCCCCTTCTTTCACTCCGATTGGTGGGAGGACCAGCCGCTGCTGCTCGGTCCTCCGGCCCTGCCCCTTCTTCCTATTGGTCTGGCCCTGCCGTCAATCACTCCCCGGGCATTGTGACGTTGAGTATGCGCAGTGCGGGCGGTGTCCAGGGACAGAAGCTTGTTTGTCAGATCCACAGGAGGTGAGGGAAATGGAGGGAGAGGCGGAGCCGAGAGGTGGACGGGGAGGGGCCTTGAGTTCCCGATGTGGCTCTGACACCAGAATAAGCACCTGATTCACCTGAGGAAGGAGCAGCGCTCCGAAAGCTAGTGACATCGAAACAAACCTGTTGGACTTTAACCTGGTGTTGTAAGACTTCGTACCAGAATAAGAAGCTGCCGGTGCCGGGTGTGTATCTGTGCGGCGGAACCGCGTCTGGAGTGAGAGGCCCGGGTTAAGGGCGCATGCGCGGTGCTCCCTGTCAGCAGGAGGAGAGAATGTTGTGAATTTCTCTCCTGGACTGACAGGGATGGATTCTGCAAACTCCTTTTACAGGGGGTGGGATGGCTGGATTTACACAGAAAACTCAAATCAAAGATCACATCAAGTTCTAACAGAGTCACTCTGTTCATCAGAACCTGAACATGATCAGAATTGGAGTATAATTGAGCTGCAGGGCAGTCCCGCTCACTGCATGTGTAGTGGGTGTTACAGTCAGATCAGCCAGGTTCTTATTCAATGGTGGAGCAGGTTCGAGGGAGTGAGTGATGTCTCCCGACACAGACAGAAAGGTCCACTTTTCTCCTGGAGTTTGAGACAAATCAGTTTTCAAAATGGTACAATTTCCACCAATGAGAGAGATCCGGGCTCAGCTCCGCCCCTCATTCACTCTGATTGGTTGGAGGACCAGCTGCTCCTGCTCGGTCCTCCAGCCCCACTGCTGCTTCTTATAGGTCCAGAGATGCTGTCAATCGCAACTCGGGCATTGTGAGCTGGAACACGTGCAGTGCGGGTTCTTGCTCTGGCTTCAGGTGGGTAAGAGGAGACCCCCCCCCATAAGACCCCCCCCCCCCCCCCCCCATAAGACCCATTGGTTTTATTGTCAGTCTGCAGACAGGAGAACTGAACCCAGGCAGAGGAGAGGGAGGGAGAAAACGGAGTGGAGGAAAGAAATAGGTTTGGATTTCAGCCCCGGGAGAAGGGACAGTGTGTGGGACGGGGATTTACGTCTTTGACTTTGATAATCACCATTTACAGGATATTCGAAGGGGATGATTTACAAACGGGAAATTCCTAAGCATCACATCAAGATTCAACAAAGTCATTCGATTATCAGGACCTGAATCTCATTGGCCTTTGGATGTGGAAGGAGAAATGTTTGTCTTCCGTCTGGGAAAAGATTTCAAATATCAGTGTGACTGGAAAAGCACCGAGAGACACACACACACACACCCGAGTGAGAGTGATCCAGTGAAGTGACTGTGGAAAGAGCTTTAACCAGTTACACAGCCTGAACAAAAATCTCACCATTCACAGTGAGGAGAAACCATACACGTGGTCTGTGTGTGGACACGGCTTCAACTGATCATCGAACCTGGAGAGGCAAAAGGAAACCGGCACCATGGAGAAACCATGGAAATGTGGGGACTGTGGGAAGGGATTCAATTACCCATCCCATCTCGAAACTCATCAACGCTGTCACACAGGGGAGAGGCCGTTCACCTGCTCCTTGTGTGGAAAAGATTTCATTCAGTCACAACACCTGCAGTCACACCAGCGTGCTCACTCCAATAAGAGACCTTGAGAATGTTCTGACTGTGGGAAGAGCTTTAAAAGCAGAAAGAACCTGATGCAACACCAACACACACACACTGGAGAGAGGCCGTTCACCTGCCCCATGTGTGGGAAAGGATTCACTCAGTCATCCACCCTGATGAGGCACCAGCAGACTCACACTGGAAAAAGGCCATTCACTTGCTCCGTGTGTGAGAGGAGATTCATTCAGTCATCCACCCTGCTGAGGCACCAGCGGGTTCACACTGGGGAGAGGCCATTCACCTGCTCTGTGTGTGGGAAGAGATTGACTCGGTTAAGCACCCTCGCTGCACATCAACTTGTTCACATTGATAAATGACCTCTTGTTATGAATGTGAGAAGTGCATGCGAGGTGCAGACACACCAACGCACTCACGTTGGTGAGAGGCTGGTCACCTCTGTGTGTGAAAGGGGTTCACTCAGTCACAGCATCTATTGTGAGAGCAGTGAGTTTACAAGTAATTGCAGGGGCGGGATTGTGCTGTTCATCACTTTCACTGTTTGTTTCTGCTGATGGTAAACTTCAGCCCCGTCATCAGGGTTATTAAAATTCGAGATGAATGTCAGCTAAGTCAGTCTTTGTGCAAATACACAGTGTTATGTTCCATGTTTTCCAATGTAAGAGGAGATTAATCAATGTCCTGTTGCTGACTGCTTCATTTTTGGGTTCTATTCTCTTTTCTATCTCTATATTATTTCAGTTCTCAGAGCTTCAGTTACTCTCATGGACAATTCCCAGCTCCTCATATCTTCCAGAGTGTGTCTCCTGGTTTAGGGGGCTGGGTTCAGCACAGTGTCTAAACAGCTGGCTTGTAATGCAGAACAATGCCAGCAGCACGGGTTCAATTCCCATACCGGCCTTCCCGCACCAGGGGCGACCAGGGGCTTTTCACATTAACTTCATTGAAACCTACTTGTTACAATAAGTGATTATTATTATCCTACCACTGGGGTCCTGGGAAGATATTGGAAACACTCCTGGGATCAATAAATTCGAAACTGAATTGGTTAGTTACTCTCGGCCTTTGAACGTCACCCCGTCACCCTCTGTTACACTGTCAGTGTGCTCCTGTACTGCTCTGTATTTAACAGGAGTCAGCAGACTGATGAGACTGTGTTGCACTGTCAGTGTGCTCCTGTACTGCTCTGTATTTAACAGGAGTCTGCAGCCTGATGAGACTGTGTTACACTGTCAGTGTGCTCCTGTACTGCTCTGTATTTAACAGGAGTCTGCAGACTGCTGAGACTGTGTTATACAGTCAGTGTGCTCCTGTACTGCTCTGTATTCAACAGGAGTCTGCAGACTGATGAGACTGTGTTACACAGTCAGTGTGTTCCTGTACTGCTCTGTATTTAACAGGAGTCTGCAGACTGATGAGACTGTGTTATACAGTCAGTGTGCTCCTGTACTGCTCTGTATTTAACAGGAGTCTGCAGATTGATGAGACTGTGTTACACAGTCAGTGTGCTCCTGGACTGCTCTGTATTTAACAGGTGTCTGCAGACTGATGAGACTGTGTTATACAGTCAGTGTGTTCCTGCACTGCTCTGTATTCAACAGGAGTCTGCAGACTGATGAGACTGTGTTACACAGTCAGTGTGTTCCTGTACTGCTCTGTATTTAACAGGAACCTGCAGACTGATGAGACTGTGTTATACAGTCAGTGTGCTCCTGTACTGCTCTGTATTTAACAGGAGTCTGCAGACTGATGAGACTGTGTTACACTGTCAGTGTGTTCCTGCACTGCTCTGTATTTAACAGGTGTCTGCAGACTGATGAGACTGTGTTATACAGTCAGTGTGCTCCTGTACTGCTCTGTATTTAACAGGAGTCTGCAGACTGATGAGACTGTGTTACACTGTCAGTATGCTCCTGTACTGCTTTATATTTAACAGGAGCCTGCAGACTGATGAAGCTGTGTTACACTGTCAGTGTGCTCCTGTACTGCTCTGTATTTAACAGGAGTCTGCAGCCTGATGAGACTGTGTTACACTGTCAGTGTGCTCCTGTACTGCTCTGTATTTAACAGGAGCCTGCAGCCTGATGAGACTGTGTTACACTGTCAGTGTGCTCCTGTACCGCTCTGTATTTAACAGGAGTCTGCAGACTGATGAGACTGTGTTACACTGACAGTGTGCTCCTGTACTGCTCTGTATTTAACAGGAGTCTGCAGATTGCTGAGACTGTGTTATACTGTCAGTGTGCTCCTGTACTGCTCTGTATTCAACAGGTGTCTGCAGACTGATGAGACTGTGTTACACAGTCAGTGTGTTCCTGTACTGCTCTGTATTTAACAGGAGTCTTCAGACTGATGAGACTGTGTTATACAGTCAGTGTGCTCCTGTACTGCTCTGTATTTAACAGGAGTCTGCAGATTGATGAGACTGTGTTACACAGTCAGTGTGCTCCTGGACTGCTCTGTATTTAACAGGTGTCTGCAGACTGATGAGACTGTGTTACACAGTCAGTGTGTTCCTGTACTGCTCTGTATGTAACAGGAGTCTGCAGACTGATGAGACTGTGTTATACAGTCAGTGTGCTCCTGTACTGCTCTGTATTTAACAGGAGTCTGCCGACTGATGAGACTGTATTACACTGTCAGTGTGCTCCTGTACTGCTCTGTATTTAACAGGTGTCTGCAGACTGATGAGACTGTGTTATACAGTCAGTGTGCTCCTGTACTCTGTATTCAACAGGAGTCTGAAGATTGATGAGACTGTGTTACACAGTCAGGGTGCTCCTGTACTGCTCTGTATTTAACAGGAGTCTGCAGACTGATGAGACTGTGTTACACTGTCAGTGTGCTCCTGTACTGCTCTGTATTTAACAGGAGTCTGCAGACTGATGAAGCTGTGTTACACTGTCAGTGTGCTCCTGTACTGCTCTGTATTTAACAGGAGTCTGCAGACTGATGAGACTGTGTTACACTGTCAGTGTGCTCCTGTACTGCTCTGTATTTAACAGGAGCCTGCAGACTGATGAGACTGTGTTACACAGTCAGTGTGTTCCTGTACTGCTCTGTATTTAACAGGTGTCTGCAGACTGATGAGACTGTGTTACACTGTCAGTGTGCTCCGGTACTGCTCTGTATTTAACAGGAGTCTGCAGACTGATGCGACTGTGTTACACTGTCAGTGTGTTCCTGTACTGCTCTGTATTTAACAGGAATTTGCAGACTGATGAGACTCTGTTACACTGTAAGCGTGCTCCTGTACTGCTCTGTATTTAACAGGTGTCTGCAGACTGATGAGACTGTGTTACACTATCATTGTGCTCCTGTACTGCTCTGTATTTAACAGGAACCTGCAGACTGATGAGACTGTGTTGCACTGTCAGTGTGTTCATGTACTGCTCTGTATTTAACAGGAGTCTGCAGACTGATGAGACTGTGTTATACAGTCAGTGTGTTCCTGTACTGCTCTGTATGTAACAGGAGTCTGCAGACTGATGAGACTGTGTTACACTGTCAGCATGCTCCTGTACTGCTCTGTATTTAACAGGAGCCTGCAGCCTGATGAGACTGTGTTACACTGTCAGTGTGCTCCTGTACTGCTCTGTATTTAACAGGAGCCTGCAGACTGATGAGACTGTGTTACACAGTCAGTGTGTTCCTGTACTGCTCTGTATTTAACAGGTGTCTGCATACTGATGAGACTGTGTTATACAGTCAGTGTGCTCCTGTACTGCTCTGTATTTAACAGGTGTCTGCAGACTGATGAGACTGTGTTACACTATCATTGTGCTCCTGTACTGCTCTGTATTTAACAGGAACCTGCAGACTGATGAGACTGTGTTGCACTGTCAGTGTGCTCCTGTACTGCTCTGTATTTAACAGGAGTCTGCAGACTGATGAGACTGTGTTACACTGTCAGTGTGTTCCTGCACTGCTCTGTATTTAACAGGTGTCTGCAGACTGATGAGACTGTGTTATACAGTCAGTGTGCTCCTGTACTGCTCTGTATTTAACAGGAGTCTGCAGACTGATGAGACTGTGTTACACTGTCAGTATGCTCCTGTACTGCTTTATATTTAACAGGAGCCTGCAGACTGATGAAGCTGTGTTACACTGTCAGTGTGCTCCTGTACTGCTCTGTATTTAACAGGAGTCTGCAGATTGATGAGACTGTGTTACACAGTCAGTGTGCTCCTGTACTGCTCTGTATTTAACAGGTGTCTGCAGACTGATGAGACTGTGTTACACTATCATTGTGCTCCTGTACTGCTCTGTATTTAACAGGAACCTGCAGACTGATGAGACTGTGTTGCACTGTCAGTGTGCTCCTGTACTGCTCTGTATTTAACAGGAGTCTGCATACTGATGAGACTGTGTTACACTGTCAGTGTGTTCCTGCACTGCTCTGTATTTAACAGGTGTCTGCAGACTGATGAGACTGTGTTATACAGTCAGTGTGCTCCTGTACTGCTCTGTATTTAACAGGAGTCTGCAGACTGATGAGACTGTGTTACACTGTCAGTATGCTCTTGTACTGCTTTATATTTAACAGGAGCCTGCAGACTGATGAAGCTGTGTTACACTGTCAGTGTGCTCCTGTACTGCTCTGTATTTAACAGGAGTCTGCAGCCTGATGAGACTGTGTTACACTGTCAGTGTGCTCCTGTACTGCTCTGTATTTAACAGGAGCCTGCAGCCTGATGAGACTGTGTTACACTGTCAGTGTGCTCCTGTACTGCTCTGTATTTAACAGGAGTCTGCAGACTGATGAGACTGTGTTACACTGTCAGTATGCTCCTGTACCGCTCTGTATTTAACAGGAGTCTGCAGACTGATGAGACTGTGTTACACTGACAGTGTGCTCCTGTACTGCTCTGTATTTAACAGGAGTCTGCAGACTGCTGAGACTGTGTTATACAGTCTGTGTGCTCCTGTACTGCTCTGTATTTAACAGGTGTCTGCAGACTGATGAGACTGTGTTATACAGTCAGTGTGCTCCTGTACTGCTCTGTATTCAACAGGAGTCTGCAGATTGATGAGACTGTGTTACACAGTCAGTGTGTTCGTGTACTGCTCTGTATTTAACAGGAGTCTGCAGACTGATGAGACTGTGTTATACAGTCAGTGTGTTCCTGTACTGCTCTGTATGTAACAGGAGTCTGCAGACTGATGAGACTGTGTTACACTGTCAGCATGCTCCTGTACTGCTCTGTATTTAACAGGAGCCTGCAGCCTGATGAGACTGTGTTACACTGTCAGTGTGCTCCTGTACTGCTCTGTATTTAACAGGAGCCTGCAGACTGATGAGACTGTGTTACACTGTCAGTGTGCTCCTGTACTGCTCTGTATTTAACAGGAGTCTGCAGACTGATGAGACTGTGTTACACTGTCAGTGTGTTCCTGTACTGCTCTGTATTTAACAGGTGTCTGCAGACTGATGAGACTGTGTTACACTATCATTGTGCTCCTGTACTGCTCTGTATTTAACAGGAACCTGCAGACTGATGAGACTGTGTTGCACTGTCAGTGTGCTCCTGTACTGCTCTGTATTTAACAGGAGTCTGCAGACTGATGAGACTGTGTTACACTGTCAGTGTGTTCCTGCACTGCTCTGTATTTAACAGGTGTCTGCAGACTGATGAGACTGTGTTATACAGTCAGTGTACTCCTGTACTGCTCTGTATTTAACAGGAGTCTGCAGACTGATGAGACTGTGTTACACTGTCAGTATGCTCCTGTACTACTTTATATTTAACAGGAGCCTGCAGACTGATGAAGCTGTGTTACACTGTCATTGTGCTCCTGTACTGCTCTGTATTTAACAGGAGTCTGCAGACTGATGAAGCTGTGTTACACTGTCAGTGTGCTCCTGTACTGCTCTGTATTTAACAGGAGTCTGCAGACTGATGAGACTGTGTTACACTGTCAGTGTGCTCCTGTTCTGCTCTGTATTTAACAGGAGTCTGCAGACTGATGCGACTGTGTTACACTGTCAGTGTGTTCCTGTACTGCTCTGTATTTAACAGGAGTCTGCAGACTGATGAGACTCTGTTACACTGTCAGCGTGCACCTGTACTGCTCTGTATTTAACAGGAGTCTGCAGACTGATGAGACTGTGTTACACTGTCAGTGTGCTCCTGTACTGCTCTGTATTTAACAGGTGTCTGCAGACTGATGAGTTTGTGTTACAGTGTCAGTGTGCTCCTGTACTGCTCTGTATTTAACAGGTGTCTGCAGACTGATGCGACTGTGTTACACTGTCAGTGTGTTCCTGTACTGCTCTGTATGTAACAGGAGTCTGCAGACTGATGAGACTGTGTTACACTGTCAGTGTGCTCCTGTATTGCTCTGTATTTAACAGGAGACTGCAGCCTGATGAGACTGTGTTACACTGTCAGTGTGCTCCTGTACTGCTCTGTATTTAACAGGAGTCTGCAGCCTGATGAGACTGTGTTACACTGTCAGTGTGCTCCTGTACTGCTCTGTATTTAACAGGAGTCTGCAGACTGATGAGACTGTGTTACACTGTCAGTGTGCTCCTGTACTGCTCTGTATTTAACAGGAGTCTGCAGACTGATGAGACTGTGTTACACTGTCGGTGTGCTCCTGTACTGCTCTGTATTTAACAGGAGTCTGCAGACTGATGAGACTGTGTTACACTGTCAGTGTGCTCCGGTACTGCTCTGTATTTAACAGGAGTCTGCAGACTGATGAGACTGTGTTACACTGTCAGTGTGCTCCGGTACTGAACAAAGAACAAAGGAAAGTACAGCACAGGAACAGGCCCTTCCGCCCTCCAAGCCTGTGCCGACCATGCTGCCCGACTAAACTACATTCTTCTACACTTCCTGGGTCCGTATCCCTCTATTCCCATCCTATTCATGTATTTGTCAAGATGCCCCTTAAATGTCACTATTGTCCCTGCTTCCACCACCTCCTCCGGCAGCGAGTTCCAGGCACCCACTACCCTCTGTGTAAAAAACTTGCCTCATACATCTCCTCTAAACCTTGCCCCTCACACCTTGAACCTATGCCCCCTAGTAATTGACCCCTCTACCCTGGGGAAAAGCCTCTGACTATCCATTCTGTCTATGCCCCTCATAATTTTGTAGACCTCTATCAGGTCGCCCCTCAACCTCCGTCGTTCCAGGGAGAACAAACCGAGTTTATTCAGCCGCTCCTCACAGCTAATGCCCTCCATACCAGGCAACATCCTGGTAAATCTCTTCTGCACCCTCTCTAAAGCCTCCACATCCTTCTGGTAGTGTGACAACCAGAATTGAACACTATACTCCAAGTGTGGCCTAACTAAGGTTCAATACAGCTGCAACATGACTTGCCAATTCTTATACTCAATGCCCTGTCCAATGAAGGCAAGCAAGTCATATGCCTTCTTGACTACCTTCTCCACCTGTGTTGCCCCTTTCAGTGACCTGTATACCTAGATCTCTCTGTCTGTCAATACTCTTGAGGGTTCTACCATTCACTGTATATTCCCTACCTGCATTAGACCTTCCAAAATGCATTACCTCACATTTGTCCGGAGTAAACTCCATCTGCCATCTCTCCGCCCAAGTCTCCAAACGTTCTAAATCCTGCTGTATCCTCTGACAGTCCTCATCGCTATCCGCAATTACACCAACCTTTGTGTCGTCTGCAAACTTACTAATCAGACCAGTTCCATTTTCCTCCAAATCATTTATATATACTACGGACATCAAAGGTCCCAGCACTGATGTCCCCAGCATTGATCCCTGCGGAACACCACTAATAACAGCCCTCCAATTAGAAAAGCACCCTTCCATTGCTACTCTGCCTTCTATAACCTAGTCAGTTCTGTAGCCACCTTGCCAGCTCACCCCTGATCCTGTGTGACTTCACCTTTTGTACCAGTCTACCATGAGGTACCTTGTCAAAGGCCTTACTGAAGTTCATATAGACAACATCCACTGCCCTACCTGCATCAATCATCTTTGTGACCTCTTCGAAAAACTCTTATCAAGTTAGTGAGGCATGACCTCCCCTTCACAAAACCATGCTGCCTCTCACTAATACGTTAATTTGCTTCCAAATGGGAGTAGATCCTGTCTCAAAGAATTCTCTCCAGTAATTTCCCTACCACTGACGTAATGCTCACCGGCCTGTAGTTCCCTGGATTATCCTTGCTACCCTTCTTAAACAAAGGAACAACATTGGCTATTCTCCAGTCCTCCGGGACATCACCTGAAGACAATGAGGATCCAAAGATTTCTGTCAAGGTCTCAACAATTTCCTCTCTAGCCTCCTTCAGTATTCTGGGGTAGATCCCATCAGGCCCTGGGGACTTATCTACCTTAATATTTTTCAAGACGCCCAACACCTCGTCTTTTTGGATCTCAATGTGACCCAGGCTATCTACACACCCTTCTCCAGACTCAACATCCACCAATTCCTTCTCTTTGCTGAATACTGATGCAAAGTATTTGTTTAGTACCTTACCCATTTCCTCTGGCTCCACACATAGATTCCCTTGCCTATCCTTCAGTGGGCCAACCCTTTCCCTGGCTACCCTCTTGCTTTTTATGTACGTGTAAAAAGCATTGGGATTTTCCTTAACCCTATTTGCCAATGACTTTTCGTGACCCCTTCTAGCCCTCCTGACTGCTCTGTATTTTACAGGAGTCTGCAGTCTAATAAGACTGTGTTACACTGTCAGTGTGCTGCTGTACTGCTCTGTATTTAACAGGAGCCTGCAGACTAATAAGACTGTGTTACACTGTCAGTGTGCTGCTGTACTGCTCTGTATTTAACAGGAGCCCATGAGACTGCTACACTGTCAGTGTGCTCCTGTACTGCTCTGTATTTTGCCTGAAATAGAAAATGACTGAATCTTTGTTCCAGTGGAACCTTTGCTGTTCTAAATTATGGGTGAATATTACTGAGCCTCACATCCTTGCTCATATTGCTGCAGTTGTGTCGAAAGGGGATGTGTAAAGGGCTGGCCTCTGTGTGGAGATGTGAACCAAGGAAATGGTATCTGTGTGTGTGACAGAGACACAGCTTTGTGCTCACACTCAGAACAAAGATATCCTTGTGGTGAGGGTTTGAAATGGTCAGATCACAGATGTAGTGGAAAAGTTAAAGATAAATATTTCCAGTGTGGCTGCAGCTTGTTAGATCAGAGCTGAGGAAAAGGGAGCTCTGAATCCCTGTATTATCTCTGTTCTCCAGAACAAGTAACTCTACTTTCTCTGTATTATTGCAGAGCTGTTAATAACGTCAGTAAAATACAATCTGTTGCTGGGAGTTTGATTCTCTGGTGTCTGAACCACAAGATTCAATGTTTAGAGTCAACAGGATGAACAAGGAAACACATCAGGGCCCCAAACTCCAGCTGGATATTCACAGGAGAAAGTCTGTTATCAAACACCTCGAATGGACAGAACAGAGAAAGATCCCCAACTGTAAGAAACTCTCAAATCATTTGTAAATATCTTTCAAATGCTGACAGGTTCCTGCAGTCAGTTTCCATTCAATTGAAATTAATGAAAGATGAGAGACTGGGTTGGAAGCAGAGCTGAGCCCACTTGTACTGAGACCCCAAAGCCGGAGATCACTTACTCTGACACAGCAAATCGAGGGGCCACTTACACTGAGACACCGAATCCAGGGACCACTTTTGACGAGACAGTAAACCCAGGGACTACTTATGCCAAGACACCAAATCCAGGGACCACTTTTGGCGAGACACTAAAGCCAGGGACCACTTACGCCGAGACACCAAATCCAGGTAACATTTACATTTTGAAGTTGATTTATGGGGTACAGATTATTTGCAATAAATCCCCAACTTTCAATTAAATCAGATTATGCAAGATTTAACTATCTGACAGAATGATTACTTTAAATGGTAAATTCAAAATATTTTTAAACCATTAAAAGGTAGAAAGGAAACATGTCGGGGACGGCACGGTGGCACAGTGGTTAGCACTGCTGCCTCATGGCGCCGAGGACCCGGGTTCGATCCCGGCCCTGGGTCACTGACCGTCTGGAGTTTGCACGTTCTCCCCGTGTCTGCGTGGGTCTCACCCTCACAATCCAAAAATCTGTGCAGGGTAGGTGAATTGGCCACGGTAAATTGCCCCTTAATTAGAAAAAAATAATTGGGTGCTCTAAATTTTCAAAAAAGATAAGTCAGAAAGTTAAAAAACAAAGTTTAATGGACAGTAATTGACAGAGAAGTTTATCTTTAACAATTAAACAGACTTCTTACAACTTTCCTCAGTTGAGCAGGCGAAAGACAGGAAGTAAAAACGTGGTAACATGTTAACAAAATGGTTCATCAAAACATTAGTTTTATTCCCTCAGCTCAACTTTTCTAATCTCTAATTAGCCAAAGTGTCAACAATAACTGGTTAACTTAATGGACTGCTGATTTATATTTGGCCCGACATCTGCTCGTGTACAAAATGGCATTTTAACCTTTCATGACAATGACTCGAAAGTGAATTAACCTGAAAATAGTTTCGTTACGTTAAAACCATTGATTTCAAAACTACCAACACAGCGGAGTGAAGTGATTAGAGTTCTGTGACCAGGCTGCCTGTACAGATGGCAATGGGCGGCCATGTAGAGTTGACAAGAGACGAAGTGAAAGATCAATTTAGGATTGAACTGAAAGTTCATAATTTTGTGAATGAGTTCTTGTTGAGACTTTTTTAAAAATCCTTCATGGGATGTGGGTGTCGCTGGCTCGGTCAGCATTTATTGTCCATCCCTAATTGCCCTTGGAAAGATGGTGTTGAGCAGCCTTCTTGAACCGCTGCAGTCCAACCATGTTAGGAAGGGAATTCCAAGGTTTTGATCCAGCTGCAGTGAAGGAATGTCGATATAATTCCAAGTGGAGATGGTGAGTGACTTGGAGGTGAACTTCCAGGTGGAGGCGTTCTTGAATCAAAGGAAAACATCACAGACGGTGCTTCCAAAAAGGGACATCACAGCCCCAAAGATCAGTGACATGTCTGAAGGTATTTAAATGCCAGCCATTTATACGATTTGTTAACATCAGCAGGAGCAAACCAAATATTATCAGACTAACAATCCTGGCTGTGATTAACAGCAGCGAAACTAATTAATCCAACCCCTGCAGTTACTTATGAATTTGCTGGTGTGTCAGCAGGTTAGATGGCTGAGTGAATCCCTTCCCACGCACGGAGCAGGTGAACGGCCTTTCCCCAGTGTAAGTGCGTTGGTGGATCACTAGGTTAAAGGACTTGGTGAATGCCTTCCCACAGTCGGAACAGGTGAATGGCCTCTCCCCTGTGTGAGTTCGCTGGTGTATCAGCAGGTTCGATGGGTGAGTGTATTCCTTACCACACACAGAGCAGGTGAATGGTTTCTTCCCAGAGTGAACCCGTTGATGTGCAATGAGATTGGGTGAAGACCTGAACCTCTTTCCACAAGTGGTGCAGCTGAACGGCCTCTCCTCGCTGTGTGTTTGCTGGTGTTCCAGCAGATGGGAGGACCGAGTGAATCCCTTCCCACATACAGAGCAGCTGAATGGTCTCTCCCCAGTGTGAACTCGCTGGTGAGCAGTGAGGTTGGATGAAGACCTGAACCTCTTTCCACAGGAGGTGCAGCTGAACGGCCTCTCTTCGGTGTGGGTTTGTTGGTGTGACTGGAAGCAGGATAACTGAGTAAATCCCTTTCCACACACACAGCAAGTAAATGGTTTCTCCCCAGTGTGACTGCGTCGGTGGTTTTCCAGCAAGGATGGAAAATTGAATCCTTTACCACAATCTTCACATTTCCATGGTTTCTCCATGGTACTCGTGTCCGTGTGTCTCTCCAGGTTGGAGATCAGTTGAAGCCTCGAAGACACACAGAATACTTGTACGGTTTCTCCCCGCTGTGAATGGTGATATTTTTTCACGCTGTATGTCTGGTTAAAGTTCACTGGAACATTCTCACTCGGGTGTGTGTGCGTCGCGATGCTTTTCCAGTCACTGATGTTTGAAATCTTTTCCCACAGACACAAAAGAGAAACATTTTACCTTCCACTGATGATATTAAGATTGTAATGAATTGAGTGACTCTTTGAGAGCTCGATGAGATGTTTGGTTTGAGTTTCCTGTTGGCCAATCCTCCACTTCTAATATCCTGTAAAAGGCGTTTACAAAAGCCATCACTGTCAATCCAGGATAGAAATTCTGAACAGACAATTCTCGTTTCTCTGGAACATTTTCCCCTCTCTTGTTCCCCCAAAGCTGTAAATCCCCGTCCCACACACTCTCCCTCCTCCCTGGGCTGAAATCCAAACCCATCTCACCATCCGCACCATTTATTTCCTCCACTCCCAGTTTTCTCCCTCCCTCTCCTCTGCCTGGGTCCAGTTCTCCAGCTCCTGTCTGCAGACTGACAATAAAATCAATGGGTCTTATTGGGGGTTTGGGGCCTCCAGCGGGTATTTGTGAATCCTCCCCACCCACCTGCCAGGGTTTCCTTCCTTCCCAGAGATCAGAGGCCTCATTGATTTGAGTAAAAAGTGTACACTCTTATTTCTTGTCCCCCTCCCCCATCCTCTGTGAACCATCCTCCAGTGTCTGAAGCAGGATGGTGCCCGTTAACCTGGGCCTGTTCCCGGGAGGGAGGGAGAAGCCCCGCAGCTGCAAACCAGGGAGCTGACAATGATTGTGAATGGTTTGCAGATCCACAAAGTGTTTCCAAATCTTCCCACCCACCGCCTGACGCTGACTCCGCTTCTCCGGGACAAACAAGCGCCAAAATCCATGTCCTGCAGCCACACTGTGCATGCTCCGAATCACAATGCCCGTGCTGATTGACGGCAGCTCTGGACCAATAGGAAGAGGGGGAGGGCTGGGGGACCGAGAGGGAGCTGCTGGTCCTCCAACCAATCGGAGTGAATGAGGGGCGCGGCTGATCCTGGATCTCCCTCATTGGCTGAGACTCTGCATCATTTTGAGTTCTTCGCATTGGCCACGTGGGCGCGGGTTCCAAACCTCATTTCCTGTCTGAGAGGTGTTGACCAATGGGAAGATTTGGAGGACTGGATGGACTCTGTTCCCCAGCCAATCAGACTGCAGGCTTTGTGTGAATGACGATTGAGCTACACACAGACTGAATCTTCTCTGAGTAAAACACTTTCTTTCCACTTCTTTTCATTTCATGGACTTTTTAAAGAGTCCATTGACCCTTCTACAGAACGTTTACAACAAAGAACAACAAACATTAACTCTGTTTCTCTCACCACAGATGTAGCACAGTGGTTAGCACTGTTGCATCACAGCACCAGTGACTTGGGTTCAATTCCGGCCTTGGGTGACTGTGTGAAGCTGCACCTTCTCCCTGTGACTGTGTGTATTTCCTCCAGGTGCTCCAGTTTTCTCCCACCGTCTAAAGATGTGCAGGTTTGGCTATTCTAGAATCACCAAAAGATATAGGAGCAGAATTAGGCGACTCGGCCCATCGAGTCTGCTCTGCCATTCAATGGCTGATATTTTCTCATCCCCATTCTCCTGCCTTCTCCCCATAACCCCTGATCCCCTTATTGACCTCAAACCTATCTATCTCTGTCTTAAAGACACTCGGTGATTTGGCCTCCACAGCCTTCTGTGGCAAAGAGTTCCACAGATTCACTACCCTCTGGCTGAAGAAATTCCTCCTCATCACTGTTTTAAAGGATCGTCCCTTTAGTCTGAGATGGTGTCCTCTGGTTCTCGTTTTTCCTACAAGTGGAAACATCCTCTCCACGTGCACTCTATCCAGGCCTCGCAATATCCTGTAAGTCTCAATAAGATCCCCCCTCATCCTTCTAAACTCCAACGAGTACAGACCCAGAGCCCTCAACCATTCCTCATACAAGTTCTTTATTCCAGGGATCATTCTTGTGAACCTCCTCTGGACCCTTTCCAAGGCCAGCACATCCTTCCTTAGATACAGGGCCCAAAACTGCTCACAATACTCCACATGGTGTCTGACCAGAGCCTTATACAGCCTCAGAAGTACATCCTTGGTCTTGTAGTCGAGCCGTCTTGACATAAATGCGAACATTGCATTTGGCTTCTTAACTGCCGACTGAACCTGCACATCAACCTTAAGAGTATCATGGACAAGGACTCCCAAGTTCCTTTGTGCTTCTGATTTTCTAAGCATTTCCCCATTTAGAAAATAGTCTATGCCTAAATTCCTCCTTCCAAAGTGCATAACCTCACACTTTTCCACATTGGAAATCATTTGCCACTTCATTGGCCATCTCCTAGCTTGTCCAAATCCTTCTGCAGCCCCCTTGCTTCCTCAATATCTGGTATCATGTGCAAACTTAGCAACAGTGCCTTCAGTTCCTTCTTCCAGATCATTAATGTATATTGTAAAAAGTTGTGGTCCCAGCACAGACCCCTGAGGCAAACCACTAGTCACCGGCGGCCATCCTGAAAACGACCCCTTTATCCCCACTCTCTGCCTTCTGCCAGTCAGCCAATCCTCTATCCAGGCCAGGATCTTACTCTTAACACCATGGGATTTTAACTTATTTAACAGTCTCCTATGTGGCACCTTGACAAATGCCTTCTGGAAATCTAAATAAAGCACGTCTACTGGTTCTCCTTTGTCTAACTTCCTTGTTACCGCCTCAAAGAACTCTTAACAGATTTGTCAGGCACGACCTCCCTTTGACAAAGCCTTGCTGACTCAGTCCTATTTTACCATGCACTTCCAAGTACTCCACGATCTCTTCTTTAATAACAGACTCTAAAATCTTACCAATGACCAAAATCAGGCTAACCGGCCTATAATTTCCCGTCTTCTGCCTCCCTCCATTCTTAAACAGTGGTGTTACATGAGCCACATTCCAGTCCTCTGGGACCCTTCCTGCCTCCAGTGATTCCTGAAAGATCATCACCAATACCTCCACAATTTCCTCAGCTATCTCGATCTCAGAATCATAGATAGAATATAATCGCAGAATGTACAGTGCAGAAGGAGGCCACTCGACCCATTGGGTCTGCACCGGCCCTTTTGAAAGTACACCCCATTTAATCCCACACACTTCCAACCTATCCCCGTAACCCCACCCAACCTTTTTGGACACCAAGGGCAATTTAGCATAGTCAATCCACCTAACCTGCATATATTTGGACTGTGGGAGGAAACCGGAGCACACGGAGGAAAACCATGCAGACACTGGGAGAACTTGCAGACTCCGCACAGACAGTGACCCAATACGCGAATCAAACCTAGGACCCTGGCGCTGTGAAGCAACAGTGCTACCCACTGTGCTACCGTGCCACCCTTGCATCCAAGCTCCCGGATTGTCTGTCTTCTCTCCGGGTAAGATTCTGTTTGTCTCTTGTATTTCACTGTGACAGGGCGGAGACCTGATTGAAGGGATTCAAACATGGAAGTTCTGGGAAAAATGGGCAAGGATTTCGGAGGTGGCAACATGTTCAAAGAGTTTGGAGAGGAGAGGGAGGTTGATGATGGGGCAGTAATTTGTAAGGATGGCAGGGTCAAGGGTTTGTTTTATTGAGGAGGGTTTGATGATGGCAGATTTGAAGGACAGAGGGACAGTACCTGAAGAGAGAGAAATGTTGACAATATCCATGGACACAGGGTAGTTGGTTGATCAGTAGCTCAGTGGGAATAGGGTCGCTGGAGCAGGAGCTGGGTCTCATGGACAAGATGAGCTCTGAGTGGGCATGAGGGGAGAGAAACTAGATAAAGATGAGTTCAGGGCTCAGGAAAGGATGACATTTAGAGACAGTTTGGTCCGGTGGGCTCGCAGAACGGAGGGAAGCAGCAGAGGCGGCTGATCGGATTTACTCAATCTCAGTCACAAAGAAGCTCCACAAGCTCCTCACACTTCTTGTTGAGGTGAGTACGGAAGAGACAGGGGAGAGCAAGAGTACTTCAAAAGGAACTAACTTGTGTCAGAGATATTAAAAGTTTCAACACACTGCGTATTTCACACAAATCTGATTTATTAGACTTTTAGCCAGAATATTAGCCCCTGTAAATTGGCTGGAGTTTGTTATCAGCAGAAAGATACCCAAATGAACATGGTTCAGTCCTGAATGTGAGAAACAGCAAAATCCAATCACTGTGGTTACTTGTGACCTCGTTGGTGTGTCAGCAGGTTGGATGAAGTGGTGAATCCCTTCCCACACTGAGAGCAGGTGAATGGTCTCTCCCCAGTGTGAATTCGCTGATGTACAGTGAGGTCAGATGATTGTCTGAACCCAGTCCCACAGTGAGAGCACTGGAACGGTCTCTCATCAGTGTTAACACGTTGATGGAACATCAGATTCCCAGAACTTTTATAGCAATTCCTGCAGTCTGGACATTGAAATGGTCTCTCATCAGTGTGAACTCGCTGGTGTCTCAGCAAGTGGGCTGAAACAGTAAATCCCTTCCCACATTTGGAGCAGGTGAATGGTCTCTCCCCAGTGTGAACTTGCTGGTGTGCAGACAGATTGGATAACTGAGTGAATCTCTTCCCACACTCTGAGCAGGTGAATGGTCTCTCTCCAGTGTGACTGCGTCGATGAATTTCCAGCTGGGATGGGGAAGTGAATCCTTTCCCACAGTCCCCACATTTCCACGGTTTCTCCTCAGTGTGACTGCATTTGTGTCTTGCGAGGCCTGATGATCGAGTGAATCCTCGTCCACACACACAACACGTGTACGGTTTCTCCCCACTGTGAACAATGCTTTTTCCTTCCATGTTCAAAGTACGATGATATTCAGGATATGATAAACTGAGGACTCTGTCAGATCCTGATGTGATGCTTGGTTTGAGTTTCCGGACTTTGAAGCCTCCCCTTCAAACACCCTGCGAAACTTATTTAAAACAGAAAATAGGGAATGAGAGAGAACCCACAAAAACACAAAGGCAGGTTGTGAAATTGAGCTGAATGAATCTGGTCATTTGTGGGGCCGGCACTGGGAAAAAGTGACCATGAAAACAGCTGGATTGTTGTAAAAAACAAACTGGCCTCTTTGGGAGGAGAGAGAAAGAGGTGAAGAGGGATTTTGTATATTTACAAGACATATTAAGAGAGTAGTTGGCAAAGCAAATTCGATCTTGAGCTTTATAAACAGTAATACTGACACAGAAACTATGCTTCTGGTGGCACAGTGATTAGCACTGCTGCATCACAGTGCCAGGGACCCGGGTTCAATTCCGGCCTTGGTGACTGTCTGTGTGGAGTTTGCACTTTCTCCCCGTGTCTGCGTGGGTTTCCACCCGGTGCTCAGGTTTCCTCCCACAGTCTAAAGAATGGCAAGTTAGGTGGATTGGCCTTGATAAATTGCCCCTTAGTCTCCAGGGATGCACAGGTTAGGTGGGGCTATGGGGTTACCGGGACAGGGTAGGGGTGTGGGCCGAGGCAGGGTGCCCTTTCAGAGGATCAGTGCAGATTTGATGGGCCGAATGGCCTCCTGCACTGTAGGAATTCTATGGTTCTAATTCTATTCTATGAATCTTTATAAAGCTCTGGTCACCACTCTTCAGGAAGAATGCTTCAGGAAGAATGTGAAGGTTCTTGGAGAAGGTGCAGAGGAGATTTACCAGAATGGTTCCAGCAAAGGAGGTTGAGGGGAGATTTGATTCAGGGACACAGGATTACGCCAGGTTACCATCAGGTGGACAAAGAAACACTGTTTCCATTCACTAATCGTACAAGCAGTCGGGACACAGATTTAAAGTTTTGGGTAAAACTGGATTGAACAATGTAAGATCCTGAGGGGTCTTGAGAGGGTGGGTGTGGAGAGGATGTTTCCTCTTGAGGGAGAATCTGGAACAAGGTGAGGGGTCACCCATTTCAGATGGGGATAAGGATTTGTTTTTCTCTTGAGGTTGCAAGACAGGGGATGGCATAGTGCTTAGCACTGCTGCCTCACAGCACAAGGGACCCGGGTTCAATTCCCACCCTGACTGTGTGGAGTTTCCACTTTCTCCCGTGTCTGTGTGGGTTTCCTCTGGGTGCTCCGGTTTCCTCCCACAGTTCAAAGATAGGTAGGTTAGGTTGAATCGGTGAGGATTGTATTCGCTGGAACATAGAACATACAGTACAGAAGGCCATTCGGCCCATCGAGTCTGCACCGACCCACTTAAGCCCTCACTTCCCCCCTATCCCCGTAACCCAATAACCCCTCTTGATCTTTTTGGTCACGAAGGGCAATTTATCATGGCCAATCCACCTAACCTGCACATCTTTGGACGTGGGAGGAAACCTGAGCACCTGGAGGAAACCCACACAGACACAAAGAATGTGTAGACTCCGCACAGACAGCGGGGAAATCGAACCTGGGACCCAGGCGCTGTGAAGCCACAGTGCTATCCACTTGTGCTACCGTGCTGCCCCAAGTTCAGAAGAATGAGGGCGGATCTCATAGAAACCTAGAAAAAGTGAGTGGTGCAGTGGTTAGCACAGCTGCTTCATGTCGCCGAGGACCCGGGTTCGATCCCAGCCCCGGGTCGCTGTCTGTGCGGAGGTTGCACATTCTTCCTGTGTTTGCATGGCTCTCACCCCCACAAATCCAAAGCTGCGCAGGGGGGTTAGATTGGCCACGCTGAAATTGCCCCTTGATTGCAAAAAAAGAATTGTGGAGTCTAAATTTCTGTTTTAAAAAAAAACAGGGCGAGACAGAGTAGATTCAGGAAGGATGTTCCCGATAGTGGGTGTGTCCAGAAATAGGGATCATAATCTGAGGATACTGGGTAGACCATTTAGGACAGAGATGAGGAGAAATTTCTTCACCCAGAGAGTGGTGAGCCTATGGAATTCATCGCCTCAAGAACTAATTAAGGCCAAAACATTGCATCTTTGCAAGAAGCAGTTAGATACAGCACTGAGGGTGAAAGGGATCAAAGGATATGGGGGAAAGCAGGATTAGGCTATTGAGCCTAATCAGCTCTGATGGTAATGAATGGTGGAGCAGGCTCGAAGGGCCAAATGGTCCCCTCCTGCTCCTATTTTCTACGTTGCTCCGTATCTATGCATGTAAATGGTCCAGGAGGTATGAGGAAGAATGTTTTTACACAGCCAGTGGCAATGACCTTAAACTTGCTGCCTATGACAGAGTTTGGAAATAGACACAATAAATGATGTTTTTAAAAAATTGGATAGAAACCTGAGAGAAATAAAGCTGTGAGGATACAGAGACAGAGCAGGAGAATGACTCTGACTGGATTGCTCCAGGTAATAATAATCCTTATTAGTGTCAGAAGTAGGCTTACATTAACACTGCAATGAAGTTACTGTGAAAATCCCCAAGTCACCACACTCCAGCACCTGTTCGGGTGCACTGAGCGAGAATTCAGAATGTCCAATTCACCTAACAAGCACGTTTTTCGGGACTTGTGGGAGGAAACCGCAGCACCTGGAGGAAACCCACAGCAGACACGGGGAGAACATGCAGACTCCGCACAGACAGTGACCCAAGCCGGGAATCGAACCCGAGTCCCTGGCGCTGTGAAGCAACAGTGTTAACCACCGTGCCGATTAGAGAGCTAGGATGGACTCAATGGACCGAATGCCCTTCTCTGCCCATAATGTTTTAAAATAAATTTAGAGTACCCAATTCATATTTTCAAATTAAGGGGCAATTTAGCGTGGTCAATCCACCTAGCCTGCACATCTTTGGGCTGTGGGGGCGAAACCCACGCAAACACCAGGAGAATGTGCAAACTCCACATGGGCAGTGACCCAGAGCCGGGATCGAACCACCGTGCTGCCAGCCGATTCTAAAATTTTTGTCTAATCTCGCTTTGTAATTTAACCCCGGGGGGTTCAGATATCACTCAGGTAAATCTGTGCTACACTCCCTCTGAGGCCATTCTATTCTTCCGGTTTGTTGTCCAGAACTGAACACAGTTCTCCAGGTTTGGTCTAACCAGGGTTTGTGAATCTCGGGGCTTTTCCAGTCACACTGAGACCTGAAATCTTCCCTCACAGACAGAACAGACAAACCTTTTACCTTCCACACCCAGATGCTGCTGATATTCAGGTTCTGATTAATCGAGTGACTCTGTCAGATCGCGATGTGACGTTTGGTTTGCATTTCCCGTCTGTTAAACCTCCACTTCCAGTATCCTGTAAATTTACAGAAACCTCACTCAGTTTCGGATAGAAATTCACAACATTCTCTCCTCGCCAACTTTGATTAAATGTATTCCTGGAGGTTTGATCACATGACCTGCCCCCATCCTCCAGCTATTAATCGGTCAACACATCCATCCTTGTGACACACTGCCTTCCTCGGCCAATTAGGAAGCAAAATGACTCATTAACTTACAGCACAGTTACTGTCCCAACGATTTTCCAGACACCCAGGTATGAATCTCACCAACGCAGGGAGCGGAGTTGGTGTGAACTCGGAGAGGAGGAGCTTCGGAACTGTAAATATAAATAACTTACCTCGGCGATTCATGGCCTAGTCGGCAGGGAGAGGAGTTGGCGCAAATCCAGGAAGAAGGAGCTTTGGAACAGTAAATATAAATAACATACCTCAGAGTAGGGCAGCACGGTAGCATTGTGGTTAACACAATTGCTTCACAGCTCCAGGGTCCCAGGTTCGATTCCCGGCTTGGTTCACTGTCTGTGCGGAGTCTGCACATCCTCCCCGTGTCTGCGTGGGTTTCCTCCGGGTGCTCAGGTTTCCTCCCACAGTCCAAAGATGTGCAGGTTAGGTGGATTGGCCATGCTAAATTGTCCTTAGTGTCCAAAATTTCCCTTAGTGTTGGGTGGGGTTACTGGGTACTGGGGATAGGGTGGAGGTATGGGTTTGGGTAGGGTGCTCTTTCCAAGAACCGGTGCAGACTCGATGGGCCGAATGGCCTCCTTCAGCACTGTAAATACTATGATATAACTATGAGTAAAGCTGATTGGCTGGTTGGGAATCAGTTCCTAAATTTGAACAACTGGAGTAATTAACTCAGTTGAGGAGTAACGAGGAGATTAGTCACTAGGAGATTGCTGTTTATATCTATAAATCAATGATTTGGATGAGAATGTACAAGGCTTGATCAGTAAGTTTGCAGATGACACTAAAATAGGTGGTATTATCGGCAGTGAGGAAGGTTATCAAAAATTGCAGCAGGCTCTTGATCAGCTGGGGAAGTGGGCCGAGAAATGGCGAATGGAATTCAATGCAGATAAGTGTGAGGAGTTGCATTTCAGAAAGTCAAATCAAGGTCGGACTTTCACAGTGAATGGTAAGGCCTTAGGGAGTATCATGGAACAGAGGGATCTTGGAGTTCAGCTGCACGGTTCTCTAAAGGCGGAGTCATAGGTAGATAGGGCAGCACAGTTGTTTCACAGCTCCAGGGTCCCAGGTTCGATTCCCCGCTGGGTCACTGTCTGTGCGGAGTCTGCAGGTTCTCACCGTGTCTGCGTGGGTTCTCTGGTTTCCTCCCACAAAGATGTGCGGGTGAGGTGGACTGGCCATGCTAAATTGCCCTTAGTGTCCAAAACAAAAGGTTAAGTGGGGGTTACTGGGTTACGGGGATAGGGTAGATAAGTGGGCTTGAGTAGGGTGCTCTTTGTAAGGGCCGGTGCAGACCCGATGGGCCGAATAACCTCCTTCTTCACTGCAAATTCTCTGAAGGCGTTTGGCATGCTGGCCTTCATCAGTCAGGGCCTTGAGTATACAAGTTGGGAAGTTATGTTGCAGTTGTTCAGGACATTGGTGAGTTCGCACCTGAAGTATTGTGTTCAGTTTTGTTGCTTTGCTGTTGGAAAGGCGTAATTAAACTGGAGAGAGTGCAGAAGAGATTTACAAGGATGTTGCCAGGACTCAAGAGACTGAGTTATAGGGAGAGATTGGACAGGTCAGGACCATTCTCTTTGGAGCGTAGGAGACTGAGGGGTGATCTTATCGAGGTGAAAAGATGAGAGGCGTGGATGGGGTGAATGCTCTCAGTCTTTTTCCCAGGTTTGGGGAATCGAGAACGAGAGGGCATAGCTTTACGTTCAGAGGGGAAAGAATTAATGGGAACCTAAGGAGCAACGTTTTTACACAGAGGGTGGTACGTATGTGGAATGAGCTGCCGGAGGAAGTGGTTGAGGCAGGAGCATTGACAACATTGAAAAGGCATTTGCACAGATACATGGATAGGAAAGGTTCAGAGGGATATGGGCCAAATACAGGCAAATGGGGATCGCTTAGATGAGCTTTTTGGTTGGCATGGACCGGTTTGGGCCGAAGGGCCCGTCTCCATACCATAGATTCGATGAACCCCAAGTCTCTTTGGACATCCACTGTACTTAACCTCTTTCCATTTAGAAAGTACTCAGTTCTATCCTTTCGTGGTTCAAAACAGATAACCTCACACTTGTTTACATTATCACAATCTTGCCCATTCACCTTGTCTGTCAATATCTTCTTATAATTTGATGCTATCATGTATGCTGTCTGAGAAAACTTCCGGGTGCGGCGATGACCAGCTAAGTCGCACATTTCGGCAGCTCCCGGTTGAACGGACTTTTGGGCTCTTGATAGGAGCCCCAACGGCAATTTTAACGGCTAAAAACATCGTGCGGTAAACCAGAAGGGAATTCCCCCTGGACACGGATGGAAAAGGGAGAGGAAAGTGGCCGGATTGCAGCGGATCCTTTGGAACAGCGGCAAGGAAGGCAAGCAAAAACCAAGATGGCGTCGGAAGGTGGCAGTTTCATATGGGGCCCTGAACAACAAGAGTTCTTGAAATGCTGCGTGGAGGAGATAAAAAAGGAAATGAAGAAAGAGCTGTTGGCCCCGATACTACAGGCGATCGAAGGGCTAAAGGAGGAACAAAAGACCCAGGAGCAGGAGCTTCGGGTCGTGAAGGCGAAGGCAGCCGAGAATGAGGACGATATACAGGGCCTGGTGGTGAAGACGGAGATACAGGAGGCACATCAGAAACGATGTGTGGAGAGGTTGGAGGCACTGGAAAACAACGCAAGGAGGAACAACCTGAGGATTCTTGGTCTTCCTGAAGGTGTGGAGGGGGCGGACGTCGGGGCATATGAGAGCACGATGCTGCACTCGTTAATGGGAGCGGAGGCCCCGACGGGTCCGTTGGAGGTGGAGGGAGCGTACCGAGTTATGGTGCGAGGATCGAGAGCAGGAGAAACTCCCAGAGCCATAGCGGTGAGATTCCTCCGTTTTAAGGATAGAGAAATGGTCCTTAGATGGGCGAAGAAAACTCGGTGCAGTAAATGGGAGAACGCGGTGATCCGCGTTTATCAAGACTGGAGTGCGGAGGTGGCGAAGGAGGTGGTGAAGGAGGGCGAGCTTTAATCGGGCCAAGGCGGTGCTTCATAAAAGGAAGATAAAATTTGGAATGCTGCAACCGGCAAGACTGTGGGTCACATATCAAGGGAGGCACCACTACTTTGAGACAGCGGATGAAGCGTGGACTTTTATTGTAGAAGAAAAACTGGAATGAGTGGACTATTAAAAAGAACGTTTGGACAAAGTGGTGGGGCGAATGTGGGGGGCGAAGAGGGGTTTTATGTTCTAATCCTGCGGTATGGTAACTTTTCTCTCTCCCACAGGTGGTGATGGGGGGAGGTGGGGAGGGAGAGGAGATGGGGCGTTGGCCATGGGGGGCGGGGCCAAGGGAGAAGCGCGGGCTTGGTTCCCGCGCTATGATAATTATGGCGGGAATAGAGAAGCAGGAAGGAGGGGGCGTCGTCCGGTGCGAGCCGTGGTCACGGGGGGAAGCCGAGGTCAGCCAGAGTTTGCTGACTTCTGGGAGCAACATGGGGGGAGTAATTACGCTAGCGGGGGGTCTAGCGGGGGGGGGGTGGGAGGGGGGAATTACTGGGTTGCTGCTGCTGGGGAAAGGGGGGAGTGGGTACGGGAGAGGATGGGCGGGGGGCACCGCCTGGGGGAGATACAGCTGCGTGGGAACTGGGTGAGAAGCTGGAAAAAGATGATGGCTAATCGGCAAGGGGGGGGGGGGGGTGGGAAACCCCGGGGGGGGTTGGAAGCCCCCCAACTCGGCTGATCACGTGGAACGTGAGAGGGCTCAACGGGCCGATAAAGAGGGCACGGGTACTCGCACACCTTAAGAAACTTAAAGCAGATGTGGTTATGTTACAGGAAACGCACCTGAAACTGATAGACCAGGTTAGGCTGCGCAAAGGATGGGTGGGGCAGGTGTTCCATTCGGGGCTGGATGCGAAAAACAGGGGGGTGGCTATATTAGTGGGGAAGCGGGTAATGTTCGAGGCAAAGACTATAGTGGCGGATAACGGGGGCAGATACGTGATGGTGAGTGGCAAACTACAGGGAGAGATGGTGGTTTTGGTAAACGTGTATGCCCCGAACTGGGATGATGCCAATTTTATGAGGCGAATGCTAGGACGCATTCCGGACCTAGAGACGGGAAAGCTGATAATGGGGGGAGACTTTAACACGGTGTTGGAACCAGGGCTGGATAGGTCGAAGTCCAGGACTGGTAGGAGGCCGGCAGCAGCCAAGGTGCTTAAGGATTTTATGGAGCAGATGGGAGGTGTGGACCCGTGGAGATTCAGTAGACCTAGGAGTAAGGAGTTCTCGTTTTTCTCCTATGTCCATAAAGTCTATTCGCGCATAGACTTTTTTGTGCTGGGTAGGGCATTGATCCCGAAGGTGAGGGGAACGGAATATACGGCTATAGCCATTTCGGATCATGCCCCACATTGGGTGGACTTGGAGATAGGGGAGGAAACAGGAGGGCGCCCACCCTGGAGAATGGACATGGGACTAATGGCGGATGAGGGGGTGTGTCTAAGGGTGAGGGGATGTATTGAAAAGTACTTGGAACTCAATGACAATGGGGAGGTCCAGGTGGGAGTGGTCTGGGAGGCGTTGAAGGCGGTGGTTAGGGGGGAGCTGATATCAATAAGGGCACATAAAGGGAAGCAGGAGAGTAAGGAACGGGAGCGGTTGCTGCAAGAACTTTTGAGGGTGGACAGACAATATGCGGAAGCACCGGAGGAGGGATTGTACAGGGAAAGGCAAAGGCTGCATGTGGAATTTGACTTGCTGACCACAGGCACTGCAGAGGCACAATGGAGGAAGGCGCAGGGTGTACAGTATGAATATGGGGAGAAGGCGAGCAGATTGCTGGCACACCATTTGAGGAAAAGGGGAGCAGCGAGGGAAATAGGGGGAGTGAGGGACGAGGAAGGAGAGATGGAGCGGGGAGCGGAGAGAGTGAATGAAGTGTTCAGGACATTTTATAAAAAATTATATGAAGCTCAACCCCCGGATGGGAGGGAGAGAATGATGGACTTTTTGGATCGGCTGGAAATTCCCAAGGTGAAAGAGCAGGAAAGGGTGGGACTGGGAGCACAGATCGAGGTAGAAGAAGTGGTGAAAGGAATTAGGAACATGCAGACGGGAAAGGCCCCGGGACCGGACGGATTCCCAGTTGAATTCTACAGAAAATATTTGGACTTGCTCGCCCCGGTACTGGCGAGGACCTTTAACGAGGCAAAGGAAAGGGGACAACTGCCCCCGACTATGTCTGAAGCAACGATATCGCTTCTCTTAAAGAAGGAAAAGGACCCGCTACAATGCGGGTCCTACAGACCAATTTCCCTCCTAAATGTGGATGCCAAGGTCCTGGCCAAGGTAATGGCAATGAGAATAGAGGAATGTGTCCCGGGGGTGGTTCACGAGGACCAAACTGGGTTTGTGAAGGGGAGACAGCTGAACACAAATATACGGAGGCTGTTAGGGGTAATGATGATGGCCCCACCAGAGGGTGAAACGGAGATAGTAGTGGCGATGGACGCCGAGAAAGCATTTGATAGAGTGGAATGGGATTATTTGTGGGAGGTGTTGAGGAGATTTGGTTTAGGAGAGGGGTATGTTAGATGGGTGCAGCTATTGTATAGGGCCCCAGTGGCGAGTGTGGTCACGAATGGACGGGGATCGGCATATTTTCGGCTCCATAGAGGGACAAGGCAGGGATGTCCTCTGTCCCCATTACTGTTTGCACTGGCGATTGAGCCACTGGCGATAGCGCTGAGGGGTTCCAAGAGATGGAGGGGAGTACTTAGGGGAGGAGAAGAACACCGGGTATCTTTGTATGCGGATGATTTGCTACTATATGTGGCGGATCCGGCGGAGGGGATGCCAGAAATAATGCGGATACTTGGGGAGTTTGGGGATTTTTCAGGGTATAAATTGAACATGGGGAAGAGTGAGCTGTTTGTGGTGCATCCAGGGGAGCAGAGTAGAGAAATAGAGGACGTACCGTTGAGGACGGTAACAAGAGACTTTCGTTACCTGGGCATCCAGATAGCTAAGAACTGGGGCACATTGCACAGGCTAAATTTAACGCGGTTGGTGGAACAGATGGAGGAAGATTTCAAGAGATGGGATATGGTAGCCCTGTCAATGGCAGGGAGGGTGCAGGCGGTTAAGATGGTGGTCCTCCCGAGATTCCTCTTTGTGTTTCAGTGCCTCCCGGTGGTGGTCACAAAGGCTTTTTTTAAAAGGATAGAAAAGAGTATCATGGGTTTTGTTTGGGCCGGGAAGACTCCGAGAGTGAGGAAGGGATTCTTACAGCGTAGTAGGGATAGGGGGGCGCTGGCACTACCGAGCCTAAGTGAGTACTATTGGGCCGCTAATATTTCAATGGTGAGTAAGTGGATGGGAGAGGAGGAGGGAGCGGCGTGGAAGAGATTAGAGAGGGCGTCCTGTAGGGGGACTAGCCTGCAGGCTATGGTGACAGCCCCATTGCCGTTCTCACCGAGGAACTACACCACAAGCCCGGTGGTGGTAGCTACACTGAAGATTTGGGGACAGTGGAGACGACATAGGGGAAAGACTGGAGCATTGGGGGGGTCCCCGATAAGAAACAACCATAGGTTTGCCCCGGGGGGAATGGATGGGGGATATGGAATGTGGCAAAGAGCAGGAATAACGCAACTGAAAGATCTATTTGTGGATGGGAAGTTCGCAAGTCTGGGAGCGCTGACCGAGAAATATGGGTTGCCCCAAGGGAATGCATTCAGGTACATGCAATTGAGGGCTTTTGCGAGGCAACAGGTGAGGGAATTTCCGCAGCTCCCGACACAAGAGGTGCAGGACAGAGTGATCTCAAAGAAATGGGTGGGGGATGGTAAGGTGTCAGATATATATAGGGAAATGAGGGACGAAGGGGAGACTATGGTGGATGAACTAAAAGGGAAATGGGAAGAAGAGCTAGGGGAGGAGATCGAGGAGGGGCTGTGGGCAGATGCCCTAAGCAGGGTAAACCCGTCGTCCTCGTGTGCCAGGCTAAGCCTGATTCAGTTTAATGTATTACACAGGGCACATATGACTGGAACACGGCTCAGTAAATTTTTTGGGGTGGAGGATAGGTGTGCGAGGTGCTCGAGAAGCCCAGCGAACCATACCCATATGTTTTGGTCATGCCCGGCACTACAGGGGTTTTGGATGGGGGTGACAAAGGCGCTTTCAAAAGTAGTAGGAGTCCGGGTCGAACCAAGCTGGGGGTTGGCTATATTTGGGGTTGCACAAGAGCCGGGAGTGCAGGAGGCGAGAGAGGCCGATGTTTTGGCCTTTGCGTCCCTAGTAGCCCGGCGCAGGATATTGTTAATGTGGAAAGAAGCCAAGCCCCCGGGGGTGGAGACCTGGATAAATGACATGGCGGGGTTCATAAAGCTAGAGCGGATTAAGTTCGTCCTAAGGGGGTCGGCTCAAGGGTTCACCAGGCGGTGGCAACCGTTCGTCGAATATCTTGCGGATAGATAGATGGGGGAAAAAAGAAGGCAGCAGCAGCAGCCCAGGATTTTGGGGGGGGGGGGGGGGAGGGATGGGGGGAGTGGGCGGGGGGGGGGGGGTGTAGCTTGTGACAAGGCAGTTGCCAATTAGGGCTAGTTTTCATTTTTGTTATTTAATATTTATTTATTTTTTGTTTATATAAAATAGGTCATTGTTATCTGTGTTGTTATAAGGTTGTGTAAAGGATGCACAATGTACTGTGTTGGTTGACCAAAAATTTTCAATAAAATATTTATTAAAAAAAAATGTATGCTGTCTGAGATGCCACCAAACTTTCATCAGCAACAGTGCAGAAGAGGCCCTTCGGTCCATCGAGTTTGCACAGACACATGATAAACCTGACCCACCGACCTAATCCCATTTGCCAGCACTTGGCTCATAGTCTTCAATGTTATGACGTGCCCGTCTTCATCCAGGTACTTTTTTTAGAGGATGTGAGGCAACCCGTCTCTACCACCCTCCTAGGCAGTGCATTCCAGACCCTCACCAACCTCTGGGTAAAAATGTTTTTCTTCAGTACATGTGTCAATAAATCTAATCCCCATTCTCTGCTGTCTGTTGGTTAGCCAATCCTCTATCCAAACTAATATATTATCTCTCAACCCGCCTGTGGGATTGAACCTTGATTATTACCTTTTGTGTGACACCTTATCAAATGTATTCTGGGAGTCCAAATACATCTACAGGACCCCATTATCCACTTGGCTTGTTACATCTTTCAAGAACTCCTAAGAAATGAGTCAAACACTATTTACCCTTCACAAAACCACACTGACTGGTGGATTGCGGTTTGACTTTCCAAATGTCCAGTTACTACTTCCTCAATCATGGATTCCAACAGTTTCCCAACAACAGGCTTTAAACTAACTAATTTCCTACTTTCTGCCTTTTTGACCTAATCCAGTGATATTGGAGATTTACTCAGTGGAGCCTCAGTCACCATCACTGAAACTAACTTTAAATTCCAGATTGTATTAATTTAATGGATTGGAGCCCATGTCCCCAGAACATTTTCCTGTCTCTCTGGGTGACTAATGCAGTGACATTGTCACTGGGTCAGTGTCTCCCCCCTGGTCTCTGTGAGGTTGTTTGTGGAGAGAAGCCGGAAGCGGCGGACAGTGAGAGTGGAGAATGTTCATTGTTACACATTCGGCTCTGGGGCCGGACTGGGGTTTGTAAACCCCGCCCCCCGACACTGACCTCTCACTGACACCTCACAATGCTCGGGCAATGATTGACGGCATCGCGCGACCAATAGGAGAAGAGTGGGCCGGTCCGTTTAACCCAGTAACCCCACCCAACACTAAGGGCAAATTTGGACAATAAGGGCAATTTAGCATGGCCAATCCACCTAACCTGCACATCTTTGGACTGTGGGAGGAAACCGGAGCATCCGGAGGAAACCCACACACATACGGGGAGAACGTGCAGACTCCGCACAGACAGTGACCCAAGCCAGGAATCGAACCTTGGACCCTGGAGCTGAGAAGCAGTTGTGCTAACCACAATGCTACCGTGCTGCCCAGTAATCTGTGGTCAAGTGCTCATCTGGGGGTGAAATATTTCACCATGGTTGTGAACTGTCTGCTTTAGTCGCAGACATTTGACAGGGATGGAATTGGTGACAAGGGACTGGAGTTTGTAGAGGGGGCAGGAAGGGAATGGGTTCAGTCTTCTCAATATTTAAATGGAGGAAAGTTCTGCTCATCCGGCACTGGATGTTGGACAAGATCGGACAGTGTGTGTCTTGGAAAGCAACTTGCAGGTGGTGATGTTCACATACATCTGCTGTCCTGCTCCATCCAGGTGGTGGAGGTTAAGGGTTAAGGAGATTCTGTCAAATTGTGTTTCAGTTGTTGGTCCATTGCTTCCTGTTACCCTCACTCCGTTCTCACTCTCTCTCTCTTTCCCTCATTCTTTTTGATTCTCTCTCTCCCACGACTCACTCTCTTTCTCTCTCATTCTGTTTCTCACATAGAATTCTCTAGTCCAGAGGGTTGTAGATGATAATAACAATAATCATTATTGTCACAAGTAGGCTTACATTAACACTTCAATGAAGTTACTGTGACCATCATTGAACATATTGAAGGCCGAGATGGTGAGATTTTTGGTCTCTCAGGAAGTCAAAGGACATAGAGAGCTCACCGGAAAGAGGAATTAAGACTGAGATTAACCACAATTGTGTTCAATGGCAGAGCAGTTTTGATGGGCCGAGTGGTCTACTTCTGCTCCTATTTCTTGTGTTCTTGCAGAGGCCTTGTGTGGGCTCAGGCCGGGTGGCAGCTTCCCTTCCCTGAAGGACATTAACAAACTAGTTCACTTTTCACAAAAGATTCAACAGTTTTCGTGGTCACATTTTCCCAGTGTCGGCCCCACAAGTTACCAGATTCATTCAGCTCAATTTCACAACCTGCCTTTGTGTTTCTGTGGGATCTCTCTCACAGTCCCTTTTTTCTGTTTTAAATCAATTTCACAGGGTATGAAATGAAATGAAAAATGAAATGAAAATCGCTTATTGTCACAAGTAGGCTTCAATGAAGTTTGTGAAAAGCCCCTAGTCGCAGCATTCCGGCGCCTGTTCGAGGAGGCTGTTGCGGGAATCGAACCGTGCTGCTGGCCTGTCTTGGTCTGCTTTCAAAGCCAGCGATTTAGCCCTGTGCTAAACAGCCCCTGTTTACAGGGTATTAGCAGGGAAGGATGTGCAATTGGGAAACTCCACCCAAACACCACATCAAAATCTGACAGTCATGTAACTGATCTTAACCTGAATATCATCAGATTTTGAACATGGAAGGAAAAAGCATAGTTCACAGTGGAGAGAAACTGTACATATGTTGCGTGTGTGGACTGGTGTCCCATCAACATGTTCACACTGACGAGAAACTATTCAGGTGCTCCGACTGTGGGACTGGGTTCAGACGATCAACTCAGCTCACTCTGCACCAGCGGATTCACACTGGGGAGAGACCATTCACCTGCTCCCAGTGTAGAAAGGAATTCATTCACCCAGGCAACCTGCTGAGACACCAGTGGGTTCACAAGTAACTGCTGTGATTAGATTTTGCTGTGAATCACATCTGTAGAATCCCAAGTTTCTTTACCCGTCAGCCTGGCCTCAATAAAAGTCGAGATGGATTTGCAGGTACAGCATTAGTTATTTTATTTAGCTTGCAAGCGTTCCTCAATTCTCAGGAGCACGAAGCACGTTCTGCTCCATGGACTTCTGGAATCAAGTGAGGATATGGAACAAAGGAATCTGTACTGATACATTCAAATGGCATCAAGTTTCACATACACGATGCCCATAGGTCATCCTATATCCCTCCTGACCTGTTGATCTATTCTGATTGGCTCACTTCCAATCCCTTCCTCTGGCCCCTATTACCCAGCATCCTTTTCTCCTGCTTTGGTGGACACACCTCTTCCTGCTTTTCCATGCGGTCTGAAATCTTTTGTCTGTGAACTAACCAGAATTAGACTGGCCTACCTCTACATTACATTAACTAATATCTCTAAAGTAACTATTTTATATCACATTCGTCACATCCAGGACTGAACCATGTTCATTGGACTTGGTTTTGACTCATATTTATAAACGCTAATCCAGTTATAAGGGATAATATTCTGGATAAAAGTCAATTATTTAACACAAGTGTGTTTCGAATCTTTTAACATCCCATCACAAGTTAGTTCCGTCTGAAGGTCTCTCCCTCTTCGCTGTCTCCTCCATCCTCACCTCGAGTGTGTGGAGTTCATGAAGCTTCTTTCTCACTGAGATTGAGACAATCTGATCAGCTGCCTCTGCTGCTTTCCTCTCTTCCACTGGGCCAAACTGTCTCTAAAATTCCACCTCGTCTAAGCTCTGAACTCATCTTACTCCAGTTTCTCTCCTGCCTTCTATCTTCATCAGAGCTCATCTTGTCCATTAGACCGGTCTCCTGCCCAGGGTCCCAGGTTCGATTCCCACCTTGGGTCACTGTCTGTGCAGAGTCTGCACGTTCTCCCCGTGTCTGCGTGGGTTTCCTCCGGGTGCTCCGGTTTACCCCCGAAAGACGTTCTGTTGGGTGAATTGGACATTCTGAATTTTCCCTCTGTGCACCCGAACAGGCGCACGAGTGTGGCGACTAGGGGATTTTCACAGTAACTTCATTGCAGTGTTAATGTAAGCCTACTTGTGACACTAATAAAGATTGTTTGGTTATTATTATTTAACCACATTCTCACAAAACTGCTGACCATTCAACTTCTCCATGTTGTGTGATATTGTTCATAGTTCTGTCTCTTGGGCCTGTCGCTCATCTTTAAATGCACCATCATCACCCATCCTAAAACAATATTCAACCCCGCCTTCATTGCAATCTACCACATCAAAACTTCCCGTTCCTCCCCAACTCCTTGTACTCTGTGTCCCCCAAGGATCTATTCTCAGCCGCTCCTATTTCCCATCTACACGCTGCCACTAGGTGACATTTTCCAAAAGCACCGTGTTAGTTTTCACATGTACACTGACAACACCCAGCTCTACCTCACCACCATCCCTCTCCATTCCTCCACGGTTACTAAATTATCAAACTGCTTATCCCACACTCAGTACTGGATGAGCAGAAATTTCCTCCAATTAAAAATTGGGAAGACCAAAGCCATTGTCTTCAGTCACCACCACAAATTCCATTCCCTAACTCCCGAGTCCATCCCTCTCCCTGGGAACTGCCTGAGGCTGAACCGCACTCTGCACAATCTCCGTGTCAGATTTGACCCCAAGATGAGTTTCTGACCACATATCCACACCATCACTAATACCAGATATTTCAATCTCCATAATGTCATCTGTCTCCACTCCCACCCCAACTGCTGCTGAAACCCTCATCCATGCCCCTGTTACCTTTAGACTTGATTCCAATACATTCCTATCTGCCTTTCACATTCATCCCACACGGAAACGTGAGATCATCCAAAACTCTGCTGGACGTGTATTTTCTCACACCAAGTCCTGTTCACCATCACCACTGTGCTCACTGACCTACATTGGCTCTGATTCAGCAATGCCTCCATTATAAAATTTGCATTCATGTTGTCAAATCCCTCCGTGGCCATGAACATCGTCAGCCTTTAACCATGGAAGCAAAAAGCCCCGTTCAATATGGGGAGAAACAGTTCACGTGTTCTGAATGTAGATAATGTTTTAGCCGGTGGTCTGACCTTTCGAACGATATGTAGTCACGCTGGGAGAAGCTTTGGAAATCTGGGGACTGTGAAATAAGATTTAGTCAGACCTCTAGATTCATCGAACTATTCACACTGGGGAGTAACCGTTCATGGTCTCCGTGTGTGGGAACGGATTCACTCAGTTCACCAGCCTCATGGTCAATCTGTGCTGGACTGTTGCCAAGTGCAATGTATCTTTCCTGGGGTCTGGGGTCAGTACGGAACACAGTTCATGCTGCAAGTGCGGAAAAGACAGCAGGAATTTCTCTAATCTGTGGTTTACAAGGACACATTCCAAGTTCCCAGCAGTTATGTTTCTTCAGTAATTTCCTCATTCTCCCTAAACTACCCTGCCTGTTAATTCTGTTATTTCTGATAGTTCCATTATTGTAGCGAAAAACATCATGCATCAGAATTTAATTTGTTCTATTGCTCACTCTGGTTTAAGTTTATGTTGAGGTTAATAACAGACAAACTCTGTCCTCTCCCCGATCTGATTAGAGTTTCCAATGAGAAGATTCTGTGGAATGGAATGTTTTATCAGCGTTTCCACGGTGACCTTTCTGCAGTGAAGGAATGTCTTACCAGCGTTTCCACGGTGACCTGTCTGCAGTGAAGCACCTGCTTGAGTTTCTAACTCAGACTAAACTTCTCTCTCCCATAACACACATTATATCAGACATTGGATGTCAATGTATTTCAGCCATGTTATGTTAATGTCTCCAAAACCCTAAAAGGAGTTTCAGATACACAAACTTTTAAATGTGGGAGGACAAGTTGATAAAGTGTTTCAAAAACACATGGGATCCAAGGTTTTGTAATTCTAATGATGTGGAGATGCCGGCGTTCGACTGGGGTGGGCACAGTAAGACGTTTTGCAACACCAGCTTAAAGTCCAACAGGTTTGTTTCGATGTCACTAGCTTTCGGAGCGCTGCTCCTTCCTCAGGTGAATGAAGAGGTATGTTCCAGAAACATATATATCGACAGATTCAAAGATGCCAGACAAAGCTTGGAATATGAGCATTAGCAGGTGATTAAATCTTTACAGATCCAGAGATGGGGTAACCCCAGGTTAAAGAGGTGTGAATTGTGTCAAGCCAGGACTGTTGGTAGGATTTCGCAGGCCAGATGGTGGGGGATGAATGTAATGCGACATGAATCCCAGGTCCCGGTTGAGGCCGCACTCATGCGTGCGGAACTTGGCTATAAGCTTCTGCTCGGCGATTCTGCGTTGTCGCGCGTCCTGAAGGCCGCCTTGGAGAACGCTTACCCGGAGATCAGAGGCTGAATGCCCTTGACTGCTGAAGTGTTCCCCGGCTGGAAGAGAACATTCCTGCCTGGTGATTGTCGCACGATGTCCGTTCATTCGTTGTCGCAGCGTCAGGAAAGGAGGTCCCGAAGCGTGGTACATTGGCGAGACCATGCAGACAATGGTTAGGTGGGGTTCTGGGGATAGGGTGGAGGAGTGGTCCACTACATTGGCCCATCAAACGCTCCCATGATAGGATACAATGTAAATGTATCAGTGGTTAGCACTGCTGCCTCACGGCACCGAGGTCCCAGGTTCGATCCCAGCTCTGGGTCACTGTCCGTGTGGAGTTTGCATATTCTCCCAGTGTCTGCATGGGTTTCTCCCCCACAATCTAAAGATGTGCAGGATAGGTGAATTGGCCACACTAAATTGCCCCTTCATTGGAAAAGATGAATTGGGTACTTAAATTTTTTTTTTAAAAAATCAATTCTACTAGTTACATCCTCAAAATTAAATTTTCCCTTCATAAATCCATGCTGACTCATAGAATTTACAGTCCAGAAGGAGGCGATTCGGCCCATTGAGTCTGCACCGGCTCTTGGAAAGAGCATCCTACCCAAGCCCACACCTCCACTCTATCCCCATCACCCAGTAACCCCACCCAACACGAAGGGCAATTTTGGGCACGGAGGACAATTTAGCATGGCCAATCCACCTAACCCGTACATCTTTGGACTGTGGGAGGAAACCGGAGCACCCGGAGGAAACCCACACACACACGGGGAGAATGTGCAGACTCCGCACAGACAGTGACCCAAGCCGGGAATCGAACCTGGAACCCTGGAGCTGTGAAGCAATTGTGCTAGCCACAATGCTACCGTGCTGCCCTCGGACTCTGTCCGATCCTGCCACTGTTTTCTAAGAGCTCAGCTATAAAACCTTGATCATGGATTCAAGAAATTTCCCCACTTCCTGCATCAGGCTTACTGGTCTATAATTCCCCGTTTCCTCTCTACCTCCCGTTTTTAAATAGTAGAATTACATAAACCACCCTCTGATCTGCAGGAACTGTTCCAAAATCTATAGAATCCTGGAAGATGACCAGCAATGCATCCACTATTTCTAGAGCCACTTGTTTAAGTACTTTGGGAGGCAGATTATCAGGCCCTGGGGATTTATCAGCCTTCAATCCATCTATTTCCCCAACACCATTTCTCTACTAATATTGATCTCCTTCAGTTCCTCCCTCTCAGTTCTCACAATTAATTTTGGCTAATCCAGCTTTTTATAAGACATGAGCTTGTTCCCTAATTTCTTGATTACATACCTGAGAAGACACACTGAAACTGGTAAAATTAGCTAATTATATTTACTTGAATAAGCACGCCACACAATGATATTTCTTATCCTTAGCAGAGCTGCTAATTCTAAAATACTAGGAAATAACTGGGGGCCGGTTGAGCTCAGTTGGCTAGACAGTTGGTTTGTGATGCGGAATAAAGTCAACAGCACGGGTTCAATTCCTGAACTGGCTGAGGTTATTCATGAAGGCCCTGACTTCGCAATCTGACCCCTCGCCTGAGGTGTGGTGATCCTCAGGTTAAATCACCACCAGTCAGCTCTCCCCCTCAAAGAGGAAAGCAGCCTCTGGTCATCTGGGGCTCTGGCGACTTTAATTTACTAACAAATAAGGCTAAGTACAAATCATTAAAGTGACAGATCGCGCTTGGATTTGAAGATTCTCCAGCTCTCCCTTCGCCTGTATCCATCTTGTGGATCGTTCTAATTCAGTATTATTTCTTCCAAGCCTCCAATTGTCCAAACTCAATTCCCTTTTACTCCTGCTGACCATAACCAGTGTTTTCCATTCTGTCCTGATTGGAGTACGAGTCAATGCCTTGATGATTTAAAAATGTTTTCTCTGGTGGTGAGCTGCCGTCTTCATCTGCTGCAGTCCCTTAGGTGTGGGTATGCCCACTGTGCTGTTATGGAGGGAGTTCCAGGATTTTGACCCAGTGACAGTAATATATATTTTCAAATATATATATTTCCAAAAAGGAATGGTTAGTGATTTGGAGGGGAACTTCCAGGTGGTGGCGTTCCCAGGTATCTGCTGCCATTCTGCTTCTAGATGGCAGTGATCCTGAGTTTGGAAGCTGCTGCCTAAGGAGCCTTGGTGAGTTACTGCAGTGCATCTTGGAGACGGTACACACAGCTGCCATTTTTCATACGTGGTGAAGGGAGTGAATGTTTGTGGATAGGTTGCCAATCAAGTGGGTTACTTTGTCCTTCGAGTGTTGTTGGATCTGCACCCATCCAGACAAGTGGGGAGTATTCCATTACATTCCTGATGTGTCTTGCAGATGGTGCACAGGCTTTAGGGAGTCAGGAGGTGAGTTACTCACCGCAGGATTCTCGCCTTTGGTCTGCTCTTGTAGCCACCATTTATGGCTAGTCCAGTTTGGTTTCTGGTCAATGGTAACCCCTAGGATGTTGACAGCGAGGGATTCAATGATGGTAATGCTATTTAATGTCAAGGGGCAATGGTTAGATCCTTTCTTGTTGGAGATGATCATAGTTTGGCATTTGTGTGACACAAATGCAACTTACCACTTGTCTGTATAAACCTAGATATTATCTCGCTGCATTTGGCCATGGACGCTTCAGTAACTGAGGAGTCGCAATTGTGCAGTCATCAGCGAGCATCCCCACTTCTGACCTTATCATGGGAGTACGGTCATTGACGAAGCATCAGCTGAAACTAGTTTGGCCTCAGACACTATTTGAGCATGTCTGGGATTCATTCTTCAGTGAATTTCACAAAGCATTTCTGAATTAGTCATTTTACATGTGACAAATCACATCTGCACACTCACACCGATATCCTCACATGAGGCTACAAGGGCTCCATTCAATGCAGACAATTCATAGACTTTCAGGTGATCTCATATTAAAACATAGAATTATTTAAGTCTCATTGCAATCAACCAATCCACCAGTGTTTGTAAATAGTTCACTCAATTGTTTTAGTTTGAACAAGACTTAACGATTAGGAAGGACAGGAATTTCAGATGGTAAATTGAAATAAATTGATTTAAAATAAAGATACACAGCAATACAGAAGGAAAAGAGTAAACTGATCGATACAGAAGGAAAAGGGTAAACTGATCGACACAGAAGGAAAAGGGTAAACTGATCGACACAGAAGGAAAAGGGCAAACTGATCGACACAGAAGGAAAAGGATAAACTGATCGATACAGAAGGAAAAGGGTAAACTGATCGACACAGAAGGAAAAGGGTAAACTGATCGACACAGAAGGAAAAGAATAAACTGATCGATACAGAAGGAAAAGGGTAAACTGATCGATACAGAAGGAAAAGGGTAAACTGATCGATACAGAAGGAAAAGGGTAAACTGATCGACACAGAAGGAAAAGGGTAAACTGATCGACACAGAAGGAAAAGGGTAAACTGATCGATACAGAAGGAAAAGGGTAAACTGATCGATACAGAAGGAAAAGGGTAAACTGATCGATACAGAAGGAAAAGGGTAAACTGATCGATACAGAAGGAAAAGGGTAAACTGATCGATACAGAAGGAAAAGGGTAAACTGATCGACACAGAAGGAAAAGGGGAAACTGATCGATACAGAAGGAAAAGGGTAAACTGATCGAGACAGAAGGACAAGGGTAAACTGATCGACACAGAAGGAAAAGAATAAACTGATCGATACAGAAGGAAAAGGGTAAACTGATCGATACAGAAGGAAAAGGGTAAACTGATCGATACAGAAGGAAAAGGGTAAACTGATCGATACAGAAGGAAAAGGGTAAACTGATCGACACAGAAGGAAAAGGGTAAACTGATCGACACAGAAGGAAAAGGGTAAACTGATCGATACAAAAGGAAAAGGGGAAACTGATCGACACAGAAGGAAAAGAGTAAACTGATCAACACAGAAGGAAAAGGGTAAACTGATCGATACAGAAGGAAAAGGGTAAACTGATCGACACAGAAGGAAAACGGGAAACTTATTAACACAAAACAGACTTTTACCATTTCTCTTGGTTGATCAGGCTGTAAAAACATAATCCCTCTTGTACCCCTTCTTAGACAACAATTCTGACGGGAATCTTCCTTTGGAGATTCCAGTACTTGGCTGGCAACAGACCTTCTCCTCGGGTTTTAAGTACCTAAGTAGATCCTCCCTCAGTTTGAATAAACTGATTAGAACTCAATGGTTGGTCAATTTCATACCTGAATCGGTTTGATTGGGTTTCAACCATTTGGGTAAATGTCGCAGATCGGGATACAATGGGAATGTTTAATGTATCCCTCCCATCACCAAATAAGGTTACCAAGGGTATGAAGACTCGTTGCTAACCACCATGTCAGATCATACATTCCTTCTCACAGAAGCTGTAATATAGAATTTAAAACAGGCTTACACAGTTTTAGGTACAACCAAGTCTTTTAACACAACCACTAACAGATTATTAAATCATCAATTAAAATCAACTGAGGCACACTACTTAATTAATAATTTGTTTCTGACTAGTGAATAATTAATACACATCATTGATTAATACAATCGATCAATTGCTGAATACAAAATGCCCTTTTCATTTAAATGTTAAGTTTCACAATGGCTTCCTTGATCTTATTAGCTTACTTCAGTAAATATAAAATGTAGCTCACCTGAAAATGTATCATTTCTACTGAAACTTACTGCCCAGTCCCACTTATATGTGTCTGTAAAGATCTTTGCTCATCTCCCCCTGAATGCTTCAATGTCTTAGGCAGTGGCCAGTTTATCAAATGCAATTCTCTTTGAAAGTTCATCCACGAGGATACAACATCTCCGAGAGCCATCAATTTATTAGTCTCATCTACACTTTCCTTTCATTAAAATGTACATCAATACCACATCGATATATTCCACTGAACTACACCCACAGTGAGGTATTCCAATTCCCATTCAGTGGGGTTATTTTTCCTTAACTTTATTCCTGTGCTCAATCACTTCCTCTTATACAATTTTACATATCCCATTAGATATCTCATTCATGAGGCTTAGAGAAACGTTACTATCCAATACTCCTACTATCTTTAAAACAGGAAGCAGACATTCCAATTTGATTCCAGGTATCAACAGTTTATATGTTTTTTATTTTCAAAATTAGTTCAAATTCAATTTGCAGTATTGTGGGGCTGACGGGTTTTCTTAATCTTCAATTTATTTCCCCAAATGAAACTTTCTTTTCCGATTCCCGGGAACCACCCAGACCGTTTGTCATCAGGTTTTGTTCTGAATATTTGATAATCCCCCTCAGCTTCAGGTAAATCTCCCTTTCGAAGTTTGAAATAGGAAAGCTATAATTTTACTTTATCAATTTTGGCAACAATTATGCAGACTCTGGTTTTAAATGGTATTTTTACATCAGAATCAGAAGTCCTGGCAATTGGTTTGGAGGCAAGTTCCATCTCAAGCTCTTTCTCTCAGAAAGTAGCAAATGGCCTGAATGGTTAAGGCCAAAGTCTTTGAAAGGCAAAGCCTTGAGTTCAAATTGTCACCATGTTATGATACTTGATGCCAGTTCTTGAATTCAGAAATAAAAACCTTCTTGATCTCTTGCTGTAGCATCAGCACAAACCCTGGAAACCAGCATCGCCTGTCAAATCCATTTGGCTTTGTCCGAGAGCCCAATGGGTTAATGTTTTCAGGAGAACAACCAAATATGTGAGAACGGAAATAATCTCGAGTTAATGACGAGGTGTTATTGTTCAGTGGTGACATTCCCATCTCTGAGTGAGGATGATGTGGGTTCAACTTCACCTCCAGAAACATGACCATAAAATCCAGCTGGTATTCCGATGCTGTACTGAGGGAATACAGCACTGTACTGAGGGAATACAGCACAGTACTGAGGGAATACAGCACAGTACTGAGGGAATACAGCACTGTACTGAGGGAATACAGCACTGTACTGAGGGAATACAGCACAGTACTGAGGGAATACAGCACTGTACTGAGGGAATACAGCACTGTACTGAGGGAATACAGCACTGTACTGAGGGAATACAGCAATGTACTGAGGGAATACAGCAATGTACTGAGGGAATACAGCAATGTACTGAGGGAATACAGCACTGTACAGAGGGAATACAGCACTGTACTGAGGGAATACAGCACTGTACTGAGGGAATACAGCACTGTACTGAGGGAATACAGCACTGTACTGAGGGAATACAGCACTGTACTGAGGGAATACAGCACTGTACTGAGGGAATACTGCAATGTCTTTCAGAGGAAACCTTCCAATTTCACCCCATCTGCTCTTGCAGCTGGACGTAAAAGTTCTGCTGATGATATTTCAAAGGAGGAAGTTCTCTCGGGTTGACTGCTCAATATAAAGCCCTCGGTGATGAGCACTGAGCAGATAATCTGGTCATAATCATAGTTCGGTTTTGAACTCACTTTCTTGCTTTACAGATGCTGCCTGACCTGCTGAGTATTTCCAGCATCTTATTTGTGTTTGTTGGAGCCTGTTGTGCACAATCTGGCTGCTGCATTTCGTACAGGAAAATCCCAAAGCCTTTTATTCATATATAAGGAGCAAGAGCGTAACGAGAGAAAGGGTTGGCCCATTCAAAGGACAAAGGAGGAAAGTTATGTGTGGAGTCAGAGAAAATGGGTGAGATTCTTAACGAGTGCTTTGCATCGATATTCACCGAGGGGAGGGACATGGCGGATGTTGAGGTTAGGGATAGATGTTTGATTACTCTAGGTCAAGTCGGCATAAGGAGGATGTGTTGGGTATTCCTAGAGGCATTAAAGGTGGACAAGTCCACAGGTCCGGATGGGATATATCCCAGGTTACTGAGGGAAGTGAGAGGGGAAATAACTGGGGCCATAACAGATATCTTTGCAGCATCCTCGAACACAGGTGAGGTACCGGAGGACTGGAGATTTGCTAATGTTGTCCCCTTGTTTAAGAAGGGTAGCAGGGATAATCCAGGTAATTATAGATCGGTGAGCCTGACGTCAGTGGTAGGGAAGCTGTTGGAGGAGATACTGAGGGATAGGATCTATTCCCATTTGGAAGAAAATGGGCTTATCAGTGATAGGCAACATGGTTTTGTGCAGGGAAGGTCATGTCTTACCAACTTAATAGAATTCTTTGAGGAAGTGACAAAGTTGATTGATGAGGGAAGGGCTGTAGATGTCATATACATGGACTTCAGTAAGGCATTTGATAAGGTTCCCCATGGTAGGCTGATGGAGAAAGTGAAGTCTCATGGGGTACTAGCTAGATGGATAAAGAACTGGCTGGGCAACAGGAGACAGAGTAGTAGTGGAAGGGAGTTTCTGAAAATGGAGAACTGTGCTCAGTGGTGTTCCACAGGGATCCGTGCTGGGACCACTGTTGTTTGTGATATACATAAATGATCTGGAGGAAGGTATAGGTGGTCTGATTAGCAAGTTTGCAGATGACACTAAGATTGGTGGAGTAGCAGATAGTGAAGGGGACTGTCAGAGAATACAGCAGAATATAGATAGATTGGAGAGTTGGGCGGAGAAAAGGCAGATGGGAGGTCAATCCGAGCAAATGCGAGGTGATGCATTTTGGAAGATCCAATTCAAGAGCGAACTATACGGTAAATGAAAAAGCCCTGGGGAAAATTGATGTACAGAGAGATCTGGCTATTCAGGTCCATTGTACCTGGAATGTGGCTGCGCAGGTCGATAGAGTGGTCAAGAAGGCACACGGCATGCTTTCCTTCATCGGAAGGGGTATGGAGTACAAAAGTTGGCAGGTCATGTTACAGTACAAGACTTTGGTTCGGGCACATTTGGAATACTGCGTACAGTTCTGATCGCCACATTACCAAAAGGATGTGGATGCTTTGGAGAAGGTGCAGAGGAGGTTCACCAGGATGTTGCTTGGTATGGAGGGCGCTAGCTGTGAAGAGAGGTTGAGTAGATTAGGATTATTTTCATTAGAAAGACGGAGGTTGCGGGGGGACCTCGTTGAGGTCTACAAAATCATGAGAGGTATAGACAGGGTGGATAGCAAGAAGCTTTTTCCCCCCAGAGGGGGGACTCAATTACTAGGGGTCACGAGTTCAAGGTGAGAGGGGAAAGGTTTAAGGGAGATATGCATGGAAAGTTCTTTACGCAGAGGGTGGTGGGTGCCTGGAACGCATTGCCGGCAGAGGTGGTAGAGGTGGCTACGATAGCGTCATTTAAGATGGGCAGTGAGTAGAGGGATACAGATCCTTAGAAAATAGGCGACAGTTTTAGATAGAGGATCTAGATCGGCGCAGGCTTGGAGGGCCGAAGGGCCTGTTCCTGTGCTGTAATTTTTCTTTGTTCTTACATTACGACAGTGACTACACTTCAAAAGAACGTCATTGTCTGTAAAGCACTTTGGGACAGCCTGAAGTTGTGAAAGGCGCTTTATAAATACAAATCTTCCATTAACAAAGGAAAAAAGACCCAACAATGGAATAGTCGGCAAGAGGACATCAATCAGTCTCCTCTTATCTTAGACAAATCAAAGACAATTCAGGTCCATTCTATTAATTCCATTAACTGGGCTGGAGTTTAACATCAAAGGAAATAAATCTGAACTGTCAGAATAACATGGTTCATTCCTGGGTGTAGAAATCCAATCCCTGTAATCACATGTGAACTCTCTGGTGTCTGAGACAACCGGATGTCCGAGTGAATCCTCTGCCACACACGGGGCAGGTGAACGGCTTCTCCCCGGAATGGATTCGCTGGTGAATCGTCAAATCTCTTCTGCTTTTAAAGCTCTTTTCACAGTCAGAACATTGAAATGGTCTCTCATCAGTGTGAACAAGTTTATGTGACCGAAGCTGCGATTTCAAAGCAAATCCCTTCCCACATTCAGCGCAGGTAAAGGGTTTCTCCCCTGTGTGAATTCGCTGGTGATCCCGAAGACTAATTGCACGACTGAAACTCTTCTCACACTCCATGCAGGTGAATGCTTTCTCGTCAGTGTGAACACGCTGGTGTTCAAGAAGGGTCGCCGATTTAATAAATCCCTTCCCACACACTGAGCAGACGAACGGCCTCTCACCAGTGTGGACACGTTTGTGTAGAGTGAGGTGGGAAGAACAAGTGAATCTCTGCCCGCATTCAGAGCAGTGGAATGGTCTCTCTCCAGTGTGAACCCGTAGATGCTCAGTGAGGTTGGATAAAGACCGGAAGCTCTTCCCACAATGAGAGCAATCGTAGGGTTTCTCTCCGGTGTGAATTCGCTGGTGTGTCATTAGGCAGAATGACTGCGTGAATTCCTTTCCACAGGTGGAGCAGGTGAATAACTTCTCTCCAGTGTGACTGCGTTTATGAATTTCCAGCTGTGATGGGGATCTGAAACGCTTCCCACAGTCTACACATTTCCACTGTTTCACCATGGTGCCACTAGATTGGGTAATCAGTTAAAGCCTTGTGGACACAGAGAATAATTGTACAGTGTCTCCTCACTGTGAATGATGTGATGTTTTTTTCAGGCTGTGTAATAGTTGAAGCTCTCTCCACTGTCAGTTCACTGGAACTCTCTCACTCGGGTGTGTGTTGTGTGGGTCTCGGTGCTTTTCCAGTCACACTGATGTTTCAGATCCTTTCCCACATTCAAAGGCTAACTCATGATGAATGTGTCAAATCCTCTCCTTCCAATCCCCTGTAAAAGGAGTTGACTGTGTCAGTATCACTGTCTGCCCAGGATAGAAATTCAGAACAAATAATTCTAATTTCCCCAAATATGTTGCCCAATGAAAGTAAAAGAAGGCAAAATCACAACAAAAACATGGAAAACTTTTTCACTAAACCAGAATGTTGTTTTCCGTGTCTCAGAAGCACTCTGCACCCTGAGGTACCAACAGCTGTGGAAGGTATCAAGTGTACTGGTGGACACCTCATGTTTCCGTTCCAGGGCTACCTAAACATGGAAAAGACCACGGAAGAGAGGCCAGCAGTCAGAGGAAGCCCTACATTCTCCCCCATAGAGCTCACCCATCTGGATTTACAAATTGCTGTTTTCAACAGATCCAGGAGCAGACCCTCTGCTCCGACTAGCACAGTCCCCTCTGAGCAGCAAAGCTAGGAATGTGGAGTTAACGTATCACAAAGCATTTAGGAGCAGCCTCTTCCGGTAACGATACTGGGGCTGTAACCTCCACATTAGCATCTCCACCGTGCAGGCCATTCGGCCCATCGAGTCTGCCCCGACCCTCTGAAAGAGCTCCTTCTCTCGGCCCACTCCCCCACCCTATCTGCACAACCCCACCAAACCTGCACATCTTTGGACTGTGGGAAGAAACCCAAGCAGACACGGGAGAAAGTGAAAACTTCACAAAGACAGCCATCCAAGCTCGGATTCGAACATGTGAGACAGCAGTGCTAACCACTGTGCTTACCGTGCTGCCAATTATCGATTTAAGCTCTTAAAAACCTGTCGCCATTAGGACTCGCCCGGGCATTAGGACCCAGTTGGAAAAGAGACCCCTGAAAGTCCTGCTCATTCTCTTACGTCACCCTGACGCCAGCGCATGCGCTCTTCTCCTCGCTGAACCAAGATGGCGGCCGTTCACCCGGACCTGATTAGAGGCACCGGACCCGAAGCCACAAACTCGGTACCGCAGGGTCTTATTTCGGCCTGCGGCATTCACTCGGGATTGAGAAACTCTCCCCGTCCAGAGCTGGCTCCATCGATCCCACTGGGGTTCCATATCTTTACCAGTTTACTGCAGCCCATCTGCGCCAGTTTCCCGGTTCCTTCCGACTTGGAACAATAGGATCACCCAGAATGCCTCGCGGCTGGCTGGCCCTGGAGCATGCGCACTCAGCGATTGGGCAATGAGCAAATTGGATAGAGCGGTTACTGGGCCGCGGAGGATTGTGGGGACTGTGGCTACCATTCATCAGCTGTTTTATTGGAGGCTGACAGCAGATCAGACCTGAACCTATAATATTGCTGTTTTATTTTAGGGCCCAATCAACTAAATAGAAGAACTAAATTAATTTAGGGATAAATTAAAGGGGGCCGTTCCTACAAAGAACAAACGGAGCATAGCCCAAAAAGAACAAAGAGGAACAGAAACTTAAAACATCAAATCAAAACGTGAAAACTGACTGGGGTCGATAAAGCAGTCCAAGCCCTTTGGTGTCCACTGAGCACAGAAGGCCTCGTTTCTGTTCATTTCTCTCCAAAGATGCAGTCTAATCTGATTAGTATGTCCAACATTTGCTCTTTATATTTTGATATTCCAACATCTGCAGTGTTTCTGCTTTTTAAAATTTCATTCATTTGATGTTGGCGTCGTTGGCTAGGCCAGTATTTATTGCCCATCCATAATTGACCTTGAGCAGGTGGTGGCGAGCTGCCTTGGTGAACTGCTGCAGTTCATATGGTGTAGGTACAGCCGTAGTGCTATTAGGGAGAGAGTTCCAGGATTTTGACTCAGCGACAGTGAAGGAACAGCGATATATTTCCAATTTAGGATGGTGAGTGGCTTGGAGAGGAATTTCCAGGAGAGGGGATTTTGTTGGGTCTGTTGCCGTTATCCTTTGTGGATGTGGGTTTGGAAAGTGCTGCATAAGAAGCCTTGGTGAATTTCTGCAATGCATCTTGTAGATGGTACACACTGCTGCCATTGTGCTGGAGGGAGTAGATGTTTGTGGATTAGGTGCCAAGCAAATGGACTGCTTTGTTCTGGATAGTGTCAAGCTTCTTGAGTGTTGTTGGAGCTGTACTCACACAGGCAAGTGGAGAGTATTCCATTACACTCCTGACTCGTGTCTTGTAGATGTTGGACAGTTACTTGCCACATAATTCGTAGCTTCTAACCTGCTTTTGTAGCTATGCTATTTATATGGCTAGTCCAATTCAGGTTCTGGTCAATGGCAGCCCCAAGATGTTGATCGTGTTTTATTTTGTTTTGTTACAGATGTTGCTCTGAGAACTGAGTCTAAAAACACAGACCGATTAAAGGCTGTGTTTAAAGTCAGCAAATCTATTTCTGTTGAGACTTTTTATGTCTACAGTATTTTGAAAATTTATTATTGGGAAATGGGCATCGCTAGCATAACCAGCAACTCACCAAGCCTCTTCTGAAAGCACCTTCCAAACCCCCTAACTTACAAGAATATGGACAGCAGGAGCACGGGAACATTACAACCGGCAATTACCCTTCCAAGCCACACACCATTCTGACTTGGGGGTATTTTGTTGTGCCTTCACTGTCTCTGGGCTGAATTCCTTTCCTAGCAGCACTATAGGTACACCAACAATACTTAGATTGCAGCGATTAATGAAGGAAGCTCACCCCCAACTTTGGAAGGACAATTAGGGATGGACAACAAATGATCACATCCCATGAAAGAATTGAAACAATCGACTGACAATCAGCAGTTTCCCTTGATGGTGATGTTTAGTCAATTGCTGCAATCGGAGTGGTGAAGGTGCTCTCACAATGGTATGAGCTAACGAGTTACAGGATTATCACCCGGCAACAATGAATTCATGCCGATGTAAGTCCAAGTCAGGTTGGTTTCTGTTTTCTTCTGGTTCACCGTCTCCCAGATTAAACTCCGAGCTTTCATCAATCCTATCAATCTGTTGAAGACTTTGGCTGGTTGGTGAAATTCACCTGATGTTGGTGTCAGTTGCCTTTCGGAGGATTTCCCAGTTTTCTGAAATTCCATTGTGGTTCTGGTGTTAATGTCATGATCGGAGTTTCAATTCCAGTGCTGATGAGGGAGGACCTGTGCTGACAGAACTACAGAATCGTTACAGTTCAAGGGGAGCCCATTCGACTCATCGAGTCTGTGCTGACTCTCTGAAAGAACATTCTACCTAGCCCCACTCCCTTGCCTTATCCCCGTAACCTTGCATATTCTTTCTTTTCAGATAGAAATTCAATTCACTTTGAATACTTTGATCAAACTTGCCATGTTACAATCTTTTATTTATCTTCAAAATAAGAATTGGAGGTGTCCAAAAAATACAACTTTATTGCTAATTATTCACCTTGATTCTCTTAAATAAAAATAAATCAAAACTCAGATCAAATAATACAGCAAAACATAAAGAGAGTTTAACGAAAACATTCAAAAATCAATAGATGGTTCAGAATTTATTAAGAGCATAGCTTCAGAACAAAAACTTTAATCATGAATCCTTATTTTTAAAGAAATTCTTATCAATGGTCGAACCCCTTATTTACACTCATTGGTTCTAATTCTCAGCTGAGTGAGGCTCTCTGATTTATTCAAACAACTATCTGTCACAGAACATGATTTGTTATCCGGGCATTGGTCAGTACTTAAGATTCATTAATGTCTATCAACTTAATTAAATGTCTATATGTGCCCGTCACGTGTACCAATTCTACAAAGATAAGGTGTTCTGCATTAACCTTGCTTGTTTCTAAGACTCTTGTACATTCTTCTCCTGTTGCTAAGACTACAATACTTTCTTATTACTAAATGTATTGTGGAACAATGGTCTCTACGTTACAAAGGCTTTTATGCACATTTTCTTGAAAGAATGTGAGCTTTGTACAGCAATTCTCATATTTTTATCTGAACCCATGTTTCAGGGCGGCATGGTAGCACAGTGGTTAGCAATGTTGCTTCACTGCGGCAGTAACCAGGTGCAATTCCCGGCTTGGGTCACTGTCTGTGCGAAGTCTGCATGTTCGCCCCATGTCTAAGTGGGTTTCCTCTGGGTGCTCCGGTTTCCTCCCACAAGTCCCAAAAGGCGTGCTGTTAGTTGAATTGGACATTCTGAATTCTCCCTCCGTGTACCCGAACAGGCACCGGAGTGTGGCGACTCGGGATTTGGCTTTTTGGACATTCCATTTTCTGTCTAAGTACTGAATTAAAAAATTATACTGCATCAATTCTTAAAGGTTCCAACTAAATAAATCAGTGAATCAATAAATCTGTAATCTATCATTTCTCCCCTTTTGATTATTCAAAATAAAAATCGAATAGACCAATTACAATAGTACAAAGTAAAGCAAAGAAACAAGTGCCATAAAAATGAACACATTTGCAGTATTTGATGAGAAATTAATAGTAAGCACCCTTCATTTCTGACTCAGCGTTTTTGACATTCTTTTACAGATACATTTGATTATCACAAATACAAGATATATCGCAAAAAAACCTACAAAGAACATAACCAGGCTTTGTACCCCTGAAACTCCTAAGAATCCCAACCACTCCACATCCCAACTCGAAGAGTGCTGGACTCGGGTTTTTTGAGATTTTCAACCTCACTTTTAATGTATTTTGCCAAATTAATGATCTCTTTGAAGTGATCTGGAATGTAAGTACAACATTCCGATCCGATCAGGGCACATGTCCACCTTTCTTGGTGAGAATATAATCCAGAGCTATACGAATTTGCAAGGCCACAGGTCGGATAGCTCGCATTTCAGAGGAAATCCTGAACAGGGCTGTTGAGGTGTCATTTGCTACCTTTTCTATGATGACTGCCAGTTTATTAACTTTTTGGCTGTCTTTGCAGCACCATTTTTTAAAAAAACAAAGCGAAAAACTTGTCGTGCAGTAATGGCACGTTTACTTCTTTGATCTGATAGTTTGCATCAGTAATTGTTCCTCCTTGACGTCTCACATCACTGTCTTAAGGCCATATGTTCTTTCTTCCTTGTCAATTTTGAGCGTGATGCTAAGACCGGGTCATGGGATAAGCTTTTGATCTAAAATTGACTATAAAATCATGTTGAGTTGCCATACACAGATTATGTGTTAACTAAACTAAAATAAATGTAATTTCAACTTGTGAGTGATGTATAATATGGTTCCAGTTGTCACAGGGTGAGATCTTACTATTCCACCCCTTATCTCATTATTGTTCTTGGTCACTTCTTTCTTTAGCCCTTGAGTGGGGTAATCTGTGCAGGGAGAAAATTCACTTTGTTTTTCTTTTCTAATCTGATTTTTTTCTTTTCATAACTTGTGATAAATTCCATCTTATTCCACAATCTATTGTAACTTGAATGTGATCTCTGAATAATTGGATTGATACCCCTTTCTCTCGGACACTCTCCATTTGCAAATCATCTCACTCAAATATCATTCAAAATAACATCATGCATGGACTTAAAATATTCTCCAGCTCTCCAAATTGTCTGTATCCACCTTATGGATATTCCTCATCGGGTTTACTTGCTAGCAGCCCCTTACTTGTTCTTATCCAAATAATTTGCCCTGTCACTTCAATTGTGCTCGTTTCGACAGGTAACAGTGTGTTTGATTCTATCCCAATTATTTTAAGTCAGTTTCTCTATGGAATGTGTGTCAGTGCCTTGATCACTTAATGATGGTGTTTCTCTCTGTTGGCCCCATTTACCATTTCCGGCCATGTCAAGTAGTGTGCCTGCATGGGGCCTGCTCTTCAATGCATAATGGCAAGCCTGCCTATTAGTTTCTTCACACGTAACTCATCTGCACACGTACGCAGTGCCCCCAATGTCATAACCACACATTCTTGAACCTTTTGTGATCTTATCAAAAGATCTCAAAGTTGTTGCTTATCTCTCCACGTATGATCCAGATGCCTTGGGTGGTGGCCAGAGTATCAAATTTTTGTTCTCTTAAATAAAAGCATAGACAAGGACACAAGCATTACCAAGAGAAAATTTATCAATGTATTAGCCTCCTCTGAACTTTCCCCTTCATATTAAGGCCAGATTGAAATATTCCATTGAATTGCACCCAATATTCCAATTCCCATTTCCTGGTTTGATTTCCTGTCTCATTCGTCTACCCGCAATTACTTAATCCTACCCCAACCATGAGCCCTGGAGTTATCTAGCAGTCCAATGATATATCTTCATGTTTATAACAGAAATCAACATTTCCATTTGGTTCCAGACAGTAACATTGTGATTGTTTGTTCTTTGTCTTAAATTACCCATTTGTTTTACAGTAACTTGCTCAATTACATTGTCTTTTCACATCACAGAAGTGTTTCAAATTCGAACAACAATGTTGTTGGCTTTCAGATTTGTATTAATGTCCAGTTCATCTCTTCTTTGTCTGAAGTTGTAGGATCTCTTCTTCAAAATAGGCTTTGTCCTTATGTCCATGGACACCAGCTAAACTGGATGTTTTTTTTTACATCATCGTTGTTTTTGTTACCCATCAAATAGATTTCATTTTTAATTTCATCCCGCCTTGTTCACCTATCGCCCATCCTGTTCTTGGCTCTTCATTCACTCTGCCGTATCCCGTCGTCACATTGGCCTCCTCTAATCGTTCTTCCCCAACCCTACTTACTCCCTCAACTCCAATCTGCCTCAATGTTCATATATCCCACTTGGTTGTCCCTCTTGTCCTGAACTACTGTAAGCCGCCCATTTGAGTAATAGACACTCCCCTGGAGCCCTTCTAGCATCTGAGATCATTTTCAATCTTCCCATGTTCAGAATATCCTCTATCCAGCAGCAACTGCTGATTGCCTGTTGGAGTAACAGACTTCAGATCATTTAGAATCTCCATATTGTTGGGTTGGTACGGCAAAGTAATAATTCCCATTATTATGGCCATGTATGTGGAAGGGAGCAAGTAAAATCTGGCAAACCTAATGCTGACGCTGTTGCTCAGACTTGTCTAAGACTGGTGAATGCAACCTCGCGCTTCTCCATCAATTCTGTGTTACAACTTCTCACTGAATGCCCACCCACCCTTTGACTGGATTTTAAATCAGGCCGACTATTGCTGCAAAATTGAAAGTCTTACAAAGGGGGCGGCACGGTGTTTAACACTTCCACCTCACAGTGCCAGAGAGTGGTGGGTCTGTGGAATTCATTGCCACAGAGGGCGGTGGAGGCCGGGACGTTGAGTGTCTTTAAGACAGAAGTTGATAATTCCTCGAGAAATCAAGAATTTAAGGGCTATGGAGAGAGCGGGTAAATGGAGTTGAAATCAGCCATGATTGAATGGTGGAGTGGACTCGATGGGCCGAATGGCCTTACTTCCGCTCCTATGTCTTATGGTCTTATGGACCCGGGCTCCACTCTAGCCGTGGGGAGCTTGCACTTTTTCCCTGTGCCTGTGTAGGTTTCCTCCCACAGCCCAAACACGTGCAGGGTAGGTGTGTTGGTCACGATCCAAGGATGTGTAGGTTAGGTAGGTATATGGGGATAGAGGGGGCCTGGGGAGGGCGCTCCCACAGAGGGTCAGTGCAGACTGATAGGCAAATGGCCTCTTTCCGCACTATTGTGATTCTACGATGCAATGATTCTATCAAATAAATTCGCAAATTCCTGAAGCTGCTGCAAATCTTGTTCCACTTGCAGTTACCTGGAAAGTAAAACACAAAAGATCCATTCTGCTTGGGGCAAAATGGGTTAATTAATCGGAACATATCTGACAATTCAAACTTAAAATTTGTAATTCCCAATTCGTGTAAAAATATAAATACATCTTCAGCTGTTAACAGGCATGGATTAATTCTCTGCTTCTTTGAAAAAAGGGTGGGGTAAAAATTTTCAACTGGACACCATTACGTCACCGCCTCTCTTTGTTTTGACCGAGTAAGAAACATGGGACCCCTTTTCTTTAATATTCTCTATTGTACACACTTTTTATTTCTCTCGATCTCAGAATTTTTTCTGTCATTCTTCTTGCATCAGGAATAATTATTTTTTGAACCCGACAAGAAGTTTTAACACATAATCTATCCAACACAGGATTTGCCATAATCATTTTAGATATCCCAAATTCCAATAAATCATAATAAACTAAAATTATCTCACTCTTACATGTGTGAATTTGTATCTGGATTAATATTCCCACATGTTGATCACAAATATCCTGGAAGCATGCCTCTGGCCAGAAAAAACATGACTCCAGGTTTTGTAAGCTGTTTGCTCAGCGATTGCAATTTTGACAGAAAAACATCAACACTTGAAACAGACACACATGAATATCATTCACACATAAGCAGGTTCCGGTAGCGGCCATGACCTGCTAGGTCGCACGAACGGCAGCTCCCGCCGGGATAGGTTTTTCGGGCCGCTAAAAGGAGCGGCGGCGGTACTTGACGGGAGGGACCGGCGCAGGAACGGACGTGGGAGAGGCTCTCCTCGGCGGTGCATGGAGAGAACCAGGAGCGGAGCCAGCAGACGCGCGAACCCGGGGAAGAAGGTCGAGAAGGACAAAATGGCGGCCGGAGAAGATCGGGAGGTGTGGGCCCAGTGGGCCAGAGAATAGCAGGAGCTCCTTAAAAACTGCTTTATGGAGCTGAAAACTGAGATGCTGGCCTTCATGGAAAGAATTGTGGTGACCCAGAAGGCGCAGGAGAAGGAGATCAAGGAGGTGAAGAGGAAGGTGGCGGAGAACGAGGACGAGATCCTGGGCCTGGCGGTGAAGGTGGAGGCGCACGAAGCGCTCCATAAGAGATGGCAGGAGAGGCTGGATGACCTTGAGTGTAGGTCTCGGAGCCATAATCTGCAGATCCTGGGCCTTCCCGAAGGAGTGGAGGGGGCGGACGCGAGCACGTACATGGCCACAATGTTGGGGACGTTGATGGGCGCGGGGGCCTTCCCGTGGCCCTTGGAGCTGGATGGGGCGCACGGGGCTCTCGCCAGAAAGCCGAGGGTAAACGAGCCACCAAGGACGATGGTGATACGGTTCCAGCGCTTGGCAAACCGGGAGCGAGTCCTGCGGTGGGCGAAGAAAGAGCGGAGCAGTAAGTGGGAGAACGGCGAGATCCGAATTTACCAGGATCTGGGAGCTGAGCTGGCGAGGAGACGTGCAGGTTTCAACCGGGCGAAGGCGGTCCTCCATGGTAAAGGGGTGAAGTTTGGGCTCCTGCACCCGGCGAGACTGTGGGTAACATACCAGGACAGGCACCACTATTTTGATACGCCGGACGAGGCGTGGTCATTGATCAGGCAGGAGAAGCTGGACCTGAACTAAGGGACACTTGTATGAGGGTGAAATGTGCGGGTGGGGAGGGACTGAGGGGAGGACGGCGGGTAAAGCATAAGTTTATGGGCTTGTCTGCCCTAGTTTGGTTGGTGGTTTTGTTGTTTCTTTTCCAGGTGTTTTGTTCTCCAGGTGTTCGGTGCTAGGGGGTGGGAAATGCCCGGGACGGGTTGTCCGGCGCACGGGGAGGTCCCAGAGGGCACTTGCCCCTCTACCGCTGTGGGGACGGGGGGGGGGGGGGGGAGGGGGGGAGGGGGGGCCCAAAGGAGGCAACAAGTTAAAAGTTGGTATATAGAGGTGGGAGCGGCCAGGGTCAACATGGGTGAGATGACTGACGGAAGCACAATGGCGGGGAAACAAGAGCTAAGTGGATGCTTGGGGGGGTGCAGGGGGTTTTGGGGGGGTGCAGGGGGTTTTGGGGGTGGGGGGTGCAGGGGGTTTTGGGGGTGGGGGGGTGCAGGGGGTTTTGGGGGTGGAGGGGGGGGGGAAGGGGTGCTGCTTTGCTGACTGAAGGGGAGCCAGGTGAGGTGTATGGATGGAGAGTCAGGCGGGGTGGCCGCCGGGTGGAGAGCTGGAGGAGGGAGGCGGGGGCACGCGGTTGGCCGAAAAAGGGAGATGGCTAGTCGGCGGGATCCCCCCCCCCCCCAACCAGGCTGATCACGTGGAACGTGAGGGGCCTGAATGGGCCGGTCAAGCGGTCCCGCGTGTTCTCGCATTTGATGGGGTTGAAGGCGGACGTGGCCATGTTGCAAGAGACCCACTTAAAGCTCGCTGACTAGACGAGGCTGAGGAAAGGATGGGTGGGACAGGTGTTTCACTCGGGGTTAGACGCCAAGACCAGAGGAGTGGCCATTTTGGTCAGTAAACGGGTGGCATTTGAGGCGGGGAGCATCGTGGCGGACAAGGGGGGCAGGTATATAATGGTGAGTGGCAAGCTGCAGGGGACCCGGGAGGTGTTAGTGAATGTATATGCCCCGAACTGGGACGATGTGGACTGCGTGTTGGGTAGGATCCTGGACTTGGAGATAAGTCACCTGATAATGGGAAGGGACTTTAATACGGTCTTGGATCCGAGCTTGGATCGTTCCAAGTCCAGGTCGGGAAAGAGGCCGGCGGCGGTCAGGGCCTTGTAAGAGTTCATGGGCCAGATTGGGGGGGGGGGGGGGGGGGGGACACACCCCTGGAGGTTTACGCGGCCAAGGACGAAGGAGTTTTCCTTTTTCTCCCATGTCCATGAAGTCTATTCATGAAAAGGCTTCTTTGTGTTGAGTAGGGCGCTGATCCTGAGGGTGGAGGGGGTAGAATACTCGGCCATTGCGGTCTCGGACCCACACTGGGTGGACCTGCGACTGGGGGCAGAACGGGGTCAGCGCCCTCTCTGGCGACTGGATGTGGGGCTGCTGGCGGACGAAGAGGTGTGCGGGTGGATGAGGAGTATTGAGAATTAGGTGGGAGCGAATGACACAGGAGAGGTGACGGTGACAGTAGTTTGGGAGGCTCTGAAGGCGGTCGTTAAGGGAGAGTTAATCTCCATTAGGTCCCATAGAGAGGAGAGGGAGAGACTGGTGGGAGAGATACTCAGGGTAGACAGGAGGTACGCGGAGGCCCCAGAAGGGGTGCTGTTGAAAGAGTGCCGGAAATTACAGACGGAGTTTGTCTTGCTGACCACGGGGAAGGTGGAGGCGCAGCTGAGGAAAGCGAAGGGGGCAGTTTATGAGTATGGGGGGAAGGCGAGCAGGATGCTGGCGCACCAGCTTGCAGGAGGGCGGCAGCCAGAGAGATTGGGGAAGTGCGGGATAGGGAAGGCAGCATGGTGCTGAGCCCAGAGAGGGTTAATGAAGTCTTCAGGGAGTTCTACGGGAAGTTATACGAGTCGGAACCCCCCCGGGGAGGGGGAAGGGATGAGGCAGTTCATGGACCGGTTGAGGTTCTCAAGGGTGGAATCCGAGCGGGTGGAGAGACTGGGGGCTCCGATTGAGTTGGAAGAGGTAGTCAGGGGGCTGGCAGGCATGCAGACGGGCAAGGCCCCGGGCCCGGACGGTTTACCTGTGGAATTTTATAAGAAGTTCTCGGAGCTGCTGAGCCTGCTCCTGATGAGAACCTTCAATGAGGCAAAGGAGAAAGGGACCCCTCCCTCCGACAATGCCGCAGGCATTGATCTCGCTCATCCTGAAGAAGGAGAAGGATCCGCTTCAGTGTGGGTCCTACAGGCCGATATCGCTCCTGAACGTAGATGCCAAGCTGTTGGCAAAAATTCTGGCCACCAGAATAGAGGACTGTGTCCCGGGAGTGATTGGGGAGGGCCAGACGGGAGGCTCCTGAATATCTTCATGATGCCCTCGGAGGTGGAGGCGATGGACGCGGAGAAGGCCTTTGACAGGGTGGAGTGGGAGTATCTGTGGGAGGCGCTAGGCAGGTTTGGATTCGGGGAGGGATTTATAGGGTGGGTCAAGCTGCTGTACCAGGCCCCTGTAGCGAGTGTGTCCACAAACCGGCTAAGGTCGGAATATTTCAGGTTGCACCGGGGGATGAGACAGGGGTGACCCCTGTCCCCGTTGCTGTTTGCCCTGGCAATTGAGCCGTTGGCCCTTGCGCTCAGGACTTCGAGGGATCGGAGGGAACACCGGGTCTCCCTCTACGCGGATGACCTGCTGTTGTATATTTCGGACCTGTTAGAGGGGATGGGGGAGGCCATGCGGATCCTGGGGGACTTTGGGAGGTTCTCCGGGTATAAGTTGAACGTGGCAAAGAGTGAGCTGTTCGTGGTCCACGGTAGGGGCCAGGAGGAGAGACCGAGGGAGTTCCCGCTCAGAATAGTGGAGAGGAGCTTTCGATACTTGGGGATACAAGTGGCCGGGGACTGGGATGCCCTGCACAGGCTCAACTTAGCACGGCACTTGTCACGGCTCCGCCGACGTTCTCGCCGGCGCGATACACCAAGCCCGGTGGTGACGGCGGCACTGAGGATCTGGGGGCAGTGGAGGAGACACAGGGGAGAGGAGGGGGCCTCTGTGTGGACCCCGATACGGAATAACCACAGATTTGCTCCGGGTAGAGTGGATGGGGGGTACCAAGGCTGGTATAGGGTAGTTATTAGAAGGATGGGGAACCTGTTTGTAGACGGGACTTTCCCTGGCATGCAGGCGCTGGAGGAGTGGTTCGGCCTGCCCCCGGGGAATGTGTTCAGGTACCGCCAGGTTCGGGACTTTCTTAGAAAACAGGTGGGGACATTTCCGCTGCTGCCCCCACGTAGGATCCAAGATAGGGTGGTGTCTGGCGTCTGGGTAGGGGAGGGGAATGTGTCGGACATATATCAGGAGCTGCAGGAGGTAGAGGAAGCCTCAGTGGGGGAGTTGAAGGATAAGTGGGACGAGGAGCTGGATGAGGGCCTGTGGGCCGATGCCCTGGGCAGGGTGAACTCCTCCTCATCATGTGCCAGGCTCGGCTTCATCCAATTTAAGGTGGTGCATCGGGCACATATAACGGCGGCAAGAATGAGTAGATTTTTGGGGTGGGGGACAGGTGCCCGAGATGTGCGGGGAGTCTGGCGAATCATGCCCATATGTTTTGGGCATGCCCGGCGCTTAAAGGATTCTGGCAAGGGTTTGCAAGGGTGATGTCTAGGGTTTTGGACGCTCGGGTGAAGGTGAGTCCAACAGTAGCGATATTTGGGGTGTCGGAGGATCCGGGAGTACAGGAAGCGAAAGAGGCCGAGGTACTGGCCTTTGCCTCCCTGGTAGCCCGGAGACGGATTCTGTTAATGTGGAGGGACTCGAAACCCCCGAGTGTGGAGACCTGGGTTAGCGACATGGCGGGGTTCCTTAGCCTGGAGCGAATAAAGTTCTCCTTGATGGGGTTCTCCTGGCGGTGGCAACCTTTCCTTGAAAAAGAAAAACTGGTCACTTTTCCTGACAAAATCTACACTCAGAATAGACAATTCTTCTAAACTGCCCAATAAAAGTATTCTTCAGACTTATCCCTATTATCCAAACCATATTTCTATTTTAGCAATACAGAATCGTAAAGATTCACTAACAATTCATTCACAATTTGGTACTTCAAAACACTCTGTAGATAAAGGAACATATTTTAGAACACAAATTACTACATCAACCAAGGAAAAAGAACAGAACACACAAACTTCCTGAACAAGAAACCATGGTCAATCGACTTCACACAATCAAATAAAAACACCTAAATTAAAACCCTTTCAGTTTATGCCACCACAAATACCACATGATAGCTCAAGCCACTTTATTCACAAAATATAACCTCAAACCATACAGTCGGTCGTAATCCATTGGCACCGTTACAAATAATGAACAAGATACAACCACCAACACACAATTTCTAATTCAACCACCTAACGAGTCGTCCAAATCCATCCAAAGATACAAACCATATAGTTCCATCACCAATACCAGCTTGTTCGAACCAAATAGGTTTGTTAAGAACCCCAATCCAGGCACTCACTTGGGCCATATAAAGTTCAGAGCCCTGATAATAAAAGAATGACACACAAGTATCCCATACAGACTTACAATTATCTGATACATCACGGACAAAATTCAAATGGAGATCCACTATACAGAATAAAACAACCAATACGGTGACACAACACCCCAATATAAGTCAGAAAAATAAAAACTGGTCACTTTTCCAGACAAAATCTACACTCGGAATAGGAGATTCCAACCTTTCAAAATATTATGATCAATTGGATGAACCAATTAAACTGAGAGACATGAAATCCCTAGAAAAGGAGCCATTAAAATTAGCTGAGACAATAGTTATCATCTCTAATACCTTTAAACTCACTCCCATTCAGGATACGCTTTTAAACAGGGGCTTGCCATTTGTCCCAGTGCAAAGCAAGATAATAAACAGATCCAAATGGATCTCGATAAATTTTCCAGAAAAATCAAACTCTTGAATTTCTTAGAGTAAAAGACAATGAACAAGGAACCGTTCACCCCCCAATCAAATTGGCTTCTACCCAAAAAGAAAATAGATACAAAAATACTGAACTTTATCCAAACGATCGATTTAGACACTGGTAAGATTAAACAAATACGGGACAAACACAATCTCACACGAGCGGAAAGACAGGCAATCAGACAATTCAAATCAAATTTGAATATCATAATAAAATAAGCAAATAACGACAACAATATTGTTCTAATGGATCGACAACAATATCTTTTTGAAGCTTACCGACAATTGAACAATATCGAATATTACACAAAAGTACTGGAACCCTCATATCGCCAAAAAACAACTCCTCCTCCACAATAGTCCTCAATACCGGGGCCCCACAAGGCTGCACCCTTAGCCCCCTGCTATACTCCCTGTACAAACTGCGTGGCAAAATTTGGTTCCAACTCCATCTACATGTTTGCTAAAGACATGACCATAGTGAGTCGGATCTCGAATAACGACGAGTCAGAATACACAAAAGAGATAGAGAACCTAGTGGAGTGGTGCAGCGACAACAATCTCTCCCTGAATGCCAGCAAAACTAAAGAGCTGGTCATTGACTTCAGGAAGCAAAGTACTGTACACACCCCTGTCTGCATCTACAGAGCCGAGGTGGAGATGGTTAACAGCTTCAAATTCCGAGGAGTGCACATCACCAAATATCTATCCTGGTTGGGACGCTACCAGAAAGCACAACAGCACCTATACTTCCTCAGGAAACTAAGGAAATTCAGCATGTCAACACTGACTTGTACCAACTTTTACAGATGCACCATAGAAAACATCCTATCTGTCTGCATCACAGCCTGGTTTGGCAACTGCTCGGCCCAGGACCGCAAGTAACTTCAGAGTCGTGAACACAGCCCAGTCCATCACACGAACCTGCCTCCCATCCATTGACTCCATCTACACCTCCCGCTGCTTGGGGAAAGCGGGCAGCATAATCAAAGATCCCTCCCACCCAGCTTACTCACTCTTCCAACTTCTTCCATTGGGCAGGGATACAAAGGTCTGAGAACACGCACAAACTGATTCAAAAACGGCTTCTTCCCCACTATTACCAGATTCCTAACCGACCCTCTTATGGACTGACCTGATTAATAGTCAGTACATCCTGTCTGCTTCACCCGATGCCGGTGTCTTTGTATTTACATTGTGGACCTTGTGGTGCCCTTTTTGTATTTACGTTTAATTTAATTTTCTTTTCATGTACTAAATGATCTGTTTGAGCTGCTCGCAGAAAAAAACTTTTCACTCTATCTCGGTACACGTGACAATAAACAAATCCAAATCATAGACCTATTAACACAACTTTATAAATCCCACTGTATCAGTGAAAAACAAATGGAATACTTTACCGGATTACAACCTCTTCCAAGGAAATTCTACCTTCCTCCAAAGATACACCAGGATCCAAAGACATGGACCGTACCCCATGAAATACCTCCTGGTAGAACCATAGTTTTGGATTCTGCAGTGAATCTTATAGAATTGCAGAATACATAGATTCATTTTCAAACCCATTGGCTCAGAAACATTCAAGCTACATCAAAGATACATATCATTTCACAGAAACAGTTAATTCCCTTCAGATGTGATGGGTTCACAATGGATATCGATGTCCTTAAAAGATATTCACAATTCAATTAGTAATCCATTGGCACCGTTACAAATAATGAACAAGATACAACCACCAACACACATAATTTCTAACTCAACCACCACTCAGTCGTCCAAATCAAACCAAAGATACAAACCATATAGTTCCATCACCAATACCAGCTTGTTCGAACGGTTGGTGTGTTGCCTCCCAGGTGCCAGGGTGCGTGATTTCTCGGATCGTGTTTTCGGGATCGTTAAGGGGGAGGGGGAGCAGGCCCAAGTCATGGTCCACATAGGTACCAACGACATAGGTAGGAAAAGGGATAGGGATCTAAGGCAGGAATTCAGGGAGCTAGGGTGGAAACTTAGATCTAGGACAAACAGTTATTATCTCTGGGTTGTTAACCGTGCCACGTGATAGCGAGACGAGGAATAGTGAGAGAGAGGAGTTGAACACTTGGCTACAGGGATTGTGCAGGAGGGAGGGTTTCAGATTTCTGGATAATTGGGGCTCATTCTGGGGTCGGTGGGACCTCTGCAAACGGGATGGTCTACACCTGGACCAGAGGGGTACCAATATCCTGGGGGGGAAATTTGCTAATGCTCTTCGGGAGGGTTTAAACTAGTTCAGCAGGGGCTTGGGAACCTGAATTGTAGCTCCAGTATACAGGAGGTTGAGAGTAGTGAGGTCATGAGTAAGGTTTCAAAGTTGCAGGAGTGTACAGGCAGGAAGGTGGTTTAAAGTGTGTCTTCTTCAATGCCAGGAGCATCCGGAATAAGGTGGGTGAACTTGCGGCATGGGTTGGTACCTGGGACTTCGACGTTGTGGCCATATCGGAGACATGGATAGAGCAGGGACAGGAATGGTTGTTGCAGGTGCCGGGGTTTAGATATTTAAGTAAGCTCAGGGAAAGTGGTAAAAGAGGGGGAGGGGTGGCATTGTTAGTCAAGGACAGTATTACGGTGGCAGAATGGACGTTTGATGAGGACTCGTCTACTGTGGTAGTATGGGCTGAGGTTAGAAACAGGAAAGGAGAGGTCACTCTGTTAGGGGTTTTCTATAGGCCTCCGAAAATTTCCAGAGATGTAGAGGAAAGGATTGCAAAGATGATTCTCGATAGGAGCGAAAGCAACAGGGTAGTTGTTATGGGGGACTTTAACTTTCCAAATATTGACTGGAAACGCTATAGTTCGAGTACTTTAGATGGGTCCGTTTTTGTCCAATGTGTGCAGGAGGGGTTCCTGACACAGTATGTAGATAGGCCAACGAGAGGCGAGGCCATATTGGATTTGGTACTGGGCAATGAACCAGGACAGGTGTTAGATTTGGAGGGAGGTGAGCACTTTGGTGATAGTGACGACAATTCAATTATGTTTACTTTAGTGATGGAAAGGGATAGGTATATACCACAGGGCAGGAGTTATATCTGGGGGAAAGGCAATTATGATGTGATGAGGCATGACGTAGGATGCATCGGATGGGGAGGAAAACTGCAGGGGGTGGGCACAATGGAAATGGGGAGCTTGTTCAAGGAACAGCTACTGCGTGTCCTTGATAAGTATGTACCTGCCAGGCAGGGAGGAAGTGGTCGAGCAAGGGAAACGTGGTTTACTAAAGCAGTCAAAACACTTGTCAAGAGGAAGAAGGAGGCTTATGTAAAGATGAGACATGAAGGTTCAGTTAGGGCGCTCGAGAGTTACAAGTTAGCTGGGAAGGACCTAAAGAGAGCTAAGAAGAGCCAGGAGGGGACATGAGAAGTCTTTGGCAGGTAGGATCAAGTATAACCCTAAAGCTTTCGATAGATATGTCAGGAATAAATGAATGACTAGGGTAAGAGTAGGGCCAGTCAAGGACAGTAGTGGGAAGTTGTGCTTGGAGTCCAAGGAGATAGGAGAGGTGCTAAATGAATATTTTTCATCAGTATTCACACAGGACAATGTTGACGAGGAGAATACTGAGATTCAGGCTACTAGACTAGAAGGGCTTGAGGTTCATAAGGAGGAGGTGTTAGCAATTCTGGAAAATGTGAAAATAGATAAGTCCCCTGGGCCAGATTGGATTTATCCTAGGATTCTCTGGGAAGCTAGGGAGGAGATTGCTGAGCCTTTGGCTTTGATCTTTAAGTCATCTTTGTCTACAGGAATAGTGCCAGAAGACTGGAGGATAGCGAATGTTGTCCCCTTGTTCAAAAAGGGGAGTAGAGACAACCCCGGTAACTATAGACCAGTGAGACTTACTTCTGTTGTGGGCAAAATCTTGGAAAGGTTTATTAGAGATAGGATGTATAATCATCTGGAAAGGAATAATTTGATTAGAGATAGTCAACACTGTTTTGTGAAGGGTAGGTTGTGCCTCACAAACGTTATTGAGTTCTTTGAGAAGGTGACCAAACAGGTGGATGGGGGTAAAGCAGTTGATGTGGTGTATATGGATTTCAGTAAAGCGTTTGATAAAGTTCCCCACGGTAGGCTACTGCAGAAAATACGGAGGCATGGGATTCAGGGTGATTTAGCAGTTTGGATCAGACATTGGCTAGCTGGAAGAAGACAAAGGGTGGTGGTTGATGGGAAATGTTCAGACTGGAGTCCAGTTACTAGTGGTGTACCACAAGGAACTGTTTTGGGGCTACTGCTGTTTGTCATTTTTATAAATGACCTGGAGGAGGGCGTAGAAGGATGGGTGAGTAAATTTGCAGGTGACACTAAATTCGGTGGAGTTGTGGACAGTGCAGAAGGATGTTACAAGTTACAGAGGGACATAGATAAGCTGCAGCGCTGGGCTGAGAGGTGGCAAATGGAGTTTAATGCAGAAAAGTGAGAGGTGATTCATTTTGGAAGGAATAACAGGAAGACAGAGTACTGGGCTAATGGTAAGATCCTTGGCAGTGTGGGTGAGCAGAGAGATCTCGGTGTCCATGTACATAGATCCCTGAAAGTTGCCACCCAGGTTGAGAGGGTTGTTAAGAAGGCGTACGGTGTGTTAGCATTTATTGGTAGAGGGATTGAGTTTCGGAGCCATGAGGTCATGTTGCAGCTGTACAAAACTCTGGTGCGGCCGCATTTGGAGTATTGCGTGCAATTCTGGTCGCCGCATTATAGGAAGGATGTGGAAGCATTGGAAAGGGTGCAGAGGAGATTTACCAGAATGTTGCCTGGTATGGAGGGAAGATCTTCTGAGGAAAGGCTGAGGGACTTGAGGCTGTTTTCGTGAGAGAGAAGAAGGTTAAGAGGTGACTTAATTGAGGAATACAAGATGATCAGAGGATTGGATAGGGTGGACAGTGAGAGCCTTTTTCCTCAGATGGTAATGTCTAGCACGAGGGGACACAGCTTTAAATTGAGGGGAGATAGATATAAGACAGATGTCAGAGGTAGGTTCTTTACTCAGAGAGTAGTAAGGGTGTGGAATGCCCTGCCTGCAACAGTAGTGGACTCGCCAACACTAAGGGCATTCAAATGGTCATTGGATAGACATATGGACGATAAGGGAATAGTGTAGAAGAGCTTTAGAGTGGTTTCACAGGTCGGCACAATATCGAGGATCGAAGGGCCTGTACTGCGCTGTAATGTTCTATGTTCTGTGTTCTACAGTAGCTCAGAATTTGAGGATTTCACAACAATTCCTCAAAAAAGATAATTCCTAAGAATTCAGCAACATCATTGAAAATGGCGAACAAAACACCAATACATTTAATACCAAATGTGATGGCCTCATTTAATTCTTTGAATTCAATTACTGGTCACAGTCACATAGTTTCACCACCATCAGGTGCACCAACCTGTACCGCAGATATGACCCGACTGGCAGCCCCGGTCCAGGCACAAACATGGGGCTCGATTCTCCCAACGGGAGTCTAAGTGCCGACGCCGGAGCGAAAACCGGAGTGGACTCGCCAACACTAAGGGCATTCAAATGGTCATTGGATAGACATATGGACGATAAGGGAATAGTGTAGATGGGCTTTAGAGTGGTTTCACAGGTCGGCGCAACATCGAGGGCCGAAGGGGCTGTACTGCGCTGTAATGTTCTATGTTCTAAATAGGTTTGTTAAGAACCCCAACCCAAGCACTCACTTGGGTCATATAAATTTCAGAGCCCTGATAATAATAAAAGGAATGACACACAAGTATCCCACACAGACGTACAATCATCTGATGCATCACGAACAAAATTCAAATGGAGATCCACTATACAGAATAAAACAACCAATACGGTGACACAACACCCCAATATAAGTCAGAAAAATAAAAACTGGTCACTTTTCCAGACAAAATCTACACTCAGAATAGGAGATTCCAACCTTTCAAAATAAGAATTGCACCAATCCAAAAATTCAATTTGACTGTTTTCCAGGAGCCAAATAGATTCACATCACTGCCATCTTCAATAAATTGCAACATCATCCGAATGTGGAGATGGCAATATTCTCTATCGGAATAAATAATCGTACGCAAAAACCTTTTACTGCAATTTAACAACTTCAAAGATTAAAAACAGCCAATCATAATTCCCAAATATAAAGGTCCAACTTTGGGACACTGAACTAAATTATGAAGAAAGTCTTTCACAACAACAGAAGGAAACAATTCTGACTTAAACCAATACATCAAACCACAGACTTTTATTCTGGCAAACAGACCTATTTTTCCAAGTGGAACCGGATAACATACACTGGACAAATGACACGGCTACATCTATTATAAACAATTGGATGAACTATTTAATCTGAGAGACATGGAAACCCTAGAAAAGGAGCCGTTAAAATCAGCTAAGACAATAGTCAACATCTCGACTACCTTTAAACTCACTCCCATTCAGGAAAGGGTTTTAAATAGGGGCTTGAGATTTATCCCAGTGCAAAAGCAAGATAATAAACAGATCCAAATGGAGCTCGATAAATTTCACAGAAAAATCAAACTCTCGAGTTTCTTTGAGTATAAGACATCAAACAAGGAACCGTTCACACCCCAATCAAATTGGCTTCCACCCGAAAAGAAAATTGATCCAAAAATACTGAACTTTATCCAAACGATCGATTTAGACACTGGTAAGATTAAACAAATACGGGACAAACAAACTCTCACACGAGCAGAAAGACAGGCAATCAGACAATTCAAATCAAATTTGAATATCATAATAAACTCATCGGCAAAAGGCAACAATATTGTTCTAATGGATCAACAACAATATCATTTTGAGACTTACCGATAATTGAACAATAACGAATATTACACAAAATTACCGGAACCTACATATCGCCAAACATGGCTTTAAGGGTAAAGTAGTAGCATGGATAGAGGATTGGTTAATTAATAGAAAGCAAAGAGTGGGGATTAATGGGTGTTTCTCTGGTTGGCAATCAGTAGCTAGTGGTGTCCCTCAGGGATCAGTGTTGGGCCCGCAATTGTTCACAATTTATATAGTTGATTTGGAGTTGGGGACCAAGGGCAATGTGTCCAAGTTTGCAGACGACACGAAGATGAGTGGTAAAGCAAAAAGTGCAGAGGATACTGGAAATCTGCAGAGGGATTTGGATAGGTTAAGTGAATGGGCTAGGGTCTGGCAAATGGAATACAATGTTGACAAATGCGAGGTTATCCATTTTGGTAGGAATAACAGCAAAAGGGATTATTATTTAAATGATAAAGTATTAAAACATGCTGCTGTGCAAAGAGACCTGGGTGTGCTAGTGCATGAGTTGCAAAATGTTGGTTTACACGTGCAACAGGTGATTAAGAAGGCAAATGGAATGTTGTCCTTCATTGCTAGAGGGATGGAGTTTAAGACTAGGGAGGTTATGCTGCAATTGAGTAAGGTGTTAGTGAGGCCACACCTGGAGTAGTGTGTTCAGTTTTGATCTCCTTACCAGAGAAAGGACATACTGGCACTGGAGCGTGTGCAGAGGAGATTCACTAGGTTAATCCCAGAGCTGAAGGGGTTGGATTATGAGGAGAGGTTGAGTAGACTGGGACTGTATTCGTTGGAATTTAGAAGGATGAGGGGGGATCTTATAGAAACATATAAAATTATGAAGGGAATAGATAGGATAGATGCGGGCAGGTTGTTTCCACTGGCGGGTGAAAGCAGAACTAGAGGGCATAGCCTCAAAATAAGGGGAAGTAGATTTAGGACTGAGTTTAGGAGGAACTTCTTCACCCAAAGGGTTGTGAATCTATGGAATTCCTTGCCCAGTGAAGCAGTTGAGGCTCCTTCATTAAATGTCTTTAAGATAAAGATAGCTAGTTTTTTGAAGAATAAAGGGATTAAGGGTTATGGTGTTCGGGCCGGAAAGTGGAGCTGAGTCCACAAAAGATCAGCCATGATCTCATTGAATGGCGGAGCAGGCTCGAGGGGCCAGATGGTCTACTCCTGCTCCTAGTTCTTATGTTCTTATTTATGAACAACAACAACACCTCCTCCACAATAGTCCTCAATACCAGGACCCCACAAGGCTGCATACTTAGCCCCCTACTCTACTACCTGTACATACATGACTGCGTAGCAAAACTTGGTTCAACTCCATCTACACGTTTGCTGACAATACGACCATAGTGGGTCGGATCTCGAATAACGAAGAGTCAGAATACAGGTGGGAGACAGAGAACCTAGTGGAGTGGTGTCGTGACAACAATCTCTCCCTCAATGCCAGCAGAACTAAAGAGCTGGTCACTGACTTCAGGAAGCAAAGTACTGTACAGACCTCTGACTGCATCAATAGAGCTGAGGTGGAGATGGTTAACAGCTTCAAATTCGGAGGAGTGTACATTACCAAAAATCTGTCCTGGTCCACCCACGTCGACGCTACCACCAAGAAAGCACAACAGCGTCTATACTTCCTCAGGAAACTATGGAATTCGGTATGTCCACATTGACTCTTAACAACATTTACAGATGCTCCATAGAAAGCATCCTATCGGGCTGCATCACAGCCTGGTATGGCAACTGCTCGGCCCAAGACCGCAAGAAACTTCAGAGAGTCGTAATCACAGCCCAGTCCATCACACAACCCTGCCTCCCATCCATTGACTCCGCACCTTTAGGGGCCAAGCCCTCACCTTTAGGGGCTAGGCCCACGCCGGAATAGTTGCCGTCCCGCGGGCTGGCGTGGAAGGCCTTTGGCGCCACGCCAGCCGGGGCCGAAGGGACTCCGCCGGCTGGCGGAAGTCTGCGCATCAGCGGCTGCTGACGTCATCCCCGCGCATGCGCGGGGGGGGGGGGGTCACCTACACGTCGGCCATCGCGGAGACCTACACGGCCGACGCGTAGTAAAAGAGTACCCCCACGGCACAGGCTCGCCCACGGATCGATGGGCCCCAATCGCGGGCCAGGCCACCGTGGGGGCACCCCCCAGGACCGTGGAGCCCGCTCTCGCCGCCTGGTCCCGCCATTAAGGGAGGTGGTTTAATTCACGCCGGCGGAACCGGCATTACAGCAGCAGGACTTCGGCCCATCGCGGGCCGGAGAATCGCCGGGGGGAGGGGGGGGGGCGTCGACCGGCGCGGTACGATTCCCGCCCCCGCCGGAGAATTCGATGGCTGGCGGGGGTGGGATTCACTCCGAATTCAGCCCCTGGTCTCCGAGTTCTTGCGGGTTTTCCTGTTCTACGAAGAAACAGAGATGGTTTCTGTTTCTTTTTTTTCCCACAGTTAAAGAGTTTTTGTTATAGTTAAAAGATTTCTTCATCATTTTTTAATAAGGATTATTTGGAGGTTTTTTGGTGGATTCTTTCCAGTCAACTGTTAGCGCAGTAAATTGGCTTCAAAGCACTCAGAAGCTGGGGACTAGGACGATTAAACAACGGCAGAGATTTAAAACCTAAGACATCTCCAAGAAAAGTCTTCTAAACGCAAGACAGCTGCTAAACAATTTCAAATAAAGGTTTAACATTCGTCCCAGTACAAAAACCAAACAACACAGATCCAAATAGATCTTGATCAATTTTATAGAAGAATTGAAATTTTGAGTTTCTTTGAATATACGACATCAGGCAAACAACCATTCCTACCCCAATCCGATTGGACCCGACCGGAAGAGAAAATACACCCAAAAATACTAAATTTCATCCAAATTGACTCAGACACTCTTCAAATCAAACAAATAAAGGATAAGCCAAACTTCACAAGAACAGGAAGACAAGCAATCACGCAGTTAAATGAAATTCACATATCATCATAAAACCAGCAGACAAAGGGAATAATATTGTCATTATGGATCGGCAACAATACTGAATATTATATTAAATTACCAGCACCAATATTCCTACAAACACATGAACAAATCTCAGAGTTATTAATACAATTATACAATTCACACTACATTAATGAAAAACAAATGAACTATTTTACTGAATTTCAACCTTCACCCAGAAAATTTTACCCCCTCCCAAAAATACATCAGAATCTCAAAACATGGACTGTACCACATGAAATTCCCCCAGGCAGACCCATTACTAAGATCAAACAAGTAAGAGATAAACAAAACCTAACAAGAACAGAGAGACAAGCAATCACGCAGCTAAAATCAAACTCACATATTGTTACAAAACCAGTAAAGGGAATAATATTGTTACTATGGATCGGCAACAATACCTTTTTGAAGCTTATCGGAACTCAACAACACTGAAGATTATAAATGACCAGCACCAATATTGACACGGTACCGCATGGTCGGTAGTTGCAAAAGGTTAAATCTCACGGGATCCAGGGTGAGGTTGCCAATTGGATACAAAATTGGCTTGACGACAGAAGCTAAAGGGTGGTTGTGGAGGGTTGTTTTTCAAAATGGAGGCCTGTGGCCAGTGGTGTGCCTCAGGGATCGGTGCTGGGTCCACTGTTATTGATCTGTTATTAATGATTTGGATGAGAATGTAGGAGGCATGGTTAGTAAGTTTGCAGGTGACACCAAGATTGGTGGCATGGTGGATAGGGAAGAAGGTTCTATAAGATTACAACAGGATCTTGATCAATTGGGCCAGTGGGCCGATGAATGGCAGATGGAGTTTAATTTGGAGAAATGTGAGGTGATACATTTTGGTAGATCAAATCGTGGCAGGACTACTCAGTTAATGGTAGGGAGTTGGGGAAAGTTAGAGGACAAAGAGATCTAGGGGTACAGGTTCATAGCTCCTTGAAGGTGGATCGGGGCCCACAGATCGGCGGGCGGGCCTCTCCCCCCCCCCCCGGGCCTACCTCCTTCCGCGCGCAGCCCCAGAATACCAGCACCAACTTGGTGAGGGGCTGGCATGCGTAAGACGTTCCCCGCGCATGTGCAGGATGGCGCGGCCCAACTGTGCATGCACAGGATAGGGCTGCCCCAACTGCGCATGTTGGCGCGGCGCCCATGTGGCGTCGCGTAAGGACACTGGAGTGACGTGAACCGCTCCAGCGCCGTGCTGGCCTCATGTCGTGCCCGGGCGTTCACGACGGCGCGAACACTTGGCCTCCATATCGGAGAATCGCCCCCCCCCCAATATATGAAGCTTTTAAACGTATATAAGAATTAAATTTTTTCTGTTTTCTCATCAGGATGAATATCACCATTAATCCACTTTCTAATCGAAAAAACATTTTCTCCTCAACAGTCAAAATTATCTCTGAAATGATATAAGCCATGCATCACCGAACAACACTCAAAGTGTTTTAAAAATTATCAAAGATATCAATTGATTCAATTCGACCCATAGGGGTGACCATTGAAATAATTACAAAACTGTTAATTAGGGAGTGCATCACAGCTGCAGAAAAGGAGGTAGTTGAGGAGGTTTGTCTACTGAGTCAGTATGGGTGGAAGTCAGAAACAAGAAAGGAGCAGTCACTGTATTGGGTGTTTTCTATAGATCCCCAAAAGCAGCAGAGAGATAGAGGAACAGATTGGGCGTCAGATCTTGGAAAAGTGCAGAAGTAACAGAGTTGTTGTCATGGGTGACTTCAATTTCCCGAATATTGACTGGAATCATTCTTAGTGCAAATGGTTTGGACGGAGCAGATTTTGTCAGGTGTGCACAGGAAGGATTCCTGACTCAACATGTAGATAGGCCGACTCGGGAGGGAGGGGCAGGGAGGGTGGGGGGCATATTGGACTTGGTGCTCGGCAACGAACCAGGCCAGGTGTTAGATGTCTCGATAGGAGAGCATTTCGGTGACAGTGACCACAATTCCTTGACCTTTACCAGAGTCATTGAGAGGGATAGGAACAGACAATATGGGAAGGTATTTAATTGGGGGAGGGGAAATTATACAGCTATTAGACAGGAGCTGAGGAGCATAAATTGTGAACATTTGTTCTTGGGGAAATGCACAACAGTAATGTGGGGATTGTTTAAGGAGCACTTCAGGATGGAAATGAGGCTATGACAAGTGAGGACCTTGAGAGGATTGTTATCACCAAGGAGGTAGTGATGGGCAAGCTAATGGGGCTAAAGGTAGACAAGTCTGCTGGACCTGATGGAATGCATCCCAGAGTGCTAAAAGAGATGGCTAGGGAAATTGCAAATGCACCAGTGATAATTTACCAAAATTCACTAGACTCTGGGGTGGTCCCGGCGGATTGGAAATTAGCAAACGTGACACCACTGTTTAAAAAAGGAGGTAGGCAAAAAGCGGGAAATTATAGGCCAGTGAGCTTAACTTCGGTAGTAGGGAAGATGCTGGAATCTATCATCAAGGAAGAAATAGCGAGGCATCTGGATGGAAATTGTCCCATTGGGCAGACGCAGCATGGGTTCATAAAGGGCAGGTCATGCCTAACTAATTTAGTGGAATTTTTTGAGGACATTAACAGTGCGGTAGATAACGGGGAGCCAATGGATGTGGTATATCTGGATTTCCAGAAAGCCTTTGACAAGGTGCCACACAAAAGGTTGCTGCATAAGATAAAGATGCATGGCATTAAGGGGAAAGTAGTAGCATGGATAGAGGATTGGTTAATTAATAGAATGCAAAGAGTGGGGATTAATGGGTGTTTCTCTGGTTGGCAATCAGTAGCTAGTGGTGTCCCTCAGGGATCAGTGTTGGGCCCACAACTGTTCACAATTTACATAGACGATTTGGAGTTGGGGACCAAGGGCAATGTGTCCAAGTTTGCAGACGACACTAAGGTGAGTGGTAAAGCAAAAAGTGCAGAGGATAACGGAAGTCTGCAGAGGGATTTGGATAGGCTAAGTGAATGGGCTAGGGTCTGGCAGATGGAATACAATGTTGACAAATGTGAGGTTATCCATTTTGGTAGGAATAACAGCAAAAGGGATTATTATTTAAATGATAAAATATTAAAACATGCTGCTGTGCAGATAGATCTGGGTGTGCTAGTGCATGAGTCGCAAAAAGTTGGTTTACAGGTGCAACAGGTGATTAAGAAGGCAAATGGAATTTTGTCCTTCACTGCTAGAGGGATGGAGTTTAAGACTAGGGAGGTTCTGCTGCAATTGTATAAGGTGTTAGTGAGGCCACACCTGGAGTATTGTGTTCAGTTTTGGTCTCCTTACTTGAGAAAGGACGTACTGGCACTGGAGGGTGTGCAGGAGATTCACTAGGTTAATCCCAGAGCTGAAGGGGTTGGATTATGAGGAGAGGTTGAGTAGACTGGGACTGTACTCGTTGGAATTTAGAAGGATGAGGGGGGGATCTTATAGAAACATATCAGATTATGAAGGGAATAGACAGGATAGATGCGGGCAGGTTGTTTCCACTGGCGGGTGAAAGCAGAACTAGGGGGCATAGCCTCAAAATAAGGGGAAGTAGATTTAGGACTGAGTTTAGGAGAAACTTCTTCACCCAAAGGGTTGTGAATCTATGGAATTCCTTGCCCAGTGAAGCAGTAGAGGCTCCTTCATTAAATGTCTTTAAGATAAAGATAGCTAGTTTTTTGAAGAATAAAGGGATTAAGGGTTATGGTGTTCGGACCGGAAAGTGGAGCTGAGTCCACAAAAGATCAGCCATGATCTCATTGAATGGTGGAGCAGGCTCGAGGGGCCAGATGGCCTACTCCTGCTCCTAGTTCTTATGTTTATGTTCACTTGCTGCGAGTGCTGGATAGTTTTGTCCCACTGAGGCGAGGAAGGAATGGTTAGGTGAAGGAGCCTTGGATGACAAGAGTAGTGGAGATTCTAATCAAGAGGAAGAAGGAAGCTTACATAAGGTTGAGGAAGCAAGGATCTGACTCGGCTCTAGAGGGTTACAAGGTAGCCAGGAAGCAACTCAAAAATGGACTGAGGAGAGCAAGAAGGGGGCATGAAAAAGCCCTGGCGGGAAGGATTAGGGAAAACCCCAAGGCGTTCTACACTTACGTGAGAAATAAGAGGATGATCAGAGTGAGAGCAGGGCCAATCAGGGATAGTGGTGGGAACTTGGGCCTTGAGACAGAGGAGATGGGGGAGGCCCCAAATGAATATTTTGCTTCAGTATTCACGAGAGAGAAGGACCTTGTTGCCCATGAGAACAGCATGAAACAGGTTAATAGACTCAAACAGGTTGATATTAAAAAGGAGGATGTGCTGGAAATTTTGAAAAACATCAGGATAGATAAGTCCCCTGGGCCTGACCGGATATACCCAAGGTTACTACGGGAAGCGAGGGAGAAGATTGCAGCCCGTTGGCGATGATCTTTGTTTCCTCACTCTCCACTGGAGTAGTACCGGATGATTGTCGGGAGGTGAATGTTGTTCCCCTGTTCAAGAAAGGGAACAGGGAAATCGCTGGGAATTACAGACCCATCAGTCTTACGGTTGTGGTGAGCAAAATACTGGAAAGGATTCTGAGAGATAGGATTTCTGATTATTTAGAAAAACATAGTTTGATTAAAGATAGACAGTATGGCTTTGTGAGGGGTAGGTCATGCCTCACAAGCCTCATTGAATTCTTTGAGGATGTGACGAGACACATTGATGAAGGTCGGGCAGTGGATGTGGTGTTTATGGTTTTCAGAAAGGCATTTGATAAGGTTCCCCATGGTAGGCTCATTCAGAAAGTTAGGGGGCATGGGATACAGGGAAATTTGGCTGTCTGGATACAGGATTGGCTGGCCGAAAGAAGACAGCGAGTGGTAGTGGATGGAAAGTATTCCGCCTGGAGGTCTGTGACCAGTGGTGTCCCGCAAGGATCTGTTCTGGGACCTCTGCTCTTTGTGGTTTTTTTCAATGACTTGGATGAGGAAGTGGAAGGGTGCGTTAGTAGGTTTGCCGAAGACACACAGGTTGGTGGAGTTGTAGATAGTGTTGAGGGTTGTTGCAGGTTACAACAGGACATTGACAGGATGCAGAGCTGGGCTGAGAAGTGGCAGGTGGAGTTCAACCTTGATAAATGTGAAGTGATTCATTTTGAAAGGTCGAACTTGAATGCTGAATACAGGATTAAAGGCAGGATTCTTGGAAGTGTGGAGGAACAGAGGGATCTTGGGTACTTATAGATCCCTCAAAAGTTGCCACCCAGGTTGATAGGGTTGTTAAGAAGGCGTATGGGGTGTTAGCTTTCATTAACAGGGGGATTGAGTTTAAGAGCCACGAGGTTTTGCTGCAGCTTTATAAAACTCTAGTTCGACCACATTTGGAATAGTGTGTCCAGTTCTGGTCGCCTCATTATTGGAAGGATGTGGATGCTTTGGAGAGGGTACAGAGGAGATTTACCAGGATGCTGCCTGGACTGGAGGGCATGTCTTATGAAGAAAGGTTGAGAGAGCTAGGGCTTTTCTCACTGGAGCGAAGAAGGCAGCGAGGTTACTTGGGAAAGGTGTATAAGGTGATGAGAGGCATGGATAGAGTGGATAGCCAGAGACTTTTCCCCAGGGTGGAAATGACGATCACGAGGGGACATAATTTTAAGGCAATTGGAGGAAGGTATAGGGGAGATGTCAGAGGTAAGTTCTTTACACAGAGAGTGATGGGTGTGTGGAATCAACTGCCAGCAGAGGTGGTGGAGTCAGAGTCATTAGGGACATTTAAGCGACTCTTCGACAGGCACATGGACAGCAGTAAATTGAAGGGGTGTAGGTTAGGTTGATCTGAGATTACGATAAATGGTCGGCACAACATCGTGGGCTGAAGGGCCTGGACTGTTCTATGTTCGAATTATTAACGCAAACAATTGGGCCCAAAACACTAAAATGATTCTAATTGTTCATGACACAACAAATTTAAAAATATTGCTCGATAAATTAGAAAAAATTGACAATAGGGACAAATTAGAAGAAGCATTCTGCAGAGCAAAAAACTGGTATAAAATAAACATTAAAGAGAATTCAAAATTCAAAATAATTTTAAAAACCCAAAAATACATTTTCAATTCAAAATTGGACCTACCACCTCAGTAGACAAACACAAACACCATGACTTCTCCTATGACACAACACAGTAGCTAGGAAGTTAGCTAGGAAGGACCTAAAAAGAGAGCTAAGAAGAGCCAGGAGGGGACATGAGAAGTCTTTGGCAGGTAGGATCAAGGATAACCCTAAAGCTTTCTATAGATATGTCAGGAATAAAAGAGTGACTAGGGTAAGAGTCGGGCCAGTCAAGGACAGTAGTGGGAAGTTGTGCTTGGAGTCTGAGGAGATAGGAGAGGTGCTAAATGAATATTTTTCGTCACTATTCACACAGGAAAAAGACAATGTTGTCGAGGAGAATACTGAGATTCAGGCTACTAGACTAGAAGGGCTTGAGGTTCATAAGGAGGCGGTATTAGCAATTCTGGATAGTGTGAAAATAGATAAGTCACCTGGGCCGGATGGAATTTATCCGAGGATTCTTTGGGAAGCTAGAAAGGAGATAGCTGAGCCTTTGGCTTTGATCTTTAAGTCATCTTTGTCTACAGGAATAGTGCCAGAAGAGTGGAGGATAGCAAATGTTGTCCCATTGTTCAAGAAGGAGAGTAGAGACAACCCCGGTAACTATAGACCAGTGAGCCTTACTTCTGTTGTGGGAGAAATCTTGGAACGGTTTATAAGAGATAGGGTGTATAATCATCTGGAAAGGAATAATTTGATTAGAGATAGTCAACACGGTTTTGTGAAGGGTAGGTCGTGCCTCACAAACCTTATTGAGTTCTTTGAGAAGGTGACCAAACAGGGGGATGAGGGTAAAGCAGTTGATGGGGTGGAAATGGATTTCAGTAAAGCGTTTGATAAGGTTCTGTAGAAGCCAGGTATTTCGAATACAACTCGTATAGGTAAAAGATAGCTGTTTAAGCATAAATATTAAGCCCCAGTTTTAAATACTCATTTAAAAATGAGAATTTCAGCACCCATAAATTCAGGTCAATAGATACACGAAACAGCATAAAATTCCATCATAGATTAAAACAGCACAGTTGCAAGATGGTTTGACACTGCTTGTGCTAATTGTCAAGGACAAGGGCTGAGTTCCATGGCAACGAGGTGGCAGGAGTCCAGTGCAGCTTGTAGAGCATTGAATCAAATATACATTTTACTCAATCTTTCTCGATATGAAGTCTCCATTGTTACATTAGCCAAGCTAGCTTAAAACCAGTTTATTGCTGGTAAAGATTAGCAGAATATCACATTCCATAACATGCAGGCATGAAACAATTAAAAGCTAATGTTGCACATTGAAGATGGATGGCTTGCCATCAAATCAAATGTGTTTGAGTCTAACCCAAACCAATTAGGATTATATTGGGGTGTGCCATCTCTGCTACTCCACTACTGGGCCGATATCTGGGGTTTGAGTATCTGTGTGTGTCTCTCTCCAGCTGGCACTGAAACTTCAGAGGCCAGGGGATGCCGCACTGGGACACCTCCACGGGAGAGAGCACTGAATCAAGCCTGCCGTTTATCCCTAACCGGAAGCCTGAGGCTTATATCACACAGATATCCAGACCCCTACCAATGCCCAGGTGATTCTCTCTCTTGCCGGTGGTGCAACTCCCACCCGGTTCCTACTTCGCTGGAGTAGCTTTCCCAAGAGAGAGAATAGGACGCTGCTGTTTATTACCTAACCAGCAGCCTGTCCTGAGTGAATCGCTCAAGATGACCCTAGATTCTTGAACCCGGAATTAAGGTGAGGAATATTTTAACAATGACTTGGTCAGAGATCGCTGGTGAGAGATTGAAGAATTTAAACGACTCCAATTATCAGCAAATCAAGGTTTATTGCAAAACCCAGGTCAAAATCATCAAACAGAAGAAATTATAATAAAATCTTAAACTCTAACACAAACTAAATCTATTCAGAAAGTACTATAACGGACACAACGAAAAATCTTATTGTTACACAGTTTTAGCAATGACACAGAACACAAATCAAGTCCCCTTCCCCAAAGCCTCAACCACTATCAAGGTCGAGGGAGTTTCGCAAGCTGCTGCAGGGTACTTACAGTCACAGGCTGCAGAGGTCAAGTCAAAGGTGGAGAGGTCGAGCCAAGACACCCTCAATCGAAACACAGCCCCTTTTATATCCGTTTTACCAGGCTTTTTCCTGTGTTCGGCCAGCCCCTTTTGCATTGAATTGGTAAGGTTTAAAGTTCCCGCTGGTCCCGCCCCCTTTGAGCCGGTCAGAGCTGTCGACTTCCGGGTTTTCCTCCTCCTTTGCGTTGTATCAGTCCAAGTTTAAGGTTCCCGCTGGTCCCGCCCCCTTTGAGCCGGTCAGAGCTGTTCGCTTCCGGGTTTTCCTCGCAGGTCCGCTCCTTCCAGCCAGGCAGACCTGCCGCGATTTGAATTTGGCGCCGACTCCGCCCCCTCCTCCCAGTGAGTTCCTGCCGGTGGCTTCTGTCAAGATTGGAGTACCTCCCCCAGGTCCGCCTCCAACTTGGTTTTTTCTACCGTTTATCTTCAAGGGGCTTTTCCAGCGCAATATACTGAGCCCAGACAGTCTGCTTTTTAGGATAACAAGGTTAAGCTCTCTTGTGAAGATTTTCAAAAGTCTTCCAGCTGCTCCGGAGATGGCTGCTATTCTCACCTTGCTATGTTGATGGGGTGTTAATTGGATTCTGCTCTGGTGGAGGCCAGGTCATTTACATCTGCATGGGGCTATGACCATCCCATTGTCCTGCTTGCAGGCAGGCCCCCTGTGTATTCCCGTGCCGCTTTGTCTGTGTTTTGATCTTATCTCGTTGTCTGGCTCCTTCTTCCTTGTAGCTCCTAGGGGGAGGTTTGTAAATACCTATGCCCCTACTCAGCTCAGCGGACCAAGCCTGCTGGGAAATCTGGTTACGTTCTCTTGGCTGAAAAGTCAGTTTACAGTCTCTGGGTTTTATTCTTGGGCAGTCCAAAAAGGGCCGAATTGCCCGAAAACCTTACAGGTGTGATTAGATGACTTAAGACAGATATGAAAGTGTATAACTGAAAAGTTTCCCCCTGCCATTTTAGTCTTTTTTCGGTTGTTAGTCTGTGTCAGTGATGTAGTCTGTCAGTGTGTTAGTCTGTCGGTCTTTAATTGTCTGTCCTGAACAGTCTGTCCTTAATAGTTTGTCCTTAACAGTCTGTCCTTAATAGTTTGTCTTTAGTTTTCGTTAATTTTGGGGGTTCTGTCTTTGATTCTGTCAGTCTGTTAGTCTGTTTAGTACTTTGAGTTTGAGTTTAGCTGAAGATTAGCTCTCTCTCTCTCTTCATGTTTCATTTCCCGACTTTGATCTTTTAAAAGTTACTTTTGAGCTGTCTGCCTAAGCAAAAAGATAATGTCTGTAATACTCTGAAAGCTTCAAATTGTCTACGAATTGCCTTTTAAATGACTTTCAAATTGTAATCAATAGAAGACAAATAAAAGAATTCCTTTTGGCACCTGAGAAGTTTTAACTGCAAATTTCTGCTGAGTCCCAGTATTCGCAAAGTGCTACTGGTAACCGAATAGTAGAAATAATATAAATTCCTTCAACTTTACACAGTCAAATAATAGTAGGAATCCATCAACTTGGCATAGCCCAGAAATATTACAGATCTTTCAACTTGTCGTAGTGCGCCAGGACTTTAATTCATCAACTAAGCTTCCCTCAACTTGGCGTAGTTTGGCAGGTTAAGATCCTTTCAAATTAAAGATTCCAACACTTGGCGTAGTTGGCAGCTGGGGGGAGTACTGAGAACGACCTTCGGAGGCCCAGGTGACGACGGAAAGATTCGAAGATAATCGGAGGAGGTCCGGAACCTCCGGGAAGCTTCGGAAATAATCGGAGGAGGCCCAGAAGACAGTCGGAACCCACGGCTAGACTAGGGTAAGAAATATCTTTTTCACCCATTAAAAGTCTTAAAGCCGCATCAATCAGTACTTCGACCCCTGAAAAGAACATTTTTATAGACTGTGTTAAATCAATCAGGTGCCGGTCGTTGAAACTAAAATAAAACGGGACTGAAAAAAAATAGTCACGGCAGTCAGTGATCAAGAAAATTTATGGTTGATCCAAATCAAAGTGTAGATTCAGAGCCTTTAGCAGGCAGAAAATTACTCCCCACTACATCCAAGGGGGGTGCTGGAATACCAGATGTTTCTGTTGAAGATATGTTGGGGGATTGTCGATCTTTCACTAGTAGAAAATTTGACCTATGTGAAACTTTAAAAAAAATTGAATCAAAGTATGATATCCCCAGAGAACAGTGGTCCTCCAATAATATCAACAGAGCATGGGGAAAATGCACACGATTACACGGTGCAGAACGTGTAAAATGGTCCCTGGTAATTACGGGACAGATAGTCAGCAAGAGATCATTATTAAAAATAAAAGTGATCATGAGTTGCAAAATCTAAATTTGAGCATTATGATGAAATTAAAACAGATTTGCAAAACAAAACCTCTGAACTCCAGCAGTTATCTTTTCAAATAACAGAATTCCAAAATCAAGTTTTTGAAGTGGAGTCAAAATACCGACAATTGCAATTAAAAACTGAGCGAATTGAACTTGAAAATTGCAAGTTAATGGAAGAAAGATGTGTTTTAGAAAGAGATATAAACAATGTAACTGAACACTGCAATTTTTTGACAAACAGGCTTTCTGTGCAGAAATTTGAACAAACTCAGAAAGCAGCCCAAGCATCCCACCTAGTGGCACAATCAGCAATTACACAGCCAAAATCAATTGTCAAGAATAAATCAGTTCCTTTGTCAGATGAATCAGACGAAGATAGTGTTCCTACAATGCAAAATACTAAAGTAATTCGACTAGCCCCTTTAAAACGCAAACGGGTTAGAGTTGGAAGCAAAAAAATAGAAGACGGTGAAGCTATCACTAGAAACATATTTGACCACCAATGGGTTCATGAACAAATTGATCCTTCAAAAATTGACGAATGGTCCAAAGATCTTCCACACCCTAAAAAGGGTGGTATGACCACATGGGATGGAATTCACAGATTACAATCCATTTACAGTATCCACCCATTTGATGGAGTACAAATTCTGATGATCATGCTAGGTACTTGTGTAATTTCAACCCTTAGAAATGAAGTAGAAGTTGCCCTTGGAGACGATTTGCAAAATTTAGAAGCTGCTTGGCTAGCAGTCAAGAGTTGGCTATTAAAATTTCGCCCCCTGAGGACCAATTGGTCTAAGATCACATCTTGCATTCAAAATAATAATGAAGGTATTCAGGATTTTGAGGAAAGATTTTTTACATACTTGGATGGAATATTCAGGGATGACACTCGACCAGGAAAATGACACATGGGATGCAAGCACTTTAAGTCCATTAAAAACGGCTTTTATAGCCGGTGTTAAACCTGAAGTTTCTGCTGCCTTGAATTTGGGTTTTACCAGCTTGGGCCACAGCTGGCACATACCGAGACATAGTTGACCGATGCATTCAGATAGATCGTGGTTTGCACAATCAGGCAACTTTTAACACTGCAGCTGCACAAATGCAGCCTATTGCTCAAATCCAGCCCATGTTACCTGATGCTCCAGCGGGGGCTGTTGCAGTACCTGCAGGAATATCAGCAGTAACTACAATTTCACCACCAACGCCAGGGCAAACATGTACCCTTGCTCCATTAAAATCATGTAAGAAAATACCACAATGTCTTTTCTGTGGTAGAGTAGGACACTGGATGGCAAAATGCTATCAAAAACAACGGATGGATTCGAGAGATAATGAAGTAGACAATGTTCACTACAATAAATTTCCACTTCGTGGTCAACCATGTAACACGTACCAACAAGACACACCCAGTATGGCTTCTGGTCAGCATCACTGGCTAAGCAACTACAACCATGGTTTGCTTTCACAGTTAATCAGCAACAGTATCACAATAGCCCAACTGTTTACCACATGGCTTTACAGAATCATCTCAGGCAACTGCCTGTTCGGCCTTCCACCATTATCCAATATGAAGATGATGTTCTGATAACCTCCATCAATAAAGATGATCATGACAAAGACTTAAGGGTGGTCTTGAACCACCTCAGTATTAATAGTCACAAAGCTAGCTTTCACAAAGCACAAATTGCCCAGAAAGATGTTTACTTGGGACAGAAAATTTCCAAACGAAAAAGGGAACTTACTCAGAACAGAAGGGCTGCCATCAAAGCAGCTAAAGAACCCTCAAAGTATCGCTAAAAAATTGCCAAGAACTGTCAACTTAAGAAAACTCATTATTCTGAACGTTGCTTTATTAATTTAAAGAAATTAACATATCTTGTTAGCTGTGTTTCCTTTAACAAAATCGACAAATTCATCTACAGAAAATCAAGATACAGCACAAGATTGGTTCAGTTATATATTTAATAAGTTATTGTATTTGATATTTTAAAATAAATGTTTAAAATTAGCCTGGAAATTAAAACTTCAAACAATGTGGAAGCTGGTTTTTAAAAAAAAAACAACAACTTTGATTAAAAGCAAATCTATATTCCAAAAGAACAGATCGTTCACTGACATTCGATAACGGGAATTTGGCAGCAATCCAACTTTTATTCCCAGTCCATTTGAGTGACAAATATTTTTTTTTAAGTTTAGAGATGCGAGTGGCATCATTCCAAGCTATACGCCTCTTTTTGTCTCTGCAAGAAAATTAACCCTTTCAACAAGCTTTTGTGTATAATCCAGAAGATGTCAAAGACTTGACATCAATTTTGATAATCATTTTACCATTTATTACGAGATCATATGTTCAACTTTTATTGTATAATCATTTTATTTGTATACATGAAATTATTATTGTTTATTGCTGAATTATGTAATCATGATATCAATTTTCAATCAGTATATCAATGTTAAGATCTGTAAAATGATTAACCGTAGTATTACAAAATCGAATGGCACCTGACTATGTGCTAGCTGAAAAAGGTGGTACCTGCGCCCTGATTGGTGCAGAGTGTTGCACTTTCATTCCCAATAACTTTAAAGAAGTTAAAGATTTGGCATTACATATCCAAAAAGAAATCAAAAAACTTGATCCACCCCAATTTATCTCTCTCTGGGATAAAATTTGTGGGTGGCTTGGACACACTGAAATGTCCACAATAAGAATAATCTTATTCTCCTGTGTAGCTGTATTCATCATTTACATAACATACTAATGTGCTAAGTGCATAAAAAAACTATTCGCTAAACGCAGGGGACCAACTATCAGAATGATTCAAACTAACCCAACTGCACCCCCAATTGATGAACTTGAGCTGAAATACTATTATTGAAATGTTACTGATCAATCAACTATTTGACTGTATTATTAACATATTGTATAATTTATTAATACTGAATCAGTAGGATCAAATTTGATTAATTTATTAATTATAATACTTATTTTGAAATGCCTGTTGACTGTATTAACATATTGTATAATTTATTAATACAGAATCAGTAGGATCAAATTTGATTAATTTATTAATTATAATAATTATTTTGAAAATGCCTGTTGCAATGCTGTGTCCATTCTATTGTTTAAAACTGCAATGACAATATGAATGAGTTATTCTTTGCGCTTTTACCTATCCTATCGCATTAATGATGTATTTTATCTTATGGTGATATATCTCACTTAATTTTTCGATTTATCAAAGGGCCGACTGTAGAAGCCAGGTATTTCGAATACAACTCGTATAGGTAAAAGATAGCTGTTTAAGCATAAATATTAAGCCCCAGTTTTAAATACTCATTTAAAAATGAGAATTTCAGCACCCATAAATTCAGGTCTTCAATAGATACATGAAACAGCATAAAATTCCATCATAGATTAAAACAGCACAGTTGCAAGATGATTTGACACTGCTTGTGCTAATTGTCAAGGACAAGGGCTGAGTTCCATGGCAACGAGGTGGCAGGAGTCCAGTGCAGCTTGTAGAGCATTGAATCAAATATATATTTTACTCAATCAATCTCGATATGAAGTCTCCATTGTTACATTAGCCAAGGTAGCTTAAAACCAGTTTACTGCTGGTAAAGATTAGCAGAATATCGCATTCCATAACATGCAGACATGAAACAATTAAAAGCTAATGTTGCACATTGAAGATGGACGGCTTGCCATCAAATCAAATGTGTTTGTGTCTAACCCAAACCAATTAGGATTATATTGGGGTGTGATTAGATGACTTAAGACAGATATGAAAGTGTTTAACTGAAAAGTTTCCGCCCGCCATTTTAGTCTTTTTTCGGGGTGTTAGTCTGTGTCAGTGATGTAGTCTGTCAGTGTGTTAGTCTGTCGGTCTGTCCTTAATTGTCTGTCCTTAATAATCTGTCCTTAATAGTTTGTCTTTAGTTTTCTTTAATTTTGGGGGTTCTGTCTTTGATTCTGTCAGTCTGTTAGTCTGTTTCGTACTTTGAGTTTGAGTTTAGTTGAAGATTATCTCTCTCTCTCTTCATGTTTCATTTCCAGACTTTGACCTTTTAAAAGTTACTTTCGTGCTGTCTGCCTAAGCAAAGAAAGATAATGTCTGTAATTCTCTGAAAGCTACAAATTGTCTACGAATTGCCTTTTAAATGACTTTCAAATTGTAATCAATAGAAGACAAAATAAAAGAATTCCTTTTGGCACCTGAGAAGTTTTAACTGCAAATTTCTGCTGAGTCCCAGTAATCGCAAAGTGCTACTGGTAACCGAATAGTAGAAATAATATAAATTCCTTCAACTTTACACAGTCAAATAATAGTAGGAATCCATCAACTTGGCATAGCCCAGAAATATTACAGATCTTTCAACTTGTCGTAGTGCGCCAAGACTTTAATTCATCAACTAAGCTTCCCCCAACTTGGCGTAGTTCGGCAGGTTAAGATCCTTCAATTAAAGATTCCAACAGGTTCCCCACGGTAGGCTACTGCAGAAAATACAGAGGCATGGGATTCAGGGAGATTTAGCAGTTTGGATCAGAAATTGGCTAGCTGGAAGAAGACAAAGGGTGGTGGTTGATGGGAAGTGTTCAGACTGGAGTCCAGTTACTAGTGGTGTACCACAAGGATCTGTTTTGGGGCCACTGTTGTTTGTCATTTTTATAAATGACCTGGAGGGCGTAGAAGGATTGGTGAGTAAATTTGCGGATGACACTAAAGTCGGTGGAGCTGTGGACAGTGCGGAAGGATGTTACAAGGTACAGAGGGACATAGATAAGCTGCAGCGCTGGGCTGAGAGGTGGCAAATGGAGTTTAATGCAGAAAAGCGTGAGGTGATTCATTTTGGAAGGAATAACAGGAAGACTGAGTACTGGGCTAATGGTAAGATTCTTGGCAGTGTGGATGAGCAGAGAGATCTCGGTGTCCATGTACATAGATCCCTGAAAATTGCCACCCAGGTTGAGAGGGTTGTTAAGAAGGCGTACGGTGTGTTAGCTTTTATTGGTAGAGGGATTGAGTTTCGGAGTCATGAGGTCATGTTGCAACTGTACAAAACTCTGGTGCGGCCGCATTTGGAGTATTGCGTGCAATTCTGGTCGCTGCATTATAGGAAGGATGTGGAAGCATTGGAAAGGGTGCAGAGGAGATTTACCAGAATGTTGCCTGGTATGGAGGGAAGATCTTATGAGGAAAGGCTGAGGGACTTGAGGCTGTTTTCGTTAGAGAGAAGAAGGTTAAGAGGTGACTTAATTGAGGCATACAAGATGATCAGAGGATTGGATAGGGTGGACAGTGGGAGCCTTTTTCCTCGGATGGTAATGTCTAGCACGAGGGGACACAGCTTTAGATTGAGGGGAGATAGATATAAGACAGATGTCAGAGGTAGGTTCTTTACTCAGAGAGTAGTAAGGGCGTGGAATGCCCTGCCTGCAACAGTAGTGGACTCGCCAACACTAAGGGCATTCAAATGGTCATTGGATAGACATATGGATGATAAGGGAATAGTGTAGAAGAGCTTTAGAGTGGTTTCACAGGTCGGCACAATATCGAGGATCGAAGGGCTTGTACTGCGTTGTAATGTTCTATGTTCTGTGTTCTACAGTAGCTCAGAATTTGAGGATTTCACAACAATTCCTCAAAAAACATAATTCCTAAGAATTCAGCAACATCATTGAAAATGGCGAACAAAACACCAATACATTTAATACCAAATGTGATGGCCTCATTTAATTCTTTGAATTCAATTACTGGTCACAGTCACATAGTTTCACCACCATCAGGTGCACCAACCTGTACCGCAGATATGACCCGACTGGCAGCCCCGGTCCAGGCACAAACATGGGGCGCGATTCTCCCAACGGGAGTCTAAGTGCCGACGCCGGAGTGAAAACCGGAGTGTTTCACTCCGGCGTCAGCGCCCGCTCCCAGCCCCCTATTCACCCACCCCCGGGGGGCTAGGAGAGGCGTCGAGTATTTTACGCGCGCTGGGCCTTGGCGCTGTGCAAATGACATCACCCGCGCTTGCGCGGGTTGGCCGGCGCCATCGGAGGCCTCCCCCGGTGCAGGAACACCCCTCCCCCGCCACAGGCCCCCCCCCCCCAGCGTTCCCGCGCAGTTCCCACCGGCAGCGACCAGGTGTGGCCAGCGCCAGCGGGAACCTGTCGTGTTGGGCTGGCCGCTCAGCCCATCGGGCCGGAGAATCACCGCTAGGCGAGCGGCGATTCTCCGAGCGGCCAGGCATGATTCCCGCGGCGCTGGTTTGGGGGTGTGGGGGGGTGGGAGAATCGCGTGCAGGTGTCGGGGCGGTGTGGCGGGACTCGCGCGGTGCCCCGGCGATTCTCCCACCTGTCGTGGGGGGGGGGGAAGAATTCCGCCCATGGTTCCACACTGCTGACAGCCCAGTTGAAAATAAAAACAGTCCTGTACAAACACCCAAAATGGACGTATCTTCTACCACACAGAAAAACCACATTGATGATGTCTCAACACCCTCATACATACTACAAAAATAAAAAATTGTTATTAGTTCCAAAAAATCCACACTGGCCATAGGGGACTCCAATCTCTCCAAAATTAACAGTTGCCCAGTCCCCAACATCCAATTCGACTGTTTCCCTAGAGCCAAATTTATCCATATTATATTCATTTTAAATAAACTAAAACATTATCCCAAAATAGAGAGGATAATATTTTCAATTGGTATTTTTAACCGGACACAGAGAGCTACTACTGCGATTAAACAACTCCAAATACTATTAAAAGTAGCAAAAGAGAAATTCCCCAAAACAGAAATCTTCATCACTGAATTTAATTACAGCCAGTCTCCCCAAAAAACAAATGGAGACAATTGTCGCCCAAATCAATTCATCAGGAGTAAAATGTTCATCCCAAGTATACCAAATGAGCTTTTCAGAGTGTCACATAACAACATACATTGGACAAGTGACACTGCCATTGCAATCCTAAACAACTGGATAAAATAACATACAACCAGAAAACAAACAACAATTAAATTATTTTTAACCCTAACCTGACCCAGGGACTAGCCCTCAGTCCCCTGATGGTTTTTGTGGTTCCGACCCTATCCCAAACCTCAATGACTCCTACCTTTGTCCTAATTTAGTTTAACCCCTTATTTAATATATCTCTACAGTTTAGTTGGCTTAATGCTAAAAAAAAATGTCAAATTTTAATTTTTTGTTTTGAATTTTTAACCTATTACTTTCCATGGGATATACATAGTTTTCCAGGGTGGCAATATAGCACAAAGGTATAGGAGGCTTTTACGGTAACCATTGGCAAAGACAGTTGTAACAAGCGGTTTTCTGCAGCTGCTGATTGGCAGTTTGCCAGCAGGTTCCAGACACAATCAGGAGCCACTGGCGTTGTCAAGTTCTCCACAATTTGAGACATTTCTCAGAACAGCTTTGCTATTTTTGACTTTTTTGAGGTAAAACCATTTCAATAATTGAATATTTTTTCATAGTTGTAAGATTTACTAATCACGTAATTTGATTTTTTTTATAAGGATTTTTTAAATTTGGAAATTGGTGCTGCACACTTAGTGAGAGGAAGGCTCTTAGTGGACGAAAAACAGTCCCCTGAGGAGCAGTATTGTCTACGAAACATGTAGGGACCAATGTTTGCCTAAGAAACAGGTTTTAGTAGCCCACATAAAGAACTGTACTCTCTAGTTTGATGCAGATAGCACATTTTTAAATTCTGTCGTTTTTTTAATATAAAAAAAACTTGAATATTTACAAAGGACGATTCCCATCGCTAAACAATCGAGGGTTAGTCTACCATCCGATTCAAAATTTCAACAGGACAACTCTTCAGTAGCATTTTTCAATTCAAATATTTTTAATAAAACTAAAAATAAAGTCTAAAACAAAAAATGATTCCTTCCGCTAGACAGTCGAGTGTGAGACTACCATCTGATCCAAAATTTCAACAGGACCACTTTCCAGGTATGTCACAATTTGTTAGAGAAAAACTCCTCTTTGATCATCTTATATTTATTAATTTGTTTCTTAAAGTTCCTTTACAGTCTCACATCTGATTGATCTCAGGCTCTCTATCTTTATCACATTAAAATAATTTAAAGTGTAATAATAATTGCATTAATATTTTGATATATTTTTTAAAACAAATCATTTTTCATTTATCTTTCTCAAAAAATTGTTCTGATTTTAGATTGCATTCATTCTCGGTTTTTTCAAAAATAATTTATAGGTAATTATTACTCACATATAAAACGTTTAAAATTATATAAGAATTTAATTTTTTTCTGTTTTCTTTTAAGGATGAATACCACCAGTCTTCCTACTGAAGAAAATATTGGTTCAACAACCAAAATTATATATAAAATGCTACAATCTATGCATCATCTTACAATAATAGGAGATATCGCAAAAGTATCAAAAAATTGTCAAAAACATTAATTAATTCAATCCGACCCATAGGAGTCACCCCTGAAATAAGTACAAAATTGATTACTAATGCAAACAATTGGGCCCAAAATACTCAAATAATTCTAATGGACCATTATATAACAAATTTAAAAATAATACTTAATAAATTTAGAAAGAATTGATAATAAGGATAGATCACAAGAAGCATTCTGCACAGCAAAAAGATGGTACAAGAAAAACTTTAAGGAAAATGCTAAATTCGATATAATTTTTTTTAAAAACTTCATTTTCAACTCAAAAATAAATGTATCACCCAAGGATACTGACATCATTGATTCACCTAAGACACAGGACATGGATTCAGATTTCCATCATACAATGCCTCGTCACAACAACAGGATTTCACCCTCACCAGTAGTTCCAACTTGTACCGCATATCTCAACCCCGCATATCTCAACCCATTAACAGCTCCAGTCCAGGCACAATCATGGGTCGACACAATTGATAGCCCAATTGAAAAGAAAATCAATGCTACACAAACACCAAAAAAAGGACTTTACCCACTACCACAAATAACACAACCACAGATATCTCATACATATTAAAAGTGGCTTAGTCCCAAAAAAATCCATTCTAATCATAGGAGACTCCAATCTGTCCACAATTAAGAGTTGTCCAATCCCTAACATTCAATTTGACAGTTTTCCCCGAGCTAAATTCATCCACATTACGTCCATTCTAAATAAATTAAAATTCCACCCATAGTAAACACAATTATATTTTCAATTGGCATTTTTAACCGTACGCAGAGCTACCACTGCAATCAAACAATTACAAATTCTTTTAAAAGTAGCCACACAAAAATTCCCCAAAACTAAAATCTTTATCACGGAAATTAATTATAGCCAGAGTCTTCCAAAAAAACAAATACAATTATCACCCTCAAAGAATTTATTAGAAAAAAATGTTTTATCCCACGTATATCAAATGTGGTGAATGTATTCACCATAATATAAATTGTCTGTATCGTACAGTGGCCTCTGGCCAGGGAATGGTAATATGATCTCCTTCCACGTATTGTTATGGAACCCTGGTGGGCTCTGCCTCTGGCTCCGCTCCCCCCTCCCCCCGGGGAGGTATATAGACCTGCCGCCTGTGGGCGGTGCTCATTGTTACAGCAGTCACAGGCAGGAAAGTTCTTGGCTAATAAAGCCTATGTTCACTCGTTCTCATCGTCTTGTAGTGAATTGATGGTACATCAATTTATTATCCAAAGACATCACGATGGAAGCCGCTCTGAAGCCTGATGAACTCGTCGCACGAGCAGCAGAAGCTAAAGAAATCTTCACCCACTGGCTCCACTGTTTTGAGGCCTACCTCGACTCCTCTGAAACGCCTCCGTCCGACGCCCTCAAGCTGTGCCTCCCCCACGCCCGGGTGAGCCACCGAATCTCGGGTATGATTGAGGACGCAGTCACACACGAAGCGGCGGTCGCGATTCTAAAGAGACATTTTGTGAAGCCCGAGAACGAAGTGTTCGCGCGGCTCCTCCTCACTGCCCGCCGTCAATGCGCCGGGGAAATCGCTGGACGAGTATCTAGAGAACCTGACACTACTCGCCTGCAACTGCAACTACAGGGATGTGAAGGCCGATGGGCACATGAAGCTGATGATCCGGGACACCTACGTGGCTGGGGTCCGGTCGAACTACGTTCGGCAGCGACATCTGGAAAACGGGGCCACTGATCTACAGGACACGGTAAAACTAACCACCTCATAGATCATTACTAGGGGGCATAGGTTTAAGGTGCGAGGGGCAAGGTTTAGAGGAGATGTACGAGGCAAGTTTTTTTACACAGAGGGTAGTGGGTGCCTGGAACTCGCTGGCAGAGGAGGTGGTGGAAGCAGGGACGATAGTGACATTTAAGGGGCATCTTGACAAATACATGAATAGGAATAGAGGGATATGGACCCAGGAAGTGTAGAAGATTGTAGTTTAGTCAGGCAGCATGGTCGGCATGGGCTTGTAGGGCCGAAGGGCCTGTTCCTGTGCTGTACTTTTCTTTGTTCTTTGTTCTATTTACACAATAACAAAACAAGCCTGCAAAAAGAACCACTTAATCTCGACAATACAATAGTTAACATATCAAACACATTCAAACTCACCACCATACAAGAAAAGATTTTAAATAAAGGTTTAACCTTCGTCCCAGTACAAAAGCCAGACAATACACAAATTCAAATAGATCTTGAAAGATTTTACAGAAGAATTAAAATTCTGAGTTTCTTTGAATACTCAACATCAGAGGATGAACAACCCTTCCTACCCCAATCGGATTGGAACCCACCGGAACAGAAAATCGACCCGAAAATGCAAAGTTTTATCCAAAACATTAACTCAGACATTACAAAGATCAAACAAGTAAACGATAAACAAAACTTAACAAGAATAGAGGCAAGCAATCACGCAGCTTAAATCTAACTCAAGATATCATTATAAAACTAGCAAAGGGAATAATATTATTATTATGAATCGGCAACAATACCTTTTTGAAGCTTATCGGCAACTCAACAACACTAAATATTATACTAAATTACCAGCACCAATATACCACCAAACATATGAGCAGATCACAGACTTGTTAGTACAATTATACAATTTACACTGTATTACTGAGAAACAAATGGACTATTTTAAACAATTTCAACCTTTACCACGAATATTTTACCTCCTCCCAAAAATACATAAAAATCCGGAAACATGGACTGTACCACATAAAATTCCCCCAGGTAGACCCACAGTTTCAGACTGTGGGAGCGAGTCCTATTGGATTGCGGAATACATTGACTCATTTTTAAACCCCTTAGCCCCAAAACATCCGAGTTACATTAAAGACACACATCATTTCATTGAAATTGTTAGATCCCTAACTATCACTTCTAACACAATACTATTCACCATGGACGTCGATAACCTCTACACCAACATTGAGACGGATAGAGGAATTGAGGCGGTGAGAAATATTTTCAAGAAATAGTGGCAACCTGATAGACCGGATGCAATCCTTGTTCAACTATTACACTTCGGACTGACAACAAATGACTTTCAATTTAATAACAAACATTATCTACAGATTAAGGGTACAGCAATGGGCAAAAAATCTGCACCGGTTTATGCCAATATCTACATGGCCGAATGGGAAGAAACTGTCTTCAAAAAGTGCCCCAAGACACCATGATGCTGCTGCAGATATCTAGATGATATGTGGGGCATTTGGACACACACACAACTGGAATTTGACCAATTTGTACATATCCTGAACAATCATCACCCATCTATTAAAATCAAAGTCATTACACATGAACACACAATTGATGTTTTGGACACCACTGTATATAAAGGCAAATGGTGAATACAAATTAGCTCCTAACGTTTTCTTTAAACCGACAGACACTCATGCACTTCTGCACACGAACAACCATCACCCGAAACACGTTTTTCGGGGCCTCATCAAATCGCCATTGACAAGGTTCCACCGCATTTGCTCAGAAAACTCAGATTTTGAGACTGCAGTACATACTTTATTTACAGCTTTACAACATAGAGGATACACAAAAAGATTTCTTAGATATTTTAAGTCAAACTTTCTCGCAGAATTACATAATCCCTCCAGCAATAAAACTTTGTCCTCAAAAATACCTTTTGTAATACAGTACAACAGTAAAACCACACAAATAAATAAACTCATCAAAAAACATTTGAGAAATTTAAACAGGACATTGTTCCATTAGCCCATTGAGATATAGTCTCTGCCGACAAGAGAAGCAAGAACCTAAAAGACCTTTAGGTCAAGAGCAAACTACCCTTGGAAAAGACCTACAATTGTGGACGTGCCAACTGCACAAGCTGTAAATATTTTAAAATCACATCTATAATTCACAATCCCAGAGTAGGAAAAGTACCTCAATAAAACAAAAAATAACATGCCAACATAAAAATTTGGTCTATGCTATACGGTGTAAAAGGTGTGATATTTTGTACATCGGCGAAACAGACTGACAGGACATTGCAGTGAGATCCGTACTTAGAAAATACATCAATTAATTAACATACATTTTGTAGAGCTTGGCCTTGATGCATTACAAATTATAGGCTAAGAAGCAAATAGCAAATGGTCAACTCCACAAAGAAAAAGACGTGAAAGACATTGGATTCTAAATCTTAGAACAAAGTCCCCGAACAGTCTAAATGAAAATTGAACAGAATTTTCAAACATGAATACATATTCCCTTGATAACAACGCTTATTCAGTCTTTCATCATACCCTGACCCCGAGTCTCGACCTTAACCTTAAACCCTGACCCCGGCCCTTGATCCCCACCCGAACACCTTGGGCCTTGAGCTTTGTATCTTGGACCTCACCCTAATCTTAACCCTAACTCTATCCCTAATCTTAACCCTAACTAGGGTATAGTAAACACAAATCTATCCCTAAACCACCACCCCCCCCCAATCCCCCCCAAAAAAACCTGGTCGCTTGAAGTTGTAGCCTCAGGTAAGGGACAGGGAACAAAATCAAGGTAAATTATGATCTTTTCATAACACCAAAATATATGTTCATATGTATGTTATATGACATACGCAAACCCTAACCCCAATACAACAATAACTTATACATCACCTATCCACACCCTAAAACACAACCCTAAGTCCCTGGAGGGGTAGATTTATCCAGACTCGAACCCTAAATTACAACAACCTTTACATCACCTATCCACACCCTAAAATCTAACCCGAAGCCCCTTGAGGGATACATTTATCCAGACACTGAGCCTAATCCTGGATTACAACAACCTTTACATTACCTATCCACACCCTAAGACCTGACCCTAACCCACCCGAACCTGACCATAATCACCCGAACCATAACCCTAACCTAACCTAACCCCAATTCTTGGCTAACCCTAACCGTAATTTCTTCCCTCATCCTAAAATTACTACAACTTTTACATCACCTATCCACACCCTAAAACCTAACCCCAAGTCCCTTGAGGGGAACATTTATTCGGATCCTAACCTGGTGCTTCAATTACAACTTTTAGACCATCAATTCACACCCTACACCCTAACCCCAAGTCCCTTAATGGGAACTGTGGTAGTACCAGGTATTGCGGTACCCAAGAGGCTGATGTCCATTGGTTAGACCCAGGAGTCTACCATTGGCCGTTGTACGTAGCTCCGCCTGTCAAACGGTGCCGTCCCAGCAGCCTTCACTTTCTGTATCAAAGCTGCTGGGGAACAAGGTCTAGTAGATTAAAGCCTTCAGTTATGAAATCACTTCATCTTGAGTGTAATTGATCGCGCATCAATTTAATCAACTAGACTTAAGCTGGCAGGATGGATCTCCGAATCAAACCGGAGTGCCTTCAACTCAGCCCCCACGCGGAGAACTCGGCTGCAATATTTAAACGCTGGCTGGCGTGCTTTAACGGCTACCTCGAGACGGCCGGAGGCACCCCCAGTGGACAGAAAATGCATCTCCTGCGCTCAAAGGTCAGCCCTGGGATCTACCCACTTATCGAGGAGGCGGAGAACTATGATGCCGCGATCGAACTGGTAGAAGGACATTATATCCGTCCTGTAAATCAGGTCTACGCACGTCACCTGCTTGCAACTAGACGGCAATGCCCCAGGGAATCGTTGGAAGATTTCTACCGGGCGCTACTGGTGCTGGGCTGAAACTGTGGCTGCCCGCACGTTTTGGGGGGGCGAGCACACGGAACTTTAAATCAGAGATGCTTTCGTATCAGGTATGAGCTCCTCAGATATCCGCCGAAGACTTCGAGAAAGGGACACCCTGGGACTTAGAGAGGCACGGGCCCTGGCAGGGTCCATGGACGTTGCCTACAAAAACGCGCAGTCCTATGCGCCCGACCACGCGACGGCCCCCTGGGCTGCGTAGCACCCTGCAGACCTTCTCCCTGACCCCGCAGGCCTGCACTACGAGACGGCCCGCTATCGCCGCCGGGCCCCGGTTTCTTCTGCGGGCAGGCGAATCATCCCCGCCCGCGCTGCCCGGCCCACACCGCCACCTGCAAAGGGTGCGGCAAGAAGGCCACTTTGTGGGGGTCTACTTGGCCCGCGCCGTGGTCGCGGTCTCCAGCGACTCCAGAGTGCCGCGGCAACCCCCCTTCAGGCCCCGACCGGCCAGCGCTCACCGCCACCCCCCTATCCTAGGGCCACGTGCGACCCACGGGCGCGGCCATCTTGCCCCCCGGACACCACGCTGGACAGGTGGGCGCCGCCATTTTGTCCATTGCCGCCGCCATCTTGTTCATCCACGGACACCATGTGCGACCCATGGGTGACGCCATCTTGGATGGGGCCCCAGGTCCCCAGCACGGCCGACTACAGGCTGCCCGATCAGAACTCGCAACTGCTTCATCTGGCCTCGGTGACACTGGACCAAAGTCGACCCCGGACACTCGCAACAGCTACAACGACGGACTTCATCAGCGGCCATGAGACGTCTTGCCTGATTGACTCTGGGAACACGGAAAGCTTTGTTCACCCCGACACGGAGCTGTTCACTTGTAACCCACCCTGTAAACCAAAGGATCTCCCTGGCCTCCGGGTCACACTAGGTGGAGATAAAGGGGTTCTGCCTCGCAAACCTCACTGTCCAAGGCAGGAAATTCGACAATTTCCGCCTGTATGTCCTGCCGCACCTCTGCGCGGCTACCCTCCTGGGGCTGGACTTCCAATGCCATTTGCAAAGCCTGACCTTTAAATTCGGCGGCCCTATACCTCCCCTTACTGTCTGCGGCCTCGCGACCCTTAAGGTCGACCCGCCTTCCCTGTTTGCGAACCTCACCCCGGATTGCAAACCCATTCGCCATCCCCTGCCCAGACATGACCACAACCACCGTCATCAAGGCCCTCCAGGGTATCTTTACACTGTTCGGTTTCCCCGCGTACATACACAGTGATAGGGGGTCCTCCTTTATGAGCGACGAACTGCGTCAATTCCTGCTCAGCAAGGGCATCCTACGGACCAGGAATCTCCCAGTTTCCCGCTGGCAAGAAGTCCTCCCGATGGCCCTCCACGCCATCCGGTCGCTGCTCTGTACAACCACAAATCAGACACCTCATGAACGTCTCCTTGTTTTCCCCAGGATGTCCTCCTCCGGGACCTCGCTCCCAACCTGGCTAGCGACACCCGGACCCATCCTGCTTCAGAAGCACGTGAGGGTCCACCTGCTGCACGCTAACCCCCAGTACGCCTACGTGGCATTCCCTGACGGCCGGCAAGATACAGTCTCCCTTCGGGACCTGGCGCCCGCCGGAACCCCACACGCACCCGAACCATTACCCCCACCACTCCTGCCTAGGCCCGCCCACCCACCAATGCCCCCTACAGGCACCCCCCCCCCCCCCCCGCGTGTCAACAGTTTGCCCCAACAGCGCCGCCTAGGGTTGACGAAGCTGCCAGGGAGGCCAAAACCATGGTCCCGGAGTCGCAACCACCGGGACGCCCACCAGAATCACCACCGAAGCACAGACGCTCCAAAAGGACGACCAGGCCACCCGATCGACTGATTGCTTCACTGTGAACACTTTGTAAATATCCTCGACACCACGGTACCTCCATACCTGGTCATACCATGCTAAAGGCGACTGTTACCACTGGCCACCACCCCGGCCGGACTCTTTTTTAACAGGGGGTGAATGTGGTAGTACCAGGTATTGCGGTACCTAAGAGGCTGATGACCATTGGTTAGACCCAGGAGTCTACCATTGGCTGTTGTACGTAGCTCCGCCCTGACAGGCGGAGTATAAGAAACGGTGCCGTCCCAGCAGCCTTCAATTTCTGTATCGAAGCTGCTGGGGAACAAGTTCTAGTAGATTAAAGCCTTCGGTTATGAAATCACTTCGTCTTGAGTGTAATTGATCGCGTTTCAAAACATTTTCCCGGACTATACCCCTAAATATTAACCACTGTCTTACCCTCAGAAACCCACAACACTACAACTTAACCCGAGCTCACTACTATCCCATATTAGAAAAAAAATTATCTGAAGTGAATAAATTAACAGATATATCTGTATGAACGGCAATGTGTGGAGTGAACTGGTGCAAGGAACGCTTACTTGGTGCTACTTAACCCCATAAAGGGTGATCTCCTCGCTGCAAAACCTTCCCAGCTACACGTTCGGACATTGAATCTGTTCAAAAATTCAAATAACTTAATAAATATTTTAACTTAATAAACTATATATGTTTTTTCACTTGGGATGTTAGTTAATAAATTTTTTAAATTTTAAAACCCTAACCCAACAACTTCTACATTTTTTTAATGCACCATCCTCCCAGCCTTCTCCTTAATACAACTACAATCTAATCTTTGCTTCGAACTTTCTACTTTCCAACTTTCTATTTGTCTCAAATTTCCAAAATACGTGTTTAGTTTCGCGAAAAGAGATGACGTAAAATCCTATGCGGAAAAGAAAGTTGAACGTGCGCCAGTTAAAGTGGCAGACGCTCCGGCACTGTATCCCTCATTGGGTGCAGACGGAAAGGGGAATCCCTCATCTGTCCGCAACCCTATAATTTCCCATCTTCTACCTCCTTCCCTTCTTAAATTGGGGTGTTACATTAGTCATTTCCTTGTCCTCTGTGAGGCCCTTCACTACAGTGATCCCTGAAGGATCATCACCAATGGCTCCACAATCCCTGCAGTTATCTCCTTCGGTACCCTGCAGTGTACTCAATCCAGTCTGGGTGATTTATCCACCTTCAGACCTTTCAGCTTCCCCAGCACCTTCTCCTTAGTGATGGCCACTACACTCACCTCTGCCCCCGACTTTCTTTCCCCCACTCCCAGTTTTCCCTTTCCTCTGTTGAACTGCCCTCCTGCCCCTGGATTTGGAGCATCTTGTGAAGGCACTGCTAGAAGTTCCGCTCCAGTGCTTTTGAGCTGCCTGCTCCAGGTTTTTCGTGATTCTAAAGCCTTTAGAGGGTAGAGTGAGGGATAGCCAACAGCTCATGGAAAGCAATGGCATGCATGGTTTTATCAGCGCTGCCAATACAATTGATGACCTAAGCAGTCAATGGCCCACCCCACTGAGAGCAAAGTGTGGAGGGGAACTCATCAAGGACAGACAGTCAGTCAGTGCTCACTGGAGGGAACATTCTGAAGAATCCCTCGACCGAGACTCTGTCTTTGACTTCAACGTCCTCAAGTCAATTCCTCAGTATCCTGTCCCCGTGGTACCCCGTGAATGAAAAAGCCATTCAACAGCTGGAAAACACCACGGCCTCTGGAGCAGAATGAATCCCTGCTGAAATTCTAAAGCATGGCAGGGTTACACTCCTGGCATAGCTACACAATCTCATATTCCTCACCTGGGAAGAAGGATGCATGCCGGGGATCTCAGACACTGTGACTGTATTGAAGTCAGACAAGTCAGGTCAGACTGTGGTAATTACACAGGGGACTCGCTGCTGTCTGCCAGAGAAGATCATTGCCAGGGCAGCACGGTGGCGCATTGGTTAGCATTGCTGCCTCATGGCACCGGGGTCCCAGAATCGATCCAGGCTCTGGGTCACTGTCCATGAAGAGTTTGGACATTCTCCTTGTGTTTGCGTGGGTTTCGCCCCCACAACCACAAAGATGTGCCGGTTAGCTGGATTGGCCACGCTAAATTGCCCCTTAAATTGGAAAAAATGAATTGTGTACACAAAATCTATTTTTTTTTTTTTTTTAAAAAGAGATCATTGCCAGGATCCTCCTCAATGATCTCATCTTAGCGGCAAAGAGTCACAGTTAGGTTTTCTCACTTCGTGAGGCACCAAAGACATTCTACAATATGTGACAAACTCAAGCAAAATACAAGGAACAGCACCAATCACAGGTCTTTTCCTTTTTTAAAATAAATTTAGAGTACCCAATTCTTTTTTTTTTCCAATTGAGGGGCAATTTAGCGTGGCCAATCCACCTACCCTGCATATCTTTGGGTTGTGGGGGTGAAACCCACGCAGACATGGGGAGAATGTGCAAACTCCACACGGACAGTGACCCAGGGCCAGGATGCGAACCTGGGTCCTCAGCGCAGCAGTCCCAGTGCTAACCGCTGTGCCACATGCTGCCCCTCACAGGTCATTTCTGACATCACAAAAACACTTCACACTGTCAAAGTGATCTTTCATTCAGTATGTTCCTCAAATGTGGCTGTCCTCAGAACTTGTCCACCATCCTCCACCACGATGACACACAAGCCATATTCTCATCAATGGAAACACCCCAGACACTATCTCAATGAAGACTGGGATCAGACAAGACTGTGTCACTGCAGAAACCCTCTCCCCCTTCACGGTAGCACAGTGGTTAGCATTGTTGCTTCACAGCACCAGGGACTTTGGGTCACTGTCTGTGCGGAGTCTGCACGTTCTCCCCGTGTCTGTCTGGGTCTCCCACAAGTCCTAAAAGACGTGAGGTGAATTGTAAATTGAATTGGACATTCATTATTATTCTGAATTTTCCCTCAATTTACCCCAACAGGCGCTGGAGTGTGGCAATTGGGGGATTTTCACAGTAACTTGATTGCAGTGTTACATAGAAGATACATAGAAGATAGCAGCAGGAGGAGGCCTTTTGGCCCTTCAAGCTTGAAAGTTACTTGAAATGAAATGGATGAAAATGAAAATCGTTTATTGTCACAAGTAGGCTTCAAATGAAGTTACTGTGAAAAGCCCCTAGTCGCCACATTCCGGCGCCTGTTCGGGGTGGCTGGTACGGGATTTGACCCGTGCTGCTGGCCTGCCTTGGTCTGCAAGGTTACTTAATGAAAGCTTACTTGTGACACCAATAAAGGTTATTATCCCACCTCCAGCAAATTACCCATGGGTGTGGAGATAATCGACAGGACAGGAACCGAACACCACCTTCAAAACAAAAACAGAATCGGTTCAACCGCAAACATTGAGCTCCAGTTTGCAGATGCCTGATCTGTTTGTTAAATCCATCCATCTCCCTTGATTCTATAACCATTAATACTTTCATGTCACAAACTTCTATCAATCTCAGTTTTTATAGTTTCTGTTGACTGAATCTGAACAGAATTCCAGATTTCACTATATTTTGTTAAGTGATTTCTGACATTGCTGCTGAACAGCCCAGTCTCAGTTAAACAAATAATTATTGATTTGGACATTTAAATGGTGACAATTATATTACTCTGAACTGGTAATGTAACACAATTTCAAAACCATAATGATAATTTGAGTAAAACACTGCAGAAGCTGGAAATGTGAAGTGAAAACACAAAGTTGTGGAAATCCTCAGCAGGTTTGGCAGCTTCTGTGAAGAGAGAGAAAGAGAGTTAACATTTCCAATGCAACCTGATTCTTCTTCAGAACTGAGTGTTTGCAGCATTGTGATTTCATTTGCCAAACATACTGAATGTGAACTTTGTGGTTCTTACAGATATCTGGCTGTAAATCTGATTTCAGACCTTCCTCTGAACACTTTTCAACCTCAGCTCCAGCTCATTGTCCTTCACTAAAGACCCGGGTAGAAAATCCCGCCACAAGATGGCGGCGGCCGCTGGGTGATGTCACCGGGGAGGAAGTCCCGCCCACTCCCTCGAAGTCCCGCCCACTCCCTCTTCCCGTACTAAGATGGCCGCCCAAGCGCACTGCTCCAAGGACAAAAGACCCGACTTCCATTCCCAAGATGGCGGCGTTCGCCGGTTGATCCGCGCCTGTCACAGTGGAGGAAGCCCTGCCCACTCCCTCTTCCCATACTAAGATGGCCGCCCCAGCGCTCCGCTCCAAGAACAAAAGACCCGACGTCCTTTCCCAAGATGGCGACCGGTTGCAGGGAAAATCCAGACCCGGATTACTTTCTTCCTATCGGCGTCAATCACTCCCCAGCCATTATGTGTTGGAGCAGACACAGTGCGGGTGTGAAGCTGGACTCAGGCGGGTGAGTAGAGGCCCCAAACCCCCCCAATAAGACCCATTGATTTGTTGTCAGTCTGCAGCCAGGAGCTGGAGAACTGAACCCAGGCAGAGGAGAGGGAGGGAGAAAACTGGGAGTGGAGGAAAGAAATGGTGCAGATGGTGAGATGGGTTTGGATTTCAGCCCAGGGAGGAGGGAGTGTGTGTGGGACTGGGATTGACAGCTTTGGGGGAACAAAAGAGGAAAAAATGTTCCAGAGAAACTAGAATTGTCTGTTCAGAATTGCTATCCTGGACTGACAGTGATGACTTTTATAAACTCCTTTTACAGGATATTGGAAGTGGAGGATTGGCTGACAGAAAATTCAAACCAAACATCAAGGTCTGACAGAGTCACTCAAGTTTTTTAAGCTGAATATCATCGTTATTTGAATGTGGAAGGAGTACTGTTTGTCTCAGGAAAAAGATAATGTTGTGGAGGAGAATGCTGAGACCCAGGCTATTAGAATAGATGGCATGGAGGTACGTAGGGAAGAGGTGTTGGCAATTCTGGACAGGCTGAAAATAGATAAGTCCCCGGGGCCTGATGGGATTTATCCTAGGATTCTCTGGGAGGCCAGGGAAGAGATTGTTGGACCTTTGGCTTTGATTTTTATGTCATCATTGGCTACAGGAATAGTGCCAGAGGACTGGAGGATAGCAGATGTGGTCCCTTTGTTCAAAAAGGGGAGCAGAGACAACCCCGGCAACTATAGACCGGTGAGCCTCACGTCTGTAGTGGGTAAAGTCTTGGAGGGGATTATAAGAGACAAGATTTATAATCATCTAGATAGGAATAATATGATCAGGGATAGTCAGCATGGCTTTGTGAAGGGTAGGTCATGCCTCACAAACCTTATCGAGTTCTTTGAGCAGGTGACTGAACAGGTAGACGAGGGTAGAGCAGTTGATGTGGTGTATATGGATTTCAGGAAAGCGTTTGATAAGGTTCCCCACGGTAGGCTATTGCAGAAAATACGGAGGCTGGGGATTGAGGGTGAGTTAGAGATGTGGATCAGAAATTGGCTAGCTGAAAGAAGACAGAGGGTGGTGGTTGATGGGAAATGTTCAGAATGGAGTTCAGTTACAAGTGGCGTACCACAAGGATCTGTTCTGGGGCCGTTGCTGTTTGTCATTTTTATCAATGACCTAGAGGAAGGCGCAGAAGGGTGGGTGAGTAAATTTGCAGACGACACTAAAGTCGGTGGTGTTGTCGACAGTGTGGAAGGATGTAGCAGGTTACAGAGGGACATAGATAAGCTGCAGAGCTGGGCTAAGAGATGGCAAATGGAGTTTAATGTAGAGAAGTGTGAGGTGATTCACTTTGGAAGGAATAACAGGAATGCGGAATATTTGGCTAATGGTAAAGTTCTTGGAAGTGTGGATGAGCAGAGGGATCTAGGCGTCCATGTACATAGATCCCTGAAAGTTGCCACCCAGGTTGATAGGGTTGTGAAGAAGGCCTGTGGAGTGTTGGCCTTTATTGGTAGAGGGATTGAGTTCCGGAGTCAGGAGGTCATGTTGCAGCTGTACAAAACTCTGGTACGGCCGCATTTGGAGTATTGCGTACAGTTCTGATCACCGCATTATAGGAAGGACGTGGAGGCTTTGGAGCGGGTGCAGAGGAGATTTACCAGGATGTTGCCTGGTATGAAGGGAAAATCTTATGAGGAAAGGCTGATGGACTTGAGGTTGTTTTCGTTGGAGAGAAGGTTAAGAGGAGACTTAATAGAGGCATACAAAATGATCAGGGGGTTAGATAGGGTGGACAGTGAGAGCCTTCCCCCGCGGATGGAAATGGCTGGCACGAGGGGACATAGCTTTAAACTGAGGGGTAATAGATATAGGACAGAGGTCAGAGGTAGGTTCTTTACGCAAAGAGTGGTGAGGCCGTGGAATGCCCTACCTGCAACAGTAGTGAACTCGCCAACATTGAGGGCATTTAAAAGTTTATTGGATAAGCATATGGATGATAATGGCATAGTGTAGGTTAGATGGCTTTTGTTTCGGTGCAACATCGTGGGCCGAAGGGCCTGTACTGCGCTGTATCGTTCTATGTCTGTTCTGTTTGTGGGAAAAGATTTCAAACATCAGTGTAACTGGAAAAGCACAGAGACGCACACAGACAGTGAGTGTTCCAGTAAACTGAGTGTGGAAAGAGCTTTAAGCAGTTACACAGACAGAAAAACCATCACACCATTTACAGCGGAGAGAAACCCTACACGTGTTCTGTGTGGGTGAGAGTTCTATATAACTAACATAATTTTCGAGCTTTTACTCGATACTCGTCCTATGATGGCAAGCATGCCATATGCTTTCTTTACCACCATTTCCACCTGTGCTGCCACTTTTAAGAATCTGTGGACCTACATGCCCAGATCTCTCGGTGTTTCTGCTCCTGATGGTTCTGCCATTTATTTTATAGGTCCCACCTGAATTGGATCTACCAAACTGCATCACCTTGCATTTGTCCGGGTTAAATTTTATCTGCCATTTCTCTAGCTAATTTTGCAGCCTATCTCTGCAGTTCTATTCTCTGACAATCTTCATCACTATCCGCAACTTGCAATCTTAGTATCATCCGCAAACTTGCTAATCAGACCCGCTATGTTTTCTTCCAAGTCGTTTATATATATATATATATTACAAAGAGCAGAGGTCCCAGTACTGATCCCTGTGGAACACCACTAGTTACAGACCTCCATTCGGAAAAACACCCTTCTGCTGCTACCCTCTATGGCCAAACCAGTTCTGGATCCATCCAGCTAGTTCACCCCGACCCCATGTGATCTATGTTTTTGCACCAGCCTGTCATGAGGGACCTTATCAAATGCTTTACTAAAGTCCATGTAGACTTCCCTCGTCAATCATTTTTGTCACCTCCTCAAAAAACCCAATTAAATTAGTGAGACATGATCTCCCTCGCACAAAACCATGCTGTCTGTTGCTAATAAAACCATTCGCATCCAAATGTGCATTGATCCTATCTCTGGGAATCTTTTCCAACAATTTCACTATCACTGAAGTCAAGCTCACTGGCCCATAATTACCCGGATTATCCTTGCAACTCTTCTTAAATAACGGTACAACATTGGCTATCCTCCAATCCTCTAGGATCTCACCAGTGACCAATGAGGACACAAAGATTTATGTTCGAGACCCAGCGATTTCATCTCTTATGTCCCTCAGAAATCTGGGATAGATGCCATCTGGCCATGGGGATTTGTCTACTTTAATGCTTTTTTAAAAAATATATATTTTATTGAAAATTTTTGGCCAAACATCACCGTACATTGTGTATCCTTTACACAGTAATATAACAGTACAAATAACAATGGCCTGTTTTATAAACAAAAAATAAATAATATATAACTAAAACTAAATGGCAACTGCCTTGTCTCAGATAAACACTCTCCAAAAATATGATTTAACAGTCCAATATACAATTATCTATAACAACAACCTATACATATTATACATATATATTAACAACCCTGAGAGTCCTTCTGGTTCCTCGAGGACGATGAGTTTACCCTACATAGGGCATCAGCCCACAGCCCCTCCTCAATCTCCTCCCCCAGCTCTTCTTCCCATTTCCCTTTCAGCTCATCTACCATAATCTCCCCCTCGTCCCTCATTTCCCTATATATCTGACACCTTACCGTCCCCCACCCATGTCTTTGAGATCACTCTGTCCTGCACCTCCTGCGTCGGGAGCTGCGGGAATTCCCTCACCTGTTGCCTCGCAAAAGCCCTCAGTTGCATATACCGGAATGCATTCCCTTGGGGCAACCCATATTTCTCGGTCAGCGCTCCCAGACTTGCAAACTTCCCATGCACAAACAGATCTTTCAATTGTGTTACTCCTGCTCTTTGCCATATTCCAAATCCCCCATCCATTCTCCCCGGAGCAAACCTATGATTATTTCTTATCGGGGACCCCACCAAGGCTCCCGTCTTTCCCCTATGCCGTCTCCACTGCCCCCAAATTTTCAAAGTAGCCACCACCACCGGGCTTGTGGTGTATTTCTTCGGTGAGAGCGGCAATGGGGCCGTCACCATAGCTTGTAGGCTAGTCCCCCTACAGGACGCCCTCTCCAATCTCTTCCACGCCGCTCCCTCCTCTTCTCCCATCCACTTACTCACCATTGAGATATTGGCGGCCCAGTAGTACTCACTTAGGCTCGGTAGTGCCAGCCCCCCCCCCCCCCCCCTATCCCTACTGCGCTGTAAAAATCCCTTCCTCACTCTCGGGGTCTTCCCGGCCCACACAAAACTCATGATACTCTTTTCGATCCTTTTGAAAAAAGCCTTTGTGATCACCACCGGGAGGCACTGAAACACAAAAAGGAATCTCGGGAGGACTACCATTTTAACCGCCTGCACCCTCCCTGCCAATGACAGGGATACCATGTCCCATCTCTTGAAGTCCTCCTCCATCTGTTCCACCAACCGCGTTAAATTTAACCTGTGCAATGTGCCCCAATTCTTGGCTATCTGGATCCCCAAGTAACTAAAGTCCCTTGTTACCTTCCTCAGCGGTAAGTCGTCTATTTCTCTGCTCTGCTCCCCTGGATGCACCACAAACTCACTTTTCCCCATGTTCAGTTTATATCCTGAGAATTCTCCAAACTCCCGAAGTGTCCGCATTATCTCTGGCATCCCCTCCGCCGGGTCCACTACATATAGCAGCAAATCGTCCGCATACAGAGATACCCGGTGTTCTTCTCCTCCTCTGAGTACTCCCCTCCACTTCCTGGAACCCCTCAATGCTATTGTCAGAGGCTCAATCGCCAGCGCAAACAATAATGGGGACAGAGGGCATCCCTGCCTTGTCCCTCTATGGAGCCGAAGGTATGCAGATCCCCGTCCATTCGTGACCACACTCGCCATCGGGGCCCTATACAACAGCTGTACCCATCTAACATACTCATCTCCAAAACCAAATCTCCTCAGCACCTCCCACAAATAATCCCACTCCACTCTATCAAATGCTTTCTCGGCATCCATCGCCACCACTATCTCCGCTTCCCCCTCTGGTGGGGGCATCATCATTACCCCTAGCAGCCTCCGTATATTCGTATTCAGCTGTCTCCCCTTCACAAACCCAGTTTGGTCCTCGTGGACCACCCCCGGGACACAATCCTCTATCCTCATTGCCATTACCTTAGCCAGAATCTTAGCGTCTACATTTAGGAGGGAAATAGGTCTATAGGACCCACATTGCAGCGGGTCTTTTTCCTTCTTTAGGAGAAGCGATATCGTTGCCTCAGACAGAGTCGGGGGCAGCTGTCCCCTTTCCTTTGCCTCATTAAAGGTCCTCATCAGTAGCGGGGCGAGCAAGTCCACATATTTCCTATAAAATTCAACTGGAAATCCATCCGGTCCCGGAGCCTTCCCCGCCTGCATGCTCCTAATTCCTTTCACTACTTCCTCTATTTCGATCTGTGCTCCCAGTCCCACCCTCTCCTGCTCCTCCACCTAAGGAAATTCCAGCCGGTCCAGAAAGCCCATCATTCTCTCCCTCCCATCCGGGGGTTGAGCTTCGTATAATCTTTTATAGAATGCCTTGAACACTCCATTCACTCTCTCCGCTCCCCGCTCCATCTCTCCTTCCTCATCCCTCACTCCCCCTATTTCCCTCGCTGCTCCCCTTTTCCTCAATTGGTGGGCCAGCAACCTGCTCGCCTTCTCCCCATATTCGTACTGTACACCCTGTGCCTTCCTCCACTGTGCCTCTGCAGTACCCGTTGTCAGCAAGTCAAATTCTACGTGTAGCCTTTGCCTTTCCCTGTACAGTCCCTCCTCCGGTGCCTCCGCATATTGCCTGTCCACCCTCAGAAGTTCTTGCAGCAAGTGCTCCCGTTCCCTACTCTCCTGCTTTCCTTTATGTGCCCTTATTGATATCAGCTCCCCTCTAACCACTGCCTTCAGCGCCTCCCAGACCACTCCCACCTGGACCTCCCCATTATCATTGAGTTCCAAGTACTTTTCAATGCACCCCCTCGCCCTTAGACACACCCCCTCATCTGCCATTAGTCCCATGTCCATTCTCCAGGGTGGGCGCCCTTCTGTTTCCTCCCCTATCTCCAAGTCCACCCAATGTGGAGCGTGATCCGAAATGGCTATAGCCGTATACTCCGTTCCCCTCACCTTCGGGATCAACGCCCTTCCCAAAACAAAAAAGTCTAATCGCGAATAGACTTTGTGGACATAGGAGAAAAACGAAAACTCCTTACTCCTCGGTCTGCTAAATCTCCACGGGTCTACTCCTCCCATCTGCTCCATAAAATCTTTAAGCACCTTAGCTGCTGCCGACCTCCTTCCAGTCCTGGACCTCGACCTGTCCAGCCCTGGTTCCAGCACCGTATTGAAATCTCCCCCCATTACCAACTTTCCCACCTCTAGGTCCGGGATGCGTCCTAGCATACGCCTCATAAAATTGGCATCATCCCAGTTCGGGGCATATACGTTTACCAAAACCACCGTCTCCCCCTGTAATTTGCCACTCACCATCACGTATCTGCCCCCGCTATCCGCCACTATGGTCTTTGCCTCAAACATTACCCGCTTCCCCACTAGTATAGCCACCCCCCTGTTTTTCGCGTCTAGCCCCGAATGAAACACCTGCCCCACCCATCCTTTGCGTAGTCTAACCTGGTCTATCAGTTTCAAATGCGTCTCCTGTAACATAACCACGTCTGCCTTAAGTTTCTTAAGGTGTGCGAGTACCCGTACCCTCTTTATCGGCCCGTTCAGCCCTCTCACATTCCACGTGATCAGCCGAGTTGTGAGGCTTTTTACCCCCCCCCCCCCCTCGTCGATTAGCCATCCCCTTTTTCCAGCTCCTCACCCGGTTCCCACGCAGCTGTGTCCCCCCCAGGCGGTGCCCACCCCACCCCATGCCAGCTCCCCCCTCTCCCCAGCAGCAGCAACCCAATAACTCCCCACCCCCCCTGCTAGATCCCCCACTAGCGTAGTTACACCCCCCATGTTGCTCCCAGAAGTCAGCAAACTCTGGCCGACCTCGGCTTCCCCCCGTGACCTCGGCTCGCACCGTGCAACGCCCCCTCCTTCCTGCTTCCCTATTCCCGCCATGATTATCCTAGCGCGGGAACCAAGCCCGCGCTTCCCCCTTGGCTCCGCCCCCAATGGCCAACGCCCCATCTCCTCCACCTCCTTTCCTCCCCCCACCGCCACCTGTGGAAGAGAGAAAAGTTACCACATCGCAGGAGTAATGACATAAAACTCCTCTTTCCCCCCTTTTTACCCCCCTCTTCGTCCCCCATACTCGCCCCACCACTTTGTTTCAAACGTTCTTTTTTAATATCCCGCTCATTCCAATTTTTCTTCTACAATAAAAGTCCACGCCTCATCCGCCGTCTCAAAGTAGTTGTGCCTCCCTTGATATGTGACCCACAGTCTTGCCGGTTGCAGCATTCCGAATTTTATCTTCTTTTTGTGAAGCACCGCCTTGGCCCGATTAAAGCTCGCCCTCCTTCTCGCCACCTCCGCACTCCAGTCTTGGTATACGCGGATCACCGCGTTCTCCCACTTACTGCTCCGAGTTTTCTTTGCCCATCTAAGGACCATCTCTCTATCCTTAAAACGGAGGAATCTCACCACTATGGCTCTAGGAATTTCTCCTGCTCTCGGTCCTCGCGCCATCACTCGGTATGCTCCCTCCACCTCCAGCGAACCCGCCGGGGCCTCCGCTCCCATTAACGAGTGCAGCATCGTGCTCACATATGCCCCGACGTCCGCTCCCTCCGCACCTTCAGGAAGACCAAGAATCCTTAAGTTATTCCTCCTCGCGTTGTTCTCCAGCACCTCCAGTCTTTCCACACATCGTTTATGGTGTGCCTCGTGCATCTCCGTCTTCACCACCAGGCCCTGTATGTCGTCCTCATTCTCGGCAGCCTTTGCTTTCACGACCCGAAGCTCCCGCTCCTGGGTCTTTTGCTCATCCTTTAGCCCTTCGATCGCCTGTAATATCGGGGCCAACAGCTCCTTCTTCATTTCCTTTTTAAGTTCTTCCACACAACATTTCAAGAACTCTTGTTGTTCAGGGCCCCATGTTAAACTACCACCTTCCGACGCCATCTTGGTTTTTGCTTGCCTTCCTTGCCGCTGCTCTAGAGGATCCACCGCAATCTGGCCACTTTCCCCTCCTTTTTCCATCCGTATCCAGGGGGGATTCCCTTCTGGTTTACCGCACAGTGTTTTTAGCCGTTAAAATTGCCGTTGGGGCTCCTATCAAGAGCCCAAAGGTCCGTTCCACCGGGAGCTGCCGAAACGTGCGACTTAGCTGGTCATCGCCGCACCCGGAAGTCCACTTTAATGCTTTTTAACATACGTAACACTTCCTCAATCATAATAACGACCTGTTCTAAAGTGTTTACACATCTCTGAGACACCACCAATCAGCATGTCCCTCTCCTTTGTGAATACCGATGCAAAATACTCATTAAGGACCACACCTACTTCCTCTGATTCTACACATAATTTCCCTCCTTTGTCCTTGAGTGGACCAACTCTTTCTCTACCTACCCTCTTGTTCCTAATATATGTATAAATGCCTTGGGATTCTCCTTAATCCTATCGGCCAAGGACATTTGGTGACCCCTTTTTCCCCTCCTAACTCCCTGCTTGAGCTCTTTTCTACTTTCCTTGTATTCCTTAAGTGCTTCATCTGTTTTTAGTTGCCTTTACCTCACATATGCATTTTTTTCATTTTGACAAGATTCTCAATTTCCCTGGTCATCCATGGTTCCCGAATCATGGGCGGGATTCTCCACTCCCGCGCCGAAGTGCCCACGCCCTCGTGAACGGCGTTGAGGTTCACGCCGGCGCGAAACGGCCCCTATCCAGACCGATTCAGGGCCCGATAATGGGCTAGGAGCGGGGCCGCGTCATCTACATGCGCCAGGCCTTGTCATCGCGTAAAGGCGGCACCGCATACCTGACGCGGCCGGCGCCGCATAACTGGCGTCACCCGCGCATGCGTGGTTGCCGTCCTCCCTGAGTCCGCCCGCAAGAAGATGGCGGACGGATCTTGTGGGACTGCGGAAGGAAGGAGGTTCTCCTTCAGAGAGGATGGCCCGACAATCAGTGGGCACCGATCGCAGGCCACCCCACATTTGAGATACCCCCCGGTGCAGGTACCACCCCCCCCCCCCCCCGCAGGCCGCCGCCCCCCCCTCCCCACCCCCCAGCGTTCCCGCGCTGTTCCCTACGGCAGCGACCAGGTGTGGACGGCGCCGCGGGGAACCCGCCGTTTTGGGCTGGCCACTCGGCCCATCCGGGCCTAAGAATAGCAGGGGTGCTGGAGAATCGCCATTTTGGGTGTCTCGGGCGATTCTGCGGCCCACGGAACTCAACGGGGCCGTTCCCGCCACTTGGGAGAATCGTGGGTGGGCGTCGGACCGGCGTCGCGGGAAATTTTGGCGGCCCAGGCGATTCTCCCAACCGGCGCGGGAGTGGAGAATCGCGCCCCCTGCCTTTCCTGTCCTTCATTTTTACCGGCACATGCCTGTCCTGCACTCCCATCTACTGCTCCTTAAGAGACTCACACATGTCAAATGTGGATTTACCCTCAAACAGCCTCTCCCAAACAACAGCATCCAAATCCTGCCTAATCTGGTTGTAGTTAGGCTGATCCCAATTTAGCACCTTAACCCGAGGACAGCACTCATCCTTTTCCATGAATATCTGAAAGCTTACGGAATTGTGGTCACTGTTCGCCACATGTTCTCCCACTACAACTTTGATGACATGGCCAGGCTCGATCCCTAGTACTAGGTCCAATACAGCCCCCTCTCCAGTCGGACTACCCACATATTGCTCCAAAAAACCATCTTGGACACACTTAACAAATTCCTCACCATCCAGACCCCTCGCCCTAATGGATCTCCACTCAATATCAGGAAAATTAAAGGCTCGTGGGAGGGAGGGAAGCAGCAGAGGCAGCTGACCGGATTTACTCAATCTCAGTTACAAAGAAGCTCCACAAGCTCCTCACACTTCTTGTTGGAGGTGAGGATGGAAGAGACGGGGGAGAGCGAGAGTACTTCAAAAGGAACTAACTTATATCGGAGATATTAAAAAGTTTCAGCACACTGCATATCTAACACAAGTTTAATTTATTTGACTGTTACACAGAATATTAGCCCCTGTAAATGGGCTGGAGTTTGTTATCAGCAGAAAGAGACCCAAATGAACATGGTTCAGTCCTGAATGTGAGGAGCAGCAAAATCCAATCACTATGGTTACTTGTGGCCTCGTTGGTGTCTCAGCAGGTGGGATGAAGTGGTGAATCCCTTCCCACACTTGGAGCAGGTGAATGGCCTCTCCCCAGTGTGAACTCGCTGATGTACAGTGAGCTGAGATGAATGTCTGAATCCAGTCCGCAGTGAGAGCACCTGAACGGTCTCTCATCAGTGTGAACACGTTGATGGACCATCAGTTCCCCAGAACCTTTATAGAACTTCCCGCAGTCTGTACATTGAAACGGTCTCTCATCAGTGTGAACTCGCTGGTGCTTCTGCAGGTTGGATGACTGAGTGAATCCCTTCCCACACTTGGCGCAGGTGAACGGCCTCTCCCCAGTGTGAATTCGCTGGTGACTCAGCAGGTGGGATGACTTAGTGAATCCCATCCCACACTTGGAGCAGGGGAATGTCTCTCCCCAGTGTGAACTCGCTGGTGTGCGGACAGGCCGGATGACTCAGTGAATCCCTTCCCACACTGTGAGCAGGTGAATGGTCTCTCCCCAGTGTGACTGCGTCGATGAGTTTCCAGCTGGGATGGGGCAGTGAATCCTTTCCCACAGTCCCCACATTTCCACGGTTTCTCCTCAGTGTGACTGCATTTGTGGCTTGTGAGACCTGATGATTGACTGTATCCTCGTCCACACACACACAACACGTGTACGGTTTCCCCGCACTGTGAACGATGCTTTTTCCTTCCATGTTCAAAGTACGATGATATTCAGGATATGATAAATTGAGGACTCTGTCAGATCCTGATGTGATGCTTGGTTTGAGTTTCCGGACTTTGAATCTTCCCCTTCGAACACCCTGTGAAACTGATTTAAAACAGAAAATAGGGAATGAGAGAGAACCCACAAAACACAAAGGCAGGTTGTGAAATTGAGCTGAATGAATCTGGTCATTTGTGGGGACGGCACTGGGAAAAAGTAACCATGAAAACTGCTGGATTGTCATAAAAACCCAACTGGCCTCTTTGGGAGGAGAGAGATAGATTGTGGTCTGAAGCTTTTTAAGTTACATCAATTCAAATGTCTGTTTAGCACAGGGCTAAATCGCTGGTTTTGAAAGCAGACTAAGGCAGGCCAGCAGCACGGTTCAATTCCCATACCAGCCTCCTCGAACAGGCGCCGGAATGTGGCGACTAGGGGCTTTTCACAGTAACTTCAGTTGAAGCCTCCTTGTGACAATAAGCGATTTTCATTTTGTTTCATTCATTCATTCATTTCATCTTGAGTTTCATAAACAGTAACCAAAGAGAAAATGCTAGAAAAGCTCAGCAGGTCTGGCAGCATCTGTAGGGAGAGAAAAGAGCTAACGTTTCGAGTCCGCTGACCCTTTGTTAGCTCTTTTCTCTCCCAACAGATGCTGCCAGACCTGCTGAGGTTTTCCAGCATTTTCTCTTGGTTTCAGATTCCAGCATCTGCAGTAATTTGCTTTTATTCATAAACAGTAATCTTGATACCAAAACGTTGCTTCTGGTGGCACGGTGGTTAGCACTGCTGCCTCACAGCGCCAGGGACCCGGGTTCAATTCCGGCCTTGGTGACTGTCTGTGTGGAGTTTGCAATTTCTCCCCGTGTCTGCGTTGCTTTCCACCCAGTGCTCAGGATTTCTCCATCAGTCCAAAGAAGGGCAAGTTAGGTGGATTGGCCTTGATAAATTGCCCCTTAGTGTCCAGGGATGTGCAGGTTCGGTGGGGCTATGGGGTTACAGGGACAGGGGTGTGGGCCTAGGCAGGGTGCCCTTTCAGAGAATCAGTGCAGCCTCGATGGGCCAAATGGCCTTCTGCACTGTAGGAATTCTATGGTTCTAATTCTATTCTATGAATCTTTATAAAGCTCTGGTCACCACTCTTCAGGAAGAATATGAAGGTTCTTGGAGAAGGTGCAGAGGAGATTTACCAGAATGGTTCCAGCAAAGGAGGTTGAGGGGAGATTTGATTCAGGGACACAAGATTATGCCAGATTTCCATCGGGTGGACAAAGAAACTCTGTTTCCATTCACTGATCGTACACGCAGCCGGGACACAGATTTAAAGTTTTGGGTAAAACCTGGATTGAACGATATAAGATCCTGAGGGGTCTTGACAGGGTGGATGTGGAGAGGATGTTTCTCTTGTGGGAGAATCTAGAACGAGGGCATCCATTTCAGATGGAGATGAGGATTTTTTATTCTCTTGAGGGTTGTAAGACTTTGGAACTCACGTCCTTAAAAGACAGCGGAAGCAGAGACCTTGAATATTTTTAAGGCAGAGCTGGATAGATTCTTGATGAGCAAGGGGGTGAAAGGTTATCGGGGTTGTGGTAATACCAGATATTGCAGTACCTGAGAGAGGAATGACCATTGGCTAGACCGCGGGGTCTACCATTGGGCAATGTACATAGCCCCGCCCTGAGAGGCGGGGTATAAGAACAGATGCCGTCCCAGCAGCCTCCATTTCTGTAACATCGCTGCTGGGTACAGTTCTATCTGATTAAAGCTGAATCGATATGACTCCTCGTGGTCTCAAGTGTATTGATTGTGCATCAATTTAATCAGATAAGTACTTTTGAAGGATGGACCTCCGCATCAAGCCGGCGTGCCTTCAGCTCAGCCCGCACGCAGAAAACTCTGCCGCGATTTTTAAGCATTGGCTGGCATGCTTCCAGAGCTACCTCGATACGGCTGCCGACACCCCCACGGAAAGGCAGAAGATACACCTCCTACGCTCGCGGGTCAGCCCGGCGATCTACCCCCTGATCGAAGGGGCGGCGAACTATGATAAAGCCATGGAACTGCTGGAAGGACATTACATTCGTCCACTGAACCAGGTCGCGTGCATCAGGGGTAGACAGGTATGTGGAGTTAAAGTGAGAGTTTGGTGAGTGAGGGAGTTCGGTGAGGAGGGAGCAAGGTGCTCCTTTCATTTAATTTCCGACATTTCCTCAAAATGTGTAAAGGGAGCTGGGAGAGCAGCTGCCTGGGAGCAGCGTCGGAGGGCAGAGTTCCAGTTGGTTCACAGGGCAGCGACATTCTAGAAGATAACAGTTGTTTGATTTTGGGTTTTTAATTTTTTTAAATTATTTTATTTGTGTTTGTTTTGTTTTTTGGGGGCAGCAAGCTATCTTTGTATCGTTTAGCAGAATCACCAATTTTAGAGGCTTCACTTGAGAGAGTAGCAGCAGTATATATGTATTTTATTTTTAAGGGCCTAACGCATGTTTAATCTTTTTTTTCCCCTTTAAATCTCTTTGGGAATTCAGATCAGAGGGGATGGAAGCTAGGGCAGTTGTTTGCTCCTCCTGTAGGATGTGGGTGGTGAGGGACACCGGCACACCTGCGGTAAGTGCATCCAACTCCAGCTCCTCAGAGACTGCGTTAGGGAACTGGAGCTGGATGAACTTCGGATCGTCCGGGAGGCAGAGTGGGTGATAGAGAGGAGTTACAGGGAGGTAGCCACACCCAAGGTGCAGGACAAGAGTAGCTGGGTTACAGTCAGGGGAAGGAAAAGGAACGGGCAGACAATGCAGGGATCCCTCGTGCGTTCAAAACAAGTATAACGTTTTGGATGCTACTGGGGGGAGGCCCTAGCAGCCAGGTCTCTGCCACTGAGCCCGCCTCTGTGGCTCAGAAGGGAAGGGGGAGAATAGAAAAGCAATAGTGGTAGGAGACTCAATGGTTAGGGGAACTGATAGGAGGTTCTGTGGTCACGAACGAGACTCCCGGAAGGTATGTTGCCTCCCGGGTGCCAGGGCCAGGGATATCTTGGATCGAGTCTACAGGATTCTTAAGGGGGAGGGGGAGCAACCAGAAGTCGTGGTGCACATAGGCACCAATGACATAGCTGAGAAAAGGGATGAGGATTTAAAAAGTGATTTTAGGGAGTTAGGTTGACAGCTAAAGAGCAGGACAAGCAGAGTAGTGATCTCAGGATTGCTACTGGTGCCACGTGCAAGTGAGGCAAGGAACAGAGAGCGAGTGCAGCTGAACACGTGGCTACAAGGCTGGTGCAGGAGGGAAGGCTTCAGATATGTGGATCACTGGGATAGCTTCTGGGGAAGGTGGGACTTGTGCATGAAGGACGGATTGCACATAAACTGTCTTGGGTGGGTGGTTTTCTGGAGCTGTTCAGGAGGATTTAAACTAGTTTGGCAGGAGGATGGGAACCAGAGCTATGGATCAGAGGACAGGGTAGCTGTTGAACAGGCAGAAATCGTATGCAGCGAGTCGGTGAGGAAGGATAGACAGTTGATAGGGCAAAGTTGCACTCAGCGGAATGGGTCAAAGTGCGTCTGTTTCAATGTAAGGAGTGTCAGGAATAAGGGAGATGAACTTAGAGCATGGATCAGTATGTTGATCGGCGATGTTGTGGCCATTACGGAAACATTACTGCAGCAGATCTTGGAAAGGTGCAGAAGTAACAGAGTTGTTGTCATGGGTGACTTCAACTTCCCTAATATTGACTGGAACCTCCTTAGTGCAAATGGTTTGGATGGAGCAGATTTTGTCAGGTATGTACAGGAAGGATTCCTGACTCAATATGTAGATAGGCCGACTAGGGGGGGGGGGGGGGGGGGCATATTGGACTTGGTGCTCGGCAACGAACCAGGCCAGGTGTTAGATGTCTCGGTAAGAGAGCATTTTGGTGACAGTGACCACAACTCCTTGACCTTTACCAGAGTCATTGAGAGGGATAGGAACAGACAATATGGGAAGGTGTTTAATTGGGGGAGGGGAAATTATACAGCTATTAGACAGGAGCTGAGGAGCATAAATTGTGAACATTTGTTCTTGGGGGAAATGCACAACAGTAATGTGGGGGATGTTTAAGGAGCACTTGCTGCGAGTGCTGAATAGTTTTGTCCCAGTGAGACGAGGAAGGAATGGTAAGATGAAGGAGCCTTGGATGACAAGAGAAGTTTGCACTGAGTGCTGAATTTGGTGCATTTGAGTGCTATAGTGAGCGTTTGGTGACTGAGGGAGTATAAGGCTTCATTTTTATCTAAAGTCTAGACTTTCTTTTCTTTAGTTAATTAACTTAAAAGTTGCTGTTTGGTTTAGAAGAAGGTGAATTTTCAATCAGCTTTAAACAAAGCTTCTACTTGTAGGCACTTGCAGCTGGAGCTTGTTAATTAGTTAATTGGATTAGGCCAGTTTTCAGAGGCTAGATTCACAGTATAAAAGTGATCCCCTACAGTGCAGACTTTGTTTGCACTGAGTGCTGAATTTGGTGCATTTGAGTGCTATAGTGAGAGTTTGGTGACTGAGGGAGTGCTGAATTTGGTGCATTTGAGTGCTATAGTGAGAGTTTGGTGACAGAGAGTTAGGTGAGGAGGGAGTAAGGTGCTCCTTTCATTTTGTTTCCTACATTTCCGCAAAGAGTGAGAAGAGAGCCAGCAGTTTACAGAGAGTGCAGCTGACTGGGAGCAGAGTCGGAGGGCGGAGATCCAATTGGTCCACAGGGCAGCTATATTCTGTAAGGTAAGAGGGGATGGAGGCTAGGCCAGTTGCATGCTCCTCCTGTAGGATGTGGGTGGTGAGGGATACCACCGGTGTCCCCGCTGACTATACCTGCGGGAAGTGCACCCAACTCCAGCTCCTCAAAGACCAAGTTAGGGAACTGGAGCTGAAGCTGGATGAACTTTGGATCATCCGGGAGGCAGAGGGGGTGATAGAGAAGAGCTACAGGTAGGTAACCACACCCAAGGTACAGGACAAGAATAGCTGGGTTACAGTCAGGGGAAAAAAAAAACAGGCAGACAGTGCAGGGATCCCTCATGGCCGTTCCCCTTCAAAACAAGTATACCGTTTTGGATGCTGTTGGGGGGGATGACCTACCAGGGGAAGGCCCTAGCGCCAGGTCTCTGGCACTGAGTCTGGCTCTGGGGCTCAGAAGGGAAGGGGGGGAGAATAGAACAGCAATAGTTGTAGGAGATTCAATGGTTAGGGGAATAGATAGGAGATTCTGTGGTCACGAGCGAGACTCCCGGAAGGTATGTTGCCTCCCGGGGGCCAGGGATGTCTCGGATCGTGTCTTCAGGATCCTTAAGGGGGAGCGGGAGCAGCCAGAAGTCGTGGTGCACATTGGTACCAACGACGTAGGTAGGAAAAGGGGTGTGGAGGTAATAAATGAGTTTAGGGAGTTAGGCTGGAAGTTAAAAGCCAGGACAGACAGAGTTGTCATCTCTGGTTTGTTGCCGGTGCCACGTGATAGCGAAGCTAGGAATAGGGAGAGAGTGCAGCTGAACACGTGGCTGCAGGAATGGTGTAGGAGGGAGGGCTTCAGGTATTTGGATAATTGGAGCGCATTCTGGGGAAGGTGGGACCTGTACAAGCAGGACGGGTTGCATCTGAACCAGAGGGGCATCAATATCCTGGGAGGGAGATTTTCTAGTAGTCTTCGGGAGGGTTTAAACTAATTTGGCAGGGGAATGGGAACTAGAGTAGGGCCAATCAGGGATAGTGGAGGGAACTTGTGCCTGGAGTCTGAGGAGATGGGGGAGGCACTAAATGAATACTTTGCTTCAATATTCACAAGAGGGACCTTGTTGCTCATGAGAACAATGTGAACCAGGTTAATAGACTCAAAGAGGTTGATATTAAACAGGAGGATGTGCTGGAAATTTTGAAAAGCATCAGGATAGATAAGTTCCCTGGGCCTGACGGGATTTACCCAAGGTTACTACGGGAAGCGAGGGAGGAGATTGCTGAGCCGTTAGCGATGATCTTTGTGTCCTCACTCTCCACTGGAGTAGTACCGGATGATTGTAGGGAGGCAAATGTTGTTCCCTTGTTCAAGAAAGGGAATAGGGTAATCCCTGGGAATTACAGACCCATCAGTCTTACGTCTGTGGTGAGCAAAATGTTGGAAAGGATTCTGAGAAATAGGATTTGATGATTATTTAGGAAAACATAGTATGACTAAAGATAGTCAGCATGGCTTTTGAGGGGTAGGTTATGCCTCACAAGCCTCATTGAATTGTTTGAGGATGTGACGAGACACATTGATGAAGGTCGGGCAGTGGATGTGGTGTATATGGATTTCAGTCAGGCATTTGATAAGGTTCCCCATGGTAGGCTCATTCAGAAAGTTAGGCGACATGGGATACAGGGAAATTTGGCTGTCTGGATACAGAATTGGCTGGCCGAAAGAAGACAGCGAGTGGTAGTGGATGGAAAGTATTCCGCCTGGAGGTCGGTGACCAATGGTGTCCCGCAGGGATCCGTGCTGGGACCTCTGCTCTTTGTAGTTTTTCAATGACTTGGATGAGGAAGTGGAAGGGTGGGTTAATAAGTTTGCCGAAGACACTAAGGTTGGTGGCGTTTTAGCTAGTGTTGAGGGCTATTGCAGGTTACAACAGGACATTGACAGGACGCAGAGCTGGGCTGAGAAGTGGCAGATGGCATTCAACCTCGATAAATGTGAAGTGATTCATTTTGGAAGGTCGAATTTGAATGCTGAATACAGGGTTAAAGGCAGGATTCTTGGAAGTGTGGAGGAACAGAGCGATCTTGTTGTCTACGTACATAGATCCTGCAAAGTTGCCACCCAGGTTGATAGGGTTGTTAAGAAGGCGTATGGTGTGTTGGCTTTCATTTACAGGGGGATTGAGTTTCAGAGCCGTGAGGCTTTGTTGAAGCTTTATAAAACTTGGAATATTGTGTCCAGTTCTGGTCGCCTCATTATAGGAAGGATGTGGATGCTTTGGAGAGGGTACAGAGAAGACTAACAAAGATGCTGCCTGGACTGGAGGGGCATGTCTTATGAAGAAAGGTTAAGGGAGCTAGGGCTTTTCTCACTGAAGCGAAGAAGGAAGAGAGGTGACTTGATAGAGGTGTACAAGGTGATGAGAGGCATGGATAGAGTGGAGAGCCAGAGACTTTCCCCAGGGCGGAAATGGCTGTCACGAGGGGACATAATTTTAAGGTGATTGGAGGAAGGTACGGGGAGATGTCAGAGGTAGGTTCTTTACACAGAGTGGTGGTTGCGTGAAATACACTGCCAGCAGAGGTGGTGGAGTTGAGTCATTAGGGACACTTAAGCGACTCTTGGACAGGCACATGGACTGCAGTAAATTGAAGGAGTGTAGGTTTGGTTGACCTTAGATTAGGATAAATAGTCGGCACAACATCGTGGGCCGAAGGGCCTGTACTGTGCTGTACTGTTCTATGTTCGATATGTTTTTACACAGCGAGCGGCAATGACCTGAAACTTGCTGCCTATGAGGGAGAAGGTAAAATTTGAATTCATTTAAAGTTGACCAAAGACCCTGAAACCATTGTCGATTGTTGGTTCACTCATGTCCTTCAGTGAAGGAAATCTATCCTTCCCTTGTCTGGCCTACATGTGACTCCAGATCCACAGTCAGCTGGTTGACCCTTAAAATGCTCTCTGAGTACACTTCCTGGACCAGTTGGAGATCCCGAGGGTTGAGGAGCAGGAGGTGGCAGATTTGGGAGCGCAGATCGAGGTGGAGGAGGTGATTAAAGGAATTGGGAACATGCAGGCAGGAAAGGCCCCGGGACCAGATGGGTTCCCGGTGGAATTTTACAGGAAATATGTGGACCTACTGGCCCCACTCCTGACGAGAACCTTCAATGAGGCTAAGGAAAGGGGGACACTACCCCCGACAATGTCGGAGGCGACGATATCGTTGATCCTGAAACGAGACAAAGACCCGCTGCAGTGCGGGTCATACAGGCCCATCTCCCTCCTAAATGTAGATGCCAAGTTACTGGCCAAAGTGATGGCGACAAGGATAGAGGACTGTGTCCCAGGGGTGGTACATTACGACCAGACAGGGTTTGTTAAAGGGAGGCAATTGAATGCCAATATACGAAGGTTGCTGGGGGTGATGATGATGTCCCCACCGGAGGGGGAGGCGGAGATAGTGGTGGCGATGGATGCAGAGAAGGCATTTGATAGAGTGGAGGGGGACTACCTGTGGGAGGTACTGAAGAGATTTGGATTTGGAGAGGGGTTCATCAGATGGGTTCAGCTCCTGTACGGGGCCCCGGTGGCAAGCGTGGTTACAAATAGGCAACGATCCGACTATTTCCGATTACATAGGAGCACAAGACACGGGTGCCCCCTGTCCCCGTTACTGTTCGCGTTGGCAATCGAGCCATTGGCCATAGCACTGAGGGGCTCTAAGAAGTGGAGGGGGGTGCTCAGAGGAGGAGAGGAACATCGGGTGTCATTATATGCGGATGATTTGCTGCTATATGTGGCGGACCCAGTGGAGGGGATGCCAGAGATAATGCTGACACTCAGGGAGTTGGGAGAGTTCTCGGGATATAAATTGAATATGGGAAAGAGGGAACTTTTTGTGATGCACCTCGGGGAACAGGGCAGGGGGATAGACGATCTGCCGCTGAGGAGAGCAGCAAGGGATTTTCGATATCTAGGGATCCAGGTGGCCAGGAACTGGGGAACCTTGCATAAACTTAACTTGACGCGACTGGTAGAGCAGATGGAGGAGGACTTTAAGAGGTGGGACATGGTGCCCCTGTCATTGGCGGGTAGAGTACAGGCGGTTAAAATGGTGGTCCTCCCGAGGTTTCTTTTCGTGTTTCAGTGCCTCCCCATACTGATTACAAAGGCCTTTTTCAAGAAAGTGGACAGGAGTATTATGAGCTTTGTGGGGGCTGGAAAGACCCCGAGGGTAAAGAGGGGGTCCCTGCAGCGCAGTAGGGACAGAGGGGGACTGGCACTGCCGAGTCGGAGTGACTATTATTGGGCCGCCAACGTGTCTATGATATGTAAGTGGATGAGGGAAGAAAAAGGGGCGGCGTGGAAAAGGCTGGAGATGGCGTCCTGTAAGGGAACAAGTTTAAAAGCACTGGCGACGGCGCCGTTACCATTCCCCCCGAAAAAATACACCACACACCCAGTAGTGGTGGCGACTTTGAAGATTTGGGGGCAGTGGAGACGACATAGGGGAGTGACGGGTGCCTCGGTGTGGTCCCCGATAAGGAACAATCACAGGTTGTCCCGGGGAGGATAGATGGGGGATTCCAATCTTGGCAGCGAGCAGGAGTTGGGAAGTTGAAGGACTTGTTCTTGGACGGGTCGTTCGCGAGTTTGGGAGCATTGGTAGAAAAATACGGGTTGCCACCTGGGAATGCCTTCCGATATATGCAAGTGAGGGCATTTGCGAGGCAACAGGTGAGGGAATTTCCGCAGCTCCCGGCGCAAGGGATCCAGGACAGAGTGATTTCGGGGGCATGGGTCGGTGAAGGTAAAGTGTCCGATATATACAGGGAAATGAGAGACGAGGGGGAGACGATGGTAGAGGAGCTGAAGGGTAAATGGGAGGAGGAGCTGGGGGAAGAGATTGAGGTGGGGCTGTGGGCAGATGCCCTAAGTAGGGTAAATTCCTCGTCCTCGTATGCCAGGCTTAGCCTGATCCAATTCAAGGTTCTACACAGGGCACATATGACGGGAGCAAGGCTGAGTAGATTTTTTGGAGTGGAGGATAGGTGCGGGAGGTGCGCGGGAAGCCCGGCGAACCACACCCACATGTTTTGGTCATGTCCGGTATTGCATGGGTTCTGGGTGGGTGTGGCAAGAGTGATCTCAAAGGTGGTGGGGGTCTGGGTCGAACCGAGCTGGGTGTTAGCTATATTTGGGGTTGCAGAAGAGCTGGGAGTGCAGGAGGCGAGAGAGGCCGATGTTTTGGTCTTTGCGTCCCTAGTAGCCCGGCGAAGGATTCTACTTATGTGGAAAGAAGCCAAACCCCCGGGCGTGGAGGCCTGGACAAACGACATGGCAGGGTTCATAAAATTGGAGCGAATAAAATACGCACTGAGAGGTTCGGCTCAAGGGTTCACCAGGCGGTGGCAACCGTTTCTTGACTATCTCGCAGAGCGATAAGGGAAAACAGGAAAGACAGCAGCAGCAACCCAGGGGAGGGGGGGGGGTGTATTCGGTGTTTGGGTTTCTTGTTCTTTTCTTTCCATGCTAGTTGTTTATATTTATTTTTTCAGTATTATTATTTCTCTTTTCTTGCTCTTTTTCTGCACTTGTTAGTTTAATATATTGTTTAAATAACGGTCAATGTACATTTTGTTACAAAGTTGTAAAAATGGAAAATTCTTTTTGATCGAAAAACTTTAATAACATATATTTCAAAAAAAAAAAAAGATTGTAGTGCACAATGACCCCTAATACATACCACCACATTCACCCCTTGTTAAAAAGGAACCCGGCGGGGTGGTGCTTCGCATGGTGGTAGGGGTTTACAAGGCTGGCCCTGGAACAAATTTCGGAAACTGTTACTACAGCTTTAGCCCTACACTGGGCTATGTACAAGTTTGTGAGAACTATTTACAATATGAGCAAAAAACATTTTTTTTTTGTTACAACAACATTCTTGGTGTCATGCGGATTCCCCGAGTCAAGCGGGCGGTCTGGTCTTCCTCGTCGATCGCCTCAGCCCCGGTGGTGGTGCAGGTGCTTGCTCGGGCGTTGTCGTCTCCGGGAGCGTTTCGCTGTTTATTCCTGTCTTACTCCTGGGCGGGCACGGGAGGAGGACCGATCCCCCCCGGGAAAGGGGCGGTCGCGGGGTGCGCCAGTGGCAGGGAGGGGATGATCGGTGTCGGGGGTGTGTGTGTGTTTCCGGTGGGCGCCAGGTCCCGCAGGGAGACCGTGTCCTGTCGGCCGTCGGGGTACGCCACGTAGGCGTACTGCGGGTTCGCGTGGAGAAGGTGAAACCTCTCGACCAACGGGTCCGATTTGTGCGCCCGCACATGTTTCCGGAGCAAGATGGGTCCTGGGGCCACCAGCCAGGTCGGCAGCGACGTTCCGGAGGAGGACTTCCTGGGGAAGACAAGGAGGCGCTCATGAGGCGTTTGGTTAGTGGTGGTACACAGCAGCGACCGGATGGAGTGCAGAGCGTCCGGGAGGACCTCCTGCCACCGGGAAACTGGGAGATCCCTGGACCGTAGGGCCAGTAGGACGGTTTTCCAGACCGTGCCATTCTCCCTCTCTACTTGCCCGTTCCCCCGGGGGTTGTCGCTGGTCGTCCTGCTCGAGGCTATGCCCTTGCTGAGCAGGAACTGGCGCAGCTCGTCACTCATGAAGGAGGACCCCCTGTCGCTATGGATATACGCGGGGCAACCGAACAGTGTGAATATGGTGCCAAGGGCTTTAATGACTGTGGCCGCTGTCATGTCGGGGCAGGGGATGGCGAAGGGGAAACGAGAGTACTCGTCCAGAACGTTCAGGAAGTATGCGTTGCGGTCGGTGGAGGGGAGGGGCCCTTTGAAATCCAAACTGAGGCGTTCAAAGGGGCGGGAAGCCTTGATCAGGGGCGCTCTATCCGGCCTGAAAATGTGCGGTTTGCACTCTGCGCCGATGTGGCAGTTCCTGGTGACTGTACGGACCTCCTCCACAGAGTAGGGGAGGTTGCGGGACTTTACGAAATGGTAGAATCGAGTGACCCCCGGGTGGCAGAGGTCCTCGTGGAGGGCTTGGAGGCGGTCTATTTGTGCGTTGGCACATGTGCCGCGGGATAGGGCATCGGACGGCTCGTTCAGCTTTCCGGGACGATACAAGATCTCATAGTTGAAGGCGGAGAGCTCGATCCTCCACCTTAGGATCTTGTCATTCTTAATTTTACCCCGCTGTGCATTATCGAACATGAAGGCTACCGACCGTTGGTCGGTGAGGAGAGTGAATCTCCTCCCGGCCAGGTAATGCCTCCAATGTCGCACAGTTTCCACTATGGCTTGGGCTTCCTTTTCCACTGAGGAGTGGCGGATTTCTGAGGCATGGAGGGTCCGGGAGAAAAAGGCCACGGGTCTGCCCGCTTGGTTAAGGGTGGCCGCCAGAGCTACGTCGGATGCGTCGCTCTCGACCTGGAAGGGGAGGGACTCATCGATGGCGCGCATCGTGGCCTTTGCGATATCCGCTTTGATGCGGCTGAAGGCCTGGCGAGCCTCTGTCGACAGGGGGAAGGTAGTGGACTGTATTAGCGGGCGGGCCTGGTCTGCGTACTGGGGGACCCACTGGGCGTAATATGAAAAGAAACCCAGGCAACGTTTCAGGGCTTTGTAGCAGTGGGGGAGGGGGAATTCCATAAGGGGGCGCATGCGTTCGGGGTCAGGGCCTATTATTCCATTGCGCACTACGTATCCCAGGATGGCCAACCGGTTTGTGCTAAAAACGCATTTTTCCTCGTTATATGTGAGGTTCAGGGCGTTAGCGGTCTGGAGGAACTTTTGGAGGTTGGCGTCATGGTCCTGCTGATCATGGCCGCAGATGGTTACGTTGTCGAGATACGGGAATGTGGCCTGCAACCCGTGCTGATCAACCATTCGGTCCATCTCCCGTTGGAAGACCGAGACCCCGTTCGTGATGCCAAACGGGACCCTTAGGAAGTGGTATAGACGCCCGTCTGCCTCGAAGGCGGTGTACTTGCCGTCACCTGGGCGGATGGGGAGCTGGTGGTAGGCGGACTTGAGGTCCACGGTGGAAAAGACCTTATACTGGGCAATCCGATTGACCATGTCGGATATGCGGGGAAAGGGTACGCATCTAGCTGCGTGTACCTGTTGATGGTCTGACTATAGTCTACGACCATCCTTTGCTTCTCCCCGGTCTTTACTACTACCACCTGGGCTCTCCAGGGACTATTGCTGGCCTGGATTATGCCTTCAGCAACCGCTGGACTTCAGATCGAATAAATATCCGGTCCTGGGCGCTGTACCGTCTGCTCCTAGTGGCGACGGGTTTGCAATCCGGGGTGAGGTTTGCAAACAAGGACGGCGGTTCAACCTTGAGAGTTGCGAGGCCGCAGATAGTGAGTGGGGGTATTGGGCTGCCGAATTGGAATGTTAGGCTCTGCAGGTTACACTGGAAATCTAATCCCAGTAATGTGGGCGCACAGAGTTGGGGAAGGACGTAGAGCCTATAGTTCTTAAACTCCTTCCCTTGCACCGTTAGGTTTGCGATGCAGAACCCTTTGATCTCTACGGAATGGGATCCTGCAGCTAGGGAAATCTTTTGCGTGCTTGGATGGATGATCAGAAAACAGCGTCTTACCGTGTCTGGGTGAATAAAACTTTCAGTGCTCCCGGAGTCGATCAGGCATGGCATCTCGTATCCGTTGACCAGCACCGTTGTTGTCGTCGTCTGGAGCATCCGGGACCGCGATTGATCCAGTGTCACCGAAGCCAGTCGTGGTAGTAGTGTCGCGGCGTCTTCTTCGGACCCCGTGGAGCCGTCGATGCTGGGGTCCTTTGATGTCAACCAAGATGGTGGTCCATGAATCGCACGCGGCCTGGGGTGGACAAAATGGCCGCCCCATGGATCGCACGTGGTCGGGGGTGGACAAAATGGCCACCCCCATGAATCGCACGTGGCTGGGGGGTCACAAGATGGCGGCGCCCATCCTCCCCTCATGGTGCCCGGGACCCAAAATGGCGGCGCCCGCGGGTCGCACATGGGGCGCTGGGGGGGGGTTGGGGGGGTGTTTGGGATGTGCTGGGCTCGTTCTTCTCCGGGGATTGCGGCGACCCCCCGGGACCGGCACACTGCCGCGTAATGGCCCTTTTTGCCGCAGCTTTTACAAATAGCTGTGCAGGCCGAGCAGCGCTGCCGGGGGTGTTTTGCTTGTCCGCAGAAATAGCAGCGGGCCCCCCCAAAATTAGCAGCGCGGCGTAGAATTCCTCTAGCGATTCTCCGGGACTTTGCCGTCTCGTTGCGAGTTGGTGGCGCGCGTAGACCTGGCTAACAGGCCGAACGTAGATGCCCTTTAGCAATGCGAGCGCCGTCGGGAAATCCTCTGCGTCTTCTATGAGAGGGTAAATTTCCGGGCTTACCCTCGAATGCAGGACCTGCATTTTCTGGTCTTCTGTGATCCGGCCGGGAGCCATTCGGAGGTAGCCTTCAAAGCATGCTTGCCAGTGTTTGAATACTGCTGCCGAGTTCGCTGCGTGGGGGCTGATCCGCAGGCATTCCGGGGCGATCCGGAGCTCCATAGTGTTTTAAGCTCGCTTAATAAATTGTAGCGCACAATGACTTACGAGAGACGAGAAGTGATGAAGTCGATCCAGGCTTTATTAAGCGATGCTTGTCCCCAGCAGCTCAGCAACAGAATGAAGCTGCGGGGAGAAGCTCGGGTTCTTATACTCCGCCTTCAGGGCGGAGCCAGAAGTCGGCAGATCCAACCAGGACCCGGGATCTGTCAGCCAATAGCATCTCGGCTTCACAGGTCCCACATGACCCCTAATACATACCACCACAATGATCTGTTGAGCTGCTTGCAGAAAAATACTTTTCACTGTACCTCGGTACACGTGACAAGAAACAAATCCAATCCAATCCAAAAACACAACACCCAACAATAACAGGTGAGCAGCAGCTGAGGAATGTTATTAGTTAGTTTTTTAAAAAACTTGCAGCTATACTGTAAATCAATTTCACAAATCAATTTATGGCGCTTTCACTCACGTTTTGCCGTTTTGTGATCTTGTCATGTCTTTCGAAAGCAAGATGAAATCCTTTCTCCATTTACACTCTCAGTTTGTAGGTCTCTCAGACCACAGCCGACACATGGTGTCTATTTGGCTAGAGTATTTTGCTGGTAACAAGCCGGGAGCTCAGAATTACCTCAATGTTTATTTACCTTCTGGTTGAATGTTTTCTGACACAATTCACAGTCCAATTCTTCCCCCTGACAATAACCAGATGACCGGGGCCATTCCTACCCCGTGCCTAACAATGAAACCTGTATTCTTATCAGGATACTGACTAGATCTCTGTTCGGGTTCTTTAGATTCACTGACAGCCAGTTCCCCAGGTTCAGATGCTAAAGCATCATTGGGCTGCGGTGGAACAGCGGTTAGCTCTGCAAAAAGCTGCTGAGACGGACCTTTTTGTAACACTGTCGCTGGAAAACGTCCCTCAGTCGCCCGAAGTGAAATCTGTTTCTGATCTCCGTTTATTCTTTTTCTACTTAAGTCTACATTAGACACCGTGTTCTCTCCACGGCCGTTTCTGATAATGGTAAGTCTATGTTCAAAGGGACGTTGTCTATTCCATGTGTTAGAATCCATCCCAGACTTTGACACAGCCTGTGTTCTGTTGCCGCAACAAGTAATAGACTCACTACTCCTGGATCGCCTCTGTTGGAACATCAATATTCAAGGTAAGCTCCGAAATAATTACCGAGGTGATATAACTCGGATCATGGAGATAATTCTCAGCGTGTCCTATACCGGCTTTCTGTTCATGTGGCCAAGGATAAAGACAGAATTCAAATGTGTCTTATATAAACCTGTTAGTTTTGTTCACTGAGAACACGGTAACGAACTCATTTCGCAGTTAGAGGCATCAAAAACACTCAGCCGAGAAAAAAATAGTCGCGGAGGTTGTTGTACGAGTTTTTGTCTTTTATCTGACACTGTGCCTCCCTGTATAGTAATAAACCTCTCCGCCCGCCACATTCAGGGCGCTTATATTCAGGTAACCAGACTTTGTCGACTCATCATCAGTCGCCAGATATCGTCCTAAGATTTCATCTTTCTTCAGTCCTGCTACTTTGTAAATTATGCAAATTGGAGGCTGTGCCTGTTTCTGCCGATACCATTGCATAGTGCTTATAACCTGATCTGTATACTCGCAAATTAACTGCGCTGAACATCCTTCTAATAGTTAATGTCACTGGAGACTGATTCGCTGCACATAATCCGCCTGTGAAAGTAGATGAACAAAAGAGCACGAGATTAAAGAGAATAAAGCGAAACGTGTGTCTATCGAGACCTGAGTGTGTAAACTCTCATTTGCCAAGCTGCACATAATATGGATATATCTTATCGTTAACGATATTAAAGTTTAGTGCAAACACTTTGCAATCAATATGCTAAACTGTCATAAGAACATAATAAAAACATAAGAACTAGGAGCAGGAGTAGGCCATCTGGCCCCTCGCGCCTGCTCCGCCATTCAATGAGATCATGGCTGATCTTTTGTGGACTCAGCTCCACTTTCCGGCCCGAACACCATAACCCTTAATCCCTTTATTCTTCAAAAAACTATCTATCTTTATCTTAAAAACATTTAATGAAGGAGCCTCTACTGCTTCACTGGGCAAGGAATTCCATAGATTCACAACCCTTTGGGTGAAGAAGTTTCTCCTAAACTCAGTCCTAAATCTACTTCCCCTTATTTTGAGGCTATGCCCCCTAGTTCTGCTTTCACCCGCCAGTGGAAACAACCTGCCCGCATCTATCCTATCTATTCCCTTCATAATCCTATATGTTTCTATAAGATCCCCCCTCATCCTTCTAAATTCCAATGAGTACAGTCCCAGTCTACTCAACCTCTCCTCGTAATCCAACCCCTTCAGCTCTGGGATTAATCGAGTGAATCTCCTCTGCACACCCTCCAGTGCCAGTACGTCCTTTCTCAAGTAAGGAGACCAAAACTGAACACAATACTCCAGCTGTGGCCTCACTAACACCTTATACAATTGCAGCATAACCTCCCTAGTCTGAAACTCCATCCCTCTAGCAATGAAGGACAAAATTCCATTTGCCTTCTTAATCACCTGTTGCACCTGAAAACTAACTTTCTGCGACTCATGCACTAGCACACCCAGGTCTCTCTGCACAGCAGCATGTTTTAATATTTTATCATTTAAATAATAATCCCTTTTGCCGTTATTCTTACCAAAATGGATAACCTCACATTTGTCAACATTGTATTCCATCTGCCAGACCCTAGCCCATTCACTTAGCCTATCCAAATCCCTCTGCAGACTTCCAGTATCCTCTGCACTTTTTGCTTTACCACTTATCTTAGTGTCGTCTGCAAACTTGGACACATTGCCCTTGATCCCCAACTCCAAATCATTTATGTAAATTGTGAACAGTTGTGGGCCCAACACTGATCCCTGAGGGACACCACTCGCTGCTGATTGCCAACCAGAGAAACACCCATTAATCCCCACTCTTTGCTTTCTATTAATTAACCAATCCTCTATCCATGCTACTACTTTCCCCTTAATGCCATGCATCTTTATCTTATGCAACAACCTTTTGTGTGGCACCTTGTCAAAGGCTTTCTGGAAATCCAGATATACCACATCCATTGGCTCCCCGTTATCTACCGCACTGTTAATGTCCTCAAGAAATTCCAGTAAATTAGTTAGGCACGACCTGCCCTTTATGAACCCATGCTGCGTCTGTCCAATGGGACAATTTCCATCCAGATGCCTCGCTATTTCTTCCTTGATGATAGATTCCAGCATCTTCCCTACTACCGAAGTTAAGCTCATTGGCCTATAATTACCCACTTTCTGCCTACCTCCTTTTTTAAACAGTGGTGTCACGTTTGCTAATTTCCAATCCGCCGGGACCACCCCAGAGTCTAGTGAATTTTGGTAAATTATCACTAGTGCATTTGCAATTTCCCTAGCCATCTCTTTTAGCACTCTGGGATGCATTCCATCAGGGCCAGGAGACTTGTCTACCTTTAGCCCCATTAGCTTGCCCATCACTACCTCCTTGGTGATATCAATCCTCTCAAGGTCCTCACCTGTCATAGCCTCATTTCCATCAGTCACTGGCATGTTATTTGTGTCTTCCACTGTGAAGACTGACCCAAAAAACCTGTTCAGTTCCTCAGCCATTTCCTCATCTCCCATTATTAAATCTCCCTTCTCATCCTCTAAAGGACCAATATTTACCTTAGCCACTCTTTTTTGTTTTATGTATTTGTAGAAACTTTTACTATCTGTTTTATATTCTGAGCAAGTTTACTCTCATAATCTATCTTATTCTTCTTTATAGCTTTTTTAGTAGCTTTCTGTTGCCCCCTAAAGATTTCCCAGTCCTCTAGTCCCCCAATGATGAACCTAATCGTATACTTACTGTCCCACAGCGTCGCCAGTATTAACAGAGACATGTCTGACTGAATCTCTCAGTGAATGTGAATGGGATGAGGCAGAGATTGAGAGGAGAGCGGGAACCCGGGCTCTGTTCAGCTCATTGTTCCACCCACACACTGCAGGGGCCAGGCCCATTGTGACATCACTCAGGATACCATTCCTATTGGCTTTGGCATTGATCTAATTTCTAATTAGCAAACTGCTGCTTGCCGCCCCCTGCTGACGGATTTTGTTCACTCCAATTTAGAACTACTGAGTGGGTTTATTGAAATACACATCAAAACACAATGTTAAATATTCTCTCCCAGAAACCTAAATTGAAGGTGACAAACGCAATCTTGTTTTTTCTTGATATTTATCCTGGAAAACGATGTTAATACGTCAGCGGTTATACATCAGGAAAACAATAATTGATTGATTTGATTTCTTGTCACATGTTCTGAAGTACAGTGAAAAGTATTTTTCTGCGGCCAAGGGAACGTACACAGTCCGTACTTAGTAGACAAAGTGAATAATCGACAGAGAACATTGACAAATGGTATATTGACAAACAGTGATTGGTTACAGTGTGGAACATGGGGCCAAACAAAGCAAATACACGAGCAAGAGCAGCACAGGACGTCGTGAATAGCGTTCTTACAGGGAACGGATCAGTCCGAGGGGGAGTCGTTGAGGAGTCTAGTAGCTGTGGGGAAGAAGCTGTTCATATGTCTGGATGTTCGGGTCTTCAGACTTCTGTACCTTCTGCCTGATGGAAGGATCTGGAAGAAGGCACTGCCTGGGTGGGAGGAGTCTCTGATAATGCTGTCTGCCTTCCTGAGGCAGCGGGAGTTGTATACAAAATCAATATGCATGTGGCAAGCTTGTGTAATGCATTGAGCTGAGTTCATCACACTTTGCACTTTCTTGCGATCTTGGGCCGAGCAGTTGGCAAAGCAAGCTGAAAAAGTAAATGTCAAGTCCTGGATAAAGGTATGGATGGGGTACACCAGAATCACACCTGGAATGAGACTTCCCAAAAGAGAACCGGTATGCTCTTGACTATCTTCTGGCCCGTGAGGGTGGGGTATGCGCCATAAGTGCAGGGCAAGTGTATCATGGGAGTTCAAGACCTAACCGCTAACATCACTAAATTTATGGATCGCATACGGGATCACCTGGATGGAATGCAGGACCCTGGCTCGTTGGGTAACTGGAGATTCGGAGGTTGGAAGGACTGGTTGATAAATATGGCCATGTATTTAGCAGTGGCACCCGGCTGCATCTTTGTGGGCCTGGCCATCCTTAAATGCGTGATGGGTAAAATGCAGGGTGCACTGGAACGGATAGACGCCCCTAGAATCTTGGCTGTTAGGATCCACGAGGGTGCAGCGGATGACGGAGTGCTGCAACAGGAATTGGAAATGCAGCAACAAATCTTCTTAGATGAGGGGCCATAGCTACGGGTTGGACAGATAGGTCATCATGAAATGATAAAAGGAGGGATTGAGGAATTGAACAAACGAATGTGATATAAAATAGATAGTTCAAATATTAGTTACAGTAATGTGGATGTGATCAGTCTAATAGTACTGAGTTCACAGACAAAGGATTTCAGAAAGCATGGCAAGGAAGGAGGGAGGGGTGTCTGGTGGAGGATGGGAAAAGGATGCTGGGTAACAAGAGGCCCAGGGTTAAGGAATGAGAAGTGAGCCAATCAGGATATATGGCCAGGTCAGGAGGTGTATAGGATGGCCTATAGGAATCTTGTATGTGAAACTTGATGCCATTTGAATGTATTTGTAGAGATTCCTTTGTCTCGGATAGCACTCGGCTCCTAGGGTTTCAGAAGAAACCTTGTGTTCTGAGGCTCATTATGAAGCAAGTCAGACTTGCAAGTTGGTTAAAAATAAATAATACTATGCCTACAAATCCATCTCGAGTTTTATTGAGGCCAGACTGACGGGTAAAGAATTCAATATTGTCACAGCCAGATCCATCTTTTCCACTCTTGCTACTAAGCGGGATCCAAGATAGGGTAGTGTCTAGTGGGAGAGGGAAGTGTCTCGGATAATTTACAAGGAGCTCATGGGAGCAGAGGAGATGCAGACCGAGGAGCTGAGGCATAAATGGGACGAGGAGTTGGGAGGGAAGATTGAGGAAGGCCTGTGGTGGACGTGCTGAGCAGGGTTAATGGGACTGCAACATGTGCCAGGCTTGGCCTGATTCAATTTCAGGTCGTCCACCGGGCCCACATGACAGTGTCCCGGATGAGCAGATTCTTCGGCGTGGAGGACAGGTGTGTAAAGTGTCTGAGAGGACCGGCAGACCATGTCCACATGCTTTGGGCGTGTCCAAAACTTCTGAGATAATATCAGGGGTTCGAGGACGTCATGTCTAGAGTATTGAACACAAGGGTGGCAATTAGTCCAGAGGTGGTGATTTTTGGGGTTTCAGTGGCCCAGGAAGTCCAGGGGGAGAAAGAGGCCGACGTCTTGGCCTTTGCTTCCCTGGTCGCCCGGAGACGGATACTTCTAGCTTGGAGGGACTCGAAGCCCCTGAAGTCGGAAGCCTGGCTGTCAGACATGGCGAGTTTCCTGGGCTTGGAGAAAATCAAGTTCGCCTTGACAGGGTCGTTGTTAGGGTTCGCCCGGAGGTGGCAACCATTCATTGACTTCTTTGCAGAGAATTAATCATCAGCAGGGGCGGCGTGGGGGTTAGGGGAATGTGGTATAGGGGGTCATTTAGGCGGCTCTGGGTGGGGTGGGCTACGGCAATTGCACTATGTACTTTGTTTACTGTACAGCCCTTTTGTTTTCTCGTGCTGGAATTCCTCTGTTTACAAGGCCGAAAAATACCTAATTAAAATTGTTTGTTAAAAACAATGTTTCAACACACTGCTTATTTTTTTTTAAACAAACAATTTTTATTAAGGTATTTTAGGCATATAGAAAAAGTGACATTGTACAGTACAAAAAAAAAGTCAAGACACAAATTACAAATTAAACATAGTGCAAACCACGGCTCTGTTCACGCACGGACCTGCCTCAATATCCCCCTACTCTACTCTACTCTACCCTAGCCACCCCCCGCCACCCTCTCCTGCTGACGCTTACTCCTCTGCGAAGAAGTCAATAAATGGCTGCCACCTTCGGGCGAACCCTAATAGCGAACCTCTCACGGCGAACTTGACTTTCTCTAGGCGAAGAAAGCTATTCATGTCCGATAGCCATACCTCAGCCCTCGGGGGCCTTGAGTCCCTCCATGCTAACAGTATTCGTCGCCGGGCTACCAGGGAAGCAAAGGCCAGAACGTCGGCCTCCCTCTCTTCCTGGACTCCTGGGTCTTCCGAAACCCCAAAGATTGCCACCTCCGGGCTCATTACCACCCCAGTTTTCAATACCCGGGACATGACATCTGCGAATCCCTGCCAATACCGCACGTTTAAGGCACGATCAGAACATGTGTACATGGTTAGCCGGCCCTCCGGCGCATCTAGCACACTTGTCCTCCAGCCCGTAGAATCTGCTCACCTGGGCCACCGTCATGTGGGCCCGGTGCACGACCTTAAACCGGATCAGGCTGAGCCTGGCGCATGTTGCGGTCAGGTTTACTCTGCTCAGGGCATCTGCCCAAATACCGTCCTCCAGCTCCCTCCCCAAGCTCCTCCTCCCACTTAAGTTTCAGGTCCTCGGTCTGCGTTTCCTCAGCTCCCATTAGTTCCTTGTAGACATCTGAAACTCTACCCTCTCCCGCCTCTCCCCTAGAAACTACCCTGTCCTGCCTCCCCTTCGGCGGGAGACATGGGAAGGACGGCACCAGTCTGCGTACAAAATCCCTCACCTGCAAGTATCTACAGTCGTTCCCTCTCGTCAGCCCAAACCTCTCCTCCAGCGCCCTCATGCTCGGAAAGCTCCCTTCCAGGAACACATCCCCCATCCTCACAATCCCCGCCCTCCTTCACAGTCGATATCCCCCCGTTCATGTTCTCTGGGGCAAATCGGTGGTTGCCGCAGATTGGGGTCCACACCAATGCTCTTACCTCCCCTACATGCCTCCTCCAGTGGCCCCAGATCCGAAGAGCCACCACCGCTATCAGGCTGGTGGAGTACCGTGCCGGCGGAAGCGGCAGAGGTGCCGTGACCAGGGCTGCTAAGCTAGTGCCCCTTCACGAAGCAGCCTCCATCTGATTCCAAACCGACCCCGCACCCACCATCCATTTCCTTATCATCACTATGTTGGCCGCCCAGTAAGAGTTTCATAGATTATCATAGAATTTACAGTGCAGAAGGAGGCCATTCGGCCCATCGAGTCTGCACTGGCTCTTGGAAAGAGCACCCTACCCAAGGTCAACACCGCCACCCTATCCCTATAACCCAGTAACCCTAGCCAACACTAAGGGCAATTTTGGACACTAAGGGCAATTCATCATGGCCAATCCACCTAACCTGCACATCTTTGGACTGTGGGAGGAAACCGGAGCACCCGGAGGAAACCCACGCACGCACAGGGAGGACGTGCAGACTCCGCACAGACAGTGACCCAAGCTGGAATCGAACCTGGGACCCTGGAGCTGTGAAGCAATTGTGCTATCCACAAGGCTACCGTGCTGCCCGTAAATAAATAGTTGAAGTTCGGCAATGCCAGCCCCCCTTCTTCTCTGCTCCTTTTAAGCATCGCCCTCTTCACCCGTGGGGACATCCCTGCCCATACAAATCCCAGAATAATTTTATTCAGTTTCTTAATGAAGGACCACAAATAAAGATGGAGAGACACTGAAAAACAAACAAGAACCGCGGGAGAATCATTTTAACAGTCTGCACCCTCCCCGCCAATGACAGCGGAAGCGCATCCCACCTCTGGACCTCCTCCCTCACTCGTTCCACCAGTCGGGACAGGTTGAGCTTATGCAACCAACCCCAGTCCCGTGCCAACTGAATCCCCAAATATCGGAAACTCTCTCCCACCAGCCTGAACGGTTGCCATAATACCGGTCATCCCACCATTGGGTCTGATACATATAACAGCAGATCATCCGTGTATAACGAGACTCTGGTTCCACTCTCCCCCGGACCAGCCCTTTCCAGCCCCTAGAAGCTCTCAGTGCAATTGCCAGCGGCTCTATGGCCAGTGCAAACAGTAGTGGGGAGAGAGGGCAGCCCCGTCTTGTCCCACGTTGCAGTCTAAAGTAATCCGATGTCGTCCTGTTCATCCTTACACTCGCCTCCGGGGCCTGATACAATAGCCTAACCCAGTCGATGACCCCCACCCCGAACCCGAACCGTCCTAGTGCCTCCCACTCCCAATCGACCCGGTCAAAAGCCTTTTCAGCATCCATGGCTACCACTATCTCTACCTCCCTACTCTCCGGGGGCATCATAATCACGTTGAGCAGCTTTCTTATGTTGGCCACCAGCTGCCTCCCCTTTACAAACCCGGTTTGATCCTCCACAATTACATCCGGTACACAGTCCTCAATTCTGGTCACCAAACTCTTGGCCAGTAACTTGGCATCTACGTTGATCAGAGAGGTCGGCCTGTGTGACCCACAAGCCTCCGGGTCCTTATACCGTTTCAGAATGAGCAAGATGGTGGCCTGCGACATCGTCGGGGGTAAACTCCCTCTGTCTCTTGTCTCGTTGAAGACCCTGACCAGCACCGGCCCCACTATCCCGGCAAATCTTTTGTAAAACTCCACCGGATACCCGTCCAGCACCAGGGCTTTACCCGGCTGCATGACCCTCAGGCCCCCCAATACCTCTTCAATCCTGACCAGGGCCCCCAGTCCATCCACCAACCCCCTCCCCACTCTTGGGAAGGTCAGTCCGTCCAGGAATCGCCTCATCCCCCCAGGTCCCCCGGGTGGTTCCGAAGTGTACAGCTTCCTATAAAAGTCGCTGAAGACCTTGTTCAGCCCTGCCGGGTCACCCACTAGATTACCTTCCCCATCCACAACCCTCCCTACTTCCATGGCCGCTTCCCTCTTCCTCAGTTGCTGCGCAAGCATTCTACTGGCCTTCTCCCCATGCTCATAAATCGCACCTTTTACCATTAACACACTGCATATTTAACACAAATCTAATTTATTTGACTTTTAGCCAGAATATTAGCCCCTGTAAATGGGCTGGAGTTTGTTATCAGCAGAAAGAGACCCAAATGAACATGGTTCTGTCCTGAATGTGAGAAACAGCAAAATCCAATCACTGTCATTACTTGTGGCCTCGTTGGTGTCTCAGCAGGGAGGATGACTGAGTGAATCCCTTCCCACACTGAGAGCAGGTGAATGGTCTCTCTCCAGTGTGAGTTCGCTGGTGTTCAGTGAGGTCAGATGATCGTCTGAACCCAGTCCCGCAGTGAGAGCACCTGAACGGTTTCTCCTCAGTGTGAACACGTTGATGGCTCATTAGTTCCCCAGAACTTTTATAGCACTTCCCACAGTCTGGACATTGAAACGGTCTCTCATCAGTGTGAACTCGCTGGTGATTCAGCAGGTGGGATAACTGAGTGAATCTCTTCCCACACTTGGAGCAGGTGAATGGTCTCTCCCCAGTGTGAACTCGCTGATGTACAGTGAGGTGAGATGAGTGTCTGAACCCAGTCCCGCAATCAGAGCACCTAAATGGTCTCTCATCAGTGTGAACACGTTGATGGCACATCAGATTCCCAGAACTTTTGTAGCACTTCCCGCAGTCTGGACATTGAAACGGTCTCTCCCCAATGTGAACTCGCTGGTGTCTCTGCAAGTCGGATGACTGAATGAATCCCTTCCCACACTTGGAGCAGGTGAACGGTCTCTCCCCAGTGTGAACTCGCTGGTGACTCTGCAGGGCTGTTAAATGAGTGAATCCCTTCCCACACTTGGAGCAGGTGAATGGTCTCTCCCCAGTGTGACTGCGTCGATGAGTTTCCAGCTGGGATGGGTAAGTGAATCCTTTCCCACAGTCCGCACATTTCCACGGTTTCTCCTCAGTGTGACTGCATTTGTGGCTTGTGAGGCCCGATGATTGAGCAAATCCTCGTCCACACACACAACACGTGTACGGTTTCCCTCCACTGTGAACAATGTTTTTTCCTTCCATGTTCAAAGTACGTTGATATTCAGGATACGATAAACTGAGGAGTCTGGTGCTTGGTTTGAGTTTCCAGACTTTGAAGCCTCCACTTCGAACACCCTGTGAAACGGATTTAAAAACAGAAAATAGGGAGTGAGAGAGAACCCACAAAAACATAAAGGCAGGTTGTGAAATTGAACTGAATGAATCTGGTCACTTGTGGGGCCGACACTTGGAAAAAGTGACCATGAAAATGGTTGAATTGTTATAAAACCCAATTGACCTCTTTGGGAGGAGAAAGAGGTGAAGAGGGATTTTGTATATCTACAAGACATATTAAGAGAGCAGTTGGCAAAGCAAATTCGATCTGAGCATCATCAAGAGTAATATTGATACTGAAACTATGCTTCTGGTGGCACAGTGATTAGCACTGCTGCCTCACAGCGCCAGGGACCCGGGTTCAATTCCGGCCTTGGTGACTGGCTGTGTGGAGTTTGCACTTTCTCCCAGTCTGCGTGGGTTTCCTCCCACAGTCCAAAGACGGGCAAGTTAGGTGGATTGGCCTTGATAAATTGCCGCTTAGTGTCCAGGGATGTGCAGGTTAGGTGGGGCTATGGGGTTACAGGGATAGGGTAGGGGTGTGGGCCTAGGCAAGGTGCCCTTTCAGAGAATCGTTGCAGACTTGATGGGGCGAATGGCCTCCTTCTGCACTGTAGGAACTCTATGGTTCTAATTCTATTCTCTGAATCTTTATAAAGCTCTGGTCACCACTCTTCAGGAAGGATCTGAAGGTTCTTGAGAAGGTGCAGAGGCGATTCACCAGAATGGTTCCAGCAAAGGAGGTTGAGGGGAGATTTGATCGAGGGCCACAACATTATGCCAGATTTCCATCAGGTGGACAAATAAACTCTGTTTCCATTCACTGATCGTACAAGCAGCCGGGACACAGATTTAAAGTTTGGGGTAAAACCTGGATTGAACTATATTAGATCCTGAGGGGTTTTGACAGGGTGGATGTGGAGAGGATGTTTCCTCTTGTGGGAGAATCGAGAACGAGGCGTCACTGTTGCAAAATAAGGGGTCGCCCATTTCAGATGGAGATAAGGATTTTTTATTCTCTTGAGGGTTGTAAGACTTTGGAACTCACGTCCTTAAAAGGCAGTAGAAGCAGAGTCCTTGAATATTTTTAAGCAGAGCAGGATAGATTCTTGATGAGCAAGGGGGTGAAAGGTCATCAGGGGTAGGCAGGAATGTGGAGTTGAGGTTAGAATGAGATCAGCCGCAATCTTATTGAATGTGGAGCAGGCTCGAGGGGCCAAGTGGCCTGTTCCTAGTTTGTATGTAAAAGGTACAGGAGATATGAGGTGATATGAGATATGTTTTTACACAGCGAGCGGCAATGATCTGAAACTTGCTGCCTATGAGGGAGTTTGAAAATAGTTACAATGAGTGATTTGATTTCAAAAGGAAATTTGATAGACGTCTGAGGGAAATAAACCTACGAGGATACAGGGATAGAGCAGGAGAATGGGACTGACTGGATTGCTCCAGAGAGCTAGCAGGACAGTGATTGACTGTCAGCCAAACAACCTTTATCCCATTTTCAATATTTTTATATCCGCTGAAGAGAAATGTTTAAAGGGGCTGGTTTAGCTCACTGGGCTAAATCGCTGGCTTTTAAAGCAGACCAAGGCAGGCCAGCAGCACGGTTCAATTCCCGTACCAGCCTCCCCGAACAGGCGCCGGAATGTGGCGACTAGGGGCTTTTCACAGTTACTTCATTGAAGCCTACTCGTGACAATAAGCGATTTTCAATTTTCATTTCAAGAAAATTACAAAAAAAACCTTTTGGACTGGAAAAGGGAATGAAGGATGACCTGATCCTGTAAGATTATGAAAAGGTTTGATATGATAGACAAGTGGAAAATGTTTCCACTGGATAAGAATAAATAGGAGTTAGTCATTAGTTAATCGAATGTGCAGTTCAAGAGCAGTTCAGACGGATTTCACTCATACATTTCACGTGTGCAAAGGGATTTCCTCAGTTTTCCCACTGGTTAACACTCCAGCTTTAAATGCCCAGGCCATTTGATCCGATTTCAGCACATTGTTATTGGCGAGGGGCAGTTTAACTGTTCTGTCCAGGGAGACAAAAATCACTGTTCACCTGAACCTGCTCAGACCCCAACACGTTAACAACTCCCTGTTCGTGTTTGGTCTGTTGTCAATCACACCCAGGACAGACCTGTGGTGGACGGCCTGTACTATTTAGTTGCTTTATTAATTTATGTAATAAATTTCTTACCTTGGCCAAATGGTGCCAATCGTAATCGGTTGGCAAAGCATAGTTTCTATCTGCAATATCGATTTCAATGGCTGGGGTATTACTCATCATGCATAGCAGCTGAGAATGTGCTCTATCCACATTACAGATGGTCCTCGCACATGCACAGAGTCCGGCTGTGCCCGCGCATGCGCTGTTCAGGTTGTCGCTGACGGTGCGAGGGGCGGGATATAAACAATTGAGCGACTTTCAGGATTGGAGCCGATGGGTGACCGGGGAGTGATAGAAGCTGCAGAGTGAGCTGGGAGGCTTCATAAATACCCCGTGGAGGCTTCAACTCCCGAGGAAAATGTTAACGGTCCCGTCTTAAACAGCACCGAATAGAGAGAGAGCTGAGCGGTGACAGGCCCGGGTTACCGGCCGCCATCTTTACAGAGGACAAGGTGCCGCAGGCACATGCGCTGCCAGCCTGGACCGGATGCCAACTACATAAGAACATAAGAACTAGGAGCAGGAGTAGGCCATCTGGCCCCTCGAGCCTGCTCCGCCATTTAATGAGATCATGGCTGATCTTTGTGGACTCAGCTCCACTCTCCGGCCCGTACACCATATCCCGAATCCCGTTATTCTTTAGAAAGGCATCTATCTTTTTCTTAAAAACGTTTAAAGAAGGAGCCTCAACTGCTTCACTGGGCAAGGAATTCCATAGATTCACAACCCTTTGGATGAAGAAGCTCCTCCTACACTCCGTCCTAAATCTACCTCCCCTTATTTTGAGGCTATGCCCCCTAGTTCTGCTTTCCCCGACCAGTGGAAACAACCTGCCCGCATCTATCCTATCTATTCCCTTCATAGTTTTATATGTCTCAATAAGATCCCCCCGCATCCTTCTAAACTCCAATGAGTACAGTCCCAGTCTACTCAACCTCTCGTCATAATCTAATCCCCTCAACTCTGGGATCAACCTAGTGACTCTCCTCTGCACTCCCTCCAGTGCCAATATGTCCTTTCTCAGGTAAGGAGACCAAAACTGAACACAATACTCCAGATGCGGCCTCACCAACACCCTATACAATTGCAGCATAACCTCCCTAGTCTGAAACTCCATCCCTCTAGCAATGAAAGACAAAACTCGATTAGCCTTCTTAATCACCTGTTGCACCTGCACACCAACGGTTTGCGACTCGTGCACCAGCACACCCAGGTCCCTCTGCACAGCAGCATGTTTTAACATCTTACCGTTTAAATAATAATCCATTCTGCTGTTATTCCTCCCAAAATGGATAGCCTCACACTTGGCAACATTGAATTACATCTGCCAGACCCTAGCCCATTCACCTAACCTATCCAAATCATTCTGCAGACTTCTGGTATCCTCTGCCCTTTTTGCTTTACCACTCATCTTAGTGTCGTCTGCAAACTTTGACACATTGCACTTGGTCCCCAACTCCAAATCGTCTATGTAAATTGTGAACAACTGCGGGCCCAACACTGATCCTTGAGGGACCCCACTAGTTACAGGTTGCCAACCAGAGAAACACCCATTTATCCCCACTCTCTGCTTTCTGTTAGTTAACCAATCCTCTACCCATGCTACCACTTTACCCTCAATGCCATGCATCTTTAGTTTATGCAGCACCCTTTTGTGTGGCACCTTGTCAAAAGCTTTCTGGAAAGCCAGATATACCACATCCATTGGCTCCCCGTTATCTACTGCACTGGTAACGTCCTCAAAAAACTCTACCAAATTAGTCAGACACGACCTACCCTTTGTGAACCCATGCTGCGTCTGCCCAATGGGACAATTTCCCTCCAGGTGCCCCACTATTTCCCCCTTAATGATAGATTCCAGCATTTTCCCTACAACCGAAGTTAAGCTTACCGGCCTATAATTACCCGCTTTCTGCCGACCTCCTTTTTTAAACAGTGGTGTCACGTTTGCTACTTTCAAATCCTCTGGGACAACCCCAGAGTCTAGTGAATTTTGATAAATTATCACTAGTGCGTTTACAATTTCCCTAGCCATCTCTTTTAACACTCTGGGATGCATCCCATCAGGGCCAGGAGACTTGTCTACCTTTAGCCCCATTAGCTTGCCCAATACTGCCTCCTTAGTGATTACAATCATCTCAAGGGCCTCACCTATCATATCCTTATTTCCATCAGTCACTGACATGTTATTTGTGTCCTCCACTGTGAAAAAACCTGTTCAACTCCTCAGCCATTTCCCCATCTCCTATTATTAAATCTCCCTTCTCATCTTCCAAAGGACCAATATTTACCTTAGCCACTCTTTTTTGTCTTATATATGTGTAGAAGCTTTTACTATCTGCTTTTATGTTCTGAGCCAGTTTACTTTCATAGTCTACCTTACTCTTCTTTATGGCTTTTTTAGTAGCTTTCTGTTGTCCCCTAAAGACTTCCCAGTCCTCTAGTCTCCCACTAATGTTTGCCACTTTGTATGTTTTTTCCTTCAATTTGATACTCTCCCTCATCTCCTTAGATATCCACGGTCGATTTTTCCCCTTTCTACCGTCTTTCTTTTTTGTCGGGATGAACCTTTTCTGAACACTGTGAAAGATCGCTCGGAAGGTTCTCCACTGTTCCTCAACTGCTTCACCATGAAGTCTTTGCTCCCAGTCTACCTTAGCTAGTTCTTCTCTCATCCCATTGTAATCGCCTTTGTTTAAGCACAAAACACTAGTGTTTGATTTTACCTTGTCATCCTCCAACTCTATTTTAAATTCCACCATATTGTGGTCACTCCTTCCAAGAGGATCCCGAACTATGAGATCATTAATCAATCCTGCCTCATTACACAGGACCAGATCTAGGACCGCTTGTTCCCTTGTAGGTTCCATTACATACTGTTCCAGGAAATTATCCTGGGCACATTCTATAAACTCCTCCTCAAGGCTGCCTTTACCAACCTGGTTAAACCAATCGATATGCAGATTAAAATCTCCCATGATAACCGCTGTACCATTTCTACATGCATCCGTTATTTCTTTGCTTATTGCCTGCCCTACCATCCTGTTAGTGGCCTATAGACTACTCCTATCAGTGACCTTTTCGCCTTACTATTCCTGATTTCCACCCAAATTGATTCAACCTTGTCCTCCATAGCACCAATATCATCCCTTACTATTGCCCGGATGCCATCCTTAAACAACAAAGCTACACCACCGCCCTTACCGTCCATTCTATCCTTTCGTATAGTCTGATACCCTTGGATATTTAACTCCCAGTCGTGACCATCTTTTAACCATGTTTCAGTAATGGCCACTAAATCATAGTCATTCACGATGATTTGCGCCATCAACTCATTTACCTTATTTCGTATACTACCAGCATTCAGGTAAAGTACACTTATGCTGTTTTTTATGTCTTTGTTATGAATCCTAACACCTTGATCAGTAACTTTTCGCAATTTATTTTTCCTCTTACCCTTTCTCCTAATTTTCCTTGTCTTTGAACCCATATCTCTACATAATAACCTGTCACGTAACCTGCTGCCTTGATCTCCATTAACCATTATACTGTTCATAGCTTTACACTTCCCTTCCCCCCAACTTGCTAGTTTAAAGTCCTTGTGACCAACCTATTTATCCTATTCACTAGAACACTGGTCCCAGAATGGTTCAGGTGAAGACTGTCCCAACGGTACTGGTCCCTCCTGCCCCAGTACTGATGCCAATGCCCCATGAAATGGAATCCCTCTTTCCCGCACCACTCCTTTAGCCACGTGTTAACTTCTCTAATTTTCTCAACCTATGCCAATTGGCACGTGGCACGGGTAGTAATCCAGAGATTATAACCCTGGAGGACCTGCTCTTTAATGTAGTCCCTAGTGTTTGATAATCCCCAAACAGGTCCTCTTTCCTAGTCTTACCTATGTTGTAACTCCCAACGTGGACCACAACAACTGGATCCTCCACCTCCCTCTCCAAAATCCTTTCAAGCCGATCAGAGATGTCCCTCACCCTGGCACCGGGCAGGCAACATACCATGCGGGACTCTCGATCTGGCTTACAAAGGATGCCATCAATCCCCCTAATTATAGAATCCCCTACAACTACCACTTGTCTTTTTGCTCCCCCCTCTTGAATGGCTTCCTGTACCACGGTGCAGTGGTCAGTCAACGCATCCTCCCTACAGCCCTCTTCCTCATCCACACAGGGAGCAAGTACCTCATACCTGTTGGACAAGGTCAAGGGCTGAGGCTCCTCAACTCCTAAACTCAGGATCCCCCTACCTGCCTCCCTTGCAGTCACACCACTCTGTCCCTGACCACTGTCCGAATTAACAGTACTTATTCTACCGGGTGTGACTGCCTCCTGAAACAAAGCGTCCAGGTAATGTTCCCCCTCCCTGATGTGCCGCAGTGTGTGCAGCTCGGTCTCCAGCTCATCAATTCTGAGCCAAAATTCCTCGAGCAGCCAACACTTGCTGCAGATGTGGTTGTTGATCTCCAAATTTCTTTCCCTGTCAGTCTGGCCTCAATAAAAGTTGAGACGGATTCGCACGTAAACAGAAGTTATTTATTTAGCTTGCAAGCTTGAATCATCTTACAGAAATGTAACAGGACATCCAGCCTCTTACACTCCAGAAAACGACTGACTAAAAGACAAAGGGATCTCTGCAAAATCAGTTCAAATGGTATCAAGTTTCACATACTCGACGGACATAGGTCAGCCTAGGTCCCTCCTGACCTGTTCGATCTATTCTGATTGGCTCACTTCCAATTCCTTTCTCTGGCCCCTATCAATGAAGCATCACTCTCATAGACACACCTCTTCCTGCTTTTTCCATGCGGTCTCAAATTCCTTTGTCCCTAACTGCAAGAATCAAAGTGGCTTATTTCTACATTACATTAACTAGTAACTCTAAAGTAACTATTTTATATCACATTCGTCATTCCCTCCTTTTATCATTCCATGATAACCGAACTATCCAATCTATAGCTACGGTTCCTCATCTAAAAAGATCCGTCGCTGCATTTCCAATTCCTGTCTTAGCCCCCCTTCATCTGCCTCACCCTCATGGATTTTAACAGTTAAATTTTTTTTCTCGGTGATTGGGGCGGTGATCTGATCTAGTGCACCCCGCATTCTACCCATCACACATTTAAGGATGGCCAGGCCCACAAAGATGCAGCCGATAGCTACCACTAGATACATGGCCATATTTATCAACCAGTCCTTCCATCCTCCAGATCCCCAGTTACCCCAAGAGTCAGGATCCTGCATCCCGTCCAAGTGATCCCGTATGCGATCCATAAATTTAGTAATGTTAGCGGTCAAGTCCTGAACACCCATGATCCACTTGCCCTGTACTATGGCGCATACCCCACCCTCACGGGCCAGACGATAGTCAAGAGCATACCGGTTCTGCATTGCAAACAACCGTAGCTGAGGCAACTCCTTGGTTATTGCCCCGAGGGCTCCCAAGGTTTCATTTCCCAAGATGGTAAGGCCGCAAATAAAATAATTCCGATCACTAACAGCCAAGGAACCCCCCACACCTCCCAGTGTCAATACGCTCAGAATGCCCCACCCGGCTGAGTGGCCCCGGTTGGGTGCAAGAACCTGAGGTTTTTTCCAGTTCTCGCAAAATTCAGCAGAGACTGCCCGGCGTGCTAACTGATTATGCAGGTTCCACGCCGAAGGGCAGGGGACTGTGGTAGGGACTAGAGTCCCTATAGCAATTCGGCGGGGAAATGGGGTGACAAAACGTTGGTCGCCGTACCATTAAATAAAAAGTAGTATCCTTGTTCCGTGTGGAGACTAGCATCACAATCAGCATATCGGTTGCGTAAGGACCTCCCAGTAGCCCAGTTTATCCAATTTTGAAATGCCCATTCGGGCCGCCCAGCAATGCAGAAAGCCCTATTCCCAACAGTGATATGAGAGACATTCGCCCAGCCACAAAGGAGCTGGAGGCCAGCGTTCAATGGAACGCAAGTGATGTTGTAACAAACGCATTGGCCAGACGCCTGGGTGATATGGCACCTCCTGTCCGTACAGGTGGGAAACAGACATGTTATATTTGTGTCCACCTCTACCAGCAAACAGCCATATCCTTCACTGCTGAAGCAATTCTCGTACGACCGGGAATCCCTATTGGGAGTGAAGTGGCTAGGTATGTACGCCCTCCACCGTCGCAGCCTATCGTACTGTGAGTGGGGATTATCCCGAGGAAGGGGAAGGCCAATAGCCGGTGGTGCTGAATCCGGATCGTAAGGAAGAGTGACTTGCTGGGGCAATGGCTCGGAACGCTGACAATGAACCACCGTTTGGGGAGTGCCCCAAAGCGGTGAAACAGAAAATAACCTAGACACCGCTGCGGGGTTTGGGTAGCAGACAACCCGTCCCTGGCCATACAGACGGTGGTAAATCTGGTAGAAGAGATTCATACTACCCGGGTTTTCCTCAGTTTGGCCTTTAATTAACTTAAGTGCATCTCCCGGTAACCTACGTTCTAGCTGTACTTCCCTTCTCACACGCCCCGTCCTCTCTCTAGTCCCTTTCTCTTTCTCATGGTCTCTTCCTACACTCTTCTGACAGCCTGATGTTACATTTATTGTACCACTTTTAACACATCCAAAATCAAATTTACATGTATTCCAAAAACAAGGCAATGTCCATATAATGTTCCCTTCCCATCACCGGGGCCGGTGCAGCTGCTTCATGACTCCTGCATTCTCCTTAACTTTGATGACCTTCCATGAGTCGATACCATGTCCTCGTATATGGGGGCAGTGAAGAACATCACCTTTGCATAGGTGATGTATCCTTGTAGATTGGTTGGGGCTACACAGATACATAATATTCCCCTTTTCCATGTCCATCGCCAATAACACGCCAAGCGAAGTGAGGCCAAATATCAGACAGACGATGCGTAGCCACTCCATCATGCTCCACACCTGTAAAATAGCACTGGAGAAGGGAGGCAGGTTAGTATCCGACCCTTTACAGTAGTGGAGATGGACTCAATTTACAGTGATGTAGGTGGACCCAAGCACTTCGCCCCTCCACTTTAACTGCTGTGGGGGTGGTAAGGAGAACTTGGAAGGGCCCGTCCCATCGCGGCTCCGACCCCTTCCTAGTCCAATTTTTGACCATGACATAACTACCGGGCTGGACTGAAAGTGAGCTAGGTACTGGGGCAATGGCTGGTGAGCCGCACGGACTGGGCCATGGAGTTCCTTGAGCACTTGCGTAAAGGCTAGAACATAGGTGGTCATTTCTTCAGTCATCTGATGAAACTGAACCCGTCTGGGAACCTGCAGGCTCCAAGGAATTCTAAGAGGCCTGCCATAAAGAATCTCGGCGGGAGAGAGCCGGGCTGGTCCCGCAGGTGTAACCCGCAGCTGGAAGAGGGCAACGGGGAGCAACTTAAGCCATGTCAGTCCCGTGTCTGCTCTTAATTTAGCCAATTTAGTTTTGAGGGTCTGATTGTGTCTCTCAACCACCCCGGCTGCCTGCGGTCTGTAAGCACAGTGTAACTGCTGGCGTATGCCCAACTGGGAGCAAAACTCCTTGTTAATTTGTCCAATAAAATGAGGCCCATTATCAGAACTTAACTGAGCTGGTATACCGTACCGGGGAATGATTTCCCTCATCAAGACTTTAACCACAGTAACAGCTTTACTATAGATAGTCGGATACGCCTCAACCCATCTGCTGAACACATCCACAATGACCAAAACATATTTATAACATTGACACCTTTCCAACTCAATGTAATCCATTTGGAGCGTCTCAAAGGGACCACTGGGCAACGGGGTTTGCCCCTTCCCACAAGGGATACCTTTTCCGGTGTTATATTGCTGACAAATCAAACACCGATTACTGATACTTTGGGCCAACCCCTGCATTTTAGGGTGCCACCAAGTGTCCAGCAACAAATCACTAGTCCCTCGAGCCCCACAATGAGTTGCAAAGTGTACACATTCGATGACCCATAAAGCCAGTACATCAGACATACAAGTCTGATGTGCAGGCGTGGTCCATAAAGAGGAAACAGAATCATATGTACAACCTAACCGTTTCCACATTTGTTTATCACTCTCAGGAGCGTCCTCCTGTAACCTTATGACGTCTGGCATTGGCTTGTCAGAAGCAGACACATTCATAGTAGATCGTTTAGTCTGACTTAACATTTTAGGCACCATCACTTGCTGAATTTGTGCGGCTGTGCGCGCTGCACAATCTGCTCGTTCATTACCAACGTCAACTGGGGTTGTACCATTCGTGTGGGCAGCGCATTTAATAACGGAAATCTGCGCTGGCAGAAGGAGGGCCTGCAGTAGGTCATTAACTAAACCCCGGTGGGATATTTGACCACACATAATCATGTCAGGTTGTTCTGACGAAATGTCACTCAAATCGCCCCTTATTGTGGTAGTTTCCTGAATCAAGGCTAAACAGTCGTGGCCAGGTGCGTCTTCATGGACAGGGGGACCACTAAGAAAACAGGCTGGATTGATAGTGGTACAGTGTTTAAATGTCAGACGTGGATTGTTCAAAAGGTATATCTCATACCTATTCTGACGAGCTGCGGTAAGATGCTGACCATTCGCCCCATATCCCTGGCATGGTACTGGTCATGGACCTGACGTGTAATATGAGGGCTTACCGAAGCTGACTGTGGCCATAAATGTGGTGATATTGTAACAAAATCGGCTGTACCTTCTTTTCCCGTGACTGTGGCTGTAACCTTGACTGGCCATTCGGTCTCAAGTAATGGCCGGTATTTGTCCTCCAACTCCCTGTTTCGTCCAGTTCTGTCATAGGCCAGGGTAACGTGATGGAGTGACTGTTCAATGTCTAACGTCCACCACTGGGGGGTGATAGAAATATAGCACTGTTGTCTCATCCTCCTCTTCGCTGATCCACCCACCCAAAGTCACTATATTGGAGCTCCTGCTGGTAAACTACCATTTCTGCCGCTTGTTGGGATCGCAGATCATCCTTTTTCATTACATACTCAGTCTTAACCTTTGTAACTGAGCCTCCTTCTTGGCCTACACCCTCCTTCCAGTAAAATCTGACTGCCCTTGCCATCTGGGAAGGGTCGTTCTCTGTCCAATTCATGTTATTACATTTCACAGCAGTAACCACAGAAGGTGGTAGGCAATGCATTAACATAGCACAGTATTGAGGGGAATTCTGACCATTTTGATACAGCAAATCGCCTGACTGCCCCCGGTAGATTTCATTAAAACGCCCCAGACATTCCTATGGCTCGTCAATCTTCCTAGGTTTTAGGTCTAAGATAACAGAAAGATTTATGGGCCTTTGAAATGTGCTATTCAACGCATTCAAGATCTGTGTCCTTCTTTTCTCTATTTGCTCTCTTTTTTTTTTTAAACTTAAAAATGTTTGAAAATTCAAATTGAATTACTGCAACTTGCAAGCTTAGCTCTGATCTCAACTCAGAACTAAATTTACAATTTGCTTAACACAAACTTGTATAACATTTACAACTTAATTATTTCTTTATCTTAACAATTTTTCTTTTAACAAGTTTTTTTTCTGTTACATACACATAAGTATTAGCAAAATCAACTATCATAAGTATTAGCAAAATCAATTATCATCTCCAGATTGACACTTTTTAAAATGGTGACCATGATCTTCTTTAAGTTTCTATTAATCTCCAGATAAAATGAGATAAACCTTATTTCAAGTAAGTAAAATTTAAGATTCTGGCAATTTCAATCAATTGCTTTCGAAAATAATAACTTTTATCAAAGAGGTGGAGAAACCCACTGGTTTCCTTTAATTAATTCAAAACGTAACTTTGCTGGTGTTCACTGACTCAAAGGAAAGGTATCCGATTACACTGCAGACTGGTGCTGTTATCTCAAGGCCTGAGTGAGAAGCACTGTCTGTTTTCAACTCCGCCTGCTGCTGTTAACCCTTTGAGAGACTTCTGCTTCAACCTCACAATCTCAACTAGACCTCGGAACTTTACAGTCCAAGGAGACAATTTTAGCTTAATCAACTATATATTTAAAACACTCACACATAGAGTTGAACCATCTTCAGATTTAAAAAGTTATACTGGACTGAACCTTTATTATTTAAGTCACATCAGCCTCTGAACCCTGATAATAGACTGAACCTTTATTATTTAAGTCACATCAGCCTCTGAACCCTGATAATAGACTGAACCTTTATTATTTAAGTCACATCAGCCTCTGAACCCTGATAATAGACTGAACCTTTATTATTTAAAGTCCCATCAGCCTCTGAACCCTGATAATAGACTGAACCTTCATTATTTAAAGTCCCATCAGCCCAAAACCCTAACCCAAGCCGAAACAACAATATGAAATCCCATCAATTAAAGTGCTAATCCCCAGACTGACCTGTGATTTCGTCGAGGCGGTCTTTCTGTGCCAACCGCGAGTGACCAGACTAATCAGACGATAAGAAGAGGGGAACAATCAATGCTGGTCGTTTTCCATTTCTACATTGAGGGCCCTTTGTTCCCGTCCTCCTGTTCATAATCAGTCTAATTCTGATTTCGCAGTTGGATCAGGATCGCCCAGAGAAATCCCGGTTTTCGGCACCAAATGTTGATCTCCAAATTTCTTTCCCTGTCAGTCTGGCCTCAATAAAAGTTGAGACGGATTCGCACGTAAACAGAAGTTATTTATTTAGCTTGCAAGCTTGAATCATCTTACAGAAATGTAACAGGACATCCAGCCTCTTACACTCCAGAAAACGACTGACTAAAAGACAAAGGGATCTCTGCAAAATCAGTTCAAATGGTATCAAGTTTCACATACTCGACGGACATAGGTCAGCCTAGGTCCCTCCTGACCTGTTCGATCTATTCTGATTGGCTCACTTCCAATCCCTTTCTCTGGCCCCTATCAATGAAGCATCACTCTCATAGACACACCTCTTCCTGCTTTTTCCATGCGGTCTCAAATTCCTTTGTCCCTAACTGCAAGAATCAAAGTGGCTTATTTCTACATTACATTAACTAGTAACTCTAAAGTAACTATTTTATATCACATTCGTCATGGTCACTGACGGTCTCAATGGGATCCACCAGTTCCATCATCATACAGCAACAGCACATCACCTGTCCAGCCACATTCAACTAGTTAATTAATTTAAATATATATTTTTAAAATTTTCTTTATAGAACCTCAAGGATAAACAAGAACACCAACCAAAACACAGCCCTCTCTCGCCACTCACCCGAACTCAGTCACTCACCTAAACTCAGGTGCACTCTGTTCCAATCAGCACTCAGTCACTCACCTAAACTCAGATGCACTCTGTTCCAATCAGCACTCAGTCACTCACCTAAACTCAGATGCACTCTGTTCCAATCAGCACTCCGTGACTAAAGGCACTCCTACCACACCTTTTGTGCACTCACCTCTCCCAGCACTGTCCCGGCTCTCTCCTCCCACACTTTTTAAATCTCCCGGCTCTCTCTTCCGGCGCTGTTTTCGCTGTCCCGGCTCTCTCTGCTCCCGCGCTGTTTTCGCTCTCCTGGATTGACTGAATGGAGTCTCCAGGATTTGATTTGATTCATTTGTGGGAGTCACTGGCTGGGCCAACATTTATTGCCCATCCCTAATGTTCCTCAAACCGAGTGGCTTGCTCGGCCATCTCGGAGAGCATTAAAAGAGTCAACCACATTGCTGTGGTTTGGAATCGTGTCGGGCAGATCAGGTAAGGATGGCAGATTTTCTTTTCTGTTCATTCACGGGATGTGGGTGTCGCTGGCTGGGCCAACATTCACTGCCCAGCCCTAATTGCCCTTGAACTGAGTGCATCTCAGAGAGCATATTAAGAGTCAACCGGCTGACTGGATCTGGATCTGGAATCACATGTAGGCCGACCAGGTAAGGATAGGTTTCCTTCACTGAAGGACAGGAGTGAACCAGATGGGTCTTTGCAACAATCGGCAATTGTTTCATGGTCATCAGTAAACTTTCAACGAGTTCAAATTTCACCTTCTGCCTTGGTGAGATTCATGGGTCGTTACAATAATCGACAATGATCATAGAATTTACGGTGCTGAAGGAGGCCATTGGCCCCATTAGGTCTGCAAAGTATTGAATTCAAATATTACCTTCTGCCTTAGTGAGCGTCAAAGCTCGGAAATCATTAGGACAATGCTGCCTGAAATGATGGCAGAAACCCTCATAACATTTAAAAAGTATTCAGACAGACATTTGAATTGATGTAACTTAAAAAGCTACAGACCACAATCTGGAAATTGAGATTAGGCTGAATACCTACTTTGTAGCCACGATGAGCTGAATGAAATGCAACAGAAACAACAAACTTTAACAAAATCTGGGATAGTAACTCTCACTGCAAACAAGGTCAGCAGTTTGCCCAGTTTACCTGCCAAGTATGCTAATGCGGTAGTTTTAAAATTTACCTGCATACGTAAGAGTACTGTGGTGAACCACTGTGTACACCTATATTAGGGGATGTAAGGTAGGATCTGCACTACAGGTTCGCCGGTAGCCTCTGCCGGCTGGCTCCATCCACGAGGAGCTGTATAAATATGCGTGTCCTCCATTGATCTGCCATTTTGCCAGCTGCAGTAGGAGGCCACGCATCTGACTGCAATAAAGCCACAGTTGTACCCAATCTGAGTCTTTGTGCAATTGATCGCGCATCAATTTATTGCAGTCAGGTTTTCAACAAAATGGATATCAAAATCAAACCAGATCGCCTGCAGCTGGATCTGCACTCACCCAACGCCAGAAAGGACTTTACTCACTGGCTAGCTTGTTTTGAGGCTTACATCAACGCTGTGATCCCGACGCCAACGGAGGCTCAGAAGATAAAGGTCTTGTATTCTAGGTTGAGCTCCAGCGTGTTCCCGTTGATCCAGGACGCCTCGGGTTACGCGGAAGCGATGGCGCTCCTAAAAGAACACTATGCGCAGAAAACCAACACGCTCTTTGCCAGGCACGTACTCCCCACTCGTTCTCAACTCCTGGTGCGTCCATCGAAGACTTCTGGCAGGCCCTAATCCCACTCGTCCAGGACCGTGACTGTCAGGCTGTTACGGCTGCTGAACATGCTAATCTCCTCATGCGCGATACTTTCGTAACAGGGATTGCGTCGGACCGCATCCGAGAACGACTGCTGGAAGGGGCCACGCTTGACCAAGCGGAGATGAAAACGTTAGCGCTCTCCATGACGGTCGCATCCCGTAATGTCTAGGCATACCCCCCTCGCCACGCGACCTACCGTCCTACCCCTCCTGGACCCCGCAAACAACCCCCCCAGCTGGGGCCCAGCCTAGCCAATCCGCCTAGCCGCATGCCGATCCACACACCCAGGGGGTCCCCGCTGCTACATCTGTGGTCAACAGAAGCCCCCCCCGCCAACTCTGCCGGGCCCCCACCTCCACTTGCAAGTCCTGTAGTAAAAAGGGCCACTTCACAGCTGTGTGCCAGGCCCACGCAGTCACCGCTTTCGTGCCCGCTATCGCCCCCTCCCCCTGCCAAATGCACAATGGGCGCCGCCATCTTCTCCTCCCGGGGCCATTTGTGGGCAGTCGGTGCCACTATCTTCCCCCCCTCAGTCCACATGCGGCCATGGGCACCGCCATCTTGCCCAGCACCACCAACGTGCGTCCCATGGGTGCCGCCATCTTGTCCCGCCCTGTAATGTGCGCCGCATAGGCGCCGCTATTTTGTTCCCCACAGGACCTCCGGACATCCCACAATCTGGGTCGCTGACACTCTCCATCCAAAACATCTGATGACCACCCGCAGCTCACCTCAATGACGCTGGACCAATCTCGTCCACACAACCGGGCCACCGCTTCGACAACAGTGAAAATCAACGGCCACATGACCTCTTGCCTGCTTGACTCCGGGAGCACCAAAAGCTTCATACACCCGGATACGGTAAGGCGCTGCTTCCTTGCGGTCCAACCCGCCAATCAAAGGATCTCCCTGGCCTCCGGATACCACTCCGTCCCGATCCGAGAGTTTTGTATGGTCACTCTCACTGTTCAGGGCATAGAATTCAGCGGTTTCCTTCTCTACGTCCTTGCAAATCTCTGCGCTGCACTATTGCTGGGCCTGGATTTTCAGTGCAATCTCCAGAGCCTCACCATTACATTCGGCGGGCCCCTACCTCCACTCACCGTTTGCGGTCTTGCGACCCTCAAGGTTAACCCCCCCTCCCACTTTGCCAATCTAACTGCGGATTGCAAGCCCATTGCCACCAGGAGCAGATGGTACAGCACTCAGGACAAGGCCTTCATCAGGTCCAAGGTCCAGCGGCTGCTTCGGGAAGGCATCATCGAGGCCAGCAACAGCCCCTGGAGAGCCCAAGTGGTAGTAGTAAAAACTGGGGCGAAACACAGAATGGTCGTGGACTACAGCCAGACCATCAATCGGTACACGCAGCTCAATGCGTGCCGCCTCCCACGCATATCTGATATGGTCAATCAGATTGCGCAGTACCGGGTCGTCTCAACAATTGACTTGAAATCCGCCTCCCACCAGCTCCCCATCCTGAAATCGGACCGTACGTATACTGCCTTAGAGGCAGACGGTCGGCTTTATCACTTTCTTTGGGTTCCTTTCGGCGTCACTAACGGGGTCTCGGTCTTCCAAAGGGAGATGGACCAAATGGTCGACCAGTACGGTTTGCGGGCCACATTTCCGTACTTAGATAATGTCACCATCTGCGGCCATGATCAGCAGGACCACGAGGCCAACCTTGCTATATTCCTCCGCACCGCCACTCTTCTCAACATTACGTATAATAAAGAGAAGAGTGTGTTCAGCACGACCCGCATAGCCATCCTCGGCTATGTAGTCCAAATTGGACTTCTGGGACCTGACCCCCGAACACATGCGCCCCCTCATGGAGCTCCCCCTCCTCCACTGCCCCAAGGCACTCAAACGCTGCCTGGTGCTATTTTCCTACTACACCCAGTGGGTCCCAAACTATGCAGACAAGGCCCGCCCATTCATACAGTCCACTCAATTTCCCCTCGCGGCCGAGGCACAACATGCCTTTGCCCGTATCAAAGCTGACATAGCCACGGCCGGGATGCACGCAGTGGACGAGGCACTGCCCTTTCAAGTAGAAAGCGACGCTTCAGATGTCGCCCTTGCCGCCACTCTAAATCAGGTAGGCAGACCCATGGCATTCTTTTACTGCACCCTTCATGCCTCTGAAATTCGGCACTCATCTGTCGAAAAGGAGGCCCAAGCTATCGTTGAAGCTGTGCGCCATTGGAGGCATTACCTGGCCGGCAGGAGATTCACTCGTCTCACTGACCAACGGTCGGTAGCCTTCATGTTTAACAACACGCAGCGGGGCAAGATCAAAAATGATAAAATCTTACGGTGGAGAATCGAGCTCTCCACCTATAATTACGAGATTTTGTGTCACCCCGGCAAACTCAACGAACCCCCAGATGCCCTCTCCCGAGGTACATGTGCCAGCGCACAAGTAGACCAACTCCGGGCCCTGCATGACAGCCTTTGTCACCTTGGGGGGGGGGGGTCACATGGTTGTACCACCTCGTCAAGGCCTGCAATCTGCCCTACTCCATCGAGGAAGTACGGACAGTAACCAGGGAATGCCAGGTCTGTGAGGAGTGCAAGGCGCACTTCTACCAGCTGGACCGTGCGCGCCTGGTGAAGCCTTCCCGCCCCTTTGAACGCCTCAGTGTGGATTTCAAAGGGCCCCTCCCCTCCACCTACCGTAACACGTACATTCTCAGTGTGGTCGATGAATACTCCAGATTCCCCTTCACCATCCCATGCCCGATATGACGTCTGCCACCGTCATAAAGGCCCTCAACACCATTTTTGCTCTGTTCGGTTTCCCCGCCTACATCCACAGTGATAGGGGATCCTCATTCATGAGTGATGAGCTGCGTCAGTTCCTGCTCAGCAGGGGTATTGCCTCCAGAAGGACGACCAGCCACAACCCCCGGGGTAACGGCCAAGTAGAAAGGGAGAATGGGACGGTTTGGAGGGCCGTCCAGCTGGCCCTAGGGTCCAGGAACATCCCAGCCTCTCGTTGGCAGGAGGTCCTCCCTGAAGCACTACACTCCATCCGGTCACTACTGTGCACCGCCACAAATAACACACACCATGAACGTGTTTTTACCTTCCCCAGGAAGTCCACATCTGGAGTGTCGCTCCCGACTTGGCTCGCAGCTCCAGGACCGGTCCTGCTCCGTAGGCACATCCGACTCCACAAGGCGGACCCCTTGGTGGACAGGGTACACTTGCTCCACACCAACCCTCAGTATGCCTACGTGGAGTTCCCCGACGGCCGCCAAGATACTGTCTCCCTCAGGGACCTGGCACCATCAGGTTCCACCCCAGCACACTCCCCCGCCCATGCGCCTCCCTCCCCTCTCCCGGCGCTACCAACATTAACCCCACCAGACCCATCCCCCCCCCCCCCCCCCCTGCCCACACAAGTGGATGAAGAAGATGTTGGCACGCTCCCGGGGTCATCCGACTACTGGCCAGCACCAGCACCGACATCGGCGCCACCGTTACGTCGCTCGCAGCGAATTGTCAAAGCACCGGATCAACTGAACCTCTGACGGCTCCGGACCGTTAAAATGGACATTTTTTTCCTTTCCCACTCATATTATAAGACACTGTACATAATTTGCAACGTTGTATATAGTTCCACACCACCCCGCCGGACTCATTTTTAAAGGGAGTGAATGTGGTGAACCACTGTGTACACCTGTATTAGGGGATGTAAGGTAGGACCTGCACTACTGGTTCGCCGGTAGCCACTGCCGACTGGCTCCGCCCACGAGGAGCTGTATAAATATGCGTGACCTCCATTGATCTGCCATTTTGCCAGCTGCAGTAGGAGGCCACACATCTGACTGCAAAAATGCCACAGTTGTATCCAATCTGAGTCTTTGTGCAATTGATCGCGCATCAAGTACAACAACAAATTATTTAATTACACCGATCACATTGGGGAAGTTAGCCTCAAATTTAACCCGGAATGGTCATTAAAAATTTCCCAGTCACTCTGATATCTGAAATCTTTATCCACGGACAGAACAGACAAACCATTTTACCTCCCAATGATATTCAGGTCCTGATGATCCGAGTAACTCAGTCAGACGATGATGTGATGTTTGGTTTGAAGTTCCCGTTAGTAAATCCTCCTCTTTCGAAAGGGGTTTCCAAAGGAATTTCACTCTCGGTCCAGGCGAGAAATTCACAATATTCTCTCTTCCGGCTTCCGGGTCCTGGACGGCCGCGCATGCGCCCTGTTGCACCTGAGAAAGATGGCGGCCGCGCAGGCGCCCTGTGGCACAGCACCCACAAAACAGATGACAGCCGTCAACTGGGGCCGATCAGAGAGAAAAACACCGATGCGGCCTCCCCATTCGGGACATACACCGAATTGTATCAAAAGTACCGGAACTAATATATCACCCTGAGGAACGTAAGGAAATAATGGCGGATAAGGCTACCCGGAATGCCGGGCGCGGATGAAAACGCCCTATGTTGGTCACAGGAGTCAGAACGCGCAGGCGTCAGAATGTCCCGCCTCCGGAAGTCGCCTATCTGTGTGGAGCATGCGCGGTGCTGCTCCGGGCTGAGCGCAGCCGCAGTGAGAGTGAGTGCGGCTCCCAGAGGCTGAATGAGAGCCGCCGCGAGCGGGGACAATGGTGAGAATCCAAACCCCCCAATAAGACCCATTGATTTTATTGTCAGTCTGCAGACAGGAGCTGGAGAACTGAACCCAGGCAGAGGCGAGGGAGGGAGAAAACTGGGAGTGGAGGAAAGAAATGGTGCAGATTGTGAGATGGGTTTGGATTTCAGCCCAGGGAGGAGGGAGAGTGTGTGGGACGGGGATTTACAGCTTTGGGGGAGCAAGAGAGGAAAAAATGTTCCAGAGAAACTAGAATTCGCTGTTCAGAATTTCTATCCTGGACTGACAGTGATGGCTTTTGCAAACTACTTTTACAGGATATTGGAAGTGGAGGATTGGCCACAGAAAACTCAAAACCAAACATCACATCGAGATCTGACAGCCACTCGATTCATCAGGAGTTGAATATCATCAGGCTTTGAAACTGGAAGGAGAAATGTTTGTCTCTTCCGTTTAAGGAAAAAAAATGTCAAAGATCAGTGTGACTGGAAAAGCACCGAGACACACACAACACACACTCGAATGAGAGTGTTTCATTGCACTGACTGGAAAGAGCTTGAACTAGTTACACAGCCTGAAAGAAAATCACACCATTCACAGCAGGGAAAAACTATACTCCTGTTGCGTGTGTCGACAAGGCTTTAAGCAGGAGAGACATAAAGACCCCTCACAATGGAGAAACCCTGGAAATGTGCAGACTGTGGGAGGGGTTTCAGTTACCATCACAACTGGAGGTTCATCGGCACAGTCACACTGGGGAGAGACTGTTCACCTGCTCCATTTGTGGGAGGGATTCACCCATTCATACAACCTTCACACACACCAGCGAGTTCACATTGAGGAGAGGCCATTCACCTGCCCTGTGTGTGGGAAGGGATTTGCTTGATCATCCCACATTGTGACACACCAACTTGTTCATACTGATAAGAGACCGTTTACATATCCTAACTGTGAAAAGAGTTTTAAATGTAAAAAGGATCTGCTGACACATCATCGTAGTCACACTGGGGAGAGACCGTTCACCTGCTTAGTGTGTGGGAAAGGATTCATTCAGTCATCCCACCTGCAGACACATCAACGTGTTCACTCTGATAACAAACATTTTAACTGTCCTGACTGAGAAGAGCTTTAACAAAAAGGATTTACCAACACACCAATATGCTCACACTGGGGAGAGACCATTCACTTGCTCTGTGTGTGGGAAAGGATTCAGCCATCCATATGCCCTACTGAACTACCAGAGAATTCACACCGGGGCGAAGCCATTCACCTGCTCTGATTGTGGGAAAGGATTCATTAATTCATCCAACCTTCTGATACACCAGCAACTTCATACAGGGGACAGACCGTTCACCTGCTCTGAATGTGGGAAGGGATTCACACGTTCATACAACCTTCTGACACATCAGCAGGTTCACAGTGAGCAGACCGTTCACCTGCTCAGTGTGTGGGAAGGGATTCACTCGTTCCTCCTAACTATTGAATCACCAGCGAGTTCACACTGGGGAGAGGCCATTCACCTGCTCTGTGTGTGGGAAGGGATTCAGTCAGTCATCCAACCTGCTGACACACCAGAGAGTTCACAGTGGAGAGAGGCCATTCACTTGCTCCATATGTGGGAAGGAATTTTCTCATTTATCTTATATTCTGAAACATCATCGAGTTCACACTGGGGAGCGGCTATTCAACTGTAATGTCTGTGGAAAGGGAGTTTACTCACTCATCCCACCTGCTAACACATCAGCGAGTTCACAAGCGACTACAAGGTTTAGATTATACCATTATTGATGCTGTTAATTATGTCCAGGACTGAATAATGTTCACTCTGACTGTCTTAATCTGCTGATGAGGTTTATAAATGTGAAATAAATCAACTTTATTTGAAACGTTGTTGCAGATCTTTCACACCTGAGTGTTTAACATCACCTGTCTGGAGCTCAGAAAGGACAATCTGTGGAAGGATCATACGGCAGGAACAGAACTTCAGCCTGGACACAGTCTTTCAGGGTCACGCTGAGAGGGACAAACAACACTTTGGTCTTTCTCATCTCGTTTCACTGTCAGCAAAGCCCCCGTGTGGGTTATTCCTGAGGCGTGTAAGAAATGTGTCCCAACCGCTCTCTTCCATGTTTCAGAGCTCCTAGAACAGAAGCTCCTTTACAACTGTGTTCAGAGTCAAGAAGAACAATGGTGAATGCTGGAAATGTGCTGTCAGATCTGAGATTGGTGTAAAACTGTGATGTTCCTGATTGAATTTAAAGCAGCTGGTTTAAGTTTCCAGACTGAAAATGTGTTTGTGTGACAGTCACAATGAAATAATTGAATAGAAACCTACTTAACATAGATTGGTTGAAGTCTGCGTTAAAATAGCAGCTGTTAACTGCTGGGATAATTGGACAACAGTTTGATTCCCAGATAATGAAGGAGCTGCAGTGTGTATCCAAGAATTCCCAGTTTTGTTTATGTGTGCTTCCCACATTCTGTCTTTTTAAATAAACCTCAGCCCTGCGGGCCTTTAACAATCAGAAACATAACAGAGTAAGGGCAAAGCTGTGCCCGCCCCTTTAACTGGGAGCTGAACAGTGTCAGAACCCCGGATGTCCCTTTAAGAATAAGTGATGTGTTCAGCTGAAGATTCCTATTGGCTGCTTTCTGGGTGGTCTCCTTATTCTGATTATTCTCAGTGATCCTCAGGTATATGAACCTGCTCTCCTGTCTCTCACACACTGAACATCTCTGTATTAGTGAGAGGCAGCACGGTTTTGTGAAGGGGAGGTCGTGTCTCACTAACTTGATAGAGTTTTTCGAGGAGGTCACTAAGATGATTGATGCAGGTAGGGCAGTAGATGTTGTCTATATGGACTTCAGTAAGGCCTTTGACAAGGTCCCTCATGGTAGACTAGTACAAAAGGTGAAGTCACACGGGATCAGGGGTGAACTGGCAAGGTGGATACAGAACTGGCTAGGCCATAGAAGGCAGACGGTAGCAATGGAGGGATGCTTTTCTAATTGGAGGGCTGTGACCAGTGGTGTTCCACAGGGATCAGTGCTGGGACCTTTGCTCTTTGTAGTATATATAAATGATTTGGAGGAAAATGTAACTGGTCTGATTAGTAAGTTTGCAGACGACACAAAGGTTGGTGGAATTGCGGATAGCGATGAGGACTGTCTGAGGATACAGCAGGATTTAGATTGTCTGGAGACTTGGGCGGAGAGATGGCAGATGGAGTTTAACCTGGACAAATGTGAGGTAATGCATTTTGGAAGGGCTAATGCAGGTAGGGAATATACAGTGAATGGTAGAACCCTCAAGAGTATTGAAAGTCAAAGAGATCTAGGAGTACAGGTGCACAGATCACTGAAAGGGGCTACACAGGTGGAGAAGGTAGTCAAGAAGGCATACGGCATGCTTGCCTTCATTGGCCGGGGCATTGAGTATAAGAATTGGCAAGTCATGTTGCAGCTGTATAGAACCTTAGTTAGGCCACACTTGGAGTATAGTGTTCAATTCTGGTCGCCACACTACCAGAAGGATGTGGAGGCTTTAGAGAGGGTGCAGAAGAGATTTACCAGAATGTTGCCTGGTATGGAGGGCATAAGCTATGAGGAGCGATTGAATAAACTCGGTTTGTTCTCACTGGAACGAAGGAGGTTGAGGGGCGACCTGATAGAGGTATACAAAATTATGAGGGGCATAGACAGAGTGGATAGTCAGAGGCTTTTCCCCAGGGTAGAGGGGTCAATTACTCGGGGGCATAGGTTTAAGGTGAGAGGGGCAAAGTTTAGAGTAGATGTACGAGGCAAGTTTTTTACGCAGAGGGTAGTGGGTGCCTGGAACTCACTACCGGAGGAGGTAGTGGAAGCAGGGACGATAGGGACATTTAAGGGGCATCTTGACAAATATATGAATAGGATGGGAATAGAAGGATACGGACCCAGGAAGTGTAGAAGATTGTAGTTTAGTCGGGCAGTATGGTCGGCACGGGCTTGGAGGGCCGAAGGGCCTGTTCCTGTGCTGTACATTTCTTTGTTCTTTGTTCTTTGTTCTATCTCTGTTCTGTTTCAGATTCTGACTTAACCTCTCTCCGCTCTCACACTCACTCATTCCACAGACCTCCTACCTCTCTATCTTTCTCTCAGACACTCACTCCTTTAACATTTCTATTTCACAGAGCGCCTAAACTCACTTAATTTCTCTCTCTGAAGAAGCACAGAACACACTGAACCTCTCCTCCAACATCTCATTTATGGAGACTGAATCTTTTCTCTCTCTACCTCTCACTTTCTCTCTCTCTCTGATCGGCCCCGACTAACTTTACATCTCCAATTTTCTAATAACCCTCATTGAGGAAAATTTAATTTTGGATAATGTCCCCTCATTTCTCCCAGTGATATCCTCAGTCCATCTTCCTGTTCAGTTAATATGTTAAAAATCTAAATAACCTCATATTTTAATGTTTAAAATGGGAATGGAGGTGAATGTAATGCTGGGACTGGCAGCAATATGTGTGGGTGTTCTTGATACTGTCAGAGTGAGTTCACCCTCACAGACAGGAAGACTGTTCATGGTGATAACATGAAACTGACGCCTGCGTTTCATTCTCAGGAAACACAACTTCCTGTTTCTCTGCTGCCAGTTCCAAACCACACATCTCACTTCTGAGCAGAAAATAAATCCAGGGACCACAATCTGGTGAGAACATCTGTCAAGGCGGCCTATATCTGCCCACAGAGTCAGGGCAGAGTCACACAGATCACATTGTGGTGACATTTACAAATGAGCCGGTTATTTCTATTCAGAGTCTCCATTCCCGGACAGCACCGGCTGTGTCTGTGGATCAGTCACTGAGTTCTTTCTGCTCTTTGTAGCTGGGAACTGATCACCTGCTCCCTTATATTTTATATTATTCTTTCTGTGTTACTTGTTTCCTCTATTTCTCAGCATTTATCTCTCGCCACCTCATCTTTCTGCTGTTTAAAATCTCAGTTTTGTCTCTCCTTTCCTCTGTATCTCTCTCTCTCTCTCTCTCGGTGTCTGTATGTTCCTATTTAATAGAGGTGTAGAATTTCATGAAGGGGTTGTAATAGATTAAAGAAAGAAAGAAGGAGAAAAACAGTAAATGTTGGAAAAACTCAGCAGTTCTGGCAGCATCGGTATTGAGAGAAAAAGAGTTAACATTTTGTGTCCCTGTGACTCAGAGCAGGAGAAACAGGAATTGTCCCTCTGAGATCAGGGAAGGTGAAGGGGAGATTTAATAGAGGTGTTTAAAATGAGGAAGGATTTGTGATAGTGTCGATGGGGAGAAACTGTTTCCCAAGAGCAGGAGGGTTTGTAACCAGAGGACACAGAGATTTAACATATTTGACAACAGAACCCAAGGGGGTGATGAGGAGAATTGTTTTTACACAGTGATGTGATGTGATATGGAATTGACACTGACAGGCTGCTGGAAGCAGATTTACAGTAACTTTCAAAGGGAGTTGCACTTGTAGAGTGTAAATTGGCAGTGTTATGGTGAACCAGATGAATTCGACAGTTCACTCAGAATCTCTACAGTGCAAAAGGAGGCCATTCGGCCCATTGAGTTTACACTATACCTAGGCACAATCCCCCATCCTATCCCTGTAACCCCACCTAACCCACACATTTTTGGACACTGAGGGGAAGTTGATCATGGCCAATCTACCTAAGCTGCAAATCTTTGAATGCTGGTAGGAAACCCATGCAGACACTGGGAGAAAGTGCAAACTCCACTCAGACAGTCACCCAAGGCCAGAATTGAAACAGGGTCCATGGTGCCAAGAGGTAGCAATGATGCCCTTTGCGACAGTGTCAATTTCCTCTCATGATGTTTTAACATTTGATCTTTTCAATCACAATGTGTCTCAAAGAGAAGACTGAAACACTGGTTTTAGCTGTCATATATTTTTCCTGTGTGACTGTGCAAATCGAGAACCACTAGAATGATTTCAGTTCCTCTACAGATCTCCCTCAGATATCAGAAATCTCTGGAGTTTCCCATGTCATCATTGCTTTCACCTTGGGTAGAACAGCTCTGAATCAGGTGGAGTCAGTCACACGTGCCTCTGTCATGGTGTTTCCATTTTATCACACACCTCCCAGTGACATTGACTATAACACAGAAACATCATATTATCATTGCTACCTTGCATCTTGCCCTCCTACTATTGTCTAATGATAACAGCGACGGAGTGACACACACCGGAATTGGAATAACAGGCAGGTTATTGTCTAATAATAACAGTGACAGAGTTATTATCTGGTACCCTGGATCTGGGAAGCAACAGTGCTACCTACTGTGCTACCATGCCGCCCGAGATTGGCCCAGATAGGGTGATATTTCACAGGGTCGGTGCAGATTCGATGGGCCGAATGGCCTCCTTCAGCACTGTAGGGATTCTATGATTCTACATTGAATCCAATGATATCATAGAATTTACAGTGCAGAAGGAGGCCATTTGGCCCATCGAGTCTGCACCGGCTCTTGGAAAGAGCACCCTACCCAAGGTCAACACCTCCACCCTATCCCCATAACCCAGTAACCCAAGCCAACACTAAGGGCAATTTTGGACACTAAGGGCAATTTATCATGGCCAATCCACCTAACCTGCACATCTTTGGACTGTGGGAGGAAACCGGAGCACCCGGAGGAAACCCACGCACACACGGGGAGGATGTGCAGACTCCGCACAGACAGTGACCCAAGCCGGAATCGAACCTGGGACCCTGGAGCTGTGAAGCAATTGTGCTATCCACAATGCCACCGTGCTGCCATATGTTCATATATGTTCACTCACACACTGCAGTCTGACTTATTATGGGGAGAGACAGTGTTTGTTCCTGTCAAAGTGAGTGAATCCTTTGCTGTTTATCCTCTGGGCCCCATCTCCACTATTATTGTCTGACTGTCCCACTGAGACTCTCACTGTTATTATTGGACAATCAGCGAGTCAGACTGAGCCTGTGGCCGCTCTCACCATCTGGAACCGTCACAATGCCTGGGTGATTGACGGCAGCACCGGACCAATAGGAAGAGGAGGGGCGGGACTGGAGGACGATTGGGAGCGCCTGATCCTCCAACTAATCGGAGTGAATGAGGGGCGGAGCCCGCTGTGATTGAAGCATGCGCAGTGTGGGTAATTGTGAAGGCGAAGGTTTATGCCATCAGATGTGAAATTGGTAAGGGGCGTTTGACAATATGGAGGGAGCGAGAGATCGCGGGAGTGGGCGGAAACGTTGTGTAAAGCTGTTGTAAGCCGCAAACCTCGGAAAAGTTACGGAAAACAGTTTGGATCGAGCGGGGCTGCAGCTCCTCATTTTACGCTCGGGTTAACGGCCGCCATCTTTATTGGATGTGCATCAGGGCGCATGCGCGGTTGTTATCTTTGTCGGGGCGATGTTTCAATGAGTGGGAGGAGCTTGTTCCCATTGTTCAGAATGGAGACAACTTGTCCATCAAACTGGATTAGTCTTTGAGTCCCAATGTCTTATTGATGATGCAAAGCGGTGGCAGAGATGGAAAGAAAAGGAAGCCAATCCTGCTCTCCGGATTTCACTGTCTGCGTGGGTTTCCTCCGGGTATTCGGGTATTTATAGAGTAAAATCTGAGATGAGGAGGGATTTCTTCACTCGTGGATGTGGTGAAGCTTTGGAATTCGCTACCCCAGAGGAATGTGGAGCCTCAGTGGTCAGGTATGTTCAAGACAAATGTTGATAGGTTTCTAGATATTGAGGGATATGGGGATCGTGTGGGAAAATGGTGCTCAGGTAGATCGGCCAAGGATCTCATTGAATGGTTGAGCAGACTCGGTGGGCCGAATGGCCTACTCTTGATCCTGTCATAATCTCTGTGTCCTGGTCAGGAAGCAGTGAGCTGAGCTTGGATCTGTCAATCAACATGAATCAGCACCTTCAGGAGAATTGAGAGGGTGAATATTAGATACAGCAGAGTGACAATGGAGGGAGATTGTGTAGGATGGAGATTTCCAGCTTTTGGAGAACGAGAGGGGAAATAATGTTCCAGAGGAACTAGAATTGTCAGTTCTGAGTTTCTATCTTGTACTAACAATAATTACTTTTGTAAATTGTTTTTAAAGGATATTGGAAGAGGTGAATTATAGACAGAAATCTCAACGTTTCAATATGCCAAACTCACTCGATTCCTTCTTATCTGAATATCATCGTGAGAAGGAGAAATGTTTGTGTCGACCTGTCGCTTCAAAAGATTTTAAACATTTATGTGACTGGAAAAGCACCGAGACCCACACAACACACACCCCAGTGAGAGTGTTCCAATGAACTGACTGTGGAAAGAGCTTTAACCAGTCACACAGCCTGGAAAAACATCACACCATTCACAGTGAGGTGAGACAGTGCACATGTTCTGTTTGTAGACGAGGCTTCCACTGATTGTCCAGCCTGGAGAGACACAAGGAGACCCAAAACATGGAGAAACCGTGGAAATGTGGGGACTGTGGGAAGGGATACAGAGCCCCATCTCAGCTGGAGATTCATCGCCGCATTCACACCGGAGAGAGGCCGTTCAGCTGCTCTCAGTGTGGGAAGGGATTCAGTCATTTATATGCCCTGCGGGCACACCAGCGAATTCATACTGGGGAGAGGCCATTCATCTGCTCTCAGTGTGGGAAGGGATTCACTCAGTTATCTCACCTGCAGGCACACCAGCGAGTTCACACTGGGGAGAAGCCATTCACCACCTCTGAATGTGGGAAGGGATTCATTGATTCATCCAGCCTGCAGAAACACCAGCGGGTTCACACTAGGGAGAGGCCATTCACCTGCTCTCCGTGTGGGAAGGGATTCATTAATTCATCTACCCTGCTGAGACATCAGCGAATTCACACTGGGGAGAGGCCATTCACCTGCTCTCAGTGTGGGAAGGGATTCACTCAGTTATCCAGTCTGCAGACACACCAGCGGGTTCACACTGGGGAGAGGCCATTCACCTGCTCTCAGTGTGGGAAGGGATTCATTAATTCATCCACCCTGCAGACACACCAGCGAGTTCACACTGGAGAGAGGCCATTCACCTGCCCTGTGTGCGGGAAGGGATTCATTAATTCATCCAACCTGCAGGCACACCAGCGAGTTCAGACTGGAGAGAGGCCATTCACCTGCTCTCAGTGTGGGAAGGGATTCACTCGGTTATCTAACCTGCAGGCACACCAGCGAGTTCACACTGGAGAGAGGCCATTCATCTGCTCGCAGTGTGGGAAGGGATTCTCTCAGTTATCTCACTTGCAGGCACACCAGCGAGTTCACACTGGAGAGAGACCATTCACCTGTTCTCAGTGTGGGAAGGGATTCATTGATTCATCCAGCCTGCTGAGACATCAGCGAATCCACACTGGGGAGAAACCATTCACCTGCTCCCTCTGTGAGAAGAGATTCACATGTTTATACAACCTGCAGACACACCAGCGAATTCACACTGGGGAGAAGCCATTCACCTGCTCTTAGTGTGGGAAGGGATTACATAGAAACATAGAAAATGGGAGCAGGAAGAGGCCATTTGGCCCTTTGCGCCTGCCCCACCATTCATTCAGATCATGGCTTATCATCAATTCAGTAGCTTAATTCCGCTTCCCCTCCATATCCTTTGATCCCCTTCGCCCTAATTGCTATATCTAACTGCTTCTTGAAAACATACAATGTATTGGCCTCAACTATTTCCTGTGGTAACAAATTCCACAGGCTCTCTCCTCTCTGGTTGAAGAAATTACTCCTCATCTCTGTCCTAAATTGTTTACCCCGTATCCTCAGACTGCGCCCTCTGGTTCTGTACACTCCCACCCTTGGGAAAATCTTTCCTGCATCTACTCTGTCAAGTCCTGTTAGAATATTATAGGTTTCTATGAGATCCCCCATTCTAATGAACTCCAGCGAATACAATCCTAACTGATTCACTCTCTCATACGTCAGTAGCACCATCCCAGGAATCAGTGTGGTCACCCTTCGCTGCACTCCCTCTAGAGCAAGAACATCCTTCCATCAGATAAGGAGACCAAAACGGCACTCAATATTCCAGGTATTGGCCTCGCCAAGGCCCTGTATAATTATAGCAAGATAACCATGCTCCTGTACTCGAATCCGCTCGCAGTGAAGGCTAGCAAACCATTTGCCTTCTTTACCGCCTGCTGAATTGCATGCTTACCTTCACTGACTGGTGTACAAGGACACCCAGGTCTTGTAGCACATTCCCCTCTCCTAATTTATGGCCATTCAGCTAATAGTCTGCCTTCTTGTTTTTGCTACCAAAGTGGACAACCTCGCATTTCTCCAAATTATACTGTATCTGCCATTCATTTGCCCACTCACTCAACTTGTCCAAATCACACTGAAGGATCTCTGCATCCTCCTCACAGCAAACCCTCCCAAGCATCTTGGTGTAATTTGCAAATTTGGAGATATTGCATTTTGTTCCCTCATCTAAATCATTAATATATAGGGTGGCACAGTGCTGCCTCACGGCACCGAGGACCAGGGTTCAATCCTGCCACCAGGTCACTGTCCGTGTAGAGACAGGTTCTCCCCGTGTCTGCGTGTGTCTCACCCCCATAACCCAAAGATGTGCAGGGTAGGTGAATTGGGCATGCTAAATTGCCCCTTAATTTGAAAAAAAGAATTGGGTACTTTCAATTTTTAAAAAAAATTATTAATACATCTTGTGAATATCTGGGGTCCTAGCACCGACGCCTGAGGTACCCCGTCCTGCCTGCCAATTTGAAAAAGACCCATTAATTCCAACACTTTCTTTCCTGTCTGCCAACCAGTTTTCTATCCATCTCACTACACTACCCCTAATCCCATGTTCTTTAATTTTACTCACTAATCTCTTATGTGGGACTTTGTCAAACGCCTTCTGAAAGTCCAAATATACCACATCCACTGGCTCCCCCTCGTCAACTCTACCAGTTACACCGTTGAAGAACTCCAGCAGATTTGTCAAGCATGATTTCCCCTTCATAAATCCATGCTGACTCTGTCCGATCCTGCCACTGGTTTCTAAGTGCTTTGCTATAAAATCTTTGATAACGGATTCTCGAATTTCCCCACTGCCGAGGTCAGGCTTCCTGATCGAGAATTCCTCAATTTTTCTCCACATTTCCCTTTTTAAACAGTGGAATTACATAAGCCACCCTCCAATCTGCAGGAACTGTTTCAGAGTCTATAGAATCTTGGAAGATGACCACCAATGCCTCCACTATTTCTAGAGCCACTTCCTTAACTACTTTGGGATGCAGATTATCAAGCCCTGGGGATTTGCCAGCCTTCAATCCCATCAATTTCCCCAACATCATTTCTCTACTTATATTAATCTCCTTCAGCTCCTCCCTCTCACTAAATCCTGTGTTCCCCAACATTTCTGGCATAAGATTTGTGAAGACAGAACCAAATTATGTATTTGCCCAGCTGTAAGGAACCTACATTTGTCTTCACCAATCTTTTTCTCTTCATATACTTATAGAAACTTTTACAATCAGCCTAATTTCCTGTTTTATGCTATTCCTAACATCACCACTGCAGTTTGGGGGCCTCTTTACTAATTTATTTTCCCCTTGGTGTTTCTGAGCTCTATCCATACAGATTCCACATTGTCGGAGCTAATACCCTTCCTCACTATTGCATTAATTTCCTCTTTAAGCAGCACTATCACTCCACTGCCTTTTCCTTTTTGTCAGTCCTTCCTAAATATATTAAATTCCCTTCCCGGGTCATCTTGCAGCCATGTCTCCATAATCCCGATTATCTCACACCCGTTCACATCTTTTTGCGCGATTCACTCGGTTATGCCGTCTGCAGTCACACCAGGGAGTTCATACTGGGGAGAGGCCGTTCACCTGCTCTCAATGTGCAAATCTCGGATTTTGTAATTCATCGCACTTCCTGAGACACCAACAAGTTCACAACTGATTACAGGGATTGGATTCTGCTGTTATTGTTTCTGGTCTCAATTACATCCAGGACTGCATTTTGTTCATTCTGTTGGAGGTGATAAGATGTTTCATTCTCTTTTCTGTTTGGAAACTGCAAAAATCATGCCACTTTGTCATGAAGATGGTCTAAGGTGGTTACACGGTTGTTTTGTTTAATTTATCTTGGTGCTTCTCGCAGGAGAAAACTATCAGGTTATGAGGGGCAAGTTGGCTGAGATGCACTGGGAAACTACATTAAATAGTATAGTGGGAGACAGGCAATCACTAATATTTAAGGAATTATTACAGATTTACACTGGGATCGGTTAGCTCAGTTGGCTGGATGGCTGGTTTGTGCTGAGTGACACCAACAGCACAGGTTAAATTCCCATACCGGCTGAGGGTAGCCATGGTCTGTGTCAGTATTGATGCTCCACATGATCCTCCACCCACCCCTCTACATCTCCCCCATCAGCATCTCCTTCTATTCTTTCTCCCTCATGTATGTATCTAGCTTTACGTACAATGTATTCATGCTGTTCACCTCAACCACTCGCTGTGGTAACGAGTTCCACATTCTCACCACTCGCAGGTAAAGATGTTTCTATTGAAATTCCTATTGGATGATTGAATCCCTTCAGAATCTGAAAGACTTCCAACAGGTCACCCATCAGTCTTCTCTTTTCCAGAAAAAGCAGCCCCAGCCTTTCCTGAGTGTTAAATGCTCTCAGTTCTGTATATTATGAATCTTTGTTGCACCTTATCCAGTGCCTCTATTTCCTTTTTCTAAATGGAGATCACCAATGTTGACAGAGCTCCCAGTGTAGTCGAACCATCGTTTGAAACAAGTTGAACATTTCCTCCTTGTTTTTCAATTCTGTCCCTCTGGAATGGAACCCAATATATGGGCCTCACACTTTAGGAAAGATGTGAAGTTCTTCGAGGGTGTAGAGGACATTTACGAGAATGACACCAGAGATGAGGGACTCCAGTTAGTTGGAGTGACTGGAGCAGCTGAATTTCTCTCCTGAGATCACAGCATCTGGAGGGTGGGGAATGGGGCCATTCAGCCCTTTGAGACCGTGTTGGCTCCCTGTGGAGGAAGCCAGTCTGTCCATTGCCCCGTTCTATCCCCGAATCCCTGTGGGTTTATTTCTCTCAGTACCTGTCCAATTTCCGATTGAAATCCTTCCGTCATCTCTACATCTCCTACCTCATAGGCAGTAGGTTCCAGGTCGTTACCACTCCCTTAACATGTACACAAGGCTCCCAGAGCACAGAGGAGCCTATTTGGCCCATTTTTCACATACCAGCTCTTTGTACAGTGACCCATTTAATCCCAGAGTTCGACTATTTTGTTTTCTTTTTCAGAATGCATCAATTTCCCTTTTGGAAGTTAGACCAATGAGACTCGACCACCATTTATAGACAGTGTATTCCAAATCACAACAACTCGCTGTGTTTTACAACAAATAATTGTGCATATGGTGTGTCTGGAGTTTCACAGAATATTCAAAATGGTGTCGACGTGATTATTACACAAAATTAAGACTCAATTTTTATCAATGATTTTGGTGAGGACACCAAGTGTAATATTTCCTAGTTTGTGGACAATTAGAACAAATGTACATTTCTATAAAACCTCTCACATCCCCTGGACCTCCTAAAGTGTTTTAAAGCCAATGGAGTTCCTTTGAAATGTATTCACTGTTGTAATGTAGGAAGCTGTAAGTACCATGTGTAATCACATTTAGTTTTTAAATTGTTATTTTCATAGTGTATTCACTGTCATTAGTAACAAGGTCAAGGAAACCCTTTTACATCTCTAACATGTGGTTTCCTGTAGGCATGTAACTTTTTCTATATTAACTATGTATAGATTTCATAGCAATAAACACTAATTAAATTAACGATTATTCTGTACTGAATATTGATTATCATTGATGAATTGGTGTATTAGGTAATTGTATTGCAAAGACTAGATCTTTGTTTTTAAAAAAAACACCATCAACCAGAATGTTTCCAGAAACAGCAGAACTACCAGAATTTGTTTGAAAAAATTACTTTATAATTTTGAGAATTTACAAGACATCATATTCTGCCAAGACTATGTGGGCTCAGCAGTGGTGTAATGGTATTGTTACTGGGCTAGTAATCCTGAGACCCAGTTTAATGCTCTGGGGCTCTGGGATCGAATCTGGCTATGACAGATATTGAAATTTAATAAAAGTCTCAAATTAAAAGTCTAATGATGACATTGTTGATTGTTGTAAAAACCCGTCTGATTCACTCATGCCCTTTAGGAAATCTGCTCTCCTTACGTGGTCTGGCCTGCACGTGACTCCAGATCCACAGCAATGTTGTGGTTGATTTGTAAGTGCCCTCTGAAATTGCCTCACAAGACACGCAGTTCAAGGGCAATTGGAATGAGCAGTAAATGCTGGCCCAGCCAGTGACCCCCACCTCCGATGAATGAATAATTTTTAAGAAGACTGTTCAATTTGAAGACGAGTAAGAAACTGTCTCTTTGATTGGATTTGATTTATTGTCACATGTACCTAGTTACAGCGAAAAGTATTGTTCTGCGTACAGTCCAGAAAGATCATTCGATACATGAAAAAACCTCGGACATACAATAAATACACAATGTAAATACATAGACACCGGGTGAAGCATAGGGAGTGTAGTACTACTCAGTAGAGAACCAGTGTATCTTGTATCAATCAAATGTATTAATTAAAAATTACTGTATTAATTAGCTACCAGTCTGCCACAGATGATGAAATAAGCAGTGATCCGTAACTGAGTTACAATTAATGAAACAATAATTAATCAGTAGTTGTAGTAAAAGTTTGAGTTTTATTTGTTGTAAAAATGTAAAAGCTTCATTGCTGTGTATATAAAGAATGTGCAATGGGGATAAATGTAACAGCAATAGAGAGACCTACCAACTCTGATTAGCCTCAACATTTGAAATTGTATGAATAAGGAATTGTACAGAATCGAGTAAAGGGATAGTATGAAACAGTTTGATTGTATTCCTGTCTGAGGTAATGAGAGAAGGTGGTGTCAGTAATTGGAGATCCAATTAAATTAAACTGGTGCCCAATTGACCAATGGTCATGTTACCACAGGCCCAACTCAGACATGAGGTAATGGTCACTTTGGGGATAAAAGTAGAGGTTCCGAAGGTTTTCCTTGCTGGCCAAGTACTGAAGACTCTCAAGGCCGAGTTCCAAGGAAATTACTGTCAAAGAAGGAGCCAGGGAGGGTTACACTTCTACAGACTGATCACCTGCTTGAAGTTGTAAACGTCAATGTCTTCAAATTGTTCAGTAAAGCTTTTCTTTAAAAAAACTTGTTTTTAAATTTACTGTCCAGAATTCTGCCTTTGCTTTAATTGGTTAAAGTCTTGTCTGAACCAAAGCAAATCTATAAATTGGGGATGTCTGAAATCAATTAAGGATCAGAAAGCATCAATCTTCAATTTAAAACTTGCACTTCTGTAGCACCTTTCACAACCACAGCATGTTCCAAAGTGCTTCTGAAGTGTCGTCACTGTTGTAGGAAATGCAGCAGCCAATTTTTACAAAGCAAGATGTCACACAGCAATGTGGCAATGAGCAGATGATCTGATTTTGGTGATGTTGATTTAAAAAAAAACATTTTATTAAGGTTTTTGTAATTTTATAATAATAAGTGACAACAGTAAACAATGCAAATCAGTGCATAAATCATCACCATCCCTAACAAGTCCCCCCTACCCTCAACAGAAAATAGCCTAACTACTCCCCTCCCCTTTTTTTGCCTCTGCTGACAGTTAATTTTCTCTGAAGAAGTCGACAAACGGCTGCCACCTCCGGACGAATCCTAGCGTTGACACTCTTAGGGCAAACTTGATTCAAGACTGAGAAACCCAGCCATGTTGCTAACCCAGATCTCTGATTTTGGGGGCTTAGAGTCCCTCCACGCTAGGGAGGACCAAGATATCAGTCTCTCTCGCCCTCTGGACTCCCGACACTCCAAAATCCGCCACCTCGGGACTCGGCACCACCCGTGTTTTTAGTACCATGGACATGACATCTGCAAAACCCTGCCAGAATCCCCCAAGCTTAGGGCATGCCCAGAACATATTGATATGATTTGCTGGCCCCCCTGCAGACCTGTCCTCTACCCCAAAACATCTGCTCATCCGGGCCACCTTCATGTGTGCCCAGTGAACGGGGCAGCACAGTGGCTAGCATTGCTGCCTCACGGCGCCGAGGTCCCAGATTCGATCCCGGCTCTGGGTCGCTGTCCATGTGGCGTTTGCACATTCCCCCCACGTTTGTGTGGGTTTCGCCCCCACAACCCAAAGATGTGCAGGGTAGGTGGATTGGCCACGCTAAATTGCCCCTTAATAGGAAAAAATAAATTGGTACTCTAAAATTAAAAAATAAAATGTGCCCCCAATGAATGACCTTAAATTGTATCAGGCTGAGCCTGGCACATGGTGAGGACGTATTGACTCTGCTCAAGGCATTCGCCCACAGATCTGCCTCTATCTCTCCCCATAGCTCCTCTATCTGAGTTACCTCTGACTCCATGAGTTCTTTGTAGATATCCGATACCTTTCCCTCTCCCACCCCCATTCTCGAAACTACCTTGTCCTGTATCCCCCGTGGTGGTAGGAGCGGAAAGGTTGAAACCTGCCTTCACAAAAAATTCCGTACCTGCAGATACCCGAATCCATTTCCTGCTGGCAATTCAAATTTCTCCTCTAAATCCTTCAGACAGGGGAAGCTCCCATCCTCTTGATCCCTGCCACCTCTGGAACTCCCCATCCAGCCTTCCCGGTACAAACCGATGGTTGTTACAAATCGGGGCCCAGACTGATGCACCCTCCACTCTCACGTGCTTCCTCCACTGCCCCCAGACTATCAGGGCCGTCACCACCACCCGGCTTGTGGAGTACCGGACCGCCAAGAACGGCAGAGGTGACGTTATCAGACTTGAGTCCTTACACAATGCTACCTCACTCTCACACCGATTTCCCCCCCCCACTACCCACTTCCTAACCATGGCTATATTTGCCACCCAGTAATAGTTGCTAACATTCGGCAGCGCCAACCCACCCTTCCCTCAACTACGCTCCAGCAACACTTGCTTCACTCACGGGGTTTTATCCACCCACACAAAACCCAAAATCGCCTTGTTTACCGGTTTAAAAAAGGCCTTTGGGATAAAGAAGGGAAGGCACTGGAAAACAAACAGAAATCCCGGGAGAACCGTCATTTTCACTGTGTGCACCCTCCCCGAAAGTGACAGCGGGAGCATGTCCCACCTTCTAAAGTCCTCCTTCATTTCCTCTACTAGCCGGGTCAGATTTAACTTATGTAATGTCTCCCATTCCCGTGCCATCTGGATTCCCAAATAACGTAAGCTCCCCCCCGCCCAACCATTCTAAACGGCAGCTCTCCCAGTCTCCTCTCCGGCCCCCTTGTCTGGATCGCGAACATCTCATTTTTCCCCATATTCAATTTATACCCTGAAAATCTACCGAATTCCCCTTGGATCCGCATAATCTCCCCCATCCCCCTAACGGGTCAGAAATATACAGGAGCGGGTCGTCAGCGTAAAGCGAGACCCTGTGTTCCCCTCCCCCACTGAACCAACACTTTCCAATTCCTAGATGCTCTTTAAAGCCATCGCCAATGGCTCTATGGCCACAGCAAACAACAGCGGGGAGAGGGGACACCATTGCCTCCTCCCTCGGTGCAACGTAAAATAACCCAACATCAGCTGATTCGTTCGTACGCTTGCTACTGGTGCCTGGTACAGCAGCCGAACCCAATCAATGAAGTCCTGCCCAAACCCGAACCTTCCTAACCTCCCACAAATATTTCCACTCCACCCGATCAAAGGCCTTCTCCGTGTCCATCGCAACCACCACCTCCATCAACCCCCCCCCCCCCCCCCCCCCCCCCGAGGGCATCATATAACGTTTAAGAGCCTGACATTGGCCGCATGTTGCCTGCCCTTTACAAATCCCGTCTGGTCTTCCCCGATCACCTCTGGAGGCCAATATTCTGGCCAACAGTTTGGCATCCACATTCAATAGGGAGATTGGCCTATATGACCCGCATAGCTCTGGGTCCTTCTCCCGCTTCAGGATGGAGGCCTGCGACATTGTTGGGGGAAGGGCACCCCGCTCCCTTGCCTCATTAAATGCCCTCACCAGCAGCAGGCCCAGCATCTCCGAGAACGTCTTATAAAATTCCACTGGGTAGCCGTCCGGTCCCGGGGCCTTACCCGATGACTGGCCTCCAGCCCCTCCACTATTTCTTCAATTCCAATTGGGGCTTCCAACCCCCTCCACCGGTCTTTCCTCCAACTTCGGGAACTTCAACTCACCCAGGAACTGCCTCATCCCCTCTACCCCAGTTGGGAATTCCGGCTCATATAGCCTGCTATAAAACTCCTTAAACACCCCGTCCACCCCTGCTGGGTCCAAGACCGCGTTCCCATCTCTGTCCTTCACTCTTCCCATCTCCCTGGCCACCTCCCTTTTCCTCAGCTCATGCGCTAGCATCGTACTGGCCTTCTCACCATACTCATATACCACCCCCCTCATGTTGCTCCACTGCCTTCCCTGTAGATAACGGCCCAAACTCCATCTGCAGCCTCTGCCGCTCCTTCAATAACCCCATGTCCGGGGCCTCCGAATATCTCCTGTCCACCTGGAGTATTTCCCCAACCAACCTATCCATCTCTGCTCGCTCCACCTTCTCCCTCTGAGCCCATATCAAGATTAACTCCACCCGAACCACTGCCTTCAGCGCTTCCCAAACCGTTGCTGCCGAGACTTCCCCAGTGTCATTTATTTCGAAATAGTTCTGGATGGACTCCCTCACCCGCCCGCACACCCCCTCATCTGCTAACAGTCCCACATCCAACCTCCATTGCGGGCGCTGCCTTCTCTCCTTGCTCACCCGTAAATCCACCCAATGTGGGGCATGGTCCAATAGAGCAATCGCCGAATATTCGGTATCAACCACCCCCGCCAGTAGAACCCTGCTCAGAAAAAAAAAATTGATCCCAAGCATGCTTTGTGCACATGAGAGAAAAGAAAACTCCTTCACTCTTGGCCGTCTGAACCTCCATGGGTTTACCTCCCCCCCCCCCCCCCCCCCACATCTGCTCCATGAACCCCTTTAGTTCCTTCGCTACTGCTGGCACCCTCCCTGTCCATGACCTCGACCGGTCCAACCTTGGGTCAATGACCATATTTAAGTCTCCCCCATGACCAGCTTATGCGACTCTCAGTCCGGGATCTGACCTAACACCCCCCTCATGAATTCCACATCGTCCCTGTTTGGTGCATATATATTCACAAGTACCACCAGCATCCCCTCAAGCTTCCCACTCACCAGGATGTACCTGGCCCCCACGTCCACCACTATTCTCCCTGCCTCAAATGCCACCCGTTTGTTGATCAGGATGGCGACCCCCCTGGTCTTAGAGTCCAGCCCTGAATGAAATACTTGGCCGTCCCATCCCTTCCTCAATCTAACGTTCCATGTGATCAGCCTAGTCGGGAGGCCCACCTAACTATCCTGGTAACCCCCGCCCATGGTGCCAGACATCCTATCCCCTCCCCCCCTCCACTCAAACATACATATTCAAAACATCATAGTGCCCAAAAAAGTCGAAAAAATCCCTCCACCCACTGAAACAAAGTTAACTTACAAATCTGAGCAACGGCCTAAAAACGTTACAGAGAGCACTGCATATACAGATAAAAACTAAGAACACTTAAACAGAATCGATACCGCAATACCCTCCCCCGAGGTTCAATGTCATAGATTATCATAGAATTTACAGTGCGGAAGGAGGCCATTCGGCCCATCGAGTCTGCACCGGCTCTTGGAAAGAGCACCTACCCAAGGTCAACACCTCCACCCTATCCCCATAACCCAGTAACCCCACCCAACACTAAGGGCAATTTTGGACACTAAGGACAATTTGTCATGACCAATCCACCTAACCAGCACATCTTTGGACTGTGGGAGGAAACCGGAGCACCCGGAGGAAACCCACGCAAACACGGGGAGGATGTGCAGACTCCGCACAGACAGTGACCCAAGCCGGAATCGAACCTGGAACCCTGGAGCTGTGAAGCAATTGTGCTATCCACATTGCTACCGTGCTGTCCACCCCATGTCCTCAAACCCCTGCCAGCCTTTTGTCTTTGATAAAGTCCATCGCTTCGTCTGGCGATTCAAAGTAAAGTTCCTGGCCCTCAGTGGTGACCAGTGCCACCAAACCTGGACCCTGCGCCTCCGCCATGCTTTCCCGTACTGCAGGTTCTACAGTCACCTTCGCTGCTCAACTAATTCTTCTTATACGACCACTTCTGGTCCATGGCTCCATATACCAGTGGGGGATTTCTCCTCACTGTCTCACTCTCCACTGATGTTTCTAATACAATTCCAAAAAAAATTGGGAGAAAAGTCCAAAAGGTCCGTCACGAGCGGGAGTTACCAAATTCGCGACCTCCGACTCCATGGCCGCCAGCAGAAGTCAAAAGGATGAAATTTAGAGACAGTTTGGTCCGGTGGGATCGTGGAAGGGAGGGAAGCAGCAGAGGCAACTGATCGGATTTACTCGGATTTTTTAAAATTTAAAGTACCCAATTATCTTTTCCAATTAAGGGGCAATTTAGTGTGGCCAATCCACCTAACCTGCACATCTTTGGATTGTGGGGGCGAAACACACGCAGACACGGGGAGAATGTGCAAACTTCACACGGACAGTGACCCAGAGCTGGGATCGAACCTGGGACCTCAGCGCCGTGGGGCAGCTGTGCTAAGCACTAGGCCACCGTGCTGCCCAGCGCTCCTCACAATTCTTGTTGGTGAGGATGGAAGAGAATGTGAGAGCGAGAGTACTTCAAAAGGAACTAACTTGTGTCAGAGATATTAAAAAGTTTCAACACTGCACATTTAACATAAATCTAATTTATTTGACTTTTAACAAGAATGTTAGCCTCTGTAAATGGGCTGGAGTTTGTTATCAGCAGAAAGAGACCCAAATGAACATGGTTCAGTCCTGAATGTGAGTAACAGCAAAATCCAATCACTGTGGTTACTTGTGGCCTCGTTGATGTCTCAGCAGGTGGGATGAAGTGGTGAATCCCTTTCCACACGATGCAGACGAATGGCCTCTCCCCAGTGTGAATTCGCCGGTGCCTCTGCAGGTGGGATGACCGCGTGAATCCTTTCCCACACTTGGAGCAGGTGAACGGTCTCCCCCCAGTATGAACACGCTGGTGGTTCTGCAGTGCGGATGAGTGAATGAATCCTTTCCCACACATGGTGCAAACAAATGGCCTCTCTCCAGTGAGAATTCGCTGGTGGTTCTGCAGGTCAAATGATCGAGTGAATCCCTTCGCACACTTGGAGCAGGTGAATGGCCGCTCCCCAGTGTGAATTCGCTGATGTTCAGTGAGGTAATATGCTCGACTGAATCCAGTCCCACACTGTGAGCACCTGAACGGTCTCTCATCAGTGTGAACACGTTGATGGCGAATCTGACACCCAGAATCTTTATAGCACTTCCCACAGTCTGGACAATGAAACGGTCTCTCATCAGTGTGAACTTTTTGGTGTCTCAGCAGGTGGGCTGAAACAGTAAATACTTTCCCACACTCTGAGCAGGTGAATGGTCTCTCCCTGGAGTGAACTCGCTGGTGATTCTGCAGGGCCGCTGACCGAATAAATCCTATCCCACACTTGGAGCAGGTGAATGGTCTCTCTCCAGTGTTTCTGCGTCAATGAGTTTCCAGGTAGGATGGGTAAGTGAATCCTTTCCCACAGTCCGCACATTTCCAAGGTTTCTCCTCAGTGTGACTGCATTTGTGGCTTGTGAGGCCTGATGTTTGACTGAATCCTCTTCCACACACACAACACGTGTACGGTTTCTCCCCACTGTGAACGATGCTTTTTCCTTCCATGTTCAAAGTACGTTGATATTCAGGATATGATAAATTGAGGACTCTGTCCGATCCTGATGTGATGCTTGGTTTGAGTTTCCGGACTTTGAAGCCTCTCCTTTGAACACCTTGTTAAACGGATTTAAAACAGAAAATAGGGATGGAGAGAACACCCACAAAAACACAAAGTTTGTATGCAAAAGGTACAGGAGACATGAGATTATGTTTTTCTACAGCGAGCAGCAATGACCTGAAACTCGCTGCCTATGAGGGTGTTTGAATAATTTGATTTCAAAAGGAAATTGGATAGAAATATTTTTAAAATAAATTTAAAGTACCCAATTCTTTTTTTCCCCAATTAAGGGGCAATTTCGCGTGGCCAATCCACCTACCCTGCACATCTTTGGGTTGTGGGGGTGAGACCCTCACAGACACGGGGAGAATGTGCAAACTCCACAGGGACGTTGACTCTGGGCTGGGATCGAAGCTGGGAAGCCCAGTGCCGTGAGGCAGCAGTGCTAACCACTGTGCCACCATGCAGCCCATGGAAATTGGATAGACATTTGAGGGAAATAAACCTGCGAAGATACAGGGAGTAGGAGAATGGGTCTGACTGGATTGCTCCAGAGAGCTAGCATCGACTCAATGGGCTGAATGCCATTCTCTGCGCCATCATGTCTCTGACTCTTTTGTGTAATCTAGTTTTGTAATTTAACCCCAGGGGGGTTCAGATATCACTCTGGTAAATCTGTGCTACACTCCCTCCGAGGCCATTCTATCCTTCCTCAGGTTTGTTGCCCAGAACTGAACACAGTTTTCCCGATTTGGTCTAACCAGGGTTTGTGATTCTCAGGGCATTTCCAGTCACACTGAGACCTGAAATCTCCCCTCACAGACAGAACAGACAAACCTTTTATCTGCCACACCCAGATGCTGCTGATATGGGCAGCACGGTAGCATTGTGGACAGCACAATTGCTTCACAGCTCCAGGGTCCCAGGTTCAGTTCCGGCTTGGGTCACTGTCTGTGTGAAGTCTGCACATCCTCCCAGTGTGCACGTGGGTTTCCTCCGTGTGCTCCGGTTTCTTCCCACAGTCCAAAGATGTGCAGGTTAGGTGGATTGGCTATGCTAAATTGCCCTTAGTGTCCAAAATTCCCATTAGTGTTGGGTGGGGTTACTGAGTTATGGGGATGGGGTGGGCTTGGGTAGGGTGCTCTTTCCAAGAGCCGGTGCAGTCTTGATGGGTCGAATGGCCTCCTTCTGCACTGTAAATTCTATGGTAAGACACACTGCCTTCCTCGGCCAATTGGGAAGCAAAAGGACTCATTCCCTTACAGGACAGTGTTTGACTGTCAGACAATCAACCTTTATCCCATTTTCAATATTTTTATATCCGCTTAAGAGAAATGTTCAAAACAATCTTTTTGACTGTCATAATGATTTTCCAGAGACCCAGGTGTGAATCTCATCAACGCAGAAGGTAAAATTTGAATTCACTGAAAGTCTAGTCGGCAGGGAGCGGGGTTGGTGCGAATCCGGGGAGGAGGAGCTTCGGGACAGTCAGTATAAATAACTTACCTCGGGGATTCACGGCCTAGTCGGCAGGGAGCGGGGTTGGTGCGAATCCGGGGAGGAGCAGTTTCGGGACAGTCAGTATAAATAACATACCTCGGGGATTCACGGCCTAGTCGGCAGGGAGCGGGGTTGGTGCGAATCCGGGGAGGAGCAGCTTCGGGACAGTCAGTATAAATAACTGACCTCGGGGATTCACGGCCGAGTCGGCAGGGAGCGGGGTTGGTGCGAATCCGGAGAGGAGGAGCTTCGGGACAGTCAGTATAAATAACTGACCTCGGGGATTCACGGCCTAGTCGGCAGGGAGCGGGGTTGGTGCGAATCCGGGGAGGAGCAGCTCCGGGACAGTCAGTATAAATAACTTACCTCGGGACCGGGAGAGTGCAGAATATTCAGTGTTTCACACTCGGGATTCTAAACCCTGACCTCTCACCAGACACCTCACAATGGCCGGGCAACGATTGACGGCAGCACCGGACCAATAGGAGGAGAGGGGGCGGGTCCGGAGGACCGGTCGGGAGTAACTGGTCCTCCAACGAATCAGCGTGAATAAGGAGGCGGCACTGGGCTGACTGAAGCATGCGCAGTGTGATTAATGGCGACGCAGGAAAACGTTCGTTCTCGGATCCACAATCATGAAGGTGGGAATGGCGGGACGGAGGGAGAGATGAATCAGTCGGTTCGTTAGACACGCTTCGTGAACATGTTATTTACATCGACAATCCGGAAAAATAACCTACCGGTGCCTGGGGATCTGAGCGGAGGCCGCAGCTTTGTTACAGCCGAGACTATGCAGCCGCCATCTTTATTTGGTACTGAGAGAGGTGCGCATGCGCACCCACCATCTTTATCGGGGCACGAGCAGCAGAGCGCAGGCTTGGTCGCCATCATTGTTGGGGGCAACGTTTTTCCATAACAGAATGTCCAGCAAACTGCTTCACTCTGAGTTACAAATTCCTATTTATGGGGCAGAATATTTGTCCAGGGCAGTGACAATAATTCGAATTTATATTATGACATGAACAGAATAAAACTTTTAAGACTTTCATTTAAACATTACAAAATGACAAAATTGACACTGAGCCACATGAGGATATATTAGCTTTTAAAGAGAATCTTAATGGAGGGAAGTGAGTCGGAGAGTTTTAAGGAGGAAATTCCAGAAATTGAGGCCTTGGCAATGGTGGAGAGATTAAAATCAGGAATTCTCAAGTGGCTGGAATTAAATGAGTGCAGCGATCTCAAAGGGATGTGAGAGGGGGGAAGGGGCTGCAAAGCACATGTGCGGCCATCCCAATAACATAAGAATAAGATTATCAGAATTAGGAGCAGGAAGAGGCTGCTCTGCCATTTAATAAACTCGTGGCTCATTTGATCATTGTCTTAACTCCATTTTCCTTCAGACAACCAACATCCCTAACTTTTTACTCCTCAGTCGGTAAAACAGCCTTGAATAAATTCAATGGCCCCGCCTCCACTGCTCACTAGGGAGAGAGTGCCACTGGCTACTGGCCCTCTTGAGAGAAGCTATTTCTTCTCATCTCTGTCTTAGACACTCATTTTTAAACTGGCCTTGTAGTTCGAGATTCCCTGTTGAGGAGAAACATCCTTCCAGCACCTGTCAAGTACTCTCAGAATCATTTCTGCTCCTTTAAGATTACCTCTTATTTATTGGCAGCATGGTAGCACAGCTCCAGGGTCCCAGGTGTGGGTCACTGTGCAGAGTCTGCATGTTCTCCCCATGTCTGCGTGGGTTTCCTCTGTGTGCTCTGATTTCCTCCCACAGTCCAAAGATGTGGATTGGCCATGATAAATTGCACTTAGTATCCAAAAAGGTTGGGTGAGGTTGTGGGGATAGGGTGCAGGTGTGGGCTTAAGTGGGGTGCTCTTTCCAAGGGCCGGTGCAGACTCAATGGGCCGAATGGCCTCCTTCTGCATTGTAAATTTTATGATCTAAAATCCAGTCAGTATACACGCACCCTGTGCAACCTTTCCTCATAAAACAAACCCCTTCATGCCAGTAATCAGCTGAGTGAACCATGTCTGAACTGCTTCCAATGTAAGTATATCCCATCTTAAGTAATCCTACGCCAGGAAATGGGGAGAGTGTGTTAGGAATTTATATCATGGACTTTGGAAACTACTTTTACAGGGAGCTAGAACGGGAGGATTTACACACAACAATCTGAGAGAAAGAAAAAATGGTAATCTCTGACGACAATTGACACGTGACTCTTGTAATCTCATTTTACAGGGAGTTAGAAGATTGGAAGACTGTGATTTTTCACTGATTCCAGTGCTTCTGATATCTTTCCAGCTGCAGACTCCATAAGAGGTTTTAAATTTGAAAACAGTGAAATTATTCCAGAGGTGAGTATTATTGAGCATTCACCTATAATTTAGAGTTTTCAGTGTTGTGCTTTATTATCTGTGCTTTGTTATCCAATGTCTCTGAATTATGTTTTCACTGCTGCCCATCCCTCGGCTATGTGCTGCTGATTTACCATCGTTATCTTGCCGTGGTCAGGAATTGTTTTTCTTGCACCAGATGGGTGAGTAAATTTGCAGATGACACTAAAGTCTGTGGACAGTGCGGAAGGATGTTACAAGTTACAGAGGGACATAGATAAGCTGCAGCGCTGGGCTGAGAGGTGGCAAATGGAGTTTAATGCAGAAAAGTGTGAGGTGATTCATTTTGGAAGGAATAACAGGAAGACAGAGCACTGGGCTAATGGTAAGATTCTTGGTAGTGTGGATGAGCAGAGAGATCTCGGTGTCCATGTACATAGATCCCTGAAAGTTGCCACCCAGGTTGATAGGGTTGTTAAGAAGGCATACGGTGTGTTAGCTTTTATTGGTAGAGGGATTGAGTTTCGGAGTCATGAGGTCATGTTGCAGCTGTACAAAACTCTGGTGCGGCCGCATTTGGAGTATTGCGTGCAATTCTGGTCGCCGCATTATAGGAAGGATGTTGGAAAGGGTGCAGAGGAGATTTACCAGAATGTTGCCTGGTATGGAGGGAAGATCTTATGAGGGAAGGCTGAGGGACTTGAGGCTGTTTTCATTAGAGAGAAGAAGGTTAAGAGTTGACTTAATTGAGGCATACAAGATGATGAGGATTAGATAGGGTGGACAGTGAGAGCCTTTTTCCTCGGATGGTGATGTCTAGCACGAGGGGACATAGCTTTAAATTGAGGGGAGATAGATATAGGACAGATGTCAGAGATAGGTTCTTTACTCAGAGAGTAGTAAGGGCGTGGAATGCCCTGCCTGCAACAGTAGTGGACTCGCCAACACTAAGGGCATTCAAATGGTCATTGGATAGACATATGGACGATAAGGGAATAGTGTAGATGGGCTTTAGAGTGGTTTCACAGGTCGGTGCAACATCGAGGGCCAAAGGGCCTGTACTGCGCTGTAATGTTCTATGTTCTAGACATAATTTCTCTTCTGTTCATCAACTGATTAACCATTAAATTCTGCTCCATATTTATTCCCTGTAATTGAAGATTTGAGATTATATCAGACCAGCCATGATCTTATTAAATGATGGAGCAGACTTGATGGGCTGAATGACTGTCTCCTGCTCCTATTTCTTGGAATATCACGATCTCTCGGTCAAGATCAGGAAATGCTGAGTGTCGATCTGTCAATCAGCATGAATTAGCACCTTCAGGAGAATAAGGAGTGTGTATATGGAGTGAGAATGGATGGGGCGAGATAGGAGAGAGTGTTTTTTGTTTGTACAGATGCGTACGTGAAAATTTACAGCTTTTGGGGAACGAGCAACTAGAATTGTCTGTTCTGAATTTCTGAGCTGTACTGACAGTGATGACATTTGTAAACTCCTTTAACAGGATGTTCAAAGGGGAGGATTTGCAGCAAGAAATCTCAAACGAAACTTCACATCGAGATCTGACAGTCACTCGATTCATCAGGACGGGGAATACCATTGGCCATTTTATCATCAATGTGACTGGAAAATCACCGACATAGGACAGCCGCACCATGGGGAAACCGTGGAAATGTGGGGATTGTGGGAAGGAATTCATTTTCCTGTCTGCGCTGGAAACTCATCGACACATTCACACCAGGGAAAGACTGTTCATTTGCTCTCAGTGTGGGAAGGGATTTACTTCATACAACCTGCTGACACACCAGCGAGTTCGCACCGGGGAGACGCCATTCACCTGCTCGGTGTGTAGGCAAGGATTCATAGATTCATCCAACCTGCTCACACACCAGCGGGTTCACACCGCAGAGAAGCCATTCACCTGCAAAGTGTGCGGGAAGAGATTTATTAATTCATCCAACTTGGTAACGCATCAGCGAATTCACTCTGGGGAGAAGCCGTTTACCTGCTCAGTGTGTGAGAAGGGATTTATTAATTCATCTAACCTGCTGACACACCAGCGGGTTCACACCGCGGAGAGACCATTCACCTGCTCTGTGTGTGGGAAGGGATTTATTAATTCATCCAACTTGGTAACACACCAGCGAGTTCATACTGGGGAAAGACCATTCACCTGCTCTGTATGTGGGAAGGGATTTGTTAATTCATCTAACCTGCTGAGACACCAGCGAGTTCACACTAAGGAGAAGCCGTTTACCTGCTCCACGTGTGGGAAAGGATTCAGCAGTACATCCTACCTGCAGAAACACCAGCGAGTTCACAAGTAATTACAGGGGGTGGATTCTGCTGATTTTTGCTGCTCTTGATCACATCCAGGACTGAACCACGGTCATTCTGACAGTGGGTGAAGTGGGCGATCAGAAGGTTTCTCTGTGGGCTGGCCAGTCTTCCAATGTTCACTCCAGTGGGCTGATACTCTTTCAGCGAGAGCACTTTTCCACTGAAATGATGCACAGAAGCAGATGTGATACATTAATTTTATCCTGGATAGTACGCAGGAATATAGGAATTTGGAGCAGAAGTAGACAATTCGGCCCTTCGAGCCTGCTCCGCTGTTCAATCAGAACACGGCTGATCTGTTCCTGGTCTCAAATCCACCTCCCATCTATTCCCTTTATCCCTTTAATCTGTTTTGTATATCAGAAATATATTTATCTTCTTGAAAGCATTTAATGACTCCAATTCCACTGCACTATGGTACGAAGTCTTACAACACCAGGTTAAAGTCCAACAGGTTCGTTTCGATGTCACTAGCTTTCGGAGCGCTGCTCCTTCCTCAGGTGAATGCACCTGAGGAAGGAGCAGCGCTCCGAAAGCTAGTGACATCGAAACAAACCTGTTGGACTTTAACCTGGTGTTGTAAGACTTCGTACTGTGCTCACCCCAGTCCAACGCCAGCATCTCCACATCACTGCACTATGGGGCAACGAGTTCCACAAATTCACCACCCTCTGTGAGAAGTAGTTCCTCCTCGTTTCAGTTCGAAATCTATCACCTCTCGTCCTCGATTGCCCCACAAGGGGGAACATTTGGTCTACGTTTACTTTATCAATCCCATTTAGTATTTTATACACCTGATCATTTCCCCCCTCATCCTTCTCAACATCTGGCTTGTATTCGCCTAAACTGCTTAATCTCTCAACCCTTTCATTCCGGGAATCAATCTGGTGAACCTCCTCTGAACTGCCTCCAAAGCCACCGCATCCTTCCTCAAATCAGGAGACCAAAACTGGACACAATACTCCTGATGTGGTCTCACTAACACCCTATACAATTGCAACAACATTTCTCTACTTTTATACTCCAGTCCTTTTGCAATAAACACAAACATTCCATTTGCCTTTTTAATTACATGCTGTATCTGCAGACCGACTTTCTGCGATTCATGAAAAAAGACACCCAGATCCCTCTGTCCAACACATCTTTAATCTGCTTTCCATTTAGATAATTGTCCTTTCTATTTTTTTGGCCTAAACGGATAACCTCACACTTGTCTACATTAAACTCCAACTGCCAAATTTTGGTTCAATCTCCTAGACTACCTATATCTGTCTGTAAATCTTGATCTCCTCTTCACTGTCTGTTTTCCGACTTATTCTACTGTCATCTGCAAATTTTGCTATGTTAAACTCTCTCCCCGCTTGCAGATCATTTATATAGATTGTAAATAGTTGAGGTCTGAGGACTGAACCCTGTAGCACCCCGCTAGTTACAGTTCACCAGCTAGAGAAGGAACCATTTACCCCAACCTCTGCTTTCAGCCAATCCTCAATCCAATCTAATACTCTACCCCCAAGTAAATAATCTTTTTCCCACCACTACATGTATCTTGTCGTTCCGAGTGTTGACCGCACTCTGGACAATCTTTCTCCACTGAATTCTCTACTGCTCTTACTGCCTGTACCATTGAGAGGCCAGTCCACATTCTGATATTATCCGTCCATGCGATCTGAGAGCATCATTGTGCACAATTTCCAGCTGTTTTGCCTGGCAGTACCTCTTTTTTCAACCACTTGTAGTGATCTCTGTATATGTAAATACATGAAGGGTTAATATGCAGTCTGTATAGTTAGATGATCACTAGAGGGCAACACTAACAGGGAGTACATAAACAAGCTCAATCTGTTTTCCTGTTCTCTTCGGGTGTGTTGTAGCTAGAGAACAGAAGTATAGTAAACTCAGTGTATAGGATAATATTCATAGTTAATCTAATTTTATCTTGTTTAATTTGACAACTAGTAAAAGTATTGAAGAATCAAGTAAATTGGTTAGCTACTCAATAAATAATTTGTTATCACTGGAAGACTTTGAGTATTCATCATCAAAGTTAAGTTAAACTCGGCATAAACAAATGAGTAACATATATTACTCCCAAGTAATATAACACCACTCCCTTCCTATTCACAACACATGTCCAAAATACGTTATCTTCCTCGATATCACTGCCTCAAACAGGTTCCTCTGAACACCAGCTTTCTCCAGCACCCCTCATTCCTCCACTTTGCCACCCGTGACACACGGAATATCCGTCTGAGTCCTTTCATTTCAAACACTTTTTTTCTAGCCTCGTCGCTCTTCTTGATGGTGCAGCTTTCACAGCCGCACATTGTCACCGGCCACACAAGGGCTTTCAGAAGATGAATGTTCATTGTAACTGCAGTCACATAGAAAACAGAGAGTTGGAATAAATGGGTCCTTTTCAGAGTGGAAAGATTTAACGAGTGGATCAGTTCTTGGCTGCAATTGTTCACTTTTCCACTAATGATCTGGAGGAAGGAGGTTTCCACATTTGGACTGTAGTTTAATTTAAAGCGTTCAATTCTTTAATTTAAGATATCCAATTTAAATGGGCTCAAAACTAGGCCCCGTCAGATTACCACAATGGAAATTGTCTTATCTGATCACAGTGATCGGATTTCTTCATTAGAAACCAGTCTATCATCAGTAGTGGAAATTAATAATCGTCTAAGGGCTAAGGTGAGTGACTTAGAAAATCGTTCGCGGAGGCAAATCACCCTCTTCGTGGGTCTGACTGAGGGGATGGAGGGTAAATCCCCACCCCCACGGAATATTGCACCAACATGATTTCCAAAATGGTGGGTGAAAATGTGCTCTCCTCCCCAACCCCCCCCCCCCCCCCCCCCCCCCCCCCACCTCCCCAAAACCGAAGCTAGATCATGCGACTAAGACCTCTTGCTGGGGACCCCCCACGTGTGGTATTGTTCGGTTCCATAATTTTAAGAAGGAGGAACAGGGCCAGGGAGAACCAGGATGGCCGCTCCGGTTATACCAGGACATAAGCGTGGACCTGGCGAAGAAAAGGACAGCCTTTAACGGGGTGAAATCTGTTTTATATAAACGTTTCTCTGTTTGGCTTGATCTATCCAGCCCGCCTCCGTGTATCTGTCGGGGAAAAGGGTCAATTCTTCAACTCTCCTGAAGAGGCAAATTCATTCATTCAGAATCTCAATTTGAACTCTGTCTGATTCTCTTTCTTAGAATCATAGAAGTTTACAGCATGGAAACAGGACCTTCGGCCCAACCAGTCCATGCCGCCCAGTTTTTACCATTAAGCTAGACCCAGTTGCCCGCACTTCGCCCATAACCCTCTATACCCATCTTACCCATGTAACTATCTAAATGCTTTTTAAAAGACACAATTGTACCCGCCTCTACTACTACTTCTGGCAGCCCATTCCAGACACTCACTACCCTCTGAGTGAAGAAATTGCCCCTCTGGGCCCTTCTGAATCTCACCCCTCTCACCTTAAACCTATGCCCTCTAGTTTTAGACTCCCCTACCTTTGGGAAAAGATGTTGACTATCTACCTTATCTATGCCCCTCATTATTTTATAGACCTCTATAAGATCACCTCTAAGCCCCCTACGCTCCAGAGAAAAAAGTCCCAGTCTATCCAGCCTCTCCTTATAACTCAAACCAACAAGCCCCGGTAACATCCTAGTAAATCTTTTCTGCACTCTTTCTAGTTTAATAATATCCTTTCTATAATAGGGTGACCAGAACTGCACACAGTATTCCAAGTGTGGCCGTACCAATGTCTTGTACAACTTCAACAAGACGTCCCAACTCCTGTATTCAATGTTCTGACCAATGAAACCAAGCATGCCGAATGCCTTCTTCACCACCCTGTCCACCTGCGACTCCACCTTCAAGGAGCTATGAACCTGTACTCCTAGATCTCTTTGTTCAGTAACTCTCCCCAACGCCATACCATTAACTGAGTAGGTCCTGGCCTGATTCGATCTGCCAAAATGCATCACCTCACATTTATCTAAATTAAACTCCATCTGCCATTCGTCGGCCCACTGGCCTAATTGATCAAGATCCCGTTGCAATCCTAGATAACCTTCTTCACTATCCACTGTGCCACCAATCTTGGTGTCATCTGCAAACTTACTAACCATGCCTCCTAAATTCTCATCCAAATCATTAATATAAATCACAAATAACAGTGGACCCAGCACCGATCCCTGAGGCACACCACTGGTCACAGGCCTCCAGTTTGAAAAACAACCCTCTACAACCACCCTCTGTCTTCTGTCGTCCAGCCAATTTTGAATCCAATTGGCAACCTCACCCTGGATCCCGTGAGCTTTAACCTTCTGCAACAACCTACCATGCGGTACCTTGTCAAAGGCTTTGCTAAAGTCCATGTAGACAATCTACTGCACTGCCCTCATCTACCTTCTTGGTCACCCCCGCAACTCCTTATTGGAGTTATTCTGCGTTGTGACATTCGGGAGTTCTTACTGTGTTTGGATATATCAGAGTTACTGTGTTTGGCTGTATATATTCGAGTTACTCTGTGTTTTGAGGTTCAGGAGTTTTACATCGTATAAAATTTAGGGTATGAAGCTATTGTTGGGTTTTACACGTGTTGTACTTTTTCTTCTTCGCACTCTGGTTGCATTGTGAATTATATCAGTGTAAGAGTTTTCCTTTGAATCTATGGTTGAGTGGAGAGCCTCCCAGCTCAGGATGAGGTTAGCTGACGGGAGGGACTGCGAGGTGCTGCAGCTCCTCGTCCCAAACACCATGTGAATAGGAGCTCAGAATATTGTTGTGGTCGGATTATGTTATGTAGAGATTTGGAGATAAGGGATTGTTGGGTAATATTACTGATGGGTGTTATTGGGTTAGGGAGGGATGGGGAGGGCGTTAGTTGTTTGACGGTGTCATTACTCTGTCTGTCTGGTCATTGGGCCAGGCTTGGTTACCGTCCTGGATGGATCTCCTCACCTTTGGCTTGTCAAGATCCCTTGTTTGATATTCTTCACAATTTATGGCTGACCCGATGTAGAACTTAATGGGAGATCTCCACTTGGCCTTGTAACCTGGAATGTTAGGGGTAAATGGTCGAGTGAAGCAGACTGGGGTTTCTGCTCATCTTAAGGGTCGAAACTCGGATGTCATATTTCTATAGGAAACCCATCTATGTGTGAAGGACTAGATGAGGCTTTGCAGATATTGGGTGGGACAAGTCTTTCATTCAGGCTTTAACAGTCGAGCTAGAAGCACGGCAATGCTAATCCATAAATAGGACAATTTACCCCCTCTCGGATTATGGACAATCCCAATGGTCGCTATATTATTGTCTGTGGTTCACTGGAAAACACTCCGGTTATTTATGCTCTCAACTGGGAAGATCCAAATTTTGTAAACTCTTTGGTGAGCCTGCTCCCTGACATTTATTCACATCGGATGATTCTAGGAGGTGACTTGAACTGTGCCTTGGACCCGAAATTGGACGTTCCATGTCTAAATCTCTGACTCCGTCTGGGATGTCCAGGGCACTGCCCTCATTTAAGGGATGGATTGGTGGGGGGGGGGGCGTGGCCTTTTCTGCATCCAAACAGGAAAGAATTTTCCTTTTTTTTCTCATGTTGACCGTGCCTATTCCTGAATTGTTGTTTTTATTGTTAAGTCCCTCCTCCCTTCAGCGGTGACAGCCGAATACTCGGTGATTGTCATCTCTGAATGTGCCCCTCATTTTGTTGATTTTCAAAAAGAACAGGACAGTCGAGGGTTAAGGGGGTTAGGGTAAAATGGGGATAGTTTGATTGTTGTTATAAAGACCTGTGTGTGTCACTTTTCTGAATCTTTACCGATATATTCTGTATACTTGTCTGTTGATATTGCTGTTATTGTTCGTCTTTGGAAATTTAATAAATATATTTTTCAAAAACAAAGTACATTGTATCTGTGTTCACCAGGGAGAAGGACATGACGGATGTTGAGGTCAGGGAGAAGGACATGACGGATGTTGAGGTCAGGGAGAAGGACATGACGGATGTTGAGGTCAGGGAGAAGGACATGACGGATGTTAAGGTCATAGATCGGTGTGTGAACTCTCTTGAGAACGTCAATTTATCAAAGGAGGAAGTGATGTTCATAGAACAGTACAGCACAGCACAGGCCCTTCAGCCCACGATGTTATGCCGACCATTTATCCTAATCTAGGATCAACCTAACCTACACCCCTTCAATTTACTGCTGTCCATGTGTAGTTTGAGCTTCCTCTCTGGAAATCCACCCATTCTTTCTTTATAGAAATTTAGAGTACCCAATTCTTTTTTTCTAATTAAGGGGTAATTTGGCCAATTCACCTACCCTGCACATCTTTGGGTTGTGAGGGTGATACCCATGCAAACACAAGGAGAATGTGCCAACTCCACTCGGACAGTGACGCGGGCTGAGAACATCTGTATTTTTCAGTATTTTCCTGTTTGGACCCATCTGGTTGAGTAAACCATGTCCCCAACTGTTTCTGTGTTCTGACAGCTCCTGCAGACAGCGCCCAGCCACTCAACTCTGGCAGCACCTCATCCACCACTTGCATGGACTCCCAGGGCAGGCTTTTCACCAGGAGAGTTGGTATGCCCACTAAACCTATTACATTATCTTCATGATTCCTTTCCTCACTCACAATTTCCTCCCTTACTGCACTCTGACTGGGTTCAGTTGTCAGGCCCCTCTGTGCAGCGTGACAAGAACATCAATGAATCAATTATTTTCTCTCCTGGTCACTGGGACCCTGAAACTCACCCAGTCACTGTTTCTTTACCAAGTTGGCTGCACATGACTCAAAAGCCCTGGGAGCTGCAAACTTGGGATCTGCAGGTTCTTAATGGGGGATTTGGGGCTTCCAGTGGGTGGAAGCATCCGCTCTACATCTACTTTGTCAATATCGTTTATCATCTTTTATTCCTCAATAACATCTCCTCTCAAGCTTCTAAACTCAAGAGAGTATTGGCCTAAAGCGCTCAATATCTGTTCAGAAGACAAACTCCTCATCTCTGGAATCAATCCAGTGAACCTCCTCTGAACTGCTTCGAGTGCAGTTTTTCAACTACATCCCTCCTCAAGGAAGGGGACCAAAACTATTCACAGTATTCCAGGTGCAGTCTCACCAATGCTCATAGCTCAGAGAGAGGAAGGTTTGTGTTACAGCTGATGAGAAACAGCTACACACACTCACACACAGACCTGTATACACACACACACTTGAATGCACACCTCATACACAAAGAACCACAGTCACACACACCATAACACAGGACTATACCCTGTCCCATAGGTGGACAGTATCATCCACCCTGACATATTGGGGGTAAGGTAGCAGTGTTTGAGGGTGGCATGTGGTGCAGTAGTTAGCACTTGGAATGCGGCGCTGAGGACCCTGGTTCGAATCCCAGCCCTGGCCATTGCCCATGTGGAGTTTGCACATTCTCCCCATGTCATCGTGGGTTTCACCCCCACAACCCAAACATGTGCATGTTAGGTGGATTGGCTACTCTAACTTGCCCCTTAATTGGGAAAAACAATAATTGGGTTCTCTAAATTTTTTTCTTTTTAAAGTAGCAGTGTTTGTGAATGTAGACAGAGGGAGACCAGGTGGGAAATGTAGACAGAGCGAGACCAGGGTGGGGAATGTAGACAGAGGGAGACCAGGTGGGGAATGAGGACAGAGGGAGACCAGGTGGGGAATGAGGACAGAGGGAGACCAGGTGGGGAATGAGGACAGAGGGTGACCAGGTGGGGAATGTAGACAGAGGGTGACCAGGTGGGGAATGTAGACACAGACCAGGTGGGGAATGAGGACAGAGGGAGACCAGGTGGGGAATGAGGACAGAGGGTGACCAGGTGGGGAATGTAGACAGGGGGAGACCAGGTGGGGAATGTAGACAGAGGGAGGCCAGGTGGGGAATGTAGACAGAGGATGGCCAGGTGGGGAATGTAGACCGAGGGAGGCCAGGTGGGGAATGTAGACAGAGGATGGCCAGGTGGGGAATGTTGACAGAGGGAACCAGGTGGGGAATGTAGACAGAGGGTGACCAGGTGGGAATGTAGACCGGGGGAGACCAGGTGGGGAATGTAGACAGAGGGAGACCAGGTGGGGAATGTAGACAGAGGGAGGCCAAGTGGTGAATGTAGACAGAGGGAGGCCAGGTGGGGAATGTAGACAGAGGGAGACCAGGTGGGGAATGTAGACAGAGGGAGACCAGGTGAAGATGATCTGAATAACTTTAATAAACATTATTAAATAGTTTATTGAATAATGAGACTTTAAAACTAAGAACCCACAATAGAAGCAGGTTTTCAGAGGTCAGATTGAGGATAAAGTTAGACATAAACTGGTAAATAATCTGAAAGAGGGGCAGCACAGTGGGTTAGCCCTGTTGCCTCACGACGCCGAGGTCCCAGGTTCGATAGCGGCTCTGGGGTCACTGTCCGTGTGGAGTTTGCACATTCTCCCCGTGTTTGTGTGAGTTTTGCCCCCACAACCCAAAGATGTGCAGGTTAGGTGAATTGGCCGTGCTAAATTCCCCTTAATTGGAAAAAATGAATTGGGTACTCTAAATTTATAAAGAATATAAAAATAATCTGAAAGGACAGACAATGTATGTTCTCGACACTGAGCCAGAGGGACAGGAGATGGACTGGATACAAAGACATTCTTAAGTCTTTAAAAAGAGATGAGATATTCAATTATAAACCATGAGAAACGTGGTGACCGCATCACACAGACTCACTAAAGAGCATTCCACTCTCTGTAATCTCCCCCAGTCCCTTCTCTATCTCTCTGTAATCTCCTCCATGCTCTTGTCTCTCTCTGTAATCTCCTCCATGCTCTCATCGCTCCCAGGAGGGGGGAAGAGGACAGGCCCGGGCGGCCGGCTAGCGCGGCGCTACGGACGGTGAGTTGGTTGAGGCCGGCCCAGGCCAGCTCGGGGGAGCCAGGCAGGGCGGCCAAGCCGCGGAAGATGTGGTCGCCGAGCAGCAGCGGCGGGTTGCCGGCCAGCTCCAGGCTGCATCCGTCACCATGACACAGCCTTTTCCACCTTCCCGCTCGGACCGTCTCCCCCACATCGTCATCCCCTCTTGTTGCTTCACCTCGCTCCCACAAACACCTTTGTGTCCTTCCCAAATTTCTATGCAAGGTCGGGCTTCGGGATACAGAGCGAGATGGGAGGGGTGGGGTTGTGTAGGGAGGGATCGATGCGCCTCCTCCTATCCCCTTACATGTTTCATATTTGATCGAAAATCGTGATTATCTCACTAGCATCCGGCAGGGAGAGGGCGCTCCTTTCCCGGGGACACGGTTCAGATCCAGGCCCTTGGACTCTGGCGGGCAGGGAGCGCTCCTTTCCTGGGGACACGGCTCAGATCCAGGCCCCTGGACTCTGGCGGGCAGGGAGCGCTCCTTTCCCTGGGACACGGTTCAGATCCAGGCCCTTGGACTCTGGTGAACTTTCTCAATTAACAACAGGGAGGTAACTTTTTAGAAATGAATCCATGGACTATAAAGCAATGTGGATGTTGCGGAATTAAAGTCTCTGAACGGGAAGTGGGTGTAATTCTGGATTTAATAATCCTGGAATAAATAAGCCTGTGTTTCAGACTGAAATGTGAGGCTGGAATGAAATGGAGTTTCTGCTGCTGCGGTTGTCACTGTTGGATTGCTGTGGGTGTGAGGGCCTGGGGACAGAGACGGAGAGAGGGTGGAGGGAGCGAGTGAAAAGGCTCTCTCTCTGCCTTTCCGTTCCCCTCTGTCTCACTCTCTGTCACACTCTCTCGGTGAGTGCTGCAACAGGCTTTTAAGTTTAATAAAGCGTTTCTCCAGCCAAAAAAATAATCAATTGACGTTTAGATTACAAAAGCAAGGAGGTCACGTTGGAGATGCATTGAACTTTGGTGAGGCCACAACTGGAGTACTGTGAGCAATTCTGGTCGCCACATTATAGGAAGGATGTGATTGCACTGGAGGGGGTGCAGAGGAGATTCACCAGGATGTTGCCTGGGATGGAATTTAAGTTGTGAAGAGAGGTTGGATAGGCTTGAGTTGTTTTCATTGGAGCAGAGAAGACTGAGGGGCAACCTGATGGACGTGTATAAGATTATGAGGGATATGGACAGAGTGGATAGGGAGCAGCTGTTCACCTTGTACAAAGGGTCTGTCACAAGGGGGACACACGTTCATGCTGAGGGGCAGGGGGTTTTGAGGAAATTAAGCCTGTTTTCGCTAGAATTTAGAAGGTTAAGGTTATAGCCATCTGGGATGGCCACTTTCAGCATATAAAATGGACACTCGCAGAGCACACGGAAAAATGGACAATGCAAAGTAACAAGCAGGCACAGAGCCTGAATGTGTATTTAGAAGACCGACTGCAGACGGAACCAAAACTCTTGGCCAATTTGCAAATTGATGGCCCATCTCCGATAAACAAAGGACTAGTGCTCAGGTAGCCAATACCGTCTCAGACATTCTGGCGCCACTACCTCAGCAAGAAGGTACAAAAAAGCAAGGCCAACGGCCACTTAGGCCACGCCCAACCATCAAGGCACCCGCCCCTTTATTGGCTCAGATCGATGACGGTGATCGAGAAGCTGCCCAATTGATTGGGACCAAGTTTAAGGCCCACGTAAAAGTGCGAGAAGCCCCCCCCCCCCGAGTATAAGAAGGAACCCCACCATGTGTTTGCTCTCTTGGAATCGACTCTCAACTGGAGAGACCCCTCCACCTGCACCACCAGAAGCAAGTAAGTTCAAGTTCAACGCTCGCTACCAGACATACGACCAGAGCTATGCTCCTGCGACCTCTTCGAACCCAACAGCCTCAGATCCGAACAACGGCCACTGTTCCTCTGACTGAAGTGGCACCCGAAGTTAAATATAGGTGTTAGTGATAGATATAGTTTAGCCTGTAGTGTTATTGTGCATGAAGAAATCATACTGTGTGTAAATAAAGTACCATTGACTTTGAACTAACTAACTGGTGTATTGGCTCTTTGATCGATATTCGGTTGAACCTTATGGCGAGAGATACCTGGCGACTCTGAAAGCATATTCATAATTAAGATTAAGAAAGGTGACCTTATTAACCGCCATATTTGTAGCCACTAAAAGAGAGCAACGAGGTGTGATCTGATTGAAGTATTTAAGATATTAACAGGAAAAGACAGGGTAGATAAAGATAAACTATTTCCACTGGTTGGAGATTCTAAAACTGGGATCATTGTCTAAAAATCAGAACTAGACCATTCAGGAGAGATGTTAGGAAGAACTTCTTCACACTCAGGGTGGGAGAGGTTTGGAACTCTCTCCCACACACAGCAGGTGAAGCTGGATCAGTTGTTAAGTTTAAATCGGAGGTAGAGTTTTGTTAAGCAAAGATATTCAGGGATATGGAGTTAGGTCACAGATCAGCCATGATCTCACTAAATGGCAGGACAGACTCGAGGGGCTGAATGGCCTACTCCTGTCCCTATGGGTATTTCAGTGATTCTGAAATTCAGACAACACCATGACAGGGAAAGAGTCCGGATTAGAACCTGAGTTAGTCCGAGCTGCAAACCATCCCTCCAGATCCTTGCCCTTCATGGATTTAATGAAGGCCAAGGCAATAGTTGGATTATTGAAAGACTTGACGGAGTTGTTGGATACCATTTTTCGGGTTGCAGGATAAAGCCTGACGTAATTCACTCCCCACAGCCTTGAACTGCCTTTGAACTTCATCGAAGTCTCGACGCTTCGTTTTTGTTGCTGCCGAAAAGTCCTGGAAGAAGTAACTCCTCACTCTTTCCTGGAGCCAGGTGCCACCTCGCCGTTCCCTCTCCAGGACATTCTCTCAAGTTGTGGAAGTGAATGATTACAGGCCTGGGATGAAAACTATCTCTCTGCCTCAAAGACCAATGCACCCTTTCTAATTTGAAACGCCCTGGCTTCACATCCAGCTTGAGAAAAGGTGGCAGTCGGTCCTCGAAGAACCTAACGGGAGCCTTACCCTCCACACTAAATGGACAGAAAATAACAGCATTTATGGGAGGCACGGCAGCACAGTGGTTAGCACAGTTGCTTCACAGCTCCAGGGTCCCAGGTTCGATTCCCGGCTTGAGTCACTGACTGTGCAGAGTCTGCACGTTCTCCCCGTGTGTGCGTGGGTTTCCTCCAGGTGCTCCGGTTTCCTCCCACAGTCCAAAGATGTGCAGGTTCGGTGGATTGGCCATGATAAATTGCCCTTGGTGTCCAAATAAAAGATTAGGTGGGGTTACTGGTTACGGGGATGGGGTGGAGGTATGGGCTTGGCTGGTGTGCTGTTTGCAAGGCGCAGATTCGATGGGCCGAGTGGCCTCCTTCTGCACTGTAAATTCTATGATGACCATCTGACAGGCCGACGACTCGGATGTTCTTTCTCCGACCCTCAGTTCCCCAAGTTCTCCAGGAACTCCGCCAGCCACTCGGCTGGTTTTCAAAGGATTGAATTCTTGTCTCCGTTGAGGAGGCATCTTGCTGAATGACAGAGATAATGGGAAATATTTATACATGAAAGATGACTCCATTCTCACTCCATAGTATAAATATTTCCCACTTTCCGTCTTTTAGCTTTGACAAAGAGTCACCTGGACTCGAAACGTTAGCTCTTTTCTCTCCCTACAGATACTGCCAGACCTGCTGAGATTTTCCAGCATTTTCTCTGGTTGCAGCTCATATTTGTTGTGACCTCCTGGACAGAAAACTTGAGCTGAGCTTGGATCTGTCAATCAGCCTGAATCAGCACCTTCAGGAGAATAGGGAGGGTGACTAGCGCCGTAGAGTGGCGACTAGTGGATTTTCACAGTAACTTCAATGCAGCGTTAATGTAAGTCTACTTGTGACACTAATAAAGATTATTATTATTAGATACAGCATGATAAGAATAGAGGGCGAGAGGCAGCACGGTGGCACAGTGGTTAGCACTGCAGCCTCAAGAGCGCCGAGGTCCCAGGTTTAATCCAGGCTCTGGGTCACTGTCCGTGTGGAGTTAACACATTCTCCCCGTGTTTGTGTGGTTTTTGCCCCCACAACCCAAAGATGTGCAGGGGAGGTGGATTGGCCATGCTAAATTGCCCCTTAATTGGAAAAAAATGAATTGGGTACTCTAAATTTATAAAAGAAAGATAACAGAGGAAGTGTGTGGGATGAAGATTTGCAGCTTTCGGGGAATAAGAGAGAGGAAAAAATATGACATAGAAACTAGAATTGTGTGTTCTGAGTTTCTATCCTGTACGGACAGTGATGATTTTTGTAAAATGTTTTTACAGGATATTAGACGAGGAGGAATTACAGACAGAAATTCCAAACGTTACGTCTTGATCTGATAGTCACTCCCTTCCTTGGAACCTGAATATCCTCAGACTATGATTGTGGAATGAAAAATGTTGACCCCAAACTGTCAGCTACAGATTTCAAACATCAGTGTGACTGGAAAAGCACCGAGACCCACACAACACACACCCGAGTGAGAGTGTTCCAGTAAACTGAATGTGGAAACATCAGTGTGACTGGAAAAGCAGCGAGACCCTCACAACACACACCCGAGTGAGAGTGTTCCAGTGAACTGACTGTGGAAACATCAGTGTGACTGGAAAAGCACCGAGACCCACACAACACACACCCGAGTGAGAGTGTTCCAGTAAACTGAATGTGGAAACATCAGTGTGACTGGAAAAGCAGCGAGACCCTCACAACACACACCCGAGTGAGAGTGTTCCAGTGAACTGACTGTGGAAACATCAGTGTGACTGGAAAAGCAGCGAGACCCTCACAACACACACCCGAGTGAGAGTGTTCCAGTGAACTGACTGTGGAAAGAGCTTTAACCAGTTACTCAGCCTGAAAAACTTAACATTCAGAGTGGGGAGAGATGGTACCCGTGTTGTGTCTGAGGCTTCAACTGATTGTCCAGCCTGGAGAGACACGAGGGGACACAAAACATGGAGAAACCGTGGAAATGTGGGGACTGTGGGAAGGGATACAGATTCCCATCTAAGCTGGAGGTTCATCAACGCAGTCATACTGGGGAGAGGCCATTCACCTGCTCTCGGTGTGGGAAGGGATTCACTCAGTTATTCAACCTGCAGACACACCAGCGAGTTCACACTGGGGAGAAGCCGTTCACCTGCTCTCAGTGCGGGAAAGGATTCACTGTGTTATCCAACCTGCAGATACACCAGCGAGTTCACACTGGGGAGAGGCCGTTCACCTGCTCTCAGTGTGGGAAAAGATTCTGTGATTCGTCCCACCTATTGAGACACCAGCAAGGTCACACGGGGGAGAGGCCATTCATCTGCTCTCAATGTGGGAAAGGATTTACTCAATTATCTCACCTGAAGACACACCAGCGAGTTCACACTGGGGAGAGGCCGTTCACCTGCTCTCAGTGTGGGAAGGGATTCAGTGATTCATCCACCCTGCGGAAACACCAGCGAGTTCACACTGGGGAGAGGCCGTACACCTGCCCTCAGTGTGGGAAGGGATTGACTCGGTTATCTATCCTGCGGACACACCAGCGAATTCACACTGGGGAGAGACCATACACCTGCTCTCAGTGTGGGAAAGGATTTACTCAGTTATCCAACCTGCAGAGACACCAGCAAGTTCACACTGGGGAGAGACCGTCCACCTCTCAATGTGAGACGGGATTGTCTGTTTCATCGCACCAGCTGTGACGCCAACGATTAGCAAAGACCAATGTGGGTCCATTCCAGGCAGAGACAGGAGAGTTTATAATGGGGACTAAGGAAATGGCAGAGAAACTGAACAATGTGTGTCTGACTTCACAGAGGAAGATCCAGAAATTGTCCCCAAACACCAGAGAACCAAGGGACTGGCAGAGATTAGTATTGGTGAAAAAGTCGTACTGGAGAAATTAATGGGGTTGAAAGTGAATAAATCCCCAAAAGCTGATGATCTACATCCCAGAGTGTTGAACGAGGTGGCTGTAGAGATCTCTATTCCTCATTCTAAATTCTCCTGACTCTATCTGGAATGGACAAACCTTTGTCTGAGCCAAACATTTCCTTTTTACGTAGCCACAGAAGAGTTTACAGTCCATTTTTAAGTATTTTGCCAATTCACATTCTATTCTATTCTCCCTTTTTTCCTCAGTGTCTTGGTCGAAGAACGGAAGTAAATCCTCGGGAATGAATCATCACTTTGGACAGGTTCTGAGACAATTAAGTTCCAGGACAGAGTAATTATAATCGTGGAGTGTGATTTTAGATTGTGTAAAAGGGCAAAGTTCTAGCTCATAGTTTAATGTGTAGGTTTCCGAGTTAAAGTAGCTTCTAGTTTGTTTGTTGCATTAAAACTCATAATTGAAGACCCGTCGTGTGATCCTTTAATTTGTTTACTGGGAATTTGATTTTTTTCTGAGAAGTTGCTGACCTTTATGGGGGTCCAAATCCACAAGTTTTGTCTTCCTATTTGACCCTCGGGCACCTTTCTGTCTCTATTGCTCGTGTCACTGACAGCCAGGTGATGGAGCTGAGGGCTGAATTTAGCTGAGAATAACGGGGACTGTTCCCCAGTAGGGGAACTGCCATGGGCATCGCTACTAGAGCTAGTAAGGTGCTGGAGGCCTGACTGAAATGAAATGAAATGAAAATCGCTTATTGTCACAGGTAGGCTTCAAATGAAGTTACTGTGAAAAGCCCCAAGTCACCACATTCCGGCGCCTGTTCGGGGAGGCTGGTACGGGAATTGAACTGTGCTGCTGGACTGCCTTGGTCAGCTTTAAAAGCCAGCGATTTCGCCCTGTACTAAACTGGGTACTGGACCTCCAAACAATCAGGGTTCGGGGGATGGGGAGGTGACCGGGGCTGATGGTGATGTGACCTCCAGGGTTCAGTGCCCCCGTGTCCAAAGCGGGGAGTCACGGGAACAGGGCACAGAGGAGCCGAAGGGAAATCATTTGGGACCCAGAACATTGTGAACATCCTGTTACTCTGACTGTCTTTGATCCTCAAGTAATTTTCTGTTAGTTTTTTTTAACCATGTTTCTGTTTCGTCAATAAACTTTTAACAGGAAAATATTTGAATTTGTTGGACTTTTCCTGATTAAATTTGTTCACTTTAGGAAAGTGGGTGAGAGGGGTTGACAGGCTCTTTAACAGAAAGTGAGGCCCTCTAAGGTAATTGGCAAAGGAGCCAGAGGGGTAGAGCAGATTTGATTTTTCTTTTGTCACAGTGTTTTGATAATGGAGTTTCATAGATTATCATAGAATTTACAGGGCAGAAGGAGGCCATTCGGCCCATCGAGTCTGCACCGGCTCTTGGAAAGAGCACCCAACCCAAGGTCAACACCTCCACCCAACACTAAGGGCAATTATGGACACTAAGGGCAATTTATTATGGCCAATCCACTTAACCTGCACATCTTTGGACTGTGGGAGGAAACCGGAGCACCCAGAGGACACCCACGCACACACTGGGAGGATGTGCAGACTCCGCACAGACAGTGACCCAAGCCGGAATCGAACCTGGGACCCTGGAGCTGTGAAGCAATTGTGCTATCCACAATGCTACCGTGCTGCCGAGTTCAGGGAATCAATTGTGGCTGATTAATTTGTCAAGGTTCTCTGAGAAAGTAACAAGGGATGTCAATAAAGGGGTACCTGTAGATGTGTTTATCTGGATTTCCAGAAGGGATTTCCCAAGGTGCCACATCAAAGGTTATTACACAACATAAGAGCTCATTGTGTGGGGGGCAACATATCAGCATATAGAGGATTGGTTAGCGAACAGGAAGCAGCAAGTAGGTATAAATGGGTCATTTCTGGGTGGGTAAGATGTGACAAGCGGAATGTCACCAGGATCAGTGCTGGGCTCTCAACCATTTACAATCTGTATGAATGTGTTGGATAACGGGATTGAATGGCGGCTAAATTTTCTGATGACTCAAAGACAGGTCGGAAAGTAATTTGTGAAGTCGATTTAAGGACTCTGCAAAGGACTACAAATTGGTTAAGTGAGTGGGTAAAAAACTGACAAATGGAGCATAACTTTGGAAAAATATGAATTGTCCACTTTGTCAGGAAGTATTAAACAAAACAATATTATTTAAATGGAGAGAGATGCAGAACTCTGAGTTACAGAGGGATCGGGGTGCCCGATCCCAAGTTAGTCTGCAGGTACAGCAAGTGATCAGGAAGGTCCATGGAATGTTATTGTTTATTGCAAAGGAAATCTAATATAAATGTAGGGATGTTTTGCTGCAGTTGTATAGAGTCAGAGAGGTTTACAGTATGAAAACAGGCCCTTCGGCCCAACTTGTCCATGCCGCCCAGTCCCAGCTAGTCCCAATTGCCCACGTTTGGCCCATGACCCTCTATACCCAGCTTTCCCATATAACTGTCTGATACTCGCAACCCTCTGTGTGAATAAAATGCCCCTCTGTACCCTTTTGTATCTCTCCCCTCTTACCTTAAACCTACGCCCTCTAGTTCTAGACTCACCTACATTTGGGAAAAGGTGTTGACTATCTACCTTATCTATGCCCCTCATTATTTTACAGACCTCTATAAGATCACCCCTTAGCCTCCTACACTCCAGGGCAATAAGTCCTGGTTGCTTCCGAGTAAATCTTTACTGCACTCTTTCTAGTTTAATAATATCCTTTCTATAATAGGACCAGAACTGTACACAGTACTCCAAATGTGGCCGTACCAATGTCGTGTACAAGTTCAGCAAGACGTCCCAACTCCTGTATTCCATGTTCTGACCAATGAAACCAAGTATGCCGAATGCCTTCTTCACCACCCTGTCCACTTGTGACTCCACTTTCAAGGAGCTATGAACCTGTACTCGGAGATCTCTTTGTTCTATAACTCTCCCCAACTCCCTCACATTAACTGAGTAGGTCCTGCCCCGATTCGATCTACCAAAATTTATCACCTCACATTTATCTAAATTAAACTCCCATCTGCCGTCCATTGGCCCACTGGCCCAATTGATCAAGTTCCGTTGCAATCCTAAATAACCACCTTCACTGGTCATTATGCCACCAACCTTGGTGTAATTTGCAAACTTACAAACCATGCCTCCTACATTCTCATCCAAATCATTAATATAAATAACAAATAACAGAGGATCCAGCACTGATCCCTGAGGCACATCGCTGGTCACAGGCCTCCAGTTTGAAAGACAACCCTCTACAACTCTTTGTCTTCTGTCGTCAAGCCAATTTTGCATCCAATTGGCTACCTCACCCTGCATCCCGTGAGATTTAACCTTGTGCAACAACCTACCATGCTGTACCTTGTCAAAGGCCTTGCTAAAGTCCATGTCGACAATGTCGACTGCACTGCCCTCATCTATCTTGTTGGTTACCCCTTTAAAAACCTCAACCAACAATAAAAAGATTTTTTTTAAAACTGAACCAAATTCGTGAGGCTTGATTTTCCACTCAAAGCCATGCTGACTGTCCCTAATCAGTCCTTGCCTCTCTAAATGCCTGTAGATGATGTCTCTCAGAATACCTTCTAACAACTTACCCACCACAGACGAGAGGCTCACCGGTCTGTAGTTCCCAGGCTTTTCCCTCTGGCCTTTCTTAAACAAAGGCACAACATTTGCTAACCTCCAATCTTCAGGCACCTCACCTGTGGCTGTTGATGATTCAAATATCTCTGCTAGGGACCCACAATTTTCCCCCTAGCCGCCCACAACGTCCTGGGATACATTTAATCAGTTTCCAGGGATTTATCTACCTGGATACACTTAAAGCTTGATCTAATCCCATTCCCCCACTCCACTTTGTGGGTAATCTGCGATCCCAAAACCAAATTTTAACAGTCCCAGCTTGCCATACCTTCCATTCTGTCTCTCCTAGCCTTGGCATCCAGGGATGGTTTTGCTAACCTGCCTGTGTATCTGCACCTGGCAGTGTTTGATGATAGAGTGTAACAGGAGCTTTACTCTGTATCTAACCCCGTGCTGTTCATGTCCTGGGAGTGTTTGATGGGGACAGTGTAGAGGGAGCTTTACTCTGTATCTAACCCCGTGCTGCACCTGGCCTGGGAGTGTTTGATGATAAAGTGTAACTGAAGCTTGAATCTGCATCTAACTCTGTGTTGTACCTGTCCTCGGAGTGTTTGATGGGGACAGTGCAGCGGAGGATATACGTTGTTTCTAACCTTGTGCTATACCTATTGTGGGAGTGTTTGATGGGGACAGCATAGAGGGAGATTTACTCTGTATCTAACACCATTTTGTATCTGCCTTGGGAGTGTTTCATGGGGCAATGTAGAGGGAGCTGTGCTGTAACTGATTGGAGAATGGTTCAAGCTGGCACTTGGTACTCAGATTTTCCAGTACAGCCACCCTTCACTTTTAAAAATAACATTTCATTCAGAGATCAGAGAAACCATCACCAGTTCCTCCACTGTCGCCCCCCCCCCCCCCCTCACCCCCCCCCCCCCCCCCCCCCCCCCCCCCGGGCAGGCCCCAGAGGGACAGTGAGAGTCCTGAACATTGTTGTACAGTCTGCTTGATATTTCCTATGAGCCTTTTTTTGGTCCATAGAATCCCTTCAGTGCAGAAGGAGGCTATTCGGCCCATCTGCACCGACCCTCCAATACGGCACCCCACTCAGGATCACTCCTCCACCCTATCCCCATAACCCCACCTAACCTTTGGACACTTGGGAAATCTTTTAGAATGGCCAGTCCATCTAATCTGCGCATCGTTGGACTGTGGAAGGAATCCGGAGCACCCGGAAGGAACCCACGCAGACACGGGGAGAAAGCACAAACTCTACACAGTCACCCAAGGGCGGAATCAAACCCCCCTCCCTCTGATCTCCAGTCAGCCTCTGTTCGAATGAAAAGAGCCCCAGTTTCTCTCATCTCTGCTGGTAACTAAAGCCTCTCTTCCCTGGGATCATCTCAGTGAATCTCTTCTGCACCCTCTCCATGACCTTGACATTCTTCCTGGTGTAAGGTCCCCAAAACCTGATCTAATATTCCAACTGCAGCCTAACCAATGATTTGTCCAGATTTACATGACCTCTGTCCTTTTGTACTCCACACCCAGAATTATAAAACCTTGGAACCCATGTGTTTTTTAAACACTTTATCAACTTGTCCCTCCACATTTAATGTATCTGAACTCCTTTTAGGGTTTTGGAGACATTAACATAACATGGATGAAATACATTGACATCCAATGTCTGATATAATGCGTGTTATGGGAGAGAGAAGTTTAGTCTGAGTTAGAAACCTCAAGCAGACGCTTCACTGCAGAGAGGTCACCTTGTAAACGCTGATAAGACATTCCTTCACTGCAGACAGGTCACCGTGGAAACGCTGATAAGACATTCCATTCCACAGAATCGACTCATTGGAAACTCTAATCGGATTGGGGAGAGGACAGAGTTTGTCTGTTATTAACCTCAACATAAACTTAAACCAGAGTGAATAATGGAACAGAGTAAATTCTAATGTGTGATGTTTATAGCTACAGTAATGGAATTATCAAAAATAATAAAATTAACAAGCAGGGTAGGTTAGGGAAAATGAGGAAATTACTGCTGGGAACTAAGAATGTGTCCTTGTAAATCACAGATTAGATAAATTCCTGCTGTCTTCCTCACTTCCTGAATGAACTGTGTTCCGTACTGGCCACCAAACCTCAGGAAAGATACATTGCACTTGATAACAGTCCAGTGCTGCGTCCAGCAGCATGGTTCAATTCCCGTACCAGCCTCCCCGAACAGGCGCCGGAATGTGGCGACTAGGGGCTTTTAACAGTAACTTCATTTGAAGCCTACTTGTGACAATAAGCAATTTTCATTTCATTTCATTTCTCTCCTGGTCACCGGGATCCTGTAGCACCGCCTCTGTTACGTCATCAAGATGGCCCCTCAGCCGCGCCGCTAAACAAAGATGGCGGCCGTGGAACTGGTCCTGACACCGGATAAAAGCTCTGCAGCTGCAAACGCGGGATTTTTTAATTAAAAAAAATGTTTATTCAGAATTTTGCAACAAAAATTTTCAACCATTCAAACCCCCTCCCCCGTAACAAAAAAGAAAAGAAAAGTTGCAGAGCAAGACATAAACATATCAATCCAACATAATACAGAACTTTGTACAATGGGTTCCTCCCGCACATATTGACTTTCCCATGTTTATGTTTTTCCTTTCTCAAGTGCCGCTAGGAAAAAACCCTTTCCCCGCCCACCCTTCTACCCCCCCCCCCCCCGAAAGAACCCCCCCCCCTCCTCTCCCTCCCTGGGTTGCTGCTGCTGCTGACCGACCTTCATCTAGATAGTCTATCCGCGAGATAGTCTAGGAACGGTTGCCACCGCCTGAAGAACCGCTGCGCAGACCCTCTCAAGGCAAACTTTATCCTCTCCAGCTTGATGAACCCTGCCATGTCGTTTATCCAGGTTTCCACACTGGGGGGCTTCGCGTCTTTCCACATTAGCAAGATCCTCTGCCGGGCTACCAGGGACACAAAGGCCAGGATACCGGCCTCTTTCGCCTCCTGCACTCCCGGCTCGTCCGCCACTCCAAATAGTGCTAGCCCCCAACTTGGCTTGACCTGGACTTTCACCACCTTAGACATAGTCCTCGCAACACCCCTCCAGAACCCATCCAGTGCCGAGCACGACCAGAACATATGGGAGTGATTAGCCGGGCTTCCTGAGCACCTCCCACATCTGTCCTCCACCCCAAAGAACCTACTCAGCCTCGCCCCTGTCATATGCGCTCTGTGAATAACCTTAAACTGTATCAGGCTGAGCCTGGCACACGAGGAAGAGGAATTAACCCTACTTAGGGCATCAGCCCACAGACCCTCTTCAATCTCCTCCCCCAACTCCTCCTCCCATTTGCCCTTCAACTCCTCTACCAGAGCCTCCTCCTCTTCTTTCATCTCCTGATATATCGCCGAAACCCTGCCTTCTCCAACCCATAGAACCGAAATCACCCTGTCCTGAATCCCCTGTGCCGGGAGCAGCGGGAATTCCCTCACCTGTCGCCTCACAAACGCCCTCACTTGCATGTACCTGAAAGCGTTTCCCGGGGGTAGCCCAAACTTCTTCTCCAGTGCCCCTCAGCTCACAAACGTCCCATCGATGAACAGGTCCCCCATTCTTCTAATCCCTGCCCGATGCCAGCTCTGAAACGCAAACGCGGGATTTGCAGGATCTTATTCCGGCCTTATGACCAGCAGGGAGTGTTAATGACGCCTTCACTCCCTCCCCACCCCGACTCCCGGCTCCATTCCTCCCTCCGCCTCACCGACTCTCACCGCCCCAAACAACCGATCCCGCACCTGCAGACCTCCTAGCAAAGTGACACTGCCCATGCTCCAGATACTGCCCAGCATTGTGTCTGAGCACTGGGCTCCTGTGGAGTGAATAGGGCACATTCACAGCCGCATGGAATGTTGGGTAAGAGCTGCACCATTGAAACTGCAAACAGAAAATACAAAATAACTTGGTTGCCAATTGTTAAAAATAATCGAACAAATTATTGTCAATGGATATTCAGCTATTCTCCATTTCTCAAAATGATTAAATGCTGCTCTTTTAAAAAATCAATTTTTTTTTAGTGTACCCAATTCATCTTTTCCATTTAAGGGGCAATTTAGCATGGCCAATCCACCTAACCTGCACATCTTTGGTTTGTGGGGGCGAAACCCACGCAAACACGGGGAGAAAGTGCAAACTCCCCACGGACAGTGACCCAGAGCCGGGATCGAACCTGGGACCTCAGCGCCGTGAGGCTGCAGGGCTAATCCAGGGCTAATCCACTGTACCACCGTGCTTCCCTAAATGCTGCTCTCCTGTGCAACAATGCAGAACTTAAGATTTTTTTCCCCCAATGAGTCCTTCCTCTCTCCTCCCCAGAAAATGCAAACTCTTGCTGGGTTCAATCCCAGAATCAGTTATTCCTCCATCTTCTTCCCTCCTGCTTGTGATACTGAATGTTCAATGTTTTCCAGAATGATCCAGCACAGATGGAAATCACCCACACATCATGTCTGCACTGACTCTGGACAAGAGCTACCACTTCTTCTGGTTAAATTCCATTTGCCACTGTTCTGCCCCCATATGACCAGCCCATCTGTATCATCCCATAATTTAAGGCTTTTGTCCTCGCGAGTTACCACGCCAACAATTTTCCATCTGCAAACTTATCGATCATACTTTCGCATATTTCAAGTCTTTGATTTTATATACCATTATTATTGGCGACTGACGATGTATCAGGATCTCCATCAGCACCTGAACCTGTGTTTCCTTCCTGTGAGACAAGCGAGAGCTTTAATAGCTCTGGAGAATCAATGCTGAAAAAGCTGGTCTTCTGGCCAAGGCTAATAACTGGATACTGCCTTGCCTGTCTCTGAATTTACCCGACTCCTGTTCACTCCCCACTTATGTTAAAAGCTTTGACTGTAATTACTGGGGAGACTTTTCTGCCCATCAGTCACTATCGTGACAATGTGCCCATCAAATTGCATCATTAGGGCGGATCGGTAGCACAGTGGTTGCTTCAGTGTCAGGGTGCTGCGTTCGATTCCGGCTTGGGTCACTGTCTGTGCGGAGTCAGCACGTTCTGCCCAAAAGACATGCTTGTTCGGCAAATTGGTCATTCTGAATTCACACGAACAGTCGCCGGAGTGTGGTGACTAGGGGATTTATTATTTTTTTTAAATATATTTTTATTCTACATTTTCACATTTTCCTTCAAAGATTTACACCCCACCCACAAACAGTAAACGGTAACAAATACAAAATCAATCCCCTTAACAATACCAACGATCCCACCCTCCCACCACCCCAAACAACGGCCCACCTGTCAATATATGCATCCAATAAACCAAACCCTCTCACGGTGGAAACAAAAAACAAAAGAGAAAAAGAAAAAGGAGTCCGGGACCGCCCATGGTCACCATTTACCTATAGAGTCCACTCCCCCCCCCCCCACTCAACACCATCCAGCCTCTGAAAGAGTCCCGTACATGATACCCAAGAGTTGTACCCCCCCCCCCCACCAACACCCCCCCCCCCCCCCCCCCCCCCCCCCGCCAAAGTCTTCAGCTCCTCCCGTCCACTGCCTCTTGTAAAACCCCTCCCCCCAACCTCGGTTCCTTCCCCCAACTTTCCACCCCGGCTAGACCACTCGGACCCTGTTCTGCCAGGCTCCGATGGCCACAGACCCTCCCCCCACCTCACTCTTGTTCACTGGCCGGCTTAAACTGGCCAGCGTGGAGGCCCCCGCCTGGGTCCCTTTCCCCCTTGCCCAGAGCCCTAGGAAAGCCCAGAGATCCCCTTTCAGCACACAAACCCCGCATATCCACCTGCACCACAAAGAGCCCTCATTTCGAGTGAAAGTCCCATCACTTCCCTTGTCCAAATATATACAACATTGGCTCCTTTATCCCCTCCACCCGCGCGCAGTGAAACAAAAAAGAAGAAAATACAGTCATGAGGTTACATCGGCACATGACCATTTCTCAATTTGTCAGTTCTGCCACAGTCCTTCTGCCTTCGCAAATTCCTCCGCTGCTTCCGCCGTTCCAAAATAAAAGTCCCTGAGCTTATAAGTCACCCTCAGCTTCGCTGGATATACAATGCCGCACTGCACCTTGCTAATGTACAGTGCCCTCTTCACCCGGTGAAGGCAGCCCGCCTCCTCTCCAGCTCCACTTAAAGTCCTGGTATACACGTATACCAGCTCCAGCCCACTGCACCACCCGCTTATGCTTGGCCCAACTCAGGACCTTCTCCTTCACACTGTACCTACGGAAGCACAGAGTCACTGCCCTTGGCGGCTCACTCGCCTTTGGTACAGGCCTCCACGACCGATGAGCCCGATCCAGTTCATATCGGGAGGGATCCTCCCCCTCCCCCAATAGTTTTGCCAGCATCGTGGCAAAATACTCAGTCGGCTTCAATCCTTCAACTCCTTCGGGCAGCCCTACAATCCTCAAATTCTGTCGCCTGGATTTGTTTTCCAGGTCTTCCATTTTTCCTCGCAGATCCTTGTTAATGTCCATCACCTTCCGCATCTCCTTCCCCATCGAGGCAAGTTGATCACCGTGCTGCAATAACGTCTCTTCCACTTCCTTCAGCGCCTCCCCTTGCTCGCGCGCCACTGCGCTCGTCACCGCCGTCATCACCGGGGAAATCACCTCCTCCACCAGCGCACTCAAAACCTCCCTCATCTCCTTCCTCACCGTCTCCATGCATTTCGCAAACTGCGCAAACTGCTTTTCGAATTCCGCAGCCATCACCTTAGTTATTCCTTCAGCCGTAAGCACTGTGGCCTCCCCTGGTACTCCAGCCTCCATTTTCTTGACAGACCCCGCGGTGACCTTTCCACTCCCCAACGGACTTTCAGCCGCTTTTTTCATGGCCGTTTTTTGGCTGGTCTTCGACATTCCCCTCCTCTGTACTGTCTCCCGACTTTTACTGCCTTCGCTGGCCCTAGGACCGGGCGTTAACCCCCGACAATGCCGTTCCCGAACGGGAGCCCTCCAACGCGCGGCTGCCTCCCGCCCGCCGTCAATGGAAGTCTGACTAGGGGATTTTAAAAGTAATTTCATTGCAGTGATAATGTAAGCCTACTTGTGACAATAATAAAGATTATTATACTTTTGAGTTCCAACACCTCAATGAAGTGGCGGAGAGGGATCTCTGCCAAAGATATGCACGTTGAGCAACAGCTTCTCCAATCGCAGAAAGACCACAAGAGAAACCCATGACTCGGCGTAGATATCATCCTCGAAATGAGGAACAGCCAGCAACATAACAACAGAGGAGGAGCAGGTCATGAAGGTAGGACAGTTAATTGGACTTTCTGCATTTGAGCAGTTCAGTTGGAATTCCATCCTTGCTGGGTGTTTTTCTGCTTGCTCAACAATCAATGGCCTTTTCCGGCTCAAATGATGAGGATTCCTCGTCCAACTCAACCATGACAGGAAGCTGCAGAAGAGTCAAACAGAGACTGGGAGATGCCCGTCTCACAGGGGTACAGCTCACTGTTGTGTTCAACCCAGCTGTTTACTTCTGTCAGTGAGAACTTAACAATGATTTCAGGACACCAACTTTGGTGAAAGCAGAACCAAGTGTCCTGTTAATCCCATCAAATACATAACAGATAGATTTCCATTGTCATAGGCAGTTTGGAATTCTTGATGTCGGCTGATCCCGTGTTTATTACACAGTATCTGCCTGTCTTTTGCTGCTTTCACATGAGGCAGTGTTCTCAGTGTTGGTTTTATGTTGTACATCAGGTTGGTTTTGCTTTTTGCTTCAATGACAGATGTCATCTCTGCTGAGTGGCTCTCAAACCACTCTGTGTTGTGGGTTCCACCTTTACCAAATGTTGCTGCTGCTGTGTCAGAAACGATTCAACTCAGCGACTTCCAAACTTCATCAATAACAATGTTGATTGATGAAGCTTTATTGATGTGTCTGTGAAATACTTTACTGTTTTGTTCAATGTGCTGTGATAATATAATGGAGCTCCCAATGTGAAGAATGTATATGTCAGAGAGAATTGTCAGCAAGGATTAATCAGCACGTTACAATTGGAGACGTTCATCAATGGAACCTTTCAGACACGGAATTGTAGATTTTACATCATAGAGCAATTTAGGATTCAAATAGAAGTTAATAATGTTATTGTACGCTAGTTTCTGTTGCGAGTTCTTGAATGAAGGGGAAAGATCCCAGATGGTGTTTGAAACAGGGACATTGCAACCCCAAAAATCAGGGAGGTATCCAGAACATTACAGTTCCGTCTGTTATTGGGTTGTTAATTTCACCAGAAACAAACCAAATATTATCAGACTAACAATCCTGGATGTGAGTAACAGCAACAATAACAACATAATCCAATCCCTGCAGTCACTTGTGAACTCTCTGGTGTGTCCACAGATTGTGTGACCGACTGAATCCCTTCCCACACATAGAGCGGGTGAACGGCCTCTCCCCAGTGTGAACACGCTTGTGTACGTTGAGATCAGATGAAGATCTGAAACTCTTTCCACAGGAGGTGCAGCTGAACGGCTTCTCCTCAGTGTGAACTCGCCAGTGTGGCCAAAGGCCGGATGACTGAGTGAATCTCTTTCCACAGACGGAGCAGATGAATGGTCTCTCCCCAGTGTGAACATGTTGGTGTGCAGTGAGGTCGAAAGACTGCTTGAATCTCTTTCCACAGTGATTGCAGCCGAACGGCCTCTCTTCAGTGTGAATTCGCTGGTGTAACACGAGGCTGGCTGACTGCATGAATTCCTTTCCATACACAGAGGAGGTGAATGGTCTCTCCTCAGTGTGAATTCTCTAGTGTGTCAGCAGGGCCGATAATTGAGTAAATCCCTTCCCACAGACAGAGCAGCTGAATGGCCTCTCCCCAGTGTGCTCTCGCTGATGTAATGAAAGGCCAGACGACTGAGTGAATCCTTTCCCACATACGGAGCAGATGAATGTCTTCTCCCAGTGTGAGTGCGTTGGTGAATCAGCAGGGTGGAGGACAGTGCGAATCTCTTCCCACACACGTAGCAGTTGAATGGTCTCTCCCCAGTGTGAATTCGCTGGTGTGACACAAGGCTCTCTGCCTTTGTAAATCCTTTCCCACACACAGAGCAGACAAACGGCTTCTCCCCAGTGTGACTGCGTTGATGGATTTCCAGCAGCATGGTTAATAGAATCCTTTACCACAATCTTCACATTTCCACAATCTTTCTGTGATGGTGGTCCCAGTGAGACTGCGTCGATGGATTTCCAGCCGGGATGGATAATTGAATCTCTTGCCGCGATCATCAGATTTCCACAGTTTCTCCATGGAGCTGGTGTCCTTGTGACTCTCCAGGTTGGACAATCATTGAAGCCTCGTCCACACAACACGTGTATGGTTTCTCCTCACTGTGAATGGTGTGATGTTTTTTCAGGCTGTGTAACTGGTTAAAGTTCTTTCCACAGTCATTTCACTGGAACACTCTCACTCGGATGTGTGTGTGGGTCTCGGTGTTTTTCCAGTCACACTGATGTTTGAAATCTTCTCCCACAGACAGAACAGAGAAACATTTCTCCTGCCACATTCAAAGGTCGATGATATTCAGGTCCTGAAGAATGTATCTGATTTTGACGTGATGTTTGATTTGATTTTCTGTCTGTAAATCCTCACCTAATCTCCTGGAAAATGATTTGAAAACAGTGCTGACTGTGAGTACAGGATAGAAATTGAGAACAGACAATTCTAGTTTCTGTGTAATATCCTTTTCCCAACCTGTCAATCCCAGTCTTTGTCTCTCAGAGTGTGAACCCTGTCCAAGATGGCAGCGGCTGGTTGCCTGGGTAACCCGGGCCACCGGGGCGGAAACCCCGTCTCCCTGATCCGCCCCGACTCCCACTCGCAAGTTGGCGGCCTGTGAGCCCGCTCCCTCCGGGCCTGTCACTGTGGGCTAAACAGGCCTCTTATTCGGGGCCTCAGGCCTACCCCAGAAGTTGATAAAGTTCCCAGTGCAGCCACGGTTTCCATTCCTACACTGTGCCCAAAATCTCCTCCTGAACCATCCGCTCCTCCTCACTCTCTCACCATGACTGACACTGAGCATGCTCAGAGCACACACCCACACTGCACCTGCGCATTGACCTCCTGCACTCATTGTTAGGGAACTTTCTGCAGCGCCGGGGATTCAGGGTGACTCAGCCGCCATAGAAAGCAATTAGTAAACAGGAAGATTCTTTTTCCCAGTCAGCAAAACAGAAGATCCACGGATAAGCAAGATGCTGGGCATGAAGCACAATGAGAGGTTCGGTTACTTTATTTAATACAGAAGCACATTATTCTGATAAGATATCACATAGACATAGACAGCACGCAGGCTGATCTCCAGTATGTACAGTATTTACAACACCTGGGACACGGTAAATCATCTCATGAAACCAGTGATAGATTTGTTTTCTGTTCATAATTGTGACTGGGTCACACTCACGATTCATGCAAAATGCAACTCCCCAGGATCATTGACCAATTCCCTCCAGATTTGTTTTCGCTCCAAGAATCTTGACATTTGCCTTAGTCTTTATCCAGCCATGTATGTTCAGCTCACACTGCCCGACAACCAGCCTCTCCTGCACTGGGGCACAGGGTTTCCATTATATCGAGAGGGAGCAATCTGCCTCTCCTGCATTGGTGCACTGCATTTCCCTTATATCACAGTGACATAGGAAGGTGACAGCACAGAGTGAAGGGACTCGACAAATTGTATCTGTGCCAACTTTCTGCAACAGTCACAATCCCCTGTCATTGGCCCTGAACTCTGCAGATATTTTTCTCCTCAAAAGATACGAACAGATGAGCAAGGAGCTGGAGTTGGCTATTCAGCCCAGTCTGCGCCGCCATTTAATAAGGTCATGGCTGATCTGATAGTCACAGATAGTTGTCCAATTATTTTCACGGCATCAACTGAATCTGCCTCCACCACATTTTCGAGCAGTGCATTCATGATCCCACATGCAGCACAGAATGTTTTTCTTCTCATCAGCATTGCTTCTTTTTATAATCACTTTAAATGAATGCCCTGTGTTTATAATCTTGCTCGAAATATGACTTACTAGGACAAACGTCTATTGCAGATCCTTAGGTTTTTCAAAAAATATTTTTTATTCTCCTTTTTCATTTTCTCCCAAATTTGCACCCACCAACAATAAACAATAAGCAGTAACGAAGATAATGTTGATCCCCAAATCAACAACAACAATCCCATCCTCCCACCAACCCACATACCGTTTCCCACCCCCCCCACCCCCGCCCAATACAGAACAAAGAAAAGTACAGCACAGGAACAGACCCTTCGGCCCTCCAAGCCCGTGCCGACTATGCTGCCCGTCTAAACTAAAATCTTCTACACTTCCGGGGTCCGTATCCCTCTATTCCCATCCTATTCATGTATTTGTCAAGATGCCCCTTTAACGTCACTATCGCCCCTGCTTCCACCACCTCCTCTGGCAGCGAGTTCCAGGCACCCACTACCCTCTGTGTAAAGAACTTGCCTGTATGTCTCCTCTAAACCTTGCCCCTCGCACCTTAAACCTATGTCCCCTCGTAATTGACCCCTCTACCCTGGGAAAAAGTCTCTGACTATCCACTCTGTCTATGCCCCTCATAATTTTGTAGCCCTCTATCAATGTTCGATGTTATCCAATTCTTGAAAGTGCATAATGAATAACGCCCATGAATTTTTGAACCCCTCCATCCTTCCCCTCAGTTCAAACTTAACCTTCTCAAGAGTCAAGAATTCCAACAGGTTCCCCCCACCACGCCAGGGCACAGGGTGGAGAGGTGATCTGCCTTCGGGCGATCAGCGAGACGAAGGCTACAACAGCTGCCTGCGCACCTGTTTCCAACCCCGGCTGGTCCAACACCCCGAATATGGCCTCCCGAGGGCCCACGCCCAGTTTCACATGCACCACTTTAGAGATTACCCTAAAAACCTCCTTCCAATAATCCTGCAGCTTTGGACAGGACCAAAACATATGAACGTGATTTGCGCCCCCACCCACACACCACCTCGGGGCACAAGAGATTCAATGCTTTTGCTTTTTCAAAGCTTTTCTCTTGCTCAGTGCAAACAGTCCCATTGCATTTTTCTCCTTGTAACCTGTCTTAGATTCCTCTTCATCTCCCCATCAAGCTCAGGGGAATTAGCATCATCTGTAATAGCAGGTTGTAATTATTCAAGGCTGGTTCCCTGTATTGCAAACAATCTCATACTGATCATTGGACGGTTAAAACACTGGATGGTTAAAACTGCTCACAGTCCCGCAGGGATAGGTTTACTTGAATTTCGGCAAAACTGTGGACCTAACCACAGTAATAGTCAAGTTGGTTAGTGTGAGGAAAAATTTCCATCTGATTGGACTGGAAGTGACTGCGAGTGTGTGGGTGCTTCTGTGTGTCTGTGAGTGTGTGGGTGCTTCTGTGTGTGGGTGCTTGTGTGTATAAGTGTGATGGGAAACCTGCAAACTACATAATTGCAGTTGGATCAAACCTAGGACCTCGATGCCGTGAGGCAGCAGTGCTAACCACTGCACCACCGTGCTACCTTTGAATGGTAACAGTATTAACCTCCTCCCTGTCCTATCCTCGTTATTGTAATGGGGAACAATACTTGTTTTAATGGTGCCATTTCCTGTCTGCCAGTTATTCCTTGATAATAATAATCTATTGTCAGAAGTATGAAGTTACTGCGAAAAGCTCCAAGTCGACACATTCAGGCGCCTGTTCGGATAAGCTGGTACGGAAATTGAACACACACTGCTGGCCTTATTCTGCATGACAAACCAGCTGTCTAGCCCACTGAGCTAAACCAGCCCTTGAAGTCAGTCTTTGAATGTTTGTAGATTGAACCATCTTGTTGCCACATTTCAGCAACAAATGTTGAAATGTTTGCTCCACACCCACAGGGTTTCACCTGTCTAAAGCCACAGAAAGGTCCCGGTTCCTCCTGGGGTTTGAGACAAATCAGGGTAGCACAGTGATTTGAGACAAAAGGCGGCACGGTAGCACAGTGGTTAGCACTGTTACTTCACAGCACCAGGGTCGAGATTAGGTCACTGTCTGTGCACACACTGCACGTTCTCCCTGTGTCTGCGTGGGTTTCCTCCAGGTGCTCCGGTTCCCTCCCACAAGTCCTGAAAGACATGCTCATGAGGTGAATTGGACATGCTGAATTCTCCCTCTGTGAACCTGAAGAGGTGCCGGAATGTGGAGACTAGCGGCTTTTCACAGTAACTTTGTCGTAGTGTTAATGTCAGCCTACTTGTGACAATAAACATTATTCAAAAAATCAGCTTTCAAAATGATTCAAACTTTCAGCCAATGAGGGACATCTGGACTCAGCCCCGCCTCTCATTCATACGGATTGGTTGGAGGACCAGCCGTTCCAGTTTGGTCCTCCAGCCCGCAACTCTTCCTATTGGTCCATACCTGCCGTCAATCAATCCCCAGGCATTATGAGCCGGAGCAAACCCTTCACAATCATTGTTAGCTCTCTGGTTTGCAGCTGTGGGGCTTCTCCCTCCCTCCCGGGAACAGGCCCAGGTTAACGGGCACCATCCTGCTTCAGACACTGGAGGATGGTTCACATCAGAGGATGGGGAGGGGGGATAATAAATAAGAGCTGACACTTTGCACTCAAATCAATGAGGACTCTGATCTCTGGAAAGAAAGGAAACCCTGGGAGGTGGGCGGGGAGGATTCACAAATATCCGCTGGAGGCCCCAAACCCCCAATAAGACCCATTGATTTTATTGTCAGTCTGCAGATGGGGGCTGGAGAACTGAACCCAGGCAGAGGAGAGGGAGGGAGAAAACTGGGAGTGGAGGAAAGAAATGGTGCAGATGGTGAGATGGGTTTGGTTCTCATCACAGAAAGAAGGGAGAGTGTGTGAGATGAGAATTTACAGCTTTGGGTAATTGGAAGAAAACATTGAAAGTGGAATTGACTGACCCGAATTTTGTACAAGGTATTCAAGAGGAAAATTTGCAGATGACAAACTCAAACCAAACATCACATTGAGAGGTAACAGTTATTCGATTCATTAGGACTGGAAAAACATTGGCCTCTGAATGTGGAAGGAGCAATGTTAAGTCTATTCTGCCCATGGGAAAAGATTTCAAATATTATTGTGACTGGAAACGTGCCGATACACACACCCAAGTGAGAGTGTTCCAGTGAACTGACTGTGAAAAGAGCTTCACCCAGTTCCACAGCCAGCAGAAAGATCACACATAGGGTAAGTCAGTGGGAAATATTTGGCAGATAAAGTATAATTTTTGAAAAAAAGTGAAGTTGTCCCGTGTTGGGAAGAATAATAATTTAAATAGAGATTGCAGAATACCACAGTGGAGAAGAATCTGTGTGTCCTTGTACACGAACCACAAATGTATTTATTACCTCACACTCCTCCAGATTGATCTCCATTTGCTTCTTTGCTGCCCAGCTGATCAGTCTACCGATATCTTCCTGTCGTCTACAACTTCACTGTCAACCACAACACTGCAAATATCTCAACCATGTCCCGATGTTAAAGTCTAAATCATTCATATATAACACACAAAGCATAGAATCTTGTCCTGAACAATCCAGAACTCCGCTGGAAACAGTCTTCCAGTCACAAAAATACCACTGGACCATTCCCCTTTGCATACGGTGGCACAATGATTAGCACTGCAGCCTCACGGTGTTGAAGTCCCAGGTTCGATCCCGGCTCTTGGTCACTCTCCGTGTGGAGTTTGCACATTCTCCCCGTGTTTGCGTGGGTTTCGCCCCCACAACCCAAAGATGCACAGTCTAGGTGTATTGGCCACACTAAATTGTCCCTGAATTGGAAAAAAATGAATTGGGTACTCTAAATTTATATAAAAAAAGAATAAAACAAATAAAGATACATCAGATACTCACCAATCAGTTTTTTCCATTATCCTGAAGTGACCTTATTTTTATTGGGAGTTAACTGAAGTGTGTTCCTAACCCCTCATTATCTAAATTTCCATTTACCACTTTTCTGTCCATCTAACCCAGTCCATGGCTTTCTCCCTCATTGTCTCAAACACATGAGCAACTTTTGTATAATCCTGGTGCATACATTTCAGTCTAAATCATTGATATATACCGGAAAACTGTGGAGCCCCACTGGAAACAGACGTCCAGGCATCATTCAGTCCTGGATGTGACTAACAGCAGCAACAACAGCTGAATCCAAACCCTGCTGTTGCCTGTGAACTTGCTGATGTCTGTGCAGGTTGTTTGACTGAGTGAATCTCCTCTCACGCAGGGAGCAGTTACACAGCCTCTCCCCAGTACCGCTCCCACGTGTGGGCCACACGGTAACACAGTGGTTAGCACTGTTGCTTCAAGGCTCCAGGGTCCCAGGTTGGATTCCCGGCTTAGGTCACTGTCTGTACGGAGTCTGCACATTGTCCCAGTGTCTGTGTGGGGTTTCCTCCGGGTGCTCCGGTTTCCACAGTCCAAAAATGTGTAGATTAGGTGGATTGGCCATGCTAAATTGCCCGTAAGTGTCCAAAAAGGTTAGATGGGGTTATGGGTTAGGTTGGAGGTATGGGTTTAAGTAAGGTACTCTTTGCAAGGGCCAGTGCACTCGATGGGCCAAATGCCCTCCTTCTGCACTGTAAATTCTATGATTCTGTTTCAGTGTGAACTCGCTGGTGTTTCTGCAGATTTGGTTTACTTTTAAATCTCTTTTCACAGTCAGAACATTTAAAAGGTTTCTGATCAGTGTGAACAAGTTGGTGTGAAGTCAGGTGGGATGGCAGAGTGAACTTCTTGTCACACACGGGGCAAGTGTACGGTCTCTGCCCAGTGTGAGCTCGCTGGTGTTGCAGAAGCTGGAAAGAACAAGTGAATCCCTTCCCACAAACGGAGCAGGTGAACGGCCTCTCCCCAGTGTGAGTGCGTTGATGTTTCAGTACATCCTTTCTGCTTTTAAAGCTCTTCTCACAGTCAGCACATTTAAACGGTCTCTGGTCAGAGTGAACCTGATGGTGAGTCCGAAGATTTGATAAAGAATTAAATCCTTTCCCACACACGGAGCAGGTGAATGGCCTCTCCCCAGTGTGAGTGCGTTGATGTGTCAGTAAATCCTTTCTGCTTTTAAAGCTCTTCTCACAGTCAGCACATTTAAAAGGTCTCTGATCAGTATGAACAAGTTGGTGTTTCAGGAGATTGGGTGACTGAGTGAATCCCTTCCCACACATGGAGCAGGTGAATGGCCTTTCCCCAGTGTGAATACGTCGATGAGTTTCCAATTCAGACGGGGAATAGCATCCCATCCCACAGTCCCCACATTTCCACGGTTTCTCCATGGTTATTGACAGGTTATCAGGTGTAGGTGGGATGCAGATTTGAGGTCACTATCAGATCAGCCGTGATGTTATTAAATGGTGGAACAGGCTCACGGGGCTGAATGTCCAATTGCTGCTTCTTGATTCCTTTGGTGCGAATGTCCTTGGCTCTCCAACTTGGATCATCAGTTGAAGCCTGAGTACGGTGTCTCCCTGATGTAAATGCTGCAATTTAATTTCATGCTGTATGATTGGTTAAACCTCAGTTCCAGCTAACTGTGGAGAATTACTCAGATGTCTGTGTCTCGGTGCTTTTCCAATCACAGTGATTTTTGAATATTTTCCACAAAGACAAAACAGACAAACATTTCTCCTTCCACGTTGAAAGGCCGGTCCTGATGAATCAAGTGACTGTGTCAGATCTTGACATGATGTTTGCATCTGCAAATATTCTGTAAAAGGAGATTATGTTGAATTACTGTGAATATATAAGACACAAACAGGCCATTCTGTCACAGATTCTGCTGCTGTCCATACGCGGCACACATCTCCGACTGTCACACCTATCAAATCTCAGCCTTTCAGCTGATTTTCGGTTCCATTTTCTCTCATGTGCTTGTCCAGTTTCCTTTTGAAAACATCTCAGCACTTTCCTCAACTCCTTTCCATGGTAATGAGTTGCACATTCTAAACAAGTGAGTGAATAAATTATTTTGTATTGCCTCATTGGATTTATTCGTAACTATCTTGTATTCATGACTCGTTGTTTGTTGATGGTCCCTGGGTTTGGACTCTCTCACATCGCCCTTCTCCAAACTACTGATAATGTTAAATATTTCTATTAGGTCACTGCTGAATTCCTTATTTTCGATAGAAAAAAGGCCCCACTCCATTTAATCTTTCCTGAGAGCTGTAATATCATGTTTCAAAATTCATCACTGTCAATGCAGGATAGAAACCGCAAAGAGACAAACCTTTCTGTTGGATTGAGTTTGTTCTGTGTAAATTCTCCACTTCTAACCCCCTGTAAAAGGAGTTTACAAAAACCATCAGTCAGTCCAGGATCGAAATTCTGAAAGAGATAATTCTAGTTTCTCTGGCATATTTTTCCCTCTCCTGTTCCCCCAAAACTGTAAATCCCCGTCCCACACACTCTCCCTCCTCCCTGGGCATTTATTTTCTCCACTCCATTTTCTCCCTTCCTCTCCTCTGCCTGGGTTCAGTTCGCCAGCTCCTGTCTGCAGACTGACAATAAAATCAATGTGTTGTATTGGACGTTTGGGGCCTCCAGCGGGTGTTTGTGAATCCTCCCCGCCCACCTGCCAGGGCTTCCTTCCTTGCCAGAGATCAGAGTTCTCATTGATTTGAGTGCAAAGTGGAAGCTCTTATTTCTTGTCCCCCTCCTCTGATGTGAACCATCCTCCAGTGGCTGAAACAGGATGGTTCCCGTTAACCTGGGCCTGTTCTCGGGAGGGAGGGAGAAGCCCCGCAGCTGCAAACCAGGGAGCTGACAATGATTGTGAAGCCATGATGTGGAGATGCCGGCGTTGGACTGGGGTGAGTACAGTAAAAAGTCTCACAACACCAGGTTAAAGTCCAACGGGTTTGTTTCAAATCACTAGTTTTCAGAGCACTGCTCCTTCCTCAGGTGAATAACCAGGTGTCATTCACCTGAGGAAGGAGCAGTGCTTCGAAAGCTAGTGATTTGAAACAAACCCGTTGGACTTTAACCTGGTGTAAGATTTCTTGCAATGATTGTGAAGGGTTTGCTCCAGCTCCCAATGCCCGGGGACAGATTGACGGCAGGTTCGGACCAATGGGAAGAGCTGGAGGACCAATCGAGAGCGGCTTGTCCTCCAACCAATCAGAGTGAATGGGAGGTGGAGCAAAGCCGGGTTCTCGCTCACTACGCATGCGCACGGTCGCATACTTCGTCCACCTGGGCCTGTCTGCGGGAAAAGCCCGAGCAGCTTTCGCCGGTTCAACTGCTGTATCCAAGTTTCGCATTCGGGGCTTGGGGCCTGCGCAGGGTGTTTATGAAGCCTCCCGACCCATCCGCCGGCTCCATCCCTCCCTCATGCCTCACCGCGGGGGATATGACCGACTGCGCATTTCCACCGGACCGCCGGAAACCTGAGTTGTCATCGGCACTGCGCATGCTCCAACTCACGTGGGAGACCGTGGTTCAGCCCCGCCCCTCATGCGCTCCGATTGCTTGGAGGACCAGCTGCTCCGCTCGGTCCTCCAGACCTGCCCCTCTCGTCCTATTGGTCCAGAGCTGCCGTCAATCATCCACTGGGCATTGTGAGCCGGAGCATGCGCAGTGCCGATGCTGGACTCGGCCGGGAGGTTTCACTGAAACTCGATGGAGGCTCCAAACCCCAATAAGAAGTTTCCGGGCCCGGGTTTGCATCGAGCGGGGGGACAGCTGCGGCCTGCTCCCGGTGACAGGCCTGAGTTAACGGCCGCCGTCTTTATAGAGGTTGCAAACCCGCAGGGGGCAAAACATCAGAGATAGAGTTTGTTGTGAAACCAATGGGATTTTGTAAAACAGGAGGTCAGGGTTACAGTCAACAACAACAACTTCTATTTATATAACACCTTTAACATCAGAAATCATCCCAGTCAACTTCACAGGAACATTATAAAACCAAGTGAGACACCCAGAAACAACAGGAGGTATTAGGGCAGGTGACCAAAAACTTGATCAAAGAGATGAGTTTTAAAGAGTCTGAAAGGAGGTAAGTGAGGTGGAGACGGGGAGGTTTAGGGAGGGAATTCAATGCTTGGGGCCGAGGGAACTTAAAACCATGGCGGAGTAATTAGAGTTGGGAGTGTACAAGAGTCCAGGATCAGAACTGTACAGATATCTCAGGGGGTTGTGGAGCTGGAGGAGATGACAAGACACAGGGAGAGATGAGGCCATGGAGGGATTTGAAACAGGCTGAGAATTGACTGGGAGCGAATGCAAATCTCAGAGCACAGGGATCATAGGGGAAAGGAACTTGCTGTGTATTAAGACATGGGTAGCAGGGACTTCCGGGTGCGGCGATGACCAGCTGAGTCGCACGTTTCGGCAGCTCCCTGTGAAACGGACTTTTGGGCTCTTGATAGGAGCCCCAACGGCAATTTTAACGGCTGAAAACACCGTGCGGTAAACCAGAAGGGTGTTCCCCCTGGACACGGATGGAAAAAGGAGAGGAAAGTGGCCGGATTGCAGCGGATCCTTTGGAACAACGGCAAGGAAGGCAAGCAGAAACCAAGATGGCGTCGGAAGGTGGCAGTTTCATATGGGGCCCTGAACAACAAGAGTTTTTGAAACGCTGCGTGGAGGAGATAAAAAAGGAAATGAAGAAAGAGTTGTTGGCCCCGATATTACAGGCGATTGAAGGGCTGAAAGAGGAACAAAAGACCCAGGAGCAGGAGCTTCGGGTCGTGAAGGCGAAAGCAGCAGAGAATGAAAACGACATACAGGGCCTGGTGGTGAAGTCGGAGATACAGGAGGCACACCAGAAACGATCTGTGGAGAGGTTGGAGGCACTGGAAAATAACGCAAGGAGGAACAACTTGAGGATTCTTGGCCTTCCTGAAGGTGTGGAGGGGGCGGACGTCGGGGCATATGTGAGCACGATGCTGCACTCGTTAATGTGAGTGGAGGCCCCGACGGGTCCGTTGGAGGTGGAGGGAGCATACCGAGTTATGGTGCGAGGACCGAGAGCAGGAGAAGCTCCCAGAGCCATAGTGGTGAGATTTCTCCGTTTTAAGGATAGAGAAATGGTCCTTAGATGGGCGAAGAAAACTCGGTGTAGTAAATGGGAGAACGCGGTGATCCGCGTCTATCAAGATTGGAGTGCGGAGGTGGCGAGAAGGAGGGCGAGCTTTAATCGGGCCAAAGCGGTACTTCACAAAAAAAAGATAAAGTTTGGAATGCTGCAACCGGCAAGACTGTGGGTCACATATCAAGGGAGGCACCACTACTTTGAGACGGCGGATGAAGCGTGGACTTTTATTGTAGAAGAAAAATTGGAATGATTGGACTACGAAAATGAACGTTTGGACAAAGTGGTGGGACGAGTGGGGGGGGGGGGGGGGGGGGGGGGGCGAAGAGGGATTGTATGATTAATCCTGCGGTATGGTAACTTTTCTTTCTCCCACAGGTGGTGATGGGGGGAGGTGGGGAGGGAGAGGAGATGGGGCGTTGGCCATGGGAGGCGGGGCCGAGGGAGAGGCGCGGGCTTGGTTCCCGCGCTATGATAATTATGGCGGGAATAGAGAAGCAGGAAGGAGGGGGCACCGCACGGGGCGAGCCGTGATCACGGGGGGAAGCCGAGGTCAGCCAGAGTTTGCTGACTTCTGGGAGCAACATGGGGGGAGTAATTACGCTAGCGGGGGGTCTAGCGGGGGGGGGGGGGGGAGGGGGGAATTACTGGGTTGCTGCTGCTGGGGAAAGGGGGGAGTGGGTGCGGGAAAGGATGGGCGGGGGGGCACCGTCTGGGAGAAATACAGCCGCGTGGGAACTGGGCGAGAAGCTGGAAAAAGATGATGGCTAACCGGCAAGGGGGGGGGGGGTGGGAAGCCCCCCAACTCGGCTGATCACGTGGAACGTGAGGGGGCTTAACGGGCCGATAAAGAGGGCACGAGTACTCGCACACCTTAAGAAACTTAAAGCAGATGTGGTCATGTTACAGGAAACGCACCTGAAACTGATAGATCAGGTTAGGTTGCGCAAAGGATGGGTAGGGCAGGTGTTCCATTCGGGGCTGGATGCGAAAAACAGGGGGGTGGCTATATTAGTGGGGAAGCGGGTAATGTTCGAGGCAAAGACTATAGTGGCGGATAACGGGGGCAGATACGTGATGGTGAGTGGCAAATTACAGGGAGAGATGGTGGTGTTGGTAAACGTGTATGCCCCGAATTGGGACGATGCCAATTTTATGAGGCGAATGCTAGGACGCATCCCAGACCTAGAGACCGGAAAGCTGATAATGGGGGGAGACTTTAACACGGTGTTGGAACCAAGGCTGGATAGGTCGAAGTCCAGGACTGGTAGGAGGCCGGCAGCAGCCAAGGTGCTTAAGGATTTTATGGAGCAGATGGGAGGGGTGGACCCGTGGAGATTCAGTAGACCTAGGAGTAAGGAGTTCTCGTTTTTCTCCTATGTCCATAAAGTCTATTCACGCATAGACTTTTTTGTGTTGGGTAGGGCATTGATCCCGAGGGTGAGGGGAACGGAATATACGGCTATAGCCATTTCGGATCATGCCCCACACTGGGTAGACTTGGAGATAGGGGAGGAAACAAGAGGGCGTCCACCCTGGAGAATGGATATGGGACTAATGGCGGATGAGGGGGTGTGCTTAAGGGTGAGGGGATGCATTGAAAAGTACTTGGAACTCAATGACAATGGGGAGGTTCAGGTGGGAGTGGTCTGGGAGGCGTTGAAGGCGGTGGTTAGGGGGGAGCTGATATCAATAAGGACACATAAAGGGAAGCAGGAGAGTAAGGAACGGGAGCGGTTGTTGCAAGAACTTTTGAGGGTGGACAGACAGTATGCGGAAGCACCGGAGGAGGGACTGTATAGGGAAAGGCAAAGGCTGCATGTGGAATTTGACTTGCTGACCACAGGCACTGCAGAGGCACAATGGAGGAAGGCGCAGGGTGTACAGTATGAATATGGAGAGAAGGCGAGCAGATTGCTGGCACACCAATTGAGGAAAAGGGGAGCAGCGAGGGAAATAGGGGGGGTGAGAGACGAAGATGGAGAGACGGAGCGGGGAGCGGAGAGAGTGAATGAAGTGTTCAAGACATTTTATAAAAAATTGTATGAAGCTCAACCCCCGGATGGGAGGGAGAGAATGATGGAGTTTTTGGATCGGCTGGAAATTCCCAAGGTGGAAGAGCAGGAAAGGATGGGATTGGGAGCACAGATCACGGTAGAAGAAGTGGTGAAAGGAATTAGGAACATGCAGACGGGAAAGGCCCCGGGACCGGACGGATTCCCAGTTGAATTTTACAGAAAATATTTGGACTTGCTCGCCCCGCTACTGACGAGGACCTTCAACGAGGCAAAGGAAAGGGGACAACTGCCCCCGACTATGTCAGAAGCAACGATATCGCTTCTTTTAAAGAAGGAAAAGGATCCGCTACAATGCGGGTCCTACAGACCAATCTCCCTCCTCAATGTAGATGCCAAGGTCTTGGCCAAGGTAATGGCAATGAGAATAGAGGAATGTGTCCCGGGGGTGGTTCATGAGGACCAAACTGGGTTTGTGAAGGGGAGACAGCTGAACACGAACATACGGAGGTTGTTAGGCGTAATGATGATGGCCCCACCAGAGGGTGAAACGGAGATAGTAGTGGCGATGGATGCCGAGAAAGCATTTGATAGAGTGGAGTGGGATTATCTGTGGGAGGTGTTGAGGAGATTTGGGTTCGGAGAGGGGTATGTTAGATGGTTGCAGCTGTTGTATAGGGCCCCAGTGGCGAGTGTGGTCACGAATGGACGGGGATCGGCATATTTTCGGCTCCACAGAGGGACAAGGCAGGGATGTCCTCTGTCCCCATTACTGTTTGCACTGGCGATTGAGCCCCTGGCGATAGCGCTGAGAGGTTCCAAGGGATGGAGGGGAATACTTAGGGGAGGAGAAGAACACCGGGTATCTTTATATGCGGATGATCTGCTACTATATGTGGCGGATCCAGCGGAGGGGATGCCAGAAATAATGCGGATACTTGGGGAGTTTGGGGATTTTTCAGGGTATAAATTGAACATGGGAAAGAGTGAGCTGTTTGTGGTGCATCCAGGGGAGCAGAGTAGAGAAATAGAAGACCTACCGTTGAGGAAGGTAACAAGAGACTTTCGTTACCTGGGGATCCAGATAGCTAAGAATTGGGGCACATTGCACAGGCTAAATTTGACGCGGTTGGTGGAACAGATGGAGGAAGATTTCAAGAGATGGGACATGGTAGCATTGTCAATGGCAGGGAGGGTGCAGGCAGTTAAGATGGTGGTCCTCCCGAGATTCCTTTTTGTGTTTCAGTGTCTCCCGGTGGTGATCACGAAGGCTTTTTTCAAAAGGATAGAAAAGAGTATTATGGGTTTTGTTTGGGCCGGGAAGACTCCGAGAGTGAGGAAGGGATTCTTACAGCGTAGTAGGGATAGGGGGGGGCTGGCACTACCGAGCCTAAGTGAGTATTATTGGGCCGCTAATATTTCAATGGTGAGTAAGTGGATGGGAGAGGAGGAAGGAGCGGCGTGGAAGAGATTAGAGAGGGCGTCCTGTAAGGGGACCAGCCTGCAGGCTATGGTGACAGCCCCATTGCCGTTCTCACCAAGGAACTATACCACGAGTCCGGTGGTGGTAGCTACACTGAAGATTTGGGGACAGTGGAGACGACATAGGGGAAAGACCGGAGCACTGGGGGGGTCCCCGATAAGAAACAACCATAGGTTTGCCCCGGGGGGAATGGATGGGGGATATGGAATGTGGCAAAGAGCAGGTATAACGCAATTGAAAGATCTATTTGTGGATGGGAAGTTTGCGAGTCTGGGAGCGCTGACCGAGAAATATGGGTTGCCCCAAGGGAATGCATTCAGGTACATGCAATTGAGGGCTTTTGCGAGGCAGCAGGTGAGGGAATTCCCGCAGCTCCCGACACAAGAGGTGCAGGACAGAGTCATCTCAAAGAAATGGGTGGGGGACGGTAAGGTGTCGGATATATATAGGGAAATGAGAGACGAAGGGGAGACTATGATGGACGAACTAAAAGGGAAATGGGAAGAAGAGCTAGGGGAGGAGATTGAGGAGGGGATGTGGGCAGATGCCCTAAACAGGGTAAACTCGTCGTCCTCGTGCGCCAGGCTAAGCCTGATTCAGTTTAAGGTATTACACAGGGCACATATGACTGGAACACGGCTCAGTAAATTTTTTGGGGTGGAGGATAGGTGTGCGAGGTGCTCGAGAAGCCCAGCGAATCATACCCATATGTTTTGGTCATGCCCGGCACTACAGGGGTTTTGGATGGGGGTGACAAAGGTGCTTTCGAAAGTAGTAGGAGTCCGGGTCGAACCAAGCTGGGGGTTGGCTATATTTGGGGTTGCACAAGAGCCGGGAGTGCAGGAGGCGAAAGAGGCCGATGTTTTGGCCTTTGCGTCCCTAGTAGCCCGGCGCAGAATATTGCTAATGTGGAAAGAAGCCAAGCCCCCGGGGGTGGAGACCTGGATAAATGATATGGCGGGGTTCATAAAGTTAGAGCGGATTAAGTTCGTCCTAAGGGGGTCGGCTCAAGGGTTTACAAGGCGGTGGCAACCGTTCGTCGAATATCTTGCGGAAAGATAGATAGGGGAGAACAAAGAAGGCAGCAGCAGCGGCCCAGAACTTGGGGGGGGGGGGGGGGGGGGCGTGGGGGGGGGGGGGGGGGGGGGGGGGGTGTGGCCTGAGACAAGGCAGTTGCCAATTAGGGCTAGTTTTTTTTTATTTTTGTTATTTAATATTTATTTATTTGTTGTTGTTTTCTTTTGTTCTTGTTTAAATAAAAAAGGTCATTATTATCTGTATTGTTATAATGTTGTGTAAAGGATGCACAATGTCCTGTGTTGGTTGACCAAAAATTTTCAATAAAATATTATTTAAAAAAAAAAAAAAGACATGGGTAGCAGACTTTTGGATGGCTTTAGGTTTACAGAGGTAGAATGTGGGAGAGCAGCCAGGTGTGTAATGGAATTGTCGAATCGGGAGGTGACAAAGGCATGACCGAGGTTTCAGCCCCAGGCGCGCAGACACAGGATAGAGGCTGGATAATGTAACGTAGGTGGAAACAGGCAGTCTTAATGATAGCACAGACATGAGTCCAAAGATGTGCAGGTTAGGTGGATTGGCCAAGTTCGGCACGTACGGGCACGGCCTCAACCGAGACCTTGGATTCATGTTGCATTACATTCACCCCCCACCATCTGGCCTGGGCTTGCAAAATCCTACCAACTGTGCTGGCTTGAGACAATTAACATCTCTTTAACCTGTGATTATCCCTCTCTCCAGTGACACAGTCTGGACCTGTAAAGATTCAATTACCTGCAAAGACTCGCATTCAAAGTACCATCTTGCATCAGTGACTTTGTCTAGAGATGTGGTTGTGGAACCCACCTCCTTATTCACCTGAGGAAGGAGCTGCGCTCCGAAAGCTAGTGATTCGACACAAACCTGTTGGACTTTAACCTGGTGTTGCAAGACTTCTTACTGTGCCCACCCCAGTCCAATGCCAGCATCTCCACATCTAGACTAGTGAAGCAGAGAACCAGGCTGAAGCTCTGGGGAACGGGGTTCCACACGGCAGATCAACTCAGCAACTCAATTCAAGGGCAATTCAGGATGGGTGTAAATGAATAATGAAAATGTCAATCATGTAACTTTTCCACACACGGAAATGAATGGGGTTTGATAATGTTTCTGTGCGGTTTTAAACCGAGGGCCTTTAAGCAAACATGATAATCACTACACCACAGAAACAGGGAACAGCGCTTAGTGCACTGACCGAGAATAGTAAACAGTGCGTCCTTATTGCACTGAAGAACCTTCTATTGTGGGAGTACAATTTGACTGAAAATTAGGCACTTGGCGGAAAAATTAGAATCATAAAATGGCACAGCACATTAGAAAACCATTCACAACTAACATGTGTGAACTCTGACTGCGATTCCTGCCAGTCTCAATCACAGTATTTTGCAGGGTATCATTTGGAACTTTGCGGGTGTAAGATAATGCAATCGCTTAACTATTGAACAATAAATAACAATGATACAACTTATCTGCAAATTTAGATGAGTAACATCAGTAATGTTTTGAATAATAATAATATGGGACATTTGGTGTGTGAGGGGAACATGATAACCAGTACACTGAAAAAACAGCTGATTGGCAATGAGCCCATTGGACTGGAGTTTGGAAAATATGTTGTGTTATCTGTACAAATGATAAAAGTCGAATAAAAATATAGATTGAAAAAGAGCAAATCAATTAGTCTCAATGTCCTTCTCTCTGTGATCTTGAAGTTTCTCTATTCCGATTATTCTTCCAATTTGCTTTTGAAAAAGGAGTTTCTGCAGAATTCTTGCTCAGTTTGATTTAATGAGAACGTTCCTCTGGTCCAATGACCAGAAGATTTGGACATGAAGATGGTGTAGTTTACAATATAAACATTACATACCATGCAATTGGTTTCATATTGAATTTACAAAAGTGTATTTTTTTGCTGAAGCATCTTGTCATTATTTCTGAGTTGATAACAGAATCTAATTACATTTGATCTACATCCTGTTTACAGAGTCTGTCTATTAGTAAAGCTTAACAAAGCCCTCTGGCGACCACTTTGTTGAAGTAGTTTACTTTATTAGATTTCAAATGAATTATGAAATGTAGAAATGTCCATCCAGCAAATATTTCCTCTCATTCAGTAATAACATCATTCTTACTTCGAAAAACATCAAACAATTTTACTCAGTATTTATTGCATTACTCAAAACTTGATATTATTTGATATTTATGTCCTCATCTGAAATTGAGACTCTCTGAAATATACAACATTGAATTGCAAACATGACTGACAAAGAAAATAAATCGAATCATTGGGTAATACAAGTTCTGTTGAGTTCATTTGAGATTGGCCATGTCAGTTTTTAAACACAATCAAATATCTTCACAGGCAGGAGATTAAAGAATGATAAGTTTATTATATTTGACCCTCTTTGTTCTGGGTATGAAACATTCCGCAGCCTAAATCCCGTTCAGGGGTGACAGCAAATCCACACTGAGCCTGGATTTCCTCATCTCCCTGAGTGGCTTTTCCTGTTTCTCCATCAGGAAGGCCGAATTTTTCAAAAATGTGGTTCAGTGAAATCTCTTTCATTTCCTCTAATTCAGTTACAAAATTGTTCGTGTCTGTCTATATGAGCACACATTACCATTAAATGTGTTCTGAATGGTGATTAAAATATTTATCTGCTTCTACAAAGCCATTAAATTCTTTTGCGAACTGAGCAAACTGCCAAGATCCGCACTTTATTTTTTCATGTATGGAACGATCTGGACTGTACGCAGAACAATACTTTTCACTGTACCTCGATAATAAGTCAAATCCAAACCAAGAGACAGTTTCTTACTCATCTTCAAATTGAACAGTCTTCTTAAAAATTATTCATTCATGGGAGGTGGGCATCACTGGTTGGGCCAGCATTTACTGCTCATTCCAATTGCCCTTGAACTGCGTGTCTTGTGAGGCTATTTCAGAGGGCACTTACAAATCAACCACAACATTGCTGTGGATCTGGTGTCACGTGTGGGCCAGACCACGTAAGGGGGGCAGATTTCCTGAAGGACATTAGTGAACCAGACGGGGTTTTACAACAATCAACAGTGTTATCATTAAACTTTTAATTCGAGAATTTTATTCAATTTCAATTTCACCATCTGTCATAGGCAGATTCAATTCCAGATCCCCAGAGCATTAACCTGGGTCTCTGGATTACTCACCCAGTAACAATACCAATTCTCCAATGCCTATCCCACATATTCTTGACAGAATATGATGTCTAATGTTGTGTTCTGTGATCTATTTAAGGACAGCATGGTAGCATAGTGGTTAGCACAATTGCTTCACAGCTCCAGGGTCCCAGGTTCGATTCCCGGCTTGGGTCACTATCTGTGCGGAGTCTGCACGTTCTCCCCGTGTGTGCGTGGGTTTCCACCGGGTGCTCCGGTTTCCTCCCACAGTCCAAAGATGTGCAGGTTAGGTGGATTGGCCATACTAAATTGCCCTTAGTGTCCAAAATGTCCCTTAGTGTTGGGTAGGGTTACTGGGTTATGGGGGTGTGGGCTGGGTAGGGTGCGGGCTGGGTAGGGTGCTCTTTCCAAGAGCCGGTGCAGACTCGATGGGCCAAATGGCCTCCATCTGCACTGGAAATTCTATGATTCTATTCTTGAAATGATTTTTTTTTAAATAAATATTTTATTGAAAATTTTTGGTCAACCAACACAGTACATTGTGCATCCTTTACACAACATTATAACAATACAGATAATAATGACCTTTTTTATATAAACAAAAAACAACAAATAAATAAATATTAAATAACAAAAATGAAAACTAGCCCTAATTGGCAACTGCCTTGTCACAGGCTATACCCCCCCCACCCACCCACCCCCATCCCTCCCCCCCCCCCCCCCCCAAGTCCTGGGCTGCTGCTGCTGCCTTCTTTTTTTCCCCCATCTATCTTTCCGCAAGATATTCGACGAACGGTTGCCACCGCCTGGTGAACCCTTGAGCCGACCCCCTTAGGACGAACTTAATCCGCTCTAGCTTTATGAACCCCGCCATATCATTTATCCAGGTCTCCACCCCCGGGGGCTTGGCTTCTTTCCACATTAGCAATATCCTGCGCCGGGCTACTCGGGACGCAAAGGCCAAAACATCGGCCTCTCTCGCCTCCTGCACTCCCGGCTCTTGTGCAACCCCAAATATAGCCAACCCCCAGCTTGGTTCGACCCGGACTCCTACTACTTTTGAAAGCGCCTTTGTCACCCCCACCCAAAACCCCTGTAGTGCCGGGCATGACCAAAACATATGGGTATGATTCGCTGGGCTTCTCGAGCACCTCGCACACCTATCCTCCACCCCAAAAAATTTACTGAGCCGTGTTCCAGTCATATGTGCCCTGTGTAATACCTTAAACTGAATCAGGCTTAGCCTGGAGCACGAGGACGACGAGTTTACCCTGTTTAGGGCATCTGCCCACAGCCCCTCCTCGATCTCCTCCCCTAGCTCTTCTTCCCATTTCCCTTTTAGTTCGTCCACCATAGTCTCCCCTTCGTCCCTCATTTCCCTATATATATCCGACACCTTACCATCCCCCACCCATTTCTTTGAGATGACTCTGTCCTGCACCTCTTGTGTCGGGAGCTGCGGGAATTCCCTCACCTGTTGCCTCGCAAAAGCCCTCAATTGCATGTACCTGAATGCATTCCCTTGGGGCAACCCATATTTCTCGGTCAGCGCTCCCAGACTTGCGAACTTCCCGTCCACAAATAGATCTTTCAGATGCGTTATTCCTGCTCTTTGCCACATTCCATATCCCCCATCCATTCCCCCCGGGGCAAACCTATGGTTGTTTCTTATCGGGGACCCCCCCCCAATGCTCCGGTCTTTCCCCTATGTCGTCTCCACTGTCCCCAAATCTTCAGTGTAGCTACCACCACCGGGCTCGTGGTGTAGTTCCTCGGTGAGAACGGCAATGGGGCTGTCACCATAGCCTGCAGGCTGGTCCCCCTACAGGACGCCCTCTCTAATCTCTTCCACGCCGCTCCCTCCTCCTCTCCCATCCACTTACTCACCATTGAAATATTAGCGGCCCAATAATACTCACTTAGGCTCGGTAATGCCAGCTCCCCCCTATCCCTACTACGCTGTAAGAATCCCTTCCTCACTCTCGGAGTCTTCCCGGCACAAACAAAACCCATGATGCTCTTTTCTATCCTTTTAAAAAAAGCCTTCGTGATCACCACCGGGAGGCACTGAAACACAAAGAGGAATCTCGGGAGGACCACCATCTTAACCGCCTGCACCCTCCCTGCCATTGACAGTGCTACCATATCCCATCTCTTGAAATCTTCCTCCATCTGTTCCACCAACCGCGTTAAATTTAGCCTGTGCAATGTGCCCCAATTCTTAGCTATCTGGATCCCCAGGTAACGAAAGTCTCTTGTTACCTTCCTCAACGGTAGGTCTTCTATTTCTCTACTCTGCTCCCCTGGATGCACCACAAACAGCTCACTCTTCCCCATGTTCAATTTATACCCTGAAAAATCCCCAAACTCCCCAAGTATCCGCATTATTTCTGGCATCCCCTCCGCCGGATCCGCCACATATAGTAGCAGATCATCCGCATATAAAGATACCCGGTGTTCTTCTCCTCCCCTAAGTATTCCCCTCCATCTCTTGGAACCTCTCAGCGCTATCGCCAGGGGCTCAATCGCCAGTGCAAACAGTAATGGGGACAGAGGACATCCCTGCCTTGTCCCTCTATGGAGCCGAAAATATGCCGATCCCCGTCCATTCGTGACCACACTCGCCACTGGGGCCCTATACAACAGCTGCACCCATCAAACATACCCCTCTCCAAAACCAAATCTCCTCAACACCTCCCACTGATAATCCCATTCCACTCTATCAAATGCTTTCTCGGCATCCATCGCCACTACTATCTCCGTTTCACCCTCTGGTGGGGCCATCATCATTACCCCTAACAGCCTCCGTATATTCGTGTTCAGCTGTCTCCCCTTCACAAACCCAGTTTGGTCCTCGTGAACCACCCCCGGGACACATTCCTCTATTCTCATTGCCATTACCTTGGCCAGGACCTTGGCATCCACATTTAGGAGGGAAATTGGTCTGTAGGACCCGCATTGTAGCGGATCCTTTTCCTTCTTTAAGAGAAGCGATATTGTTGCTTCCGACATAGTCGGGGGCAGTTGTCCCCTTTCCTTTGCCTCGTTAAAGGTCCTCGTCAGTACCGGGGCGAGCAAGTCCAAATACTTTCTGTAAAATTCAACTGGGAATCCGTCCGGTCCCGGGGCCTTTCCCGTCTGCATGTTCCTAATTCCTTTCACCACTTCTTCTACCGTGATCTGTGCTCCCAGTCCCACCCTTTCCTGCTCTTCCACCTTGGGAATTTCCAGCCGATCCAAAAAATCCATCATTCTCTCCCTCCCATCCGGGGGTTGAGCTTCATACAATTTTTTATAAAATGTCTTGAACACTTCATTCACTCTCTCCGCCCCCCGCTCCATCTCTCCTTCCTCATCCCTCACTCCCCCTATTTCCCTCGCTGCTCCCCTTTTCCTCAATTGGTGTGCCAGCAATCTGCTCGCCTTCTCCCCATATTCATACTGTACACCCTGCGCCTTCCTCCATTGTGCCTCTGCAGTGCCTGTAGTCAGCAAGTCAAATTCCACATGCAGCCTTTGCCTTTCCCTGTACAGTCCCTCCTCCGGTGCTTCCGCATATTGTCTGTCCACCCTCAAAAGTTCTTGCAGCAACCGCTCCCGTTCCTTACTCTCCTGCTTCCCTTTATGTGCCCTTATTGATATCAGCTCCCCCCTAACCACCGCCTTCAACGCCTCCCAGACCACTCCCACCTGAACCTCCCCATTGTCATTGAGTTCCAAGTACTTTTCAATACATCCCCTCACCCTTAGGCATACCCCCTCATCCGCCATTAGTCCCATGTCCATTCTCTAGGGTGGGCGCCCTCCTGTTTCCTCCCCTATCTCCAAGTCTACCCAGTGTGGGGCATGATCCGAAATGGCTATAGCCGTATATTCCGTTCCCCTCACCCTCGGGATCAATGCCCTACCCAACACAAAAAAGTCTATGCGCGAATAGACTTTATGGACATAGGAGAAAAAAGAGAACTCCTTACTCCTAGGTCTACTGAATCTCCACGGGTCCACACCTCCCATCTGCTCCATAAAATCCTTAAGCACCTTGGCTGCTGCCGGCCTCCTACCAGTCCTGGACTTCGACCTATCCAGCCTTGGTTCCAACACCGTGTTACAGTCTCCCCCCATTATCAGCTTTCCCGTCTCTAGGTCCGGGATGCGTCCTAGCATTCGCCTCATAAAGTTGGCATCATCCCAGTTCGGGGCATACACGTTTACCAAAACCACCATCTCTCCCTGTAATTTGCCACTCACCATCACGTATCTGCCCCCGTTATCCACCACTATAGTCTTTGCCTCGAACATTACCCGCTTCCCCACTAATATAGCCACCCCCCTGTTTTTCGCATCCAGCCCCGAATGGAACACCTGCCCCACCCATCCTTTACGCAGCGTAACCTGGTCTATCAGTTTCAGGTGCGTTTCCTGTAACATAACCACATCTGCTTTAAGTTTCTTAAGGTGTGCGAGTACTCGTGCCCCCTTTATCGGCCCGTTGAGCCCTCTCACGTTCCACGTGATCAGCCGAGTTGGGGGGCTTCCCACCCCCCCCCTTGCCGATTAGCCATCATCTTTTTCCAGCTTCTCACCCAGTTCCCACGCAGCTGTATCTCCCCCAGGCGGTGCCCCCCCGCCCATCCTCTCCCGTACCCACTCCCCCCTTTCCCCAGCAGCAGCAACCCAGTAATTCCCCCCTCCCACCCCCCCCCCCCGCTAGACCCCCCACTAGCGTAGTTACTCCCCCCATGTTGCTCCCAGAAGCCAGCAAACTCTGGCTGACCTCAGCTTCCCCCCGTGACCACGGCTCGCACCGTGCGACGCCCCCTCCTTCCTGCTTCTCTATTCCCGCCATAATTATCATAGCGCGGGAACCAAGCCCGCGCCTCTCCCTCGGCCCCGCCTCCCATGGCCAACGCCCCATCTCCTCTCCCTCCCCACCTCCCCCCATCACCACCTGTGGGAGAAAGAAAAGTTACCATACCGCAGGATTAGAACATAAAACCCCTCTTCGCCCCCCCCATTCGCCCCACCACTTTGTCCAAACGTTCTTTTTCATAATCCACTCATTCCAGTTTTTCTTCTACAATAAAAGTCCACGCTTCATCCGCCGTCTCAAAGTAGTGGTTGCAGCATTCCAAATTTTATCTTCGTTTTGTGAAGTACCGCCTTGGCCCGATTAAAGCCCGCCCTCCTTCTCGCCACCTCCGCACTCCAGTCTTGATAAACGCGGATCACCGCGTTCTCCCATTTACTGCACCGAGTTTTCTTCGCCCATCTAAGGACCATTTCTCTATCCTTAAAACGGAGGAATCTCACCACTATGGCTCTGGGAGTTTCTCCTGCTCTCGATCCTCGCACCATAACTCGGTACGCTCCCTCCACCTCCAACGGACCCGTCGGGGCCTCCGCTCCCATTAACGAATGCAGCATCGTGCTCACATATGCCCCGACGTCCGCCCCCTCCACACCTTCAGGAAGGCCAAGAATCCTCAGGTTGTTCCTCCTTGCGTTGTTTTCCAGTGCCTCCAACCTCTCCACACACCGTTTCTGGTGTGCCTCCTGTATCTCCGACTTCACCACCAGGCCCTGTATATCGTTCTCATTCTCGGCTGCTTTCGCCTTCACGACCCGAAGCTCCTGCTCCTGGGTCTTTTGTTCCTCCTTTAGCCCTTCGATCGCCTGTAGTATCGGGGCCAACAACTCTTTCTTCATTTCCTTTTTTATCTCCTCCACGCAGCATTTCAAGAACTCTTGTTGTTCAGGGCCCCATATGAAACTGCCACCTTCCGACGCCATCTTGGTTTTTGCTTGCCTTCCTTGCCGTTGTTCCAAAGGATCCGCTGCAATCCGGCCACTTTCCTCTCCTTTTTCCATCCGTGTCCAGGGGGAACACCCTCCTGGTTTACCACACAGTGTTTTTAGCCGTTAAAATTGCCGTTGGGGCTCCTATCAAGAGCCCAAAAGTCCGTTTCACAGGGAGCTGCCGAAACGTGCGACTCAGCTGGTCATCGCCGCACCCGGAAGTCCCTCTTGAAATGATTCTACAGATCTGCCGGTGATTTAGCCAGAACGATGATTTATTAATGTACACATGGTAAGGTAATGATCAGAATGCAATACAGACCAAGTTATCACAGAGTTACATTAGACTCTCTTGGAACGATCCTTATGTGCGACTGACCTCGTGTATGCTTTACAACCTTCTGCTGTCACCTGACTGATGCCTGACGCCACCTGCTGGTGGGAGGTCACACTGCTGAGCACATGTAATATTATATACATGCTTATCACCACATCTCGTAGCATCTCAAAATTATTGAGTAATTTATTTTTTCAAACAAATTCTGATTGCTCTGCAGTTTCTGGAAACATTTTGGTTGATCGTGTTATTTTTTAAAATATAGATCTAGTCTTTGCAATATAATTACCCAATACACCAATTCATTAATGATAATCAATGTTCACTACTGAATAATCATGTATTTAATTATTGTTTTTTGCTCTGAAATCAATACATAGTTAATATAAAAAAAGGTACAGAAGGTGATCTGGCTGCTGGAAGCCACATGTTAGAGATGTAAAAGGGCTTCCTTGACCTTGTTACTAATGACAGTGAATACACTATGAAAATAACAACTTGAAAACTAAATGTGATCACACATCTGTCCTTACAGTTTCCTACATTACAACAATGAATATGTTTCAAAAGTACTCCATTGGCTGTAAAACACTTTTGGAGGTACAGTGGTAGTGAGAGGTTTCATAGAAATGGACATTTGTCCACAAACTAGGATATATTACACTTGGTGTCCTCAACAGAATCATTGATAAAAATGGACTCTTAATTTTGTGTAATTAGCACATCGTTGACACCATTTTGACACTCTGTGAAACCCCAGACACACCATATGCACAATTATTTGTTGCAAAACACAAAACGAGTTGTTAAGATTTGGAATACACGGTCTACAAATGGTGCTCGAGCCTCATTTCAATTTCAATTTCACCATCTGTCATAGGCAGATTCGATCCCAGATCAGTAGAGCATTAACCTGGATCTCTGGATTACTCGCCCAGTAACAATGCCATTACACCAATGCCTAACCCACATATTCTTGACAGAATATGATGTTTAGTGTTGTGTTCTGTGATCTATTCTTGCAATGCTTCTACAGATCTGCTGGTGACTTAGCCAGAATCATGATTTATTAATGTACACGTGGTACGGTAATGATCAGAATGCTATACAGACCATGTTATCACAGAGTTACATTAGACTCTCTTGGAACGACCCTTATGTGGATATGTTGGACTGTAACTTCCAAAAGGGAATTTGATACATTTTGAAAAAGAAAACAAAATTGTCGAACTATGGGATTAAATGGGTCGCTGTCCAAAGAGCTGACACGGGAAAAATGGGCCAAATAGACTCCTCTGTGCTCCAGGAGCATTGTGTACCTGTAAAGCAAGTGAAAACGACCTGGAACCTACTGCCTGAGGGTAGGAGATTCAGAGATGATGGAAGATTTCAATAGGAAATTGGACAGGTACTGAGAGAAAGAAACCAACAGGGATTCGGGGATAGAACGGGGCAATGGACAGACTGGTTTGCTCCACCGAGATCCAACATGGATGACCTCATTCCCCACCCTCCAGGTGCTGTGATCTCAGGAGAAAAATTCAGCTGCTCCAGTCACTCCAACTAACAGGAGTCCCTAATCCCTGGTGCCATTCTGACACAATGGTTAGCACTGTTGCTTCACAGCAGCAGGGGCCCAGGCTCAATTCCTGTTTTGGGAGTCTGCACGTTCTCCCCGTGTCTGCGTGGCTTTCCTCCCAAAAGTCCCGAATGATGTGCAGGTTAGGTGAATTGGACATTCTGAATTCTCCCTCCGTGTACCCAAAAAGGTGCCAGAGTGTGGCGACGAGGGGGTTTTCACAGTAACTTCATTGCAGTGTTAATGGAAGCCTACTTGTGACACTAATAAAGATTATTATTGTAAATGTCCTGTCCAGCCTCTCGAAGAACTTCGCAGCTTTCTTATAGTGTGGGGCCCATGTCTAGGGTTCCATTCTAGAGGGATAGAATTAAAAAGCACGGAGGAAATGTCCAACTTGTTTAGAACGATGGTTAGATTACACTGGGAGCACTGACAACATTGGTGATCTTAGGGCAGCACGGTGGCGCAGTGGGTTAGTCCTGCAGCCTCACGGCGCTGAGGTCCCAGGTTCAATCCCAGCTCTGGGTTACTGTCCGTGTGGAATTTGCACATTCCCCCCATGTTTGCGTGGGTTTCGCCCCCACAACCCAAAGATGTGCAGGTTAGGTGGATTGGCCACGCTAAATTTCCCCTTAATTGGAAAAAATTTATTGGGTACTCTAAAAAAAATTTTTTTTTTTCAAAGAAAAAAAATCAATGGTGATCTACATTTTCAACAAGGAAATAGAGGCATGGGATAAGGTGCAACAAAGATCCATAATATACAGAACTGAGAGCATTTAACACCCAGGAAAGGCTCAGGCTGCTTTTTTCTGGAAAAGAGAGGACTGATGGGTGGCCTGATGGAAATCTTTAAGATTATGAAGGGATTCAATAATCCACTAGGAATTTCAATAGACACCGCCTTACCCAGCGAGTGGTGAAGAATGTGGAACTCGTTACCACAGCGAGTGGTTGAGGTGAACAGCATGAATACATTGAACGTAAAGCTAGATACATACATGAGGGAGAAAGAATAGGAGATACGGACCCAGGAAGTGTAGTGCTGGTTAAAGAGGAAATTACTGCAATAGTGAGGAAGGATATTTGCTCCAACAATGTGGAATCTGTAGGGGTAGAGCTCAGAAACACCCAAGGGGTAAAATAGTTAGTGGCATCATATATAGACTCCCAAATTGGGGCTGGTTTAGCGCAGGGCTAAATAGCTGGCTTTTAAAGCAGACCAAGGCAGGGCGGGTTCAATTCCCATACCAGCCTCCCCGAACAGGTGCCGGAATGTGGTGACTAGGGGCTTTTCACAGTAACTTCATTTGAAGTCTACTTGTGACAATAAGCGATTTTCATTTCATTCAAACTGCAGTGGTGATGTTGGGAATGGCATAAAACAGGAAATTAGGCTGATTGAAAAAGTTTCTATAGGAATGTGAAGAGAAAAAGATTGGTGAACACAAATGTAGGTTCCTTAGTCAGAAACAGGGGAATGTATAACAGGAGACAAAGAAATGGCTGGGCAAATAAATACATACTTTGGTTCTGTCTTCACAAATGAGGACACAAATCAAATACCAGAAATGTTGGGGAATGCAGGATTTAGTGAGAGGGAGGAACTGAAGGAGATCAATATTAGGAGAGAAATGATGTTGGGGAAATTGATGGGATTGAAGGCTGACAAATCTCCAAGGCCTGATAATGTGCAACCCAAAATACTTAAAGAAGTGGCTCTAGAAATAGTGGATGCATTGGTGGTCAATTTCCAGGATTCTCTAGACTCTGGAACACTGCAGATTGGAGGGTGGCTTCTGTAACTCCACTATTTAAAAAGGGAGCTCGAGACAAAACAGGGAATTATAGGCCGTGGGGAAAATTCTAGAATCCATTATCAAAGATTGTATTGCAAAGCCCTTATAATAATAATCTTTACTGCCACAAGTCGGCTTACATTGTATAGAACCTTAGTTAGGCCACACTTGGAGTATAGTGTTGAATTCTGGTCGCCACACTACCAGAAGGATGTGGAGGCTTTAGAGAGGGTGCAGAAGAGATTTACCAGAATGTTGCCTGGTATGGAGGGCATTAGCTATGAGGAGCGGTTGAATAAACTCGGTTTGTTCTCACTGGAACGAAGGAGGTTGAGGGGAGACCTGATAGAGGTATACAAAATTATGAGGGGCATAGACAGAGTGGATAGTCAGAGGCTTTTCCCCAGGGTAGAGGGGTCAATTACTAGGGGGCATAGGTTTAAGGTGAGAGGGGCAAGGTTTAGAGTAGATGTACGAGGCAAGTTTTTTTACGCAGAAGGTAGTGGGTGCCTGGAACTCGCTACCGGAGGAGGTGGTGGAAGCAGGGACGATAGGGACATTTAAGGGGCATCTTGACAAATACATAAATAGGATGGGAATAGAAGGATACGGACCCAGGAAGTGTAGAAGATTGTAGTTTAGTCGGGCAGCATGGTCGGCACGGGCTTGGAGGGCCGAAGGGCCTGATCCTGTGCTGTACATTTCTTTGTTCTTTGTAACACTGCAATAAAGTTACTGTGAAAAGCCCCGAGTCTCCACATTCCGGCGCCTGTTCGGGTAAATAGAGGGAGAATTCAGAATGTCCAATTCAACTAACAGCACATCTTTTGGGACTTGTGGGAGGAAACCGGAACGCCCAGAGGAAACCCACACAGACACGGGGAGAGCAAGCAGACTACGCACAGACAGTGACCCAAGCTGGGAACCAAACCTGGGACCCTGGCACTGTGAAGCAACAGTGTTAACCACTGTGCTACCGTGCAGCCCAAGAAAACTTAGAAACCAGTGGCAGGATCGGACAGAGTCAAAGCATGGATTTATGAAGGGGAAATCATGCTTGACAAATTTACTGGAATTCTTCGAGGGTATAACTGGTAGAGTTGATGAGGGGGAGCCAGTGGATGTGGTATATTTGGACTTTCAGATGGCTTTTGACCAAAGTCTCGCATAAGATATTAGCGTGTAAAATTAAAGCACATGGGATTAGGGGTAGTGTATTGAGATGGATAAAAAACTGGTTGGCAGACAGGAAACAAAGAGTAGGAATTAATGGGTCTTTTTCAAATTGGCAGGCAGTGACTAGTGGGGTACCGCAGAGATCGGTGCTAGGACCCCAGATATTCACAAGATATACTAATGATTTTAAAAAAAATGTAAAGTACCAGTCACTGAAGGTAAACATGCAGCTACAGCAGGCGATAAAGATGGCAAATGGTATGCTAGCCTTCATTACGAGCGAATTCGAGTCCAGGAGCAGGAATATCTTGCTTCAATTTACAGGGCCTTGTTGAGGCCATACCTGGAATATTGTGTTCAGTTGTGGTCTCCTTATCTGAGGAAGGATGTTCTTGCTCTAGAGGGAGTGCAGCGAAGGTTTACCAGACTGATTCCTGGGATGATGGGACTGACGTATGAGAGATTGAATCAATTAGAATTGTATTCGCTGGAGTTCAGAAGAATGGGGGATCACATAGAAACCTATAATATTCTAACAGGACTTGACAGGGTAGATGCAGGAAAGATTTTCCTGATGGTGGGAACCAGAGGTCGCAATCTGAGGATACGGAGTAGACCACTTAGACAGAGATGAGGAGACATTTCTTCAACCAGAGAGTAGTTAGTCTGTGGAAATTCTTATCACCAGGAAATAGTTGAGGCCAATATGTTTTCAAGAAGCAGTTAGAAATAGCACTTCGGGCGACCGGGATCAAAGGATATGGAGGGGAAAGCGGGATTAAGCTATTGAGTTAGATGATAAGCCATGATCATAATGAATGGCAGAGCAGGCGCAAAGGGCCACATTGTCTCTTCCTGCTCCTATTTTCTATGTTTCTATGTGATCCCTTCCCACAGAGGGAGCAGGTAATGGTCTCTCCCCAGTGTGAACTCGCTGATGTTTCTGCAGACTGGATAAAGCACGGAATCCCTTCCCACACTGAAAGCAGGTGAATGGCCTCTCCCCAGTGTGAACTTGCTGGTGTGTCTGCAGGTGAGATAACTGAGTGAATCCCTTCCCACACTTGAGAGCAGGTGGACAGCCTCTCCCCAGTGTGAACTCGCTGATGTTTCAGCAGGGGGGATGAATCAATAAATCGTTTCCCACACTTAGAGCAGGTGAACTCGCTGGTGTGTCTGCAGATTGAATAACTGTGTGAATCCCTTCCCACACTGAAAGCAGATGAACGGCCTCTCCCCAGTGTGAACTCGCTGATGTCTCCGCAGACTGGATAGATCACTGAATCCCTTCCCACACTGAGAGCACGTGAATGGCCTCTCCCCACTGTGACCTCGCTGGTGTGTCTGCAGACTGGATAACCAAGTGAATCCCTGCCCACACTGAGAGCAGATGAATGGCCTCTCCCCAGTGTGAACTCGCTGGTGTCTCAGCAGATTGGATAAATCACTGAATCCCTTCCCACACTGAGAGCCGGTGAATGGCCTCTGTGCGACCGTGCCGCTGCATTAGATATCACTGCCCAATATTAATTTACTGACCCTGAAATGTCAGCCATCTCCTGGGGAAACCAGCCCTTTAATTGAGAACATTAGGAATGAGACCATCCTTTTCACTTGACAAATTAATCAAGCTCAGAGAGACTACAGCCCGTGAAGAACGTTTTTTCGGGCACTAGGACTTGGCCTGGAACAGACTATGAAGCCCTGCCCATTTGACGTCACCGTACACACGCGCATGCGCACCACTCCATTTGAATCAAGATGGCGGCCGTTAAACTGGGCCTGTTATGGGGAAAAAGATCCGAAGCTGCAAGCGCAGGACTTACAGGTACGTATTCCTGGTTTAGGGTCTTCACACGGTGTTTAAACATTTTATCCCTCCAGAGCCGGCTCTATCGCTTGCTCCGGATTCCCCATCCTTACCCGCTGCCCTTGAGACAAAAAAGCGTCTCTTTCACAGGCGCCATCACACACCACGCATGCTCCAACTATTCCCAGGCAATGCGCCTGCGCCTGCAGTGTCGAGAGGGGACATTCACCACCGCGGGGAATGCCGGGTAATGAACACGCCATTGATCATCCCAATTCGTGAATAGTGATTTTTGTTTGCTATGTTGTGAAGATTGGGTGGGTAGGATAAAAATTATATATAAATGCAAGTGAGCAGGCCCTCAATTATAAACCAGAACAAAGGGGAGTACAAATTAATTTTCATTGATGTACAATGAAAAGTATTGGGCTGGACCAAGTCCCCACTCAGGCGTGAAAACGGGGGTGTTTTACCCCACGAAAACTGGCACAAAACAGCCACCGATTCCCTGCTCCGGGGGAGGCGGATGCGGGGGCTAGCAGGGAGGCAGCATATAGCTCTCATCTCCAGCTTCTGATGTCACGGAGCATTGCTGGGTCCGTGGTCGCGCATGCGCAGGGTGAGGCCAGCAGCGGCCTCACCGTGCTTCATGGCAGACTACGCCCGCGGACCCGGTCCGCAAAAGTAGTATCCCCTTTGGGCGCTCGCGCATCCTGGACCGCCCCCCCCCCCCCAGTGCCGCCAATCCCAATTGAGCCCCCCCCCTGCCCCGACTGAATATGATGCAAGGTTCCTGAACGGCTGGGCCTGCAGTGAACCTTGAAGAACCGCTGCCTGGGATCTTTCCTCTTCATTCAGACTCCCAGCTGAAGCTGTTTCTGCAGTAAAAATTTTAACTTTGAATATCAATCCCAATTTAATATTTGGTTCAAAATCTATACCTTTTTAAACAATGTGCAGTGTTACAGGGAGAAAGCAGGAGAACGGCACTGGGTGAAAGGCTCATTCAGAGAGACAGTGCAGACACAAGGGGCCGAATGGCCTCCTGCGCTGTAACAGTCTGAGATTCTGTTGTGCTGATGTAGAACCTTTCACACTGAAGGAATCTTTAATTTATAGGGATCTTAACCTGTCGAACTACGCCAAGTTTGGGGGAAGCTTAGTTGATGAATCAAGTCCTGGCGCAATACGACAAGTTGTAAGATTTGTACTATTTGTAGACTGTGTTAAGTTGTTCGATTCCTTGTATTATTCGACTGTGTATAGTTGAAGGAATTTATATCATCTCTGCTATTCGGTTATCAGTAGCACTTTGCGAATACTGGAACTCAGCAGAAATTTGCAGTATAAACTCCTCAGGTGCCAAAAAGAATTGTTTTATTTGTAGTCGCTTGATTACAATTTGAAAGTCATTTAAAAGGCAATTCGTAGACATTTCGAAGCTTTCAGAGAATTACAGACATTATCTTTCTTTGCTTAGGCAGACAGCTCAAAAGTAACTTTTAAAAGGTCAAAGTCTGGCAATGAAACATAAAGAGAGAGAGAAAGCTAATCTTCAGCTAAACTCAAACTCAAAGTCAAAAGTGGACTAACATCACTGACACAGACTGGTAGACTGACAGAACCCCCAAAGACAATTACCTAAAAACTAAACACTAAAACAAAACCTAAAATGGCGGGGAGAAACTTTTCAGTTATACACTTTCATATCTGTCTTAAGTCGTCTAATTACACCCCAATATAATCCTAATTGGTTTGGGTTAGACTCAAACACATTTGATTTGATGGCAAGCCGTCCATCTTCAATGTGCAACATCAGCTTTTCTGACCTAGCTGTTATCTGCATTGTGAACAATGGTGCCTTCATGTTGCTGTGTATTCAATCCCTTGGCCTTGACAATTAGCACAAGCAGTGTCAAATTATCTTGCAACTGTGCTGTTTTAATGTCACACTGTCTTTGAAAATATGCATTTGCCAGAACAACAGAATTCAGTAAAAGTGAATTATGCTGTATAAATGGGTATTTAAAACTGGGGCTCAACATTTATGCTTAAACAGCTATCTTTTACCTATACTAGTTGTATTTGAAATACCTGGCTTCTACAGTCGGCCCTTTGATAAATCGAAAAATTGAGATATATCAGAAAAGATTAAAATACATCATTAATGCGATAGGATAGGTAAAAGCGCAAAGAATCATTGCAGTTTTAAACAATAAAATGGAATTAACATTGCAACAGGCATTTCAAAATAATTATTATAATTAATAAGTTAATCAAATTTGATCACATTGATAATTAATAATAACTTCATGTAAAATTATTATACAATAAAAGTTGAACATATGATCTAGTAATAAATGGTAAAATGATTATCAAAATGGACATCCTCTGGATTATGCACAAAAGCTTGTTGAAAGGGTTAATTTTCTTACAGAGACAAAAAGAGGCGTATAGCTTGGAATGATGCCATTCGCATCTTTAAACTTTTTTTTTTGTCACTCAAATGGACTGGGAGTAAAAGTTGGATTGCTGCCAAATTCCCGTTATCAAATTTCTTTGAACGATATGTTCTTTTGGCTTTTAATCAAAGATTGTTGTTTTTTTTTTAAAACCAGCTTCCACATTGTTTGAAGTTTTAATTTCCAGGCTAATTTTAAACATTTATTTTAAAATATCAAATACAATAACTTATTAAATATATAACTGAACCAATCTTGTGCTGTATCTTGATTTTCTGTTGATGAATTTGTCAATTCTGTTAAAGGAAACACAGCTAACAAGATATGTTAATTTCTTTAAATTAATAAAGCAACGTTCAGAATAATGACAGTTTTCTTAAGTTGACAGTTCTCGTGACCAGTTGTGGGGAGCACAATTTAGAAAGGAGGCCAATGTCTCAGACAGGGAGCAGGGGAGATTTACCAGAACGGTATCAAGGTTGAGGGATTTCAGTTTTATGGACAGACTGGAGAAGTTGGGATTTCCTCCCTTACACAGAGAAGGTTCGAGGGAAATTTATTGCTGGTGATCAAAATGATGAGAGGTTTCTGCAGGTAGATCGGAAGAAAACATTTCCACTGTTAGGAGAGTCAGTAAACTCTGGAATTCCTTCCCTAAATATCTCCACCTCATTTTCCTCCTTTGGATACTCCTTAATTCCTACTTCTTTGACCAGTTGTTTTGGTCACATCTGCTCGATAAAATCCTTCCGGTGTTAAATGATGATTGATAGCCTCTCCCATGAAATGTTTTGGGATGTCAGACAAAATACCCAGGCTTGGGCTAACTAGTGCCAAGTAACATGTGTGCCACACAAGTGCCATCTCCAATAAGAGACATACTAACCATCACCCCTTGACATGCAATGGCATTACCATCACTGAATCCCCCACGGGGGGTGGGTTACCATTGACCTGAAACTGACCTGGACTAGCCATATAAATACTGTGGCTACAAGAGCAGGTCAGAAGATAGGAATTCGGGCAGCACGGTGGCCTTGTGGTTAACACGGCTGCCTCACGGCACTGAGGTCCCAGGTTCGATCCCGGCTCTGGGTCACTGTCCATGTGGAGTTTGCACATTGTCCCCGTGTCTGCGTGGGTTTCGTCCCCACAACCCAAAAATGTGCAGGGTAGGTGAATTGGCCACGCTAAATAGCCCCTTAATTGGAAAAAATAATTGGGTACTCTAAGTTAGAAAAAAAAAAGAAGATAGGAATTCTGTGGCGAGTAACTCACCTCCTGACTCCCCAAAAGCCTGTCCACCATCTACAAGGTACAAGTCAAGAGTGTGATGGAATGCTCACCACTTACCTGGATGAGTGCAGCTCCAACAACACTCAAAGAAGCTCAACACCATCCAGGATAAGGCAGCACACTTGATTGGCACGCCTTCCACAAACATTCACTCCCTCCACCACTGACGCACGGTAGTAGCAGTGGGTGTACCATCTAGAAGATGCACTGCGGGAAATCACCAAGGCTCCTTGGGCAGCACCTTCCAAACCAACGACCACTCCCATATAGAAGGACATAATCAGCAGGTACCCTTACATCAAGAACACACCAGACACTCCCCGTACACACTGACTGACACACCCACACAAACAGACACACACACTCAGGCATGCAGCCACTACCATCTAGGACAGGAGCAGCAGATATATATTTCTTTATTCAATTTTTTACGGGATGTGGGCGTCGCTGGCTCGGCCAGCTTTTATTACCCATTCCTAGTTTCCCATCAGAAGGTGATGGTGAGTTGCCTTCTTGAACCGCTGCTGTCCTTGAGGTGTAGGTACACCCACTGTGCTGTCAGGGACGTAGTTCCAGGCTGTTGCCCCAGCGACAGTGAAGGAGCGGTGATATATTTCAATGTCAGGGCACTGAATGACTTGGTGAACCTCCAGGTGATGGGGTTCCCGGTGTCTGTGGCTCATGTCCTTCTAGATGGTAGTGGTTGTGGGTTTGGAAGGTGCTGTCTGAGGAACCTTGGTGAGTTACTGCAGTGCATCTTGTAGATGGTGCACCCGGCTGATTGATTGATTGTCACATGTACCGAAATACAGTGAAAAGTATTTTTTCTGTGGCCAAGGAACATACACAGTACGTATACAGTAGACAAAAAGAATAATTGACAAAGAAAATAATTGGTTTTGTCAGTCTGCAGACAGGAGCTGGAGAACTGAACCCAGGCAGAGGAGAGGGAGGGAGAAAACTGGGAGTGGAGGAAAGAAATGGTGCAGATGGTGAGATGGGTTTGGATTTCAGTCCAGGGAGGAGGGAGAGTGTGTGGGACGGGGATTTACAGCTTTGGGAGAACGAGAGAGGAAATGATGGTATATTGAACTAGAATTGTCTATTCTGAATTTATAGCATTCACTGACAGTGATGATGTTTGTAAATTCCTTTTACAGGATATTAGAAAGGAGGATTTACAGATGTGAGACAGAAACCAAACATCATCTGACAGTCACTCAATTCATCAGGACCTGAAAATCCTCAGACTTTGAATGTTGAAGGAGAAACTTTTGTCTCTTCTGTCTGTGAGAAACAACTTTAAACATCAGTGTGACTGGAAAGATATCGCGACAAACACACCCGAGTGAGGGTGTTCCAGTGAACTGACCAAGGAAAGCTCTAACCAGTTACACGGCCTGAAGAAACATCACATCATTCACAGTGAGGAGAGACAGTGCACATGTTCTGTGTGTAGACAAGACTTCAACCAATCATCCACCTTGGAGAGACACAAGGACACTGGCACCATGGAGAAACCATGGAAATGTGAGGACTGTGGGAAGGGATTCAGTTACCCTTCCCTGCTGGAAAACCATCGGCGCAGTCACACTGGGGAGAGGCCATTCACCTGCTCTGTGTGTGGGGAGGGATTCATTCAGTCATCTGGCCTTTGGTCTCACCAGCGGATTCACACTGAGGAAAAGCTATTCATCTGCACCTCCTGTGGAAAGAGGTTCAGGCATTCTTCAGCACTCACTGTACACCAACGCACTCACACTGGGGAGAGGCCGTTCGCCTGCTCCGACTGTGGGAAGGGATTCACTCAGTCATTCCACCTGCTGTCACACCAGCGTGTTCATAGAGGTGAGCGGCCATTCACCTGCTCTGTGTGTGGGAAGGGATTCACTGGATCATCCCACTTGCTGTCACACCAACGAGTTCACATTAAGGAGAAACCATTCAGCTGCACCTCCTGTGGAAAGAGTTTCAGACAGGCATCCTCCCTCATTGTACACCAACGGCTCCATACTGGGGAAAGACCGTTTACTTGCTTTGTGTGTGGGAAGGGATTCACAGTTTTACCCACCCTTCTGAGACACCAGCGAATTCACACTGAAGAGAAACCATTTGGCTGCACCTCCTGTGGAAAGAGTTTCAGGCAGTCATCCAACCTCACTGCTCACCAACGCACTCACACTGCGGAGAGACCATTCACATGCTCTGTGTGTGGGAAGGGATTCAATCGGTCGTCCAACCTCACTGCTCACCAGCGCGTTCACACTGGGGAGAAACCGTTTACCTGCTCAGTGTGTGGGAAGGGATTTGCAAAGTCTTTCAACTTGCTGACACACCAACGCACTCACACTAAGAAACCATTCAACTGCTGTGTGTGTGGGAAGGGATTCACTCAGTCACGATGCCTCCAGAGACATCAGCAAGTTCATAAATGACAGCAGGGGTTGGATTCTGCTGTTGTTGACGTTGTTTAGTTTTGATCATCTGACAATATTTTCTGCTGATGTTAACCCCAAAACTGCTGGAATTTAATCTGCTGAAAATGGCATTTATTGTGGGGGCTACAGTGTCTATTTTTAAAAGCACCATCTGTGATCTTTCCCCTTAATCCAGGAACTCTCAGCAGAAACCTGTTTGGAATAAATTTATGAACTTTTGCTTCAATTCTAAATCAATCTTTGGTGCATAATCTACAATTGAGTGTCTGAAAGATCCGACTCCAGCGCTCAAAATATATTTTTTCAATGGCTCTTCTTGAGATTTTCTTGAGAGATGCTCTTTGATTTTCTGGAGTTAATGTTTGGTTTCCATGGTCTCCTTTTCCACTTTCACTGACTCCTTTATTAAGTGATGTAGTCACGTAATCACATTACCGTCTGTATTTGAGTTGAATATTTTTTTAGTTTACTTATTTTCATAGATAAGGTAGCACAAATACCAAAGACTGTGTACATATTAAGTCTTTTAAATTGGAATCTATAAATAGGATGTTTCTGTTAATTTATTTAAAAAGGAAACCCCCTTACTCCATTTCCAAAATGAGAATTTGAACTATTTGACACAAGGTAACTGAAGGGGTGCCAAGTGTTTATTGGATCAGCCGGTGGAGCAGGAAAAAACTCACCCAATTCTGATCTTCATTGTGTAGATTTACATTCGAAACCCATCGCTAGCCTCACTACACCCACTGAGATCAGCTCAGACCGAGGGTTCTGTATGTTGTCTGTGAGCGTTCAACTGCAAATAACAGCAGTGAAGAATGAAACCTGGATGAATGCATCTCAACTTCTAATTGGACAGATGTGATTGGTGAGTAAGTTCACAATGCCTGGTTACTCAAACTCCTGGGCTGTGCACCCCACCTCCTGGGATATATAAATATAGTTGATTCTTGCTCAGCAGAACGGGGAATGCTCTGTGATGGTTGGATGGTGATGAGACTCCCACTGCATTTCCTCAGCCTCTCGCACACCTCTTCATCCACCAAGAGTCCCACATCCAACCTCCAGCGGGCGCTGATTACTGCCTTTCCTAACCTGCAGCTCAACCCTGTGCGGTGCATGGTCTGAGATTGTAATCGCCGAGTACCACGTGTCCACCACCCCAGCCAGAAAGACCCTGCTCAAAATAAAGAAATCAATCCGGGAGTACACTTTATGCATGTGTGAGTAGAAGGAGAACTCCTTCGCCCCCGGCTGCCCGAACCTCCATGGATCCACTCCTCCCACCCCCCCCCCCCCCTCCCGCCCCAATCAGCTCCATGAACCCTCTTAGTTCCTTTGCCATTGCTGGCACCCAGCCCATTTTCGAGCTTGACCGGTCCAAGCCAGGGTCCATAACTGTGTTGAAGTCCCCTCCCATGACCAACCTGTGCGAGTCCAGGTCCGGTATCTTCCCCAGCATCCTCTTTGTAAACTCCACATCATCCCAATTTGGTGCATATACATTCACTAATACCACCTGCACCCCCTCCAGTTTCCCACTGACCATAATGTACCGACCTCCCACATCCAAGACTATTCTAGGCGCCTCAAACACCACCCACTTATTGATCAGGATCGCGACTCCCCTAATCTTTGAATCTAGTCCCGAATGAATCACCTGGCTGACCCAGCCTTTCCTCAGTCTAACCTGGTCCGTTACCGTAAGGTGCGTCTCCTGCTACATTACCACGTCCGCCTTCAATCCCCTAAGATGCACAAACACACGTGCCCTTTTGACTGGCCCATTTAACCCTCAAACATTCCAGGTGATCAGCCTAGTTGGTGGGCTCACTGTCCAAGCAAAACGAGAAACTTTTTACGAAAACAGACACAAAGCAGAGAAAACAAAACACGAACGTTGCAGCCAAATTCAAAAGTTCTCAGTCCTTCGTCAGCCCTTTCTTTCTTGCAAAGTCCAACGCGTCCTCAGGTGACTCAAAATAAAGGTGCTGATCCTCATGCGTGACCCAGAGACGGGCTGGGTATAACAGTCCAAATTTCACCTTTTTCTTGAACAGGATCGCCCTGATCTGATTGAAACCTGCTCTCCTCCTGGCCACCTGCACACTCAGGTCTTGGTAAACCCGCCGCTCCGTGTCTGCTTGGCCCACTGCAGAATATTCCTTATCGACAACCTGTGGAATCTCACCACCATAGCCCTCGGGGGGTTGGGGGGGGGGGGGGGTCCCATTCGTGGCTTCTTCACAGGTGCTCTGTGAGCCCTATCCACCTCCAAGGGCCGGAGAATGCCCCATCTAGCAGCTTCTCAAACATGCCTGCGACGTATGCCCCAGTGTCCGTTCCTACGGACCCCTCTGGGAGCCCAACAATTCTTAGGTTCTGCCGGCGGGATCTATTCTCTAGGTCCTTCACCTGCTCCAGAAGCTTCTTTTGCTGATCCCTCAGCATCCCCACCTCCAACTCCACCGCAGTCTGATGCTCCTCCTGCTCAGCCAGCGCGTTCTCCACCTTCTGGATCGCCCGATCCTGGGTGTCCAACCTGAGCTCCAATCACTCAATCAATGCTTTTATCGGGTCCAAGCAGACCCGTTTCTGCGTAGCAAAGCCCTCCTGGATGACTTGCATAGCTGCTCCATAGACTGCTGGGTCGACAAGCCAGAGGTTCGCCCCTCCGCCATGCTGTCCCCTGTTGCAACACAGCCCAAGTTATCTCTGTCTTCTTGTTTCTGCCCTTACAAACACTTCCAGTCCTTTTCTCCTTGCACTGAAGTGGGAATTCAGTAGAGAATTGCCACTAACATCCGTTCTGCAATTCAAGTCGGTTAAAAAGTCAGGGGAAAAGGCCCAAAAGTCCAACCAAAGTGGGAGCCACCAAAAATGTGACTTATTCCTTCATAGCCACCGGAAGTCCGAGATACCCTTTCAGACCTACCTGTAGGTCCTTCTGTCTTTGGCAGGCAAAAAGCGAAACTACTGACAGACCTGGCTCCTCCCATTAATTACATCATCTTCAGCCAACTAACTATCTTATGACCATCTTACGAAGGCTAAAAACCCTCAATTATCTAAACCTCAGGGAACCTTCCAGCTACAAACAAAATTCCATTAGCCCTATATAGGTAGACAAGTAAATGGATGGAATCGCTGATTATCCCACTTCCACAACATTTTAACTGCATCTTTTGCAGGCAGGCCTGCCTGTATGTTAAACCAGGATTAAAAAAAATATTACTACAAAAGATATATTACCCACACCACATCTAAATTGGCATAAACGTTGCAGTTAAAATGTTGTAGAAGTGGGATAATCATCGATTCCAACCATTTACTTGTCTACCTATATAGGTCTAATGGAATTTTGTTTATAGCTAGAAGGTTCCCTGAGGTTTAGATAATTGAGGGTTTTTAGCCTTAGTTAAGATGGCATAGAGATGAGAAAATTAGGGAAGCAAATACGTGGCTAAAGGAGTGGTGTGGGAAAGAGGGGTTCCATTTGGTGGGTCACTGGGATCAATATTGGGACAAGCGGGAACTGTATTGTTGGGATGGTCTCCACCTGAAAAGATCTGGGACCAGTGTCCGAGCGGAAAAGATAAATTGGGTGATCAGAAGGACTTTAAACTAGTTCATGGGGGGGGGGGTCAATATAGTTACAAAATCAATTAGCAGGGCAGAGAGTAGTTAGGAACCAACTTCAGGAACTGTAGTTAATGGCAAAACTACGAGAAGTATACTGGTTAAACCGGAAGAGAAAAATAATAAACAGCGAATAAAGCATCAATGCTGTGGGACAGGTTAAAGAGGAGGGGGGGGGGGGGGGGGGGGCCAAGTCAGAGTTCTATAAACTAATGCACGGAGTGTAAGGAATAAACAAGATGAGCTGCAGATGCAGTTCAAATTAAAGATTATGATGCAGCTGCTATTACATGGCTGTGGGATGGTCGGGACTGGGAACTAAATATACCTGGTTATAAAGTTTACAGGAGGGGCAGGGAAGTTGGTCAAGGGAGTGGAGTGGCCTTACTGATTAGAAATACTATAACCTCAATGATGAGGGAGGATATAATGAGGGGAAAGCATCCAGTGGAGACCATATGGGTGGAACTGAGGAACAGGAAATGATCTAAAACTATAATGGGTGTTGTATATCACCCCCTGGTGGCAGTTCTGAGGTTTTAGATCGTATTCCATGAAATGGAACCCCTCCTTCCCACACCACTCCTTTAGCCACGTGTTAACTTCCCTAATTTTCTCATCTCTATGCCAATTTGGACGTGGCTTGGGTAATATATCAACATTTTTTTCAAAAAAAATATTTTTTTAAATTAAAGTTTTGCAAAATTTTTTCATAATAAATAGTAATAATCCTTACAACAGCAAAATAGAGTGAAAATTAACATAGTGCAAAAAGAGAATATACAATAGCAATTGATGAGACGTGACCGCACGCGCCTCAGTCTTCCCACACCCTCCCAACGGAGCACTCACCCCTACTCCCCTACTGCTGCTGACGTTTTAATTTTCCCTGAGAAGCCATCGGACGGTATTACGCCCCCGGTGCTCAACAGCAGCAGCTCTGTACACTTGGCAAAATTATTTACACACATAAGTAGGCATCTGTTTGTGATGGTGTTGTCCCTTGCTTCTCCCAGACGGAGTTCGCTGCCGCTGTCGTCTCGTTCCACTTCTGCGGCCCTCCCGTCTTCCCCGTTTTCTCTGTTCCTTTGGACGTTAAGTTTGTTAACGTTTCCCTGCCTCCCCCCTCCCTGGCTCTCCTCTATTGTTCCCTGTCTCTTCCCTCTACCCCCCCCCCTCTCCCCACTCCTGCCCCCCACCTCCCCCTGTGGCTCGCCTTTCCTTCCTCTTAGATTTAGCTGTCTCTGCCCCCCCCCCCCCTCCCCCCGCCGCTCCCTCACGGTCTATCTCTCCCTCTCACGTTTTGGCTACTCTCCCCTGTTTCTTGGCTACCTGGCTATTCTTCTGCTTGTTTGTTGGCCACAAACAGGTCTCGGAACAATTGGGTGAATAGCTCCCACGTTCTGTGGAAGCCGTCGTCTGACCCTCGGATGGCGAATTTGATTTTCTCCATTTGGAGAGATTCCGAGAGGTCGGACAGCCAGTCTACAGCTTTGGGTGGTGCTGCTGACCGCCAGCTGAACAGGATTCTACGGCGGGCGATCAGGGAGGCAAAGGCAAGGGGCGTCCGCCCTCCTCCCCAGGAATAGATCTGGCTGGTCTGAAACCCCGAAGACCGCCACTTTCGGGCATGGCTCCACCCTCACCCCCACCACCTTGGACATTGCCACGAAGAAGGCTGTCCAGTACTCCACACGTCTGGGGCAGAACCAGAACATGTGGCCGTGGTTGGCTGGGCCTCTTTGGCACCGCTCACATCTATCCTCCAACTCCGGGAAGAACCTACTCATACGGGTTCTTGTTAAGTGGGCTCTATGTACCATTTTTAGTTGCGTCAGGCTGAGCCTTGCGCACGTGGAGGTGGAGTTGACCCTATGCAGTGCTTCGCTCCAGAGTCCCCACCCTATTTCGATCCCCAGGGCCTCCTCCCACTTCATTCTTGTTGCGTCCAGTAAGATGTCGGCCCCTGTTGGCCCCTTCTACCAGTCGGTCATACATTTCACTACAGTTTCCTTTATCTAGTATGTTTGCGTCAACTCTTCCAGTAACGTCTGTCGTGGTGGTTGTGGGTATGGCCCTGTCTCCTTTCGTAGGAGGTTTTTTTAATTGCAGGTACCTTAGCTCATTCCCCCTGGCTAGCTGGAATTTCTCTGTCAGTTCGCCCAGTGTTGCGATCCTTCCATCCGTGTATAGGCCCCTGACTGTCAGTGTCCTTCTGTCCTTCACTCCTGCTGTAGTGTTTTTTGGGTGGGGATGGGAGCGCCACCGTGGCCAGGGCCCGGAGGGAGGTTCCCCTGCAGGAGGCCTCCTCCACGCGCACCCACTCGGCTTCTGGCTCCTTGATCCATCCCCTTATTCGCTCGGCCGTCGACGCCCAGTGGTAAAGTTGTAGGTTTGGGAGGGCAAGCCCCCCCCCCCCACTGGATTTTGTTTTTTGTAAGACCTTCTTTGGGATCCTAGCATTCTTCCCCCCCACCCCCCACCCCCAACCCCCAATACGAACGCCACGATTAGTTTGTCTAGTGCTTTGAAAAAGGACTTGGGGATGTAGATCAGGATGGATCTGAATAGAAAGAGGTACCTGGGCAGCACATTCATTTTGATCGTCTGGACTCTCCCCGCGAGGGAGAGTGGGAGTGTGTTCCATCTTTGCAGGTCCTTTTTTTCTTCCTCTGTCAGACTGCTGAGGTTCCATTTGTGGATCCCTTTCCAGTCATGGGCTATTTGGATACCCAGGTAGAGGAATTTGAGTCGGGCTTGTTTAAAAGGCAGTCCCGTTAGGGCTGCCCCACCTACTTGTGGGTGTACCAGGAAGATCTTGCTTTTGCTCATGTTGAGTTTGTAGCCCGAGAAGGTGCCAACTCTTTCAGGAGCGCGATGATTCCGTCCATGCTGCTCTGTGGGTCTGAAATGTAGAGCAGCAGGTCATCTGCATAGAGTGAGACTCTGTGCTCTCTGCCTCTCCTTCGGATCCCCCTCCAGCTATTTGCTGCTCTGAGCGCGATTGCTAGTGGCTCGATCGCTAGAGCGAACAGCAGCGGGGTCAGTGGGCATCCTTGTCTGGTGCCCCTGTGCAGCTGGAAGTATTGGCAGTTGGTATTGTTGGTCCATACGCTCGCCATGGGAGTGTTGTATAGGAGCTTTACCCAGGAGTTGAACCCTGTTCCAAGTCCGAACCGCTCCAGTACCTCTGTGAGGTATTTCCATTCGACTCTGTCGAAGGCCTTTTCTGCATCTAGGGAGACCATCACCTCTGGTGTTCTCTCCCCGGAGGGGGTCATTATCACGTTCAACAGGCACCTGATGTTCGAGGTAAGCTGTCTACCTTTGACAAATCCCGTCTGGTCCTCTGCGACCACCTCAGGTACACAGTCTTCTAACCTTTTGGCTAGGATTTTGGTCAGTATTTTGGCGTCTGCATTCAGCAGTGAGATGGGTCTGTATGACCCACATTCCATTGGGTCTTTGTCTTTCTTAGGTACCAGCGAGATTGAGGCCTGTGCTAGCGTGGGCGGCAGTGAGCCCCTCGCTAGCGAGTCTGTGAACATCTCCCACAGATGCGGGGCCAGTGCTGTCGCAAATTTTTTGTAGAATTCCCCGCCTGCATGGAGCTAATGCTGTCCATGATCTCTCCCAGTGCTAGTGGTGCTTCCAAGCCCCGTATTTTGCCCTCCCCCACGACTGGAATGTCCAGTCCATCAAGGAACCGTTTCATCCCAGACTTCCCCCTTGGGGGCTCTGAGGTGTACAGCATATATCAACATTTTGATCAAACAGGGAGAGCCAGCATGGATTGGTGAAGGGACGGTGATGTCTGACAAATCTCATTGAATTTTTTGAAGAGGTGACTGAGGTAGTGGGCAGGAGAATGCTTAATCCAGAAATTAGGCACATGTGTGACAAAGGCAGTGTAGTATTAATGGGGGATTTTAACTTACACAAGATTGGGAGAGGCAGACAAGCAGCTATCAGAAAGGTAGTGAATTTCTGGAACATGTAGTTTCCTGCAGCAACATGTTTGAGATGTAACAAGGGGATCAGTAATAGATTTAGTTATGAACCAAATTCTATTAATGGCCTAAGTGTGCACAAACATTTATCAAATAGTGATCACAACATGATTGAACTCAATGTAGCGTTTGAAAGTGAAAAGCACGATTCAGATACTGGAGTTTCAGACTTGGGTAAGGCTGACGTTAACGGGATGAGGCAGAGACCGTCCACGGTAAACTGGGAACATCTGTTAACGGGTCAAACAACTGAAGATCTGTGGAGAATATTTAAGAAACATTTAATGAGATACAGCGCAAGTATATAAGAAGAAATGTTGCAGTTATATAAAGGGAAAGCAGGTGGACAAAAGTAGTGTCGGCCACTAAAAGCTGAAAATGGAGAGATTGTCAGTGATAATGGGAAAATGGCAGACGTGTTGAACAATTACTTTGCCTCAGTGTTTATAGTTGAAAAGGAGGATAACTTGCCGGTAGTCCTGAAAATGTAATGTTGATAGAGGACAGGAACTTAATACAATTAACGTAAGTATAGCATCAGTAATTAGGAAATTAATGACACTGAAGAGTGACAAATCACCAGGATCTAATGGTTTCCAAGCGAGCGTGTTAAAGGAAGGAGGGGAGCACATTGTAGATGCCCAAACTATAAACTTTCAGAGTTCACGAGATTCAGGAGTACTCTCCCTGGATTGGAAAATTGGACATGTCACCCCACCTTTTAAGAAGAGTGAAAGGGGAAACCAGGGAATTACAGACCAGTTAGCCTAACATCTGTGGTGGGGAAATTGCTGGATTCTATACTTAGGGAAAGGGTAACTGAACAGCTTGAAAGATTTTGATCGATCAGGGAGAGCCAGCATGGATTGGTGAAGGGAAGGGTATACCTGACAAATCTCAGTGAATATTTTGAAGAGGTGACTGAGCTAGTGGACAGGAGAATGTCTATTGATGTTATTAACTTGGACTTCCAGGGGCATTTGACCAAGTCCCACATAAGAGTCCGTTAACGGAAGTGAAAGCCCATGGAGTTGAGGGAAAATTATTAACTTGGTTAGAACAAACAAAGAACAAAGATATGTACAGCACAGGAACAGGCCCTTCGGCCCTCCAAGCCCGTGCCAACCATGCTGCCCGACTAAACTACAATCTTCTACACTTCCTGGGTCCGTATCCCTCTATTCCCATCCTATTCATGTATTTGTCAAGATGCCCCTTAAATGTCACTATCGTCCCTGCTTCCACCACCTCCTCCGGTAGCGAGTTCCAGGCACCCACTACCCTCTGCGTAAAAAAACTTGCCTCGTACATTTACTCTAAACCTTGCCCCTCTCACCTTAAACCTATGCCCCCTAGTAATTGACCCCTCTACCCCGGGGAAAAGCCTCTGACTATCCACTCTGTCTATGCCCCTCAGAATTTGGTCGACCTCTATCAGGTCGCCCCTCAACCTCCTTCGTTCCAGTGAGAACAAACCAAGTTTATTCAACCGCTCCTCATAGCTAATGCCCTCCATACCAGGCAACATTCTGGTAAATCTCTTCTGCACCCTCTCTAAAGCCTCCACATCCTTCTGGTAGTGTGGCGACCAGAATTGAACACTATACTCCAAGTGTGGCCTAACTAAGGTTCTATACAGCTGCAACATGACTTGCCAATTCTTATACTCAATGCCCCGGCCAATGAAGGCCAGCATGCCGTATGCCTTCTTGACTACTGTCTCCACCTGTGTTGCCCCTTTCAGTGACCTGTGGTCCTGTACTCCTAGATCTCTTTGACTTTCAATACTCTTGAGGGTTCTACCATTCACTGTATATTCCCTACCTGCATTAGACCTTCCAAAATGCATTACCTCACATTTGTCCGAATTAAACTCCATCTGCCATCCCTCCGCCCAAGTCTCCAAACAATCTAAATCCTGCTGTATCCTCTGACAGTCCTCATCGCTATCCGCAATTCCACCAATCTTTGAGTCGTCTGCAAACTTACTAATCAGACCAGTTACATTTTCCTCCAAATCATTTATATATACTACAAACAGCAAAGGTCCCAGCACTGATCCCTGTGGAACACCACTGGTCTCAGCCTTCCAATTAGAAAAGCATCCTTCCATTGCTACTCTCTGCCTTCTATGATCTAGCCAGTTCTGTATCCACCTTGCCAGCTCACCCCTGATCCCGTGTGACTTCATCTTTTGTACTAGTCTACCATGAGGGACCTTGTCAAAGGCCTTACTGAAGTCCATATAGACAACATCCACTGCCCTACCTGCATCTATCATCTTAGTGACCTCCTCGAAAAAGTCTATCAAGTTAGTGAGACACAACCTCCCCTTCACAAAACCCTGCTGCCTCTCACTAATACGTCCATTTGCTTCCAAATGGGAGTAGATCCTGTCTCGAAGAATTCTCTCCAGTAATTTCCCTACCACTGAAGTAAGGCTCACCGGCCTGTAGTTCCCTGGATTATCCTTGATACCCTTCCTAAACAGAGGAACAACATTGGCTATTCTCCAGTCCTACGGGACATCACCTGAAGACAGTGAGGATCCAAAGATTTCTGTCAAAGTCTCAGCAATTTCCTCTCCAGCCTCCTTCAGTATTCTGGGGTAGATCCCATCAGGCCCTTGGGACTTATCTACCTTAATATTTTTTAAGACACCCAACACCTCGTCTTTTTGGATCTCAACGTGACCCAGGCTATCTACACACCCTTCTCCAGACTCAGCATCTACCAATTTCTTCTCTTTGGTGAATACTGGTGCAAAGTATTCATTTAGTACCTCGCCCATTTCCTCTGGCTCCACACATAGATTCCCTTGCCTATCCTTCAGTGGGCCAACCCTTTCCCTGGCTACGCTCTTGCTTTTTATGTCCGTGTAAAAAGCCTTGGGATTTTCCTTAACCCTATTTGCCAATGACTTTTCGTGACCTCTTCTAGCCCTCCTGACTCCTTGCTTAAGTTCCTTCCTTCTTTCCTTATATTCCACACAGGCTTCGTCTGTTCCCAGCCTTTTAGCCCTGACAAATGCCTCCTTTTTCTTTTTGACGAGGCCTACAATATCTCTCGTTATCCAAGGTTCCCGAAAATTTACGTATTTATCCTTCTTCCTCACAGGAACATGCCGGTCCTGAATTCCTTTCAACTGACACTTGAAAGCCTCCCACATGTCAGATGTTGATTTTCCCTCAAACATCCGCCCCCAATCTATGTTCTTCAGTTCCCATCTAATATTGTTATAATTAGCCTTCCCCCAATTTAGCACATTCATCCTAGAACCACTCTTATCCTTGTCCACCAGCACTTTAAAACTTACTGAATTGTGGTCACTGTTCCCGAAATGCTCCCCTACTGAAACATCTACCACCTGGCCGGGCTCATTCCCCAATACCAGGTCCAGTACCGCCCCTTCCCTAGTTGGACTGTCCACATATTGTTTTAAGAAGCCCTCCTGGATGCGCCTTACAAACTCCGCCCCGTCTAAGCCCCAGGCACTAAGTGAGTCCCAGTCAATATTGGGGAAGTTGAAGTCTCCCATCACCACAACCCTGTTGTTTTTACTCTTTTCCAAAATCTGTCTACCTATCTGCTCCTCTATCTCCCGCTGGCTGTTGGGAGGCCTGTAGTAAACCCCCAACATTGTGACTGCACCCTTCTTATTCCTGATCTCTACCCATATAGCCTCACTGCCCTCTGAGGTGTCCTCCCGCAGGACAGCTGTGATATTCTCCCTAACCAGTAGCGCAACTCCGCCTCCCCTTTTACATCCCCCTCTATCCCACCTGAAACATCTAAATCCTGGAACGTTTAGCTGCCAATCCTGCCCTTCCCTCAACCAGGTCTCTGTAATGGCAACAACATCATAGTTCCAAGTACTAATCCAAGCTCTAAGTTCATCTGCCTTACCCGTAATACTTCTTGCATTAAAACATATGCACTTCAGGCCACCAGACCCGCTGTGTTCAGCAACTTCTCCCTGTCTGCTCTGCCTCAGAGCCATACTGTCCCTATTCCCTAGTTCTCCCTCAATGCTCTCACCTTCTGACCTATTGCTCCCGTGCCCACCCCCCTGCCATACTAGTTTAAACCCTCCCGTGTGACACTAGCAAACCTCGCGGCCAGGATAGTTAGAAATTGGTTGAGTGGCAGGTGACAGAGTGGGGATAATGGGAAGTACTCTAATTGACAGGATGTGACTAGTGCTGTACCACAGGGATTTGTGTTGGGACCGCAATTATTCATTAATGACTTGGATGATGACATAGAAAGTCATATATCCAAATCTGCAGATGACACAAAGTTAGGTGACATTGTCGACAGGCTAGATGATAGCATTAAATTACAAGATAGGGTGGCATATGGCGCAGTTAGCAGTGGGACTGAGGCGCTGAGGACCCGGGTTTGAAGCCCGGCCCTGGGTCACCGTCCGTGTGGAGTTTGCACATTCACCCAGTGTCTGCGTGGGTTTCACCCCCACAACCCAATGATGTGCAGGTTAGGTGGATTGGCCAGGCTAAATTGCCCCTTAATTGGAAAAAAATAATAATTTGGTACTCTAAATTTATTTTAAAAAAACAAAAAAATTGTAAGAAGATAGTGACAGACTAGAATGGGCAAAATTGTGGCAGATGGAATTCAAAGTTAGCAAATGTGAGGTTGTTCATTTTGGACCAATAAATGATAGAATCAGAGAATTCCTACAGTACAGAAGGAGGCCATTCAGTCCATTGAGTTTGCACCAACCCTTTGAAATAGCACTGCATCCAAGTTCACTCCTCTGCTCTGTCCCAATAACTCCTTAACTTAACCTACACATAGGGCGTAGTGTCGGCGGTTTACCGGGCTAATTTGGAAGAGGAGAAGGCACCACTGGAAGGGATCAAAGCAAAGTGGGAGGAAGAGTTGGGAGAGGGTATGGAGGAGGGGTTCTGTTGTGAGGTGCCCCGGAGAGTGCATGCCTTGAAGTTAAAATCACCACTATTCTTAGAAATCTCCCCCTGAACCAAAAAGGGTCAAAAAAGATGTTCTAAATGGTGAACAAGGATTTTCACTCCTCGATTCCTTCGCAGATTTAAGTAGGTGCTATTCAGGCCAAACTAGTGTTTCAAGTTAGAAGATATAATCTATATCTTCAAAGAAGGTTTTATCTACTTACCACTTAATAGCTTTGATCCTGGGTCCCGCCTTGCTAAGAAAGTATAGTAGACTCATCGATATTTTGTAATAACCTCTGTTTCAGGTTACGGTTAATTTTTTAATTACTTTATTTTACTTCAAAACATAACATCACTGACTTTACAACAAGTAAAAAAGATCTTGCTTCTGGATTTTCCGTTCGAGTTGATCAGACCTTCGTGGCATCCTTGACAATCTCTCTTCTTATCGTGGGTGTTCTCAGTAGCTTCGATCCCTTGTTAGGTTCGTGCATTCAATCATTCCCATCTACCGAAACAGCTCTGAGAGCTGGAAGTGAATGACTATAGCGATTCAGGATATTTATTTCCTTCTCAAAGCAGTGCTGGTTAAATTTTATTATCTTCAAGTAATATCTTCTGCTCATTTATGTAATTTTATTTGTCTGTTGCACACTCCTAGTTTCCATCATGTCTAACAAGACGATGCTTCAATGATAAGCATTGGTAAAAATGCTTTGATATTTGTCTCTTAATCTTAGAGGAGTGATACCTCTAGTTCTAGTCATGTTTAAACAGACTCCTTCTTGGTGTTAATTTCTGCTTTATTAGACTCTGGCAATTCGTATCAACTGCTTGCTAAAATAATTAACTTCTATGAAAGTGTGAGGTAGTTTTCCCTCGATGTAACTAAAAACTTAAATGACTAGTTTTTCTTTAACTTGAAAGGACAGCATCAGATTAAGCAGTCTCAAGCTGGTTTTCAAGCTGGTAAAGGCTATTTGCATTTCAAACCCTCTTTTCTGAATGCTGTTAACCCTTTGTGGGATTTTTGCTTGCTTTTTCTCAGACCTTTGGGTTTTGTCATACCTACTTGTTTCAATTGACATCTTTCCCATTTTACTTTACAGCGAATCATGTTCATATGTTCTGGTCCCGTCCAAAGCTGGAGGATTACTGGAAGGAGGTTTTTAGGGTAATCACTAAAGTGGTGCACGTGAAACAGGACCCGGATCCCCGGGAGGCCATATTCGGGGTGTCGGACCAGCCGGGGTTGGAAACGGGTGTGGAGGCAGATGTTGTAGCCTTCGCCTCGTTGATAGCCCAAAGGCGGATCCTGTTGGGATGGAGAGCAACCTCTCCACCCTGTGCCCTGGCATGGTGGGAGGACCTGTTGGAATTCTTAACTCTTGAGAAGGTTAACTTTGAACAGAGGGGAAGGATGGAGGAGTTCTACAATTCATGGGCGTAATTCATTATGCACTTTCAAGAATTGGATAACATCGAACATTAGGGAGGGGGGGTTGGTATATGTTAATGGTGACGGTGGGTGATTCCCGATTCCTTTTTGTTATTTGTTTATTTTAACATGCGAGCAGTTGTTTGGGGGTTTGGTGGGAGGATGGGATTGTTGTTGTTGAGATGGGGATTGACATTGTATTCGGTGGGTGTAAATTTGGGAGAAAATGTGAAAAAGGAGATATTAACAGGAGAAGATAAGGTCGATAAAGGTAAACTATTTTCATTGGTTGGAGCCTCTAAACCTAGGGGCATAATCTGGAAATTAGGGCCAGACCATTCAGAAGAGATGGGAAAAACGTCTTCACACACAGGGTGGGAGAGGTTTGGAACTCTCTCCCACACACAGCAGTTGAAGCTAGAACAGTTGTTCATTTTAAATCAGAGATGGATAGATTTTTGTGAAGCAAAGATATTAAGGGACATGGGCCAAAGGCAGGTATATGGGGATAAGCCACAGATCAGCCATGATCTCATTGAATCGAGGGGCTGAATGGCCTACTCTGGTTCCTACAATACAATATATTTAATATAATAAACATTCATCATAACTGTACAAGATAAAATTAATACATTACATCTGCTTCTGTGAATCGTTTCAGTGGAAATGTGCCCTCGTTCAAGGAAATTCAGTCACTGGATTGTAAATTGGGAGACCAGCCAGTGCAACAGAAACAAACTCTCTGACCCTCCCACTTCAACTGTCAGAATGAACATGGTTCAGTCCTGGATGTGATTAACAGCAGCAACAACAGCAGAATCCAACCCCTGTAATGACTTGTGAACTCGCTGGTGTTTCTGCAGGTGGGCTGCACTTCTGAATCCTTTCCCACACACGGAACAGATAAACGGTTTCTCATCAGTGTGAACTCGCTGGTGTGCTAGCAGGTTGGACGAATCAGTAAATCCTTTCCCACACACTGAGCAGGTGAATGGTCTCTCCCCAGTGTGAACTCGCTCGTGTTTCTGCAGGTGGGATAACTGAGTGAATCCCTTCCCACACACTGAGCAGGTGAATGGTCTCTCCTCAGTGTGAACTCGCTGGTGTCTCTGTAGGTTGTATTGACATCCGAATGCCTTCAAACATACGGAGCAGGTAAACGGCTTCTCCCCAGTGTGAACTTGCTGGTGTGTGCATAGGTTGAATGAAGTAGTAAATCCTTTCCCACACTCAGAGCAGATGAACAGTGGCACATCGCTGTGAGCTCGCTGGTGTGTCCGCAGGTTGGATAACGTACTAAATCCCTTCTCGCATTGAGAGCAGATGAACGGTCTCTCCCCGGTGTGAGTGCGTCGATGAGTTTCCAGCTCAGATGGGGATCCGAATCCCTTCCCACAATCTCCACATTTCCACGGTTTCCCCATGGTGCGGGTGTCCGTGACACAATGCTTTTCCAGTCACACTGACAGTAAAACAGCCAACGGTTTTCCCCGTCCTAAACGAATTGAGTGACTCTGTCAGATCTTAATGTGAAGTTTGGTTTGAGATTTTACTGCAAATCCTCCCCTTTGAATATCCTGTGAGAGTTTACAAATGTCATCACTGTCAGTACAGTACAGAAATACAACAGACAAACCTAGTTTCAATGGATTATTCTTTCATCGCTCTTTTGCCTAAAGTCCCTTTTGCACTTTGCTGTACTTAATATTCACACCCCCAATTCTTCTGAAGGAGCGATTCATGCTGATTGACAGATCCACGGTCACTGCTTTCTGTCCAGGACAGTGGATTAAAAATCTTTATAGAGACTGCTTGTATGTATGTGTGTGTGTGACATACAGTAATGTATTTCTTAATTGGAGGGACATACAATTGGAAGGGGAAGTGTGGAAGAGCTTTATTTAAACAGCCAGTGGTCATAATGTGGAAATCCCCATCTCTGAGGATGGTGGAAGTGGAGACAAATAATTTCAAAATTAAATTCCATAGGCAATTGGAGAAAACAAACCAACACAGAAACTGGATTATAGAGGGGGAAGGGATTGACTGGATTGCTTTAGAGTGTCTCGGCATGGACTCAAGTTACCGAATGGACTCTTTTTGTGCCTTAATGATTCTATGGCTGGGAATATATTTAGTAATATATTTTTAAAAATAGAAATAATAATAAATGCAGTTTTTCACAATCAAAATAATTTAGATAAAATAAGTACCATATAACAACACTAGATACATTCTATCCTATATTAATTTACTGTCTCCTTAAATGTCAACCATCTACTGGGGAAACCATCCCTATAATTATGAACATTAGAAAGCACCATCCTTTTAGCCAGACAATACATGTCACAAAAACAGAAAATGCTGGAAAACCTCAGCAGGTCTGACAGCATCTGTGGAGAGAGAACAGAGCTAATGTTTTGAGTCTGGACGACTCTTTGACAAAGCCATCCAGGCTCGAGACGTGACATTTTCCAGCATTTTCTGTTTTTGTTTCAGATTCCAGCATCCACAGTAGTTTGCTTTTGTCTTAGAAATAAATGTTTCAAGCTGAGGGAGCAAATTATGTCAATGTCTCTGAGAAAGACCTAGGACAATCTTTCCAGAGTCTGCACCCTTCCTAAATTCACCTCCTGTCCCACCTGCAAGTCAACAATTTAGTTCAAAATTAGAAATGTGGAGAAAAAGAAGTGTGTGACTCACAGATATTGGACACGGGAGGAGGTTTAGTCTGTGTGAATCTGAATCTTCATTCAGCGATGGAGCAGCAGCCGCTTTGCTGCACAGCAATGGACAGGTTCACAGACCCATTGTCCAACTTCCGTATTCAGACGCGGGATGATCATAGTGCTTCCGGTGCGCTGATTCTTCCCATTGGTCAACTCGCGCGGAGCGGATTCCGACCCCACGTGGGGCTGGGAGACACTTTGATGCGCTGAACTGTTGTCCAATCCGCAGTGTTTTACTGCAGGAACCAGTGATATTCTCCCAATGGGACTCCAATTGTGTGCTGGGTAAACCCTCTGAGCCATTGTGACGCCACAACGGAGTCCTGCCTGAATCAGCCAATGAGAATCACTGCTTCACAGTGACGTCATTGTGACCCTGCCCCTCCCCAAGACCCCTTCCAGCCAAGGTTTCCCGGTAACCGGCCAACGAGGAGCTCTGGAGGACCGGAAGGACTCTGCACCTCCAGGCAATCAGAGGGCGGGCTTTGTGTGAATGAAGATTGAGCTTCACGGAGACTGAAACTTCCTCCTGTTTCAAACATCTGTGAGAAAATCACTTTACTTTCTTTCCCCTTTCAATTTCTTTTCTAATTCTGGATTTCAATTGTTGATTTGCTGAAACTGAAGGGAAAGGAAGTGAATCCAGGGAGGTTGGACACTCTGGAAAGGTTGGTCCAGGTCATAGAATCCCTACAGTAAAGAAGGAGGCTATTCGGCCACATCGAGTCTGCACCCGCCCTTGGAAAGAGCACCCTACTTAAGGGTAGGTAAGTACTTAAGCCCACACCTCCATCCTATCTCCCGGGACCCTGGAGCTGTGAGGCAGCAATGCTAGCCACCATGCCTTCCTCTCACTCTCTCTCTCTCTTAAAGACATTAACATCCTTTGCACTCTCAGCATGACATTTATTTGTCTGGCTAAAAGGATGGTCTCTTTCCTAATGTTCGCAATTAAAGGGCTGGTTTCCTCAGGAGGCGATTGACATTTAAGGGGGCAGTAAATTAAGAGAGGATAGAGATATGTCTCGTGATGTTATATGGTATGTTTTAGATATTTATTGGCCTGTAATAAATTTCATTCACAATTATTTCTAGTCTTGTAATATATTACTCTAGTTGTGTTATATTTTTCCAGTTATAGTGTCACTAAAGCACACAAAGTCAAATTTAACAACTTGTGTCCATGTTGACTCTCTTTAGATCAATCCAGTCAGTCCATTCCCCGGTCTATATCCCCTGCCTGTATCCCCTTCCCCAGCAAGTTTATTTCTTCAAGTGCTGATCCAATTTCATTTAGAACTCATTCATCTCATAGGTAACAAGTTCCTGGTCATGTGCATTCACTCATAAATAAAGATCTTCTTTGTTGTAATTTTTTTTCATTCATTCATGATATCTAGACCTCGCTGGCTGGGTCAGCCTTTATTGCCTAATTGCCCTTGAACTGGGTTGATTTGTTCGGGCATTTGAGATCAACCACATTGTTGTGGGTCTGAGAGGGGATCTCATAGAAACATATAAATTTCTAACAGGAGTGGACAGAGTAGATTCAGAAATAATGCTCCCGCTGGTGGGGAGTCCAGAACTAGGGGCCCATAGTTTGAGGATAAGGAATAAAACTGAGGTGAGGAGAAATCCTTCACCCAGCGAGTGATGAGCCTGTGGAATTCATTACCACAGAAAGTCACTGAGGCCGAAACATTGTGCAATTTCAAGAACAAAGAACAAAGAAAAGTACAGCACAGGAACAGGCCCTTCGGCCCTCCAAGCCTGCGCTGACCATGCTGCCCGTCAATACTAAAATCGTTGAAGGAGTGAGATATAGCTCTTAGGGCTAAAGTGATCAAAGGATATGTATGGATCTATGGGCAATGGATAATGTGTTGGACTTCTACTTTTTAAAAGTAAATTTAGAGTACGCAATTTATTTTTTCCAATTTAGTGTCAATTTAGCGTGGCCAATCCACCTCGCCTGCACATCTTTGGGTTGTGGGTATGGAACCCACGCAAACAGGGGGAGAATGTGCAAACTCCACACGGACAGTAACCCAGAGTCGGATCAACCTGGGACCTCAGCACCATGAGATAGCAGTGCTAACCACCATGCTGCCCATACTAGTCATGTGATATTAACAATATGTCATCGCCTCACCAAGTGATGCAGTGTACATTACACACATTTTTAATCCAGTAATATATACATATATCCTACCTATATGATCCTTTTCAGGTCTCTGCCCTGCACAGGAATTAGTGAACATGGATATGTTCATCAGCATGAATTGTCATTCATAAGAATTGGGACGGTGTATATTAGGCACAGCAGAGAGAATGGAGGGAGTGTGTGAGATGGAGATATACAGGTTTTGGGGATGGGAGAGGAAGGAATATTCCATAGAACGAGCACTAGGTGTTGTGAATATCTATCCTGTCCTGACAGTGATGACTTTTGTAAACTCCTTTCACAGGACAATAGAAGTTTACATTCGGGAAATTCGAATTAAATATTGCATCAAGTTCGGACAGAAGTCAGTTGATTCATCAGCAACTGAATATCATCCTTCGAATGTGGAAGGAGAAATGTTTCTCTGTTCTGCCTGTGAGAAAAGATTTCAAACATCAGTGAGACTGGAAAAGCACCGAAATACACACGCAGCCGAGTGAGAGTGTTCCAGTGAACTGACAGTGGAAAGAGATTTAACCAGTTACACAGTGAGGAGGCGGTGGTGTAGTGGTATCGTCGCTGGACAAGTAATCCAGAGACCCAGGATAATGATCTGGGGACCCGGGTTTGAATCCAACTACTGCAGGTGATGGAATTTAAACTCAATAAAATATCTGGAATTAAAAATCTATGAAACCAGCTGGTTTACTAATGTCCTTTAGGGAGGGAAATCTGCCGTCCTTACCCAGTCTGGCCTACATGTGACTCCAGACCCATAGCAATGTGGTTGACTCTTATCAGCCCCCTCAAGGGCAATGAGGGATGGGTAATAAATGCTGGCACAGCCTGCGACGTCCACGTCCAATGAATAAAAACAAATTGTTTCATTAACTGTAACTCAATTAAGGATCACTACACATTTAATCATGTTACAAAATAATTAATACAGTAATTTGTAATTAATACATTTGGTTAATACAAGATGCACTGTTCTCTACTGAGTCGTACTAAACTCCATATGCTTCACCTGGTGTCTGTGTATTTACATTGTATATTTATCGCATGTCCTATGTTTTTTCATGGATGGAACAATACTTTTCAGTACCTCGGTACACGTGACAACAAATCAAATCCAATCAAAAAGAGGGTGGCATGTGGCGCAGCGGTTAGCACTGGGACTGCGGCGCGGAGAACCCGGGTTTGAATCCCGGCCCTGGATCACTGTCCGTGTGGAGTTTGCACATTCTCCCCATGTCCCCACAACCCAAAGATGTACAGGTTAGGTGGATTGGCCATACTAAATTATCCCTTAATTGGAAAAAAAAAAAATTGGGTACTCTAAGTTTAAAAAAAAAAAATTAAAAATCCAATCAAAGAGAATTTCTTACTAGTTTCAGATTGAACAAAGAGTCTTCTTAAAAATTATTCATTCGTGGGAGTCACTGGCTGGGCCAGCATTTACTGCGCATTCCAATTGCCCTTGAACTGCGTGAGGCTATTTCAGGGGACACTTACAAATTAACCGCAACATTGCTGTGGATCTGGTGTCACGTTTAGGCTAGGCCACATAAGGAGAGCAGATTTCATTAAGGTCTTTAGTGAACGAGGTAGGTTTTACAACAATCAACAATGTCATCATTGGACTTCTAATTGCAAACTTTTATTCAATTTCACCATCTATCTTGCCAGATTCGATCCCAGATCCCCAGAACATTAACCTGGGTCTCTGGATTACTAGCCCAGTAACGATACCATTACATGACTGCCTAGCCCACATAGACTTGGCTGAATATGATGTCTAGTAACTTCTCAAAATTATAAAGTAATTTATTTTTTCAACCAAATTCTGATAACTCTGCAGTTTCTGGAAACATTTTGGTTGATAGTGTTATTTTTTTAAATAAAGATCTAGTCTTTACAACATAATTACCCAATACACCAATTCACTAATGATAATCAATGTTCACTACTGAATAATCATGAATTTAATTGTTGTTTTTTGCTGTGAAATCAATACATAGTTAATATAGAAAAGGTACAGAAGGTGAAATGGCTGCAGGAAGCCACATGTTCGAGGTATAAAAGGGCTTCCTTGACCTTGTTACTAATGATAGTGATTACACTATGAAAATAACAATTTTATAACTAAATATGATTCCACATGCGTACTTACAGCTTCCTACATTACAACAGTGAATATATTTCAAAAGTACTCCATTGGCTTTAAAACACTTTCGGAGGTCCAGTGGTCATGAGAGGTTTTATAGAAATGTACATTTGTTCTAACTGTCCGCAAACTAGGATATATTACACTTGGTGTCCTCACCAATTTATTGATAAAGGTAGAGTCTTAATTTTGTGTAATAAGCACGTCGTTGACACCGTTTTGAATACTCTGTGAAACTCCAGACACACCATAGGCACAATTGTCTGTTGTAAAACACAGCGAGTTGTTGTGATTTGGAATGCACTGTCCATAAATGGTGCTGGAATCTCATTGGACTGTAACTTCCAAAAGGAAATTTAGTGCATTCTGAAAAAGAAAACAAAATAGTCGAACTATGAGCTTAAATGGGTCACTGTACAAAGAGCTGGCATGGGAAAAATGGGCCAAATAGACTCCTCGATGCCCCATGAGCCTTGTGTAGATGTAAAGGGAGTGGTAACAACCTGGAACCTACTGCTCAAGAGGATAGGAGATGAAGGAATGATTTCAATAGGAAATTGGGTGGGCACTGACAGAAATAAACCATGGGGATTCGGGGATAGAACGGGGCAATGGACAGACTGGCTTCCTCCACAGGGAGCCGACACGGTCCCAAAGGGCTGAATGGCCCCATTCCCCACCCTCCAGATGCTGTGATCTCAGGAGAGAAATTCAGCTGCTCCAGTCACTCCAACTAACTGGAGTCCCTCATCTCTGGTGCCATTCTTGTTAATGTCCGCTACACTGTCTCTAAGAACTTCACATCTTTCCTAAAGTGTGGGGCCCATATATAGGGTTCCATTGTAGAGGGATAGAATTGAAAAGCACGGAGGAAATGTTCAACTTGTTGAGACCCAGGGTTAGACTACACTGGGAGCTCTGTCAACATTGGTGATCTCCATTTAGGAAAAGGAAATAGAGGCACTGGAGAAGGTGCAACAAAGATTCAAAATATTCAGAACTGAGAGCATTTAACACCCAGGAAAGCCTGGGGCTGCTTTTTTCGGGAAAAGAGAAGACTGAATGATGACCTGTAGAAAATCTTTAAGATTATGAATGGATTCAATAATCCAATAGGAATTTCAGTAGAAACCGCTTTACCGAGCGAGTTGTGAGAATGTGGAACTCGTTACCACAGCGAGTGGTTGAGGTGAACAGCATGAATCCATTGGACGTAAAGCTAGATACACAAATGATGGAGAAAGGAATAGAAGGAGATGCTGATGGGGGGGATGTAGTGGGGTAGGTGGAGGATCATGTGGAGCATAAATACTGACACAGACCATGGCTCACCTCAGCCGGTATGGGAATTTAACCTGTGCTGTTGGTGTCACTCCGCACAAACCAGCCATCCAGCCAACTGAGCTAACCAATCCCCGTGTCAATTTGTAATAATTCCTTAAATATTAGTGATTGCCTGTCTCCCACCATACTATTTAATATAGTTTCCCAGTGCACCTCAGACAACTTGCCCCTCATACCCTGATAGTTTTCTTCTGTGAGAAGCACCAAGATAAATTAAACAAAAGAACCATGTAACCACCATAGCCCATCTTCATGGCAATATGGCATGAGTTTTGGGGTATCCAAACAGAAATGGTAATGAAACATCTTCTAACCTCCAAACCGCCTTTCATTCATTGTGAAATATGAAACCAGATATTCGCAAGAAGGCTCAGAGAGAATCAGCCCACTGGAGGCGAAGTCGTGAGACCGGCCAGTCCAGCAGAAAGAAACCCTCTGACCATCCCCATTGACCAACATAATGAATAAAATGCAGTCTTTGATGTAGTTGAGAACAGAAACAATAACAGCAGAATCCAATCCCTGTAATTGGTTGTGAAGTTGTTGGTGTCTCAGAAAGTGCGATGAATTACAAAGTCCCTTTGCATATTGAGAGCAGGTGAATGGCCTCTCCCCAGTATGAACTCCCTGGTGTGACTGCAGACGGTATAACCGAGTGAATCGCCCAAATCGACGCACAAACGGGAGTGAGATAATCGGGATTATGGAGACATGGCTGCAGGATGACCAGGGATGGGAATTGAATATATTCAGTATTTAGGAAGGACAGACAAAAAGGAAAAGGTAGTGGAGTGGCAGTGCTGGTTAAAGAGGAAATTAATGCAATAGTGAGGAAGGATATTAGCTCCGACAATGTGCAATCTGTATGGGTAGAGCTGGGGCAAAATAATTAGTGGGCATCGTATATAGACTCCCAAACTGCAGTGATGATGTTGGGAATGGCATAAAACAGGAAATTAGGCTGATTGTAAAAGTTTCTATAGGAATGTGAAGAGAAAAAGATTGGTGAAGCCAAATGTAGGTTCCTTACAGTCAGAAACAGGGGAATGTATAATAGGGGACAAAGGAATGGGTGAGCAAATAAATACATACTTTGGTTCTGTCTTCACATAGCAGATACTAGAAATGTTGGGGATCGCGGGATTTAGTGAGAGGGAGGAACTGAAGGAGATCAATATTCGAGAAATGGTGTTGGAGAAATTGATGGGATTGACGGCTGATGAATCCCCAGGGCCTAATAATCTGCTTCCCAAAGTACTGAAGGAAGTGGCTCTAGAAATAGTGGATGCATTGATGGTCATCTTCCAGGATTCTACAGACTCTGGAACAGTTCCTGAAGATTGGAGGGTGATTTATGCAACTCCACTATTTAAAAAGTGAGATAGAGAGAAATCAGGGAATTATAGACCATCAGCAGTGGGGAAAATTCGAGAAAACCATTATCAAAAATGTTTCAGCAAAGTACTTAGAAAACAGTGACAGGATTGGACAGAATCAGCATGGATTTATGAAGGGGAAATCATGCTTGACAAATCTACTGGAACTCTTCGAGGGTGTAACTGGTAGAGTTGATGATGGGGAGTCAGTGGATGTGGTATATTTGGACTTTCAGATGGCTTTTGACAAAGTCCCACATAAGAGATTAAATGTGTAAAATTAAGGAACATGGGATTAGGGGTAGTGTATTGAGATAGATAGAAAACAGGTTGGTAGACAGGAAACAAAAGTAGGAATGAATGGATGTTTTTCCAATTGGCAGGCAGTGACGGGTGGGGTACCACAGGGGTCGGTGCTAGGTCCCCAGATATTCACAAGATATATTAATTGATTTTTTTAAAATTTAAAGTACCCAATTCTTTTTTTCCAATTAAGAGGCAATTTATTAGGGCCAATCCATCTAGCCTGCACATCTTTGGGTTCTGGGGTGAGACCCATGCAGACACGGGGAGAAGTTGTCTCCACACGGTCAGTGCCCCGGGGCCAGGATTGAACCCTGGTCCTCAGTGCTGTGAGACAGCAGTGCTAACCATTGTGCCACACTATATATTAATGATTTGGAGAGAACAAAATGCAATATTTCCAAATTTGCAGATGACACCAAATTGCGTGGGAGGGTGAGCTGTGAGGAGGATGCAGAGATCCTTCAGTGTGATTTGAACAAGTTGAGTGAGTGGGCAAATGAAAGGAGATGCAGTATTATTTGGAGACATGCGAGGTTATGTGTTGATGGGCGGGGGGATGGGAGCGGGGGAATAATGGGAGCAAGCCAAGTGGGTGCCGGAGTGATGAGTCATCGGGCTAGCTGAGAAAGCTGGTCAACGGAAGCCAGGTGGGGGGTGTGCATACAGCCAGTATATGGCAGGGGTTGGGTTACAGAGGGTTGTTGCTGGGGGTGGGGTCGGGGGGAGCTATTCTGACATGGGAGGGATTTGAATCAGGTAACAGACAGGAGGTTGGGGGTGGGAGCCGCCAGGTGGTGAACCGGAAGAGGCGCGGCACATGGGCTGGAGGCGGGCCCAGGAAAGGTTATGGCTGATTGGCGTAGGGGGAGGGCCGGATGCCCTCCAACCAGGCTGATCACCTGGAATGTCAGAGGGTTAAACGGGCCAGTCAAGAGGATGCCTCTGTTCACATATCTGCGAGCTTTAAAGGCGGACGGAATCATGCTGCAGGAGACACACTTGGAAGTGAGTGATCACACTAGATTCAGGAAGGGCTTGATTATCCAGGTCTTCCACTCGGGTTTAGACTCCAAATCCAGGGGGGTGGCAATTATGATCAATAAACGGGTTCTATTTAAGGCGGAGGACACAATTGCTGATGGGGTGGCAGATTCCTTATGGTCTGCGGCAAGCTTGAGGGAATGAGGGTAGTCCTGGTGAATGTATATACCCCAAACTGGGACGATGCAGACTTCATTAAAAGGCTGTTGGGGAAAATTCCCGACTTGGACTCACGCAAGCTGATTATGGGTGGAGATTTTAACACCGTTCTCGACCCCGGCCTAGACCGGTCATGCTCCAGAATGGGTAGGGTCCCAGCAATGGCAAGGGAACTGATCGGTTCATGGAGCAAATGGGGGATGTAGATACATGGAGAGCCAGTCGGCCGATGGGAAAGGAGTTTTCGTTTTACTCACATGTCCATAAAGTCTATTCTAGAATCGACTTTTTCATCATGAGTAGGGATTGTTTAGGTGGGATAAAGGACACGGAATACTCGGCGATCACTATTTCGGACCATGCCCCACACTGGATTGACTTGCAGGTCTGCAAAGAGAGTTAACTGCGCCCGCAATGGAGACTGGATGTCGGATTACTAGTGGATGAGGGGGTGTGTGAGAGATCTGAGGAAGTGTATGCAGACCTATATGCAGGTCAATGACACAGAGGAAGTCTCAGCAGCGGTCCTGTGGGAGGCGCTGAAGGCGGTGGTGAGAGGGGAATTGATCTCGATACAAGCCCATAGGGATAGAACAGTTCAGAGCGGAAATGGACAGACTGGTCAGGGAGATTCACCAGACGGACAAGGAACATGCGGAGTCCCCGAGGGAGGACCTACTCAGAGACAGATGGAAGTGGGAGTGCTGTGGAACAGCTCAGGAAGGCAAGGGGCGCGGTCTATGAACATGGGGAGAAAGCCAGTAGAATGCTCGCGCAACAACTCCGGAAGAAGGAAGTAGCCAGAGAAATAGGTTGGGTAGCGGATGGTGAGGGAAACAAAGTGGATCACCCAACAGGACTGAACAAGGTGTTTCGGGATTTCTATAGCAAGCTCTATACCTTGGAACCCCCTGAGGGGCCGGAAGGGATGATGCGCTTCTTGGATGGACTGACCTTCCCTAAAGTGGGAAGGGGGCTAGTAGACGGGTTGGGGGTCCCGATCAGGGCGGAGGAAATACTGGGTGGCTTGAAGGACATGCAGTAGGGCAACCGAATGGATACCCGGTAGAGTTCTACAAAAGGTTCCCGGAGATAGTGGGGCCGGTTCTGATCAGGGTGTTTAATGAGGCGAGGGACATAGGGGCTCTACCCCCGACGATGTCACAGGCCACCATCTCACTGATACTAAAACGGGACTAGAACCTGGAAGCGTCTGGGTCATATAGGCCAATCTCCCTGATCAATGTTAACGCTAAGCCACTGGCTAAGGTCTTGGCGTTTAGAATTGAGGACTGGGTACCGGAGGTAATAGGGGAAGACCAAACTGGGTTCGTTAAAGGTAGACAGCTGACAGCCAACTTAAGAAGACTACTTAACGTGATCATGATGCCCCCAGAGGGCAGCGAGGTGGAATTAGTGGTGGCAATGAATGCCGAGAAGGCCTTTGACCGGGTGGAGTGGGACTATTTGTGGGAAATATTGGGACAGTTCGGGTTCGGGGAGGGCTTCGTTGACTGGGTCAGATTGCTATATCAGGCCCCGGAAGCTAGCGTAAGGATGAATAGGACAACATCCGATTATTTTAGACTACACCGCGGGACCAGACAGGGATGCCCACTCTCTCCATTGCGGTTTGCTGGCGATTGCTCTGAGAGCAGCCAGGGGTTGGAAAGGAATAGTCGGGGGGATTGCGCATAGGGTCTCGCTCTACGCAGAAGACTTGCTTCGATACGTATCGGACCCACTGACCGGGATGGACGGTATAATGGAAACACTGAGAGAATTTGGCTGATTCTCTGGGTACAAGCTAAATATGACAAAGAGCGAGATGTTTGTGATACAGGCGAGGGGCCAGGAGAATAGGTTGAAGGGGTTTCCATTTAGGCTGGTCGGGAAGAGCTTCCGATACTTGGGGATACAGGTGGCGCGAGACTGGGGCAGGCTACACAAGTTAAATTTGACCAGGGTGGTGGCGCAAATGAAGAGTGAATCCGGAGATGGGATGCACTCCCGCTATCACTTGCGGGGAGAGCGCAGACGGTGAAGATGACGATCCTCCCGAGATTCCTATTTATTTTCCAGTGCCTCCCAATTTTCATCCTTCTTTAAACGGGTTGATAAAATTATTATGGGCTTTGTTTGGGCGGGGAAGTCCCCGCGGGTGAAGAAAGTGATGCTAGAGAGGAATCGCAGCGAGGGGGGACTGACGCTGCCGAATCTTAGCAACTACTACTGGGCAGCCAATATAGCCATGATAAGGAAATGGATGGTGGGTACGGGGTCTATTTGGGGGCGGCTGGAGGCGGCTTCATGCAGGGGCACCAGTCTGGCAGCCCTGGTCACGGCTCCTCTGCTGCTCCCGCCGGCCAGGTACTCCACCAGCCCTGTAGTGGTGGTGGCCCTGTGGATCTGGGGCCAGTGGAGGAAACATGTGGGGGAGGTGAGAGCATCGGTCTCGTCCCCAATCTGTGACAACCACCGTTTTACCCCGAGGAACATGGATGGCGGGTTCCGAGCATGGCGAAGGGTGGGGGCGATTTGTTCCCAGAAGGGAGTTTTTTGAGCATAAGGGAGCTGGAGCAGAGATTTGGACTGGCAAGGGGAAAGGATTTCAGGTACTTGCAAGTACCTGATTTCGTTTGCAGATAGGTCCCATCCTTCCCACGCCTCCCACCAAACGGGATCCAGGACAGGGTAGTTTCCAAGGGAGAAATGGGAGAAGGGAGAGTCTTGGACGTCTATAAAGAGCTCATGAGAGCGGAGGAGTCTCAGACACAGGAACTGAAACTTAAGTGGGAGGAGGAACTCAGCGAGGAGATGGAGGACGGGCTATGGGCGGAAGCCCTGAGTAGGGTAAACTCAACTCCAACATGCGCAAGGCTCGGCCTGATTCAATTCAAGGTCGTCCACCGGGCACACATGGCGGTGGCCCGGATGAGTAAATTCTTTGGACTGGAGGACAAGTGTGCTAGATGCGCAGGAGGACCAGCGAACCCTGTCCACATGTTCTGGGCATGTCCAAAATTTAGGAGATGCTGGGAGGGTTTTGCGGACTTCATGTCCCAGGTTTTGAAAACAAGGGTGGCGATGAGTCCAGAGGTGGCAATTTTGGGGGTTTTGGAAGACCCGGAGTCCAGGAGGAGAAAGAGGCCGACGCCTTGGCCTTTGCTTCCCTGGTAGCCAGGCGACGAATACTGCTGGCATGGAGGGACTCAAAGCACCCAAAGGCCGAAATATAACTTTCGGACATGGCAAGCTTTCTCGGTTTGGAAAAAATTAAGTTTGCCTTAAGAGGATCAATGACAAGGTTCGCCCGAAGGTGGCAACCATTTATCGACTTCTTTGCGGAGAATTAAACGTCAGCGGGCCGGGGGGGGGGGGGGGGGGGGGGGGGGTGTGGTGAGTAGAGTAGAGTAGGGGGATAAATAGGCGGGTGTTTGTGAGAGATGACTTGTTTTTTTGCACTATGTTTCTAGTGATAATGGCACATTACTGTACACTGTGGCTGTTTACAATGCCAAAAATACCTCAATAAAATTGTTCATTAAAAAAAAATGAGAAGGCAGATTATTAGCTGAATGGCCATAAATTACGAGGGGAATGTGCATTGAGACCTGGGTGTCCTCGTACACTGGTCACTGAAGGAAAGCATGCAGCTGTAGCAGGCGGTAAAGAAGGCAAATGGTATGCTGGTCTTCATTGCGAGCGGATTTGAATACAGGAGCAGGGATATCTTGCTGCAATTATATAGGGCCTTAGTGAGGCAGTACCTGGAATATTGTGTGCAGTTTCGGTCTCCTTAGGAAGGATGTTCTTGCTCCAGAGGGAGTGCAGCAAAGGTTTACCAGACTGATTCCTGGGATGGTGGGACTGACGGACGAGAGATTGAATCAGTTAGGATTGTATTCGCTGGAGTTCAGAAGAATGGGGGGTCTCATAGAAACCTATAATATTCTAACAGGACTTGACAGGGTAGATGCAGGAAAGATTTTCCCGATGGTGGGAGTGTACAGAACCAGAGGTCGCAGTCTGAGGATAGGGGGTAAACCATTTAGGACAGAGATGAGTAATTTCTTCAACCAGAGAGTGGTGAGCCTGTGGAATTTGTTACCACAGGAAATAGTTGAGGCCAATACATTGTATGTTTTCAAGAAGCAGATGGATATAGCATTGAAGGCGAAGGGGATCAAAGGATATGGAGGGGAAAGCGGGATTAGGCTATGGAGTTGGATGGTAAGCCATGATCATAATGAATGGCGGAGCAGGTGCAAAGGGCCAAATGGTCTCATCCTGCTCCTATTTTCTATGTAATCCCTTCCCACACTAAGAGCAGGTGAATGGCTTCTCCCCAGTGTGAACTCGCTGATGTCTCTGCAGGTTGGATAACAGTGTGAATCCTTTCCCACAGAGGGAGCAGGTGAATGGCCTCTCCCCAGTGTGAACTTGCTGATGTTTCCGCAGGGTGGATGAATCAATAAATCCCTTCCCACACTTAGAGCAGATGAACGGCCTCTCTCCAGTGTGAACTCGCTGGTGTCTCTGCAGGGTGGATGAATCAATAAATCCGTTCCCACACTGAGAGCAGGTGAACGGCCTCTCCCCAGTGTGAACTCGCTGGTGTGTCTGCAGGGTGGATAACTGAGCGAATCCCTTCTCACACTGAGAGCAGGTGAACGGCCTCTCCCCAGTGTGAATTCGCTGGTGTGCCTGCAGGGTGGATAACCGAGTGAATCCCTTCTCACACCGAGAGCAGGTGAATGGCCTCTCCCCTGTGTGAACCCGCTGGTGTGACTGCAGGGTGGATAACTGAGTAAATCCCTTCTCACACTGAGAGCAGGTGAACGGCCTCTCCCCAGTGTGATTGCGGCGATGAATCTCCAGCAGAGATGGGACTCTGTATCCCTTCCCACAGTCTCCACATTTCCACGGTTTCTCCATGTTCTGGGTCTCGTGTCTCTCCAGATTGGACAGTCAGCGGAAGCCTTGTCTGCACGCAGACCATGTGCACTGTCTCTCCTCACTGTGAATAGTGTGATGTTTTTTCAGGCTGTGTCACACCTTGAAGCTCTTTCCACAGTCAGTTCACTGGAACACTCTCACTCGGGTGTGTGCTGTGTGGGTCTCGGTGCTTTTCCAGTCACACTGATGTTTCCACAGTCAGTTCACTGGAACACTCTCACTCGGGTGTGTGTTGTGTGGGTCTCGGTGCTTTTCCAGTCACACTGATGTTTCCACAGTCAGTTCACTGGAACACTCTCACTCGGGTGTGTTGTTTGGGTCTCGGTGCTTTTCTAGTCACACTGATGTTTCCACAGTCAGCTCATTGGAACACTCTCACTCGGGTGTGTGTTGTGTGGGTCTTGGTGCTTTTCCCATCACACTCACATTTAAAATGTTTTGAAGCTGATAGATCAGACAAACATTTCTCCTTCTCGCCGATGATATTCAGATCAGAAGGAATCGAGTGAGTTTGTCACATCGAGACGTGATATTTGATATTTCTGTCTATAATTCCTCCTCTTCCAATATCCTTTAAATACAATTTACAAAAGTCATCATTGTTAGTACGGGATAGAAATTCAGAACAGACGGTTCTAGTTCCGATGGAACATTATTTCCTCTCTCGCTCTCCAAAAGCTGTAAATCTCCGTCCCACACAATCTCCCTCCATTCTCACTCTGCTGTATCTAATATTCACCCTCCCAATTCTCCTGAAGGTGCTGATTCATGTTGATTGACAGATCCAAGCTCAGCTCACTGCTTCCTGACCAGGACACAGAGATTACGTGACACCACTGTTTAAAAAAGGAGGTAGGCAGAAAGCGGGTAATTATAGGCCAGTGAGCTTAACTTCGGTAGTAGGGAAGATGCTGGAATCTATCATCAAGGAAGAAATAGCGAGGCATCTGGATGGAAATTGTCCCATTGGGCAAACGCAGCATGGGTTCATAAAGGGCAGATCTTGCCTAACTAATTTAGTGGAATTTTTTGAGGACATTAACAGTGCGGTAGATAACGGGGAGCCAATGGATGTGGTATATCTGGATTTCTATAAAGCCTTTGACAAGGTGCCACACAAAAGGTTACTGCATAAGATAAAGATGCATGGCATTAAGGGGAAAGTAGTAGCATGGATAGAGGATTGGTTAATTAATAGAAAGCAAAGAGTGGGGATTAATGGGTGTTTCTCTGGTTGGCAATCAGTAGCTAGTGGTGTCCCTCAGGGATCAGTGTTGGGCCCACAACTGTTCACAATTTACATAGATGATTTGGAGTTGGGGACCAAGGGCAATGTGTCCATGTTTGCAGACGACACTAAGATAAGTGGTAAAGCAAAAAGTGCAGAGGATACTGGAAGTCTGCAGAGGGATTTGGATAGGCTAAGTGAATGGGCTAGGGTCTGGCAGATGGAATACAATGTTGACAAATGTGAGGTTATCCATTTTGGTAGGAATAACAGCAAAAGGGATTATTTAAATGATGAAATATTAAAACATGCTGCTGTGCAGAGAGACCTGGGTGTGCTAGTGCATGAGTCGCAAAAAGCTGGTTTACAGGTGCAACAGGTGATTAAGAAGGCAAATGGAATTTTGTCCTTCATTGCTAGAGGGATGGAGTTTAAGACTAGGGAGGTTCTGCTGCAATTGTATAAGGTGTTAGTGAGGCCACACCTGGAGTAGTTTGTTCAGATTTGGTCTCCTTACTTGAGAAAGGACGTACTGGCACTGGAGGGTGTGCAGAGGAGATTCACTAGGTTAATCCCAGATCTGAAGGGGTTGGATTACGAGGAGAGGCTGAGTAGACTGGGACTGTACCCGTTGGAATTTAGAAGGATGAGGGGGGATCTTATAGAAACATATAAGATTATGAAGGGAATAGACAGGATAGATGCGGGCAGGTTGTTTCCACTGGCGGGTGAAAGCAGAACTAGGGGGCACAGCCTCAAAATAAGGGGAAGCAGATTTAGGACTGAGTTTAGGAGGAACTTCTTCACCCAAAGGGTTGTGAATCTATGGAATTCCTTGCCCAGTGAAGCAGTAGAGGCTCCTTCATTAAATGTTTTTAAGATAAAGATAGATAGTTTTTTGAAGAATAAAGGGATTAAGGGTTATGGTGTTCGGGCAGGAAAGTGGAGCTGAGTCCACAAAAGATCAGCCATGATCTCATTGAATGGTGGAGCAGGCTCGAGCGGCCAGATGGCCTACTCCTGCTCCTAGTTCTTATGTTCTATTAGAATAGGAGCAAGAGTAGGCCATTCGGCCCACTGAGTCTGCTCAACCATTCAATGCGATCCTTGGCCGATCTACCCCAGCACCATTTTCCCACACAATCCCCATATCCCTCGATATCTTCAATATCTAGAAACCTACCAATATTTGTCTTGAACATCCCTGATGACTGAGGCTCCACATTCCTCTGGGGTAGAGAATTCCAAAGCTTCACCACATCCTCATCTCAGCTTTCTCTCTATTTTCCTACCTGTTGTCCATAACCCTTAACTCCATTGTCAATAAAATATCTGTCAAACTTGTGCTTTGATATGTTCAATGATCCCCAGATAGGGGCTGTTTAGCACAGGGCTAAATCACTGGCTTTGAAAGCAGACCAAGGCAGGCCGGTAGCACGGTTCAATTCCCGTACCAGCCTCCCCGAACAGGCGCTGGAATGTGGCGACTAGGGGCTTTTCACAGTAACTTAATTGAAGCCTACTTGTGACAAGAAGCGATTTTAATTTTAATTTTTCAGATACAACTGGTCCCTATGAAAGAGAAATCCAAAGACTAACAACCCTCTGAGGGAAGAGATGACTGGAAATCTATGACATAGCTGCAGTCTTATCATAGATTATCATAGAATTTACAGTGCAGAAGGAGGCCATTCGACCCATCGAGTCTGCACCGGCTCTTGGAAAGAGCACCCTACCCAAGGTCAACACCTCCACCCTATCCCCATAGCCCAGTAACCCCACCCAACACTAAGGACAATTTTGGACACTAAGGGCAATTTATCATGGCCAATCCACCTAACCATATATATATCAGAACAAATTTACTTTATTACAAACTGCAAATAATATATCTAATCTGTGCCATGTAACAACACGAGACATATCTCTGTCCATTATTAATTTACTGTCCCCTGAAATGTCAGCCATCTCCTGGGGAACCCACCCCTTTAATTGTGAACATCAGGAAAGAGACAAGCCTTTTTAAAAATAAATTTAGAACAACAAAGAACAAAGAACAGTGCAGCACAGGAACAGGCCCTTGGGCCCTCCAAGCCCGTGCCGACCATGCTGCCCGTCTAAACTAAAATCTTCTACACTTCCGGGGTCCGTATCCCTCTATTCCCATCCTCTTCATGTATTTGTCAAGATGCCCATTCAACGTCAATTATTTTTTTTCCAATTAAGGGGCAATTTAGCGTGGCCAATCCAGTTAGACATGGGGAGAATGTGCAGAGATGTGCAAACACCCCACGTATAGTGACCCGGGGCTGGGATCGAACCTGGTCCTCGGCACAGTGAGACGGCAGTGTTAACCACTGCACCACCATGCCACCAGTGACCACCCTTTTAGTCAGACAAATAAATGCGTCAACCTGTTAAGGAGATGTGTGGGAGGAGTTGGAAACACTTTGTGGAGCTGCAAATCTGCATGAGTTTTATCCCCCCCAATTATAATATAATAATCTTTATTGTCACACGTAATTAGCACTGCAATCAAGTTACTGTGAAAATCCCCTAGTCGCCACATTCCTGCCCCTGTTCAGGTACACTGAGAGAGATTTCAAAATGTCCAATTCACAACAGAAAGTCATCCCAAGGAGGAGGAAACATGCTAAAGGGGAGACAAGGCATCCATGGTTGAAGAGGGAAGTCAAGCACAGCAAATGAAACAGCAAACAATTTGGCGAGGATTAGTGGGAAGCCAGAGGATTGGGAAGCCTTTAAAAGCGATCAGAGGACAACTATAAAAGCAATAAAGGAAGATGAAATAGAAGTGCAAGCTAGCTAGTAATAAGTGAAGATATGAAGAGTTTTTTTCAATATATAAAAGGTAAGAGAGAGGCAAATATAGACATTGGACCATTGGAAAATGTGGCTGGAGAAGTAATAATAGGAAACAAAGAAATGGCAGAGCAACTGAACTTTTCATCAGTCTTCATGGTGGAAGACACGTGGGATGCCAGAGATCCAGGAGAATCAGGGGGCCGAGGTGGGTGCAGTGGCCATCACTAAGGAGAAGGTTCTGGGGAAAGGTCTGAAGGTAGATAAACCACTGGACCGGATGGGTTTAGAACCCCAGGGTTCTAAAAGAGATAGCTGAGGAAATTGTGGAGGCATTGGTGGTGATCTTTCAGAAATCACTGGAGGCAGGAAGGGTTCCAGAGGACTGGAAAGTGGCTAATGTAACACCGCTGTTTAAGAAGGGAGGAAGGCAGAAGATGGGAACTTCGAGGCCGGTTAGCCTGACTTCGGTCATTGCTAGGATTTTGGAGTCCGTTATTAAAGCTGAGATCGCGGAGTATTGGGAAGTACATGGTAAAATAGGACTGAGTCAGCACAGCTTTGTCAAAGGGAGGTCATGTCGAACAAGTCCGTTTGAGGAGGTAGCATGGAAGATAGACAAAGGAGAACCAGTGGACGTGATTTATTTAGATTTCCAGAAGGTCTTTGACAAGGTGCCGCACAGTAGACTGTTAAATATGTTAAGAGCCCATGGTGTTAAGGGTAAGATCCTGGCATAGATAGAGGATTGGCTGGCCGGCAGAAGGCAGAGAGTGGGGATAAAAGGGTCTTTTTCAGGATGGCAGCCGGTGACTAGTGGTGTGCCTCAGTGGTCTGTGCTGGGACCACAACTTTTTCCAATATACATTCATGATTTGGAAGAAGGAACTGAAAGCACTGTTGCTAAGTTTGCACATGATACAAAGATCTAAAGGGGGACAGTTAGTATTGAGGAAGCACGAGGGCTGCAGAAGGACTTGGACAAGCTAGGAGAGTGGGCAATGAAGTGGCAAATGAAATACAATGTGGAAAAGTGTGAGGTTATGCACTTTGGAAGAAGGAATTTAGGCATAGACTATTTTCTAAATGGGAAAATGTTTCGGAAATCAGAAGCACAAAGGTAATTGGAAGTCCTTGTTCATGATTCTCTTAAGATTAACGTACAGGTTCAGTCGGCAGTTAAGAAGGCAAATGCAATGTTAGCATTCATGTCAAGAGGGCCAGAATACAAGACGAGGGATGTGCTTCTGAGGCTGTATAAAGCTCTGGTCAAACCCCATCTGGAGTATTGTGAGCAGTTTTGGGCCCCGTATCTAAGGAAGGATGTGCTGGTCTTGGAAAGGTTCCAGTGGAGGTTCACAAGGATGATCCCGAGTGGCCTAATTCTGCTCCTATGTCTTATGGTCTAATCTCCTGTAAAAGGAGTTTCCAAAATCCATCGCAGTCAGTCCTCCTCCTGCTCCCTGGTCCAGGATGACCGCTCATACCCCCCGCTGCACACTGACCCTCGTTGTCATCAGCAGTCCCTTGATTTGAGGGCAATGTCTACTCACGTGTTGTGAGCTTCTGCCTTGGGTCTTCATGTGACTCATAGAATTTTCAGTGCAGAAGGAGGCCATTTGGCCCATCGAGTCTGCACCGGCTCTTGGAAAGAGCATCCTACCCAATGTATGTCCCTGTCAGGCAGGGAAGAGATGGTCGAGTGAGGGAACCATGGTTGACAAGAGAGGTTGAATGTCTTGTTAAGAGGAAAAAGGAGACTTATGTAAGGCTGAGGAAACAAGGTTCAGACAGGGCATTGGAGGGATACAAGATAGCCAGGAGGGAACTGAAGAAAGGGATTAGGAGAGCTAAGAGAGGGCATGAACAATCTTTGGCGGGTAGGATCAAGGAAAACCCCAAGGCCTTTTACACATATGTGAGAAATATGAGAATGACTAGAGCGAGTGTAGGTCCGATCAAGGACAGTAGCGGGAGATTGTGTATTGAGTCTGAAGTGATAGGAGAGGTCTTGAACGAGTACTTTTCTTCTGTATTTACAAATGAGAGGGGCCATATTGTTGGAGAGGACAGTGTGAAACAGATTGGGAAGCTTGAGGAAATACTTGTTAGGAAGATGTGTTGGGCATTTTGAAAAACCTGAGGATAGACAAGTCCCCCGGGCCTGACGGGATATATCCAAGGATTCTATGGGAAGCAAGAGATGAAATTGCAGAGCCGTTGGCAATGATCTTTTCGTCCTCACTGTCAACAGGGGTGGGACCAGGGGATTGGAGAGTGGCGAATGTCGTGCCCCTGTTCAAAAAAGGGACTAGGGATAACCCTGGGAATTACAGGTCAGTTAGTCTTACTTCGGTGGTAGGCAAAGTAATGGAAAGGGTACTGAAGGATAGGATTTCTGAGAATCTGGAAAGACACTGCTTGATTAGGGATAGTCAGCACGGATTTGTGAGGGGTAGGTCTTGCCTTACAAGTCTTATTGAATTCTTTGAGGAGGTGACCAAGCATGTGGATGAAGGTAAAGCAGTGGATGTAGTGTACATGGATTTTCGTAAGGCATTTGATAAGGTTCCCCATGGTAGGCTTCTGCAGAAAGTAAGAAGCAATGGGATAGTGGGAAATTTGGCCAGTTGGATAACAAACTGGCTAACCGATAGAAGTCAGAGAGTGGTGGTGGATGGCAAATATTCAGCCTGGATCCCAGTTACCAGTGGCATACCGCAGGGATCAGTTCTGGGTCCTCTGCTGTTTGTGATTTTCATTAATGACTTGGATGAGGGACTTGAAGGGTGGGTCAGTAAATTTGCAGACGATACGAAGATTGGTGGAGTTGTGGATAGTGAGGAGGGCTGTTGTCGGCTGCAAAGAGACATAGATAGGATGCAGAGCTGGGCTGAGAAGTGGCAGATGGAGTTTAACCCTGAAAAGTGTGAGGTTGTCCATTTTGGAAGGACAAAAATGAATGCGGAATACAGGGTTAACGGTAGAGTTCTTGGCAATGTGGAGGAGCAGAGAGATCTTGGGGTCTATGTTCATACATCTTTGAAAGTTGCCACTCAAGTGGATAGAGCTGTGAAGGAGGCCTATGGTGTGCTCGCGTTCATTAACAGAGGGATTGAATTTAAGAGCCGTGAGGTGATGATGCAGCTGTACAAAACTTTGGTAAGCCCACATTTGGAGTACTGTGTACAGTTCTGGTCGCCTCATTTTAGGAAGGATGTGGAAGCTTTGGAAAAGGTGCAAAGAAGATTTACCAGGATGTTGCCTGGAATGGAGAGTAGGTCTTACGAGGAAAGGTTGAGGGTGCTAGGCCCTTTCTCATTAGAACGGAGAAGGATGAGGGGCGACTTGATAGAGGTTTATAAGATGATCAGGGGAATAGAGAGTCAGAGACTTTTTCCCCGGGTGGAACAAACCATTACAAGGGGACATAAATTTAAGGTGAAAGGTGGAAGATATAGGAGGGATATCAGAGGTAGGTTCTTTACCCAGAGAGTAGTGGGGGCATGGAATGCACTGCCTGTGGAAGTAGTTGAGTCAGAAACATTAGGGACCTTCAAGCTGCTATTGGATAGGTGCATGGATTACGGTAAAATGATACAGTGTAGGTTTATTTGTTCTCAAGGGCAGCACGGTAGCATTGTGGATAGCACAATTGCTTCACAGCTCCAGGTTCCCAGGTTCGATTCCGGCTCGGATCACTGTCTGTGCAGAGTCTGCACATCCTCCCCGTGTCTGCGTGGGTTTCCTCCGGGTGCTCCGGTTTCCTCCCACAGTCCAAAGGTGGATTGGCCATGATAAATTGCCCCTAAGTGTCCAAAATTGCCCTTGGTGTTGGGTGGAGGTGTTGAGTTTGGGTAGGGTGCTCTTTCCAAGAGCCGGTGCAGACTCAAAGGGCCGAATGGCCTCCTTCTGCACTGTAAATTCAATGATAATCTATGATTAATCTAGGACAAAGGTTCGGCACAACATCGTGGGCCGAAGGGCCTGTTCTGTGCTGTATTTTCTATGTTCTATGTTCAAGCCCACACCACCCTATCCCCATAACCCAGTAACCCCACTCAACCAACCTTAAGGGCAATTTTGGACACTAAGGGCAATTTAGCATGGCCAATCCACCTAACCTGCACATCTTTGGACTGTGGGAGGAAACCCGAGCACCCGGAGGAAACCCACGCAGACATGGGGAGAACGTGCAGACTCCGCACAGAGTGTCCCAGCCAGGAATCAAACCTGGGACTCTGGAGCTGTGAAGCAATTGTGCTAACCACTATGCTACTGTGCTGCTCAACAGAGCCGCAGTGCTTTGGACACATGGAACAGGATATCTAATAAGACAGTAATGTCTGGAGGACAGGATTGGCTTCCTTTTCTTTCCATCTCTGCCACCGCTTCGCATCAATAAGACATTGGGACTCAAAGACTAATCCAGTTTGATGGACAAGTTGTCTCCATTCTGAACAATGGGGAATAAGCTCCTCCCACTCATTGAAACATCGCCCGCGACAGAAATGACAAACGCGCATGCGCCCTGATACACATTAAAGATGGCGGCCGTTAACCCGAGCCGAACGTGAAGAGCTGCAGCCCCGCTCGGTACAAATTGGGTCCCGTAAACGTTTGCGAGGTTTGCCATTGCAACAGCTTTACACAACGTTTCCGCCCACTCCCGCTTTCTCTCGCTGCCTCTATACTGTTAAACGCCTCTTACCAATTTCGGATCTGAAGAAAAGTTGCTTCTCCTTCGCCATTACCCACACTGCGCATGCTTCAATCACAGCGGGCCCCGCCCCTCATTCACTCCGATTGGTTGGAGGACCAGCCGCTTTCGGTCGGGAAATTCCGTTCCGCCCCTCCTTTTCCTATTGGTCGGGAGCTACCGTCAATCACCCGGGCATTGTGACGGTTACAGATGGTGAGAGTGGCCACAGGCTCAGGTCGCTGATAGTCCAATAATAACAGTGGGAGTCTCAGTGGGACAATCAGACAATAATAGTGGAGATGGGGCCCAGAGGATAAACAGCAACGGATTCATTCACTTTGAGAGTAACAAACACAGTGTCTGTTCCCATAATAAAAGTCAGGCTGCAGTGTGTGTGAGTGAACACATCTGTGTCTGCACAGATTTCCTGCCGCTCCTCTTGTTTCCTCCCTCACCGTCCAAAGATGTGCAGGTGAGGTGGACTGTTATGCTAAATTGTCCCTGGGAGCGGTTATGAGGATAGGGTGGGAGATTGGCCCAGATTGGGTGATCTTTCAGAGGGGCGGTGCAGACTCGATGGGCCAAATGGCCTCCTGCACTGTAGCAATTCTATGATCATTGAATCCAAAGTCCCACCCTATCCTCATAACCCCTCCCAGGGACAATTTAGCATAGCCAATCCACCTAACCTGCACATCTTTGTACTGTGTGGGAGGAAAGAAGAGCACCAACAGGAAATCTGTGCAGACACAGCAAGAATGTACAAACTCCACACAGTGACCCAAGGTCAGGATTGAACCCAGGCGCTGTAAGGTAACAGTGCTATCCACTATGCCACCCCTGTTACTTTGTCACAGTTATTAGACAATAAGCTGCCTGTTATTCCTATTCTGGTGTGTGTTACTCTGTTACTATTATTATTAGACAATAAAAGGAGGACAAGGTGGAAAGGAAGAAGGTGGAAAGGAGCAAAAATGTTGTGTTGTGGTGTCACTGGGAGGTGTGTGATAAAATAGGAATGGAAACGTCATGACAGAGCCACGTGTGACTGACTCTACCTGACTGAGAGCAATGAGGACATGTGGAATTCCAGAGATTTCTGATATCTGAGGTCACAGAATCCCGACAGTGCAGAAAGAGGCTATTCGGCCCATCGAGACTTCAGTGACCCTCTGAAAGTGTGTGCCACCCAAACCCACTTCCCTGTAACCCCTTAACCTGACGTACACATCCCAGGACACAAAGGGGCAATTTTGCATAGCCAACCCGCCTGACCTTCACACCTTTGAACTGTGGGAAGAAACCGGAGCACCAGAGGAAACCCACGCAGAGACCGGGAGAAAGTGAGAACTCCACACAGTCACGTGAGGCTGGAATTGAACCCGGGTCCCTCGCGCTATGAGGCAGCAGTGCTAACCACTGTGCACCGCCCACTGCCTGATATGATTATCCCTCTCAAAAGCCCATTTATAACCATTATTTCTAGGGTCTTACATCAATCACTTATTCAACTGTCCATTAGTCAGGAATAGATATTCAAGTGAAAACCTCATTTTCCATCGGATGTCCATGAAGCCAGGTTGTGGCTCATAGCTTGCTCGGACGTCCTGTTTAATCTTTACATAGGCAGCTGGTTTACATGTTGGACTTGAGATCACAAATACACCAAGATTGTCTTGTTTCAGGCCCTGTGCAAGCCACATGTCCTTGGCAGAGACAACAGGCTAACACTGCCCTGTATTTGTCAATCCTGAAAATGTTCCCAATGGGAGGAAGAGAGACTGAAATAGTCCTATAATAGTCAACACATTTCAGAAGAATTTATTGTGTTATTCGACACTAATTTTTTTACAGATCTCCCCAACCCGAGAATATCCTTATTAACTTCTCACAACTAATTTCTGGCGTCGCAATTTTAAGCTATTTCAATGCATGTTTTCTTGATTACATAGCATAGATAACTTAGTAATGCCACGAGAATGATCAGAATCAGCAACACAATCGCTTCAGCTGCGACCAATAATAAATGTAAAACCTTTTGATAGAAAAATATGATAAGTATCAACTTAGATTCATCCTCCCCACCTGCAGGTCATCTCACACAATTCCAAATTACTGGCACGTTGTAAATATATCTGGTTCAAACAAACTTCATACACAGACTTTAAAGATTCTCCAGCTGTCTGTTGGGGCAGCATGGCAGCACAGTGGTTAGCACTGCTGCCTCATAGCAGCAGGGACCCAGATTCGATTCCGACCTCGGGAAACTGTCTCTGAGGAGTGTGCACTTTCTCCCCGTGTGCGCGTGGGTTTCCTCCGGGTGCTTCAGTTTCCTCCCACAGCCCAAGATGTGCAGGTTAGGTGAATTGGTCATGCTAAATTGCCCCTTCGTGTGGGGTTATCTATAAGCCCCGGATCGTCTGTTTTCTCTGTCAGACTATCTATCAGTCGTTTCCGGTAATATATCAATGGCATTGTCTACCCCAGGCTTCACTCAGGAATGTCTCAATTCACGTTTAACTGTGCCTGTGATACCACTCCTAACACCACTTGTAGCATTCAGGTCCACAAGTCACAGAATATTCTAAAAGGGGGTTGAGCTCAGAAGTGATTTTAAAGTAGTTTATTGAGAAATAACAGTTTAAATATGATTCAGCAGTTAAATGGTCAGGAAAACACATGACCCAAGACAGGTGATAATAGTAAACCCGTCTCAGAAACACAGAATAACGGTGCAGAAGAGGCCCTTCAGTCCATCGAGTCTGACCCATCGCATGAGAAACATCTGACCTGCCGACCTAATCCCATTTACCAGCGCTTGGCCCATAGCCTTGAATGTTATGTCGTGCCAGTCTTCATCCAGGTACTTTTGAGGCAATCCTCATCTACCACCCTCCCAGGCAGTGCATTCCAGACCGTCACCATCCTCTGGGTAAAAATGTTTTTCCTCAAATCCCCATTAAGCCTCCTGCCTCTCACCTTGAACCTGTGTCCTCTCGTAACTAACCCTTCAACTGGAACAGCTGTTCCGTATCCACTCTGTCCACGGTCCTCATAATCTTGTACACCTCCATCAGGTCACCCCTGTCTTCTCTGCCCCAGCGAAAACAACCCAGGCCTAGCCACCCTCACTTCATAACTTAAATGTTCCACCCCAGGCAACATTCTGGTGAATCACCTCTGCACTCGCTCCAGTGCAATTACATCCTTCCTATAATGTGACAACCAGAATGGCAGTACTCCAGCTGCGGCCTCACCAAAGTTCTGTACAGCTCCAATATGGCCTCCCTGCTTTTGTAATCTATGCCTCAATTGATAAAGGCAAGTGTTCCATCTGCCTTTTTCACCAGCCTATTAACCAACCTGGAGGACAAACGGACAGATGAGTGAGTTCTGGTCTCTGCAGCTGGTGACGGCATTCTCCTCTGAACGGTTAACTGGTGTGAGCCAGAGTGTTGTGTTGGGCTAAAGCCAGTATTGATCACTTAAAAATCTATTGCTCTCGAGAGCCTGTTTTAACATTCACACAGACAACTGCTTTAGGCTATGTGTCCTGAGATCCAATCATAGAATTTTGTTTACATAGAATTTCATAGATTTCATAGAATTTACAGTGCAGAAGGAGGCCATTCAGCCCATCGAGTCTGCACCGGCTCTTGGAAAGAGCATCCCACCCAAGGCCAACACCTCCACCCTATCCCCATAACCCAGCAACCCCACCCAACTCTAAGGGCAATTTTGGACACGAAGGGCAATTTATCATGGCCAATCCACCTAACCTGCACATCTTTGGGCTGTGGGAGGAAACCCACGCACACACAGGGAGGATGTGCAGACTCCGCACAGACAGTGACCCAAGCCGGAATCGAACCTGGGACCCTGAAGCTGTGAAGCAATTGTGCTATCCACAATGCTACCTTGCTGCCCCGTAATCGTATCAGGGTTACTTGTTTCAGGGCCCGTGCTAGAGATATGTCCTTGGCAGAGGGAACAGGTCTGTCCTGTGTTTGTCACCCAGCAAGCTGCTAGGGAAGCTTTCTTTATGAGAGTGAGCTATTTCTGTAATATTCCATAAATTGCAAAAGATATTATGCAGTTATTAGATAGCCATTTCTTATAGTTGTTACTTGGATTCAACTTGTCTCTATTCCCATGCCGAAGGATTTCTGAATCAGATTGGAGGATAGCATTTGGGAAAGCTCGATTCTCCACCAATTCCCAGTTCCAGTCTCGCTGGCCGATAACAGAGGTGTCTGTGTGTGTAATGTACAGGTCAGTAAGAATTGTCAGCAAGGATTAATCAGCAATTTCTAATTGGCGATGTTAATCAGCGGAATGTTCAGACATTCAATTGTAGAGTTTCACACAAAATCTCAATTTGAGATTGAAGTAAAAGTCCAGAATCTTGTTGCGAACTAATTTCTGATGAGAGTTCCTGGATTATGGGGAAAGATCACAGACAGCAGTTCCAGAAGGGACACTGCAGCCCCGAGAACACAATCAGCTATAGATCCAGAATAATAAACTCCAGGCCAGTTAAACAGTGGATTAACATTAGCAGAAACCCCAACTGTCAGAACTAATGTGATTCGGGCCAGTTGTCATTAACAGCAGCAATAACAGCAGAATCCAATCCCTGAGTCACTTGTGATGTCGCTGGTGTTTCAGTAGCTGGGATGAATCAATGAATCCCTTCCCACAATCGCAGCAGGTGAACGGCCTCTCCCCAGTGTGAACCCGTTCATGTCTCAGCAGTTGGCATGAATCTGTGAATCCCTTCCCACACATGGAGCAGGTGAATGGCCTCTCCCCAGTGTGAGCGTGCTGGTGTACAATGAGACTGCCTGAGTGCCTGAAGCTCCTTCCACAGTCAGGGCAGTTGAATGGTTTCTCCTTCGTGTGAACTCGCTGATGTTTCAGCAGAGTGGATGAAAGCCTAAAGCTCATTCCACAGGAGGTGCAGCTGAATGGTTTCTCCCCAGTGTGAACTCGCTGGTGTGCCACTAGGTTAGATGAATTAATGAATCCCTTCACACATACAGAGCAGGTGAATGGTCTCTCCCCGGTGTGAACTCGCCGGTGTAATGCTAGATTGTATGACTGAATGAATCCTTTCCCACAGACAGAGCAGGTGTACGGCCTCTCTCCAGTGTGAACTCGCTGGTGTAACGCTAGGTTGGATGACTGACTGAAATCTTTCCCACATAAAGAGCAGCTGAAGGGCCTCTCCCCTGTGTGGACACGTCAATGAGTTTCCAACTTGGATGGGCAAGTGAATGCCTTCCCACAGTCCCCACATATCCATGGTTTTTCTGAGGTGTCGGTGTCATCTTGTCTCTCCATGTTGGACATGAGCATGGTCTCTTCCTGCTGTGAATGGTGTGATGTTTTCTCAGGCTGTGCAACTGGTTAAACCTCTTTCCACAGTCAGTTTACGAGAACACTCTCGCTCAATGTGTGTCTGGGCCTCGATGCTTTTCCAGTCACACTAATGTTTGAAATATTTAACCACAGACAGAACAGATAAATATTTCTCTTTCCATATTCAGAGTCCGAAGATACCCAGGTCCTGTTGACTCTGAAGATCTTGAAGTTTGTTTTCTCTTTCCTGTCCACAAATCCTCTCCTAATATCCTGTAAAAGGAATTTACAAAGGTCACAATTGTCAGTCCTGGAAGAAATTCAGAATTAAGTTTTAGTTTCTATGGAACATTTTTCTGTCTTGTTCCCCCAAAGCTGTAAATCCCCATCCCATACACCCTCCTCCCTGGTCTGAAATCCAAATAAAGTGTCAGATTGTCATAGAATCTCACTCTTGTCATAGAATTTACAGTGCAGAAGGAGGCCATTCGGCCCATCGAGTCTGCACCGGTTCTTGGAAAGAGCACCCTACCCAAGGTCCACACCTCCACCCTATCTCCACAACCCAGTAACCCCACCCAACACTAAGGGCAATTTTGGACACTAAGGGCAATTTAGCATAGCCAATCCACCTAACCTGCACATCTTTGGACTGTGGGAGGAAACCAGGGCACCCGGAGGAAATCCACGCACACACGGGGAGGATGTGCAGACTCCACACAGACAGTGACCCAAGCCGGGATCGAACCTGGGACCCTGGAGCTGTGAATCAATTGTGCTATCCACAATGCTACGGTGCTTCCCTCTACAATGCTACCGTGCTGCCCTTGACTGTGTGGAGATTTAATGAGCAATCGTGAAGGTGGTTTCTCCAAACCTCCCAGGGTTTCCGTCCTTCTTTCTCTCCATCTCCAACTAAGTTAAACCTGATACTGTTCTCAGGGCCTATTCTGATTTCTGGTTGTCTTCCTGTTGCCTAATTAACTCAAATTAAATATTGAGGAAACTGAAGCCACTGTTTTCAGTCCCTACACCAATCTCCAATCCCAAGATACCGAATCCATCCCTCTCCCTGGTAACAATCCCATTGCAATCTCAGTGTCACATTTGATCCCAAGATGAGTTTCTGTTCTCCTATCACTAAGACTGCCTGTTTCCACTTACACTACAGCACCTGGTCTCGCTTCTGACTCAACGCCTCTGGTGCTGAAACCCAAAATCATGCCTTCGTAAGCTCCAGACTCGGCTGTTCCAATACATTCCTGGCTGCTTGCCCACATTCTACCCCAGAAACCTGAAATGAAATGAAATTCGCTCATTGTCACAAGTAGGCTTCAAATGAAGTTACTGTGAAAAGCCCCTAGTCGCCACATTCCGGCGCCTGTTCGAGGAGGCTGGTATGGGAATTAAACCATGCTGCTGGCCTGCCTTGGTCTGCTTTAAAAGCCAGCTCTTTAGCCCTGTGCTAAACCAGCCCCGGACTTGAAACCATCTAAACGTCTGCTGTCTTAATTCACAGCCAGTTTCTTTCCTCTATCACCCCTGTGCTCTCTGACTTGCATTGGCACCCAGTCAATTCTCACCCTTGTTTTCAAATCCCTTCATGGCCTCATCTCTCCGTCTCTGGAATCTCCTACAGCCCCACAACCCTCCGAGATATCTGCGCTCCTCTAATCCTGGTCTCTTGCGCACTCCCTATTATAATTGCTCTGCCATTTGCGGCCATGTTTTCAGTTCCCTCGGCCCCAAGCACTGGATTCCCTCCCTGAACCTCCCCGTCTCCACCTCACTTTCCCCCTTTAAGACTCAATTTAAAACTTACCTCTTTAATCAGGTTTTTGGTCCCCCTGCCGAATATCTTTTTCATTGTCTGTGTGTCTCACTTTGTTTTATAATGTTCCTGTGAAGTTGACTGGGATGATTTATGATGTTCAAGGTGTTATATAAATAGAAGTTGTTGTTGTTGACTGTAACCCTGACCTCCTGTTTTACATCCCATTGGTTTCACAACAAACTCTATCTCTGATTATATTCCCGTGGATTTGGAGCCTTTCTAGAGACGGCGGCCGTTAACTCAGGCCTGTCACCGGGAGCAGGCCGCAGCTGTCCCCCCGCTCGATGCAAACCCGGGCCCGGAAACTTCTTATTGGGGTTTGAAGCCTCCACCGGGTTTCAGTGAAACCTCCCGGCCGCGTCCAGCATCGGCACTGCGCATGCCCCGGCTCACAATGCCTTGGGAATGATTGACGGGAGCTCTGGACCAATAGGAGGCAATGGGTGGGTTAGGGGGCCCGAAAGGTCGCGGCTGGTCTTCCAACCAATCGGAGTGAATGAGGGGCGGGGCTGAGCCCGGATGTCCCTTGTTACAAACTGCAGCATGCGCAGTGCCATTCATGGATTGAGGAGGTTGTGTTGAAAGTTTTGGCTGTGAGGTACCACCGGGTGAGTCCTGAGGGAGGAATGGGGCGGGAGGCTTCATAACCACCCCCCCCCCCCCCGCACAGGCCTGAAACCCCCAATACGAAACTGAGATGCGGCATTTGAACCGGCGAAAGCTGCTCGGGCTTTTCCCGGAAACAGGCCCGAGTTAACGGACGCCATTTTCTCGGGAGACTGTGTTTGGCCTGGCGCATGCGCATACATTGAGCCCAAGGTTCTGCCCCATCCATTCATTCTGATTGGTTGGAGGATCAGCCGCTTGCGTTCGGTCATCCAGCTTCGCCCCCTCTTCCAATTGGTCGCTACCTGCCGTCAATCAGTCCCGGGCATTGTGAGTTGGAGTAAACCCTTCAGAATAAATCTCCACTCCCTGGTTTGCAGCTGCGGAGCTTGTTTGCTTCACACGCGACCTTCATGGTGGAACAGCCCGGAGTGGGCGGGGCTTCAGGGTTCGAGTCACCAGGAGAGAAAATGGTGAATAATTGGTTTTATTGTCAAATTTTGTTTTCTATTCATTCACGGGATGTGGGTGTCGCTGGCTGGGCCAGCATTCACTGCCCATCCCTAATTGCCCTTGAACTGAGGGCATCTCAGGGCATTTTAAGAGTCAGCCAGTTTACTGTGGATCTGGAGTCACATGTAGGCCAGACCAGGTAAGGATAGAAGATTTCCTTCACTGAAGGACATGAGTGAACCAGATGGGTCTTTGCAACAATCGACAATTGTTTCATGGTCATCAGTAGACCTTCAATCAATTCAAATTTTACCTTCTGCCTTGGTGAGATTCATGCCTGGGTCTCTTGAAAATCATTATCACAGTAAAAAAGATTTTTGTGTCTCTGAAAAAAGTAGTTGCCTCCGAGGGCCTCTCCTTACGTACAAACTAGGAGCCGGCCCCTCACGCCTGCTCCTTACATACAAACTAGGAGTCGGCATCTCGAGCCTGCTCCTTTCACACAAACTAGGAGTCGGCCCCTCGAGCCTGCTCCTTATATACAAACTAGGAGTCGGCCCCTCGAGCCGGGTCCTTACACACAAACTAGGAGTCGGCGTCTCGAGCCTGCTCCTTTCACACAAACTAGGAGTCAGCCCCTCGAGTCTGCTCCTTACACACAAACTAGGAGTCGGCCTCTCGAGCCTGCTCCTTACACACAAACTAGGAGTCGGCCCCTCAATACTGCTCCATTATTCAATAATTTTAACCTCAACTCCACATTCCTGCCGACCCTGATGACCTTTCTTATCGAGAATCTATCCAATTCTGCCTCAAAAATATTGACGGACTCTACTTCCGCTGCCTTTTAAGGACGGACGTTCCAAAGTCATAGAATCCCTACAGTGCAGAAGGAGCCCATTCAGCCCATCAGATCTGCACCAACCCTCTGAAAGAGCACCCCACCAAAGCCCACCCCATCCCACCCACTTCATCCTCATAACCCCACGCAACGTCCACATCCTTGGAGACGAAAGAGCAATTTAGCATGGCCAATCCACCTAACCTGGCCAATCCATCTAACCTGCTCATCTTTGAACTGTGAGGAAAAAACCAGAGTACCCGGAGGAAACCCACGTAGACATGGGGAGAACTTGCAAACTCCACACAGTCACCCAGGGTCGGAATTGAACCTGGGTCCCTGGTGCGGTGAGGCATCAGTGCTAACCACTGTGCCACTCCCTATCTTACAACCCTCAGGAGAAAAAAATATCCTTGTCCCCATCTGAAATAGGTGACCCCTTATTTTGCAATAGCGACCCCCTTGTTTAGATTCTCCCACAAGAGGAAACAACCTCTCCACATCCACCCTGTCAAAACCCCTCAGGATCTTATATAGTTCAATCCAGGTTTTACCCCAAACTTTAAATCAGTGTCCCAACTGCTTGTACGACCAGTGAATGGAAAAAAGAGTTTCTTTGTCCACCTGATGGAAATCTGGCATAATCTTGTGTCCCTGAATCAAATGTCCCCTCAACCTCCTTTGCTGGAACCATTCTGGTAAATCTCCTCTGCACCTTCTCACGAACCTTCACATCCTTCCTGAAGAGTGGTGGCCAGAGCTTTATAAAGATTTATAGAATAGAATTAGAACCATAGAATTTCTACAGTGCAGAAGGCCATTTGGCCCATCGCGTCTGCGCTGATTCTCTGAAAGGGCACCCTGCCTAGGCCCACACCCCTGTCACTGTAACCCCATAGCCCCACCCTATCCTGCCATTCCAAGGATACTAAGGGGCAGTTTATCAAGGCCAATCCACCTAAGTTTCCCTTCTTGGACTGTTGGAGAAAACCTGAGCACCGGGTGGAAACCCACGCAGACACGGGGAGAAAGTGCAAACTCCACACAGTCACCAAGGTCGGAATTGAACCCGTGTCCCTGGCGCTGTTACGCAGCAGTGCTAACCACCGTGCCACCAGAAACATTGTTTCGGTATCAATATTACCATTTATGAAGCTCAAGATCGAATTTGTTTTGCCAACAAATATGTCTTGTAGATATACAAAATCCCTCTTCACCTCTTTCTCTCCTCCCAAAGAGGCCAGTTGGGTTTTTATAACAATCCAGCAGTTTTCATGGTCACTTTTTCCCAGTGCTGGCCCCACAAATGACCAGATTCATTCAGCTCAATTTCACAACCTGCCTTTGTGTTTTTGTGGGTTCTCTCTCACTCCCTTTTCAATCAGTTTCACAGGGTGTTCGAAGGGGAGGCTTCAAAGTTTGGAAACTCAAGCCAAGCATCACATCAGGATCTGAGAGTCCTCAATTTATCATATCCTGAATATCATCGTACTTTGAACATGGACGGAAAAAGCATCGTTCACAGTGGGGCGAAACCGTACACGTGTTGTGTGTGTGGACGAGAATTCACTCAATCATCAGACCTCACAAGCCACAAATGTAGTCACACTGAGGAGAAACCGTGGAAATGTGCGGACTGTGGGAAAGGATTCACTGCCCCATCCAAGCTGGAAACTCATCGACGCAGTCACACTGGGGAGAGACCATTCACTTGCTCACAGTGTGGGAAGGGATTCACTGAGTTGTCCACTCTGTCCACACACCAGCAAATTCACACTGGGGAGAGACCATTCACCTGCTCACAGTGTGGGAAGGGATTCACTTGTTCATCTCACCTGCTGAGACACCAGCGAGTTCACACTGGGGAGAGGCCATTCACCTGCTCAGAGTGTGGGAAGGGATTTACTATGTCAGCCCACTTGCTGAGACACCAGCAAGTTCACACTGATGAGAGACCGTTCCAATGTCCAGACTGCGGGAAATGCTATAAAAGTTCTGGAGATATGATGAGCCATCAACGTGTTCACACTGACGAGAGACCGTTCAGGTGCTCTCACTGCGGCACTGTGTTCAGACTATCATCTCAGCTCATTGTACATCAGCGAATTCACACTGGGGAGAGGCCATTCACCTGCTCCGAGTGTGGGAAGGGATTCACTCAGTTATCCCACCTGGTGAGACACGAACGAGGCCACAAGTAACCACAGTGATTAGATTTTGCTGTTGACTCACATTCAGAACTGAACCATGTTCATTGAGATCACTTTCTGCTGATAACAATACAGGGGCTAATATTCTGGCTAAAAGTCAAATAAATTAGATTTGTGTGAAATATGTAGTGTGTTGAAACTTTTTAATATCTCTGACACAAGTTAATTCCTTTTGAAGTACTCTCACTCTCCTGTCTCTTCCATCTCACCTCCAACAAGAAGTGTGAGGAGCTTCTTTGTGACTGAGATTGAGTAAATCCGATCAGCTGCCTCTGCTGCTTCCCTCCCTTCCACGAGCCCACCGGACCAAAGTGTCTCTAAATTTCATCCTTTCCCGAGCCCTGAACCCACATCTTTCTCTAGTTTCTCTCCCATCTCCCCTCATGCCCTCTCTGAGCTCATCTTGTCCATGAGACCCAGCTCCTGCTCCATCGACCCTATTCCCACTGAGCTACTGATCAGCCAACTTCCCTGTTTCCATGGATATTGTCAACATTTCTGTCCCACTGTCCTTCAAATCTGCCATCATCACCCCCTCCTTAATAAAACAAATCCTTGACCCTGCCGTCCTTACAAATTACTGTTCCTTCTTCAACCTCCCTCTCCTCTCCAAACTCTTTGAACATGTTGTCACCCCCCAAATCCTTGCCCATCTTTCCCAGAACTCCCATGTTTGAATCCCTTCAATCAGGTCTCTGCCCTGTCACAGTGAAATACAAGAGACAAACAGAATCTTACCCGGAGAGAAAGACAGACAATCCGGGAGGTTGGATCCAACACGGATATGTTCATCAGACCAGAAGACAAGGACAACAGCACAGTCATTATCGAGAGCCAACAATATCTGCTGGAGACAGACAAGACAATAGAATAACACAAATCACAACACCAAGCTACCTCGACCCATATACCCGAGATAAGAAGGAGATTCCAGACACATTAACCAAAAAACAGATGGAATATCTGAGGGGACAACAGGTAGTACCAAGGAAGTTAAAATACCCAAACACATAATAATAATCTTTATTATTGTCACAAATAGGCTTACATTAACACAGCAATGAAGTCACTGTGAAAATTCCCTCATTGCCACACTCTGGTGCCTGTTCGGGTACACAGAGGGAGAATTCAGAATGTGAAATTCACCTAACAAGCACCTCTTTCTTGACTTGGAGGAAACCGGAGCACCCGGAGGAAACCCACGCAGACACTGGGAGAATGTACAGACTCTGCACAGGTAGTGACCCAAGCGGGAATTGAACTTGGGACCCTGGTGCTGTGAAGCAACAGTGCTAACCACTGTGCTACCATCAGGGAAATAACACCACACAGACACATCGGATGAGACAGAGAGAGAAAATCTTATCCATATCTCTGAAATGGCCACAACATCGAAGTCCCAGGTACCAACCCATGCTGCCAGTTCCCCGACCATATTTCGTATACTCCTGGCATTGAAGTAGACACACTTCAAACCACCTACCTGAACACTGGCCCCCTCCTGCGACGTCAAATCTGTGCTCCTGACCTCTATACTCTCATTCTCCCTTACCCTAAAACTACAATCCAGGTTCCCATGCCACTGCTGCATTAGTTTAAACCCCCCCCAATGTTCAAACATCCAGAGAAATAGTGTGATAATAAATAACCTTTATTCCTTTAAAAATTACCAGTAAGCCTGCTGCTGAAATGTATTTTAAATAAAGAAAAATCACACTGAGGGCAAGGAAATATCACACAAACATCCTGATAATGGACTGGAAAGGACCACGAAATGTAATCAAACGCTGTATAACCCCCTTCAGGTAGCTATACAGAGGCTGCAGCCTCTCACACTGAATTTCTACGTAATCCAGAGATACCTCCAGGCGACAAATATCAGCTTCATCCGGAGTGGGTGAAAAACTATTGTCTTTGTTTATCTTCGCCGGGCACTAGGACCCGGCTGGGAACAGAAACCTTCAGGTCCCGCCCACTCGCTGTTGCATCACCAAGACGCCAGCGCATGCGCTCTGCTTCCCCAAGATGGCGGCTGTGAATCAGGGCCTGGTCCCGGGAGAGAGCTGACCGGCGGTGATGTGACCTGAGGATCACCGCACCTCAGGCAAGGGGCCAGGTTGGGAAGGCGGTGCCTTCAGGAATAACTGGGAAGGTGATGTTTGGTCAGTTGCTGCAGTCTGTGTAGTGAAGGTGCTGTCACAGTGGTGTGAGGTGAGGAAGTACAGGATTATCACCCAGCAATGATCAATTAAGGGGAATGTAAATCCAGCTCAGGCTGCTTTCAGATTGGAAAGGGAGCTAAGGTGTGTCCTCAGAGCTGGTGAATGTTGGGGCTTTGGCACTTTCTCTGTCAATTCCTTCTCATTCATTCCCTCTCTTTACAGCACAAATAGAGGCCCTTTGACCCATTCATAATAATCTTTATTATTGTCACAAGTAGGCTTACATTAACACTGCAATGAAGTTACTGTGAAAATCCCCTAGTCGCCACACTCCAGAGCATGTTCGGGTACATAGAGAAAGAATTCAGAATGTCCAATTCGCCTAACAAGCTCAACTTTCGGGACTTGTGGGAGGAAACCGGAACACCTGTAGGAAACCCATGCAGGCACGGGGAGAACGTGCAGACTCCGAAGCCGGGAATCAAACCCAGGTCCTTGGTGCTGTGAAGCAACAGTGCTAACCACTGTGCTACCATGCCACCCATAAGATTATTAGATTACTAGGTCTGGATGAATTGTGTCCCAGGATGCTGTGGGAGGCGAGGGAGAGATTGCAGCGGCTCTGACCCAAAGTTTTAATCTCAAATTAGGCCTGTTTTTGCTAGAATTTAGAAGGTTAAGGTGTGATCTGATTGAAGTATTTAAGATATTAACAGAGAAAGACAGGGTAGATAAAGATTAACTATTTCCACTGGTTGGAGGTTCTAAAAGGAGGGATCACAGTCTAAAATTTAGGGCTAGACAGTTCAGTAGAGATGTTGGGAAGAACTTCTTCAAACAGGGTGATAGAGGTTTGGAACTCTCTCCCACAAACAGCACGTGAAGCTGGATCAGTTGTTAAGATTAAATCTGAGGTATTTTGTTAAGCAAAGATATTCAGAGATATGGAGTTAGGTCACAGATAGGCCATGATCTCACTAAATGGCAGGACAGACTCGAGGGGCTGAATGGCCTACTCCTGTCCCTATGGGTATTTCTGTGATTCTGAAATTCAGACAATAATACCTAGACAGGGGCAGCACGGTGACGCAGTGGGTTAGCCCTGCAGCCTCACGGCGCCGAGGTCCCAGGTTCGATCCTGCTCTGGGTCATTGTCCGTGTGGAGTTTGCACATTCTCCCCGTGTTTGCGTGGGTTTTGCCTCCACAACCCAAAAATGTGCAGGCTAGGTGGATTGGCCACACTAAATTGCTCCTTAATTGGAAAAAAAATGAAATGGGTCCACTAAATTAAAAAAAAAAAGAATACCATGACAGGGAAAGAGTCCGGATTAGAACCTGAGTTAATCCGAGCTGCAAACCATCCCTTCGGATCCTGGCTCTTCATGGATTTAATGAAGGCCAAGGCAATAGTTGGATTATTGAAAGGCTTGACGGAGTTGTTGGATACCATTTTTCGGGTCTCAGGATAAAGCCTGACGTAATTCACTCCCCACTGGCTTGACCTGCCTTTGAACTTCATCGATGCCTCAGCGCTTTGTTTGTGTTGCTTTCGAAAGTCCTGAATCCACCCTCCCTCCTGGGGCCAGATGCCACCTCACCGTACCCATCTCCAGGACCTTCTGGCGATCTTTCCAGTTGTGGAAGTGAATGATTACAGGCCTGGGATGAAAACTGTCCCTCAGCCTCAGAGATACAATGCACCCTTTCTAATTTGGAACACCCAGGCTTCACATCCAGCTTGAGAAAACATGGCTTCCGGTCCTTGAAAAATTAACGGGAGCCTTACCCTCCACATCTTCTGACAGGCCGACGACTCGGATGTTCTTTCTCCGACCCTCAGTTCTCCAAGACCTCCAGGACATCCGCCAGCCACTCGGCTTGTTTTCAAAGGATTGAATTCTTGCCCCCGTTGTGGAGGCATCTTGCTGAACATTCCAGATCCTCTCCTCCGGATCATCGAGCCTCTCATGGCGTTTTGCAGCTGGGCCTCATGAGCTCATAGATATTGAGTCAGCACACTCCGCCCCTGGTCAATAACACGGATAATATCGGCAGTCATTATTTTCGCCGCCTCCCAGAGAGCCCCGGAGAGCGCGGGGTCGAGAGACCTCCCGAGTGTCAGGCCGCCATGTTGAAAAGGCGACTCCATTTCCGCTGAATCCACCTCCGCTGTTTTATTGGTGCATTTCTTCACTTTTTCTGGCATAATCCTACCAGACCGAACCCTGAAGTCTTCCAGGACATGTTAAGAACATAAGAACTAGGAGCAGGAGTAGGCCATCTGGCCCCTCGAGCCTGCTCCACCAATCAATGAGACCATGGCTGATCTTTTGTGGAATCAGCTCCACTTTCCGGCCCGAAAACCATAACCCTTAATCCCTTTATTCTTCAAAAAAACTATCTATCTTTATCTTAAAAACATTTAATGAAGGAGCCTCTACTGCTTCACTGGGCAAGGAATTCCATAGATTCACAACCCTTTGGGTGAGGAAGTTCCTCCTAAACTCAGTCCTAAATCTACTTCCCCTTATTTTGAGGCTATGCCCCCTAGTTCTGCTTTCACCCGCCAGTGGTTAACAAATATGAATTCAAGGATTAGGTAGATGAGTGCTGGGCGATCAGGATAAGTGACAGATTATAGGTGAGTGGCACCAGGACCTGCAGAAAACCAGCTACTCCCATGCCAGTGTCACATTCTACCCCCCCCCCCCCCTTCCCAGGGTTATGGGGAACTGGCAGGAAAATGGGGAGAAAGCTGAGATGAAAGGGATTTCTTTATTCGAGGATGTGGTGAAGCTTTGGAATTCTCTACCCCAGAGGATTCTGGAGCTTCAGTCGTCAAGTATTTTCAAGACACAGATTGCTAGGTTTCTAGATATTGAAGACGTCGGGGGATATGGGGGATAGTGTGGGGAAAACGGTGCTGAGGTAGATCGGCCAATGATCCCATTGAACGGTTCAGGTTCGATGGGCCGAATGGCCAACTGCAGCTCATATTTGTTATGATCTCCTGGACAGGAAGCTGGGAGCTTGGATCTGTCAATCAGCCTGCATCAGCACCTTCAGGAGAATTAGGAGGGTCAATATTAGATACAGCAGAGTAAGAATGGAGGCAGTGTGTGGGATGGAGATTTACAGCTCTCAGGGAATAAGAGAGAGGAAAAAATGTGACATAGAAACTGGCATTGTCTGTTCTGAGTTTCTATCCTGTACTGACAGTGATGAATTTTGTAAATTGTTTTTACAGGATATTGGACAAGGAGGAATTACAGACAGAAATCTCAAACGTCACGTCTCGATCTTACAGTCACTCCCTTCCTTGGAACCTGAATATCATCGGCCTTTCAATCTAGAAGGAAAAATGTTTCCCCGAACTGTCAGCTAAACATTTCAACCATCAGTGTGACTGAGAAAGCACCGAGACCCACACAACACACACCCGAGTGAGAGAGTTCCAGTGAACTGACTGTGGAAAGAGCTTTAACCAGTTACACAGCCTGAAAAACATCACAACATTCAGAGTGGGGAGAGACCATACCCGTGTTGTGGACAAGGCTTCGACTGATCATCCAATCTGGAGAGATGTGAGGAGACCCAAAACATGGAGAAACCGTGGAAATGTGGGGATTGTGGGAAGGGATTCAGAGTCCCATCTCAGCTGGAGATTCATCAACGCAGTCACACTGGGGAGAGGCCATTCACCTGCTCAAAGTGTGGGAAAGGATTTACTCAGTTCTCCAGTCTGCAGACACATCAGCGAGTTCACACTGGGGAGAGGCCGTTCCCCTGCTCTCAGTGTGGGAAGGGATTTACTCGGTTATCCACCCTGCAGACACATCAGCGAGTTCACACTGGGGTGAGGTCATTCACCTGCTCCCAATGTGCGAAGGGATTTACTCAATTATTTCACCTGCGGAGACACCAGCGAGTTCACACTGGGGAGAGGCCATTCACCTGCTCGGAGTGTGGGAAAGGATTTATTCGATTATCCACCCTGCAGTCACACCAGCGAGTTCACACTGGAGAGAGGCCGTTCATCTGCTCACAATGTGGGAAAGGATTTGCTGAAGTATCCAACCTGCGGAGGCACCAGCGAGTTCACACTGGGGAGAGACCATTCACCTGCTCTCAGTGTGGGAAAGGATTTACTCAGTTATCTCACCTGCGGACACACCAGCGAGTTCACACTGGGGAGACGCCGTCCACCTCTCAATGTGAGACGGGATTGCATGTTTTACTACACCTGCTGTGACGCCAACAATTTCACAATTGATTACAGGGGTTGGATTCTCCTGTTATTGTTTCTGCTCTACACCCAGGACTGCATTTTGTTCATTCTGACAGGTGGTCAGTGGGGATGGTCGGAGGGTTTCTTTCTGCTGGACTGACCGGTCTCACCACTTTGCCTCCAGTGGACAGATGCTCTTTGACCCTTGTTACTAATACCTGGCTTCAAATTACACAAGGATCACAGAGTGAAAGGGTGTTTGGAAGTTTGAAGATACTTGTTCCCATTTCTGTTTGCAACCCCCACAAAAGTGTGCCATGTTGCCATGGAAATGGGCCCTGGTGGTTACATGGTTCTTTTGTTTAATTTATCTGGGCGTTCCTCACAGAAGAAAACTATCAGGGTATGAGGGGCAAGTTGTCTGAGGTGGACTGGGAAACTGATTGGTACAGGGAATACCTAATATTTAAGGAATTATTACATATTTATCAGGGGTCGGTTAGCTCAGTTGACTGGACGACTGGTTTGTGATGCAGACCAAGGCCAACAGAGTGGATTCGACTCCTGTACAGGCTGCGTTTATTCATGAAGGCCCTGCCTTCTCAACCAGGCCCCTCGCCTGAGGTGTGCTGACCCTCGGGTTAAATCACCTCCAGTCAGCTCTCTCTGTCAAAGGGGAGAGCAGCCTATGGTCCTCTGTGGTTGAACAAGTTTAATTTCACATGTATACAACAAATATAGGTTCCTTTCAGGAACAAAAATCCAAAGGAAAAGTGATGGAACCGTGGCTGACAAGAAAAGTTAAAGATTCCATGAGATCCATTAGAATTCAGCAAAGGAGGACCAAGAAACTGATGAGAGCAAACTGGCGAGAAACATAAAAACCGACTGGAAAAACTTCTGCAGGAATGTGAAAAGGAAAAGATTAGCAAAGACCAATGTGGGTCCATTCCAGGCAGAGACAGGAGAGTTTACAATGGGGAGTAAGGTAATGGCAGAGAAACTGAACAATGTGTGTCTGTCTTCACCGAGGAAGATACAGAAATTGTCCCCAAAACACCAGAGAACCAAGGGACTGGCAGAGATTAGTATTGGTGAAAAAGTAGCACTGGAAAAATTAATGGGGTTGAAAGTCAATAAATCCCCCAAAGCTGATGATCTACATCCCAGAGTGTTGAACGAGGTGGCTGTAGAGATCTCTATTCCTCATTCTAAATTCTCCTGACTCTATCCGGAACGGACAAAATTTTGTCTGAGCCAAACATTTCCTTTTTACGTAGCCATAGAAGCTTTAACAGTCCATTTTTATGTATTTTGCTAGTTCACATTCTATTCTATTCTCCCTTTGTTTCTCAGTGTCTTGGTTGAAGAACTGAAGTAAATCCTCGGGAATGAATCATCACTTTGGACAGGTTCTGAGACAATTAAGTTTCAACTTCCAGGACAGATTAACTATAATCGTGGAGTGTGATTTTAGATTGTATAAAGGGCAAAGTTCTAGTTTATAGTTTATGTGTAGGTTTCCGAGTTAAAGTAGCTTCTAGTTTGTTTTTTTGTTGCATTAAAAGTCATAAAACTTGAAGTCCCGTCGTGTGATCCTTTAATTTGTTGACTGGGAATTTGATTTTTTCTAAGAAGTTGCTGACCTTTATGGGGGTCCTAATCCACAAGTTATGTCTTCCTATTTGACCCTCGGCCACCTTTCTGTCTCTATTGCTCGTGTCAGTGACAGCCAGGTGATGGAGCTGAGGGCTGAATTTAGCTGAGAATAACGGGGCCTGTGCCCCAGTTGGGGAACTGCCATGGGCGTCGCTAATAGAGACGGGAAGGTGCTGGAGGACTGACTGGGAACTGCACCTCCAACCAATCGGGTGGGGGGGGGGTGACCGGGGCTGACGGTGATGTGACCCCCAGGGTTCAGTGCCCCTGTGTCGAAAGCAGGGAGTCATGGGAGCAGGGTACAGAGGAGCCGAAGGGAAACCATTTGGGACCCAGAACATTGTGAACATCCTGTTACTCTGGTTGTCTTTGACCCTCAAGTAATTTTCTGTTAGTTTTTTTAACCATGTTCTGTTTCATCAATAAACTTTTAACAGGAAAATATTTGAATTGGTTGAACTTGTCTTGATTAAATTTATTCACTTTAGGAAAAATGGGTGAAATGGGTTGACAAGCTCTTTAACAGAAAGTGAGTCCCTCTAAGGTAATTGGCAAAGGAGCCAGAGGGGTAGAGGAGATTTGATTTTTCTTTTGACAGTGTTTGAAAATGGGGTTCAGGGAATCAATCGTGATTGACTAATTCATCAAGGTTCTCTGAGGAAGTAACAAGGGATGTCAATAAAGGGGAACCTGTAGATGTGCTTTATCTGGATTTCCAGAAGGTATTTCCCAAGGTGCCACATCAAAGGTTATTACACAAAATAAGAGCAGCGAATGAGCTGGGGTGAGGAGGACCCTGGTAACATTATGGAGATTGAAATATCTGGTATCAGTGATGGTGTGGATATGGGGTCCGAAACTCATCTTGGGGTCAGATCTGACACGGAGATTGTGCAGAGCGTGGTTCAGCCTCAGACAGTTCTCAGGGAGAGGGATGGACTCGGGGGTTAGGGAACGGAATTTGTAGTGGTGATTGAAGTCAATGGCTTTGGTCTTCCCAATTTTTAATTGGAGGAAATTCCTGCTCATCCAGTACTGGATGTGGGATAAGCAGTTTGATAATTTAGTAACAGTGGAGGAATGGAGAGGGATGGGGGTGAGGTAGAGCTGTGTGTTGTCAGTGTACATGTGAAAACTAACACAGTTGTTTTGTGTTGTCACGGATGATGTCACCTCACGAGAAATATGAGGGGCTGAGGATAGATCCTTCGGGAACACCAAGTACAAGGGATTTGGAGAGGAAAGGGAGATTGGGGATCATAGAATTTATAGTGCAGAAGGAGGCCATTCGGCCCATCGAGTCTGCACCGGCTCTTGGAAAGAGCACCCTACCCAAGCCAACACCCCCACCCTATCCCCATAACCCAGTAACCCCACCCAACACTAAGGGCAATTTTGGACACTAAGGGCAACTTAGCATAGCCAATCCACCTAACCTGCACATCTTTGGACTGTGGAAGGAAACCGGAGCACCCGGAGGAAACACACGCACACATGGGGAGAACGTGAAGACTCCGCACAGACATTGACCCAAGCCGGGAATCGAACCTGGGACCCTAGAGCTGTGAAGCAATTGTACTAACCACTATGCTGCCGTGCTGCCCTAAATGTCTTGGAAATTTGTAAAGCTGGTGGGGTCAAGTGTTCTGTTTAGGATGGGTGATGATGTTGCATTAAAGTGAGAAGGACAGGACCAAATGAGAGAGAACTGGAAACATATCAACTAACATAGCGAGGTTGGATGGTCAACTGTTTTGTGAGAATGGAGTCAAGGGAACAGAAGTTGGGGCTTGTGGACAATATAAGCTCGGAGGGAGACAGAAGATTGGAGAGAAACTGGAGAAAGATCCGGGTTCAGGGCTCAGACGAGGAAGAACTTTAGACAGTTTGGCCTGGCGGGTTAGTGGGAGGGAGGGAAGCAGCAGAGGCAGCTGATCAGATTGTCTCAATCTCAGTGACAAAGGAACCCCATGAACTCCACATACTTGTTGTCGGAGGTGAGGATGGATGAAACAGGGAGAGGGGGGAGAACATTTCAAAAGGAAGAACTTTTGTTCGAAATATTTCGAAATACTTGATGCACGTTGTTTCACGCAATGCTGATTTATTTAACTTTTACCTGGAATATTAACCCCTATAACTGAGCTGGAGTTTATTTACTGTTAAGGGCACAGCCAAAAAGGAAATTTGAGACATTAGCGCATCAGGTCCACAGGACTTTAATAGCACTTCCCACAGTCAGTGCATTGAAATGGTCTCGCTTCAGTGTGAACCTGCAGGTGTTTCAGCAGGGTGGAAGAATCGCTGAATCCCTTTCCACACTTGGAGCAGGTGAATGGCCTCTCCCCGGTGTGAACTCGCTGGTGTAGCAGCCCTGATGATCGAGTGAATCCCTTCCCACATTCGGTGCAGGTGAACGGCCTCTCTCCAGTGTGAATTCGCTGGTGTACAATGAGTTCAGATGACTGCCTGATCCCAGTTCCACAGTCTGAGCACCTGAACGGTCTCTCATCAGTGTGAGCTCGCTGATGACGCTTTAGGTTGAGGGAACTTTTATAGCACCTCTCACAGTCTACACATTTAAAAGGTCTCTCGTCCGTGTGAACCTGCTGGTGTTTCAACAGAGTGGAAGAATCAGTAAATCCCTTTCCACACGTGGAGCAGGTGAATGGCCTCTCCCTAGTGTGAACCCGCTGGTGTTGCAGCCCTGATGATCGAGTGAATCCCTTCCCACACTCTGGGCAGGTGAATGGCGTCTCCCCACTATGAACCCGCTGGTGTCTCAGCAGGTTGGATGATCAGGTGAATCCCTTCCCAGACTCTGGACAGGTGACCAGTCTCTCCCCAGTGTGACTGGGCGGATGGGCTTCCAGCTCCGACAGGGATCTGAATCCCTCCTCACAGTCCCCACATTTCTCCGCACTGCCAGCATTGCTATTTTCTTGCATGTTAAAAATCCGATGATATTCAGATCCTGATGTGATGTCTGGTTTCAGTTTCCCAACTGCAAATCCTCCCCTTCGCACACCCTGTGAAACGGATTGAAAGCAGAAAATAGGGAGTGAGAGAGAACCCACAAAAACACAAAGGCAGGTTGTGAAATTGAGCTGAATGAATCTGGTCATTTGTGGGGCCGGCACTGGGAAAAAGTGACCATGAAAATTGCTGGATTGTCATAAAAATCTACCTGGTCAGGAATTTCCTTCACGGATGGGAACCTACCATCCGGTCTGGGCCTACACAGGATCCTGGCCTCTATACAAATATATGAAATAGGAGCAGGAGTATACCATAAAGCCCATTGAGCTGCTTCAACATTCACTGTGATCATGGCTGATCTTGGTTTAATCTCCAACTTCCCACCATCCTCCCCAAATCTTTTGATTCCCTGAAAAGTTTCTCTATCTCTGGGTTCGAAATTCCCATTTTAATCTTTTTTTTAATAAATGTTTTTTATTGGGTTTTTGAACATAGTATATTTACAGTTATGTACACAGATTGAAATATATATATTTTTTTTAAAAGGAAAAAACTGGTAGGATATTGTACACTGGCACAAGAACAGCAACTCTGTACAGTTCGCAATCTTACGTTTGACAAATAAGTAGGCACCTGATTGTGGGGTGGGGGGGACTGGGAAACTGGGGAGGTGCATATACATTTGGGTGCCGGAGAAACAATTACAGTAGTTCTGTCCAATACAGAGAAGCAATACAAGAATTGATCTGGTGTTGGTGTTTTTACTTGCTTCTCCTGGACGGTTTTCACTGCCGCTGTTGTTGCGCGTTCACCTCTGCTTCCGCCATTCGGCCAGTCTTCTCTTGCTCTCTGTTACTGTATTTGCTGAGCTTGTTGTCGTTTCCCATGCTCTCCTTCCGGCTTTCATTCCCTCGCCTCCCCCCACCCCCCACCCTCTCTGATTCCCCTCTATTATTCCCTGTCCCTTCACTCTCCTCCCTTCTCCTGTGGTTCACTTTTCTTTTCTCTTAGATTTAGCTGTTTCCCCCCGCCACGTCTTTCTCTCCATCTGCATTTTAATCGTAATCATCTCCTTTAATAGATTCTGCTGATGGCGCACGAGCAGCCCTGACCTCAATTTAAAAATGATCACAAATGTGTTCCAAATGAATACCTGCACCATGAGTAAATTAGCATAGAGTGAATGTGGTGTTTGCGTTGTTCAGTGATTCGCCTGGATAAATGGGGTTTGAGGAATGGAGAGGGATGGCGGGGAGGTAGAGCTGTGTGTTGTCAGTGTGCATGTGAAAACTAACACAGTGCTTTTGGATGATGTTTTAGGGCTGGTTTAGCACAGGGCTAAATAGCTGGCTTTTAAAGCAGACCAAGGCAGGCCAGCAGCATGGTTCAATTCCTGTACCAGCCTCCCCGAACAGGCGCTGGAATGTGGCGACTAGGGGCTTTTCACAGTAACTTCAATTGAAGCCTACTTGTGACAATAAGTGATTTTTATTTCATGTCACCTCGTGGCAGCTTGTAGAGAAATAGGAGGGGCTAAGGATAGATCCTTCGGAGAAACTGAGTACAAGGACTGTGGAGAGGAAAGGGAGTTTGGAGATGGAGAAGTAGTTTGCAAAGCTGGGAGGGACAAGTGTTTTTTTGGGATGCGTGATGACAGTGGATTTAACACTGAAAGAGACAGTACCAGCAGAGATAGAGAGCTCTTCACTATATCGGCTCACATGGAGAAGTTGGGATGTCAGCGGTTTATGGGAATTATCAATGGAGCAGAAGGGGGGTCTCATGGACAAGGGGAGTTCTGACGGGAGAGAAAATAGAGAAAGATGTAAGTTCAGAACTTCAACAAAAATGGGCTTTAGAGACAGTTTTGTCCGGTAGGTTAGTGGAGGAAAGCAGCAGAGGTAGCTGATCAGATTGTCTCAATCTTAGTGACAAAGAAGCTGTGAGAGCTCCTCACACTTGTTATTGGAGGTGAGGATGGAGGACACGGGGAGAAAGAGACCTTCAAAAGGAACTAACTTGTGTTAGCGATATTAAAAAGACACCACACGCTTTGTTTAACACAAACTGATTTGACTTTATTTTTATTCAGAATTTAATTCTTTGTAACTGTATTAGAGTTTATGAACATCAGCAGCAACTGACCCCCCAATGAACATGTTCCAGTCCAGGATGTGATTAACAGCGAGCTCCAATCACTGAAGTTACTTGTGAACTTGCTCGTGCATCAGCAGATTGGATAACTGAGTGAATCCCCTCCCACACTCCGAGCAGTGTGAACTCGCTGGTGTACAGTGAGGTCAGATGATCGCCTGAATCCACTTCCACAGTGAGAGCACCTGAACGGTCTCTCGTCAGTGTGAACACGGTGATGAGATATCAGTTCCCCAGAACTTTTACAACACTTCTCACAGTCTGGACATTTAAATGGTCTCTCCCCAGTGTGAACTCGCTGATGTACAGAGAGGTCAGATGATCGTCTGAACCCAGTCCCACAGTGAGAGCACCTGAACGGCCTCCTCGGTGTGAACACGTTGATGAGATATCACTTCCCCAGAACTCTTATAACACTTCTCACAGTCTGGACATTTAAATGGTCTCTCCCCAGTGTGAACTCGCTGGTGTCTCAGCAGATTGGCGGAATGAGCAAATCTTTTCCCACACTGCGAACAGGTGAATGGCCTCTCCCCAGCATGAATGTGTTGGTGTGTCTGCAAGTGGTATGTGTGTATGAATCCTTTCCCGCACTCGAAGCAGGTGAATGGTCTCTCCCCAGTGTGAATGCGCTGATGGATTTTCAACTTGGACGGACAATCAAATCCGTTCCCACAATCCCCACATTCCCATGGTTTTTCCCCGGTGTGACTGCATTTATGTTTCGAAAGGCCAGATGATCGACTGAAGCCTTGTCCACACACAGAACACGTGTACGGTTTCTCCCCTCTGTGAACGGTGTATCTTCCTTCCATCTTCAAACTCCCATGATATTTATGTTACAAACGTTTTGGTGAGTGTAGATCTTGATGTGATGTTCAGTTTGAATTTCCTGACTGAAGTTCCTTCACTTCTAATACTCTGCAAAATTGATTCAAAACAGAAAATAGGGAGTGAGAGAGAACCCACAAAAACACAAAGGCAGGTTGTGAAATTGAGCTGAATGAATCTGGACATTTGTGGGGCCGGCACTGGGAAAAAGTGACCATGAAAACTGCTGGGTTGTCATAAAAAACAACTGGTTCACCTCTATGGGAGGAGAGAGGGAGAGTGTGTGTGAGAGAGATGGTGCGAGAGAGAGGGTGTGAGTGAGAGAGAGGGTGCGAGAGACAGAGAGAGAGGGTGCAAGAGAGAGGGTGCGGGAGAGACAGAGTGTGTGTGGGACAGAGAGCATTTGGGAAAGAGAGGCAGAGACAGCGAGGGAGTGTATGTATGTGTGTGTGTGTGTGAGTGAGTGTGTAAACACAGCGAATGGTAATGACCTGAAATGCAAACACTTGCGTTCAAAGGACGATAATGTTCACTTCCTGATGAATCAAGTGAAGCTGTCACATTGTGATGTAAGAGTTTGCTCAAGGTTCCTGTCTGTAAATCCTCTTCTAATACCCTGAAAATGAAATTTACAAAAGGTATCAATGTCAATCCAAAAATGGAATTCAGAAAATAAATTTGTGGTTTGGGTTTGTCTTGTGTAAATTCTCCCTTTCTAACTTCCTGTAAAAGGAGTTTCCCAAATCCATCATTGTGTGGGGCAGCACGGTGGCACAGCGATTGACACTGCTGCCTTACAGCACCAGGGACTTGGATTCAATTTCGATCTTTTGGGTCACTGTCTGTGTGGGTCACTGTCTGCCTGTGTTTGTGTTGATTTCTTCGGGGTGCTCCAGTTTCCTCCCACAGTCCAAAGGTGGATTGGCCGTGTTAAATTGCACCTTATGTCCAAAGATATGTTTGTTAGGTGGCGTTACGGGAACAGGGCGGGGGCTTAGGTAGGGTGTTCTTTCAGAGGATCTGTGCAGACTTGATGGGCTGAATGGCCTCCTTCTGCACTGTCGGGATTCTATGACTGCCAGTCTAGGATAGAAATTCCCAACCTTCCCTTCTCCTGCTCCCCTCTGCACTTTAATTTTTTTTTAGAGTATCCAATTATTTATTTATGTATTTATTTATTTCCAATTAAGGCAATTTATGGAGCAATTACTGATACTGCGCATGCTTTCATCATAGCCCGGCCCCGCCCTTCATTCACTCTGATTGGTTGGACCAGCTGCGCTCGGTCAGTCCTCCAGCCTGCCACTCCTCTTCCTATTGGTCCGGAGCCGCTGTTAATCACCCGGGCATTGTGACCGTTCCAGATGGTGAGAGCTGCCACAGGCTCAGGCTGATTATCCAATAATTTTTTTAAAATAAAGTTATTAAAAATAACTTTAGAGTACCCAATTCATTTTTTCCAATTAAGGGACAATTTAGCATGGTCAATCCACCTACCTTGCACATGGGGGTAAAACCCACGCAGACACGGGGATAATTTGCAAACTCCACACGGACAGTGACCCAGGGCCAAGATTCAAACCCGGGTCCTCAGCGCCGTAGTCCCAGTGCTAACCACTGTACTGCGCTCTCCCCGCTTATACTTTGCCCTTCGTCGTCATCAGCAGTCCTTCATTTGAGGATGACGTCTACTCAGGGTCTTGAGTTTTTGCCATGGGTGGACAGAACCACAGATCTTGAGACCATCAGGTATTGGGATCAGGAGAGCAGGATGTATTTCCCTTTCTTTCCATCAATCCACCGCCCCATCATTCAGACATTGGGACTCAAAGGGTGATAACAGTTTGATGGACAAGTTGTCTGCATTCTGAACAATGGGTAACAAGCTCCTCCCACTCATCAAAACGTTGCCCCCGACAAAGATGGCGACCACGCATGCGCCATGGTGCACACTCATTCCAATAAAGATGGCGGCCGTTAATCCAGGCCGAAAATGAGGGGCTGCAGCCCCACTCGGTACAATCTGGGTCCGGTAAACTCTTTTCAGAGTTTAATGACTCACACAATGTGCTTACGCAGCGTTTACGACCTTCCCCGCGATCTCACGCACCCTACATATTGTTAACCGCCTCTTACAAATTATGGATACAAAGAAGAAGTAGCCGCTCTCCATCGCCATTACTGACACTGCGCATGCTTCAATATCAGCTGGTCCCACCCCTCATTCACTCCGAGTGGTTGGAGGATCAGCCGCTCTCGGTCGGGTGTCCAGTCCCGCTCTTCCTATTGGTCCGGAGCCGCTGTCAATCACCCGGGCATTGTGACAGTTCTAGATGGTGACAGCCGCCACAGGCTCAGGCTGACTCGCTGATTGTCCAATAATGTTTTTAAAAATAACTTTAGACTACGTGGCCAATCCGCCTACCCTGCACATCTTTGGGTTGTGGGGCAAAACCCACGCAAACACGGGGGAATGTGCAAACTCCGCATGGACAGTGATCCAGAGCCAGGATGGGACCTGGGACCTCAGCACCGTGAGGCAGCAGTGCTAACCACTGTGCCGCCGTGCTCCTTGATTCTCCAATAATAACAGTGAGAGTCTCAGTAACAATAATAGTGGAGATGGGGCCCAGAGGAGAAACAGCAAAGGATTCACTCAATTTGAGAGCAACTAACACTGTCTGGTCCCTTAAGTCAGGCTGCAGTATGGATCAAATGTAATGATGATACAGTAAGCATCTAGAGAACCAAAACTAAATTTGGTTTTCAAATAATAGTGAAGTAGTCATGGTTTGTTGACAACATAATATAATCCGCTTCTGGTGTGTGTTACTCTGTCCCATTAGACATTAACCTTAAAAAAAATTTTTTTAAGAGTACCCAATTAATTTTTTTCCAAGGGGAAATATAGTGTGGCCAATCCACCTACTCTGCACACCTTCAGGTTGTGGGGGTGAGACACACACAGACTCAGGGAGAATTTACAAACTCCACACGGACAGTGACCCAGGGCCAGGATCGAACCCGGGACCATGGCACTGTGAGGCAGCAGTGCCACCACAGCACAGTGGTTAGCACAGTTGCTTCACATCTCCAGGGTTCCAGGTTCGATTCCCATGTTGGGTCAGTATCTGTGCGGAGTCTGCACGTTTTCCCCGTGTCCACATGGGTTTCCTCCGGGAGCTCCAGTTTCCTCCCACATTTCAACGATGTGCAGGTTTGGTGGATTGGCCATGCAAAATCGCCCTTAGTGTCCAAAAAGGTTAGATGGTGTTACTGGGTTACCGGGTTACAGTGGAGGTGTGGGCTTAGATAGCGTGATCTTTCCATGGGCCTGTGCAGACTCGATGGGCCGAATGGCCTCCTTCTGCACTGTAAATTCTATGATTTATGATCAAGCCCTAAGCACTAGGCGGCTACCCTTCATCAGACAATAACCTGCCTTTTATTCCAATTCTGGTGTATGTTACCACTGCAGGTCCTGGGCTGAATGAGGCTGGTACAATAAACAGAGTCTGGTTCCAGTGCCTCTGAGGTCATTTGACCTGCAGGTAAGCTGACATTAATGGAGACAAAAGGCCCAGTAAATATCCAATTGTAATAGGAGGACAAGGTGTAAGGAAGCAATGATATTTTGAGGTGTCTGTGTTGTGGTGAGTGTCACTGGGAGGTGTGTGATAAAATAGGAATGGAAACATGACAGAACCACGTGTGACTGACTCCACCTGACTGAGAGCTGTTATACTCAAGGGGACAGCAATGAGGACATGGGGACCTCCAGAAATTTCTGATATTCGAGGTACATCTGTTAGAGGAACTGAAAATATTCAGATCCTTCTTGTGGTCCCAAGTTACATAGTCACACAGGAAATGTATCCGACAGCTCATCAAAACCAAAGTTTTAATCTTCTCTTTGAGACACACTGTGATTGAAAAGGTCAAATGTTAAAACATCAGTTTGAGCAAAATTCAGAATGTCACAAAGATGAGTGAACTGTCCAATTAACCCCATTCACCATAACTCTGCCAATTTACCGTCCACAAGAATTTATCCAATTCCCTTTGAAATTTACTGTTAAATCTGCTTCCTGCAGCCTGTCAGTGTGAATTCTAGATCACATCACATCACTGTGTAAAAACAATTCTCCTCATCACCTCCTTGGGTTCTGTTGTAAAATATCTTAAACCTCTGTGTCCTCTGGTTATAAACCCTCCTGCTCTTGGGAAACAGTTTCTCCCCATCGACACTATCACAAATCTTTCCTCATTTTAAACACCTCTATTAAATCTCCCCTTCACTTTCCCTGATCTCAGAGGGACAATCCCGGTTTCTCTTGCTCTGAGTCACAGGGACTCGAAACGTTAACTCTGTTTCTCTCTGTACCGATGCTGCCAGAACTGCTGACTTTCCAACATTTCTGTTTTTCTCCCTCTTTTTCCTTCTTCAATCTATCACAAACACTTCATGATTTTGAACACCTCAATTAAATAGGAATAGGAGTGAAATATAGATGGAAGGAGAAAGAAAGACTGAGAGAAGAACTGAGAGATTTTAAAAAACAGAAAGGTGAGGTGGCAAGAGATAAAAGCTGAGAAATAGAGGAAACAAGTAACACAGAAAGAATAATATAAAATATAAGGGAGCAGGTTATCAGTTCCTAGCTACAGAGAACAGAAATAACTCAGTGACTGATCCACAGACACAGACGGTTCTGTCTGGGAATGGAGACTCTGAACAGAAATAACCGGCTCATTTGTAAATGTCACCACAATGTGATCTGTGTGACTCTGCATTGACTCTGTGGACAGATATAGGCCACACTGACAGATGTTATCACCAGATTGTGGTCAATGGGTTTATTTTCTGCTCAGATGTCAGATGTGTGGTTTGGAACTGGCAGCACAGAAACAGGAAGTTGTGTTACCTGAGAATGAAATTGCAGGCGTCAGTTTCATGTTATCACCATGAACAGACTTCCTGCCTGTGATAATCTGAGAGAGAAGAGAATGAGAGACAGGAGAGCAGGTTCACACACCCGAGGATCACTGAGAACGATCAGAATAAGGAGACAACCCAGAAAACGGCCAATAGGAATCTTCAGCTGAACACATCACTCATTCTTAAAGGGACAGTCGGGGCTCTGACACTGCTCAGCTCCCAGTTAAAGGGGCAGGCACAGCTTCGCCCTTTTCTCTGTTATGTTTATGATTGTTAAAGGCTGGTAGGGGTGAGGTTTATTTAAAAGGACGGAATGTGGGAAGCACACATCAATAAAACTGGAAATTCTTGGACACAAGCTGCAGCTCCTTCTTTATCTGGGAATGAAACTATTGTCTAATTCTCCCTGCTGTTACCAGGTTCCTGTGATGACCTCCTGCTGGTTTTTAATGCAAACTTCCAGCAATCTATTTTAAGTAGGTTTCAATTCAATGAATTCATTGTGACTGTCACACAAACACATTAAAATGTTTTAGACGGATTCCGATGCATTTTCAGCCTGGAAACAAACCAGCTGCTTTACATTCAATCAGGAACATCACAGTTTTACACCAATTGCTGATTTGACAGCACAGTGGGCTAAACAGCAAGCGTGTAATGCAGATCAAGGCTAGCAGCGCGGGTGTAATTCCCGTACCGGCCTCCCCGAATAGGTGCTGGAATGTGGCGACTAGGGGCTTTTCACAGGAACTTCATTGAAGCCTATATGTATAAGCAATTATTATTATTACATTTCCAGCATTCACCATTGTTCTTCCCGACTCTGAACACAGTTGTAAAGAAGACTTCTGTTCCATGTCTAGGGGTTCTGAGATTTGGCGGAGAGCGGATGGAACATATTTCTTACACATCTCAGGATTAACCCACACGGGGACTTTGCTGACAGTGAAGAGTAATGAGAAAGACCAAAGTGTCATTTGTCTCTCTCAGTGTGACCCTGAAGGACTGTGTCCAGGCTGAAGTTCTGTTCCTGCCATATGATCCTCCCCCAGATTGTCATTTCTCAGCTCCAGACAGGTGATGTTCAACACTCAGGTGGGAAAGACAAAAATCTGCAACAACGTTTCAAACAAAGCTGAATTATTTCACATTTATTCAGAACAATAAACCTCATCAGTAGATTAAGGCAGTCAGAGTGAACATTATTCAGTCCTGGACATGATTAACAACATCAATGAGGGTATAATCTAAACCTTGTAGTCGCTTGTGAACTCGCTGGTGTGTTAACAGGTGGGATGAGTGAGTAAACCCCTTTCCTCAGACATTGCAGTTGAATGGCCGCTCCCAGTGTGAACTCAATGATGTTCCAGAAGATAAGATAAATGAGAAAATTCCTTCCCACATATGGAGCAAGTGAATGGCCTCTCCCCACTGTGAACTCTCTGGTGTGTGAGCAGGTTGGATGACTGACTGAATCTCTTCCCACACACAGAGCAGCTGAATGGCCTTTCCCCAGTGTGAACTCGCTGGTGATTCAATAGGTTGGATGAACGAGTGAATCCCTTCCCACATACTGAGCAAGTGAACGGCTTCTCCTCACTGTGAACCTGCTGATGTGTCAGAAGGTTGTATGAACGTGTGAATCCCTTCCCACATTCAGAGCAGGTGAACGGTCTATCCCCTGTATGAAGTTGCTGGTGTATCAGAATGTTGGATGAATTAATGAATCCTTTCCCACAGTCAGAGCAGGTGAATGGCCTCTCCCCAGTGTGAATTCTCTGGTGGTTCAGTAGGGCAGATGGACAGCTGAATCCTTTCCCACACAGAGCAGGTGAATGGTCTCGCCCCAGTGTGACTGCGACGATGAACTTCCAGTTGTGATGGGTAACTGAATCCCTTCCCACAGTGCACACATTTCCACAGTTTCTCCATGGTGAGGGGTCTTTATGTCTCTCCCGGATGAAGCTTTGTCCACACTGGTTTAGCCTGGGGCTGGTTTAGGACACTGGGCTAAATCGCTGGCTTTTAAAGCAGACCAAGGCAGGCGAGCAGCACAGTTTAATTCCCGTACCAGCCTCCCCGAACAGGCGCCGGAATGTGGCGACTAGGGGCGTTTCACAGTAACTTCATTTGAAGCCTACTTGGGACAATAAGCGACTTTCATTTCATTTTTTCACAAACAAGCATTTAATTTCTCCCTGCAGTGAATGATGTGATACATTTTTTTGAGGCTGTGTAACTGGTTAAAACTCTCCCCACAGTCAATGGATTGGAAAACTCTCATTGGGGTGAGTCTCGGTGCTTTTGCAGTCACCTTGCTGAAACAGAACAAACACTTCTCCTTCCAAATTCAAAGAATGAAGATATTGAGCTCTTAATGAATTGAGTGACTGTCAAATTTTGATGTGATGTTTGGTTTGAGTTTTCTGTCATCCAATCCTCCACTTCCAATATCCTGTAAAAGGAGTTTACAAAAGTCATCACTGTCAATCCAGGGTAGAAATTCTGAACAGACAATTCTAGTTTCGCTGGAACATTTTTCTCTCTCTTGTTCCCCCAAAGCTGTAAATCCCCGTTCCACACACTCTCCTTCCTCCCTGGGCTGCAATCCAAACCCATCTCACCATCTGCATCATTTCTTTCCTCCACTCCCAGTTTTCTCCCTCCCTTTCCTCTGCCTGGACTCAGTTCTCCAGCTCCTGTCTGCAGACTGACAATAAAACCAGTGGGTCTTATTGGGGGGGGGGGGGGGGGGGGTTGGTAAGAAGTCTTACAACACCAGGTTAAAGTCCAACAGGTTTTTTCGATAGCACTAGCTTTCGGAGCGCTGCTCCTTCCAAGGAGTGATATCGAAACAAACCTGTTGGACTTTAACCTGGTGTTGTAAGACTTCTTACTGTGCTCACCCCAGTCCAACGCCGGCATCTCCACATCATTGGGGGTTTGGGTTGTCACGATTGTCTGGGCTGGCGGCGGATCTCATTCAGCGTCTGGGAGCTGGACTCACTATCACTGCGGCTGCACTCAGCCCGGAGCAGCACCGCGCATGCTCCGCACAGAGAGGCGACTTCCGGGGGCGGGACATTTTGACGCCTACTCGTTCTGGCTCCTGTGATGGAGATAGGGCGTATTCATCCGCGCCCGGCATTCCGGGTAGACTTATCCGCCATTGTTCCGTTACGTTCCTTAGAGTGATAAATTGGTTCCGGCACTTTTGATACAGTTCGGTGTTTGTACCGAATGGGGCGGCCGCATCGGTGTTTTTCTGTCTGATCGGCCCCTGTAAACGGCTGTCATCTGTTTTGGTGTTGATATGCTGCAGGGCGCCTGCGCGGCCGCCATCTTTCTCAGGTGCAGCAGTGCGCATGCGCGGCCGACATCTTTCTCAGGTCGCATGCGCGGCCGCCATCTTTCTCAGGTGCAGCAAGGCGCGTGCGCGGCCGTTCTCGACCCAGAAGCCCCAAGAGAGACTCTTGTGAATTTCTCTCCTGGACTGAGAGTGAAATTCCTTTGGAAACTCCTTTAGAAAGAGGAGGATTTACTAACGGGAATTTCAAACCAAACATCACATAATCGTCTGACTAAGTTACTCGAATCATCAGGACCTGAATATCATTGGGAGGTAAAATGGTTTGTCTGTTCTGTCCGTCGATAAAGATTTCAGATATCAGAGTGACTGGGAAAATTTAAATGACCATTCCGGGTTAAATTTGAGACTAATTACAACGATCACATTGGAGAAGTTAAATCATTTGCTGTTGTACTCTTATGTATGCAGGTAAATTTTAAAATTACCACATTAGCATACTTGGCAGCTAAACTGGGCAAACTGCTGACCTTGTTAGTAGTGAGAGTTACTCTCCCGGATTTCATTAATGTTTGTTGTTCCTGTTGCATTTCATTCAGCTCACCGTGGCTACAAAGTAGGTATTCAGCCTAAACTCCATTTCCAGATTGTGGTCTGTAGCTTTTTAAGTTACATCAATTCAGATGTCTATCTAAATACTTTTTAAATGTTATGAGGGTTTCTGCCATCATTTCAGGCAGCATGTCACAGATCCTCACCACCCTCTAAACCTCCTTGTCCTTCCCTCTCTGCCTCCTTTTATATGTATCCCTCAACCAAAGGGAATAGGACCTTCCTATCCAATCTATTTAGATCCCTCAGAATTGTTTTAAAATGTAAATTTATATATTTTTCCAATCAAGGGGCAATTTAATTTGGGCAAGCCACCTACCCTGCACATATTTGGGTTGTGGGGTTGAAACCCACACAATGGGAGAATGTGCAAACTCCTTACAGAATGTGACCCGGAGCCAGGATCGAACTCTGGTCCCCAGCACGCAGGCACACAACCACTGTGCCACCATGATCCCCCAGAATTTTCTACATTTAGAATAATCTTTATTGTTGTCACAAGTAGGCTTACATTAACACTGCAATGAAGTAACTGTGAAAATCCCCCAGTAGTAACACTCTGGCACCTATTTGGGCACAGGGAGAGTATTCAGAATGTCCAATTCACCTAACAAGCACGTCTTTCGGGACTTGTGGGAGGAAACCCATACAGACACTGGAGAATGTGCAGACTCCGCACAGACAGTGTCCCAAGTGGGAATTGAATCCCGGTACCTTGGCGCTGTGAAACAACAGTGCTAACCACTGTGCTACCGTGTCGCCCATAAAACAGTTCAGCTCAATGTTCTCAGATTAAAGAAGCTGAAGCGCCCAACGTGCGTCTTGAACCCACGGCCCTGGGATTAAGACTCCCTTGCTCTACCGACTGAGCTAGCCAGGCTGCTTTTCAAAATTTCATTTTGGTTTCTGTTCCAAAGAAAACAGCCCCAGTTTGTCCAAACTTTCCTCAGAGCAAACATTGTCAATTTCTGGCTGATGTTGTTAAATCCCCTCTGTACTCTCTCTGGTGCAATCTCCCTGTACACAGGAATCTAGCTCTGGCCATACTAGCCCTCTCCTGTCATTTATCATGAAATCCTTTGCCTTGTCTTCCCTCCAGCTTTCTTCCTCACTATCAAGTGTTAAATCATTTTTGTGTCACAGGTAAACTTCTTATTCATGTTCCTACATTTACTTTCAAATCAATGATGTCACCAGGAGTGAAGGGCCCAGTACAGATTCCTTGGAAACCAGCACTGGAAACAGTCCTTTGATTTTCTCTATTCTTTATGGGGTGTGAGTGTCACGGGCAAACCAGTTTGGTTGCCCATTCCTAATTGCCCTTAAACTGAGTGGCTTGCTGGGCAATTCAGAATAAACCACATTTCAGTGAGTTGGCCAGATCAGGTAATGCCGGTGCAGACTCGATGGGCCAAATGGTTTCCTTCTGCACTGTAGATTCTATGATTCATTGGACATCCTGTCCCATGTGTCCAAAGTTCTGTGGCTCTGTTCAGTCACATGAAGACCCAGGGCAGAAACTCCCAACCCTGAGTAGACAACACCCTCAAATCGAGGGACTGCTGATGATAAGAGGGACAGTGTGCAGCGGGGGGCATGAGTGGTCATCCTGGACCAGGGAGCAGGAGGGGAGAATATGGTGAATTTCTATCCTGGACTGATGGTGATAAATTATGGAAACTCCTTTTACAGGGGATTAGTAGGGGAGGATTTACACACAGCAAACTCAAACCAGGAGAAATGTTTATCTTTCCTGAATTTCATTTCTGGACTGACAGTAATGCCTTTGTAAACTTCTTTCACAGGGGCTTAGAAAGGGATTCGCAGACAGGAAACTCACAATCAATCCTCACATCAAATTCTGACAGCACCATTCGGGTTATCAGGACCTGGAGATTATCAACCTTTTGTGTGTAAGCATTGAGTTCAGGTCATTACCCCTCACTGCGTAAAATCTTCCCTTTAGATCTTGCTCACAATCATAAATCTGTGTCCCAGAATCCTTTTACAATCTGCTAATGAACAGCTTTTCTTTATCTTTTGCTGGGTTCGCTGTTGTCGTTTCCGGTGCCCGGGTCACTGCCGGGTGGTCCGTCCGGTTTCATTCCCTTTTCCTGTTTTTGTAGCAGTTGAATGGGCTTGGACCAATCCATTTTAGGATCCAGTACGCAATTGAGATTTGCTCCAAGAATTATTTGATGTGTATCCAGGTCTGGGATGGGTCCCAACAATTAATTTGCAAATGACACATTGTCCCAGTTAGGGGCAATGACCCACTGACCACCACGTATCTCCCATTACTGTCCGCAATGATCTTAGTGACCGAAAGCGGGACCTGTTTATCGATTAGAATTGCAGCACCTCACGGGCAGTACGGTGGTGCAGTGGTTAGCACTGTTGCGTCACAGCGCCGAGGTCCCAGGTTCGATCCTGGCCCTGGGTCACTGCCTGTGGAGTTTGCACATTCTCCCCGTGTTTGTGTGGGTTTCACAACCCAAAGATGTGCGGGGTAGGTGAATTGGCCACGCTAGATTGCCCCTTAATTTGAAAACATGAATTGGGTACTCTAAATTTATAAAACAAAAGAATTGCAGCACCTTGAACCCTTTGTCAAAGCCCGAGTGAAACACTTGGCTCACCCCTCCACGGTCTGGTCTGATCTCTAACCCGCAAGTGAGTCTCCTGCAAGAACACCACAGCAGCATTTAGATTCTTACATTCTTTCGGTGAGTGAAAATCCTCCACCTCTTCACAGGTCCACCCAATCCCCTTACGTTCCAGGTGACCAGCTGAATCAGGGTTCTCCCCATCCCCCCATCACGGAATCAGCCATGAGGGACTATACAGTAAATCTTCAAAATGTACAGGCCTAGAGTCCACCCAAGATGGCCGCCACAGACGTACCCATACACTCAGAGTAAAACAAAAACAGTTCTTTAGTCATCAGTCAGCTCACCCGTCTCCCACCCCCTATATATCTACATTGTGCTTCATAAAGAAAATCTCACTTCACCCTGAAACAGATTTTACCAGAAAATACCAAAAACTATATAGAGGAGATCACAACACCCATCCCACCCCACAGAAAACGTAGATATTGTCCAATACAGATAACTGGACCCCAGTCCATGCTTTACAATAAAGGCATTCATCTCCAGTGTCTCAAAATGGAAGTCTTTAGACTCCTATGTAGCCGCAGCTTTGCCAGGTATACTACCCCGAATCAAACTCCTTTCTTACATAGAGCAGCCTGAACCTTATTAAAGGCCGCTCGCTCCCGCACCAGCTCTGCTCCCACATCCTGGTAACTCCTCACTGAGGGACTCCCTTTCCACACTCAGAACAGGCAAATGGTCGGTCGCCGGTGTGACTACGGTGATGAATCTCCAGCTCACATGGGGATCTGAATCCCTTCCCACAGTCCCCACATTTCCATGGTTTCAGCAAGCTGCTGGTATCCTTGTCCCTCTACACGTTTGACGGACAGTTTATGTCTTGTCCCCACAGAGAGCATGTGTGCGGTCTCTCCCCGCTGTGAATGGAGTGATGTTTTTTCAGACTGTGTAACTGGTTAAAGATCTTTCCACAGTCAGTTCACTGGAACATTCTCATGCGAGTCGTGTGTGTTTTGGGGGGTTTTCAGTCACACTGTTCTTGGTACCTTTTCCTACAGACAGAACAGACAAACATTTCTTCTTCCACATTCACGGGCCAATGATATTCAGGTCCTGATGAATGGAGTGACTGTTAAATCTTGATTATCATAGATTATCATAGAATTTACAGTGCAGAAGGAGGCCATTCGGCCCATCGAGTCTGCGCCGGCTCTTGGAAAGAGCACCCTATCCAAGGTCAACACCTCCACCCTATCCCCATAACCCAGTAACCCAACCCAACACTAAGGGCAATTTTGGACACTATGGGCAATTTATCATGGCCAATCTACCTAACATGCACATCTTTGGACCGTGGGAGGAAACCGGAGCACCCGGAGGAAACCCACGCACACACTGGGAGGATGTACGAACTCCGCACAGACAGTGACCCAAACCGGAATCGAACCTGGGACCCTGGAGCTGTGAAGCAATTGTGCTATCCACAATGCTACCGTGCTGCCCTTTGTGAAGTTTCATTTGAGTTTCCATCTGTAAATTCTCCCCTTGTAATATCCTGTAAAAGGAGTTTACAAAAGTCATCATTAGGGGCAGGCACGGTGGCTCAGTGGTTAACCGAGAACCCGGGTTTGATCCCGGTTCTGGGTCACTGTCCGTATGGAGTTTGCACATTCTCCCCATGTCTGCGTGGGTCTGGCCCCCACAATCCAAAAATATGTGCCGGGTAGGTGAATTGGCCACGCTAAAGTTACTCTTTAATTGGGGAAAAAAAATAATTGGGTCCTCTAAATGTAATTTTTTTCAAATTAATAAAAAAAAAAAAAAAAAAGTCATCACTGTCAGTCCAGATAGAAATTCTGAACAGACAATTCTTGTTTCAATGTACCATTGTTTCCTCTCTTGTTCCCCCAAAGCTGGAAATCCCCGTCCCACACACTCTCCCTACTCCCTGGACTGAAATCCAAACCCATCTCCCCATCTGCACCATTTCTTTCCTCCACTCCCAGTTTTCTCCCTCCCTCTCCTCTGCCTGGGTTCAGTTCTCCAGCTCCTGTCTGCAGACTGACAATAAAATCAATGGGTCTTATTGGGGGTTTGGGGCCTCCAGCGGGTGTTTGTGAATCCTCCCCGCCCACCTGCCAGGGTTTCCTTCCTTCCCAGAGATCAGAGTCCTCATTGATGATTTGAACCCAAACTGGAACCACGCTAAATTGCCCCTGAATTGGTAGAAAAAATATTTACGTGAAGGTTCACGGCTCCACAAAGTGTTTCCAACTACACCCACCCATCTCATTAACACAGGCATTGTCAAAGTCGGGGGCACGACCCGCGGGTGGGTTGTGGGCAGGTATCGGGAGGGTCATGGAGCCGTCCGTCGTGGCGCTCCCGAACGCGCAAATCCGTGCGCAACAGCCGCAGCAGCTGACTTTTAATAATGCCGGCTGCAAGCGGCCTTCAAAATGGCCACAAACATATAAAAACCATGTGGCCGCACTGCGCATGCGTGCTCGCTCACCGGTGCGCATGCTCAGCGTCTTGCACATGAGCTTTGCGCATGCGCACCGATGAGCGGGGCACGCAGGCGCAGTGCGGCTGCATTTTTTAATGTCTAGTCGCAGCCTTTTTGAAGGCCGTTCGCAGCCGGCATTGTTAAAAGCCGGCTGCAAAAAGTTTGGGGAGAATGATGTGATTGGTTGCTTTCTGAACTTTGATGCTGATGAAGTGGAAGTCTCTTACTCAAGAATGGTGAGTGATCCAACGATGGTTTCACCGCAGCTGTAACTTCAACCAAGAATGTCAGCGTTTTTAATCTTGATTTTTAAACATTCCAAAACAAAGTGCCTGCAGGTCGTATTTGGAAGTTTTATCAATTAATTGATTGATTTTTAAGTATCTTTTATTTTTTAACATTTTTAATTGTAATGTTTAGGTGAAATAAGAACATAAGAACTAGAAGCAGGAGTAGGCCATCTGGCCCCTCGAGCCTGCTCCACCATTCAATGAGATCATGGCTGATCTTTTGTGGACTCGGCTCCACTTTCCGGCCCGAACACCATATCCCTTAATCCCTTTATTCTTCAAAAAACAATGTGGTGAAACTCCAATTTCTAGAGGATGAAAACATTTTCAGTTTCTGCATTTTTTTCCTGTTAAACTTTATCAAATAAACCCCTCCCCCCCCCCCAAAAAAAACCAAAGAGCCAGCTGTTGCCAGCGAATTTGCACAATCAGAGACGCAGAAGATTGAAAAAAAAATTTGATGTATTCTAGAAGGGAGGCAGAGAGCAGGTCTTGCCCCCTGAACATTGACATCACGGGCTTTGGACACGATTGCAAATCCTTCATTTTGTCAGCAGCAAACAAGGTAAGAGAAAATGGTGGGTCGCGAAGGCCGGCCAACGTGGGTCGCGAAGGTCGGCCGGCGTGGGTCACGTAGATTGGCCGGTTGACAAAAATGGGTCCCCGGAAAAAAAGTTTGAAAAACATTGCCTTAACCGGTTGACGCATTTATTTGAGTGACTAAAAGCATCGCACTGCTGCTTCACAGCGCCTTACCGGCTTCGATCCTGGCCCTGGGTCACTGTCCGTGTGGAGTTTGCACATTCTCCCTGTGTCTGCATGGGTCTCAGCTCCACAACCCAAAGATGTGCAGAGTAGGTGGATTGGCCACGCTAAATTGCACCTTAATTGCAAAAAAAATAAATAATTGGTTACTCTAAATCTATTTCAAAAAAGATTGTCTCTTTCCTAATGTTCACAATTAAAGGGGTGGGTTCCCCAGGAGATGGCTGACTTTTCAGGGCAATTAAATTAATAATGGACAGAGATATCGCGAGTGTTGTTGCATGGTCCAGATTAGATATATTATTTAGTTTGTAATAAAGTAAATGTATTATTATTTCTTGTCTTGTAATATAAGACTGTAGCTACGTTTTGATTTCCAGTCATCTCTTCCCTCAGAGGGTTGTTAGTCTTTGGATTTCTCTTCCACAGGCACCAGTTGTATCTGGGAGTCATTGAATATATTGAAGCACAAGTTTGACAGATATTTTATTAACAATGGAGTTAAGGGTTATGGGGAACAGGCAAAAATAGAGTGAAAGCTGAGATGAGGAGGGATTTCTTCACTCGTGGATGTGGTGAAGCTTTGGAATTCTCTACCCCAGAGGAATGTGGAGCCTCAGTCATCATGTATGTTCAAGACAAATATTAACAGGTTTCTAGATATTGAAGATATCGAGGGATATGGGGACCGTGTGGGGAAAATGGTGCTGAGGTAGATCGGCCAAGGATCTCATTGAATGGTTGAGCAGACTCAGTGGGCCGAATGGTCTACTCTTGCTCCTGTTATAATCTCTGTGTCTTGGACAGGAAGCAATGAGCTGATCTATCACTCAACATGAATCAGCACCTTCAGGAGAATTGGGAGGCTGAATATTAGACACAGCAGAGTGAGAATGGAGGGAGATTGTGTGGGATGGAGATTCATAGCTTTTCGAGAACAATAGAGTAAATAATGTCCATTGAAATAAAATTGTCCGATCTGAATTTCTATCCTGTACTAACTGATGACTTTTGTAAATTGTTTTTAAAGGATATTGGAAGAGGAGGAATTACAGACAGAAATCTCAAACATCACGTCTCGATGTGACAAACTCACTCGATTCCTTCTGATTTGAATATCATCGGGCTCTGGATATCATCGGCAAGAAGGAGAAATGTTTGTCCGATCTGTCGGCTTCAAAAGATTTTAAACGTGCATGTGATTAGAAAAGCACCGAGACCCAAACAACACACACCCGAGTGAGATTTCCAGTGAAATTACTGAAAAGAGCATCAACTATTACACAGCCTGAAAAAACATCACACCATTCAGTGAGGAGAGACTGCACGTGTTCTGTGTATGGACAAGGCTTCCAGTGACTGTCCAATCTGGATAGACACGAGGAGACCCAAAACATGGAAAAACCGTGGAAATGTGGGGACTGTGGGAAGGGATACAGATCCCCATATGAGCTGAAGATTCATCAACGCAGTCACACTTGGGAGAGGCCATTAACCTGCCCTCAGTGTGGGAAAGGATTCATTGATTCATCTGCCCTGCAGAAACATCAGCGAATTCACACTGGGGAGAGGCCATTCATCTGCTCTCAGTGTGGGAAGGGATTCATTTCTTCATCCGCCCTGCGGAAACACCAGCGAATTCACACTGGGGAGAAGCCATTCACCTGCTCTCCGTGTGGGAAGGGATTCCATGATTTATCCAACCTGCGGAAGCATCAGCGAGTTCACACTGGTGAGCGCCCTTTCACCTGCTCTCACTGGGCAGGCATTCACTAAGTCATCCGCTCTGCTGAAACATCAGCGAATTCACACTGGGGAGAGGCCATTCATATGCTCTCAGTGCGGAAAGGGATTCATTGATTCACCCGCCTTGCAGAAACATCAGCGAATTCACACTGGGGAGAGGCCAGTCACCTGCTCTCAGTGTGGGAAGGGATTCATTGATTCATCCGTCCTGCGGAAACATCAGCGAGTTCACACTGGGGAGAAGCCATTCACCTCCTCTTAGTGTGGGAAGGGATTACAAAAAAACATAGAAAATAAGAGCAGGAAGAGGCCATTTGCCCCTTCCCGCCTACTCTGCCATTCATTATGATCATGGATTGTCATTCAACTCAATAGCTTAATCCCGCTTCCCCTCCATATCCTTTGATCCCCTTCGCCCAAAGTGCTATATCTAACTGCTTCTTGAAAACATGCAATGTATTGGCCTCAACTATTTCCTGTGGTAACAAATTCCACTGACTCACCACTCTCTGGTTGAAGAAATCTCTGTCCTAAATGGTCTAGCCCGTATCCTCAGACTGCGACCTCTGGTTCTGTACACTCCCACCATTGGGAAAATCTTTCCTGCATCTACCCTGTCAAGTCCTGTTAGAATATTGTAGGTTTCTCTGAGATCCCCCATTCTTCTGAACTCCAGCGAATACATTCCTAACTGATTCAATCTCTCATACGTCAGTCCCACCATCCCAGGAATCAGTCTGGTAAACCTGCTCTGCACTCCCTCTAGAGCAAGAACATCCTTCCTCAGATAATGAGACCAAATCTTCACACAATATTCCTGGTACAGCCTTGCCAAGGCCCCGTATAGAACAAAGAACAAGACAGCACAGGAACAGGTCCTTCGGCCCTCCAAGCCTGTACCAGTCACGTGTCCTATCTAGACCAACCGCCTGTATCTTTCTATACCCCGTCTGTTCATGTGCCTATCCAGATAAGTCTTAAAGGTCGCTAACGTATCTGCCTCAACCACCTCACTTGGCAGAGCATTCCACTCCACCAGCACCCACTGCGTAAAAAAACTTCCCCCGCACATCTCCACTGAACCTTTCCACCTTCACCTTGAACTTGTGCCCCCTTGTAATTTCATTTCCACCCTGGGAAAAAGCCTCCAACTGTTCACCCTATCTGTACCCCTTAATAATTTTATAAACTTCTATCAGGTCGTCCCTCAGCCTCCGTCTCTCTCGGGAGAACAATCCCGTTTATTCAATCTCTCCTCATAGCTAATACCCTCCATACCAGGCAACATCCTGGTAAACCTTTTCTGTACTCTCTCTCCAAAGCTTCCACGTCCTTCTGGTAGTGCAGTGACCAGAATTGGGACACAGTATTCCAAATGTGGCCCAACCAACATTCTATGTAATTGTAACATAATTTTTGAGCTTTTTTACTCGATAACCCGTCCTATGAAGGCACGCATGCGAGATGCTTTCTTCACCACTATTTCTACCTGTGCTGCCACTTTTAAGTATCTGTGGACCTGCACGCCCAGATCTCTCTGTGTCTCTATGCTCCTGATGGTCGGCATCTCCACATCATGAGTATTACATTTTCTCAGTTCTATCTATTATGAATCTTTGTTGCACCTTATCCAGTGCCCCTATTTCCTTTTTCTAAATGGAGATCACCGATGTTGTCAGTGCTCACAGTGTAGTCTAACCCTGGTTCTAAACAAGTTGAACATTTCCTCCGTGCTTTTCAATTCTATCCGTCTGGAATGGAACCCTAGATAGGGCCCCACACTTTAACATGTGAAGTTCTTAGAGAGGGTGCAGAGGACATTTACAATAATAATAATCTTTATTATTGTCACAAGTGGGCTTACATTAACACTGCAATTAAGTTACTGTGAAACTCCCCTAGTCGCCGCACTCCGGCGCCTGTTTGGTTACACCGAGGGAGAATTCAGAATCTCCAATTCACCTAACAAGCACAAGGGACTTGTGGTAGGAAACTAGAGCACCCGGAGGAAACCCACGCAGACACGGGGAAAAAGTGCAGTCTCCGCACAGACAGTGACCCAAACCAGGAATCGAATCTGTGGATCTGTGCTGTGAAGCAACAGTGCTAACCATTGTGCTAGAATGGCACCAGGGATAAGGGACTCCAGTCAGTTTGAGAGACTGGAGCAGTTTAACTTCTCTCCTGAGATCACAGCATCTGGAGCGTGGAGAATAGGGCCATTCAGCCCTTTGTGACCATGTTGGCTCTCTGTGGAGCAAGCCAGTCTGTCCATTGCCCTGTTCTAGCCCCAAATTTGTGCAGGTTTATTTCTCTCAGTGCCTGTCCAATTTCCGATAGAAATTCTTCTGTCATCTCTGCCTCTCCTACCCTCATAGGCAGTAGGTTTGAGGTTGTTACCGCTCGTTTTACATGGACATAAGGCTCCGAGAGCACAGAGGAGTCTATTTGGCCCATTTTCCCCATCCCAGCTCTTTGTAAAGCAAACCATTTAATCCCAGAGTTCAACTATTTTGTTTTCTTTTTTGGAATATATCAAATGACAGTCTAAAGAGGCTCGACCACCATTTACAGACTGTATTCCAAATCACAACAACTCGCTGTGTTTTACAACAAATAATTGTGCTTATGGTGTGTCTGGAGGTTCACAGAGTATTCAAAATGAAGTCAACACTGTGGTTATTACACAAAATTAAGACTCCGTCTTCATAAATGATTCCGGTGACACCGAGTGTAATATATCTTAGTTTGCGGACAATTAGAATAAATGTACATTTCTATAAAACCTCTCACTACCACTGGATCTCCTAAAGTGTTTTAAAGCCAATGGAGTACTTTTGAAACATATTCACTGTTGTAATGTAGGAAACTGTAAGTACGCATGTGTAATCACATTTAGTTTAAAATTGTCATTTTCATAGTGTATTCACAAGGTCAAGCAAGCCCTTTTATACCTCTAGCATGTGGCTTCCTGCAGCCATTTCACCTTCTGTACCTTTTCTATATTAACTATGTATTGATTTCATAGCAAAAAAACAATAATTATCTTCATAATTATTCAGTAGTGAACATTGATCATCATTCGTGAATTGGTGTATTAGGTAATTATATTGTAAAGACTAGATCTTTATTTTAAAAAATAACATGATCAACCAAAATGTTTCCAGAAACTGCAGAGCTATCAGAATTTGTTTGAAAAAATAAATTATTCAATAATTTTGAGAAGTTACAAGATGTGGTGATAAGCCTGTATATAATATTACATGTACTCAACAGTGTGACCTCCCACCAGTAGATGGTGTCAGGCGTCAGTCAGGTGACATCCAGCTACCAGCAGAAGGTTGTAAAGTGTGCACGAAGCCAGTAGCACATAAGGTAGTTCCAAGAGTGTCAAATCTAACTCTGTGATAACTTGGTCTGTATAGCATTCTGATCATTACCTTACCACGTGTCCATTAATAAATCATTGATCTGGCTAAGTCACCAGCAATTCTGTAGAGTCATTGAAAGAATAGATCATAGAACACAACACTAAACATCATATTCTGCCAAGACTATGTGGGCTAGGCATTGGAGGAATGGTATTGTTACTGGGCGAGTAATCCAGAGACCCAGGTTAATGCTCTGGGGATCTGGGATCGAATCTGCCTGTGACACATGGTGAAATTGAATAACAGTATTGAATTAAAATTCTGATGATAACATTCTTGATTGTTGTAAAAACACATCTGGTTCACTAATGTCCTTCATGAAATCTGCTCTCCTTATGTGGCCTGGCCTACACGTGACCCCAGATCCACAGCATTGTTGTGGTTAATTTGGAAGTGCCCCCTGAAATAACCTCATAAGACACACAGTTCAAGGGCAATTGGAATGAGCAGTAAATGCTGGCCCAGCCAGTGACGCCCACCTCCCATGAATGAATAATTTTTGAGAAGGCTCATTGTTCAATCTGAAGACGAGTAAGAAACTGTCTCTTTGATTGGATTGGATTTATTGTCACGTGTACAGAGGTACAGTGAAAAGTATTGTTCTGCGTACAGTCCAGACAGATCGTTCCAGACATGAAAAAACAAAGTGCGGATCTTGGCAGTTTGCTCAGTTCACAAAAGAATTTAATGGCTTCGTAGACATAGATTAATATTTTAATCACCATCCAAAACATACCTAATGGTAACGTGTGCTCATATAGACAGACACAAACGATACTGTAACTGAATTCGAGGAAATAGCAGAGATTTAACTGAACCGCCTTTTTGAACAATTCGGCCTTAATGGTAGAGAAATAGGAAAAGCCACTCAGGGAGATGAGGAAATCCAGGCTCAGTGCGGATTTGCTGTCACCCCTCCTTTCTTATACATGAAAGGTATTTAGGCTGCAGAATGTTTCACACCAAAACACAGAGGGGTCAAATCTAAGCAACACATAATTCTCAATTCTCTTCCATTTAACTATATTTGACTTTGTTTAAAAGCTGACTGTGGTCAAACTGAACAAAGATTCATGGGATTTCTGTTACCCAGTGAAACGCTTTATTTTCTTGGTCAGTCATGTTTGCAATTCAATGGTGTATATTTCAGAGTTATTCAGAGTGAAGACTCGAGATCTATTCAATGCAAAATGAAATCATATATAACAAATAAATATACTGAGATTCAACATTGAATAATGAAACAAATATTGAGTAAAATTGGTGGAAATTTTCTGCAGGAAGTTAAGAATGATGCATTAATGATTGAACAGAGAGCATTGTTCCATTAGATATTTACTGACCAAATGCTAAAGTTCAATATAAGTTCTATATCTTCTGGCCTTACAAGTTGAGACATCTGTTTTAAAGGAACAGCTGTCTTCATATAATAAGTGACCTGGCCTCCCAGCCGAACCATTGAAAGCTGCAGCAAAACTGTGCAGTTGAATGTTGCACACGGCCATTGGGTACTGTGCTGCCAGCTGTTTCTGTAGCGTAGAGGTTATCACATTCACCTAACGTGCGAAAGGTGCTCCGAAAGCCAGTGATTCTAAACAAACCTGTTGGACTTTAACCTGGTGTAAGACTTCTTACTGTGCCCACCCCAGTCCAACACCGGCATCTCCACATCATAAATTAGAAGCATTTAATGCTTCTGCCAATTTCGAATCAGACTCGATGGACCGAATGGCCTCTTTCTGCACTGTCTGTTTAGCACAGGGGTAAATCGCTGGCTTTGAAAGCAGACCGAGGCAGAGCAGGAGCACGGTTCAATTCCCGTACCAGCCTCCCCGAACAGGTGCTGGAATGTGGCGACTAGGGGCTTTTCACAGTAACTTCATTTGAAGCCTACTTGTGACAATAAGCGATTTTCATTTCATTTTCATGTTCTATATGTAGAAAAATTCAATGATGCAAAATCGTACTTTGAATGTGAGTCTTTACAAGTAATTAAGTCTTCACAGGTCAGTAGGGTGTGACTGGAGAGAGGGATAATCACAGGTTAAAGAGGACAGTTGGTAGGATTTTGCAAGCGCATGTAATGTGACATGAATCCTGGGTCCTGGTTGAGGCTGTACTCATGTGTGCGGAACCTGGCTAGCAGTTTCTGCTCGGCGATTCTGCGTTGTCGCGAGTCCTGAAGGCCGCCTTGGAGAACGCTTACCCGAAGAGCAGAGGGTCAATGCCCTTGACTGCTGAAGTGTTCCCCGACTGGAAGGGAACATTCCCGTCTGGCGATTATTGCGCAATGTCCGTTCGTCCGTTGTCACAGCGTTTGCAAGGCCTCGCCAATGTACCACGCCTCGGAACATCCTTTGCTGCAGCATATGAGGTAGATAACGTTGGCCGAGTCGCACAAGAATATCCCGCATACTTGGTTGGATGGTGTTCTCACGTGTAATAGTGGTACCCATGTTGATGATCTGGCACATCTTGCAGACGTTGCCATGGCAGGGTTGTTTGGTATCATGGTCGCTGTTCTGAACGCTGGGTAGTTTGCTGCAATCAATGGTCTGTTTGAGGTTGGGCGGTTGTTTGAAGGAAAGTAGCGGGGATGGCCTTGGCAAGATGTTCGTCTTCATCGGTGACTTGTTGAAGGCTGCGAAGATGTCGTAGTTTCTCCGCTCCAGGGAATTCATCAGGCGAATGAGGCTCCGGGAGTTCTTCCACAGACACCAGGAGCATACAGCGAACCCAATGAGACAACCAATGAACTGGAACAGCAGACCGAGAGATCTGTGGGACTAGAAGATCCAGCCAGCAGGAAGGATTGGAAACCCCACCCATTGAAACAACTCTCAGACTCTCTTTAAAACTCATCTCTTACCCCCCTACTCTACTCCCTGTACACACACGACTGCGTGGCAAAACTTGGTTCCAACTCCATCTACATGTTTGCTGACGATACGGCCATAGTGGGCCGGATCTCGAATAACGATGAGTCCGAATACAGGAGGGAGATAGAGAACCCTAGTGGAGTGGTGTAGCGACAACAATCTCTCCCTCAATGCCAGCAAAACTAAAGAGCTGGTAATTGACTTCAGGAAGCAATGTACTGTACACACCCCTGTCAGCATCAACGGGGCCGAGGTGGAGATGATTAGCAGTTTCAAATTCCTAGGGGTGCACATCTCCAAAAATCTGTCCTGGTCCACCCACATCGACACTACCACCAAGAAAGCACAACAGCGCCTATACTTCCTCAGGAAACTAAGGAAATTCGGCATGTCCACATTGACTCTTACCAACTATTACAGATACACCATAGAAAGCATCCTATCTGGCTGCATCACAGCCTGGTATGACAACTGCTCGGCCCAGGACCGCAAGAAACTTCAGAGAGTCGTGAACACCGCCCAGTCCATCACACAAAGCTGCCTCCCATCCATTGACTCCATCTACACCTCCCGCTGCCTGGGGAAAGCGGGCAGTATAATCAAAGATCCCTCCCACCCGGCTTACTCACTCTTCCAACTTCTTCCATCGGGCAGGAGATACAGAAGTCTGAGAACACGCACGGACAGATTCAAAAACAGCTTCTTCCCCACTGTCACCAGACTCCTAAATGACCCTCTTATGGACTGACCTCATTAACACTACACCCTGTATGCTTCATCCGATGCCAGTGCTTTTGTAGTTACATTGTGTATGTTGTGTTGCCCTATTGTGTATTTTCTTTTATTCCCTTTTCTTCCCTTGTACTTAATGATCTGTTGAGCTGCTCGCAGAAAAATACTTTTCCCTGTACCTCGGTACACGTGACAATAAACAAATCCAATCCAAAAAAGTTTTTGGTCACCTGTCCTAATATCTCCTTTTGTGTCCGGGTGTCTCACTTTGTTTTATAATGTTCCTGTGAGGTTGACTGGGATGATTTCTGATGTTAAAGGTGTTATATAAATAGAAGTTGTTGTTGTTGACTGTAACCCTGACCTCCTGTTTTACATCCCATTGGTTTCACAACAAACTCTATCTCTGATGCTTTGCCCCCTGCGGGTTTGCAGCCTCTATAAAGCCGGCGGCCGTTAACTCAGGTCTGTCACCGGGAGCAGGCCGCAGCTGTCACTCGATGTTTGCTCGATGCAAACCCGGGCCCGGAAACTTCTTATTGGGGTTTGGAGCCTTCACCGGGTTTCAGTGAAACCTCCCGGCCGAGACAAGCATCGGCACTGCGCATGCTCCGGCTCACAATGCCCTGGGAGTGATTGACGGCAAATGTGGGCCAATAGGAAGAGAGGGGTAGGCCTGGAGGACCGAGTGGTTGCAGCGGGTCCTCCAATCAACCGTAGTGCATGAGGGGCGGGGCTGAACCCGGTCGCTCACGTGAGCAGGAGCATGCGTAGTGCTGATCACAGCTCAGGTTTCAGGCGGAATTCCTCAACCGGTCAAATCCCGGGCGGTGAGTCCTGAGGGAGGGAGGGATGGAGCCGGCGGGTGGGTCCGGAGACCTCATAAACACTCCGTGTAGGCCCCACACTCCAAACATGAAGGTCGGATCCGGCAGTTCAACCGGCGAAAGCTGCTCGGGCTTTTCTCTGAGACAGGCCCGGGTGGACGAAGAGAGCCTCGGCTTTGCTCCGCCTCCCATTCACTCTGATTGGCTGGAGCACCAGAAGCTCCTGATCGGTCACCCAGACCCGCCTCCTCTCCCTATTGGTCCGAACCCGCCGTCAATCAGTCCCCGGGCATTGTGACCTGGAGCAAACCCTTCACAATCATTGTCAGCTCCCTGGTTTGCAGCTGCGGAGCTTCTCCCTCCCGGGAACAGGCCCAGGTTAACGGGCACCATCCTGCTTCAGACACTGGAGGATGGTTCACATCAGAGCATGGAGGAGATAATAAATAAGAGCTTACATTTTGCACTTAAATCAATGAGGACCCTGATCTGTGACAAGAAAGGAAACCCTGGCAGGTGGGCGGGGAGGATTCACAAACACCCGCTGGAGGCCCCAAATCCTCAATAAGACCCATTGATTTTATTGTCAGTCTGCAGACAGGAGCTGGAGAACTGAACCCAGACAGAGGAGAGAGAGGGAGAAAGCTGGGACTGGAGGAAAGAAATGGTGAGATGGGTTTGGATTTCAGCCCAGGGAGGAGGGAGAGTGTGTGGGACGGGGATTTACAGCTTTGGGGGAACAAGAGAGGAAAAAATGTTCCAGAGAAACTAGAAAGGGCAGCACGGTAGCATTGTGGATAGCACAATTGCTTCACAGCTCCAGGGTCCCAGGTTTGATTCCGGTTTGGGTCACTGTCTGTGCGCAGTCTGCACGTTCCCCCCCGTGTGTGCGTGGGTTTCCACCGGGTACTCCAGTTTCCTCCCACAGTCCAAAGATGTGCAGGTTAGGTGGATTGGCCATGATAAATTGCCCTTAGTGTCCAAAATTGCCCTTAGTGTTGGGTGGGGTTACTGCGTTATGGGGATAGGGCGGACGTGTTGACCTTGGGAAGGGTGCTCTTTCCAAGAGCCGGTACAGACTCGATGGGCCGAATGGCCTCCTTCTGCACTGTAAATTCTATGATAATCTATGAATTGCCTGTTCAGAATTTCTATCCTGGACTGACAGTGATGGCTTTTGTAAACTCCTTTTACAGGGGGTTAGAATTGGAGAATTTGCACATCCTGCATTGACAGTGATGACTTTTGTAACATGAGAGATTACAGCTCTCAGGAAAGATTGAATGGAGAGGGGCGATGTGAGAGAGTGACCATCAATAAACAATAAGTCATGAATACAAGATAGTTACGAATAAAGCCAAGGGGACAATACAGCCAAAATTATTTATTACAGGTTCAGAATGTGCAACTCATTACCTTGGAAAGGAGTTGAGGAAAGTGCTGAGATGTTTTCAAAAGGAAACGTGACAAACACATGAGAGAAAATGGAATCGAAAATCAACTGAAAGGCTGAGATTTGATAGGTGGGACAGACTGGGATGTGTGCCGAGTATTGACAGCAGCAGAATCTGAGAGAATGGCCTGTTTGTATCTTATATATTCACAGTATTTCAATATAATCTTTTACAGAATATTTGCAGATGCAAACATCATGTCGAGATCTGACAGAGTCACTTGATTCATCAGGACCGGCCTTTCAATGTGGAAGGAGAAATGTTTGTCTGTTTTGTCTTTTGGAAACAAAATTCAAAAATCACTGTGATTGGAAAAGCAGCGAGACACAGACATCTAAGTAATTGTCCACAGTTAGCTGTAACTGAGCTGTAACCAATCACACAGCATGAAATTAAATTGCAGCATTTACATCAGGGCGACACCGTACTCCGGCTTCAACTGATGATCCAAGTTGGAGAGACATAAGGACATTTGCACCAAAGGAATCAAGAAGCAGCAATAGGACATTCAGCCCCGTGAGCCTGTTCCACCATTTAATAACATCACGGCTGATCTGATAGTGAAGTCAAATCTTCATCCCACCTACACCTGATAACCTGTCAATGACCATGGAGAAAGCGTGGAAATGTGGGGACTGTGGGATGGGATTCAATTACCCATCTGAATTGGAAACTCATCGACGTATTCACACTGGGGAAAGGCCGTTCACCTGCTCGGTGTGCGGGAAGGGATTCACTCGGTCATCAAACCTCCTGACACACCAACTTGTTCATACTGATAGGAGACCTTTTAAATGTGCTGACTGTGAGAAGAGCTTTAAAAGCAGAAATGATTTACTGATACATCAACGCACTCACACTGGGGAGAGGCCATTCACCTGCTCGGTGTGTGGGAAGGGATTCACTCGGTCATCCCACCTCTTGACACACCAACTTGTTCATACTGATGAGAGACCTTTTAAATGTGCTGACTGTGGAAAGAGCTATAAAAGCAGAATGGATTTACTGTTACATCAACGCACTCACACTGGGGAGAGGCCGTTCACCTGTTTGGAATGTGGGAAGGGATTTAATGATTTGTCAAACCTCCGGATTCACCATCAGATTCACTCTGACCAGAGACCGTTTAAATGTGCTGACTGTGAAAAGAGCTTTAAACACAGAAAGGATTTACTGACACATCAACGCACTCACACTGGGGAGAGGCCATTCACCTGCTCCGTGTGTGGAAAGGGATTCACTCGATCATCACTCCTCCTGAGCCACCAACTTGTTCATACTGATCAGAGACCTTTTAAATGTGCTGACTGTGAGAAGAGGTTTAAAAGGAAAAGCAATTTACTGAAACACCAACGCACTCACACTGGGGAGAGGTCATTCACCTGCTCCATGTGTGGGAAGGGATTCACCTGTTCACACCAGCTTCTGCAACACCAGCGAGTTCACACTGGACAGAGACCGTACACTTGACCCGTGTGTGACAAGAAATTCACTCAGTCATCCCACCTGACTTCAAACCAACTTGTTCACACTGATCAGAGACCTTTTAAATGTTCCGAGCAGCCCGGTTCAATTCCCGTACCAGCTTCCCCGAACAGACGCTGGAATGTGGCGACTAGGGGCTTTTCACAGTAACTTCATTTGAAGCCTACTTGTGACAATAAGCGATTTTCATTTCATTTTCATTTAGATAATGAGAGGTTAGGAACACACTTCAGTTAACTCCCGATAAAAATAAGGTCATTTCAGGAGAATGGAAAAAACTGATTGGTGGGGAAGCTACAAATAATCCTTTAAAAAAAAAAATTCAGAGTACCCAATTATTATTAATTTTTTTTCCAATTAAGGGGCAATTTAGCCTGGCCAATCCACCTAACCTGCACATCTTTGGGTTGTGGGGGTGAAGCCCATGCAGACATGGGGAGAATGTGCAAACTCCGCACGGACAGTGACCCAGTGCCAGGATTCAAACCTGGGTTCTCAGTGCTGTAGTCCTACTGCTAACCACTGCTCCATGTGCTGCCCTAGCTACAAATAGTTCTAATAAATTTATTGAACAGTTCTCAAATGGAAAGACACTTGACCACATTAAAACTAAGGATTTGCAATAGACGTTTGATCTAGCAGGTCACATTTAGGGCAAGATTAGAAACAGGGCATTCATTTAAAGTGATTAGAAAAAGAAGCAATGCTGAGCAAGGCTAGGAGAGTGGGCAAAGAAGTGGCAGATGGAATACAATGTGGAAAAGTCTGAGGTTATGCACTTTGGAAGGAGAAATGGAGGCATAGACTATTTTCTAAATGGGAAAATGCTGAGGAAATCACAAGCACAAAGGGACTTGGGAGACCTTGTTCAAGATTCTCTTCAGGTTAACGTGCAGATGCACTGCAGCCTCACGGCGCCGAGGTCCCAGGTTCGATCCTGGCTCTGGGTCACTGCCCGGGTGGAGTTTGCACATTCTGCCCGTGTTTGCGTGGGTTTCGCCCCCACATCCCAAAGATGTGCAGGGTGGGTGGATTGGCCACGCTAATCATCCCCTTAATTGGAAAAAATGAATTGGATACTCCAAATTTTTTTTTAAAGGTTAACGTGCAGGTTCAGTCAGCAGTTAGGAAGGCAAATGCAATGTATTCAGGTCGAGTGGGCTAGAATACAAGACCAGGGATGTAATTCTGAGCCTGTATAAGGCTCTGATCAGACCCCATTTGGAGTACTATGAGCAGTTTTGGGCCCCGTATCTAAGAAGGATGTGTTGGCCTTGGAAAGCGTCCAGAGGAGGTTTACAAGAATAATCCCTGGAATGAAGAGCTTGTCGTATGAGGAACGGTTGAGGACTCTGGGTCTGTACTCGTTAGGAGTTGAGAAGAATATGGGGGTATCTTATTAAAACTTAGAGTGGACATGGAGAAGATGTTTCCACTTGTAGGAAATTATTCCTTAAAGCTCTCCAAAAAATGCTTTTGGCAGCAAAATCGGGAGGCATTGTGGAAAATAAACAGAAATCACAGCAACGTGTTCATTTTAACCGACCCTCCAGTGACCCACCCTCCAATCCCGAGCAACCTGCACACCCAGATATCTAAAGTGAACCCCTGCCCTACGGAATGGCAGCCCCCCCCCCCCCCACCCCTGCCCACATCCCCGGCCGAAACACCACAAAATACTCACTCTTGTCTCAATTTAATTTGTACCCCGAGAAAGGCGCAAACACCCGAAGCAGCTCCAATATTCCCCCTCTTGACATACTCGGTTCCGACACATATAATAACAAGTTGTCGGCATACAAGGGCATCCTGTGCTCTATCCACCCTCCGCACTATTCCTTTCCATACCCCCAAACCTCTTGGCCAGTGGCGATTTTGCGATGGCCAACGGCTCAATCGCGAGTGCAAACCCAAGGAAAACCCAAAAGCTTTCTACAGGTATGTCAGGAATAAAAGAATGACTAGGGTAAGAGTAGGGCCAGTCAAGGACAGGGATGGGAAGTTGTGTGTGGAGTCTGAAGAGATAGGCGAGATACTAAATGAATATTTTTCGTCAGTATTCACTCAGGAAAAAGATAATGTTGTGGAGGAGAATGCTGAGACCCAGGCTATTAGAATAGATGGCATTGAGGTACGTAGGGAAGAGGTGTTGGCAATTCTGGACAGGCTGAAAATAGATAAGTCCCCGGGGAATGATGGGATTTATCCTAGGATTCTCTGGGAAGCCAGGGAAGAGATTGCTGGGCCTTTGGCTTTGATTTTTATGTCATCATTGGCCACAGGAATAGTGCCAGAGGACTGGAGGATAGCAAATGTGGTCCCTTTGTTCAAAAAGGGGAGTAGAGACAACCCCGGCAACTATAGACCGGTGCGCCTCACGTCTGTTGTGGGTAAAGTCTTGGAGGGGATTATAAGAGACAAGATTTATAATCATCTAGATAGGAATCATATGATCAGGGATAGTCAGCATGGCTTTGTGAAGGGTAGGTCATGCCTCACAAACCTTATCGAGTTCTTTGAGAAGGTGACTGAACAGGTAGCGAGGGTAGAGCAGTTGATGTGGTGTATATGGATTTCAGTAAAGCGTTTGATAAGGTTCCCCACGGTAGGCTATTGCAGAAAATACGGAGGCTGGGGACTGAGGGTGATTTAGAGATGTGGATCAGAAATTGGCTAGCTGAAAGAAGACAGAGGGTGGTGGTTGATGGGAAATGTTCAGAATGGAGTTCAGTTACAAGTGGCGTACCACAAGGATCTGTTCTGGGGCCGTTGCTGTTTGTCATTTTTATCAATGACCTAGAGGAGGGCGTAGAAGGGTGGGTGAGTAAATTTGCAGACGACACTAAAGTCGGTGGTGTTGTCGACAGTGCGGAAGGATGTAGCAGGTTACAGAGGGACATAGATAAGCTGCAGAGCTGGGTTGAGAGGTGGCAAATGGAGTTTAATGTAGAGAAGTGTGAGGTGATTCATTTTGGAAGGAATAACAGGAATGCAGAATATTTGGCTAATGGTAAAGTTCTTGGAAGTGTGGATGAGCAGAGGGATCTAGGTGTCCATGTACATAGATCCCTGAAAGTTGCCACCCAGGTTGATAGGGTTGTGAAGAAGGCCTATGGAGTGTTGGCCTTTATTGGTAGAGGGATTGAGTTCCGGAGTCATGAGGTCATGTTGCAGCTGTACAGAACTCTGGTACGGCCGCATTTGGAGTATTGCGTACAGTTCTGGTCACCGCATTATAGGAAGGACGTGGAAGCTTTGGAGCGGGTGCAGAGGAGATTTGCCAGGATGTTGCCTGGTATGGAGGGAAAATCTTATGAGGAAAGGCTGATGGACTTGAGGTTGTTTTCGTTAGAGAGAAGAAGGTTAAGAGGAGACTTAATAGAGGCATACAAAATGATCAGGGGGTTAGATAGGGTGGACAGTGAGAGCCTTCTCCCGCGGATGGAAATGGCTAGCACGAGGGGACATAGCTTTAAACTGAGGGGTAATAGATATAGGACAGAGGTCAGAGGTAGGTTCTTTACGCAAAGAGTGGTGAGGCCGTGGAATGCCCTACCTGCAACAGTAGTGAACTCGCCAACATTGAGGGCATTTAAAAGTTTATTGGATAAGCATATGGATGATAATGGCATCGTGTAGGTTAGATGGCTTTTGTTTCAGTGCAACATCGTGGGCCGAAGGGCCTGTACTGCGCTGTATCATTCTATGTTCTATGTTCAAACAGCAGGGGGGGGACATAGGACATCCCTGCCTAGTCCCACGGTGGAGAGAAAAGTCTCTCGAGCTGATGTTTTTTGTGCGGACACTGGCCCCGGCTCCTTATACAGTAGCTTTACCCAGTCCACAAATCGTGGACCAATCCCAAACCGCTCCAGAACTGCTATCAAGTGTCCCCATTCTACTTGGTCAAATGCTTTCTCGGCGTCCATTGCCACATCCACCTCTGTTTCCTTCCCCTCCGCCGGTGCCATAACCACGTTCAGTATCCTCCTAATGTTCGAAAAGAGCTGCCTCCCTCACACAAACCCCGTCTGATCTTCACCTACCACCTTCAGGAGGCACTCTTCCTGCCTACCTGCCAGTACCTTCGCTAATACCTTTGCGTTCACATTTAAAAGTGATATGGGCCGAAACAACCCACACTCCATCGGATCCTTATCGTTTTTAAGCAACAGGGAAACCGATGCCTGCCCCAAAGTTTGTGGTCACATCCCCTTCCCTCTCGCCTCCTCAAATATCTCCATCATCAGGGGTGCCAGCTTATCCTGCAGACACACCAGCGAGTTCACACTGAGGAGAAGCCATTCACCTGCTCTCAGTGTGGGAAGGAATTACATAGAAACACAGAAAATAGGAGCAGGATGAGACCATTTGGCACTTCGCGTCTGCTCTGCCATTCATTATGGTTATGGCTTATCATCCAACTCAATAGCTTAATCCTGATTTCCCCTCCATATCCTTTGATTGCCTTCGCTCCAAGTGCTATATCTAACTGTTTCCTGAAAACATACAATGTATTGGCCTCAACTATTTCCTGTGGTAACAAATTCCACAGGCTCACCACTCTCTGATGAAGAAATTACTCATCTGTCTAAATGGTCTACCCCGTATCCTCAGACTGCGACCTCTGGTTCTGTAAACTCCCACCATCGGGAAAATCTTTCCTGCATCTCCCCTGTCAAGCCCTGTTAGAATATTGTAGGTTTCTATGAGATCCCCCATTCTTCTGAACTCCAGTGAATACAATCCTAACTGATTCAATCTCTCATACGTCAGTCCCACCTTCCCAGGAATCAGTCTGGCAAACCTTCGCTGCGCTCCCTCTAGAGCAAGAACATCCTTCCTCAGATAAGGAGACCAAAACTGCACACAATATTCCAGGTATGGCCAAACCCCTGTATAATAACAGCAAGATATTCCTGCTCCTGTACTCGAATCCGCTCGCAATGAAGGCTAGCACACCATTTGCCTTCTTTACCGCCTGCTGTCGCTGCATGCTTACCTTCAGTGACATGTACGAGGATATCCAGGTCTCGTTGCACATTTCCCTCCTAATTTATGACAATTCAGATAATAGCCTGCCTTCTCGTTTTGCTACCAAACTGGATAACCTCGCATTTCTACTAATTATACTGTATCTGCCATTCATTTGCCCACTCACTCAACTTGTCCAAATCACACTGAAGGATCTCTGCAAGCTCCTCACAGCTCACCCTCCCACGCAACTTGTGTCATCTGCAAATTTGGAGATATTGCATTTTGTTCCCTCATCTAAATCGTTAGGTGACACAGTGGTTAGCACTGCGGTCTCACAGAGCTGAGGACCGGTGTTCAATCCAATAAATAATTGTGCATATGGTATGTCTGGAATTTCAGAGTATTGAAAATAGTGTCATTGACGTGGTTATTACACAAAATTAAGACTCAACCTTTATCAATAAATTGGTGAGGACACCGAGTGTAATATATCCTCGTTTGCGGACAATTAGAACAAATGTACATTTCTATAAAACCTCTCACTACCACTGGACCTCCTAAAGTGTTTTAAAGCCGATGGAGTACTTTTGAAAAATATTCACTGTTGTAATGTAGGAAGCTGTAAGTACACATGTGTGATCACATTTAGTTTTTAAATTGTTATTTTCATTATTAAAAATAAATTTAGAGTACCCAATTCATTTTTTCCAATTAAGGAACAATTTAGCATGGCCAATCCACCTCCCCTGCATATCTTTGTGTTGTGGGGGTGAAACCAACAAAACCACAGGACGAATGTGCAAACTTCACATGGCAGTGACCCAGGGTCGGGATCGAACCTGGGGCCACTGCGCCATGAGGCAGCAGTGCTAACCATTGCACAACCTTGCTGCCCGTATATTGTTATTTTCATAGTGTACTCACTGGCCTTAGTAATAAGGTCAAGAAGCCCTTTTATACCTCTGACATGTGCCTTTCTGCAGCTCTTTCACCTGTACCTTTTCTATATTAACTATGTATTGATTTCATTGCAAAAAACAATAATTACATTGATGATTATTCAGTAGTGAACATTGATTATCATGAATAAATTGGTGTATTAGGTAATTATATTGTAAAGACTAGATCTTTATTTTCAAAAATAACATGATCAACCAAAATGGTTCCAGAAACTGCAGAGCTATCAGAATTTGTTTGAAAATGACTCTATAATTTTGCAAAGTTACTAGATGTGGTGATAAGCCTGTAGATAATATTACACGTACTCAGCAGTGTGACCTCCCACCAGGTGTTGTCAGACATCAGTCAGGGAACATCAGGCTACCAGCAGAAGGTTGTAAAGCGTACATGAGGACAGTCGCACATCAGGGTAGTTCCAAGAGAGTCTCATGTAACTGTGATAACTTAGTCTGTATAGCATTCTGATCATTACCTTACCACGTGTACATTAATAAATCATCGTTCTGGCTAAGTCACCAGCATTTCTGCAGAATCATTGCAAGACAAGATCACAGAACACAATACTAGACATCGTATACTGCCAAGTGTATGTGGAATAGGCAGTGGCGGAATGGTATTGTTACTGGGCTAGTAATCCAGAAACTCCGGTTAATGCTCTCGGGATCTGGGATCGAATTTGCCTATGACAGATATTGAAATTGAAATTCAATAAAAGCCTTGAATTAAAAGTCTAGTGTTGACACTGTCAATAGGGGGGCCACAGTAGCACAGTGGTTAGCACAGTTACTTCACAGCTCCAGGGTCCCAGGTTCGATTCCCGGCTTGGTTCACTGCCTGTGCGGAGTCTGCACGTTCTCCCCGTTTCTGCATGGGTTTCCTCCGGATGCTCCGGTTTCCTCCCACAGTCCAAACATGCAGGTTAGGTGGATTGGCCAAGCTAAAGTTCCCTTTGTGTCCAAAAAGGTTGGGCGGGGTTACAGGGATTAGGGTGGGAGTGTGGGTTTAGGTAGGGTGCTATTTCCAAGGGATGGCGCAGACTCGATGGGCTGAATGGGCTCCTTCTGCACTGTAAATTCTATGATTCTATAATTTTTGTAAAAACCCATCTGGTTCACTAATGTCCCTCAGGAAATCTGCACTCCTTCTGTGGCCTGGCCTACACGTGACTCCAGATCCACAGCAATGTTGTGGTTGACTTGAACGTGCCCTCTGAAATAGACTCACAAGAAACGCAGTTCAAGGGCAATTGGAATGAGCAGTAAATGCTGGCCCAGCCAGTGACACCCACCTCCCATGAATGAATTATTTTTAAGAAGGCTCATTGTTCAATCTGAAAACTAGTAAGAAACTGTCTCTTTTATTGGATTTGATTTATTGTCACGTGTGCCGAGGTACAGTGAAAAGTATTGTTCTGTGTACAGTCCAGATAGATCGTTCCAGACATGAAAAAACAAAGTGCGGATCTTGGCAGTTTGCTCAGTTCACAAAAGAATTTAACGGCTTTGTAGACGCAGATTAACATTTTAATCACTGTACAAAACTCATCTACTTGTAATGGGTGCTCATATAGACAGACTCAAACGATACTGTCATTGAATTAGAGGAAATGGCAGAGATTTAACTGAACCACCTTTTTAAAAAATTTGGCCTTCATGATAGAGAAACAGGAAAAGCCACTCAGGGTGATGAGGAAATCCAGGCTCAGTGCGGATTTGCTGTCAGCCCTCCTTTCTTATACATGAACGGGATTGAGGCTGCAGAATGTTTCACACCAAAACACAGAGGGGTCAAATATAAGCAACACCTAATTCTCAATTCTCTTCCATTTAACGATATTTTACTTTATTCAAAAGCTGTCTGCGGTCAATCTCAACAAAGTAAAAGTCTTACAACACCAGGTTAAAGTCAAACAGGTTTGTTAAGAATCACTAGCTTTCGGAGCACAGCTCCTTCCTCAGGTGAAGAGGAAGAGGAAAGAGCTACGCTCTGAAAACTAGTGATTCAAAACAAACCTGTTGAACTTTAACCTGGTGTTGTAAGACTTACTGTGCCCATCCCAGTCCAACGGCGGCATCTCCACATCATGGCTGCATTCTCAACAAAGATTCATGGGATTTGTATTACCCAGTGACCCACGCTTTCTTGGTCACTCATGTTTGCAATTCAATGGTGCATATTTCAGAGATATTCAGAGTGAAGTCTCGAGAACTATTCGATTCAAAATGAAGTCATATATAACATAAATATTCCGATGTTCAACATTGAATAATGAAACAAATATTGAGTAAAATTGGTGGAAATTTTCTGTCGGAAGATAAGAATGATGCATTAATAATTGAACAGAGAGCAATGTTCCCATTAGATACTGCTGAACAAATGCTGAAGTTCCATATGTTATGGTTTTACAAGTTGAGACACATGTTTTAAAGACACAGTTGTCTTCTTGTAATTAGTGACCTGGCTTCTCAGCCGAACCATTGAAAGCTGCAGCAAGACTGTGCAGTTGAACGTTGCACAGGGCCATTGGGTACTGTGCTGCCAGCTGTTTCTCTAGCACAGAGGTTATCAAAGTCAGCTAACGTGTGAAAGGTGTCTGGTTCGAAACTTGCTAGAAGCATTAAATGCTTCTCATTTAATCTGAGGAAATCTTTGCACAACATACGTTTGTCCCTGAATATTACCTGAATCTTGTATGTTGGAGGAATAGGAGATTTAGTCTCACATCAGCCACAAAAAATGATTCAGTAAAGTCTGAAGTACTGAATTTTCAAGAAGCAATGAGCTGATAAAGATTTCCCTGCTTTAAGACAGTTTGGATATTCGCAGTTTGTTCATCCACAACAGTATATAATGGATTGATAGATGCAGATGAACATAATAACTGTGTCAGTCATGTCTAATTGTAAGATAAAAGCAACTTATTGCAGATGCTTCAATCAGAAACAAAAACTGGAAATACTGGACAATCTCAGCAGGTTTGACAGCCTCTGTGGAGCGAGATGGCAGCTGTTGTTCCGGGTCTGGGTGACTCTTTGTCAAAGCTGGAGAACTGGAAATGGGGTCAGATTCAGACTATTGTGGATGGGCGGGGGTGGTGGATGGGGTGGCGGGCAGAGGTCTCGTGGAGAATTGGGACTGGATAGAGGGCCAGCAATAGGTGGAGAATGACTAAAATGTCTTGGACAGAAAGAAAAAGGGAATGTAAATGGGGTGATCAAGGCTAAGAAACTCACCTAATGAAGGAGCTGCGCTTCGAAAGCTAGTGACTCCAAACAAACCTGTTGGATGTTAACCTGGTGTTGTAAAACTTCTTACAAGGCTAAGAAATGTGCTGATAGTGGCACGTTAAGTGATTAGACTGTGTTAATGGCAGAACTAAAGTAAGCAGTGTGTCAGAGGAAGACTAGGAACAGGGAGCAAATTGCCCAAGTGGTGTGAATGTGTGCTTGGGGGGAGCAATTGTGAGGGAAGAGAGGTCAATGGAAGTAATGAAAATGTTGCTGGAAATAAACATGTGAGGAAGGTGGAGGAGAGTAATACGTGACATGGCCTCTCAGCCTAACTATCAGAAGCTGCAGCAAGACACTGCAGTTGAACATAGCACAGGTCCACTGGCTGCTTCGCTGCTGCCTGTTTCTGTAGCCATGATGTGGAGATGCCGGCGTTGGACTAGCTTTCAGAGCACTGCTCACCTGAGGAAGGAGCTAGTGTTTGAAACAAACATGTTGAACTTTAACCTGGTGTTGTAAGACTTCTTACTGTTTCTGCAGTGTAGTGGTTATCATGTTCATCTAACGCCGCAAAATGTCCTCCGTTCAAAACTGGGCAGGAACATCGAATACTTCTCGCTTAGTTTGAGGGAAGTTGGAGAACATGCGATTGTTTCTGCATGTCACCTGAATCCCATATATTAGATATATATTTGGTCTCATCTCGGCCTCAAACAACATTCAGAGAAGTCGGAGGTAGTGAATATTGAAGAAACAAAGATCAGAAAAAGATGATCCAATTTTGACACAGTTCGGACATTCGCAGTGTGTTCATCTCACAACAGAATTTAATGGATTTCCGGATGTAGATTAACATTTTTAATCACCATCTGAAACATATTTAATGGTAATATGTGCTCATACAGACAGAGACAAATGATACTCCAACTGAATTAGAGGAAATAGAGATTTAACTAAAACACCTTTTTGAAAATCGGGCTTTGTGGGAGAGAAATAAGAAAAGCCACTCAGGGAGATGAGGAAATCCAGGCTCAGTGCGGATTTGCTGTCACCCCTCCTTTCTTATACATGAACGGTATTTAGGCTGCGGAATGTTTCCTACCCAGAACAAAGAGGGTCCAATATAATGAACATATCATTCTTAAATCTCCTACCTGTGAAGATATCTGATTGTGTTTAAAAACTGACTGGGGCCAATCTCAGATGAACACAAGGGAACTTGTATTACCCAGTGACTCGATTTATTTTCTTCGTCATTCATGTTTGCAATTCAATGTTGTATATTTCAGAGAGTCTCAATTTCAGATGTGGACATAAATATCAAATAATATCAAGTTTTGAATAATGCAACAAATACTGAGTAAAATTGTTTGATGATTTTCGAAGGGAGATAAGAATGATGTTATTACTGAATGAGAGGAAATCATTTCACCCGGAGATATTTGCTGAGCGGACATTTCTACATTTAAAAATTAATTTGAAATCAAATAAAGTAAACTACTTCAGCAAAGTGATCTCTAGAGGGCTGTGTTAAGCTTTACAAATCCTTTCCCTCTCTAATAGACAGACTCTGTAAACAGGATGTAGATCAAATGTAATTAGACTCTGTTATCAACTCAGAAATAATGACGATGCTTCAGCAGAAAAGACACTTTTGTAAATTCAATATGAAACAATTGCATGATTACATAATGTTTATATCGTAAACTACACCATCTTCGTGTCCAAATCTTCTGATCATTGGACCAGGGGAACGTTCTCGTTTAAATCAAACTGCGCAAGGATTCTGCAGAAACTCCTTTTTCAAAAGCAAATTGGAAGAATAATTGGAAGAGAGAATCCTCAAGATCACAGAAAGAGAGAAGGACATTGAGACTAATCGGTTTGCTCTTTTCAATGTCTATATTTGTGTTGGGAGTATTTTCACGTTTACAGACAAGACAACACATTTTCCAAACACCAGTCCAATGGGCTCATTGTCAGTCAGCTGTTTTTCAGTGTACAGGTTAACACATTCCCCTCACACACCAAATGTCCCTTATTCGAAACTTTATTGACGTTACTCGTCTAAATTTGCAGATGAGTTGTATCCTTGCTATTTGTTGTTCAATAGTTAAGCGAATACATTATCTTACACCCGCAAAGTTCCGATTGATATCCTGCAAAATACTGTGATGGAGACTGGCAGGAATCGCAGTCAGAGAGTTCACACGTGTTAACTCTGAATGGTTTTCTAATGTCATTGCTGATTATAGCATTTTATGATTCTAATGTCGGATCGATTTCTCCGCCACTTGCCTAAGTTTTCAGTTGAATAGTACTCTGACAATAAAAGGTTCTTCATTGCAATAAGGACGCACAGTTTACTATTCCCGGTCAGTGCACGAAGCGCTGTTCCCTGTTTCTGTAGTGTAGTGATGATCATGTTTGCTTAAAGGCCCTCGGTTTAAACCCGCACAGAAACATTGTCAAAACCCATTGGTTTCCGTGTGTGGAAATGTTACATGATTGACATTTCCTTTATCCATTTACACTCATCCCGAATTGCCCTTGAATTGAGTCGCTGAGTTAATCTGCCGCGTGGAACCCCGGTCCCCAGAGTTCCAGCCTGGTTCTTTGCTTTACTGGCCCAGAGACAATTACACTATTCAACCACCAGCCAGTTCCCCAGTGAATCCAATATTACCTGAATATAATAACTTTCAAGCACGTGTCATTTGCTCTGACATGTACCTCAAAATGCATTCAGGGTCAGCTGAAAATTCCCGGCACACTGAGCAGGGACACAGATGCTCCTATTTTGACTCGGCACAAATATTAACAGTTCGTTCAATGGCGACAAATGCAGGTCAGCGGCTGGGATCCTGCAGCGAGTAACTCACCTCCTAACTCCACATCCTAACTGTCCACCATCTACAAGGCACAAGTCAGGAGTGTGATGGGTACTCTCCACTTGCCTGGGTGGGTGCAGGAACTCACTAAAGACATCTTAGACAGCACCTTCCAAACCCAAGACCCCGAGACCCTGAAAGTTCCCTTCCCAGCCACTCCCCATCCTGACTTGGAAATATATCGGCTGTTCCTTCACTGTCACTGGGACAGAATCCTGGAACTCCCTCCCTAAAAGCACTGTAGGTGTACCTACACCAATGGACTGCAGCGGTTCAAGAAGCAACTCACCACCACCTTCTCAATAGCGAATAGTTGTGGGCAGTAAATGCTGGAGCAGCCAGTGATGTTCACATTTCCGAATGGATAAAATGAAACAGACAAGAGAGTTGCCTGAATCCACCACCATGGAGTCACCTGGATTCGTGAATGGAGATAAGGGAATGTCCACTCACATAGTCAAGCTTTTCGAAAATGTCTCGGTTTTCTTGGGAACGTCTTGGTTCCCTGCAGCGTGAGCTCAGCTTCTCAAAGGAAACCCAATGTGAATGAATCCCGCCGTCTGCACCGCAAAGAAATGAAGAAAACATGTTGGTTGACCAACAGAAAATAACATCAAAGGGCTCGTCCGGGATTTGAACCCGGGACCTCTCACATTTTCCTCCAGCCTAAACCCCGAAGCGAGAATCTTACCCCTAGACCAACGAGCCAGTAAGAAAGCGATCATCGAACCAAAAGATACTTTCATTGCCATCCACAGCCAATCAGATATCTGCGGAAATGCTGGGAAATTTCAGGAAGTCAGGCAGCATTTGTGGTCGGGGAAACAAAATTCATCTTTCACCTCCGTGACCTTTCATAGAAACCGGGAAAGGTTAGAAATGTAGAAAATTAGAAGCAAGTGAAATCCCGGAGGGAGCAAACAGAACAACAGGAAAGGGCTTAAAAGGGGACAAGTCAGGAGATATTAAATGAGAAAATGTCTTGGTTCCCTGGCCACAGGGTGAGGTTAGCATCGAATCAGAGAATGATTACACCACAGAATGAGGCCATTCGGGCTGCCGTGTCTGTGCCAGCTCTCTGTCAGAGCAATGGAAGAAACAAAGAAACAAAAGATGTGTCTGGAGGAGCTGTCAATGGCAGATTGATCAACAACTGTCGCCCGGACACAAAGAACAAGTGGAAACAAGATTCAAACCCAAATCTGCGATGTAAGGACACACAGAATGGGGGCAGCATTTACAGTGTTGCACACACTCTGAGTGTGAAAGCTGTATTGAGCCCAGTGGAAAAATGCGCGGCTGTTCCTCGAGTGTTTGTTGAGCTTCTTTCGAACTCTGCACATGTGCTGCATCATTCTAGAAAACAGAATATTCAGTATCACAGAAGAGTATCACAATAGCAGAACAGGCTGAAGGGACGAATGGCCGACTTCTGCTTCTATCTTATCCGTTAGTATGTGCTCCCGTGTGTGTATCATTCTATAAAACAGACCATTTACTATCAGAGAATCAAATTTCGTATCTTTGCATGATGGGAATGTGCAATTCGAAACACAAACAGGTCAGCCACCTTGTTGAATAGTAAGAAGTCTTACAACACCAGGTTAAATTCCAACAGGTTTGTTTTGAATCACTAGCTTTCGGAGCACTGCTGCTTCCTCAGGTGAATGAAGAGGTGGGTTCCATAACCACATATAACCACCTGAGGAAGGAGCAGCGCTCCGAATGCTAGTGACATCGAAACAAACCTGTTGGACTTTAACCTGGTGTTGTAAGACTTCTTACTGTGCCCACCCCAGTCCAACGCCGGCATCTCCACATCACATATAGAGACACAGTCAATGATGCAAGATGATACTTTGAATGCGAGTCTTTGTATCATTGACTGTGTCTATATATATGTTTATGGAACGCACCTCTTCACTCACCCGATGAAAGAGCTGTGCTCCGAAAGTTAGTGATTCGAAACAAACCTGTTGGACTTTAACCTGGTGTTGTCAGACTTCTTACTGTGCCCACCCAGTCCAACGCCGGCATCTCCACATCTTATTGAATGGCTTAGCAGCCTGAAGGGGCCGAATCGCCAACTGCTGCTTCTATTTCATCTGTTCGTATGTTTGAAAACAGAGAGGAACCATTGACTGAGTCAGAACCTTAAGGTGAATATTGTGGAGGGTATTTGATAAGGAGGAAACGTGTGGCCATGTCGCCCTCTGGTGGACATCATCACAACTTTACACCGTTCGGACATTTGATGAAAACAGAAAATGAGAGTGTCAGTTCCAGGGGAATAAATGCAGCGGGGGAAACATACACAGAAGCTGCAGTTTGTCCACAAACATCGCCGGCACCGACACCAGTTGAACCGACAGGAAATAAAAGTTAGTTTAATCGCTGTGGTTTGTGGTTCATTGTGCAGCTCAGAGCGGGAAATACCTGCAGACAGAAAGGAGATGGGAACTTCCAAACTTAAATTAATTCACTTACTGTTTTATGTCCTGGTAAGTGTTATCCAAGCCTGGCCATTCACCAACCGCATTTCCCCACAAACAGACGCTGGACACGATCCCAGAAATTCCAGTTCATTCTTTCTGTTTTTCGGGAATGACTTCCCACACTGGGAACAGCATTGGTGTATTTTACATTGCCGCCAAATTCAACCCTGAGTCTGATCCAATTCGCCGGGGCGACCCTGAGGGAATTTCCCCGAGAGTTGTAAAACACTTTGGGATAAACAGTCTGTGTAACCTGTTGGACGAGATGTAAGGACGTGCTTACCTTGTGAACCAGTGGCGCAATGGATAACGCGCCAAACTCCCCATCGGGACATTCCAGGTTCGACTCCTGGTTGGCTCGTGGTAAACGTTTAGACATCAGTTTCAGTCCATGAAAAAATGCATTTTCAATAACTTTAACCCAATTCAGTTGATCGTTTAGATTTACTTTTGGTAGTCTTTTTGACAAATCCCAGTGTATTCTAAAGGGACAGAAACTGACACAAATCAGATGCCAGAAATGTTGGGGATGCAGGGCTTAGTGAGAGGGAGGAACTGAAGGAGAATCATTGAATCCCTGCAGTGCAGGAGGACACCATTCGGCCCTTCGAGTCTCCACCGACCTTGGAAAGAGCACCCTAACTAGGCCCACCCCCCGTAACCCAGCCATTTCGCATGGCCAATCCACCGAGCCAGCTTTGCCCTTTGAGCCATTTAATTCCTGACTTGTGACTGTTGATGGTGAAGAGGCTGGGAGGGGATGGAGTGGGGGGTGGGGGTGAATTACTCTCCGCAGGATTCCCAGCCGGTCTTTTAGTGTTAATCAATTTAATAGAATAACAGCGAGATTCCCAGCCTCTGACCTGCATTTGTCGCCATTGAAGGAACTGTTAATATTTGTGCCAAGTCAAAACAGGAGCATCTCTGTTCCTGCTCAGTGTGCCGGCAATTTTCGGCACTTCTGCTTCTCCTGAATACCTTTCCGGCATAGATGAGAGCAAATGACATTTGCTTTGTAAGATATTATATTCAGGTAATAATCGATAGCGGATTCACTGGGGGAGTGGTTGGTGTTGAGTTGTGTTGTTGCGGATTCACTGGGGGAGTGGTTGGTGTTGAGTTGTGTTATTGCGGATTCACTGGGGGAGTGGTTGATGTTGAGTTGTGTTATTGCGGATTCACTGGGGGAGTGGTTGGTGTTGAGTTGTATTATTGCGGATTCACTGGGGGAGTGGTTGGTGTTGAGTTGTGTTATTGCGGATTCACTGGGGGAGTGGTTGGTGTTGAGTTGTGTTATTGCGGATTCACTGGGGGAGTGGTTGGTGTTGAATTGTGTTATTGCGGATTCACTGGGGGAGTGGTTGGTGTTGAGTTGTGTTATTGCGGATTCACTGGGGGACTGGTTGGTGTTGAGTTGTGTTATTGCGGATTCACTGGGGGAGTGGTTGGTGTTGAGTTGTGTTATTGCGGATTCACTGGGGGAGTGGTTGGTGTTGAGCTGTGTTATTGCGGATTCACTGGGGGAGTGGTTGGTGTTGAGTTGTGTTATTGCGGATTCACTGGGGGACTGGTTGGTGTTGAGTTGTGTTATTGCGGATTCACTGGGGGAGTGGTTGGTGTTGAGCTGTGTTATTGCGGATTCACTGGGGGAGTGGTTGGTGTTGAGTTGTGTTATTGCGGATTCACTGGGGGAGTGGTTGGTGTTGAGTTGTGTGATTGCGGATTCACTGGGGGAGTGGTTGGTGTTGAGTTGTGTTATTGTCACTAAACTGGCAATGCAGAGAATCAGGCTGAAGCTCTGGGGACCGGGGTTCCACACGGCAGATTTACTCAGTTCAAGGGTTATTCGGGATGAGTAACAATGAAAATGTCAATTATGCAACTTTTCCTACACACTTAAACGAATGGGCCTCGACAATGTTTTTACGCGGTTTCCAATCCAGGGTTTTTTGAGTGTAAAGTAAACAAGACAATCACCACACCACAGAAACAGGCACCGAGTTTGACCCTCTGACCGAGAACAGGAAACCTACATTCTTGTTGCACTGAAGAACCTTCTTTTGAGGGAGTCCAATTCGGCTGTAAACTTAGACAAGCGGCAGAGAAATTGATTTAAGATTATTAATAGAATCAGAAAATGTCGCAGCACATTAGAAAACCATTCACACTTAACACGTGTGAACTCTCTGACCGATTCCTCCCAGTCCCCATAATGGTGATTTTGCAGGATATCATTTGAAACGGGTGTAATGTAACGGATTCACTTAATGAGTAAACAGAAAACAGCAAGAATACAACTCATCGCCAAATGAGGAACGTCCAGAATGTTTCTGCCCGGTTTCGAACCGGGGACCTTTCGCGTGTGAGGCGAACGTGATAACCACTACACTACAGAAACAGCTGGCTGATATTCGCTCCAATGGGCCTGTGTAGAAAGCTGCCACTGTTCTGTCACTCAGTTACACTTTGGAGCCTTTGTTTTTTAGAATTCGGCTGTTCTCATTAGGAATGCTGCAGAGAGACTAATAAATCAATGTAACCATAAAATAACAAAACGAAATAAGTGGCACCTCGATCACCTCGACCAGCTTTTCAAAAGAACAATCTTTTGATTAGTCTCAATGTTTTTCAACGGCCTTGAGTTTTCTCCATTACAGCTGATCGTCCAATTCGCTTTTGAAAAAGGAATTTCTGTCGAATCCATGCCCAGTTTGACTTAATGATCAAGTTTCACTGGACCAGACGATGTGGACACGGAAATGATGCAGTTTACGATATAAACAACATGTAATCATGCAATTGATTTCATACCAAATTTATGAAGGTGTTTTTTCCTGATCAAGCATCTCTTCATTATTTCTGAGTTGATATACAGAATTTAATTTTATTTGATCTACAGCCTGTTCACACAGTCTGTCTATTAGAGAGGGAAATGATTTTTAGAACTTCACAAAGCCCTGTTGAGACACTTTGCTTAAGTAGTCCACTTTATTTGGTTTCAAATGAATTTTCAAATGGAGAAGCGTTCTCAGGGTGGAATGATTTCTGCTCATTCAGTAATAACATCATTCTCATGTTGCTTCTAAAAATGTCAATCAATTTACTCAGCATCTGTTCCGTTACTCAAAACTTAATCTTATCTGACATTTATGTTCTCATTTGAAAGTGAGACTCTGAACTATACAACATTGATTTGCAAACATGACTGACAAAGAAAATAGTTCGAGTCACTGGGTAATACAAACCCCATTGCGCTCATGTGAAATTGAGCAAAGTCAGCATTGAAATGAAATGGGAGAGTTTTACAGGTAGAGATTTGAGAATGATATTTTCATTATATTTGATTCCTTTTTGTTCTGTGTGTGAAACGTTCTGATGCCTTCATCCCGTTCGTGTTGAAGAAAGAGGGACGTCACGGGATCTGTACCGAGCCTCGTTTTTCTCATCTCCCCGAGTGGGTTTTCCTATTTCGCTATCATGAAGACAGATTTTTAAAAATTTGATTCTATTAAAATCTCTGTCATTTACTCCAATTCAGTCACAGAATCGCTTGTGTCTGTCTTTGTGTGCATGTTTCAGACGGTGATTAAACCTGCATCTGTCAACCTATTAAATTCTGTTGTGGACTGAATGAACGGCTAATATGTGGACTTTGTCAAAATGCAAAGTTTTATTGGAGCAATTCTATAGTGATAGGTTATACCCATCATGATAGATTGAGCAGGCTAGGGACGTTTCCATTGGAAAAGTGAATGATTGAGGAATATAAACATATAGAAGTGTTTTACAGGGTAGACAATTGGAAGATGCTGTCACTTGTATAAGGATGAAAATAAATATAACTTAGTAATACATCTAATGAGCAATTCTCTTTAACTAGACATTAAAATAGAAAATACTGGAAATACCCAGCATATCTGGCAACATCTGGGGATTGAGAAACAGTTGACCTTTCAGATCTGTGCTGATGCAGTGTAGTTCTGATGAAAGATCTTGGACATGAAATGTAAACCATGTCTCCCTCTCCACAGACACTACCAGATCTGCTGAGTATTTCGATTCTGGCTTGGGTCACTGTCTGTGCAGAGTCTGCACGTTCTCCCCGTGTCTGCGTGGGTGTCCTCCGAGTGCTCCGGTTTCCTCCCACAAGTCCCGAAAGATGTGCTTGTTAGGTGTATCCAAACAGGCACCGTAGTGTGGCGACTAGGGGATTTTCACATTAACTTCATTGCAGTGTTAATGTAAGCCTACTTGTGACACTAATAAAGATTATTATTAGATTATTATTTTTGTTGTTAATTCAGATTTCCATCATCTGTAGTTTTTTTGCTTTTCTTTAACTGAACAGTGCTAAGAATGTGGAACTCATTAGCAGAAGGGTTTAAAATCACTGACTGAGCTTCAATCTCAGGTGTAAAATCCCACCACAAAATTCCTTGGATTTGGATTTGTTTATTGTCACGTGTACTGAGGTACAGTGAAAAGTATTTTTCTGAGAGCAGCTCAAACAGATCATTTAGTACATTAAAGAAAATAAAATAAAAAGAAAATACATGAAAGGGCAACCACAAGGTCCACAATGTAAATACATAGACACCGGCATCGGGTGAAGCATACAGGAGTAAAGGTTAGTGATAATGTTCGTGTTCAATTAGTTTTAAAATATTAGTATGATTATAAAGTTGTAAAAAGATCTGTTTGGCAGAGCTCACAGAGAGTCGCCACGCTCCGGCGCCATCTTGGGTCCAAAATGAATGTGCCTTCAGGCGAATGTGGAAATGAATTCACTCGGTCATCATATTTGCTGACATAACAGCTCAGTCACACTGGAGGAAGAATCATAGAACCTACAGTGCAGCAGGAGGCTATTCGAGTCTGCACCAGCCCTTGGAAAGAGCACCCAAGTTAATCTCACGCTTTCACCCTATCCCGGTGACCCACCTAATCTTTTGTACAGCAATTTATCACAGCCAATCCACCTAACCTCTACATCTTTGGACTGTGGGAGGAAACCGGAGCACCCGGAGGAAACCCACACAGACACAGGGAGAAACTGCAATCTTCCCACAGTTATCCGAGGCCGGAATTGAACCCGGGTTTCTGGCGCTGTGAAGCAGCAGTGCTAGCCACTATGCCACCATGCCGCAACTCGCCAACATTGAGGGCATTTAAAAGTTTATTGGATAAGCATATGTATGATAATGGCATAGTGTAGGTTAGATGGCTTTTGTTTCGGTGCAACATCGTGGGCCGAAGGCCCTGTACTGCGCTGTATCGTTCTATGTACTTCACATGCACTTTGGTTGCTGTACCAATTAATTTAATCATATGGCATCTTGACATATGGCCCCAATCGAAATCGGACCACAAAGCCACAATTTCAATTGAGCAATATTATGTCTTCATGGTTGGATATATACCCGGCATCCTCCACGTGAACGACTGTGTCCTATTCAGCCCACAGGAGCTTCTTGCGCAGGCGCACCACCAAGCTGTAAGTGGAGAATGCGCAGCGCGGTCTCTGAATAGAGCATGCGCAGTGCGGTCTCTGACTGGGGCATGCGCAGTGTGGTACGTGTCTGGACTTGGGCGGTGAGGGGACCAATGATCGGGTGAACTGAGTCACGGGGCCGCGAGGTGTGGGGGAAGAGACAGCGGAGTGCCTGGGAGGGGGGGGGGGGCCTCATAAACACCGTAAACACAGCATGAATGCCTCAAAGCCCGAATAAGAAGCTCCTGATCCTGTGTTTGCAAAGGACGTTGTTGGGCTGCTCTGCATCACAGACCCAGAATAACGGCAGCCATATTGCAGCAGGGCGCATGCGCAGTGCTCCCTGGCCTGTCAGCAGGAGGAGAGAATGTTGTGGCTGACAGTGATGTATTCTGGAAACTCCTTTTACGGGGTTAGAAGGGGAGGATTTACACACAGCAAACTCAAACCAAGACAATTTTTATGTCTCCTCAATTTATATCTCACACTAGCAGTTGAAGGTCTTTGTAATTTTCTTTTTCAGGAAGTTCGAAGTGGAGGACTGATTGATGGGAAATTTAAACCAAGCATCACATTGTGATCTGACAGAGTCAGCGATACATCCGAACCTGAATATCAGCAGCATCTGGGTGTGCAAGGTAAAATGTTTGTCTGTTCTGTCTGTGCGAGAAGATTCCAGGTCTCAGTGTGACTGGAAAAGCCCCAAGATTCACAAACCGTGGTTCGATCGCACCTTGAAAGCTCAGCTCCGGGCAACAAACCTTAGGAGAATAGAATGGCCTCAGAGGGAGTGTAGAGCACAGATTTCCCTGAGTGATCATAAGATCATCAAATCCCTCCAGTTCAGAGGGGGGGCCATCCAGCCCATTAAGTCTACACCAACCCTTCAAATGAGCACTCTACCCATTTATGCTTCCTCCATCCACCCCACCTTATACCCATAACCTAGAACTTAACCTGCACATCCTTGGACATTAAGGAGCAATTTAGCATAGCCAATCCACTAACCTGCACATCTTTGGACGGTGGGAGGAAACCGGAGCATCCGGAGGAAACCCACGCAGACACGGGAGAATGTACAAACCCCACACAGAGACCGGAATTGAACCCGGGTCCCTGACGCTGTGAGGCAGCAGTGCTAACCACTGTGCCACTGCTGAATCCCAAAGTTAAATTATACGGTGTGATTATAAAAAATAGTCAGAGAGTCATTGTGGCACAGCGGAGGCTATTCGGCCCAGTGAGTCTATGCTAGCTCGAGAGCAATCCAGTCAGTCCAATTCCCCTGTTCCATCCCTCTATCCTTGCAGGTTTCCATTTAATATTTATCCAATTTCCTTTTGAAAATATTCATCGTGTCCATTTCTGCCCTCCCCTCAGCCGTAACTTTAGGGACATTACCACTGACTTTAAAATCGGTCCCCTTCACATCTCCCATATCTTTTACCCCAAACCTGTATGTGTCCCCGAGTCCTCGTACGATCAGTGAATGGGAACAGATTTTCTTTGTATATTTTACCTAAACCCATCAGAATTTTCTACACCTGAATTAAATCTCCTCAACCCCCTCTGCCGGAACCATTCTGCAAAATCTCTTCTGCACCTTCTCAAGGACCTTCGCATTCTTCCTGAAGAGTGGTGACCAGAAATAGACAATTCTCGAATTGTGGCCTAATCAGAGCTTTATAAAGCAGTAAAACTTCTATTTTGTGCTCATTAACACCATTTATCAGCTCAAGAGGCAATTTAATAAAAGCAAAATACTGCGGGTTCTTGAAATCTGAGGTAAAAACAGAAAATTCTGGATAAACTCAGCAGATCTGGCAGCATCTGTGAAGAGAGAATTAGAGTTAATTTTCGAATCTAAATGATCTTTCTACAGAACTGCTTTGCTAACTACTCGCTGAATATATCATGTCACTTCAGAGAGAAAAGCACTTAGAAACCCCAGTCCCCTGTGTCCCTGCACAATCTTTAGCACTATTCCATTAATTATATCTTTCCCCTCCCTAACCCCTTTGCCACCTGATTGAGGGTTGTAATCTTTGGAATTTAGAAGATTAAAAGGGAATTGATCAAAGTTTTCAGGATGTTAATTGGAACTGACGAGGTAGATAGAAAGGAACTAATTCCACTGGTTGGGGAATCTCGGACGAGCAGACACATTCTAAACATAGAATCCGGTTCTGGCACCTTTTCAGGGACAGAGTTCCAGATCCTGAAACCTCTGTTGCTGCAGAAACTGCTGAACTCACTGCTGAGTTCTGAAGGTTGTAAAGTGTTGAATGGAAAGATGAGCTGCTGTTCCCGGAGCTCCCTTTGAGCTGCATTGGAACAGTTCAGGAGGCCAAGGGCAGAGAGGTTAGAGTGGGAGTGGGACAGATAATTAAAATATGAAGCAATCGTCCAGCATGCAGCCAAATCCTTGATAAAAGTCGCACAGTATATCATCCTTCTTCTTGTGAAGTGATGAATCATTTCCACTTCCACCACCCTCCAGGGCTGTGAGATCCAGGTTATCACTCTGTGTAAAAAAAGGTCTTCATATTCCCCGCTGCATCTCAGGTTCTCTCATGTGAACAGCTTTTCTTTATCGACCTGATCTATGTCTGTATTAATTTTGTACACCTCCATCAATCTCCCCTCAATCTCATTTGCTCTGTGTAGAACAAGCCCAGTTTCTCCAACCTAACCTTGCCGCTAACTTCCCTCCTGGAACCATCCTGAATCTCCTCAGCACTTTGTAAGGATCCTCATATCCTTCATAAGGACTGGTGACCAGAGCTGGATATAATGTTGTGATCTAACCAGGACTTTATAATTTCTTGTTTTAGTGCTCAACACCTCTATTTATGCAGCTCAGACCCCTGATTTATTAACTAACTCCTGTTATAAGAAATAGATCCCACGAATGCTTTGGTCATGACCCGTACTCATAAAGCATCAATGATGACACAAGTTTTAAAATAGTTCCTGTAATATTTGTCCTGAATACCAGACACCTTCCCCCAAGTTCTGGAAAGGGAGGGTTAATAAAGCCAGGTACTCACAGTCTGCACAAACTTCGAATGTGACTCCAGACCCATTTGTAAAACTGAACAAATAAATCCCTGAATTTATTCCGACTCTTTTCTCTATACCAGCTCCAGTAATCACTGATTGGGAAGGGACCAGAATCTCAGGAGGCTTCACACTGCTGTCTTCTCGTGTGGAAGTGATCTCCTATCAGATTAATGTGCTCATGCTGGGAGTATTTAATACAATGTCTGAACCTCTGATTCTGCTTCCTGTCCAGTATCCCCCCTCATCCATGGATCTTCCGTTTTACCAACTGGGGAAAAGGTTTGCCTGATTGATCTCGATGGTGGTGAGATTACCCAGAATGCCCAATCGGTCAGAAAGTCCCGTATCGGTGACTAAAGGAACCCAGGGTGAGGACGCAGGGCTGTGCTGTGTTCTGAGCATGCTCAGTGTGGCTGGTGGAGACAGACTGAAGGGGATCAGGCAGTTCAGGGAGGAGATTGTGAGCACAGGGGAGGAACTGGAGCCGGGGGAGGACCACAATTAGATGAGCCCAGACGATTATCGGACTGGCGATTACCACGATGTAGGTGAGGGAGCACAGAGGTGATGGTGAACAAGACCTGGTGTGAGTGAGGACAGGAGCAGATGAGCTTTGGATGACCTCCAGTTCCTGTGAAGTTGAATCTGGGAGATCGACAAGACCCACATTAGAATAGTCCAGTTTAGAGGGAACAAAGGAATGGATGAGTTTCAGCAGCACATGAACTTAGACAGGGACATAACTGGACAATGTTACTGAGTGGAAATAGGCGGTGACAGTGATATGTGGACAGAAACACAGCTTGGGGTGAAATATTCCCGTACCAGCCTCCCCGAACAGGCGCCGGAGTGTGGCGACTAGGGGCTTTTCACAGGAACTTCATTGAAGCCTACTCGTGACAATAAGCGATTTTCATTTCATTTCATTTTTCATATGCCAGAGATTGTGAAGAGCGTGATTCAGCCTCAGACAGTTCCCAGGAAGAGAAATGGAGTCGGCGGTGAGGGAGTGGAGTTTGTAATGGGGAATGAAGACAATGGCTTTGTCCATCCAGTAGTGTATGTCAGATAAGTCAGGATGGTGTGCGAGTTGGAGGGGAACTTGGAAATGATGTTCACATATTCCTGCTACCCTGCTCCTTCGAGGTGGTAGAGGTCGATGGTTTGGGAGATTCTGTCAATGTTCTGCTTGTTCTGAAGATATTTAAATACTTCTTTCAATTATTCAGCCTTTACTACTCCCTTTCTCTCTCCTTCTCGCAGTGTGTCAGAGTCTCGTGTAGTCTGGTCGCCACACTACCAGAAGGATGTGGAGGCTTCATAGAGGGTGCAGAAGAGACTTACCAGAATGTTGCCTGGTATGGAGGGCATTAGCTATGAGGAGCGGTTGAATAAACTCGATTTGTTCTCACTGGAACGACGGAGGTTGATAGAGGTCTACAAAATTATGAGAGGCATACACAGAGTGGATAGTCAGAGGCTTTTCCCCAGGGGAGAGGGATCAATTACTAGGGGGCATAGGTTTAAGGTGCGAGGGGCAAGGTTTAGAGGAGATGTACGAGGCAAGTTTTTTACACAGCGGGTAGTGGGTGCCTGGAACTCGCTACCTGAGGAGGTGGTGGAAGCAAGGACCATAGTAACATTTAAGGGGCATCTTGACAAATACATGAATAGGATGGGAATAGAGGGATACGGACCCAGGAAGTGTAGAAGATTGTAGTTTAGTCGGGCAGCATGGTCGGCACGGGCTTGGAGGGCCAAAGGGCCTGTTCCTGTGCTGTACTTTTCTTTGTTCTTTGTTCTAGATCCAGACCAGTTGGCAGGTTCCCTTCCCTGAAGGACATTAGGGCAGCACGGTAGCATTGTGGATAGCACAATTGCTTCACAGCTCCAGGGTCCCAGGTTCGATTCCGGCTTGGGTCACTGTCTGTGCGGAGTCTGCACATCCTCCCCGTGTGTGCGTGGGTTACCTCCGGGTGCTCCGGTTTCCTCCCACAGTCCAACGATGTGCAGGTAAAGTGGATTGGCCATGATAAATTGCCCTTAGTGTCTAAAATTGCCCTTCGTGTAGGGTGGGGTTACTGGGTTATGGGGATAGGGTGGAGGTGTTGACCTTGGGTAGGGTGCTCTTTCCAAGAGCCGGTGCAGACTCGATGGGCCAAATGGCCTCCTTCTGTACTGTAAATTCTATGATAAAATTCTATGAACCAGTTGTGTATTTACAACAATCCAGCAGGTTTCATGGTCACTTTTTCCCAGTGCCGGCCCCACAAATGACCAGATTCATTCAGCTCAATTTCACAACCTGCCTTTGTGTTTTTGTGGGTTCTCTCGCACTCCCTATTTTCTGTTTTAAATCAGTTTCACAGGGTGTTCGAAGGAGAGGATTTGCAGTCGGGAAACTTCATCAGATCAGGATCAGCTCCAGTTGCTCATTTACCGTAACCTGAATATCAGGGGATTTTGAACATGGAAGGAAACAGCACCATTCACAGTGGGGAGAAACCGTACACGTGTTGTGTGTGTGGACGAGGCTTCCGTCGATCATCAGGCCTGTCGAGACACAAGCGGAGTCACTCTGGGGAGAATCCGTGGAAATGTGGGGACTGTGGGAGGGGTTTCATTTCCCCATCAGAGCTGGAAACACATCGACGCAGTCACACTGGGGAGAAACCGTTCTCCTGCTCCAAGTGTGGGAAGAGTTTTACTATCTCGGCCAACCTGCTGAGACACCAGCGAGTTCACACTGTGGAGAGACCATTTCAATGCTCAGACTGTGGGAAATGCTGTAAAAGTTTCCAGGAACCGATGCTGCATCAACGTGTTCACACTGACGAGAGACCGTTCAGGTGCTCTCACTGCGGGACTGGGTTCAGGCGATCGTCCCAACTCATTGTACACCAGAGGATTCACACCGGGGAGAGGCCGCCTATCTGCTCCAAGTGTGGAAGGAGATTCACTCAGTCATCTGACCTGCTGACGCACAAGAGAATTCACACTGGGGAGAAGCCCTTCACCTGCTCCGTGTGTGGGAAGGGATTCACTACCTCATCCACCCTGCTGAGACACCACCGAGTTCACACAGACAAGAGACCTTTTAAATGTTCAGACTGTGGGAAGGGCTTTAAATGTTCCTGGGAACTGATGTCCCATCAATGTGTTCACACTGACGAGAAGCCATTCAGATGCTCTGACTGTGGGACTGGGTTCAGACGATCATCACAACTCACGACCACCACCGAATTCACACTGGCACAAGGCCTTTCACCTGCTCTGAGTGTGGGAACGCTTTCACAACCTCACCCAGCCTGCTGAGACATCAGCGAGTTCATAAATAACTACAGTGATTGGAATTTTCCGTTAATCACAACCAGGACTGACCCAGGTTCATTGGGGTCTGGTTCTGCTGATGTTAATAAACCCCAGCCCACTTACAGGGACTCGTATTCTGGCTAAAAGCCAAATAAATCAGCTTTGTGTTAAATACAGTGTGTTGAATCTTTTAAATATCTCTGATGCAAATTGGTTCCTTTTGATGAGCTCTCCCTCTCCTGTCTCCTCCATCCTCACCTCCAACAAGCGAGGAGCTGATGGAGCTTCTTTGTCACTGAGATTAAGACAATCTGATCAGCTGCCTCTGCTGCTTCCCTCCCTCCCACTAGCCCACCAGCCAAACTGTCCCTAAAGCTTCCTACTGCCCAAGCCCTGAATTCACATCTTTCTCCAGTCATTCTGAAAGAACTTGTCAAGATTGTGACATTGAATTTTCTGTCTTCAAATCCCCTCTCTCTAACTCCCAGTAAGAGGAGTTTAGAGGTTTTCAGTGGAAATGCAGGATAGAAATTCAGAACAGACCATTCCAGTTTCTCTGGTACATTCCCCCAAATCTATGAATCTCGGTCCCACACACTCCCATCCCTCTCTGCTCATTGTTCCAGATTCAGTCTCCAGTTTCCTCCTGATTCTTTTCTCCTCTCCAGATTCTCTCTCCTCCTGTCCTTAAACTGGTGACTCAGACTGTGGCTCAATCGCACTCCTTCACTCTCATTCTAAGAAATATCCCAGCTCACAATTAATCATCTTTAACAACTTTATAATAATAATAGCTTATTGTCACAAGTAGGCTTTAATGAAGTTACTGTGAAAAGCCCCTAGTTATTACTGGTAATTTTCATGTTTGGGAAGAATCACCTTTTCCCAATTGTGGAGAACAGAAATCCAGCGGGCAGCTCAGAAATTCCTCCTCCCCAGGACTGTTTTAACAAGCTGCGTGTATCTGAGTTACATTTATACAGACTCACTCACTCAGTGATCAGATCGCACTGAACTATGACACAAGCTGTGTGTATCTGAGTTACATTTATACAGACTCACTCACTCAGTAAGTGATCAGATCTCAATGAGCTACAACAAGAGCTCTATTTATAATGAGTTTTAAACATGATAAAATGTGCCAAGCAGTTTCACTGGAAAAGGGGGACACATTGGGTCAGATGACCAAAGTCTTGGTCAAAGAGTTTGGTTATAAGGAGAGTTTTGAAGGTGGAAAATGAAGGGGAGGGGTTTACGGATGAAATTCCAGAGATTGGGGTCCAGGCAGCTGATGGCACGGCCCCCAATTGGGATGTGATTAAAATCAGGGATGAAGGTCATCCAGGAATGGTGCTCCATGTCATAGATTATCATAGAATTTACAGTGCAGAAGGAGGCCATTCGGCCCATCGATTCTGCACTGGCTCTTGGAAAGAGCACCCTACTTAAGCCCACACCTCCACCCTATCCCCATAACCCAGTAACCCCACCCAACACTAAGGGCAATTTTGGACACTAGGGGCAATTTAGCATGGCCAATCCACCTAACCTGCACATCTTTCGACTGTGGGAGGAAACCGGAGCACCCGGAGGAAACCCACGCACACACGGGGAGAACGTGCAGATTCCGCACAGACAGTGACCCAGCCGGGAATCGAACCTGGGACCCTGGAGCTGTGAAGCAATTGTGCTAACCACTATGCTACCATGCTGCCCTAAATGTATGTGGGCCTCAAAGCCCAGACTTTTGGGACAGTTTGACCATCCCTGGTCTCAGATAAAAATAATTCCCTGATAAACATCTTGTAAGATCTTGGTTCATCTGTAACATAAAAAGTTCGGACCAGTTGAGTCCTCCTGTGCACTCGATGGGGATTGACTTTAACAGATTTAAAATCCTCTGGATCTCAGGGTCACAACAAGAATATGTTTCAGTCGAGATTTAAATATATAAATATTGAAAAACTGAACAAGAATGGGGACAGACAGCAGCTCGATCATCTCAAAGTGAGAAATGAATGGTCTCTGTTTCAGGTGGGACTCCTTCAGAATGAACACTTCCCACCAGCAGCACCAACCCCCCTCCCCCTCCCTGTTCACTGAACATTCCTTCACCCACTCATCCTCCCATTGCACATCCACCCAATGGCCCCCAGCCTGGATTCACATTCAGCATGAACTCAGTGAAAGACTGAGCTGGCCCCGGGATGTAAGAACGGACAAGAGCTGGAAGTGGTTCCAGTCAATACAGTTTGTGCATCATTATTAAATAAAGAAACTTCATATCTTGTCAAACTCCCATTTCAGACACTTGGTGAATTACAATTTGGAGCCCAGACCCTGTTGCTTCTACTTGATGCATCCTGTGTGGTTTCAGCAGAGGTAGAGACAGGCTGCTCACATCCCTGCTTTCACTGCCCAGAGGCTTGTGGTCTCCACCCTCTGGGTTTCAGAGCCCCTGAGGGTCCTGGGACAGACTGACCCATCTGTACCTGTGCGGGGCAGATTCAGCTGGAGACGGGGCGGCATGTTGGATACTGCCTGTGGGTTTGGGGGGGAACGGGTCTAAGGTGGGAGCTCTTTGAGTGGAGTTCCCAGATCCATGTCGCCTTCCTCCACCATCCCTCTCCTGGACCAGCGTCACATCATTCCTCCCACTCTGCTGCTGACCAGCTTGGTGGAGATCAGTGACGTGTTGACAGTATCTGTCATCCTGTTCAAGGCAGAAGACATCTCCTGCACGGCCGTGGTCATGACCTACACTGACCCATTTCAGAGCCGTGCTTGAAGCTCCATGGAGGTAGCCACTCTCTCCATGACACAGTCTCTGGAACCTCCTCTAGCCCTACAACTCTCCAAGCCCCCTCACTCCTCCTATTAGGGGAGAAGGTGGCATCGTGGTAATGTCACTGGATTAGTGATCCAGAGGCCCAGGCTAATGCTCTGGAGACACGGATTCAAATCCCAAATCCAATGAATAAACCTGGAATTCTAAAGTTAGTCTCAGCGGCCGTGACAACTATCATCGATTGTTGGAAAAACCCATCTGGTTCACTAATGTCCTTCAGTGAACTGAAGTAAATCTGCCCTCCTTACCTGGTCTGGCCTACATGTGACTCCAGACCCACAGCAATGTGGTTAACTCTAGTGCTGAGCTGGCCACTCAGTTGAAGGACAATTAGGAATGGGTAACTAAACCCGGCCTTTCCAGTGACATCCACATCCCATAAAACAATCACAAAAAAAACCTCACCCCCTTCAGCTCTCCCGACTTGCTTCACTCCACCATTGGCAGAGGCACTTTCACCTACCGAGGTCCTGAGGACTGGAAGGCCCTCACTAAACCGGTCTCCTTACCTTTTCCACCCAGCTTCTGTCCCTCTGTGAAGGGTCTCCGACATTTTAAAATGTTGATGGGTAAATGCCAGTTGTTGTTGTCGCTGCCTCACATTGGAAAACTCAGGAATGTCACAAAAACACTCGGATACTTCAGACCGAAGATTCTCAGCTGGAAACTTCACCTTCAGTCAGGAACAGATCACAGCTTTGCATCATCTCTGATTGGACAGCAAATTTTGTAAAACAAATCACCATCTAATAATGTTCTTAAATGTCAGAAATTAATTGACTGTGAATAGAATGAGCTCTCTCTGGCTCTCAGTAACAAAGCCTCCACAGCAGCTTGCTGGGTGACACACACAGCACAGGCCTGTTCTCTCTGTCACAAACCCTGAAACCAGATTTCTAAACTGGAGAAGGTTGGATCTGACGACCCAAATATAAACCAACTGTCTGAGTAAAGGTTAAAACGGTTCGACAGGAAAATCACTTTGGATGGAAAGATTTTCAAAGTGATCGGTGCTGGATTCAGACTAACACCAAACATTCTGACTGGATCCAGAGGAAGGAGAACACAAGAGACTCCAGCCCCGGAGATCAGCTCCATCTGTCCCAGTGTCTGATCCGGGATCAGTAAACCATTCCGAGGAGACTGTCACCTCCAGCCCCGGAGATCAGCTTCATCTGTCCGAGTGTCTGATCCGGGATCAGTAAACCATTCCGAGGAGACTGTCACCTCCAGACCCGGAGATCAGCTCCATCTGTCCGAATGTCTGATCCGGGACCAGTAAACCATTCCGAGGAGACTGTCACCTCCAGCCCCGGAGATCAGCTCCATCTGTCCGAGTGTCTGATCCGGGATCAGTAAACCATTCTGAGGAGACTGTCACCTCCAGCCCCGGAGATCAGCTCCATTTGTCCGAGTGTCTGATCCGGGATCAGTAAACCATTCCGAGGAGACTGTCACCTCTAGCCTCGGAGATCAGCATCTCCCTGATCCAGGACCAGTGATCCATTCTCACATGTCATTGGTCGCATGTATTTTCTGCCGATTTAGCTGGTGTACCAAATCTAAACTGTTGTTTTTTCATAAACTGGTTTAAAATCACCAATGACTTGGATCCCCTTTTTGGGTAAACTGACTCCTGGAATAAAATCTTCCAGTTTCCAGCATTCATCATTAATCTTGTTGCCTCTAAACACAGTTGTAAAGGAGCCTTGTCTGTATCTCGGAGCTCTGAACCATGGAAGGGAGCGACTGAGGCACATTTCTTACACACCTCAGGGTTAACCCACACATTCAGTTCTGGATCTGATTGACAGCAGCGAAAACAGCTGAATCCAATCCCTGGAGACACTCATGAAGTCGCTGGTGTTTCAGCATAAGTTGTAAGTCAGTGAATCCATTCCCACACTCGGGGCAGGTGAATGATCTCTCTCCAGTGTGAACTCGCTGGTGAATCATCAGCCCATCGCTGCTTCTAAAGCTCTGCTCACAGGCAAAACATTTAAAAGGTTTTATATCAGAGTGAATTTGTTGGTGTTTCAGTAGGTGATAAGACTGAATGAATCCCTTCCCACACACAGAGCAGGTGAACGGTCTCTCCCCAGTGTGAATTCTCTGATGTACAGTAAGTTCAGATGATCGCCTGAAGCCAGTCCCGCAGTGAGAGCAACTGAATGGTCTCTCGTCAGTGTGAACACGTTGATGATATGTCACTTTCCCGGAAGTTTTAAAGCACTTCCCACAGTCTGGACATTTAAAAGGTCTTTTATCAGTGTGAACTCGCTGGTGTTTCTGCAGGTTAGATGTAGCAGTGAATCCCTTTCCACACAAGGAGCAGGTGAATAGCTTCTCCTCACTGTGAATGTGTTGGTGTCTCAACAGATACTTTTTGCTTTTAAATTTCTTCTCACAGTCAGAACATTTGAAAGGTGTCTGATCAGTGTGAACATACTGGTATGTCAGCAGGCTGGACGACTGAGTGAATCCCTTCCCACCGGTGGAGCAGGTGAATGGCCTCTCCCCAGTGTGACTGCGTCGATGCATTTCCAGTTCAGAAGTGTAACTGAATCCCTTCCAACAGTGCCCACATTTCCACGGTTTCTCCATGGTGCCGGTGTCCTTGTGTCTCTCCGGGATGAATGACAAGTTGAACTCTCGTCCACACAAGAACACATGGACGGTTTCTCCCCACTGTGAATGGTGTGATGGTTTTTCTGTCTATGTAATTGGTTAAAACTCTTTCCAGTCAATTCACTGGAACACTCACTGTCTGTGTGGGTCTCTGTGCTTTTCCAGTCACACTGATGTTTAAAATCTTTTCCCACAAACTGAACAGACAAACATTACTTCTTCCACATTCAAAGATATTCAGGTTCTAAAGAATTGAGTGACTCTTTCCGATCTTGATGTTTGGTTGGAGTTTTCTGTCGGCCAATCCTCTGCTTCCAATATCCTGTAAAAGGAGTTTACAAAAGCCATCACTGTCAGTCCAGGATAGAAAGTCTGAACAGGCAATTCTAGTTTCTCTGGAACATTTTTTCCTCTCTTGTTCCCCCAAAGCTGTAAATCCCCGTCCCGCACACTCACTCTCTCTCTCTCTCTCTCCTCCCTGGGCTGAAATCCAAACCCATCTCACCATTTCTTTCCTCCACTCCCAGTTTTCTCCCTCCCTCTCCTCTGCCTGGGTTCAGTTCTCCAGCTCCTGTCTGCAGACTGACACTAAAACCAATGGGTCTTATTGGGGGGTTTGGGGCCTCCACTCACCCGCCTGAATCCAGCTTCATACCTGCACTGCGCATGCTCCAGCTCACAATCGCTGGGGAGTTATTGACGGTGGCTGCTGACCAATAAGAGGAGAGCGATCCAGGTCTGGATTTAACGGCCGCCATCTTGGGAAAGGAAGTCGGGTCTTTTGTTCTTGGAGCAGGGCGCTTGGGCGGCCATCTTAGTATGGGAAGAGGGAGTGGGCGGGCCTTCCTCCCCACTCAAAGGCCCCGGGGAAAACAGCGACCGCCGCCATCTTGGGAATGGAAGTCGGGTCTTTTGCTCTTGGAGCAGAGCGCTGGGGCGGCCATCTTGGTTAGAGAAGAGGGAGTGGGCGGGGCCTCCTCCCCAGTGACAACACCCGGGTCACCCGGCGGCCGCCGCCATCTTGTGGCGGGATTTTCTACCCGGGTCTTTAGTGAAGGACAATGAGCTGGAGCTGAGGTTGAAAAGTGTTCAGAGGAAGGTCTGAAATCAGATTTACAGCCAGATATCTGTAAGAACCACAAAGTTCACATTCAGTATGTTTGCCAAATGAAATCACAATGCTGCAAACACTCAGTTCTGAAGAAGAATCAGATTGCATTGGAAATATTAACTCTCTTTCTCTCTCTTCACAGAAGCTGCCAAACCTGCTGAGGATTTCCACAACTTTCTGTTTTCACTTCACATTTCCAGCTTCCGCAGAGTTTTACTCAAATTATTATGTTTTTGAAATACTGTTACATAACCAGTTAAGAGTAAAACAATTGTCACCATTTAAATGTCCAAATCAGTGATATTTATTTGTTTAACTGAGACTGGGCTGTTCAGGAGCAAAGTCAGAAATCACTTCACAGAAAATATAGTGAAATCTGGAATTCTGTTCAGATTCTGTCAATAGAAACTATAAAAACTGATAGATTGAAGTTTGTGAGACAAGAGTATTAATGGTTATAGAATCAAGGCAGTTGGATGGATTGAAAAACAGATCAGGCATCTGCAAACTGGAGCTTCATGTCTGAGGTTGAACTGATTCTGGTTTTGTTTTGAAGGTGGTGTTGGTTTCCTGTCCTGTCGATCATCTCCACACCCGTGGGTAATTTGCTGGAGGTGAGATAATCTTTATTTGTGTCACAAGTAGGCTTACATTAACACTGCAGTGATTAACTATGATTAACACAAACTGATTTGACTTGATTTTTATTCAGAATTTAATTTCTTATAACAGGCTTGGAGTTTATGCATCATAATAAGAACGGTCTTTATTATTGTCACAAGTAGGCTTATATTAACACTGCAATGAAGTTACTGTGAAAATCAACTAGTTGCCACACTCCAGCGCCTGTTCGGGTAAATTGAGGGAAAATTCAGAATGTCCAGTTCAACTTACAATTCACCTCACGTCTTTCAGGACTTGTGGGAGACCCATGCAGACACGGGGAGAATGTGCAGACGCCGCACAGTGACCCAAGTGGGAATCGAACCCAGGTCCCTGGTGCTGTGAAGCAACAGTGCTAACCTCTGTACTACCGTGATGGGGAAAAGGGTTCATGCAGTGACACAGCCCTGTCTGATCCCAGTCTTCGCTGAGATAGTGTCTGGGGTGTGTCCATTGATGAGGATCATGGCTTGTGTGTCATCATTGTGCAGGCGGAGGATGGTGGCCAATTTCTGAGGACAGCCAAATTTGAAGAACATACTGAATAAAACATCACTTTGACGGTGTGAAGTGCTTTTGTGAGGTTAGAAAAGACCAAGAACTGTGATTGATGCTGTTCCTTGTATTTTCCTTGGGTTTGTCAAGTAGTGTAGATCATGTCTTTGGTGCCTCCATGAAGGGAGAAATCCTACCTGTGACTTGGGAAGGAGCTCTTTGGCCACGAAGAGGAGATCATTGAGGAAGATCCTGGCAATGATCTCTGTGGCAGACAGCAGGGAGTCAGTCGCCTGTGCAGTTACCACAATCAGACTTGTCTCTCTTGAATATAGTCACAGTGTCTCTGAGATCCCCCGGCATGCATCCATCTTCCCAGGTGAGGAATATGAGATTGTGTAGCTATGCCAGGAGTGTAACCCCGCCATGCTTCAGAATTTCAGCAGCGATTCATTCTGCTCCAGAGGCCGTGTTGTTTTTCAGGTGTTGAATGGCTTTTTCACTCTGCTCCCGATTGGGGTCCAACGTGGACTGAGCCGGACGCGATACTGGGGAATGGACTTGAGGACGTTAAAGCCAAAGACAGAGTCTCGGTCGAGGGGTTCTTCAGAATGTTCCCTCCAGTGAGCACTGACTGACTCTCTGTCCTTGATGAGTTCCCCTCCACACTTTGCTCTCAGCCATTGCCTGCTTAGGTCATCAATTGTATTGGCAGCGCTGGTGAAACTGTGCATGCCATTGCTTTCCATGAGCTATTGGCTATCCCACACTCTCCTACCCTCTAAAGGCTTCAGAAACTTGGAAAGCCTGGAGCAGGCACCTCAAAGGCACTGGAGCAGTACTTCCAGCAGTGCCTTCAGAAGATGCTCCAAATCCAGGGGCAAGGAGGGCGATCCAACAGAGGGGAGGGAAAGAGAAAACTGGGAGTGGGGGAAGAAAGTCGGGGGCAGAGGTTAGTGTAGTGGCCATCACTAAGGAGAAGGTGCTGGGGAAGCTGAAAGGTCTGAAGGTGAATAAATCACCCAGACCGGATGGACTACATCCCAGGGTACCGAAGGAGATAACTGCGGAGTTTGTGGAGCCATTGGTGGTGATCTTTCAGGATTCACTGGAGTCAAGGGGCTCCCAGGGGATAGGGAAGTGACGAATGTAACACCCCAGTTTCAGAAAGAAAAGAGATAGAAGATGGGAAATTATAGGCCGGCTAGTCTGGATGGGATTACGGAGTTCTTGGAAGTGCATCGTGAAATAGGACTGTCAGCACGGTTTCATCAAGGGGAGGTCATGCCTGATAAATCTGTGAGAATTCTTTGAGTAGGTAAAAACAAAGGAGAGCCAGTGGATGTGATCCATTTGGGTTTCCAGAAGGCCTTTGACAAGGTGCCATACAACAGGCTACTAAATAAAGATAATAGCCCATGGAATTAGGGGCAAGGTACTGGAAAGGTTAGAGAATTAGTTGACAGGCGGCGAGTGGGGATAAAGGGGTCTATTTCAGGATGGCAGCCGGGGACTATTGGGGAACCACAGGGGTCAGTGTACATTAACGATCTGGAAGAAGGTACAGAGGGCACTGTTGCTAAGCTTTCAGATGATAGAAAGATGTGTAGAGGAACAGGTAGTGTTGAGGAAGCGGAGAGGCTGCAGAAGGACTTGGACAGGTTAGGAGAGTGAGCAAAGAAGTGACAAATGTTATAGAATATGGAAAAGTGTGAGGTTATGCACTTTGGAAGGAATAATCGGGGCAAACTATTTTCCAAATGGGGAACGACTTCTTGTTAGGTGAATTGGACATTCTGAATTCTCCCTCTGTGTACCCGAACAGGGGCCAGACTGTGGCGACGAGGAGATTTTCACAGTTGCAGGGTTAATGTAAGCCTACTTGTGACACTAATAAAGATCATCATTATTATTATTACCTGGAGTTCTGTGTACAGTTCTGGTCGCCACATTATAGGTAGGATGTGATTGCACTGGAGGGGGTGAAGAGGCGATTCACCAGGATGTTGCCTGGGATGGAAGGTTTCAGTTCCGAAGCGAGGTTGGATAGGCGTGGGTTGTTTTCGTTGGAGCAGAGAAGACGGAGAGCCGACCTGATCGAGGTGCACAAAATTGTGAGGAGTGTGGTCAAGGTGGATAGGGAGCCACTGTTCCCCTCAGTTGAAGGGTCAGTCACAAGGGGACACAAGTTCATGGTGAGGGGCAAGATGTTAAGCAGGGGGGTTGAGGAAAAACCTTTTCACCCAAAGGGTGGTGACGGTCTGGAACGCACTGCCTGGGAGGGTGGTAGAGGCGGGTTGCCTCACATCCTTTAAAAAGTACCTGGATGAAGACTGGCACGTCAGAACATTCAAGGCTATGGATCAACTGCTGGAAAATGGGGTTAGGTCGGTAGGTCAGGTGTTTTTCGTGTGTCGGTGCAGACTTGATGGGCGAAAGGCCTCTTCACTGCTGCTGTTGATACAATGTTAGGTGGCATTGTAGGCAGCCCAGATGATGGCATAAAATTGCAAGGGGATATTGACAGACCAGGTGAATGGGCAAATTTGTGGCAGATGGAGTTCAATGTAATCAAGTGTGAGGTTATCCGTTTTGAACCAAAAAAGAATAAAACAGAGGACTTTCTAAATGGAAAGAGGTTAAGTACAGTGGATGTCGAAGGTGCACAGATCCTTAAAATGCCACGAACAAGTGCAGAAATCATCAAAAAGGAATGCCAGCATTTATATCTAGAGGATTGGAGTATAAAGTCACAGAGGTTATGCTGCAGCTATACAAAACCCTGGTAAGACGCCACTTGGAGAACTGTGAGCCATTCTGGGCACCACACCTTCGGGACGATATTGTGGCCTTGGAGGGAGTGCAATATAGATTTACTAAAACGATACGCCACGATACCTGGACTACGGGGGTTAGGTTACGAGATAGATTATTGATTGATTGGTTTTATTTATTGTCACGTGTGCCGAGGTACAGTGAAAAGTATCGTTCTGCGGACAGTCCATACAGATCATTCCAGACATGAAATAAACCCATAGGACCTACATAAATACAGAGGCAAGGGGTGAGCATACACAGTGCATTCCTACTCAGTAGAGAAGATGTGCGAAGAGATCAGTTCAGTCCATAAGAGGATCATTCAGGAGTCTGGTAACAGCGGGGAAGAAACTGTTGTTGACCCTGTCACCGTGTATTCTCAGACTTTTCTCTGATGGGAGAAGTTGGAAGAGAGAATAACCCGGATGGGAGGGGTCTTTGATTATGCTGCCCACTTTCCCAAGGCAGAGGGAGGTGTAGACAGAGTCAGTGGATGGGAGGCAGGTTCGTGTGATGGTCTGGGCTGTGTTCGCGATTCTCTGTAGGTTCTTATGATCTTGGACCAAGCAGTTGCCATACCAGGCTGTGATGCAGCCAGATGGGATCCTTTCTATGGTGCATCTGTAAAAGTTGGTAAGAGTTAATGTGGGCATGCTGAATTTCCTTAATTTCCTGAGAAAGTATAGACACTGTTGTGCTTTCTTGGTTGTAGAGTCGGCGTGGGTGGTCCAGGACAGATTGTTGGTGATGTGCACACCTAGGAATTTGAAGCTGTCAACCATCTCCACGTCGAACCATTGATGCAGACAGGGGTGTGTACGATGCTTCGCTGAAGTCAATGACCAGCTCTTTAGTTTTGCTGACATTGAGGGAGAGATTGTTGTTGTTACGCCACTCCACTTGGTTCTCTATGTCCCTCCTGTAGGTATTGAAGATGTCGAGGGATATGATGGATAGTGTGTGAAAACGATGCTGAGGTAGATCAGCCAATGATCCCATTGAATGGTTCAGCAGGCTCGATGGGCCGAATGGCCAACTGCAGCTCATATTTGTTGTGGTCTCCTGGACAGGAAGCTGTGAGCTTGGATTTGTCAATCAGCCTGAATCAGCACCTTCAGGAGAATAGGGAGGGTGAATGTTAGATACAGCAGAGTGAGAATAGAGGGAGATTGTGTGGGATGGAGATTTTCAGCTTTCAGGGAATAAGAGAGGAAAAAATGTGACATAGAAACTAGAATTGTCTGTTCTGAGTTTCTCTCCTGTACTGACAGTGATGAGTTTTGTAAATTGTTTTTACAGGATATTAGACGAGGAATTACAGACAGAAATCTCAAACGTTACGTCTCGATCTGACAGTCACTCCCTTCCTTCGAACCTCACTATCTCCCGCCTTTGAATCTAGAAGGAGAAATGTTTTCCCGAACTGACAGCTAAAGATTTCAAACATCAGCGTGACAGGAAAAACACCGAGACCCACACAACACACACCCGAGTGAGAGTGTTCCAGTGAACTGACCGTGGAAACATCAGCGTGACAGGAAAAGCACCGAGACCCACACAACACACACCCGAGTGAGAGTGTTCCAGTGAACTGACTGTGGAAACATCAGTGTGACTGGAAAAGGACCGAGACCCACACAACACACACCAGAGTGAGAGTGTTCCAGTGAACTGACTGTGTAAACATCAGTGTGACTGGAAAAGGACCGAGACCCACACAACACACACCCGGGTGAGAGAGTTCATAGAATCTCAGAATTTACAGTGCAGAAGGAGGCCGTTTGGCCCATCGAGTCTGCACCGGCCCTTCAAAAGATCAGCCTGCCTAAGCCCACACTTTCACCCTATCACAGTAACCGAATAACTCCACCCAACCTTTTCCGACACTAAGGGCAATTTATCAAGGCCAATCCACCTAACCTGCACGTCTTTGGACTGTGGGAGGAAACCAGAGCACCCGGAGGAAACCCACTCAGTCACGGGGAGAACGTGCAGACTCCAAACAGAGAGTTCCAGTGAACTTACTGTGGAAAGAGCTTTAACCAGTTACACAGCCTGAATAAACATAACATTCACAGTGAGGAGAGACCATACCCGTGTTGTGTCTGTGGAAGAGGCTTCAATAGATCATCCAACCTGGAGAGACACGAGGAGACCCATAACATGGAGAAACCGTGGAAATGTGAGGACTGTGGGAAGGGATTCCGAGCCCCATCTGAGCTGGAGACCCATCGACGCAGTCACACTGGGGAGAGGCCATTCACCTGCTCTATGTGTGGGAAAGGATTCACTCACTCCTCCAGCCTGCAGAGACACCAGCAAATTCACACTGGGGAGAGGCCATTCACCTGCTCTCAGTGTGGGAACGGATTCACTCAGTCCTCCAGCCTGCAGAGACACCAGCAAATTCACACTGGGGAGAGGCCATTCACCTGCTCTATGTGTGGGAAAGGATTCACTCAGTCCTCCAGCCTGCAGAGACACCAGCAAATTCACACTGGGGAGAGGCCATTCACCTGCTCTCAGTGTGGGAACGGATTCACTCTGTTATCCAGCCTGCGGACTCACCAGCGAGTTCACACTGGGGAGAAGCCATTCACCTGCTCTCAATGTGGAAAGGGATTCATTACTTCATCCACCCTGCGGAAACATCAGCGAGTTCACACTGGGGAGAAGCCATTCACCTGCCCTCAATGTGGGAAAGGGTTCCGTTTATCATCCACTCTGCGGATCCATCAGCGAGTTCACACTGGGCAGAGGCCATTCACCTGCTCTCAGTGTGGGAAGGGATTCATTACTTCATCCACCCTGCGTATCCATCAGCGAGTTCACACTGGGGAGAGGCCACTCACCTGCTCTCAGTGTGGGAAGGGATTCAGTGATTCATCCACCCTGCGGAGACATCAGCAAGTTCACACTGGGGAGAGGCCGTTCACCTGCTCTCAGTGTGGGAAGGGATTCTCTCGGTTATCCACCCTGCGGAGACACCAGCGAGTTCACACTGGGGAAAGGCCGTCCAACTCTCAATGTGAGACGGGATTGCATGCTTGATCGGACCTGCTGTGACACCAACAATTTCACAATCGATTACAGGGGTTGGATTCTGCTGTTATTGTTTCTGCTCTACACCCAGGACTGCATTTTGTTCATTCTGACAGGTGGTCAGTGGGGATGGTCGGAGGGTTTCTTTCTGCTGGACTGGCCGGTCTCACCACTTTGCTTCCAATGGGCTGATGCTCTTTGAGCCTTGTTGCTAATACCTGGCTTCAAATTGCACAAGGATCGCAGAATGAAAGCGTGTTTGGAAGTTGAAAATATTTATTTTCCATTTCTGTTTCAAACCCCTCAAAGCGGGCCACGTTGGCATGGAGATGGACCCTGGTGGTTACATGGTTCCATTTATTTGTGCGTTACAGAAGAAAACTATCAGGATGTCAGGATTAGGGTAGCACAAGTGATTAGCACTGTGGCTTCACAGCGCCAGGGTCCCAGGTTCGATTCCCTGCTGGGTCACTGTTGTGTGGAATCTGCACGCTCTCCCCGTGTCTGCGTGGGTTTCCTCCGGGTGCTCTGGTTTCCTCCCACAATCCAAAGACGTGCAGGTTAGGTGGATTGGCCATGATAAATTGCCCTTGGTGACCAAAAAGGTTAGGAGGGGTTATTGGGTTACGGGGATAGGGTGGAAATGAGGGATTAAGTGGGTTGGTGCAGACTCGATGGGTTGAATGGCCTCCTTCTGCTCTGTTATGTTCTATGTTCAAGGTGAGGGTCAGTTTGTCTGAGGTGGACTGGGAAACTGATTGGTGCAGAGAATACCTAATATTTAAGGAATTATGAATTCCCGTGGCGGCTGTGATGGAGTAAGTCGCATATTTGGTGGCTCCCGCTGTGGCTGGACATTTGGACCTTTCCCCCTGACTTTTTTTCGGTTTTACACGCTAAACTCTAAGGTGGAGGCAATTGGGCACTGTTTCCACATATTGGTGTGTGGAAAAAAAACCAGACGTGCACAAACGGCAGAAATAAGAAGACAAGCAAGGGCTGGGTTGAAGCTGCAGCAGAAGACAACATGGCTGATGACTGGACCCCTGGTGTGACGGCCCAGCCATCAACGGAGCAGTTGATGCAGGTCATCCAGGATGGCTTTGCAAGGCAGACACAGGACTGGCTACATCCGATAAAAGAGTCGATTGATCGGCTGGAACACAGATTGGACGCCCAGGATCGGGCGATCCAGAAGCTGGAGAAAGTGCTAGCGATCAGGAGGAGCACCAAACGGTGGTGGAGCTGGAGGTGGGGATGCTGAAGGATCAGCAGAAAAGGCTTCTGGAGAAGGTAGAGGACCTGGAGAATAAGTTCCGCCGGCAGAAGTACGAATCGTTGGACTCGCGGAGGGAACTGAGGGAGCTGATGCTGGCACATACGTCGCGGGTATGTCTCCGAAGCTTTTGGGAGATGGGGCATTTCCCCGACCTGTGGAGGTGGACAAGGCATACAGAGCGCTGGCAAGGAAGCCGCAGCGGGGGACCCTCCGAGGGCGATGGTAGTTAGGTTCTACAGGTTCCTTGACAAGGAATGTATTCTTCAGTGGGCCAAGCGTACGCGGAGCTGTAAGTGGGACAATGGTATCCTGTGCGTTTACCAGGACCTGAGCGTGGAGGTGGCCAGGAAGAGGGCCAGCTTCAACCAAATCAAGGCAATCTTTTTTAAGAAGCAGGTGAAGTTTGGGTTGTTGTATCCGGCTCGTCTCTGGGTCACATATGGGGACCAGCACCATTATTTCGAGTCGCCCGAGGACGCGATGGACTTTGTGAACAGAAAAGGGCTGATGGCGAACTCAGAACTTTTTGAACTACGATGTAACTTTTTGATGCCTGTTTGTCTTTTTTCTCTTCTGTATTTGAGTTCTGTTTAAGAAGGGGGAAGTAAAAGTTATTCGTTTCTTTGTTCTGGTGGGGGTGGGTGGCAGTGCCTTTTACTTTGAATTGCACTACTGTGGGACTTTCTTTTAACTGGGTGATTGTTTGGGGACGGCTAGATGAGAGAAGTTGTTTGGATGAGGGGAGGGAGGGAACAATAGATGGGAGACTATCTCGCGCCGGAGGCGAGGGCCACCAAGCTAGCTGGGTGAGCTAGCTCACGGAAGCAAAGTGGGGGGGGGGTATATGGTTAGTTTATGGCATGGGTTAGGTTACAGAGTGTTGTTGCTGGGAGAGGGGAAGGGGGGTAGTTGTTCTGCTGACGAGGGAGGGACTTGGGTTGAGGGACAGAGTGGAGGTCGGGGCTGCCGGGGGGTGGGCTGGAGGAGGCGCGGCGCCAGACACAAAGACTGGAGGGGTCGCGATTTTGATTAACAAGCGGGTGCTATTTGAGGTGGGCAGCATAGTTTTGGATGGGGAGGTCATTATTTTATGGTTAGTGGTAAGCTGGAAGAGATGAAGGTAGTTTTGGTTAACGTGTATGGGGCAAATTGGGATGACGTGGAATTGATAAAGAGGAGTTGGGGAAGATACCTGACCTGGACTCGCACAAGTTGGTCATGGGAGGGGACTTTAATACAGTTATCGATCCCGGTCTGGATCGGTCGTTTTCAAAAACGGGTCGGGTGCCATCAACGGCAAAGGAACTGAAAGGGTTCATGGAGCAGATGGGTGGGGGGCGGGGGGCGGTGGATCCATGGAAATTTAGGCAGCTGACGGTGAAGGAGTTCTCTTTCTACTCCCACGTACATAAGGTTTATCCCCGGATCGATTTCTTCATCTTGAGCAGGGCTTTATTGGCAGGGGTGGTGGATGCGGGGTATTCGGCGACTACTGTCTCTGATCATGCTCCACATTGGGTTGAACTGCAGGTTAGTGAAGAAGGTTATCAGCGCCCGCAATGGAGGTTAGATGTAGGGCTGTTGGCGGATGAAGCGGTGAGCGAAAGGCTGAGGAAATGCATGCAAAATTACCTGCAGGTAAATGACATGGGGGAAGTCTCAGCAGCGGTGGCCTGGGAGGCGCTGAAGGCAGTGGTGAGAGGGGAGCTGATTTTGATCCGGGCCTACAGGGATAGGACAGATAGGGCAGAGACGGACCGACTGGTAAAGGAGATTTTGCAGATAGATAGGAGGTACGCGGAGACCCCGGGGGCAGAGCTTTTAAGGGAACGGCGGAGGCTGCAGGCTGAGCTTGGCGTGCTGACCACAGGGAAGGCAGTGGAGCAGCTTAGAAAGGCAAGGGCAGCGATCTACGAACACTGGGAGAAAGCCAACAGAATGCTTGCACAGCAACTCAGAAAGAGGGAGGCAGCTAGGGAAATAGGGAAAGTAATTGATGGGGAGGGGAACTTGGTGGGAGATTCAGCAGGGGTGAACAAGGCATTCAGGACTTCTATAGTAGGCTGTACAGGTCGGAGCCCCCCACGGGGCCGGAGAAGATGAAACGTTTCTTGGAGGGGCTGACTTTCCCAAACGTGGGTAGGGGGCTGGTAAAAGGGCTAGGGGCCCTGATCAGGGTGGAAAAGATATTGGGAGGGCTTGAAGGCCATGCAGTCGGGTAAAGCAGGGCCAGACGGGTACCCAGCGGCATTCTATAAAAAGTTCTCCGGGATATTGGGGCTGGTCAAGGTTTTCAATGAGGCAAGGGACAGAGGGGTTCTGCCCCCGACGATGTCACAGGCCACAATTTTGTTGATTCTGAAACGGGACAAGAACCCGGAGTTATGTGGGTCTTACAGGCCGATATCCCTGCTGAATGTGGATGCCAAACTGCTGGCCAAAATTTTGTCCTCCAGGATTGAGGATTGTGTGCCGGACGTTATCATGGAGGACCAGACGGGGTTTGTTAAGGGCAGGCAGTTGGTGGCCAATGTAAGAAGGCCCCGGAAAGTAGGGAGGTGGAGGTAGCAGTTGCGATGGATGCGGAAAAAGCTTTTGACCGGGTTGAGTGGGATTATTTATGGGAGGTACTGGGACGATTCGGATTTGGGAGGGGCTTTATCGACTGGGTCAGGCTGCTGTACCAGGCTCCTGTGGCAAGTATACGGATGAACGGGACAACTTCTGACTATAGATTGCACCAGGGGACGAGATAGGGATGCCTCCTCTCCCCACTGTTGTTCACATTAGCTATAGAGCCACTGGCAATTGCTCTGAGAGCTTCAAGTAGTTGGAAGGGGCTGGTCCGGTGTGGGGGGTGGAACACAAGAGTCTCTCTTTATGCCGACGACCTGCTCCTATACGTTTCGGATCCAATAGAGGGGATGGACAAAATCATGGGAATATAAGGGGAATGTGGCCAGTTCTCTGGGTACAAACTAAATATGGGGACAAGCGAGATGTTCGTAATTCAGGGGAGGTGACTGGGTGAGCTGCCGTTTAGGTAGGGGACAGTTTTAGATATCTAGGTATACAAGTGACGTGGGACTGGGGCCGGTTGCCTACATTGAACTTGTCCCGTTTAGTAGAGCAAATGCGGGGCGACTTTCGGAGATAGGATGCACTCCCATTGTCGCTAGCTGGGAGAGTGCAGACGGTGAAAATGACGGTCCTCCCGAGATTTCTGTTTGTATGTCTCCCCATCTTCATTCCGCGGTCCTTTTTTAAGCGGGTCAACAAAATTATCATGGGCTTTGTGTGGGCGGTGGAGGTAGTAGTTGCGATGGATGCGGAAAAGGCTTTTGACCGCGAGTGAGGAAGGCGATGCCCGAGCGGAGTCGGGGAGAGGGGGAGCTGGCGCTGTCGAATTTTAGTAACTATTACTGGGCGGCTAACATAGCCATGATTAGGAAGTGGGTGGTGGGGGCGGGGTCAGCCTGGGAGCAGATGGAGGCGGCTTCGTGTAAAAGCACCAGTCTGGGGGCGTTGGTAACGGTGCCTCTGCCATTCCCGCCAGCGCGGTACTCCACCAGCCCCGTAGTGGAGGCTGCCCTGAGAGTTTGGGGACAATGGAGGAGGTATGTGGGAGCATCGGTCTGGTCCCCAATTTATGATAATCATCGGTTTGACCTGGCGAGCATGGATGGGGGGGTTCCGAATATGGTGGAGGGTGGGGATTGAGAGGATGGGGGATTTGTTCATAGAAGGGAGCTTTCCGAGCATGAGGTCTCTGGAGGAGAAATTTAGGTTGGTGAGGGGGAACAATTTCAGATATCTACAGGTGCGGGACTTTCTGCACAGACAGATACCATCCTTCCCACTCCTGCCACTAAGGGGGATCCAGGTCAGGGTAGTTTCCAGAGGATGGGTGGGGGAGGGGAGCGTCTCTGACATCTACAAAGTACTCATGGAGGCAAAGGAGACGCAGACAGAGGAGCTGAAGCGTAAGTGGGCGGAGGAGTTTGGAGGTAAGATGGAGGATGGCTTATGGGCAGACGCATTGAGTAGAGTCAACGCGACCGCAACATGCGCCAAGCTTAGCCTGATCCAATTCAAGGTGGTCCACCGGGCCCACATGACAGTGGCCCGGATGAGCAGATTCTTTGGGGTAGAGGACAGGTGCGCAAAATGTGCGGGAGGACCAGCGAACCATGTTCCCATGTTGTGGGCGAGTCCAAAACTTAGGGGATACTGGCAGGGGTTTGCTGACGTCATGTCCAAGGTATTAAAAACAAGGGTGGCGCCGAGTCCAGATGTGGCGATTTTTGCGGTGTCGGAGGACCCGGGAGTCCAGGAGGAGAAAGAGGCGGACGTTCTAGCCTTTGCTTCCCTGGTAGCCCGGAGATGAATACTGCTAGCTTGGAGGGACTCAAAGCCCCTGAAGTCGGAGACCTGGCTATCGTACATGGTGAGCTTTCTCTGCCTGGAGAAAATTAAGTTGGCCCTGAGAGGGTCACTCTTGGGGTTCGCGGAAAATTAATTCATTGACTTCTTCGCGGAAAATTAATCGTCAGCAGAAGTGTGGGGGGGGGGGGGGGTCAATTAGGCAGGTCCTGGGGTGATGGGAGTTGTATTGTTCCATGTAAATTGTTTATATTGTTGTTTACAATGCCAAAAAATACCTCAATAAAATTGCTTATTAAAAAAAAATATTGAAGGAATTATTACATATTTATCAGGGGGTCGGTTTGCTCAGTTGGCAGGATGACTGGTTTGTGATGCAGAGCAAGGCCTACAGTGAGGATTCAACTCCCGTACAGGCTGAGTTTATTCATGAAGGCCCCGCCTTCTCAACCAAGCCCCTCGCCTGAGGTGTGCTGACCCTCGGGTTAAATCACCACCAGTCAGCTCTCTCTCTGTCAAAGGGAGAGCTGCCTATGGTCCTCTGGGATTTTTGGACTTTTATTTCACATATGTACAACAAATATAGATTCCTTTAAGGAACAAAAATCATTCCAACAGGAAAAAAAATGTAACCGCGGCGAACAAGAAAAGTTAAAGATCCCATCAGATCAATGGAAGAGGCTCACAACCTGGTCAAAATAGTAGTAAACCTGAGGATTGGGAATTTCCGTGAGAATTCAGCAAAGGAGGACCAAGAAACAGATAAAGCAAAATATAATATGAGAGCAAACTGGGGAGAAACATAAAAAACGACTGGAAAAGCTTCCATAGGTATGTAAAAAGGAAAAGATTGTCAAAGACAAATGTGTCCATTCCAGGCAGAGACAGGACAGTTCATAATAGGGAATGAGGAAATGGCAGAGGAACTAAACAATGTGTGTCCGTCTTCACAGAGGAAGATGCAAAAATTTCCCCAAAACACTAGAGACCCAAGGGCCTCGTGAACACAAGGGTCTGGAAGAGATAAGAATTAGTGAAAAAGTAGTACTGGAGAAATTAATGGGGTTGGGAGTGAATAAATCCCCAAATGCTGATGATCTACATCCCAGTGTTGGAATGAGGTGGCTGTAGAGATCGCTATTCCTCATTCTAAATTCTCCTGGCTCTATCTGAATGGACAAACCTTTGTCTGAGCCAAACGTTTCCTTTTTACGTACCTACAGAAGCTTTTAGTCCATTTGTATGTATTTTGCTGGTTCACATTCATATTCTATTCTCCCTCGCTTTCTCAGTATCTTGGTCCTTTGCTGTATTATAAAATCCTCCCAATCCTCAGGTTTATTATTATTTCTGATAACTTTATCAGCCTTTTCTTTCAATCTTATCCAATATTTCACTTCCTCTGGTAGTCACGGTTCTCTTGATGTTTTGGGGTTCTTCAGCCTTGAAGGAATGTAAATTGTGTAATAATTATTGAAAGTCTATCCATTGCCTGTGGACTGTCACACCTTTTAATGTATTTACCCCAATCCACCTCAGCTAATTTGTCCCTTCTACCTTCATAATTTCCTTCAAACTTAATACTCTGGCTTCAGATTGGAATACCTCATATTCAATATTCTGGTCACTCATCCCTAAAGGTTATTTTTCAGCGTGATTATCAATTAGCCCTTTATCATTGCATAATATTAAATCTACAAAAGCCTGTTCTCAAGTTGGTTCCTCAACTTACTGCTGTAGATAACTGTCCCTAACACACTCCAGAAACTTGTCCTCCACAGCATCAGTGCTCATTAGGTTTACCCAGTCTATATGCAGATTTTATGGTGCCCATTAATGTTTTACCCATTCTGCATGCTTCTCTAATCTGATTAATACCATGTCCCACACAACCCCTGCTGTTTGGTGGCCTACAACAGCTCTTACCAATGTTTCCTGCCCCATGCTGTTTCTTGGCTCCACCCAAACATATTCCACATTTTGTATTCCTGATCTGAGATCCACCCTGACTAATGTTCTGATGCCGTCCCTTATTATCCGAGCAACACCACCTCCTTTTCCTTTTTTCCTGCATCATCAACAAACTCAGTGACCATACCTTTGGTCCTGTCATCAAAGTCATTGATATGAATTGTGAAACATTGATGTTCCAGCACTGATCCCTCTGACACACCGCTCATTACATCTTGCCAACCAGAAAATGGCCTATTTGTGCCTACACTCGGTTTTCTGGCAGCTCGCTAATCTTTCCCTGTGAAAGACAGTTCTGGGATTAAAGACTGCCAGACGGCGAAAAGAACGGAAGTAAATCCTCGGGAATGAATCATCACTTTGGACTGATTCTGAGACAATTAAGTTTCGACTTCCAGGGCAGACTAACTAATCGTGGAGTGCAACTTTAGATTGTGTAACTTTGGTACGGTAGCACAGTGGTTAGCCCTGTTGCTTCACAGCGCCAGGGTCCCAGGTTCGATTCCCACTTGGGTCACTGCCGTGCAGAGTCTGCACGTTCTCCTCGTGTCTGAGTGGGTTTCCGCCAGGTGCTCCAGTTTCCTCCCACAAGTCCTGAAAGATAATAATCTTTATGATCACAAGGTGGCTTATATTAACACTGCAATGAAGATACTGTGAAAAGCCTGTAGTCACCACACTCTGTTGACTGTTAGGGTACACAGATGGAGAATTCAGAATGTCCAATTCACCTAACAGCACGTTTTTGGGGGCTAGCCGGGAATCAAAACTGTTGACAATGGAGCAGTGAAGCAACAGTGCTGACCACTGTGCTACTGTGTTGCCCACAATGTGCTTGTTAGGTGAATTGGACATCCTGAATTCTCCCTCAGTGTACCCGAACAGGCGCCTGAGTGTGGTGACTAGGGGATTTTCACAGTAACTTCATTGCAGTGTTAATGTCAGCCTACTTGTGACAATTATAAAGATGATTATTAATATTATAAACGGGCAAAGTTCTATGTGTATGTTAAAGTAGCTTCTAGTTTATTTGTTGCATTAAAAGTCATAAAACGTGAAGTCCGTTGTGTGATTCTTTAATTTGTTGACTGAGAATTCAATTTCTTTTTCTTGCTGACCTGCATGGAGGTTCCAATCTACAAATGTTGACTTCCCATTTGAGTCTCGGGCACCTTTCTGTCTGTATCGCTCGTGTCAATGACAGCCAGGTGATGGAGCTGAGGGCTGAATTTAGCTGAGCATAAAGGGGCCTATCCACTAATACACAGGAAGGCACTGGAGGCCTGACTGGGAAACGGATCTCGTACTAATCGGGGGGGGGGGGGGGGGTGGTGACTGGGTCTGATCGTAATGCGACCCCCAGGGTTCAGTGCCCCAGTGTCCAAAGCACGGAGTCGTAGGAATGGAGTACAGAGGAGCTGAAGGAAAACCATTTGGGACCGGAAGATTGTGAACATCTTTTTACTCTGGTTGTCTTTAATCCTCAAGTAATTTTCTGTTAGTTTTTTTAAACCATGTTCTGTTTCGTCAATTAACTTTTAACCAGAAAATATTTGAATTTGTTGGACTTTTCCTGATTAAATATGTTCACTTTCGGGAGAGTGGGTGAGAGGGGTTGACAGGCTCTAACAGAAAGTGAGTCCCTCTAAGGTAATTGGCAAAGGAGCCAGAGGGGTTGAGGAGATTTGATTTTTCTTTTGACAGTGTTTGAAAATGGGGTTCAGGGAGTCAATTGTGACTGACTAATTTATCAAGGTCCTCTGAGAAATGTCAATAAAGGGGAACCTGTAGATGTGCTTTATCTGGATTTCCAGAAGGTATTTCCCATTGTGCCCCATCAAAGGTTATTACACAAAATAAGAGCTCATGCTGTGGGGGCAACATATCAGCATGGATAGAGGATTGGTTAACTGACAGGAAGCAGCCAGTAGGTATAAATGGGCAATTTCTGGTTTGGTAAGATGTGACAAGTGGAATGTCACCAGGATCAGTGCTGGGCTCTCAACCATTTACAATCTGTATGAATGTGTTGGATGATGAGATTGAACGTATGACTCAAATGCAGGCAGGGAAGTAATTTGTGAAGTGGATTGTATGTGTGGAGCAAACATTTCAACATTTGTTACTGAAATGTGGCAACAAGATGGAACAATCCACAAACAATTCAGGGGCCGATTTAAAGGAATAACTAGGCCGTACTTGCATTACTGTCTGTGCGGAGTCTGCACATTCTACCAGTGTCTGCGTGGATTTCCTCCGGGTGCTCCGGTTTCCTCCCACAATCCAAAGATGTGCAGGTTAGGTTGATTGGCCATGATAAATTCCCTTAGTGTCCAAAACAAAAAGGCTGGGTAGGGTTACGGGATAGGGTGGAGATGTGTGCTTAGGTAGGGTGCTCTTTCTAAGGGCAGTGCTGACTCGATGGGTCGAATGGCCACCTTCTGCACTGTAAATTCTATGGAGGGAATGTCACCATGGGAACAAAAAGTCCCTGGTTTCAGTTGGTGATTGGGGAGAAGGGTTAGGACAGGTGAGAGAGAAGGTTAATACTGTCATCATTCAGAACAACACAGACTATAAAGGAACAACTGAGGAACTTCTCTGTCCAATTTAATATTCACATAATATATTCAGAGACAGAATGACAGGAACTTGCAATCAGTTTGGAGATAACTCCGATATTTTCCATTCTTAAATATTTTGTCTTGAAAGATACCAAATGGGATGAAGCCAAATCTTTAAAAGACAAATTCTTTGGTTCAAATCGCCACTGTGCTGTCAGTGGAAAGGGTTAACTTCTCTGCTCTCAAGGGTGTTGGAACAAACGTGCTCAAATGTGCACAACTGTGTTGACTTTACGTAACACCATTTTAAACTTTGTTTTCTCAATTCTTTTGGCAACTTTTTCTGCTTTGCCCAAATGTGTTTCTTCTTTCTTCAGGCACTTTTCCAAATGACTCAAATAAAACTAAAGAAAAATAAAAGTAAAACGATCAGCTTTCACAGGTAACCAAAGCTTCAACCTTCTTAGACCAAAAAGACTTAAAGAGGGTGGAGCTTCCAAAAGATTGTGAAACCCAATGCACAACGATAAGGCTGAAGTTTAACTTAAGAGAATCCAACTTTTCTCTGCCTTTTACAATTGTACAATAAATTGCAATTCATACTTAAAGATTTACTTTCACTCAGTAATTATGATAAGAAGTCTTACAACATCAGGTTAAAGTCCAACAGGTTTGTTTCGATGTCACTAGCTTTCGGAGCGCTGCTCCTTCCTCAGGTCCGGAGCACATCGAAACAAACCTGTTGGACTTTAACCTGGTGTTGTAAGACTTCTTACAGTAATTATGATGTTACTTTTCTCAGCAGACTCCTTAGATAAAATCTCAATTGTTCACTTCTCTTGTAGCTGGTGTGTGGAGAAGATCATGTTCACTGTAGATCTGTCAGCACAGAAACCGCACTGTGCTTCTGGACACACTCAGTCTGCAAGTAGATGAATCTTGTAAACTTGACCCTCATGAAGGTCTTCCCAGTGATGCTAAGGAGTGAGACATCCCTGTAGTTGTTGCAATCTCCTCTGTCACTGCTGTTTTTATAGGTTATGATGATTTTAGCATCATACACATGGAATTGTTCCGACTTCCCAACAGAGGAGGTCATGAAGGTGTGACAGTCGATGGGATTTTGTGTTTGAGGAGTTCAGCTGGAATTCCATCCTTGCCGGGCACCTTTCTGCTTGCTCAGCAATCAATGGCCTTTTCCAGCTCAACCATGACAGGAAGCTGCAGGAGAGTCAGACAGCGACTGGGAGATGTCCGTCTGACGGAGCACAGCTGTCAGTCATGTTCAACCCAGCGGGACATCTGTTTACATCTGTCAGGATGTCACCATCTGGGATTTCAGGGAACAACTTTGGTGATGGTCAGACCCAGAGCCCTCTTCTTCCCAGCACACAGAGATTTCTGTTATCTTTTTAATATAAATTTAGAGTAACCACTTATTTTTTTCCAATTAAAGGGGCAATTTAGCATGGCCAATCCACCTAACCAGCACATCTTTGGGTTGTGGGTGTGAGACCCATGCAGACATGGAGAATGTGCAAACTCCACGCAGACAGTGACCTGGGGCCGGGATCGAACCCGGGTTCTCAGCGCCATAGGCGGCATTGCTAACCACTGAGCCACTGTGCAGCCCGAGATGTCCATTATCACAGGCCGTTTGGAGTTATTGACGTTGGCTGTCCAGTGTTTATTTGCACAATCTCTCCATGTTTTACACAACTGTCTTGACTACTTTCAAGTGATGCCTTGTTCTCGGTGTTGGGTTTATCTTGTACATCAGATCGGCTTTGCTGTTTGCTTCAATGACAGATGTCATCTCTGCTGAGGGGCTCTCAAACCAATCTGTGTTGTGGGTTCCACCTTTACCTTCGAATCCTGTAGGATCGTTACAGTGCAGAAGGAGGCCATTTGGCCCATCGAGTCTGCAGCGACCCTCTGAAAGAGCACTCAACCTCGGCCCACTCCCCCGCTCTATCCCCCTAACCCTGGCTGCTGCTGCTGTGTCAGAAATGATTGAACTCAGTGACTTCCAAGTTTCATCAATATCAATGTTGATTGATGAAGTTTTTATTGATATGCCTGTGAAATATTTCAGTTTAGTTTAATGCTCCTTGATAATGTAATTTCACAATGGACATGTTACTGTGAGGAATGTGAGAGTCAGTAACAATTGTCAGCAAGGATTAATCAGCACTTTCTAATTGGAGATGTTAATCAGTGGAACCTTTCAAACTCTGAATTGTAGATTTTGTATCAAACGTCATTTAGGATGATCCTGTTAAAGAGTTCTTAAATGAAGGAGAATATCAGACGGTGTGCTTTGAAAATGGGACATCGCAGCCTTGAAAATTAGTGACATCTGAAAATATTAAACTGCAGCCAGTTCTATGGTTTGTTAACATCAGCAGAATCAAACCAGATATGGTCAGACCATCAATGCTGGATGTGATTAACAGCAGCATAAACAGTAAAATCCAATCCCTGCAGTCACTTGTCAACTTGCTGATGTCGCAGCTCATATTGTGACTGAGTGAATCCCTTCCCACAGCGTCGATGGTCGGTCTCGGCCCTTTGTGAATTTGTTGGTGTGCACTGAAGGTGGATGATTTCCTGAGTGTCTTTCCAATGAAACTACAGCTGAATAGCTTCTCCATAGTGTAACTTCACTGGTGTCTGAGCAGACTGGATGATTGAGTGAATCCCTTCCTGCACACTGAGCAGGTAAACGGTCTCCCGGTGTGAACACAATTGTGTACACTGAGATTAGATAAAGACGTGAACCACTTTCCACAGGATATGGATATCTGAGGACTGAGTAAATGTGTTGGTGTAACATGAGTCTAGCTGACTGAGTAAATCCCTTCCCACACACCGAACAGGCGAACAGCCTCTTCTCAGCATGATATCGCTGGTGTAACATGAGGCCAGCTGATTGAGTAAATCCTTTCCCACACTCAGAGCAGGTGAATGGTCTCTCTCCTGTGTGAATACGCGGTGGGTTTCCAGCAGGCATCGATAATTGAATCCCTTTCCACCGTCCCCACATTTCCATGTCTTCATCATCCAGATGTCCTTGTATCTCTCCAGTTCGGACACCCAGTTGAAGCCTTGTCCATACAGAATACATGGATGTTTCCTCCTCCACACGAATGGTGCAGGCTGTGTATTTGGTTCAAGCACTTTGCGCAGTCAGTGTTCTGGAACTCAGATGTGCCTGTGTCTCTGTGCTTTCCCAATCACATTGCTGTTCGTACTGTTCTCCCACAGATAGAACAGACAAACATTTCTCAAATAGAACATAGAACATTTCTCCTTCACATTCAATGGCCGTTGATTAACAGCTACTCATGAAGCCATTAACTCCGCCAAATGCTGTTGTAATATTTGGTTGAGTTTCCAGTCTTTGAATTCTCCCCTTTTAATCCCCTGTAAAAGGAGTTTACAAAATCCATCGCTGTCAGTACAAAATAGACATTTAGAAAAGTCAATTCTAGTTTCGCTGGAATGTTTGTTCAATTCTTGTTCCCCCAAAGCTGTAAATCCCAGTCCCACACACTCTCCCTGTGCTGAAATCCAAATCCATCTCACCATTTCTTTCCTCCACTCCCAGTTTTCTCGCTCCCTCTCCTCTGCCTGGGTTCAGTTCTCCAGCTCCTGTCTGCAGACTGACAATAAAATCAATGGGTCTTATTGGGGGGTTGGGGCCTCCAGCGGGTGTTTGTGAACCCTCCCCACCCACCTGCCAGGGTTTCCTTCCTTCCCAGAGATCAGAGTCCTCATTGATTTGAGTGCAAAGTGAACACTCTTATTTCTTGTCCTCCTCCCCCATCCTCTGATGTGAACCATCCTCCAGTGTCTGAAGCAGGATGGTGCCCGTTAACCTGGGCCTGTTCCCAGGTTGCGTTTTGTACTTTAACCTGGAGTAAGACTTCTTACTGCGCTCACCCCAGTCCAACGGTGGCGTCTCCACATAATGATTGTGAAGGGTTTGCTCCAGCTCACAATGCCCGGGGAGTGATTGGCGGCTGGTCCTCCAACCAATCGCAGTGAATGAGGGGCGGGGCTGAGTCAGGATCTCCCTCATTGACTGAGAATCTGCATCATTCTGAGTTCTTCCCATTGGCCGCGGGTTCCACAACCTCATTTCTTGCCTGAGAGGTGTTGACCAATGGGAAGATTTGAGGACCGGATGGACTCGGTCCTCCAGCCAATCAGACTGCGGGCTGTGTGTGAATTACGACTGAGTTTACGATTGAAATGTCTTCCTGAGTCAAACCTCGGAGTAAAACACTTTGTTTCCACTTCAGCGGACTTTTAAAAAAAATTCCATTGCCCGTTCTACAAAACTGTTACAAAAAGCAACAACAAACGTTAACCCTGTTTCTCTCGCCACATGTGGCACAGTCGGTACCACTGCTGCCTCACAGCGTCAGTGACCAGTGTTGAATTCCGGCCTCGGATGACTGTGTGGAGTTTGTGCATTCGCCCCGTGTCTGTGGGGGTTCCCTCCGGGTGCTCCAGTTTTCTCCCATGTGCAGGTTTGGTGGATTGACTATGCTAAATTGCCCCTTAGTGTCCAAAGATGAGATGGGTTTACGGGGCTAGGGGAAGGGAAGTGCACCTGGGTGCGGTGCTCTTTTGTGGGGTAGGTGCAAACCCGATGGGCTGAATGGCCTCCTTCTGCACTGTAGGGATTCTCTGATGCTGTCAGACCCGCTGGGTTAATGTCGCATTTACTGTTTTCAATCTACATTATACACATTTTTAATCCACTAATTATATTTATTGAACCACTGTACCATCAACTACTCGGAGCAGTGTGTTGATGTTTCAGCTACTTTGTAGGATTTTCGCTCTCACAGTCTGATGGGTCTGTCTGGGGGTATTTCCCTGGTACTGTCTATGTGTTTGGGTGTTTGTGTGTTTTAGGGAACATGTAGAACTTCCTTCGTTCTGCCCGTTGTCCCCTCAGATATTCCCATCTGTTTTTGGTTAATGTGTCTGGGGTCTGAGTTCTTCTAGTCTGTCTCCAATTCTCCTTCCTGTCTCAGGCATATGGGTCAAGGTAGCTTGGTGTTGTGATTCGTGTTGTTTACTTGTCTGTCTGTCTCCAGCAGGTATTGTTGTCTCTCGATAATGATTGTGCTGATACCCTTATCTTCTGGTCTGATGAACATATCCGTGTTGGATCCAAGCTCCCGGATTGTCTGTCTTTCTCTCCGGGTAAGATTCTGTTTGTCTCTTGTATTTCACTGTGACAGGGCAGAGACCCGATTGAAGGGATTCAAACATGGGAGTTCTGGGAAAGATGGGCAAGGATTTGGGAGGTGACAACATGTTCAAAGAGTTTGGAGAGGAGAGGGAGGTTGAAGATGGGGCAGTAATTTGTAAGGATGGCAGGGTCAAGGGTTTGTTTTATTGAGGGGGTGATGATGGCAGATTTGAAGGACAGAGGGACAGTAGCTGAAGAGAGAGAAATGTTGACAATATCCATGGACACAGGGTAGTTGGCTGATCAGTAGCTCAGTGGGAATAGCGTCGATGGAGCAGGAGCTGGGTCTCATGGACAACAGAAGAATATAAGAATTAGGAACAGGAGTAGGCCATCTGGGCCCTCGAGCCAGCTCCGCCATTTAATGAGATCATGGCTGATCTTTGTGGACTCAGCTCCACTCTCCGGCCCGTACACCATATCCCCGAATCCCTTTATTCTTTAGAAAGGCATCTATCTTTTTCTTAAAAATGTTTAAAGAAGGAGCCTCAACTGCTTCACTGGGCAAGGAATTCCAGAGATTCACAACCCTTTGGGTGAAGAAGTTCCTTCTACACTCCGACCTAAATCTACCTCCCCTTAGTTTAAGGCTATGCCCCCTAGTTCTGCTTTCCCCGACCAGAGGAAACAACCTGCCCGCATCTATCCTATCTATTCCCTTCAGAATTTTATATGTCTCAATAAGATCCCCCTGCATCCTTCTAAACTCCAATGAGTACAGTCCCAGTCTACTCAACCTCTCGTCATAATCTAATCCCCTCAACTCTGGGATCAACCTAGTGAATCTCCTCTGCAATCCCTCCAGTGCCAATATGTCCTTTCTCAGGTAAGGAAACCAAAACTGAACACAATACTCCAGATGTGGCCTCACCAACACCCTATGCAATTGCAGCATAACTTCACTAGTCTTGAACTCCATCCCTCTAGCAACGAAAGACGAAACTCGATTAGCCTTCTTAATCACCTGTTGCACCTGCACACCAACATTTTGCGACTCGTGCACCAGCACACCCAGGTCCCTCTGCACAGCAGCATATTTTAACATCTTACCGTTTAAATAATAATCCATTCTGCTGTTATTCCTCCCAAAATGGATAGCCTCACACTTGGCAACTTTGAATTCCATCTGCCAGGCCCTAGCCCATTCACCTAACCTATCGAAATCCTTCTGCAGACTTCCGGTATCCTCTGCCCTTTTTGCTTTCCCACTCATCTTAGTGTCGTCTGCAAACTTTGACACATTGCCCTTGGTCCCCAACTCCAAATCATCTATGTAAATTGTGAACAACTGCGGGCCCAACACTGATCCTTGAGGGACCCCACTAGTTACAGGTTGCCAACCAGAGAAACACCCATTTATTCCCACTCTCTGCTTTCTGTTAGTTAACCAACAAGATGAACTCTGAGAGGGCATGAGGGGAGATGGGAGAGAAACTAGAGAAAGATGTGGGTTCAAGCTCGGGAAAGGATGAAATTTAGAGGCAGTTTGGTCCGGTGGGCTCGTGGAAGGGAGGGAAGCAGCAGAGGCAGCTGATCGGATTTACTCAATCTCAGTCACAAAGAAGCTCCACAAGCTCCTCACACTTCTTGTTGGAGGTGAGGATGGAAGAGACAGGGGGGAGCGAGAGTACTTCAAAAGGAACTAACTTGTGTCAAAGATATTGAAATGTTTCAAGACTGCGTATTTAACACAAATCTAATTTATTTGACTTTTAGCAAATATATTAGCCCCTGTAAATGGGCTGGAGTTTGTTATCAGCAGAAAGAGACCCAAATGAACATGGTTCAGTCCTGAATGTGAGGAACAGTAAAATCCAATCACTGTGGTTACTTGTGGCCTCGTTGGTGACTCAGCAGGTGGGATGACTGAGTGAATCCCTTCCCACAGAGGGAGCAGGTGAATGGCCTCTCCCCAGTGTGCATTCGCTGGTGCTTCAGCAGGTTGGATGACTGAGTAAATGCCTTCCCACACTTGGAGCAGGTGAATGGTCTCTCCCCACTGTGACTGTGTCGATGAATTTCCAGCTTGGATGGGGAAGTGAATCCTTTCCCACAGTCCGCACATTTCCACGGTTTCTCCTCAGTGTGACTGCATTTGTGTCTCGTGAGGTCTGATGATCGACTGAATCCTCGTCCACACACACAACACGTGTACGGTTTCTCCCCACTGTGACCAATGCTTTTTTCGTCCATGATCAATGATATTCAGCAACGATAAATTGAGGACTCTGTCAGATCCTGATGTGACGCTTGGTTTGCGTTTCCGGACTTTGAAGCCTCACCTTCGAACACCTTGTAAAACTGATTGAAAACAGAAAATAGGGAGTGAGCGAGAACCCACAAAACACAAAGGCAGATTGTGAAATTGAGCTGAATGAATCTGGTCATTTGTGGGGAAAAAGTGACCGTGAAAACTGCTGGATTGTCATAAAAACCCAACTGTCCTCTTTGGGAGGAGAGAGAAAGAGGTGAAGACGGATTTTGTACATCTACAAGACATACTAAGAGAGTAGTTGGCAAAACAACTTCGATCTTGAGCTTCATAAACAGTAACATTGATACCAAAACTATACTTCTGGTGGCACAGTGGTTAGCACTGCTGCCTCACAGCGCCAGGGACCCGGGTTCAATTCCGGCCTTGCTAAGTGTGGAGTTTGCACTTTATCCCCGTGTCTGCGTGGGTTTCCACCCGGTGCTCAGGTTTCCTCCAACAGTCCAAAGAAGGGCACCTTAGGTGGACTGGCCTTGATAAATTGCCCCTTAGTGTCCAGGAATGTGCAGGTTAGGTGGGGCTATGGGGTTACAGGGACAGGGTAGGAGTGTGGGCCTAGGCAGGGTGCCCTTTCAGAGAATCACTGCAGACTCGATGGGCCGAATGGCCTCCTTCTGCACTGCAGGAATTCTATGCTATGAATCTTTCTAAAGCTCTGGTCACCACTCTTCAGGAAGAATGTGAAGGTTCTTGGAGAAGGTACAGAGGAGATTTACCAGAATGGTTCCAGCAAAGGAGGTTGAGGGGAGATTTGATTCAGGGACACAAGATTATGCCAGATTTCCATCGGGTGGACAAAGAAACTCTGTTTCCATTCACTGATCGTACACGCAGCCGGGACACAGATTTAAAGCTTTGGGTAAAACCTGGATTGAACAATACAAGATCCTGAGGGGTTTTGACAGGGTGGATGTGGAGAGGATGTTTCCTCTTGTGGGAGAATCTGGAACAAGGGGGTCACTGTTGCAAAGTGAGGGGTCACCCATTTCAGATGGGGATAAGGATTTTGTTTTCTCTTGAGGGTTGCAAGACTGGGGGTGGCACAGTGCTTAGCACAGCTGCCTCATGTCGCCAAGGACCCGGGTTCGATCTCGGCCCCGGGTCCTGTCTGTGTGGAGTTTGCACACACCCACAAATCCAAATTAATGGCAGCACGGTAGCATTGTGGATAGCACAATTGCTTCACAGCTCCAGGGTCCCAGGTTCGATTCCGGCTTGCGTCACTGTCTGTGTGGAGTCAGCACATCCTCCCCGTGTGTGCGTGGGTTTCCTCCGGGTGCTCTGGTTTCCTCCCACAGTCCAAAGATGTGCAGGTTAGGTGGATTGGCCATGATAAATTGCCCTTGGTGTCCAAAATTGCCCTTAGTGTTGGGTTGGGTTATGGGGATAGGGTGGAGGTGTTGATCTTGGGTAGGGTGCTTTTTCCAAGAGCCGGTGCAGATTTGATGGGCCAAATGGCCTCCTTCTGCACTGTAAATTCTATGATCTATCAAAGATGTGCAGGGTAGGTAGATTGGCCACGCTAAAATTGCCCCTTAATTGCAAAAAATGAATTGGGCTCTCTAAATTTATGTTAAAAAAAACAGGGCGAGAGAGTAGATTCAGTAAGGATGTTCCCAATAGTGCGTGTGTCCAGAAATAGGGGTCACAGTCTGAGGATACGGGGTAGACCATTTTGGATAGAGATGAGGAGAAATGTCTTCACCCAGAGAGTGGTGAGCCTGTGGAATTCGTCGCCACAGGAACTAATTAAGGCCAAAACATTGCATGTTTTCAAGAAGTAGTTAGATACAGCACTTAGGGTGAAGGGGACCAAAGGATGTGGGGGGAAAGCAGGATTAGGCTATTGAGCCTAATCAGCTCTGGTCGTAATGAATGGTGGAGCAGGCTCGAAGGGCCAAATGGTCTCCTCCTGCTCCTATTTTCTACGTTGCTCCGTATCTCTGCATGTAAATGGTCCAGGAGGTATGAGGAAGAATGTTTTTACCCAGCCAGTGGCAATGACCTTAAACTTTCTGCCGATGACGGAGTTTGGAAATAGACACAATGAATGATTTTTTTTTTTAATTGGATAGAAACCTGAGAGAAATAAAGCTGTGAGGATACAGAGGCAGAGCAGGAGAATGACTCTGACTGGATTGCTCCAGATAATAATAATAATATTTATTGGTGTCACAAGTAGGCTTACATTAACACTGCAATGAAATTACTGTGAAAATCCCCAAGTCGTCACACTCCAGCTCCTGTTCAGGTGCACTGAGCGAGAATTCAGAATGTCCAATTCACCTAACAAGCACGTCTTTCGGGGCTTGTGGGAGGAAATCGGAGCACCCGGAGGAAACCCACAACAGACACGGGGAGAACGTGCAGACTCCGCACAGACAGTGACCCAAGCCGGGAATCAAACCCGGGTCCCTGGCGCTGTGAAGCAACAGTGCTAACCACCGTGCCGACTAGAGAGCTAGCATGGACTCAATGGACCGAATGCCCTTCTCTGCCCTTTTTTAAATTTTTTAAAGTAAATTTAGAGTACCCAATTCATTTTTTCCAATTAAGGGGCAATTTGGCGTGGTCAATCCACCTAGCCTGCACATCTTCAGGTTGTGAGGGCGAAACCGACGCAAACATGGGGAGAATCTGCAAATTCCACACGGACAGTGACCCAGAGCCGGGCTCGGCCCTGTGAGGCAGCAGTGCTAACCACTGACGTGCTGCCAGCTGACTGAATTTTTTGTCTAATCTCGCCTTGTAATTTAACCCCAGGGGGTTCAGATATCACTCGGGTAAATCTGTGCTACACTCCCTCCGAGGCCATTCTATCCTTCCTCAGGTTTGTTGCCCAGAACTGAACACAGTTCTCCAGGTTTGGTCTAACCAGGGTTTGTGAATCTCGGGGCTTTTCCAGTCACACTGAGACCTGAAATCTTCACTCACAGACAGAACAGACAAACCTTTTACCTTCCACACCCAGATGCTGCTGATATTCAGGTACTAATGAATCGAGTGATTCTGTCAGATCGCGATGTAACGTTTGGTTTGTGTTTCCCGTCTGTTAAACCTCCACTTCCAGTATCCTGTAAATTTACAGAAACCTCACTCAGTTTAGGATCGAAATTCACAACATTCTCTCCTCACCAACTTTGATTAAATGTATTCCTGGAGGTTTAATCACATGATCTGCCCCCCATCCTCCAGCCATTAATCGGTCAACACATCCATCCTTGTGACACTCTGCCTTCCTCGGCCAATTGGGAAGCAAAAGGACTCATTACCTTACAGGACAGTGTTTGACTAGGGCAGCATGGTGGTGCAGTGGTTAGCACTGCTGTCTCACGGCACCGAGATCACAGGTTCGATCCCGGCTCTCGGTCACTGTCTGTGTGGAGTTGGCACATTCTCCCCGTGTTTGCGTGGGTTTCACCCCCACAACCCAAAGATGTGCAGGGTAGGTGGATTGGCCACGCTAAATTGCCCCTTAATTGGAAAAAATGAATTGGGCACTCTTAATTTATTTTTAAAAAGGACAGTGATTGACTGTAAGTCAATCAACCTTCATCCCATTTTCAATATTTTTATATCCACTGAAGAGAAATGTTCAAAAATCTTTTTTACTGTCCGAATGATTTTCCAGAGACCCAAAATTAATATTTTTACTGTCCTAATCATGTTCCAGAGTCACAAAAATATTTTTGACTGTCCCAATGATTTTCCAGACACCCAGACATGAATCTCACCAAGGCAGAAGGTAAAATTTTAATTCATTGAAAGTTTACTGATGACCATGAAACGATTGTCGATTGTTGCAAAGACCCATCTGGTTCACTCCTGTCCTTCAGTGAAGGAAATCTTCTATCCTTACCTGGTCTGGCCTATATGTGACTCCAGTTCCACAGTCAGCTGGTTGACTCTTAAAATGCTCTCTGAGATGCCCTCAGTTCAAGGGCAATTAGTGATGGGCAGTGAATGCTGGCCTAGCCAGCGACACCCACATCCCGTGAATGAATAGAAAAGAAAACTGCCGTCCTTACCTGGTCTGGCCGACACGATTCCAAACCACAGCAATGTGGTTGACTCTTTAAATGCCCTCCGAGATGGCCGAGCAAGCCACTCAGTTCAAGGGAAATTAGGGATGTGCAATAAATGTTGGCCCAGCCAGTGACTCCCACAAATGATTAAAATAAAATCCTGGAGACTCCAGTCAGTCAATCCGGAAGATTTGGCATCCGGTCCAGGCTCGCAGCGCATAATAATAATAATCACTTATTGTCACAAGTAAGCTTCAATGAAGTTCCTGTGAAAAGCCCCTAGTCGCCACATTCCGGCACGTGTTCAGAGAGGCTGGAACGGGCATTGAACCCGCGCTGCTGGTCTTGTTCTGCATTACAAGCCAGCTGTCTTAGCCCACTGTGCTAAGCCAGCCACTTCCCAGCGGCACCTTGTCCTCTGTAAAGATGGCGGCCGGTAACCCGGGCCTGTCACCGCTCAGCTCTCTCTATTCGGTGCTGTTTAAGACGGGACCGTTAACATTTTCCTCGGGAGTTGAAGCCTCCACGGGGTATTTATGAAGCCTCCCGGCTCACTCCGCAGCTTCTATCGCTCCCCGGCCACCCACCGGCTCCAATCCTGAAAGTCGCTCGATTGTTTCTTTCCCGCTCCTCGCATCATCAGCGACAATCTGAACTGCGCCTGCACTGGACACAGCCCGAACAGCGCATGTGCGAGGAGCTTCTGTCATGTGGATAGAGCACATTCTCAGCTGCTACTCATGTTGGGTAATAAACCCACCATTGAAATGGATATTTTTGATATAAATTATGCTTTGCAAACTGACTATGCTTACACACAAAGGTCGATAACTCCAGGTCCCGATAACCCGAATGGTGCTGTCAGAATTCAATATGAGGATTGGTTTTGAGTTTCCCGTCTTCGAATCCCTTTCTAAGCCCCTGTGAAAGAAGTTTACAAAGGCATCACTGTCAGTCCAGTCATGAAATTCAGGAAAGGCAAACTTTCTCCTGGTTTGAGTTTGCTGTGTGTAAATCCTCCCCTACAAATCCCCTGTAAAAGGAGTTTCCAAAATTAATCACGGTCAGTCCAGGATAGAAATTCACAACATTGTCTCCTCCTGCTCCCTGGTCCAGGATGACCGCTCATGCCCCCCGCTGCACACTGACCCTCTTGTCATCAGCAGTGATTTGAGGGTGGTGTCTACTCATGGTTGTGAGTTTCTACCTGGGTCTTCATGTGGCTGAACAGAGCCGCAGAGCTTTGGACACATGGGGCAGGATGACTAATAAGACAGTGAAATCCAGAGACCAGGATTGTCTTCCTTTTCTTTCCATCTCCGCCACCACTTTGCCTCATCAATAAGACATTGGGACTCAAAGACTAATCCAGTTTGATGGACAAGTTGTCTCCATTCTGAACAATGGGGAACAAGCTCCTCCCACTCATTGTAACATCGCCCCCGACAAAGAGACAAATGCGCATGCGCCCTGATGCACATTAAACAACGTACGAAGTCTGACAACACCAGGTTAAAGTCCAACAGGTTTGTTTCGATGTCACTAGCTTTCGGAGCGCTGCTCCTTCCTCAGGTGAATGAAGAGGTCTGTTCCAGAAACACATATATACACAAATTCAAAGATGCCAAACAATGCTAGGAATGCGAGCATTAGCAGGTGATTAAATCTTTACAGATCCAGAGATGGGGTAACCCCAGGTTAAAGCGGTGTGAATTGTATCGTTGGTAGGAGTTCGCAGGCCAGATGGTGGGGGATGAATGTAATGTGACATGAATCCCAGGTCCCGGTTGAGGCCGCACTCATGTGTGTGGAACTTGGCTATAAGTTTCTGCTCGGCGATTCTGCGTTGTCGCGGGTCCTGAAGGCCGCCTTGGAGAACGCTTACCCGGAGATCAGAGGCTGAATGCCCTTGACTGCTGAAGTGTTCCCCGACTGGAAGGGAACATTCCTGCCTGGTGATTGTTGCGCGATGTCCATTCATTCGTTGTCGCAGCGTCTGCATGGTCTCGCCAATGTACCACGCTTCGGGACATCCTTTCCTGCAACGTATGAGGTAGACAACGTTGGCCGAGTCGCACGAGTATGTATCGCGTACCTGGTGGGTGGTGTTCTCACGTGTAATAGTGGTATCCATGTCGATGATCTGGCACGTCTTGCAGAGATTGCCATGACAGGGTTGCGTGGTGTCGTGGTCACTGTTCTGAAGACTGGGTAGTTTGCTGCACACAATGGTTCGTTTGAGGTTGCGCGGCTGTTTGAAGGCAAGTAGTGGGGGTGTGGGGATGACCTTGGCAAGATGTTCATCGTCATCAATGACGTGTTGAAGGCTGTGAAGAAGATGACGTAGTTTCTCCACTCCGGGGAAGTACTGGACGACGAAGGGTATTCTGTCGGTTGTGTCCCATATTTGTCTTCTGAGGAGGTCGGTCCGGTTTTTCGCTGTGGCGCGTTGGAACTGTCGATCGATGAGTCGAGTGCCATATCCCGTTCGTACGAGGGCATCTTTCAACGTCTGTAGATGTCTGTTACGCTCCTCCTCGTCTGAGCAGATCCTGTGTACACGGAGCGCTTGTCCATAGGGGATGGCTTCTTTAATGTGTTTAGGGTGGAAGCTGGAGAAGTGGAGCATCATGAGGTTATCCGTGGGTTTGCGGTAAAGCGAAGTGCTGAGGTGACCGTCGTTGATGGAGACGAGTGTGTCCAAGAATGCAACTGATTTTGGAGAGTAGTCCATGGTGAGTCTGATGGTTGGATGGAACTTATTAATGTCATTGTGTAGTCGTTTCAGTGATTCTTCGCCGTGGGTCCACATTAAACAAAGCTGGCGGCCATTAACCCGAGCCAAACATGAGGAGCTGCAGCCCCGCTTGGTGCAAATGGGGTCCCAGAAACTTTTTCCCGAAGATTGCAGCTTGCAACAGCTTTACACAACGTTTCTGCCCACCCCCGAGATCTCTCGCTCCCTCCATATTGTTAAACGCCTCGCACCAATTTCGGATTTAAGGAGGCGCTCTTCTCCTTCGCCATGACCCACACTGCGCATGCTTCAATCACAGCCCCGCCCCTCATTCACTCCGATTGGTTGGAGGACCTGCCGCTCCCGGTCGGTCCTCCAGTCCTGCACCTCCTCCTCCTATTGGTCTGGAGCCGCCCTCAATCACCTGGCATTGTGATGGCTCCAGATGGTGAGAGCGGCCACAGGCTCAGGCTGACTCGCTGATTGTCCAATAATAACAGTGAGAGTCTCAGTGGGACAATCAGACAATAATAGTGGAGATGGGGCCCAGAGGATAAGCAGCAAAGGATTCACTCACTTTGAGAGTAACAAACACAGTGTCTGTTCCAATAATAAGAGTCAGGCTGCAGTGTGTGAGTGAACACATCATTGGATCCAATGTAGAATCATAGAATCTCCTCAGTACAGAAGGAGGCCATTCGTCCCATTGAGTCTGCAGCAACCCTCTGAAAGAGCATCCTACCTTGGCGAATTCCCGCCCCTATCCCCACAACCCCTCCCAGTGACAATTTAACACAGTCAATCCATCTGACCTGCACATCTGTGGACTGTAGGAGGAAACCAGAGCATCCGGAGGAAATCTGCGCAGACACAGGAAGAATGTACAAACTCCACACAGACAGTGACCCAAGGTCAGAATGAATCATAGAATCTACAGTGCAGAAGGAGACCATTCGGCCCATCAAGTCTGCACCGGCATTACCTGATCTGGCCAACTCACTGAAATGTGGTTTATTCTGAATTGCCCAGCAAGCCACTCAGTTTAAGGGCAATTAGGAATGGACAACCCAGCTGGTTTGCCCGTGACACTCACACCCCATAAAGAATAGAGAACATCAAAGGGCTGTTTCCAGCGCCGGTTTCCAAGGAATCAGTACTGGGCCCTTCACTCCTGGTGACATCATTGATTTGAGAGTAAATGTGGGAACATGAACAAGAAGTTTACCTGTGACACAAAAATGATTAAACACTTGATAGTTAGAAAGAAAGCTGGAGGGAAAACAAGGCAAAGGATTACATGATAAATGGCAGGACAGGACTAGTTAGGCCAGAGCTAGTTTCCTGTGTACAGGAAGATTGCACTAGAGAAAGTACAGAGGGGATTTAACAACATCAGCCAGAAATTAACAATGTTTGCTCTGAGGAACGTTTGGATAAACTGGGACTGTTTTCTTTGGAACAGAAAAGACTGAGGAGAGACCAAAATTAAATTATGAAAAGCAGCCTGGCTGGCTCAGTCGGCAGAGCAAGGGAGTCTTAATCCCAGGGCCGTGAGTTCAAGACCCACGTTGGGCGCTTCAGCTTCTTTAATCTGAGAACAGTGAGCTGAACTGTTTTATGGGTGGCACAGTGGTTACCACTGTTGCTTCACAGCACCAGGGTCCCGGGGTTCAATTCCCACTTAGGACACTGTCTGTGCGGAGTCTGCACGTTCTCCAGTGTCTGTATGGGTTTCCTCCCACAAGTCTCGAAAGACGTGCTTGTTAGGTGAATTGGACATTCTGAATTCTCACTTTGCATACCCGAATAGATGCCAGGGTGTTACTACCAGGGGATTTTCACAGTAACTTCATTGCAGTGTTAATGTAACCCTACTTGTGACAATAATAAAGATTATTCTAAAGGTATAAAATTCTGGGGGATCATGGTGGCACAGTGGTTGTGTGCCTGCGTGCTGGGGACCCGGGTTCGATCCTGGCCCCGGGTCACAGTCTGTAAGGGATTTGCACATTCTCCCATTGTCTGTGTGGGTAGGTGGCTTGGCCAAATTAAATTGCCCCTTGATTGGAAAAAAATAGAAATTTACATTTTTTTTAAATTCTGAGGAATCTAAATAGATTGGATAGGAAGGTCCTATTCCCTTTGGTTGAGGGATACATATAAAAGGGGGCAGAGATTTAGGGGGGGACGAGGAGGTTTAGAGGGCGGTGAAGATCTGTGGCATGCTGCTGAAATGATGGCAGAAACCCTCATAACATTTAAAAAGTATTTAGATATCTCAATTGATGTAACTTAAAAAGTAACAGACCACAATCTGTAAATTGAGATTAGGCTCAATACTTACTTTGTAGCCACGATGAGCTGAATGAAATGCAACACAAACAACAAACTTTAATAAAATCTGTGATAGTAACTCTCACCACTAAGAAGATCAGCAGTTTGCTAAGTTTAGCGGCCAAGTATGCTAATGTGGTAATTTTAAAATTTACCTGCACACATAAGAGTACAACAGCAAATTATTTAACTTCCCCAATGTGATCGGTGTAATTAGTCTCAAATTTAACCCGGAATGGTCATTTAAATTTTCCCAGTCACTCTAATATCTGAAATCTTTATCCACGGACAGAACAGACAAACCATTTTACCTCCCAATGATATTCAGGTCCTGATGAATCGAGTAAGTCTGCCAGATGATGATGTGATGTTTGGATTGAAGTTCCCGTTAGTAAATCCTCCTCTTTCTAAAGGAATTTCCAAAGGAATTTCACTCTCAGTCCAGGAGAGAAATTCACAAGATTTTCTCTTCCGGGTCCTGGAGGCAGCGCATGCGCCCTGCTGCACCTGAGAGAGATGACGGCCGCGCATGCGCCCTGCGGCATATCGCCCCCGAATCAGATGACAGCCGTTAACAGGGGCCGATCAAAGAGAAAAGCGCCGATGCGGCCGCCCCATTCTGGGCGAACTGTGTCAAAAGTGCCTGAACCAATTTATCAGCCTGAGTAACGTAATGGAATAATGGCGGATAAGACTACCCGGAATGCCGGGGCCGATGAATACGCCCTATCTCCGTACTCGCATTCCTAGCATTGTTTGGCATCTTTGAATTTGTCTATATATGTGTTTCTGGAACAGACCTCTGCATTCACCTGAGGAAGGAGCAGCGCTCCGAAAGCTAGTGACATCGAAACAAACCTGTTGGACTTTAACCTGGTGTTGTAAGACTTCGTACTGTGCTCACCCCAGTCCAACGCCGGCATCTCCACATCAGCCCTATCTCCATCACAGTAGCCAGAACGCGCAGGTGTCAGAATGTCCCGCCCCCGGAAGTAGCCTCTCTGTGCGGAGCATGCGGGGTGCTGCTCCGGGCTGAGCGCAGCTGCAGTGAGAGTGAGTGCGGCTCCCACAGGCTGAATGAGAGTCGCCGCAGGCAGGAGCTGGAGAACTGAACCCAGGCAGAGGAGAGGGAGCGAGAAAACTGGGAGTGGAGGAAAGAAATGGTGCAGACGGTGAGATGGGTTTGCATTTCAGCCCAGGGAGGAGGGAGAGTGTGTGGGACTGGGATTGACAGCTTTGGGGGAACAAGAGAGGAAAAAATATTCCAGAGAAACTAGAATTGTCTGTTCAGAATTTCTATCCTGGACTGACAGTGATGGCTTTTGTAAACTTCTTTTACAGGATATTGGAAGTGGAGGATTGGCCGACAGAAAACTCAAACCAAACATCACATCGAAATCTGACAGTCACTCGATTCATCAGGAGCTGAATATCATCAGTCTTTGAATTTGGAAGGAGAAATATTTGTCTGTTCAGTTTCAGCGGTGTGACTGCAAAAGCACCGAGATATAGGAGAATACTGAGATTCAGGCTACTAGACTAGAAGGGCTTGAGGTTCATAAGGAGGAGGTGTTAGCAATTCTGGAAAGTGTGAAAATAGATAAGTCCCCTGGGCCGGATGGGATTTATCCTAGGATTCTCTGGGAAGCTAGGGAGGAGATTGCTGAGCCTTTGGCTTTGATCTTTAAGTCATCTTTGTCTACAGGAATAGTGCCAGAAGACTGGAGGATAGCAAATGTTGTCCCCTTGTTCAAGAAGGGGAGTAGAGACAACCCCGGTAACTATAGACCAGTGAGCCTTACTTCTGTTGTGGGCAAAATCTTGGAAAGGTTTATAAGAGATAGGATGTATAATCATCTGGAAAGGAATAATTTGATTAGAGATAGTCAACACGGTTTTGTGAAGGGTAGGTCGTGCCTCACAAACCTTATTGAGTTCTTTGAGAAGGTGACCAAACAAGTGGATGAGGGTAAAGCAGTTGATGTGGTGTATATGGATTTCAGTAAAGTGTTTGATAAGGTTCCCCACTGTAGGCTACTGCAGTAAATACGGAGGCATGGGATTCAGGGTGATTTAGCAGTTTGGATCAGAAATTGGCTAGCTGGAAGAAGACAAAGGGTGGTGGTTGATGGGAAATGTTCAGACTGGAGTCCAGTTACTAGTGGTGTACCACAAGGATCTGTTTTTGGGGCCACTGCTGTTTGTCATTTTTATAAATGACCTGGAGGAGGGCGTAGAAGGATGGGTGAGTAAATTTGCAGATGACACTAAAGTTGGTGGAGTTGTGGACAGTGCGGAAGGATGTTACAAGTTACAGAGGGACATAGATAAGCTGCAGCGCTGGGCTGAGAGGTGGAAAATGGAGTTTAATGCAGAAAAGTGTGAGGTGATTCATTTTGGAAGGAATAACAGGAAGACGGAGTACTGGGCTAATGGTAAGATTCTTGGCAGTGTGGATGAGCAGAGACATCTCGGTGTCCATGTACATAGATCCCTGAAAGTTGCCACCCAGGTTGAGAGGGTTGTTAAGAAGGCGTATGGTGTGTTAGCTTTTATTGGTAGAGGGATTGAGTTTCGGAGCCATGGGGTCATGTTGCAGCTGTACAAAACTCTGGTGCGGCCACATTTGGAGTATTGCGTGCAATTCTGGTTGCCGCATTATAGGAAGGATGTAGAAGCATTGGAAAGGGTGCAGAGGAGATCTACCAGAAAGTTGCCTGGTATGGAGGGAAGATCTTACGAGGAAAGGCTGAGGGCCTTGAGGCTGTTTTCGTTAAAGAGAAGAAGGTTAAGAGGTGACTTAATTGAGGCATACAAGATGATCAGAGGATTGGATAGGGTGGACAGTGAGAGCCTTTTTCCTCGGACGGTGATGTCTAGCATGACGGGACATACCTTTAAATTGAGGGGAGATAGATGTAGGACAGATGTCAGAGGTAGGATCTTTACTCAGAGAGTAGTAAGGGCGTGGAATGTCCTGCCTGCAACAGTAGTGGTCTCGCCAACACGAAGGACAGTCAAATGGTCATTGGATAGACATATGGACGATTATAGAATAGTGTAGATGGGCTTTAGAGTGGTTGCACATGGAGGCGCAACATCGAGGGCCGAAGGGCCTGTACTGCGCTGTAATGTTCTATGTTCCCTGAGTGAGAGTGTTCCAGTGAACTGACTGTGGAGAGAGCTTTACCCAGTTACACAGGCTCACGTCATTCACTGCAGGGAGAAATTAAATGGCTGTTTGTGTGTGGACAAAGCTTCAACCGGGAGAAACATGCGGACACCCTCACCATGGAGAAACTGTGGAAATGTACGGACTGTCGAAAAGGATTCAGTTACCCATCACAATTGGAGGTTCATCGTCACAGTCACACTGGGGAGAGACCGTTCACCTGCTCCATTTGTGGGAAGGGATTCACCCATTCATACAACCTTCTGACACACCAGCGAGTTCACACTGAGGAGAGGCCATTCACCTGCCATGTGTGTGGGAAGGGATTCACTCGGTCATCCCACATTGTGACTCACCAACTTGTTCACACTGATAAAAGACCGTTTACATGTCCTGACTGTGAGAAGAGTTTTAAATGTAAAAAGGATCTGCTGACACATCAACGTATTCACACTGGGGAAGAGACCGTTCTCCTGCTCCCTGTGTGGGAAAGGATTCATTCAGTCATCCCACCTGCAGACACATCAACGTGTTCACTCTGATCACAAACTTTTTAACTGTCCTGACTGAGAAGAGCTTTACAAACAAAAAGGATTTACAAACACACCAATATGCTCACACTGGGGACTGACCGTTCACCTGCTCTGAGGGAATGGATTCAGCCGTCCAAGTGCCCTACTGAACTACCAGAGAATTCACACTGGGAGAGGCCATTCACCTGCTCTGACTGTGGGAAAGGATTCATTAATTCATCCAAACTTCTGATACACCAGCAACTTCATACAGGGGATAGACTGATCACCTGTTCTGAATGTGGGAAGGGATTCACACGTTCATACAACCTTCTGACACATCAGCAGGTTCACAGTGAGGAGAGGCTGTTCACTTGCTCAGTGTGTGGGAAGGGATTCACTCGTTCATACAACCTATTGAATCACCAGCAAGTTCATACTGGGGAGAGGTCGTTCACCTGCTCTGTGTGTGGGTAGGGATTCAGTCAGTCATCCAACCTGCTGACATGCCAGAGTTCAAACTGGGGAGAGGCCGTTTATGTGCTCCATACGTGGGAAGGAATTTTCTCATTTATCTTATCTTCTGAAACATCATCGAGTTCACACTGTGGAGAGGCCGTTCACCTGTAATGTCTGTGGAAAGGGATTTACTCAGTCATCCCACCTGCTAACACACAAGCGACTACAAGGTTTGGATTCTACTCTGATTGATGCTGCTAATTATGTCCAGGACTGAATCAGGTTCACTCTTGACAGTCTTAATCTGCTGATGAGATTTAATATTCTGAATAAATGTGAAATAAATAAGCTTGGTTTGAAATATTGCAGATTTTTGTCTTTCCCACCTGAGTGTTTAACAGCACCTGGCTGGAGCTCAGAAAGGACAATCTGGAGGAGGATCACACGGCAGGAACAGAACTTCAGCCTGGACACAGTCCTTCAGGGTCACACTGAGAGGGATAAAAGACACCTCTCTTCACTGACAGCAAAGTCCCGGTGTGGGTTAATCCTGAGGTGTGAGAGAAATGTGTCCCAGCCGCTCTCTTCATGGTTCAGAGCTCCTAGGCATGGAACAGAAGCTCCTTTACAACTGTGTTCAGAGTCAAGAAGAACAATGGTGAATGCTGGAAACGTGCTGTCAAATCAGAGATTGGTGTAAAACTGGGATGTTCCTGATTGAATGTAAAGCAGCTGGTTTAAGTTTCCAGAGTGAAAATGTGGTTATGTGACAGTCACAATGAATTAATTGAACAGAAACCTACTTAAAATAGATTGTTGAAGTCTGCGTTGAAATAACAGCTGGAGGACTTCACAGGAGCCTGGTAACTGCCGGGACAATTAGACAACAGTTTGATTCCCAGATAAAGAAGGATTGCCCAGCTAAATAATTCTACAGATTCTCTACCCTCTGAGAGAAGAAATGTCTCCTAATCTCTGTCCTAAATTTGAAATCCCTTACTCTGAGATTATGCCCTCTTGTCCTAGACTCTCCCACAAGAGGAAACAAGATGATTTTTCAGGCTGTGTAAATGGTTCCACAGACAGTTCACTGGATCACTCTCACTCGGGTGTGTGTGTGTCTCGGGGCTTTTCCAGTCACACTGATGTTTGAAATCACTTCCCACAGTCAGAACAGACAAGCACATTGACAGTTTGTGATATTTAGATCCTAATGAATTGAGTGACTTGTCAGATCTCGATGTTATATTTGGTATGAGTTGCCCAGCTGCCAATTGTGGGAGGAAACCTGAGCACCCGGAGAAAACCCACAGGGAGAATGTGCAGACTCCGCACAGACAGTGACCCAAGCTGGGAATAGAACCTGGGACCCTGGAGCTGTGAAGCAACAGTGCTATCCACTTTGCTACCATGCCGCCCATCCCACCCAGCTACAATGCACTGTTCTAACCAGACCCAAGAATAGATTCAAGATGTCACATTCGGCACAAGGATACTAGATATTATAGACTGTAAGATCCACAAACTCTGTCAAGATGGCTGCAACTTAACAGGTTATTATGGACATTAAACTGTGGGCAATATCCGATTCTGTGACCAATATTTAGTTTAACACGGACCTGAATAAGGAAACTTTGCAGCCACCTGTGAAGTTTAAATGTCTCGTTGTGTCAGGGTGAACCAGCATTTGAGGAAAATGAAATCTCTGGACTGTTGGATGTTGGACTGTTGGACAGGAGAATGAGCTCGAATTGGGACAGAGTGAGTGAGTGAGCATCGTAAACTGCGATTGTATCGGGGTGTTCTGGGTCTCAGAGTTGTAACCCTGCAGTTAATTGTCAGGGATGCAGTACAATAAACCCTGAACAAAGCAAATGTGTGTGTGAAGCAAGTGAAGCAGCAGGAAACAGCTGAAACAGCAGAGCTGAATGTCTGCCAGTGCAGCCACAAGACTGAACTTATTCCAGCTTCCAGGTCCACCTGAGAACCAACGTCCTGGCTATTCACCTACAAGAAGCTTCAGAGCCTCATGATAATTATTTATTTCTAAAAGCGCTTCACTCCAACTAAAGGACCTGCTCAACAAGAAGACAACAGGCCTGCAGCGATATAAAGATTGCAGTCTACATTCCATTTTCATCATTACAGCTTCAACTTGATTATCATAGAATATACAGTGCAGAAGGAGGCCATTCGGCCCATCGAGTCTGCACCAGCTCTTGGAAAGAGCACCCTACCCATGTTCAGCCCCTCCACCCTATCCCCATAACCCAGTAACCCCACCCAACACTAAGGGCAATTTTGGACACTAAGGGCAATTTATCATGACCAATCCACCTAACCCGCACATCTTTGGACTGTGGGAGCACCCGGAGGAAACCCACGCACACACAGGGAGGATGTGCAGACTCCGCACAGACAGTGATCCAAGCCGGAATCGAACCTGGGACCCTGGAGCTGTGAAGCAATTGTGCTATCCGCAATGCTACCGTGCTGCCCACTAATTAGTTGATCTGTAACTAATTTCTGTGTATGTGTCAGTGAGTGTGAAAGAGACGAGAGACTGAGATGTTCAAACATCCAGGGAAATAGTGTGATAATAAATAACCTTTCCTTTAAAAATCACCAGTAAGCCTGCTGCTGAAATGTATTTTAAATAAAGAAAAATCACACTGAGGGCAAGGAAATATCACACAAACATCCTGATAATGGACTGGAAAGGACCACGAAATGTAATCAAACGCTGTATAACCCCCTTCAGGTAGCTATACAGAGGCTGCAGCCTCTCACGCTGAATGTCTACGTAATTCAGAGATACCTCCAGGCTACAAACATCAGCTTCAGCCTGGGAGTGGGTGAAAAACTGTTGAACTGTAATCTTCGCCGGGCACTAGGACCCGCCTGGGAACAGAAACCTTCAGGTTCCGCCCATCAGCTGTTGCATCACCGAGACGCCAGCGCATGCGCTCTGCTTCCCCAAGATGGCGGCTGTGAACCAGGGCCTGGTCCCGGGAGAGAGCTGACCGGCGGTGATGTGACCTGAGGATCACCACACCTCAGGCAAGGGGCCAGGTTGGGAAGGCGGTGCCTTCAGGAATAACTGGGAAGGTGATGTTTGGTCAGTTGCTGCAGTCTGTGTAGTGAAGGTGCTGTCACAGTGGTGTGAGGTGAGGAAGTACAGGATTATCACCCAGCAATGATCAATTAAGGGGAATGTAAATCCAGCTCAGGCTGCTTTCAGATTGGAAAGGGAGCTAAGGTGTGTCCTCAGCTGGTGAATGTTGGGGCTTTGGCACTTTCTCTATAAAGTCCTTCTCATTCATTCCCTCTCTTTACAGCACAAATAGAGGCCCTTGGCCCATTCATAATAATCTTTATTATTGTCACAAGTAGGCTTACATTAACACTGCAATGAAGTTACTGTGAAAATCCCCTAGTCGCCACACTCCGGCGCGTGTTCGGGTACACAGAGTGAGAATTCAGAATGTTCAATGACCTAACAAGCTCAACGTTCGGGACTTGTGGTAGGAAACCGGAGCACCTGGAGGAAACCCATGCAGACACGGGGAGAACATGCAGACTCCGAAGCTGGGAATCAAACCCAGGTGTCTGGTGCTGTGAAGCAACAGTGCTAACCACTGTGCTACCATGCCGCCCATAAGATTATTAGATTAGTAGGTCTTGATGAATTGTGTCCCAGGATGCTGTGGGAGGCGAGGGAGAGATTGCAGCGGCTCTGACCCAAAGTTTCAACCACAAATTAGGCCTGCGTTCGGTAGAATTTAGAAGGTTACGGTGTGATCTGATTGAAGTATTTATGATATTAACAGGAAAAGACAGGGTAGATAAAGACAAACTATTTCCACTGGTTGGAGATTCTAAAAGTAGGGATCATTGTCGAAAAATTCGGGCTAGACCATTCAGTAGAGATGTTAGGAAGAACTTCTTCACACACAGGGTGGTAGAGGTTTGGAACTCTCTCCCACAAACAGCACGTGAAGCTCGATCAGTTGTTAAGATTAAATCTGAGGTAGAGTTTTGTTAAGCAAAGATATTCAGAGATATGGAGTTAGGTCACAGATAGGCCATGATCTCACTAAATGGCAGGACAGACTCGAGGGGCTGAATGGCCTACTCCTGTCCCTATGTGTATTTCTGTGATTCTGAAGTTCAGACAATAATACCATGACAGGGGCAGCACGGTGGCGCAGTGGGTTAGCCCTGCAGCCTCAAGGCGCTGAGGTCCCAGGTTCAATCCCGGCTCTGGGTCACTGTCCGTGTGGAGTTTGCACATTCTCCCCATGTTTGCGTGGGTTTCGCCCCCACAACCCAAAAATGTGCAGGCTAGGTGGATTGGCCACACTAAATTGCTCCTTGGAATAAAAATGAATTGGGTACACTAAATTTTTAAAAAAGAATACCATGACAGGGAAAGAGTCCGGATTAGAACCTGAGTTAGTCCGAGCTGCAAACCATCCCTCCAGATCCTTGCCCTTCATGGATTTAATGAAGGCCAAGGCAATAGTTGGATTACTGAAAGACTTGACGGAGTTGTTGGATACCATTTTTCGGGTCTCACGATAAAGCCTGACGTAATTCACTCCCCACAGGATTGAGCTGCCTTTGAACTTCATCGAAGCATGAATGCTTTGTTTGTGTTGCTGCCGAAAGTCCTGAATCCACCCTCCCTCCTGGGGCCAGACGCCACCTCACCGTACCACTCTCCAGGACCTTCTGGCGATCTTTCCAGTTGTGGAAGTGAATGATTACAGGCCTGGGATGAAAACTATCCCTCAGCCTCAGAGATACAATGCACCCTTTCTAATTTGAAAAACCCAGGCTTCACATCCAGCTTGAGAAAACATGGCTTCTGGTCCTCGAAGAATTGACGGGAGCCTTACCCTCCACACCTTCTGACAGGCCAACGACTCGGATGTTCTTTCTCCGACCCTCAGTTCTCCAAGTCCTCCAGGACCTCCGCCAGCCACTCGGCTTGTTTTCAAAGGATTGAATTCTTGCCTCCGTCAAGGAGGCATCTTGCTGAACGTTCAGGATTCCCTCCTCCGGATCATCGAGCCTCTTCATGGTGTTTTGCAGCTGGGCCTCATGAGCTCACAGATATTGAGTCAGCACACTCCGCCTCTGGTCAATAACACGGATAATATCAGCAGTCATCATTTTCGCCGCCTCCCAGAGAGCTCCGGAGAGCTCGGGGTCGAGAGACCTCCCGTGTGTCATGGCCGCCATGTTGAAAAGGGGGCTCCATTTCCGCTGAATCCACCTGCGCTGTTTTATTGGTGCATTTCTTCACTTTTTCTGGCATAATCCTACCAGACCGAACCCTGAAGTCTTCCAGGACATAACAAATATGAATTCAGGATTAGGTAGATGAGTGCCGGGCGATCAGGATAAGTGACAGATTATAGGTGAGTGGCACCAGAACCTGCAGAAAATCAGCTACTCCCATGCCAGTGTCACATGCCCCCCCTCTCCCCCCCGCCCCCCCCCCCCCCCCCCCGCAGGGTTATGGGGAACTGGCAGGAAAATGGAGAGAAAGCTGAGATGAGGAGGGATTTCTTTATTCGAGGATGTGGTGAAGCTTTGGAATTCTCTACCCCAGAGGATTCTGGAGCTTCAGTCATCAAGTATTTTCAAGATACAGATTGATAGGTTTCTAGATATTGAAGACGTCGGGGGATATGGGGGATAGTGTGGGAAAACGGTGCTGAGGTAGATTGACCAATGATCCCATTGAATGGTTCAGGTTCGATGGGCCGAATGCAGCTCATATTTGTTATGATCCCCTGGACAGGAAGCTGTAAGCTGGGATGTGTCAGTCAGCCTGAACCAGCACCTTCAGGAGAATTAGGAGGGTGAATATTAGATACAGCAGAGTGAGAATGGAGGGGAGAGTGTGTGGAATGGAGATTTACAGCTTTTGGAGAACAATAGAGGAAATAATATTTCATAGAAACTAGAATTGTCTGTTCTGAGTTTCTATCCTGTACTGACAGTGATGAATTTTGTAAATTGTTTTTACAGGATATTAGATGAGAAGGAATTACAGACAGAAATCTCAATCATCACGTCTCGATCTGACAGTCACTCCCTTCCTTGGATCCTGAATATCATCGGCCTTTCAATCTAGAAGGAAAAATGTTTCCCCGAACTGTCAGCAAAATATTTCAACCGTCAGTGTGACTGAAAACGCACCGAGACCCACACAACACACACCCGAGTGAGAGAGTTCCGGTGAACTGACTGTGGAAAGAGCTTTAACCAGTTACACAGCCTGAAAAACATCACAACATTCAGAGTGGGGAGAGACCATACCCGTGTTGTGGACAAGGCTTTGACTGATCATCCAACCTGGAGAGATGTGAGGAGACCCAAAACATGGAGAAACCGTGGAAATGTGAGGACTGTGGGAAGGGATTCAGAGCCCCATCTCAGCTGGAGATTCATCAACGCAGTCACACTGGGGAGAGGCCGTTCACCTGCTCAAAATGTGGGAAGGGATTTACTCAGTTCTCCAGCCTGCAGGCTCACCAGCGAGTTCACACTGGGGAGAGGCCATTCACCTGCTCCAAGTGTGGGAAGGGATTTACTCGGTTATCCACCCTGCAGACACATCAGCGAGTTCACACTGGAGAGAGGCCATTCACCTGCTCTCAATGTGGGAAGGGATTTACTCACGTATCCAACCTGCGGAAGCACCAGCGAGTTCACACTGGGCAGAGGCCGTTCACCTGCTCTCAGTGTGGGAAGGAATTTACTTGGTTATCCACCCTGCAGACACATCAGCAAGTTCACACTGGGGTGAGGTCATTCAACTGCTCCCAATGTGGGAAGGGATTTACTCCATTATCTGACCTGCGGAGACACCAGCGAGTTCACACTGGAGAGAGGCCGTTCACCTGCTCTCAATGTGGGAAAGGATTTACTGACGTATCCAACCTGCGGAGGCACCAGCGAGTTCACACTGGGCAGAGGCTCTTCACCTGCTCTCAGTGTGGGAAAGGATTTACTCGAGTATTCAACCTGCAGTCACACCAGCGAGTTCACACTGGAGAGAGGCCGTTCACCTGCTCTCAATGTGGGAAAGGATTTACTGACGTATCCAACCTGCGGAGGCACCAGCGAGTTCACACTGGGCAGAGGCCGTTCACCTGCTCTCAGTGTGGGAAAGGATTTACTCGAGTATTCAACCTGCAGAGACATCAGCGAGTTCACACTGGGGAGAGGCCGTTTACCTGCTCTCAATGTGGGAAAGGATTTACTGCCGTATCCAACCTGCGGAGACACCAGCGAGTTCACACTGGGGAGAGGCCGTCCACTTCTCAATGTGAGACGGGATTGCATGTTTCACCACACCTGTTGTGACACCAACAATTTCACAATCGATTACAGGGGTTAGATTCTGCTGTTATTGTTTCTGCTCTACACCCAGGACTGCATTTTGTTCATTCTGACAGGTGGTCAGTGGGGATGGTCGGAGGGTTTCTTTCTGCTGGACTGACCGGTCTCACCACTTTGCCTCCAGTGGGCTGATGCTCTTTGAGCCTTGTTGCTAATACCTGGCTTCAAATTGCACAAGGATCACAGAGTGAAAGGGTGTTTGGAAGCTTGAAGATATTTAGTTGCCATTTCTGTTTGGAACCCAGCAAAGCATGCCACGTTGTCATGGAGATGGGCCCTGGTGGTTACTCATTCATCCCAACTGCTGACACACCAGCAGATTCACAATGATGAGAGACCTTTTAAATGCAGGAAGTGCTTTAAATGTTCTCGGGATTAGGTGTCCCATCAAAGAGTTCACACTGACGCGAGACCGTTTAAATGCTGCCACGAGGTGACATCATCCAAAAGCACCGTGTTAGTTTTCACATGTACACAGACAACACTCAGCTCTACCTCACCCCTCTCCATTCCTCCACTGTTACTGAATGATCAAACTGCTTATCCCACATCCGGTACTGGATGAGCAGAAATTTCCTCCAATTAAAAATTGGGAAGACCAAAGCCATTGCCTTCAGTCACCATTAGAAATTCCGTTCCCGAACTCCCGAGTCCATCCCTCTCCCTGGGAACTGTCTGAGGCTGAACCACACTCTGCACAATCTCCGTGTCAGATTTGACCCCAAGGTGAGATTCTGACCCCATATCCACACCATCACTAATACCAGATATTTCAGTCTCCATAATGTCACCTGTCCACTCCCACACCAGCTGCTGCTGAAACCTCATCCATGCCCCTGTTACCTTTAGACTTGATTCCAACACATTCCTGTCCAGCCTCTCTCATTCACCCCACATGGAAATGGGAGATCATCCAAAACTCTGCTCACTGTGTGTTTTCTCACACCAAGTCCTGTTCACCATCACCCCTGTGCTCACTGACCTACACTGGCTCTGACTGAGCAATGCCTCCATTATAAAATTTGCATTCATGTTGTCAAATCCCTCCTTGGCCATGAACATCATCAGCCTTTAACCATGGAAGCAAAGAGCCCTATTCAATGTGTGGAGAAACAGTTCACGTGTTCTGAATGTAGATGATGTTTTAGCCGATTATCTGACCTTTCGAACAATATGTAGTCACACTGGGGAGAAATCTTGGAAATCTGGGGATTGTGGAATGGATTTAATCAGACCTGGAGATTCATCGACCTGTTCACACTGAGGAGTGACCATTAATGTTCTCCATGTGTGGGAAGGGATTCACTCAGTTCACCAGCCTCATTTCTTCATGGTCAATCTGTACTGGACTGTTACCAAGTGCAATGTATCTTTCCTGAGGTTTGGGGCCCAGTACGGAACACAGTTCATGCAGCAAGTGAGGAAAAGACAGCAGGAATTTCTCTAATCTGTGATTTACAAGGACACATTCTCTGGTTCCCAGCAGTTACGTTTCTTTAGTTATTTCCTCATTCTCCCTAAACTACCCTGCCTGTTAATTCTATTATTTCTGATAATTCCATTACTGTAGCTATAAACATCACACATTAGAATTTAATCTGTTCCATTATTCACTCTGGTTTAGGTTTATGGTGAGGTTAATAACAGACAACTCTGTCCTCGGGCCCACCCGCCCCCCCCCCCGCCCGCCGGCCGCCCCCCCCGCCCCACCCGATCCGATTCGAGTTTCCAATGAGTCGATTCTGTGGAATGGAATGTCTGATCAGCGTTTCCACGGTGACCTGTCTGCAGTGAAGAGCCTGCTTGAGTTTCTAATTCAGATTAAACTTCTCTGTCCCATAACACACATTATATCAGACTTTGGATGTCAATGTATTTCAGCCATGTTATGTTAATGTCTCCAAAACCCTAAAAGGAGTTTCAGATACACAAACTTTCAAGTGTGGCAGGACAAGTTGATAAAGTGTTTTAAATTCACAATGGATCCAAAGTTTTATAATTCTGGGTGTGGAGTACAAAACGGACAGAGGTCATGTAAATCTGTACAAATCATTGGTGAGGCTGCAGTTGGAATATTAGATCAGGTTTTGGGGATCTTACACCAGGAAGAATGTCAAGGCCATGGAGAGGTGTAGAAGAGATTCACTGAGATGATCCCAGGGAAGAGAGGCTTTAGTTACCAGGAGAGATTAGAGAAACGGGCTCTTTTCATTCGAAGAGAGGCTGACTGGAGATCTAAGGGAGGGGGTTCGATTCCGGCCTTGGGTGACTGTGTGGAGTTTGCACTTCCTCCACGTGTCTAAGTGGGTTCCTTCCGGGTTCCGGGTGTTCCGGTTTTCTCCCACAGTCCAAAGACGTCCAGGTTAGGTGGATTGGCCATTCTAAAAGATTTCCCCTGAGTGTCCAAACGTTAGATCGGGTTACGGGGATAGGGTGGAGGAGTGGTCCTGAGTGGGGTGCCGTTTTGGAGGGTCTGTGCAGACTCGATGGGCCGAATGGCCTCCTTCTGCACTGTAGGAATTCTATGGTTCTAATTCTATTCTACGAATCTTTATAAAGCTCTGGTCACCACTCTTCAGGAAGCAACGGAGGTTGAGGGGAGATTTGATTCAGGGACACAGGATTATGCCAGGTTTCGATCAGGTGGACAAAGAAACTCTGTTTCCATTCACTGATCGTACAAGCAGTCGAGACACAGATTTAAAGTTTTGGGTAAAACCTGGATTGGACGATATAAGATCCTGAGGGGTTTTGACAGGGTGGATGTGGAGAGGATGTTGCCTCTTGTGGGAGAATCTGGAACAAGGGGGTCACTGTTGCAAAATAAGGGGTCACCCATTTCAGATGGGTGACAGTGCAGAGACTGCACGTTCTCCCCGTGTCTGTTTGGGTTTCCTCCGGGTGGTCCGGTTTCCTCACACAGTTCAAAGACGTGCAGGTTAGGTGGATCGGCCATGCTAAATTGCTCCTTCATCTCCAAGGATGTGCACGTTGGGTGGGGTGGACCTGAGTGGGGTGTTCTTTCACAGTGTTGAGTCCGCTCCAGTCACAGCCGGACTCTGCGCATGTGTGAAGTTGTGTAATGTGGATCGCGCACATTCAAGTGTGGCAGGACAAGTTGATAAAGTGTTTAAAATGCGCACATGAATAATGTGTCAGAGAAAGACTGGATTTCAGCTCGGTGACACGAGACTAGACTAAAGTTTACTTCATAGGATTGTTGAGCTAATGTCTCCATATTATAAGATGGATCGAGAAGGCCCGGAGAAGAAGCAGGAGAGTATGCCAGAATGATGTCTGAATGGGCAGGTTACACCCAGCAAGAAATGCTGAGGCCTAATGAGCCAATCTAATCGGGATTTGATGAGAAACCTCTGCAGTGCATGTTGGGTGATTAATCCGCCATTGAAATCTATATTGGGATATAAATCATGCTTTGCGAACCGATTGTGACTGGTAATATTGGGCCAACGTAACAAATATATGAAGTCAATTAATACAGCACCTAAATAGTACGGGCCCTCCACCACAGTTCTGTCCTGGGTGTGATTGACAACAGTGACGACAGTGAGATGTGAACTCATTGTGGTCTCAACAGGTTAGGGTGAACAAGTGATTTTTGTCCCCATAGACCGAACTGTTCAAACCTGTTGGAGTTTAACCTGGTGTCGTAAGATTTCTTACTGTGCTCACCCCAGTCCAACGCCGGCATCGCCACATCATTACTGCTTAACAGTTGACTTTTTCACTCTTAACCTGTCCGTGATGACATTAAGAATAATGTGTCAGAGAAAGACTGGATTTCAGTTCGGTGACACGAGACTAGACTAAAGTTTACTTCATAGGATTGTTGAGCTAATGTCTCCATATTATAAGATGGATCGAGAAGGCCCGGAGAAGAAGCAGGAGAGTATGCCAGAATGATGTCTGAATGGGCAGGTTACACCCAGCAAGAAATGCTGAGGCCTAATGAGCCAATCTAATCGGGATTTGATGAGAAACCTCTTCAGCCTGAGTGGTGAGAAGGTGGAACTCTGAGCCTGGCCAAACTGGCCATTAACAGGTTTAGGCTGGGGGGGGTGTCGCCGCTCTTCCACGGCTATGTTCACAGCCGGGTGTCCCTGGAGAGAGCACGTGGTGTCTGCCGGCACGGCTGAGAATTTCCATGATCGGTGGGCACCGCGGGGGTTGCAGCTCTTCATTTCCCCCAGAACCACAGCATGATTTGAAGTTTGTAACTATCCTTCGGGGGGTTTAGATTTTTGTTGTCCCTTTAAAGGGCTTCTCCAACTCACTTAATTCAATTGTATGATTTGTTACTTTGACCCATAGTCTGTTGCTCCAAAGAGTAAAAAGGGGAAATGTATTATGTATTGTTGACATTGTGTTGCATAAATACTGATACAGACCAATTGCTCTGACCAGCCTGGCCCTGTGCTGTAGACTCAATGGAACAGAGACAAATGTATTTATTTGAGATCTGCCTGTAGTGGTAGAAGCAGAGTCTACCAAATAAATTCAGGCCAGAACTAAGGGCCATGATGTTATGATCTCACATAAAGAGTGTGGAGCAGTCGCAGCATCTGGGTTACAATGAACATTCATCTTCTGAAAGCCCTTATGTGGCCTGTGACAATGTGCGGCTGTGAAAGCTTGAGTATAAGAATTGGCAAGTCATGTTGCAGCTTTACAGAACCTTAGTTAGGCCACACTTGGAGTATAGTGTTCAATTCTGGTCGCCACACTACCAGAAGGATGTGGAGGCTTTAGAGAGGGTGCAGAAGAGATTTACCAGAATGTTGCCTGGTATGGAGGGCATTAGCTATGAGAGGATGAATAAACTCAGTTTGTTTTCATTGGAACGACAGAGGTTGAGGGGTGACCTGATAGAGGTCTACAAAATTATGAGGGGTATAGACAGAGTGGATAGTTAGAGGCTTTTTCCCAGGGTAGAGGGGTCAATTACTAGGGGGCATAGGTTTAAGGTGCGAGCGGCAAGGTTTAGAGGAGATGTACGAGGCAAGTTTTTTTACACAGAGGGTAGTGGGTGCCTGAAACTTGCTGCCGGAGGAGGTGGTGGAAACAGGGACGATAGTGACATTTAAGGGGCATCTTGACAAATATATGAATAGGATGGGAATAGAAGGATATGGACCCAGGAAGTGTAGAAGATTGTAGTTTAGTCGGGCAGCATGGTCGGCACGGGCTTGGAGGGCCGAAGGGCCTGTTCCTGTGCTGTACATTTCTTTGTTCTTTGTTCTTTGACATCATCATAATCACAGCCCTTGAAATCGTTCCTGATAAAATTACCAACTATTCTGAAATCTCCATTAGGTATAACTCCCTCACTGAAAGCATACTTCTCTGGCAAAAAAAAAACCGCACACAGCTTTTGCACAGCAGAAAGGAAATCACTCATCCTGCACTCCAAACTCTGAATGATTTGGGATGTTGCTGATAAGAGTCCAGGACAAATTGTTATTTGTAAGGTGAAGGTACATCAGCAGCTGGAGTTAGTGAAGGGGGTAATGGTAATAACCAGACAGACTGACCCAAAAGATAAAACACAATCATTGGCATCGGTATGACAGACTCCAGTTAGACCTGATTTTAAAACTTTTCAGGACCCTGACCCTGATGTGATGGTGCAGAGGTGGGACACCATCGCAAAGACATTTCCTCGTCCCTCACAGCAAGTAATTATCATAGAATTTACAGTGCAGAAGGAGGCCACCCGGCCCATCGAGTCTGCACCAGCTCTTGGAAAGAGCACCCTACCCAAGGTCAACACCTCCACCCTATCCCCATAACCCCACCCAACACTAAGGGCAAATTTGGACACTAAGAGCAATTTATCACGGCCAATCCACCTAACCTGCACATCTTTGGACTGTGGGAGGAAACCGGAGGACCCAGAGGAAACGCACTCACACACGGGGAGGACGTGCAGAATCCGCACAGACAGTGACCCAAGCCGGAATCGAACCTGGGACCCTGGAGCTGTGAAGCAATTGTGCTATCCACAATGCTACCATGCTGCCCTCTTAGTAAGGTCTCACCCATCCTACATGATGAGGTTTTCTATCACAAAGTGGCTCTAATTTGACATGCATTACATCTTGATGTCTTGCAAAAGAATTAATTTTGTTTAGGGATCAGATTGGGGGAGTGTTGCTCTTTCATGTCCTCCATATATTCATAATAACTACTGGTGGCTGAGGAAACCCCAGGATGTTCGTCAACACCTGAACCTGTGTCCAAACTAATCTGGCTGAGCGAAAGGAAGACTAATTGGGAAGTTCCACATGATGATCTGGATAAATTGGGAGGAACAAGTCATTTATTGGCTATTCACAAATGAGTGAAGGAAGCACAGTATCTGTGTTACCATGGGGATAAATGTGTCAGGTACAAAATGAAAAGAAAAATGTCCGATAACTAGATTGTGAATAAATACTGTGCTTGATTTTTTTCCAACAGGGACGAGATGTAGATGGTCACCGTGCTTGTGGACTGTGGCCAGGCTGAAATTCGGTTCTTGATCCCCACCCCCTGCCCCACCCACTCCAGCCAGGTGATATTAACATTTAATTGGGAAAGCCAAAGAGTATCAGGGGAAGGTGCTAGTCCAGAGCTTTCTCTATGATAGTTCTCTCAATGCTTGAATTATGATGAAACTGTTATTACCTATCCCTGGGTCGCCTCTCGTTAGTTGGAAGAAGTCAGGCGCCCAGAACTGTATACAATATTCCAGCTAAGGTCCAACAAGTGTCTTGTGCACGTTCAACACAACCAGCTTGTTCCTGTAGTCCATGGCTGTGGAAGGGAAATTAATGAGTTGCCAACTTAGAAGCATGCTGAGAAATGCTTGACTATCGTTCAACACTGCTTTTGAACGAAAATAAGTAAGTCAGGTAACATAAACGAAATACTGCTTAATATTCTGGTCTCGGCCTTATTATGACAACACAGTGTCCTCCGAAAGATAACAAAATGTGTACTCGAGTTTTTAAGCCAAGGGCAAGAACATACGTACTACGCATTTCATCTTACATACTTTCCAAGGTCTATTTAATATAAACATGGCTGTTTACTTCAAGCTGTTATTTCAGACTATAAAAATATGCTTTCTTGGGTCGAATCTCAGAGTGCAGTGCCCTGGCTTTGCAGCCAGAACACTCTCACTCTGCAAATATATTTGTGTAAATAAATTTCCTTAAATCGAACCTCAAGGAATTTGTCTTTATTATAATTTCCACGACAATGGCCTTATAAATCAATCTCAGAATATTATATGCTTTAACTGCTCTCTTCATCTATCATGTCACATTTAATGACTTCTGCACATATACACCCAGGTCCCACTGCTTCTGCATCCCCTTAAGAATTTTATCCATTATTTTATATTGTCTCTCTATGTTCTTCCTTCCAAAATGTATCACCTCACACTTCTCCACATTGAATTCAATCTGTCGACCATCTGCTCAGTCCGCCAGCCTGTCTTTGTCCAATTTGAAGCTCTACACTGTACTCTTCACAGTTCGTAATCCTTCCAAGTTTTGTGTCATCTGCAAATATTTTAATTGTCCGCTGCAGACCATCAATCTAGATCATTAATATACACCAGGAAAAGAAAGAGTCCAAATACAGGCCACTGTGGAACACCACTACAAACATTCCTCCAGCCTGAAAAATATCCATTGACTGTTACTCTCTGCTTCCTAGTATTCAACCACTTTTGTATCTATATTGCTACTGGCCCTTTCATTCTACGCACTATAATTTTTCTCACAAGCCTGTTGTGTTGCATTATATTAAATGCCTACTGAAAGTCCATGTACATGATATCAACAGAATTCCCTCATCAATCCTTTCGGTTACCTCCACAAAAAACTCCAGCAAATTAATTAAACATAATTTTCTCTTTAGAAATCCATGCTGGTCGTCCACATAAGCACTCATTTTTCATGTGGCGATTAATTCTATCTGGAATAATTGATTCATGAAGCATACCGAACAACTGGTGTTAAACTAACTGGTCTATATGCTGGAGCTATCATGACAACCCTTTTTGAATAAAGGTGTAAGATATGTAATTCTCCAGTCTGGCACCTCCTGGAAAGACTGGCGAATCATTTCAGCACCCCTGAAATATACATTTTCACTTCAACAGTTCCTCCTTATCAATTTTAAACCTATTTATGGACAGGGCTTTCTAGTCTGCCTACATGACCTGGGTAGCGTCCATCTCCTTCGTAAAGACAACCAGTTATTTTTGTATCATTTTGAACAGGGTGGGATTCTCCGTTGGCCGACGGCAGAATCGCGAAACCCGATTGGGCGGAGAATCGGTTCCGCCTCTGAAATTGTGGCGAACACCTATTTCAAGGGAAATCGCAATTCTCAGGGTAGCATGGTGGTGCACTGGTTAGCACTGCTGTCTCACGGCTCCAAGGTCCCAGGTTCGATCCCTGCTCTGGGTCTCTGTCCATATGGAGTTTGCACATTCTCCCGTGTCTGCGTGGGTTTCGCCCCACAACCCAAAGATGTGCCGGTAGGTGAATTGGCCATGCTAAATTGCCCCTTAATTGGAAAAAATGAATTGGGTACTCGAAATTTATATTTAAAAAAATTACAATTCTCTGTCGCCTTGACATCATTTGCATATCATTAGCAGGGCCAACCCGGTATTCTCAGGGGCCTCCATGATTCGCCTCCAAAGGCCTGAATTCTCGACGGTGAGGTTCATTTGTGCTTTTAAAAATCGTGAAACAGGCTTCGGGCTGCTGAGCAAGAGGGGGTATGGAAAGTGTCCAACATTGCCATAGTTTGCTGACAGTTGTGTTGCTGGCCAGGAGACTTCTGCCAGGATTGGGGGAGTAGTAGGGGATGGCCAGGCGGTGCACAATGGGGTGAGGGTGGATGGGCACAGAGCACAATTGCTGCAGCCTGCAAAGTAGCCATGCAGCTGCGCTCGCCGGGGACTGCCCACTGTGAAATTAGCACCACAGATCGTATGGGTGTCCCCCAGGGCACTCCCCTAGGTGCCCTTGGGACTTAGCTGACCCATCAGTGGGATGGAGGCACTCCAGTGCAACCAATGCCATCTTGTTGGCTGGGATGAGTGTGTGTGGGGAGTGTAATGTGTATACTCTACTCCCTGTACACACACGACTGCGTGGCAAAACTTGGTCCCAACTCCATCTACAAGTTTGCTGACGATACGACCATAGTGGGCTGGATCTCGAATAACGACGAGTCAGAATACAGGCTGGAGATATAGAACCTAGTTGAGTGGTGTAGCGACAACAATCTCTCCCTCAATGCTAGCAAAACTAAAGAGCTGGTCATTGACTTCAGGAAGCAAAGTACTGTACACACCCCTATCAGCATCAACGGGGCCGAGGTGGAGATGGTTAGCAGTTTCAAATTCCTAGGGGTGCACATCTCCAAAAATCTGTCCTGGTCCACCCACGTTGACGCTACCACCAAGAAAGCACAACAGCGCCTATACTTCCTCAGGAAACTAAGGAAATTTGGCATGTCCACATTAACCCTTACCAGCTTTTACAGATGCACCATAGAAAGCATCCTATCGGGCTGCATCACAGCCTGGTATGGCAACTGCTCGGTCCAGGACCGCAAGAAACTTCAGCGAGTCGTGAACACCACCCAGTCCATCACACAAACCTGCCTCCCATCCATTGACTCCATCTACACCTCCCGATGCCTGGGGAAAGCGGGCAGCATACTCAAAGATCCCTCCCAGCCGGCCTACTCACTCTTCCAACTTCTTCCATCAGGCAGGAGATACAGAAGTCTGAGAACATATACGAACAGACTCAAAAACAGCTTCTTCCCCACTGTCACCAGACTCCTAAATGTCCCTCTTATGGACTGACCTCATTAACACTACACCCTGTATGCTTCATCCGATGCCAGTGCTTATGTAGTTACATTGTATGCTGTGTTGCCCTATTATGTATTTTCTTTTCTTCCCTTTTCTTCCCATGTATTTAGTGATCTGTTGAGGTGCTCGCAGAAAAATACTTTTCACTGTACCTTGGTACACGTGACGATAAACAAATCCAATCCAATCCAATATGCGGCCACAGCATGTCAGCCTCCCGTGAGTCAATCATGGACTCGGTGAATCCCGCACCGTTTTAATTTGAATTGATTGTGTTCCACGTGGCTCCGGTCCTAGCCCCTCCAAAGTCACTGGATCGGTACTCCCTCTCTGCCCTGTTCTTTTTTGAAGTCAGCCCTTGAATTGTGTGAATATAGTTTCATATTTCCACACTTCAGTAACAAATGTGGAAATGTTTGCTCCACACCCACAGGGTTTCATCTGTTTAAAGCTACAAACAGAAAGGTCCAGTTTTTTCCTGGGGTTTGAGACAAATCAGCTTTCAAAATGCAGAGGTTCAGCCAATAAGGGAGAACCGGGCTCAGCGCCCCCCCCCCCCCCCCCCCCATTCACACCGATTGATTGGAAGGTCAGTGCCGCCCCGTCTTCCTATTGGTCCAGAACTTCCGTTAATCAGTTGGGCATTGTGATACAGAGCATGCGCAATCCAACTGCTGTAGATGGACACCAGTGCATAGGCGTAGAGACAGAGTTAGGAGCATGCGCAATCCAACTGCTGTAGATGGACACCAGTGCGTAGGCGTAGAGACGGAGTTAGGAGCATGCGCAATCCAACTGCTGTAGATGGACACCAGTGCGTAGGCGTAGAAACGGAGTTAGGAGCATGCGCAATCCAAGTGTTGGCCTGGGCGACGTGTTCTTTGTCCCGGAGAAGCGGAGTCAGCGTCAGGCAGTGGGTGGGAGGATTTGGAAACACTTTGTGGATCCGCAAACCCTTTACAATCATTGTCAGCTCCTTGGTTTGCAGCTGCGGGGCTTCTCCCTCCCGGGAACAGGCCCAGGTTAACGGGCACCATCCTGCTTCAGACACTGGAGGATGTTCACATCAGAGGATGGGGGAGGGGGAAAATAAATAAGAGCTTCCACTTTGCACTCAAATAAATGAGGACTCTGATCTCTGGCAAGGAAGGAAACCCTGGCAGGTGGGCAGGGAGGATTCACAAACAGTCGCTGGAGACCCCAAACCCCCAATAAGAACCTGCCGGTCCCGGGTTTCCAGCTCCCGGGGATTGTTGGCTTCAGATGCGGCCAACTTGGTGAAGGAACAGAGTGGGCGGGGCTTCAGGGTCCCAGTGATCAGGAGGAAAAATTATTAATTAATTGACTTTATTCTCACTTTGCACAGGGGGGCTTGAGAACTGAACCCAGCCTGAGGGGAGGGAGGGGGTAAACTGTAAGGAAAAGAATTGTGAAGGTGATGTGCAGGGTTTGCCGAGCTGACCAACTCTCCTGGTGAAAATTCAGGCACAGTCTGCACTGAAAGACTGGCGTTCTGCCAGAGCTGGGAGCAGGCCGCCTCGGGTAAGTGTCTGTTTCTGGGACACAGAAACAGGAAGGAACATGGTTCTGTGCATTGAGAAAGGTCCAATCTATGTGACAGACAACATCTAGGCAGCACGCAGTCTGAGACAATGGACTCAAATACATTCCAGTAAAATATGGGACTGTTCGTCACCCCGGGTTTTGCATCCACCCCGGGAGGTGAGAGTGCATGGGATTAGGATTTACTGCTTTACAGGTACAATTGAAGAAAATATGCTTCATGGAAAATAGAATTGTATGTTCAGAATTTCACTCCTCTATTTAAAGTTTTGTAAACTCTTTTTCCAGTGCATTAGAATGGGTGGATTTACAAACAGGAAGCTCAAACTGAACATCTCAGCATGATCTGGCAGAGTTACTGAGTCACCACGGCCTGAATATCATCAATCATTGAATTTAGAAGGAGAAATGATTATGTTTTCATAGATTTTACATAAGAACATAAGAACTAGGAACAGGAGTAGGCCATCAGGCCCCTCGAGCCTGCTCCACTATTCAATGAGATCATGGCTGATCTTTTGTGGACTCAGCTCCACTTTCCGGTCCGAACACCATAACCCTTAATCCCTTTATTCTTCAATTTACAGTGCAGAAGGAGGCCATTCGGCCCATCGAGTCTGCACCGGCTCTTGGAAAGAGCACCCTACCCAAGGTCAACACCTCCACCCTATCCCCATAACCCAGTAACCCCACCCAACACTAAGGGCAATTTTGGACACTAAGGGCAATTTATCATGGCCAATCCACCTAACCTGCACATCTTTGGACTGTGGGAGGAAACCCACGCACACACGAGCAGAATGTGCAGACTCCGCACAGACCGTGACCCAAGCCGGAATTGAACGTGGGACCCTGGAGCTGTGAAGCAATTGTGCTATCCACAATGCTACCGTGCTGCCCAATGCTACCGTGCTGTCTGTGCGACACCATTTAAAACATCAGTGCGACTGGAAAAGCATAAAGACTCACACTGGAGTGAGAGGTTCCAGTACACTCAATGTACAAAGAGCTTTAACCAGTTAAACAGCCTGTAAAAATCATCACACGATTTGCAGTGGGAAAAAAGCGTACTCGTCTTCAACTGATTGTCCAAACTGGAAAGACGCAGGGTAACTAGAATCATGGAGAATCCGTGGAAATGTGAGGACTGTGGTAAAGGATTCAATTCTTCATCCAGGCTGGAAATCCATCGACACGTTCACACATGGGAAAGGCTGTTCTGTGTGTGAGAGGAGATTCACTCAGTCATCTGGCCTTCGGTTACACCAGCGAGTTCACACTGAGAAGACGCCATTCAGCTGCACAACCTGTGAAGAGAAATTCAAGTCCTTATCCATGCTCACTGAACACCAGCGAATTCACACGGGTCAGAAACCATTGTTTCTCCTCTTTTCCTGCTGTCTCCCATCATGCTCTCTCAGCGCGCATCTTGTCTGTGAGACTTACCCTTTGCTCCTTTGACCCAATTCTCACTAAACTGTTCAACATCAAACTTCCACAATCATCTAATTTACAGTGCAGAACAGGCCATTTGGCACATTGAGTTTGGGCACTCTTTCCTTGGGCACTGGCCCAAGGAAAGAGCATCCTTCTCAAGCCCACACCTCCACCCTATCCCTGTAACCCAGTAACCCCACTTAATCCTTTTGGACACTAAGAGCAATTTAGCATGGCCACTCCGTCAAACCTGCATATCTTTGGACTGGGGGAAAACCGGAGCACCCGGAGTAAACCCACGCAGACACGAGGAGAACATGCAGACTCCGCACAGACAGTGACCCAAGCGGGAATCGAACCTGGGACAGTGGAGCTGTGAAACAACTGTGCTAGCCACTGTGCTGCCCCTGATTTATTGGATTCGAGTTCAAACACCAGCCACGATGGAAGCATCTGCTGTGGTGGGATTTGAACCTGCATTCTCAGAGAATTGTGCTGGGTCTCAGGATTACTCATCCAGTAACAATACCACTACAGCATCACCTCCCCAGTCAAGCGCTTTGCAGAGCTCGTCCGGGATATGAACCCGGGACATCTCGCATTTTGGAAAGCCCCGAAGCGAAAATCATACTCCACAGTTTCGACGGTATCTCCATGGAGTCAGTATCTTTGTGCATTTCCTCTTTGACAATCAAGTGAAGCTTGGTCCTCACACAGAACACGTGTATGGTTTCTCCCCTTAGTGAATGGTGTGGTGTTTTTTCAGGCTGTGTAACTGGTTAAAGCTCTTTCCAGTCAGTTCACTGGAACACACTCACTCAGGTGCGTGTGTGTCTCGGTGCTTTTCCAGTCACACTGATGTTTGAAATATTTTCCCACAAACAGAACAAACATTTTTCACTCCACATTTATTGTCTGAGGATATTCAGGTCCTGATCAATTGAGTGACACTGTCAGATCTTAATGTGATGTTTTGTTTGTGTTTCCTGTCTGAAAATCTTCTCCTAATGCCCTGGAAAAGGAGTTTACAAAGGCCACACTATCAGTGCAAGATAGAAATTCAGAACAGACAATTCCAGTTTCTGCGTTACATTTTTTTTCTCTCTTCTGTCCCCAAAACTGTAAATCCCTGTCTCACACACTCCCCCCTCCTCCCTGGGGCTGAAATCCAAATAAAGTATTTGATCATTATTTCTGTATCCTTTTACCAAAGTTATATAATTAGAGGCAAGAATATGCTTTATAAGTCACTTCATTCATGACTTGTGACAGACATTAATCTGAATCACCCTGACTGACCAATTAGAATAACAGAGGTGAACCTTGTGTCCAGAACAGACCATGTGGAGATTTGACGTGAAGATTGTTTCTCCAAATCTTCCAGGGTTTCCTTTGTTCTTCCTCTCCCTCTCGAACTAAGTTATACCGGATATCAGACTTAGAGCTCATTCTGGTTCTCTTCCTGCTGACTAAATAACTTCAATCAAATATGGAGAAGACTGAATCCACTGGTCGGTCCCTGCTCCAATCTCCATTCCTGAATACCAACTCTATCCATCTCCCTGGCAACAGTCTGAGACTTAGCCAGTCTCTTTGTAAACTTGGTTTCACACTTGATCCAATATGAGCTTCTGACCTCATAGAATTTACAGTGCAGAACGAGGCCATTCGGCCCATCGAGTCTGCAACGGCCCTTGGAAAGAGCACCCCAGCTAAGCCCACAGCTCCACCTATACCTGTAACCCCCAACCTTTTTAAGATACTAAGGCAATTTGCCATCATCACCTCCCAATTCGACAACTCCATTACACACCTGACTGCTCTACTACACTCTACCTCTGTAAACTTAAAGCCATCCAAAAGTCTGCTACCCATGTCTTAATTCACAGCAAGTTCCTTTCCCCTATGATCCCTGTGCTCCGAGACTTGCATTCGCTCCCAATCAATTCTCACCCTCGTTTTCAAATCCCCTCCATGGCCTCATCTCTCCCTGTGTCTGTCATCTCCTCCAGCCCCACAACCCCCTGAGATATCTGCTCTGATCCTGGACTCTTGTGCACTTCCGATTCCAATTACTCCGCCATGGATTTAAGTTACCTCGGCCGCAAGCACTATATTCCCTCACAAACCTCCCCGCCCCCACCTCACTTACCTCCTTTAAGATGATGTGGAGATGCCAGCGTTGGACTGGGGTGGGCACAGTAAGAAGTCTGACAACACCAGGTTAAAGTCCAACAGGTTTGTTTCAAACACTAGCTTTCAGAGCGCTGCTCCTTCCTCAGATGAATACCTTAAGATGCTCTTTAAAACTCACCTCTTTGACCCTCCCGGCCGAGCCCAGCATCGGCACTGCGCATGCTCCAGCTCACAATGCCCATGAAGTGATTGACGGCAGCTGTGGACCAGTAGCAGGAGAGGATTGGGCCTGGAGGACCGAGTGGTTGCAGCGGGTCCACGAACCAATCGGAGTGAATGGGGGGCGGGGCTGAGCCCGGTCTCCCACGTGGTCTAGAGCATGCGCAGTACCGATGACAACTCAGGATTCAGACGGTCGGGTGGAAATCCTCAGCCGGTCAAATTCGCTCGGGTGAGTTATGAGGGAGGGATGGAGCCGGCGGATGGGTCGGGACGATTCATAAAAACCCCGTGCAGGCCCCAAGCCCCGAATGCGAAGCTAGGATACAGCAGTTGAACCGGCGAAAGCTGCTCGGGCTTTTCCCCGAGACAGGCCCGGGTGGCCGGGCGCATGCGGAGGGAGGGAGAGTCTCGGTTTTTCTCCGCCTCCCATTCACTCTGATTGGCTGGAGGACTAGCCGCTCTTGTTCGGTCTTCCAGCCCCGCCCCCTCTTAGTGGTCCGAACCCGCTGTCAATCAGTCCCCGGGCATTGTGAGCTGGAGCAAACCCTTCACCATCATTGTCAGCTCCCTGGTTTGCAGCTGCGGAGCTTCTCCCTCCCTCCCGGGAACAGGCCCAGGTTAACGGGCACCATCCTGCTTCAGACACTGGAGGGTGGTTCGCATCAGAGGATGGGGGAGAGGGACAAGAAATAATAGCTTCCACTTTGCACTCTAATCAATGAGGACTCTGATCTCTGGCAAGGAAGGGAACCTTAGCAGGTGGGCGGGGAGGGTTCACAAACACCCGCTGGAGACCCCAAACCCCCAATAAGACCCATTGATTTTATTGTCAGTCTGCAGACAGGAGCTGGAGAACTGAACACAGGCAGAGGAGAGGGAGGAAGAAAACTGGGAGTGGAGGAAAGAAATGGTGCAGATGGTGAGATGGGTTTGGATTTCAGCCCAGGGAGGAGGGAGAGTGTGTGGTGTGCTGGGATTGACAGCTTTGGCGGAACGAGAGGAAAACATGTTCCAGAGAAATTAGAATTGCCTGTTCAGAATTTCTATCCTGGACTGACAGTGATGGCTTTTGTAAACTCCTTTTACAGGGGGTTAGAACTGGAGAATTTGCACACAAACTGAACCCAACAGAAAGGTTTGTCTTTGCGAATTCTATCTTGCATTGACCGTGATGACTTTTGTAACATGAGAGATTACAGCTCTCAGGAGAGATTAATTGGAGTGGGTCCTTTTTTCTATCGACAACAACAAATTAAGCAGTGACCTGCTATAAATCTTTTAAATTACCAGTAGTTTGGAGAGGGGCAATGTGAGAGAGTGACAATCAATAAACAACAAGTCATAAATACAAGAAAGTTACAAATAAATCCAAGGGGACAATACGGACAAAATTATTTATTACAGATTCAGAATGTGCAACTCATTACCATGGAAAGGAGTTGAGGAAAGTGCTGTGATGTTTTCAAAAGGAAACGGGACAAGCACATGAGAGAAAATGGAATCGAAAATCAGCTGAAAGGCTGAGATTTGATAGGTGTGACAGTCGGAGATGTGTGCCGAGTATTGACAGCAGCAAAATCTGTGAAAGAATGGTCTGTTTGTGTCTTATATATTCACAGTATTTCAATGTAATCTCCTTTTACAGAATATTTGCAGATGCAAACATCATATTGAGATCTGACAGAATCACTTGATTCATCAGGACCGGCCTTTCAACGTGGAAGGAGAACTCTGTTTTGTCTTTCGGAAAAAAAATCAAAAATCACTGTGATTGGAAAAGCACCTAGACACAGACATCGAAGTAATTTTCCACAGTTAGCTGAGTTACAGAGGAACTGAGCTTCAACCAATCACATGGCGTGAAATTGAATTGCAGCATTTACATCAGGGAGACACCGTACTCAGGCTTCAACTGATGATCCAAGTTGGAGAGACATAAGGACATTCGCACCAAAGGAATCAAGAAGCAGCAATAGGACATTCAGCCCCGTGAGCCTGTTCCACCATTTAATAACATCACGGCTGATCTGATAGTGACCTCAAATCTGCATCCCACCTACACCTGATAACTTGTCGATAACCATGAAGAAAGCATGGAAATGTGGGGACTGTGGGATGGGATGCTACTACCCGTCTCAATTGGAAACTCATCGACGTATTCACACTGGGGAAAGGCCGTTCACCTGCTCCGTGTGTGGGAAGGGATTCACTCGGTCATCACTCCTCCTGAGTCACCAACTTGTTCATACTGATCAGAGACGTTTTAAATGTGCTGACTGTGAGAAGAGCTTTCAAAGTAAAAGGAATTTATTGATGCATCAACACACTCACACTGGGGAGAGGCCATTCATCTGCTCCGTCTGTGGGAAGGGATTCACTCAGTCACCCCACCTCCTGACACACCAACTTGTTCATACTGATCAGAGACCTTTTAAATGTGCTGACTGTGAGAAGAGCTTTCAAAGTAAAAGGAATTTACTGATACATCAACGCACTCATTCTGGGGAAAGGCCATTCACCTGCTCCGTGTGTGGGAAGGGATTCACTCGGTCATCACTACTTCTGAGACACCAACTTGTTCATACTGATCAGAGACCTTTTAAATGTGCTGACTGTGAGAAGAGCTTTAAAAGTAAACAGAATCTGCTGAAACACCAGCGAGTTCACACTGAAACAGAATCATAGAATTTACAGTGCAGAAGGAGGGCATTTGGCCCATCGAGTGCACCAGCCCTTGCAAAGAGCACATTACTTAAGCCCATAGCTTCAACCCAACCTATAACCCCACCTCACCTTTTTGGACACGAAGGGCAATTTAGCATGGCCAATCCATCTAACCTGCACATCTTTGGACTGTGGGAGGAAACCGGAGCACCCGGAGGAAACCCACGCACACACAGGGAGGATGCGCAGACTCCTCACAGACAGTGACCCAAGCCGGGAATCAACCCTGGGACCCTGGAGCTGTGAAGCAACGGTGCTAACCACTGTGCTAGGGTGTGGGAGGAGATTCACTCAGTCAAACAACCTGCACAGACATCAGCAAGTTCACAGGCAACAGCAGGGTTTGGATTCAGCTGTTGTTGCTGCTGTTAGTCACATCCGGGACTGAATGATGCCTGGACGTCTGTTCCAGTGGGGCTCCACAGTTTCCGGTATATATCAATGATTTAGACTGAAATGTATGCACCAGGATTATACAAACGTTGCTCATGTGTATTAGACAATGAGGGAGAAAGCCATGGACTGGGTCAGGTGGATAGAAAAGTGGTAAATGGAAATTTAGATAATGAGAGGTGAGGAACACACTTCAGTTAACTCCTGATAAAAATGAGGTCACTTAAGGAAAATGGGAAAACTGATTGGTGGGGAAGCTACAAATAATCCTTTCTAAAAAAATTAATTCAGAATACCCAATTAATATTATTTTTTCCAATTAAGGGGCAATTTAGCGTGGCCAATCCACCTAACCTGCACATCTCTGGGTTGTGGGTGTGAAACCCACGCAGACACGTGGAGAATGTGCAAATGCCACATGGACAGTGACCCAGGGCCGGGATTCAAACCCGGGTCCTCAGTGCTGCAGTCCCATTGCTCCACGTGCTGCTTTGGCTACAAATAATTCTAATAACTTTATTGAACAGTTCTCAAATGGAAAGGCACTTGACCACATTACACAAAGGATCTGCAATAGACATTTGGTCTACCAGGTCATATTTAGGGCAAGATTATAAACAGAGAGCATTCATAAAGTGATTATAAAAAGAAGCAATGCTGAGCAAGGCTAGGAGAGTGAGCAAAGAAGTGGCAGATGGAATACAATATGGAAAAGTGTGAGGTTATGGACTTTGGAAGCAGACATAGACTGTTTCCTAAATGGGGAAATGCTGAGGAAATCACAAGCACAAAGGGAATTGGGAGTCCTTGTTCAAGATTCTCTTCAGGTTAATGTGCAGGTTCAGTCAGCAGTTAGGAAGGCAAATGCAATATATTCATGTCGAGAAGGCTAGAATACAAGACCAGGGATGTAATTCTGAGGCTATACAAGGCTCTGATCAGACCCCATTTGGAGTATAATGAGCAATTTTGGGTCTCCTATCTAAGGAAGGATGTGCTGGTCTTGGAAAAGGTCCCGAGGAGGTTTACAAGAATGATCCCTGGAATGAATAGCTTGTCGTACGAGGAACGGTTGAGGACTCTGGATCTGTACTCGTTGGGAGTTTAGAAGGATATGGGGGGATCTTATTAAAACTTACAGGGATACTGCGAGGCCTGGGTAGAGAGGACATGGAGAAAATGTTTCCAGTTGTAGGAAAAACTAGAAGCAGAGGACACAATCTCAGACTAAAGGGCGATCCTTTAAAACAGAGTAAGAAGTCTTACAACACCAGGTTAAAGTCCAACAGGTTTGTTTCGACTCACTAGCTTTAGGGGCACAGTTCCTTCCTCAGGTGATGAGGAGGAATTAAAACAAGAGATGAGTCGGAATTTCTTCAGTCGGAGGGTGGTGAATCTGTGGAACTCTTTGCCACAGAATGCCGTGGAGGCCAAATCACTGAGTGTCTTTAAGATAGAGGTAGATAGGTTCTTGATGAATAAGGGAATCAGGGGTTATGGGGAGAAGGCAGGAGAATGGAGATGAGAGAAATATCAGCCATGATTGAATCTGCTCCGCCATTCAATGGGCCGAGTGGCCTAATTCTGTTCCTATGTCATATGATGTGAAGAAAAACATTCTGTGCTGCATGTGGGATCATGAAGGCACTGCTCGAAAATGTGGTGGAGGCAGATTCAGTTGATGCCTTGAAAATAATTGGACAACTATCTGTTACTATCAGATCAGCCATGACCTTATTGTTGAGTGCCTTTGTTTTGTGCTGTCACCTTCTATGCCTCTGTGTTATGAGGGAAATGCAGAGCACCAATGCAAGAGAGGCAGATTGCTCCCTCGATATGGATTGGATTGGTCTATTGTCACGTGCACCGAGGTACAGTGAAAAGTATTATTCTGCGAGCAGCTCAAACAGATCATTTTGTACATGAAAAGAAAGTAAACAAAGAAAATACATAATAGGGCAACACAAGGTACACAATGTAAATATATAGACAAAGGCATTGAGTGCAGCATACAGGAGTGTAGTATTAATCAGGTCAGTCCAAAAGAGGGTCCTTTAGGAGTCTGGTAATAGCGAGGAAGAAGCTGTTTTCAATCTGTTCGCGCGCGTACTCAGACTTGTATCTCCTGCCCGATGGAAGAAGTTGGAAGAGTGAGTAAGCCGGGTGGGAGGGGTCTTTGATTATGCTGCCCGCTTTCCCCAGTCAGCGGGAGATGTGGACAGAGTCAATGGATGGGAGGCAGGTTCGTGTGATGGACTGGGCTGTACTCTCTGAAGTTTCTTGTGGTCTTGGGCCGAGCAGTTGCCATACCAGGCTGTGATGCAGCCAGACAGCATGCTTTCTATGGTGCATCTGTAAAAGTTGGTAAGAGTCAGTGTGGACATGTCAAATTTCCTCAGTTTCCTGAAGTATAGGCACAGTTGTGCTTTCTTGATGGTAGTGTCGATGTGCGTGGATCAGGACAGATTTTTGGTGATGGAGACCCTGTGGCCCAGTGCAGGAGAGGCTGGTTGTTGGGCAGTGTGAGCTGAACATACATGGCTGGATAAAGACTGAGGCAGATGTCAAGTACCTTGGAGTGAAAACAGGTCTGGAAGGAGTGGGTCAAAAAACCTGGGGAGTTGCATTTTGCATGAATCGTGAGTGTGACCCAGTCACAATTATGAACAGTAAACAAACCTATCACTGATTTGATGAGATAATTTACCGTGTCCCAGGTGTTGTAAATACTGTAGATCAGCCTGCTTTCTGCCCATGTCTAAGTGTTATCTTAGACCAAGAATAATGTGCTTCTGTATTAAATAAAGTATCCAAACTTCTCATTGTGCTTCATGCCCAGCATCTTGCCTAACTGTGGATCTTCTGTTTGGCTGACTGGGAAATAGAATCTTCCTGTTTACTAATTGCTCTATGGCGGCTGCGTTACCCAGAATCCCCCGCGCTGCAGAAAGTTCCCGATCAGTGAGTGTACGAGGCCAGTGCGCAGGTGCAGTGTGGGCGTGTGCTCGGTGCATGCTCAGTGTCAGTCATGGTGAGAGAGTGAGGAGGAGCTGGGTTGAACACAACAGTGAGCTGTACCCCTGTGAAAAGGGCATCTGCCAGTCTCTGTTTGACTCTCCTGCAGCTTCCTGTCATGATTGAGTTGGACAAGGAACCCTCATCATTTGAGCTGGAAAAGGCCATTGATTGCTGAGCAAACAGAAAGGTGCCCGGCAAGGATGGAATTCCAGCTGAACTGCTCACACAGAAAGTCCCATCAACTGTCACACCTTCCTGCCCTCCCCTTTTGGGCTGTGAGACTGGTCCACAAAACATATCTGATGCAATAAAAACAGCAGTGACAGAGGAGACAGCATCAACTACAGGGACATCTCACTCCCTAGAGTCAGGGGAAGACCTTCACTTGGGTGATGTTTAAAAGATTCATCTACTTGCAAACTGAGTTTATCTAGAAGCACAGTGCGGTTTCTGTGCTGACAGATCTACAGTGAACATGATCTTCTCCACACACCAGCTACAAGGAAAGAGAACAATTGGGATTTGATCTAAAGTGTCAGTGCTGAGAAAGTGAAATGTTCTAATTACTGAGTGAAAGTAAACCTTTCAGTGTGAATCACAATTTACTGGTACAATTGGAAAAGGCACCAAAATGTTTCAATCTCTGAAGATAAACTTCCGCCTTGAAGTTATGTTTCGGAGCTCACAAGCTGTGGGAAGCTTTGTGAATGTTTCCTCTTCCCTTTTGTAAACAAGCAGAGAAGTTAACCCTTTGCCCTGACAGCACGGCAACAATTTGAAATAAAGACTTTAACTTTTAAAGATTTGGCTTCATCCCATTTGTTGGGGTCATATTTCCGGCTGCGGGAATCATTGCGGACGGGATGGAAATTTGCCGGAACATTTTAAAAAATAATCCTACTCTTTATTGTCACAAGTAGTCTGACATTAACACTGCAATGAAGTTGCAGTGAAAAGCACCCAGTCAGCACATTCCGGAGCATGTTCAGGTACACAGAGGGAGAATTCAGAATTGTCATGTGAGAGTACCTTTAAGAACTGTGTGTTTATCAAATAGCTGTAGTGAAGACAGACAGCCCAGCTCCACCCACACTCTGATATCACTGCAGCTATTTGAGTTTGCACATTCTCCACGTGTGTGTGGGTTCCCTCCAGGTGCTCCAGTTTTCTCCCACCATCCAAAGATGTGCAGATTTGGTGGATTGCCGATGCTAAATTTCCCCTTAGTTACCAAAGGTGAAGTGGGGTTACGGGGAAATGTCAGAGTAAGTGCGCCTTGGTGGGGCGCTCTTTTGTATGGTTCGTGCATGCAAACTTGATGGGCTGATTGGCCTCCTTTTGCACTGCAGGGATTCTGTTGAATTAATCTCACATTTTCTGTTTTTACTCTATATGACATACCTTTTCAATCCACTAATTATATTTATTGAACCACTGTACGATCAACTGCCAGGAGCAGTGTGTTGATGTTTCAGCTATTCCAGCATTGGGTGACTGTGTGGAGTTTGCACATTCTCCCCATGTCTGTGTGGGTTCCCATCAGGTGCTCTAGTTTTCTCCCACCGTCCACAGGTGTGCAGGTTATGTGGAATGACCACGCTAAATTGCCCCTTTATAATATAATCTTTATTGTCACAAGTAGGCTTACATTAACACTGCAATGAAGTTACTGTGAAAAGCCCCGATTCGCCACATACCGGTGCCTGTTCGGATACACAGAGGGAGAATTCAGAATGTCCAAATTACCTAACAGCACGTCTTTCGGGACTTGTGGGAGGAAACCGGAGCGCCCGGAGGAAACCCACGTAGACACAGGGAGAATGTGCAGACCCGACACAAACAGTGATCCAAGTTGGGAATCGAACCTGGGACCCTGGAGCTGTGAAGCAACGGTGCTAACCACTGTGCTACCAAAAATGTTTAGTTGGAGTTACTGGGTTACGGGGATGGGCTTAAGTAGGGTGCTCTTTTCAATGGCCTCCTTCTGCACTGTAAATTCTATGATTCTGTAGGATATCCTCTCTCAGTCTCATCCGATGGTTCTGTCTGGTGGTATTTCCCTGACGTCAGCAATGTTGCTGCACAGTGCTAACCACTGTTTGTCTCTTGTATTTCACTGTGACAGGGCAGAGACCTGATTGAAAGGATTCAAACATGGGAGTTTTGGGAAAGATGAGCAAGGATTTGGGAGGTGACAACAAGTTCAAAGAGTTTGGAGAGGAGAGGGAGGTTGAAGATGGGGCAGTAATTTGTAAGGATGGCAGGGTCAAGATTTTTTTTATTGAGGAGGGGGTGATGACGGCAGATTTGAAGGACAGAGGGACAGTACCTGACGAGAGAGAAATGTTGACAATATCCATGGACACAGGGTAGTTGGCTGATCAGTAGCTTAGTGGGAATTGGGTCGATGGAGCAGGAGCTGGGACTCATGGACAAGATGAGGAGCATGAGGGGAGATGGGAGAGAAACTAGACAAAGATGAGGGTTCAGGGCTCAGGCAAGGATGAAATTTAGAGACAGTTTGGTCCAGTGGGCTCGTGGAAGGGAGGGAAGCAGCAGAGGCAGCTGATCGGATTTACTCAATCTCAGTCACAAAGAAGCTCCACAAGCTCCTCACACGTCTAGTTGGAGGAGAGGATGGAAGAGACAGGGGAGAGCGAGAGTACTTCAAAAGGAACTAACTTGTGTCAGAGATATTAAAAAGTTTCAACACACTGCGTATTTCACACAAATCTTATTTGACATTTAGCCAGAATATTAGCCCCTGTAAATGGGCTGGAGTTTGTTATCAGCAGAAAGAGACCCAAATGAACATGGTTCAGTCCTGAATGTGAGTAACAGCAAAATCCAATCACTGGTTATTTGTGGCCTCGTTGGTGTCTCAGTAGGTGTGATGAAGTGGTGAATCCCTTCCCACACTCGGAGCAGGTGAACAGCCTCTCCCCAGTGTGGGTTCGCTGATGTACAATGAGCTGAGATGATTGTGCGAACACATTCCCACAGTGAGAGCACCTATACGGTCTCTCGTCAGTGTGAACACGTTGATGGCGTGTTAGATTCCCAGAATTTTTATAGCAATTCCCTCTTGGCAAGAGTAGCCTACTTAAGCCCACGCCTTTACCCGATCCCCGTAACACAGTAACCCCACCTAACCTTTTTGGACAGTAAGGGGCAATTTAGGCAACAAGACCAATCCACCTAATCTGCACATCTTTGAACTGTGGGAGGAAACCGGAGCACCCGGAGGAAACCCACGCAGACACGGGGAGAACATGTAAACTTCACAAGGGAGTCACCCGAGGCCAAAATTGAACCTGGGACACTGGAGCTGTGATGCAGCAGTGCTAAACATTGTGCTACCGTGCCTCCCTTGTGTCATCGTGCCGCCCTCATCTTATTTTACATTTAAAAAATACAAATGTAACTAATATGTCAGCTGTGTTAACAGGCTTTTCCCGTTTACCTGATACATGATCCAAAACTGGAATGCCAACGTGACCTTCAGATCTTTAATCGTTTGGTCCTTCGCTATGAAATGGCCGCCTTGAATCGCATTTACTCTCTTCCTCAATCAGCCTCTGCAATGCTTTTCTTAAACTTACCTGCTTGGCCAATTATCCGACATCTGACACAATACCCTCTCATGTAGTGAGGTGTCACATGGGGAAGGGAATCCTTTCCCACAGTCCGCACATTTCCGCGGTTTCTCCTCAATGTGACTGCATTTGTGGCTTGCGAGGCCTGATGATAGAGCGAATCCTCGTCCACACACACAAATCAAGTACGGTTTCTCCCCACTGTCAACGATGCTTTTTCCTTCCATGATCAAAGAACGATGATATTCAGGAGATGATAAATTGAGGACTCTGTCAGATCCTGATGTGATGCTTGGTTTGAGTTTCCGGACTTTGAATCCTCCCCTTCGAACACCCTGTGAAACTGATTGAAAACAGAAATTAGGGAGTGAGAGAGATCCCACAAAAATACAAAGGCAGGTTGTGAAATCGCTGAATGATTCTGGTCATTTGTTGGGCCGGCACTTGGAAAAAATGACCATGAAAACGGCTGGATTGTTCTAAAACCCATTTGACCTCTTTGGGAGGAGAAAGAAAGAGGTGAAGAGGGATTTTGTATATCTACAAGACATATTAAGACAAAGCATATTCGAGCTTCAGCTTCATAAATTGAAATATTGATACTGAAACTATGCTTCTGGTGGCAAAGTGGTTAGCACTTCTGCTTCACAGCTCCAGGGTCCCGGGTTCAATTCGGGTCTCGGGTGGCTATGTCTGGAGTTTGCAATTTCTCCCTCTGTCTGCGCGGGTTTCCTCCGATTTCTTCCCACAGTCCAAAGATGTGCAGGTTAGGTGGATTGGCCGTGATAAATTGCCCCTTAGTGTACAAAGGTTAGTTGGGGTCATTGGGTTCCAGAGACAGGGTGGAGGGGTGAGCTTAAGCTTAAGTAGGGTGCTCTTTCCAAAGGCCAGTGCAAACCCGATGGGCTGAATGGCCTCCTTCTGCACTGTAAATTCTATGATTCTGCACTATAGGAATTCCATGAAGCTCTGGTCACCACGTTTCAGGAAGGATGTGAAGAGGGCAGCACGGTGGCACAGAACGTTATCCCTGTTGCCTCACGGCGCCGAGGTCCCAGGTTCAATCCCAGCGCTAGGTCACTGTCTGTGTGGAGTTTGCACATTCTCCCCGTGTTTGCGTGGGTTTCGCACCCACTACCAAAGATGTGCAGGCTAGGTGGATTGGCCACACTAAATTGCTCCTTAACTGGAAATAATTAATTGGGTACTCTAAATTTTTTTAAAAAGGAACGATGTGAAGGTTCTTGGAGAAGGTGCAGAGGAGATTTATCAGAATGGTTCCAGCAAAGAAGGTTGAGGGGAGATTTGATTCAGGGACACAGGATTATGCCAGGTTTCGATCAGGTGGACAAAGAAACTCTGTTTCCATTCACTGATCGTACAAGCAGTCAGGACACAGATTTAAAGTTTGGGGTAAAACCTGGATTGAACTATACAAGATCCTGAGGTGTTTTGACAGGGTGGATGTGGAGAGGATGTTTCCTCTTGTGGGAGAATCTAGAACGAAGCGTCACTATTGCAAAATAAGTGGTCACCCATTTCAGATGGAGATGAGGATTTTTTATTCTGTTGAGAGTTGTAAAACTTTGGAACTCGCGTCCTTAAAAGGCAGCGGAAGTAGAGTCCTTGAATATTTTTAAGGCAGAGTGGGATAGATTCTTGATGGTCAAGGGGGTGAAAGGTCATCAGGGGTAGGCAAGAATGTGGAGTTGAGGTTAAAATGAGATCAGCCGCAATCTTATGCAATGCTGATCAGGATTGAGGGACCGAGTGGCTTGTTCCGAGTTTGTATGTAAAAGGTACAGGAGATATGAGGTGATATGAGATGTATGTTTTTACACAGCGAGCGGTAATGACCTGAAACTTGCTGCCTATGAGGGAGTTTGAAAATAGACACAACGAATGATTTGATTTCAAAAGGAAATTGGATGGACATCTGAGGGAAATAAACCTGCGAGGATACAGGGAGAGAGCAGGAAAATGGGACTGACTGGATTGCCCCAGAGAGCTAGCATGGATTCAATGGGCCGAATGCCCTTCTTTGTGCCATCATGTCTCTGACTCTTTTGTGCAATCTAGTTTTGTAATTTAACTCCGGGGGTTCAGATATCACTCAGGTAAATCTGAGCTACACTCCCTCCGAGGCCATTCTACTTCCTCAGGTTTGTTGCCCAGAACTGAACACAGTTCTCCAGGTTTGGCCTAACCAGGGTTTGTGAATCTCGGGGCTTTTCCAGTCACACTGAGACCTGAAATCTTCCCTCACAGACAGAACAGACAAACCTTTTACCTTCCACACCCAGATGCTGCTGAAATTCAGGTTCTGATGAATTGAGTGACTCTGTCAGATCGCAATGTGACGTTTGGATTGTGTTTCCTGTCTGTTAGAACATAGAATTTACAGTGCAGAAGGAGGCCATTCAGTCCATCGAGTTTGCACCGGCTCTTGGAAAGAGCACCCTACTTAAGCCCCACACCTCCACCCTATCCCCAAAACCCCACCTAACCTTTTTTGGACACTAAGGGCAATTTATCATGGCCAATCCACCTAACCTGCACATCTTTGGACTGTAGGAGGAAACTGGAGCACCCGGAGGAAAACCACGCAGACACAGGGAGAACATGCAGACTCAGCACAGACAGTGACCCAAGCCGGGAATCGAACCTGGGGCCCTGGTGCTGTGAAGCAACCGTGCTAACCACTGTGCTACCGTGCTGCCCTAAACCTCTACTTCCAGTATCCTGTAAATTTACAGAAACCTCACTGTCAGTCTAGGATAGAAATTCACAACATTCACTCCTCGCCAACTTTGATTAAATGTATTCCTGGAGGTTTGATCACATGACCTGCCCCCATCCTCCCGCCATTAATCGGTCAACACATCCATCCTTGTGACACACTGCCTTCCTCGGCCAATTGGGAAGCAAAAGGACTCATTACCTTACAGGACAGTGTTTGACTGTCAGCCAAACAACCTTTATCCCATTTTCAATATTTTTATATCCGCTGAACAGAAATGTTCAAAGAAAATTTCAAAAAAATCTTCTTTACTGTCCTCATGATTTTCCAGACACCCAGACATGAATCTCACCAAGGCAGAAAGTAAAATTTGAATTCATTAAAAGTCTAGTGGTGACCATGAAACGATTGTCGATTGTTGCAAAGAGCCACCTTGTTCACTGATGTCCTTCAGTGAAGGAAATCTTCTATCCTTACCTGGTCTGGCCTACACGTGACTCCAGATCCACAGTCAGCTTGTTGACCCTTAAAATGCTCTCTGAGATACACTCAGTTGAAGGGCAATTAGTGCTGGGCAGTGAATGCTGGCCCAGCCAGCGACACCCACGTGCCGTGAATGAACAGAAAAGAAAATCTGCCATCCTTACCTGGTCTGGCCGACACGATTCCAAACCACAGCAATGTGGTTGACTCTTTAAATGCCCTCCGAGATGGCCGAGCAAGCCATTCAGTTCCAGGGAAATTAGGGATGGGCAATAAATGTTGGCCCAGCCAGTGACTCCCACAAATGATTAAAATAAAATCCTGGAGACTCCAGTCAGTCAATCCGGGAGAGTTGGCATCCGGTCCAGGCTCGCAGCGCATGCGCCCTGCGGCTCCTTGTCCTCTGTAAAGATGGCGGCCGGTAACCCGGGCCTGTCACCGCTCAGCTCTCACTCTGTTCGGTGCTGTTTAAGACGGGACCGTTAACATTTTCCTCGGGAGTTGAAGCCTCCACGGGGTATTTATGAAGCCTCCCGGCTCACTCCGCAGCTTCTATTGTTCCCCAGCCACCCACCGGATCCATTCCTGAAAGTCGCTCGATTGTTTCTTTCCCGCTCCTCGCACCGTCAGCGACAACCTGAACCGCGCATGCGCTGGGCACAGCCCGAACCGTCACAATGCCCAGAAGTGATTGGCGGCGGCTCCGGCCAATAGGAATAGAGCGGGCGGGAGCCGCTGATCCTCCCGCCAATGGGAGCGAATGAGGGGCGGACTGGACTGTGAGTGAAGCATGCACAGTGCAGGTGATGGGCAGACGGGTCCACAATGGGTAAAGGGGGTGATGGCGGGGCGGAGGGTCCGGCGAGTGGGCGGAGAGGCTCCAGAAACCCCGGGAATAAATGGAGCGGATCCCCCTCCCCCCGTTTCCACCGAGCTGGGCTGCAGCTTCCAGATCAATGAAGAGCCGCTTTGTATCAGGTTGGCCATTGGTTCCAGAGGTTGTTCCCTGGTCTCCAGCGTCGCTTCTTTATCAGTAAATCATTGAATTGTTACAATACAGACTGAGGCCATTCAGCCCGTCCTGTCTCTCTCTGCAAGAGACTATCAGCTCCTCCCACTCCCCTGTCCTTTCACCAACAAGACCAGCAGCAAATATTCCCCATCCCCAGTTACCTGTGGAGAAGATGATGTTTGACCTTCTTGAACTGCTGCAGTTTGTGAGGTAGCATGGTGGCATGATGATTCTGATGTGATGTTGAGTTTCCCAATGCCCAACCTCCTGTAAAATTGACTGAAAACAGAAAAGAGCGAGTGTGAGAGTGAAATTGAGCTGAATTAATCTGGTCATTTGTGGGCAGGCACTAGGAAAAAGTGACCATGTAAACTGCCCCAACTGGTTCAGTAATGTCCTTCAGAGAAGGAATCCTGCCAACTGGCCTGGGCCAACACAAGATTCAGACTACTATAGGAGGAGGGAGAGGGGAAGAGAGAGTGAGAGAGGTGGGAGAGGTAGGCAATGAAGGAAAGGGTTTTTATACATCTACAACTTGACCAGAAGTTTAACAAATTTCTCAAACCTTCAGCCTCCTTCACTGTAAAGGACCAGGGCAACATGTGTATGGGAACGCTATCACCTACAAATTCCTCTCCCAGTCACACACCGTACTGACATCCTGTACTGGATGAGCAAACATTTACTGCATTTAAACATTGCAAAAAATGATCACATTATCTTTGCTTCTCTGCTACGAACTCCATTTCCTCAACACTTACTTGGTAATGGATTTTGTAAAACATTTTTTTTTTCACATTTTGGCTTTTGTTTATTTTTAATGAAATTTTTTTTTTTAGATTACCCAATTGTTTTTATCCCAATTGAGGTGTAATTTTAGCATGGCCAATTCACCTACCTTGCACATCTTTTTGAATTGTGGGGGTGAGTCCCACACAGACACGGGGAGAATGTTCAAACTCCATAAGGACAGTGACCCAGGGCCGGGATCAAACCCGGGTCCTCGGTTAACCACTGAGCCACCGTGCCTGCCCCTAGTGATTTATTTTATAAACTTTTTTACAGAATATTACAAGGGGAGAATTTACAGATGGAAACTCCAATCAAACTTCACATCAAGTTTTAACAGAGTCACTCCATTCAGCAGGACCTGAATATCATTGGCCTGTGAATGTGGTAAAATAAAAGTTTGTCTGTTCCGTCCGTAGGAAAAGATTTTCTTTTATAAAATTAAATTTAGAGTACCAAATTATTTTTTTCCAGTTAAGGGGCAATTTTGCATGGCCAATCCACCTCACCTGCACATCTTTGGGTTGTGGAGATGACACCCAGGCAGACACGGGAGGATTCACCCACAGTGACTCGGGGCCGGCATCGAACCCAATTCCTTAGCGCCACAGGCAGTGTTAGCACTGCACCACCGTGCTGCCCCTAGGGTTGAGAGTTTCCGACATGGGTCTTCGTGTGACTGAACAGAGCCGCACATGGAGTCAGACATCCGTTGAGTTAGTGGGATTCAGGGAGCAGGATTTGGTTCTGTTTCTTTACTTCTCTGTTGCTACTCTGACCATAGATATCTGGGTCTGTGCAAATCGGGGTAATGGAAGGTCAAGTAACCAGGACAAAGGATAATGCAGTTTGCTGGCCAGGTTGTCTCCATTCTGAGCAATGTGGAATAAGCTTCTCCCAGTCATTGAAAATGTTGCCCCCTGACACTTCCGGGTACGGCTATGCAGAGCTAGGTCGCATATTCGGCAGCTCCTGCTTGGAACGGACTTTTGGGCTCTTTTACAGGGCCCCCACGGCATTTGTTTGACATTTCCCGGTGTGGGAAGAAGGCTGCAATATTCCCCCGACAGTGTCCCCCAGGAAGGGTATGTCTCTTGGTTGCCAGACACACGCAGAAACAGTAAAAGATTTGGCTGCAACTGCAGGATAAACAGGGCCTCTTCCAGCATGCAGGCGGGGGAAGGGCAAGCTTAAAGCTGCAAGCTGACCTGAGGGCCTGTATCAAAAGTGAATTCTAGCAGCAGAGGGAACAACTGTGAAAAGACCTCATCAAGGCCACTGAAGGGACTTCCGGTTGCGGTGATGCCTAGCTAGCCGCACGCTTCGGCGGCTCCAGCTCCGACGGACCTTCGGGCTCTTTTAAGAGCCCCAACGGGGAATTTTTCGACGACGCAACCCGGTGTGGGGCGTGTGAGAAGGGAGTCCCCCCCAAACGAAGGAGGAAAAAAACGGCGGCGGCGGCTGCAGCGCGAGGAATCGTCGACCAAAGGGTCAGAAAGAGAGAAGTACAAGATGGCGGCGGAGAAAGCGCAGGCGACATGGGGGCCTGAGCATGAAATTGTGAGACGGTGCGTGGAGCTGCTGAAGAGGGAGGTGCTGACCCCGTTGCTACAGGCAATTGAGGGGCTCAAGGAGACATTAAAGACCCAGGAGACAGAGCTCCGTGTGGTGGAGCAGAAGGTGACAGATATTGTGGACGAGATCCTGGGCCTGGCGGTTAAGACACAGACGCACGAGGCACTTCATAAAAAGTGTACTGAAAGGATCGAAGCCCTAGAAAATGGAGCGCGAAGGAAGAACCTTCGGATACTGGGTCTCCCTGAGGGTGTGGAAGGAGTGGACTGTGGAGCGTACGCAAGTACGATGCTGAGCTCACTGATGGGTGCTGAGGCCCCTACGGGCCCCTTGGAGGTGGAGTGGGCAAATCGGATTCCGGCGAGAAGACCAAAAGCGGGAGAACCACCCAGGGCGATAATCGTGCGATTTTACCGCCTTAAGGATAGAGAAGAGGTCCTGAGATGGGCTAAAAAGGTGCGGAGTAGCAGATGGGAGAATGCAGTGGTACGGGTATACCAGGATTGGAGTGCGGAGGTGGCGAGAAGGAGGGCGAGCTTCAACCGAGCCAAAGAGGTGTTGCATAAAAGGAAGGTGAAGTTCGGGATGCTGCAGCCGGCAAGACTATGGGTCACGTATCAGGAGAGACACCATTATTTCGAGACGGCGGAGGAAGCATGGACCTTCATCAAAGAAGAGAAATTGGATCGGAACTGAGGGACTGATGCTGCAGGAAATGTTATTGTTAATGTTACGGTGGAAGTTAATTGAGAAGTAAACAGGGAAGGGGGGAGACATTGGGGAAATGTGGGCGCCGGTGAGGGGGGAAAGACGGGACATAGTTGGAGAATGGGGAAGGGGAGGGGGAGGGGAAAGGGAGCTGCGCCATAAGAGGCGGGTCAAGTAAAGGGATGTTCCCGCACCAGAAAGAATAAGGCGGGAAGACAGGCGCAAGGCGGATGGGAGTTCCCCACATGGGGGGGGGTCGAGGAGTGAGCAGGAGTAGCCGGGGTCAGTTGAAGTCAGCTGACTTACGGAAGTAATATGGGGGGAGCAATCATGCTAGAAAGAGATCTAGCGGGAAGGGGGGGAGGGAGGGGGAGGGGGGGACAACTGGGTTGCTGCTGCGGAAATCCAAAAGGAAATGGCTAAAGAGTGGGTGGGCGGGGATGGTGTGCGACGCTGGGGGAGCGAGCGGGAGCGCGGAGGCGGGATATGGGACTGGCCTAGAGAAGGTAATGGCTAGTCGACACGGGAGGGGGGCAGGTAGCCCCCTAGTGAGGCTGATCACGTGGAACGTGAGAGGCCTGAACGGACCGATAAAAAGGGCCAGAGTGCTCGCGCATTTGAAAGGACTAAGGGCAGACGTGGTTATGCTCCAAGAGACGCACCTAAAGGTGGCGGACCAAGTTAGGCTAAGGAAAGGATGGGTGGGACAGGTGTTCCACTCAGGACTGGACGCAAAGAATAGAGGGGTGGCCATTTTGGTGGGGAAACAGGTCGCATTTGAAGTAAAGAACATCGTAGCAGATAGCGGAGGTAGGTATGTAATGGTGAGTGGCAGGCTGGAGGGAATGGAGGTCGTGTTGGTTAACGTGTATGCCCCAAACTGGGACGATGCGGGATTTATGAGACGGATGCTGGGGCGTATACCGGACCTGGAGGTAGGAAACTTGATTTTAGGAGGGGACTTTAATACGGTGCTGGACCCGGGGCTAGATAGATCCAGCTCAAGGACCGGAAGAAGGCCGGCAGCGGCCAAGGTACTTAAGGGGTTTATGGACCAAATGGGGGGCGTGGATCCATGGCGATTTCTTAGACCTAGGGCTAGGGAGTTTTCCTCCTTCTCCCATGTCCATAAAGTGTACTCCCGGATAGATTTTTTTGTTTTGGGAAGGTCGTTGATCTCTAGGGTGGAAGAAGCTGAGTACTCAGCCATAGCGGTTTCGGATCATGCCCCACATTGGGTGGACCTGGAATTAGGAGAGGAAAGGGAGCAGAGAACACTCTGGCGATTAGATGTGGGACTGATGGCGGATGAGGGAGTGTGTGCAAGAGTGCGGGGGTGTATTGAGAGATATCTGGAGGTCAATGACGACGGCGAGGTCCCTGTGGGAGTGGTATGGGAAGCACTAAAAGCGGTGGTCAGAGGAGAGCTGATCTCCATTGGGGCCCACAAAAGGAAAACAGAGGCCAAGGAAAGGGAAAGGTTACTGGGGGAGATTTTAAGGGTGGATAGGGAATTTGCAGAGACCCCGGAGGAGGAATTGTACAGGGAGAGGAGACGACTCCAGACGGAATTTGACCTTCTGACCACCAGAAAGGCGGAGGTACTGTGGAGGAAGGCACAGGGGAGGAGGTATGAATATGGGGAAAAGGCGAGTCGCCTGTTGGCTCATCAATTGCGAAAGAGGGCAGCAGCGAGGGAGATAGGAGGAATTAGAGACGAAAGGGGAGACACGGTGCGAAGGGCAGGAAAGATAAATGAGGTGTTCAAGACCTTCTATGAGGAACTGTATAGGTCTCAACCCCCAGAGGGAGAGGAGGGGATGCGGCAGTTCCTGGACCAATTGAGGTTCCCGAAAGTGGAGGAGCGGGGGGTGGTAGGCCTGGGGGCACCGATTGGGGTGGACGAGGTTATTAAGGGACTGGGAAGCATGCAAGCAGGGAAGGCCCCAGGACCAGACGGGTTCCCGGTGGAGTATTACAGAAAATATGTGGACTTGTTGGCCCCGTTGATGGTGAGGACGTTCAATGAGGCCAGGAAAGGGGGGACTCTACCCCCGACGATGTCGGAGGCGACGATATCGTTAATTTTGAAGAGGGATAAAGATCCGTTGCAGTGCGGGTCCTGTAGACCCATTTCATTGTTGAACGTGGACACCAAATTGTTGGCAAAGGTACTGGCATCGAGGATAGAGGACTGTGTCCCGGGGGTGGTGCACGAAGACCAGACAGGGTTCGTAAAAGGGAGACAACTGAATGTTAACGTGCGACGACTATTAGGGGTGATAATGATGCCCCCAGTGGAGGGGGAGGCAGAGATAGTGGCGGCAATGGACGCAGAGAAGGCATTTGATAGGGTGGAGTGGGAGTATTTATGGGAAGTGTTAAGGAGGTTTGGGTTTGGGAACGGGTTTATTAGCTGGGTTAGACTTCTTTATGGGGCTCCAACGGCAAGCGTAGTTACAGGTCGACATAGATCGGAGTATTTCCGACTATATAGGGGAACAAGACAGGGATGCCCGCTGTCTCCATTGTTGTTCGCGTTGGCAATTGAACCTCTGGCCATGGCGTTGAGAGACTCCAGGAAATGGAGAGGGGTGATTAGAGGGGGAGAAGAACACCGAGTCTCGTTATATGCGGATGACCTATTGTTATACGTGTCGGACCCAGCGGGGGGAATGATAGAGGTTATGCGAATTTTGAGGGGGTTCGGGGATTTCTCGGGGTATAGGCTAAACATGGGGAAGAGTGAATTATTTGTGATACATCCAGGGGACCAGAGTAGAGAGATAGAAGGCTTGCCTCTAAGGAAAGTGGAAAGAAACTTCCGATACCTGGGGATTCAGATCGCTAGGAGCTGGGGAACCTTGCACAGACTTAATCTGACACGGTTGGTAGAACAAATGGAGGAGGACTTCAAGAGGTGGGACATGCAGCCTCTATCGCTGGCGGGCAGGGTGCAAGCAATTAAGATGATGGTCCTCCCGAGGTTCTTATTTGTATTTCAATGTCTCCCTATACTAATCACTAAGACCTTTTTTAATAAAATAGACAGGAGCATCACGAGCTTCGTGTGGGCAGGGAAAGTTCCGAGAGTAAGGAGGGGGTTCCTTCAGCGTAGTAGGGACAGAGGAGGATTGGCACTACCGAACTTGGGCGATTACTATTGGGCCGCCAATGTGGCAATGATACGTAAATGGATGATGGAGGGTGAGGGAGCGGCGTGGGAAAGACTGGAGAGAAAGTCCTGTAAAGGGACGAGTTTAGAGGCGCTGGTGACGGCGCCGCTACCGATCTCACCTAAAAAGTTTACCACGAACCCGGTGGTGGCGGCAACATTGAATATCTGGGGACAATGGAGGCAACAGAGAGGGGTGCGGGGAGCCCTGGTGGGGTCCCCAATCAGGAACAACCATAGGTTCGCCCCAGGAAGAATGGATGGAGGATTTCAGAGCTGGTTCCAGTTGGGAATTAGGAGGGTGGGAGATTTATTTATAGATGGGACTTTTGCGAGCTTGGGAGCATTGGAGGAAAAGTATAAGTTGCCCCGGGGAAATTTCTTGAGATATATGCAGGTGAGGGCATTTACTAGACAACAGGTGAGGGAATTTCCGTTGCTCCCGACACAGGGGATACAGGACAGGGTGCTTTCAGGGGTGTGGGTCGGAGAGGGCAAGGTGTCAGAGATTTACCGAGAGATGAGGGAAGAGGGGGAGGAGTCGGTGGGCGAACTAAAAGGAAAGTGGGAAGAAGAACTAGGGGAGGAGATAGAGGAGGGTATGTGGGCTGATGCCCTAAGCAGGGTAAATTCCTCTTCCTCATGCGCCAGGCTTAGCCTGATTCAATTTAAGGTGCTACATAGAGCACACATAACGGGAGCAAGATTGAGCAGGTTCTTTGGAGTGGAGGACAAATGTGGGAGGTGTGGCGGGAGCCCGGCAAGCCACGCACATATGTTTTGGGCGTGCCCGGCACTGGAAGGGTATTGGAAGGGAGTGACGGGAGTGATTTCGCGGGTGGTGAAGGCCCGGGTCAAACCAGGCTGGGGGTTAGCTCTATTTGGAGTTGCGGAAGAGCCGGGAGTGCAGGAGGCGAAAGAGGCCGACGTTGTGGCCTTTGCGTCCCTAGTAGCCCGGCGCAGGATCCTACTCATGTGGAAGGAGGCGAAACCCCCCGGACTGGAGGCCTGGGTAAATGATATGGCGGGGTTCATTAAACTGGAGCAGATAAAGTTTGCCCTGAGAGGATCGGCTCAAGGGTTCACCAGGCGGTGGCAGCCATTTCTCGACTACCTAGGGGAACGTTAGAGGGAAGACAGATGACCAGCAGCAGCAACCCAGGGGGAGGGGGGGGGGTTAGTTTAGGTCAAAGATAAAGGGGTTTTGTTACTTGTGTATTGTTTAAAATTTCTGTATTGTTATTGTTGCGTTTGCTTTGTAAGAGGGGAAAAATTGTTGTTTGGGAAAAAATTTTCAATAAAACATTTATTAAAAAAAAGAAAATGTTGCCCCCTACAAACATGGCGGCCGCACATGCGCTCTACTGCACATTGTCCCGCATAAAGATGTCGGTCGTTACCCCGAACCGATCACTGGAACCTCGCGGCCCCGCTCCGTGAAACGGGGGAACTAGGAAGTGATCTTTACGGGTATGGACTTGCACAACATGCTTAGAAACCTTCTCCACTCACCAGGCAGATCATCGCTCCCCGCGTTCCACAATATTCATCTTACCCTTTGAGGATCCGAGATAACAGCTTCTGGGCATCGCCATTACCCGCAGTGCGCATGCTTCAGACGAAGTCCCACCCACCCTCACTCACTCCGATTGGTTGGAGGACCAGCCTCTTCCGCTCACTTAGCCAGCCCCGCCCCTCTTTCTATTGGTCCGGAGCTGCCGTCAATCACTCCCCGGGTATTGTGTTGTGGAGCATGCGCAGTGCGGTTCATGTCCAGGGACAGAAGCTTGTTTGTCTCATCTTCAGGCGATAAGAAGGCGGATGAGCGGAGGCAGGGGCAGTGGGTGGGAGTGGAGGCCTCAACACCCCCAATAACAAACTAGCGGCACCGCCTCAACACCCAACACAACGGCAGCTGCCGCTTTCTCCCGGTCCCGGGCCCCAGTGGACAAATGTGGCTTCAGGAAGGAAATGCAGCAATGGATTTGGTCAGGAGAAATGATCTTTAACTCACTTTGCTGATCCTGAACATGAAATGAAAATGAAAATCGCTTATTGTCACAAGTAGGCTTCAATGAAGTTACTGTGAAGCCCTAGTCGCCACATTCCAGCGCCTGTTCGGGAATTGAACCGTGTTGCTGGCCTGCCTTGGTCGTCTTTAAAAGCAGCGATTTAGCCCAGTGTGCTAAACCAGCCCCAGATCCTGGAGCAGGAGGAGAGAATGGGGGCAATTTCTATCCTGCTCTCACACTGATGGATTTGTTAATGCAGATAGTAGAATTTAACTTCAGTGAACAATCTGGAATTTAAAGCTGTACTCAGTATTAATGACCTTGAACCATTGTGGTCAGTTTATGGGAATGGCAAAATGTATGGGACTGGAATTTGCAGCTTTGGGAAATGAGAGAAACAATTATTCCCCAGAAACTAGAATTATCTGTTCTGAATTTCTGACATGTGTAAACTGATTTTACAGGGTTACAAGGCATGGATTGACAGAAAGGAAACTCAAATCAATTATCATATCGAGATCTGACAGTCACTCAATTCAACAGGATCTGAATGTTATCAGCTTTTGAATGTGGAAAGAGAAATGTTTGTCTGTTCTGTCTGTGGGAAAGGATTTCAAACATCATTGTGACTGGAAAAGCACAGCGACACACACACACCCGAGTGAGAGTGCTGCAGTGAACTGACAGGAAAGAGCTTTAACCAGTTGCACAGCCTGAAAAACACCACACCCTCACAGCGAGAAGAAACTACACGTGTTCTGTGTGTGGAAGACGTTTCAACTGATCATCCAAAATGGAGAGACAGAAGGACGCCGGCACCATTGAGAAACCGTGGAAATGTGGGGATTGTGGGAAGGGATTCAGTTTCCCTTCTGAGCTGGAAACTCATCACCGCAGTCACACCGGGGAGAGACCATTCACCTGTTCCGAGTGTGGAAAGGGATTCACTCGACTAACACATCTGACTGCACACCAACTTGTTCACTCTGACATGAGACCTTTTAAATGTTCCGATTGTGAGAAGAGCTTTAAAAACAAATTTAATCTTCTGACGCACCAGCGAGTTCACACTGGGGAGAGGCCGTTCACTTGCTCCGAGTGTGGGAAGGGATTCACTCAGTTATCCAGCCTTTTGACACACCAGCGAATGCACAGCGGGGAGAAACCATTCACGTGCACTGATTGTGGGAAGAGATTCGCTCAGTTATCCAATCTTCTGACACACCAGCGAGTTCACACTGGAGAGAAACCATTCACCTGTTCTGAGTGTGGGGTGACATTCGCTCAGTTATGCAAACTGTTGGATCATCAGCGGGTTCACACTGGGGAGAGACCATTCACATGCTGTGTGTGTGGGAAGGGATTCGCTCAGTCATCCACCCAGCTGAGACACCAGCGCATTCACACTGGGGTGAGACAGTTTATCTGCTCTGAATGTGGGAAGGGATTCACTCAGTCTGCCCAACTCACCTCACACCAACGTGTTCACTCTGACGCGAGACCTTTTAAATGTTCCACCTGTGAGAAGAGCTTTAAAGGCAAAATGGATCTGCTGATTCACCAGCGCAGTCACACTGGAGAGAGGCCGTTCACCTGCACCATGTGTGGGAAGGGATTCACTCAGCATTCCCTCCGGCTCAAACACCAGCGCAGTCACACCAGGGAGACATTATTCATCTGCTCTGTGTGTGGGAAGGGATTCACTCATTCATTCACCCTGCAGAAACACCAGCGAGTTCACAAGCGATTACAGGGGTTGGATTCTGATATTGCTGCTGTTAATCACATCCAGGACTGAACCATGTTCATTCTGACAGTTGGAGTTTGTTTCAGTTGTTGTTAATTATTCCTGTGACTCGGCCGGAGTTTAATATTCTGTATATAGATTAATTAAATTAGATTTGTGTTAATGACAGTGTTCCAGTCCTTGATTTCTGTCAGATAGGAGGAAACTGATTGATGTCCTGTTCCTGACTGTTCCATTGTTGTGTCTTTTCTGATTTGTTTTGTATGATGTGGTAAAGTAAAGAGTAAGACCAGAGAGAAAGGTCAGAATATGGGAAATGATAAACAGATTGTGGCAGGAAGAGACGGAAAGAACACATTTAAAATTACATCAGATAAACGCTACAAATATAATAAAAGAACAAAACCAAAGGCTCTGTAGCAAAACACAAGTAGCATTTGAAACAAAACTGATGAATTGCCAGCTCCTATAGAAATAAGTAAGTACGATCTGATGGCCATTGCAGACATAGATTGGGACCTGAATTTTTTTATATTCATTCATGGCATGTGGGTGTCACTGGCCAGTCCAACATTTATTGCCCATCCCTCATTTCCCTTCAAAAAGTGGTGATGAGCTGAATATTGTAATGCATGTGAAATTTAAGAAGGACAGAAATCTTGGAAAAGATGGAAGAGTGCCTCTGTTAATTGTTGATGGTGTTAGCACATTAGACAGGGATGACCGAAGTTCAGGAAACCAGGATGTAGGAATGGTTTGGTTTGAGATGAAAAATGGTAAAGGCAAGAATTTACTTCTGGGAGTGGTGTGCAGGCCTCCTAATTGTAACTACACAGGAGACCAGAGTTAAAAGAAAGAGATAATGGAAGTTTGTCAGAAAAGGTACAGCCATAATCAAGGGGGATTTTAGTAAAGTTATAAACTGGAAAAATCAGATGGTCGAAGGTAGCATAGGTGAGGAGTTCACAGAATGATTTTGCGATAGTTTCTACAATCAGCACATTTTGGAGCCATCCAGAGGGCAGTTTATACCAGACATCGTATTGTGCAACAAGGATGAATTGATAACCTCATGGTGAAGACATCCCCAGGTAACAGTGATCATAATTTGATTGAATCTGACATGCAGTTTGAGGGGAAGAAGATTGAGTCCAAGACGAGTAAGTTAAGCTTAAATAAGAGCAATTATTTTTATTTATTTATTCATTTTTTAAAAATTTAGGATACCCAATTATTTTTTCCCAATTAAGGGGCAATTTAGCGTGGCCAATCCACCTAGCATGCACATCTTTGGGTTGTGGGGGAAATAAGAGCAATCATTAGGGCATCAAAACAGAGCTAGCTAAAATGAATTGGCAAATGAGCTTGTGTGTCAGGTAAATAGAGATTCTGTGCCAGACATTCAAAGAGATATTTCATTATACACAGAATAGATATATTTTCGTGAGAATGGAAAATTCCAGGGGAGGACCCAGCATCTGTCTTTAACTAAAAAAGTTAAAGAAATATTGATATGGGCCAGGGTTTAAAAAGCTCCAAACTATTTCATGGAGTTCACCTGACCTCCAATAGTTTATCAATTTTGATTACGAGGAGCACAAGGGCCTACTTTTCAGGTGTTATTCAACAGAGGCCTTAAACACTTTCAAACAAAACAAAGATAATTCGACAAATTCAGCTAACATTTTATAAGCACACACACTAAGCATTTTTATCAACTGCAAACATAAATACCCCACACAGCTACAGTTCTCTCTCTCTCTCTCTATATATATATATATATATATATATTTATATATATCACATTACAATATCAATGTTTTTTAAAAAGTACATAGCAGTGCAAAGGCAGATGACAGGTCAGAACATTTGGCAGAGTATAAAAGCACAAAAATATTAATAAGATGAGAATAATTAGAGTACCAGAGAAAGCTGGCGAGAAATATAAAGACAGATAGTAAGAGTTTCTATGGATATTTGTGGAAGTAAATAATTCAAGTGAGTGTTGATTCTCCAGAAAGCTAGTCTGGAGAATTAACAATGGAAAGTAAGGAGATGTCAAATGAATTGATCAGGTATTTTCATCAGTCTTCACTATAGAGGAATCACGTAACATTCCAGAAATATCCGTAAATCAAGAAATTGAAGGGATGGAGGAACACTCACCAGGGAAGTGGTAATGAGCAATGTTTTGAGTCTGCGAGCTAACAAAACCCCGGTTCCTGGCGGACTTCATCATCAGGTCTTGAAAGAAGCAGCTTAAAGAGGGAGTTGATACACTCTTTTCATTGTCCAAAATTCACTAGATTCGAGGAGGATCCATTAAATTGGAAAATAATAAATGTAATTCCTTTATTCACAAAGGGAGGGGAACAGGTGGCTGGAAACTACAGGCCAGTTAGCCTAATATTAGTCATAGGGAACATGTTTGAAGCTATTATTAAAGATGCAATGTCAGATCTCTTAGAAAAGTCAAGGCAATCAGGCAGTGTCAACATGGTTTTATGAAAGGAAAATCACATTTAACCAATTTATCAGAGTTACTTGATGGGGTCACATGACTGTGGATAAAGGGGAACGGGTGAATGTACTGTCCTTAGATTTCCAGAAAGCATTTGATAAGTTATATCAAAGGTTATTACAGAAAATAAAAACTCAGGATATAAGGGATAACATACTGGCATGGACTGAAGATTGGCTAACCAGTGGGAAACAAAGAGTAGACATAAATGGGTATTTTTGTGATTGGTTGGATGTGATGAGTGGTGTGCCACAGGGATCAGTACTGGAGACTCAACTTATTATAATTTATATAAATTACTTGGATGAAGGTACTGAAGGTTCTGTTGCTAAATTTGCTGATAACACAAAAAAAGGTGGGACACTAAATTGTGAGGAATGCAATACAGCCACATAAGGACATCGATAGGTTAAGCAAGTGGGCAAAGGCCTGGCAAATGGAGTATCATGTGGGAAAATGTGAAAATGCACATTTTGTTGGGAAGAATAAAACAGGCAGATTGTCCAAATGGTGAGAGACTTTTAGAGTTCTGAGATACAGAGGGACCGAGGTGTTATTGTGCATTAATAACAAAAGGATAGCATGCAGGTACAGCAAGTAGTTAGGAAAGCTAATAAAATGTCATTTGAATGTTAATTGAATATTTATTGTGCGGGGAATTGAATACAAACTGGGGAGGTTATGCCTCAGTTATACAGGGCATTGGTGAGACTGCACGTGGAGCACAGGGTACAGTGTTGGTCTTATTTTTTTTTTTAAATCCAATTGAGGGGCAATTTAGCGTGGCCAATCCACCTGCCCTTCACATCTTTGGGTTGTGGGGGCGAGACCCACGCAGACACGGGGAGAATGTGCAAACTTCACATCAGACAGATCTCCTTATTTAAGAAAGGCTGTAAGACCATAAGACATAGGAGCAGAAGTAAGGCCATTCGGCCCATCGAGTCCACTCCACCATTCAATCATGGCTGATTTCAACTCCATTTACCCGCTCTCTCTCCATAGCCCTTAATTCCTCGAGAAATCAAGACTTTATCAACTTCTGTCTTAAAGACACTCAACGTCCCGGCCTCCACCGCCCGCTGTGGCAATGAATTCCACAGACCCACCACTCTCTGACTGAAGAAATTTCTCCTCACCTCTGTTCTAAAGTAACTCCCTTTAATTCTAAGGCCCCCGGGTCCTAGTCTCCCCTGCTAATGGAAACAACATCCCTACATCCATAAGCCATTCATTATCTTGTAAGTTTCTATTAGATCTCCCCTCAACCTCCTAAACTCCAATGAATATAATCCCAGGATCCTCAGACGTTCATCGTATGTTAGGCCTACCATTCCTGGGATCATCCGTGTGAATCTCCGCTGGACCCGCTCCAGTGCCAGTATGTCCTTCCTGAGGTGTGGGGCCCAAAATTGGTCACAGTATTCTAAATGGGGCCTAACTAATCCGTTATAAAGCTTCAGAAGTACATCCCTGCTTTTATATTCCAATGTTTGTTGGACGTCATTCAGAGAAAGTTTACGAGATTAATACCTGGAATGGACCTGTGGCCTTATGAGGAAAGGCTGGATGGGCCAGGCTTGTATCCTCTCCAGTTATGAGGAAAGGCTGGACAGGCCAGGCTTGTATCCTCTCCAGTTATGAGGAAAGGATGGATGGGCCAGGCTTGTATCCTCTCCTGTTATGAGGAAAGGATGGATGGGCCAGGCTTGTATCCTCTCCAGTTATGAGGAAAGGATGGATGGGCCAGGCTTGTGTCCTCTCCTGTTATGAGGAAAGGCTGGACAGGCCAGGCTTGTATCCTCTCCAGTTTCGAAGAGTGAGGGGTGACTTCATTGAATCATATAAGACTCTGAAGGGTCAAAGCTAGTAGAATGCTTGCGCAGCAACTCAGGAGGAAGGAGGCGGCCAGAGAAATAGGCAGGGTAGTGGACGGTTTGGGGAACAGAGTGGATGACCCATCAGGACTGAACAAGGTGTTTCGAGAGTTTTACAGGAAGCTCTAAACCTCGGAACCCCCTGGGGAGCCGGAGGAGATGCAACATTTCTTAGACGGACTGACCTTCCCAAAAGTGGGTAGGGGGCTGGTAGATGGACGTGGGGCCACGATCAGAGCAGAGGAAGTGCTGGGGGGCTTGAAGGCCATGCAGTCAGGTAAATCCCTGAGGCCAGATGGATACCCAGTGGAGTTCTACAAAAAACTTCTCAGAGATAGTGAGGCCGGTGCTGACTCGGGTATTTAACGAGGCGAGCGACTCTACCCCCGACGATGTCACAGGCTACCATTTAGCTGATATTAAAACGGGATAAAGACCCGGAAGCGTGTGGGTCATACAGACCAATCTCCCTGATCAACGTCGACGCCAAGCTCCTGGCTAAGGTCTTGGCGTTTAGAATTGAGGACTGTGTCCCGGAGGTGATCGGGGAAGACCAAACAGGGTTTGTGAAAGGCAGGCAGCTGGTAGCCAACTTGAGAAGACTACTCAATGTGATCATGATGCCCCGGAGGGCAGAGAGGTAGAGGCAGTGGTGGCAATGGATGCCGAGAAGGCCTTTGACCGGGTGGAGTGGGACTATTTGTGGGTGGTACTCGGACGGTTTGGGTTCGGGGAGGGCTTTGTTGACTGGGTTAGACTATTGTACCAGGCCCCAAAAGCTAGCGTGAGGATGAATAGGACAACATCAGAGTACTTTAGAGTACACCGAGGGACCAGACAGGGATGCCCACTCTCCCCATTGCTGTTTGCATTGGCCATAGAACCTCTGGCGATTGCCATGAGAACTGCGAGGTGGTGGGGAAGGGAATGATTAGGGGAGGGGTGGAAAACAGGGTATCGCTGTACGCAGCCGACCTGCTCCTCTACGTATCGGACCCGCTGGCTGGGATAGACAGTATAGTAGGAATATTGAGAGAATTTGGCAGGTTTTCAGGGTACAAACTGAACATGGCTAAGAGTGAGATGGTTGTAGTGCAGGCGAGGGGCCAGGAGAACAGGTTGAAGGAGCCACCATTTAGGATGGTCGGGGAAAGTTTCCGATACTTAGGGAGACTGGTGGCACGAGACTGGGGCAGACTGCATAAGCTAAATTTGACTAGAGTGGTGGAACAGGTGAAGAGCAAGTTCAGGAGATGGAATGCACTCCCGCTATCACTTGTGGGGGCAGTGTAGACGGTACTGGGCGGCCAACATAACCATGGTAAGGAGTTGGATGGTGGGTTCAGGGTCTATTTGGGGGTGAGTAGAGGCAGCTTCCTGCAGGGGCACCAGTTTGGCAGCCCTGGCCAGGGCCTCCCATCGCTCCCGCCGGGTAGGTGCTCCACCAGCCCGGTAGTGGTGGCAGCCCTACGGATCTGGAGCCAGTGGACGAAGCATCTAGGGAAGGTGGGAGCATCGGTCTGGTCTCCAATACGCGACAACCACTGATTCGCCCCTGGGAGTATGGACGGTGGATTCCGGGCATGGTGGCGGGCGGGGGTGGGGAGAATGGGCGATATGTTCTTTGGGGGGAGCTTCTCGAGCATGAGAGCCTTGGACGAGAAATTCGGACTAGTAAGAGAGAATGACTTTCGGTACTTGCAAGTGTGTGACTTCATACGTAGACAGGTCCCAAAGGCGAGGAGATGGAGGAGGGGGGTATGGGCGGAAGCCCTGAGTAGGATAAATTCAACTGCAACATGTGCTAGGCTCAGCCTGATTCAGTTCAAGGTCGTACACCGGGCCCAAATGACGGTGGCCCGAATGAGTACATTTTTTGGGGTGGAGGACAAATGCACTAGGTGTGCGGGAGGGCCAGCGAATCATGTCCACATGTTCTGGGCATGCTCAAAACTTAGGAGATACTGGGAGGGATTTGCGGATGCCATGTCCCAGGTACTGAAAACTAGGGTGGTGATGAGTCCAGTGGTGGCAATTTTTGGGGTCTTGGAAGATCCGGGGGTCCAGGAAGAGGGGGAGGCCGACGTCTTGGCCTTTGCTTCCCTGGTAGCCCGGCGACGTATACTGCTGGCATGGAGGGACTCCAAGCCCCCAAAGACCGAAGCATGGCTCTCGGACATGTCGAGCTTTTTAGAGCTGGAAAAAATTAAGTTTGCCTTAAGAGGATCTGTATTAGGGTTCACCCGAAGGTGACAACCATTCATCAAATTCTTCGCGGGGAATTAAATGTCAGCAGGGGGGTGGGGGGGAGGGTTAGATTAGAGTAGAAACGAGGGATAAATAGGCGGGTACTATTTATGAGAGAGGATTGGTCTTTTGCACTATGTTTCTGCTTTGTGTTGATATTTGCACATTACTGTACACTGTAACTGGTTACAATGCCAAAAAATACTTCAATAAAATTGTTTATTAAAAAAACGACTATGAAGGGTCTTGACAAAACCGGATGTGTGGAGGATGATTCCTCTTGTCAGAATCTAGAGTCACTGAATATTTTTCAGCCGGATGTAGTATTTTATCGGTGGTGGGCGGCAATGTGGAATTATATTCCAATCTGATCAGCCATGATGGTATTGAATGGTGCAGCAGGCTCGAGGGGCTGAGTGGCCGCCTCCTGCTCCCAATTCCTGTGTCGCCCTGCCTCGTCCCCTTCTCCTTCCATTGGTCCGGTGCTACCGTCAATCATTGCCTCAACAATATGAGGTGTCAGGTGAGAGGTCAGTGTCGGGGGGCGGGATTTACAAATACCCAGTGCGGCCCCAGAGCCGAATGTGAATAAATTAACATTCTCCACTCTGTCTATCCGCCACTATTGGACATGCGCAATGTGACTTCGATTGTTGCATGGTGTGGACTCCGGTAGCCGCATGCGCAGTGTGGACTCCGACATCCGCATGCGCAGTGTGGACTCCGGCAGCCGCCGCCGGGAGATCATTTGGTTTCCGCGATTAGACAGAAACAGCCGCTTGTGGCCGGGTAATGGAGGTGGCCGAGTGGGTGCTGAGGCTTCATAAACACCCAGTGCAGGACTCAAAACCCAAATAAGACCCGATCGGTCCCGCGTTCGCACCAAATGGGGGCCGCGGCAGCCGAAAGGCCCGAAACCATTTCAACCAAATGTAATAATCTGCAGCAGGGCGCATGCGCGGTGCTCCCTGTCCTGTCAGCAGGAGGAGAGAATGCTGTGAATTTCTCTCCTGGACTGACAGGGATGGATTCTGCAAACCTCTTTTACAGGGGCTTAGAAGGGGAGGATTTGCACACAGAAAACTCAAATCAAGAGAAATGTTTGTCTCTTCTCAATGTTTGATCTTGGACTGACAGTGTGATGACTTCTGTTTACAGGACGTTGGAAGAGCAGAATTTGAAGACGGAAAACACAAAACAAACATCAGATCAAAATGTGACAGAGTCACTCGATTAATCGGAAACAAAATGTAAGTCTAGAACATAGAACATAGAAAATACAGCACAGAACAGGCCCTTCGGCCCACGATGTTGTGCCGAACCTTTGTCCTAGATTAATCATAGATTATCATTGAATTTACAGTGCAGAAGGAGGCCATTCGGCCCTTTGAGTCTGCACCGGCTCTTGGAAAGAGCACCCTACCCAAACTCAACACCTTCACCCAACACCAAGGGCAATTTGGACATTAAGGGCAATTTATCATTGGCCAATTCACCTAACCTGCACATCTTTGGATTGTGGGAGGAAACCGGAGCACCCGGAGGAAACCCACGCAGACACGGGGAGGACGTGCAGACTCCGCACAGTCAGTGACCCAAGCCGGAATCGAACCTGGGACCCTGGAGCTGTGAAGCAATTGTGCTATCCACAATGCTACCGTGCTGCCCTTGAGAACAAATAAATCTACACTATATCATTTAACCGTAATCCATGTACCTATCCAATAGCTGCTTGAAGGTCCCTAATGTTTCCGACTCAACTACTTCCACAGGCAGTGCATTCCATGCCCCCACTACTCTCTGGGTAAAGAACCTACCTCTGATATCCCTCCTATATCTTCCACCTTTCACCTTAAATTTATGTCCCCTTGTAATGGTTTGTTCCACCCGGGGAAAAAGTCTCTGTGGCAAAAATATTCAAACGTGTGTGACTGGAAACGGGGATGAGCAATATGGAGAGATGAAGTGAAATGAAAATCGCTTATTGTCACAAGTAGGCTTCAAATGAAGTAACTGTGAAAAGCCCCTAGTCGCCACATTCCGGTGCCTGTCGGGGAGGCTGGTACGGGAATTGAACCGTGCTGCTGGCCTGCCTTGGTCTGCTATAAAAGCCAGCGATTTAGCCCTGTGCTAAACCAGCCCCAGATCTGAAAAGAAAGGTGAGAATTTTAAATTGATTTGCTGTTTAACCAGGAGCCTGTGTTGATCAATGAGGACAGGGTGATGAGTGAGTGAATGGAAATTAGTGTAGAGGACAGAGGCAGCAGAGATTGGGATAAACTCAAGCTTATCACAGGTTGAATGTCGGAGGCTGGTCAAGAGTGTGCAGGAATAGTGAAGTCTCGAGGTAATAAAGGAGTCGATGAGAGTTTCACAAATCTGAGACAGGATCAAGTCCAGTGATGTGAATGAGACAGAAACTCCTTCGAGGAGCTGGCAGAGATTGTCGTCTGAAACTCAGCTGGCGGCTCTGAAGATGTTAAATGGACTGAAACGTTAACTCTGTTTCTTTCTGGACAGATACTGCCCAATCTATTGAGTTTATTCAGCATTTTCTATTCTTATTTCAGATTTTTAGAATCTGGTAGCACAATGGTTAGCACAGTTGCTTCACTGCTCCAAGGTCCCAGGTTTGATTCCCGGCGTGGGCCACTGTCTGTCTGAAGTTTGCATTTTCTCGCCATGTCTGCTCCCAGACTCCAAAGATATGCAGGTTAGGTGGATTGACTGTGCAAAATTGCCCTTAGTGTCCAAAAAGTTTAAGTGGGGTTCCTGGGTTAGAGGGATAGGGTGTCGGTGTTGGCTTAGGTAGGGTGCTCTTTCCAAGGGCTGGTGCAGATTTGATGGGCTGAATGGCCTCCTTCTGCACTGTAAATTCTATGACTGTATTTTGCTTTTATTTTAGTGAAGTATTTTCCCATGGTTATGAACAGCCTGGGTCAGCCTCGCACTGTTTTCATGGTGAAGTGATGGAGTCAGTGGGTCGGGAGTGGAGTTTGTCGTGGGAACTGAAGACAGTGACTCAGATCTTTCCATATTTAAATGGAGGACATTTCTGTTAACCTAGTACTGGATGTCAGACAAGTCAGGATGGTGTGACTTGGATTGTAACTTGAATATGATGCTGTTCACATACGCCTGCCACCCTGGTCTTTCGAGGTGGTGGAGGTTGATGGTTTGGGAGATTCTGTCAAAGTTCTGGCTGAGTTTTAGATATATACAATCCACTCCCTCATGCTGCTCCCACCTCTCTCTCTAAAGGCGAGTTGTCTTGCATCGGCCCAGACCACTGACTCTCTTCCCTGAAGGACATTAGTGAACTAGTAGAGTTTTTACAATAATCCAGCAGTTTTCATGGCCACTTTTCCCTGGTGCCGGCCCCACAAATGACCAGATTCATTCAGCTCAATTTCACAACATGCCTTTGTGTTTTTGTGGGCTCTCTCTCACTCCTTTTTCTCTGTTTTGAATTAATTTCTCAGGGTATTAGGAAAGCATTTGCAGCCAGGAATCTGAAACCAAACATCACATCAGGTCCTGACAGTTGCTCAATTTTTCATAACCTGAATATCATCGTATTTTGAAGATGGAAATAAAAAGCACAGTTCACAGTGAGGAGAAACCATGGAGATGTGGAGACTGTGGGAAGGGATTCATTTACCCGTCTACACTGGAAACTCATCGACGGACTCACACTGGGGAGAGGCCATTCACCTGCTCCACATGTGGGAAGGGATTCACTCAGTCATCCGACCTGCTGAGTCACCACCGAGTTCACAGTGGGGAGAGACTGTTCACCTGTTCTGTGTGTGGAAAGGGATTCACTCAATCATCCAACCTCCTGATACATCATCACCGAGTTCACACTGATGAGAGACATTTTAAATGCCCAGACTGTGGAAATGGCTATGTAAATTTCCAGGAACTGGTATACCATCAGCGTGTTCACACTGACGAGAGACCATTCAGATGCTCTCACTGTGGGACTGGGTTCAAGAGATCAGCTGCACTCACTATACACCAGCGCACTCATACTGGGGAGAGGCCGTTCACCTGCTCCGAGTGTGGGAAAGGATTTAATCAGTCTTCTTCACTGCGAACACACCAGCGGCTTCATGCCAATGAAAGACAATTTGTCTGCTCTGAGTGTGGGAAGGGATTCACAGATTCACCCAGCCTGGTGACACACCAGCGAGTTCACACTGTGGAGAGACCATTTAAATGCCCAGACTGTGGGAAGAGCTATAAAAGTTCTGGGGTTCTGATGCACCATCAACGTGGTCACACTGATGAGAGACCATTCAGATGCTCTCACTGTGGGGCAGGATTCAGGCGATTATTTGAGCTTGTTCTGCACCAGCGCACTCACACTGGGGAGAGGCCGTTCACCTGCTCCGAGTGTGGGAAGGGATTCAGTCAGTCATCCAATCTACTGAGACACCAGCGAGGTCACAAGCAACTACAGTGATGGAATTTGGTTGTTAATTACATCCAGGACAAAACCATGTTTTCTGGGGTCCAATTATCGGGTTTATATCTTGCTTACAGCCAAATAAACCAACTTTTTAGCATTGTATTAAGCAGTGTGTTGAGTCTTTTTCCTATCTCAAACATGAATTAGTTCCTTTTGAAGTGTTCTCCCTGTCCCATCTCTGAAATCCTCACCTCCAACAACAAGCGAGGAGCTGATGGAGCTTCTTTGTCACTGAGATTGAGACAATCTGACCAGCTGCCTCTGCTGCTTCCCTACCTCCCACTAACCCACCGCGGGCAGACTTTTGTTTCTGAGCCCTGAACTCACACCTTTCTCCAGTTTCTCTGCCATCTTCTCTCGTGCCCTCTCAGTGCTCATCTTGTCCACGAGACCCACATTCTGCTGTATTGACCCTATTCTCACTGAACTACTGATCACCCAACTTCCCTGTTTTACCTGATAATGTCAACGGGTCTCTCTCTTCTGGTACTGTCCCTCTCACCTTTAAATCCACCGTCATCACCCATCTTAAAAAAGGATCTGTCCTCGGCCCCTCCTATTTCTTATCTATAAGCTGCCCCGAGGTGACATCATCCAAAAGCAGCGTGTTAGTTTTCACATGTACACTGACAACACCCAGCTCTCCCTCACCCCCATCCCTCTCCATTCCTCCACTGTTACTAAATTATCAAACCGCTTATCCCACATCCAGAACTTCCTCCCATTAACCTTGGTCACAGCCATTATCTTCAGTCACCACTATAAATTCCATTCCCTAACTCCATCCCTATGAGGTAATACTGGGATACAGTTCCCTGTGTTTGTCAAGCCAGGAATGTTTATTTCTAAGCAAGAGAGACACACACACACACAGCTATTCCTGTAATCAATGCATTTCTGAAGATTTTATTAGGTTACAAGATAGTGATTTCTTACAGATCTCCCCACCTTCAGGAGGGATCATCCTTATTGACGTCTCACAATCTGATTTCTGATTAACCCAGCTATTTCTAAACTACAAGCTTATTTTCCAAATTTCTTGTTACATTCCATAGATAATATTCTAAAGCTGCTGGAATGATCAGAATCAGCAACACAAGCCCTTGAGCTGCCACCGTGAATAAATGTAAAATCTTTTCCAGTAAATTGCGATCATTATTGACTAGATTCATCCCCCCCGCCCCCACACACCATCTCTCACAATTCTAAATTATTGGCATCGTAAACACACCTGGTTGAAACAAAGGTTCAGGAACAAACTTCAAAGATTCCCCGGTCCCTCTTCACCTGCATCCACCTTGTGGATATTTTCCAAATCCAGATTTGAGATCTCTCTTCACTTTAATTTTACTCCCTCTGATAGATGCCAGTGTGTTTAATTCTGTCCTGATTGTTTTAAAGTCAGATTCTCTGTGCAAGATATGTCAATGTCTTGATAACTTAAAATGCTCTGTCATTTTTAAAAATAAATTTAGAGTAACCAATTATTTTTTTCCAATTAAGGGACAATTTAGGGTGACCAATCCACTTTCCCTGCACATCTTTGGGTTGTGGGGGTGAGACCCACGGAGAAAAGAGGGAGACTGTGCAAACTCCACACGGAGTGTGACCTGGGGCCGGGATCGAACCCGAGGCCAACACTGGATTTGCGTATGCTCCAAACTCCATCCGTACGCCTGCGCAGTGGTGTCTAACTAAGTAGCCGCACTGCGCATGCTCTACATTGCAATTCCTGACTGATTGACACCATCTCCGGTCCAATAGGAAGAGGCGGCGGGGCTGGAGGACCGGGTGGGAGCGGCTGGTCCTCCAACTAATCAGAGTGAATGAGGGGCAGGGCTGAGCCTGGATCTCCCTCATTGGCTGAAACTCTGCATTTTGAAAGCAGACTTGTCTCAAACTCCAGGAGAAAACTGGACCTTTCTGTTTGTGGCTTTAAACAGATGAAACCCTGTGGGTGTGGAGCAAACATTTCAACATTTGTTACTGAAATGTGGCAGCAGGATGGAATAATTCACAGGCAATTTAAGGGCTGAGTTGGAGGGTTAACTGGGTAGAAAGCACATGTCACCATTAGAACTGGGAGAGTCCCTGGTTTCAATAAATTATCCGGCAGAAAGGTTGGGACAGGTGAGGAAGGTTAACAAGAACAAAGGAAGCTGGAAAAACTCAGGTGCTCTGCCAGCATCTACCATGAAAGAAACAGAGTTAATGTTTCGAGACATGGAACCTTCGTCGGAACAGAGGAAGTTTAATACTGTTAATACTACTTCTGTATAGCATGCAAGACTTTTCACTGTAAACTAATACATGTGACAATAATAAATCAAATCAGCATTCAGAAAAGCATGAATGATAGATGAGGAACTGATCTTAAAGACAATCTCTTGTAGTTTGTCTGGAGGAGGATGTGATGAGTCAATTTTAATGGGGTTTTACATTTGTTCATGGGATGTGCACATTACTGGCTAGACCAGCATTCATTGACCAACCCAAATTGTCATTCGGGTGATGGGGGCTGCCTTCTTGAAGTGAAAATTTGAGGTTACTATCAGGTCACCCGTGATCTTATTAAATGGCAGGGCAGGGTTGAGGGGCTGAATGACCTACATCTGCTCCAATGTTTGTATGTTCACTGCAGTCCATGAAGCGGGGGGACACCCAAAGTGCTGTTAGGAAGGGAGTTCCAGGATTTTTACCCAATGGCAGTGATAGAACAGCGATATAATTCCAAATCAGGATTGTTTGTGACTAGGAGAACTTGCAGGTGGACATGGTCCCATGTACCTGCTGCCCTTGTTCTTTAGGTGGTCGAGTTTATGCTAAATTGCCCTTTGTGTCCAAAGATGTGCTGGTTAGGGGGTAATGGGAGTTACAGGTATGGGATGGGGGAGTGGGAGGAGGGTGCTCTTCAGAATGTTGGTGCACACACGATGGGCTGAATGGCCTCCTCCTGCACTGTAGGAATTCTATGGTTCTATGGAAGGTAGAGGCCGTGGGGTTGGAAGATGCTGTTGAAGGTTAAATGATGTACGTTTTCTATGATGTTAACAAATAATCAGATGAAAAAGTGGAACTCACATGAGGAAAAGGATTAGTGGCATCAAGATCAATGTATTGCTCGCAGAAATGATCCCTGTGATAGCAGATGTCCCATTGCTATTGGCAAGACCAATGTAAATATTTAAAATGGAGGCCATAGGAGTGTTGGAGGCACACAAGGAATTTGTGAACTATCAGGATAATAGTGAGGGGAAAGGCATCGAGTTGGAAAGCAGCAGACACTTCATGTTGTTCCAGGAGAAGTGGGGTCTGGTTGTGCAGATGGCAGGTTTGACACAGCACACGGTCAGTCTGTGGATTGGATTTGTTTCTCACGTGTACCGAGGTACAGGGAAAAGTATTTTTCTGCGAGCAGCTCAGACAGATCATTAAGTACATGAAAAGAAAAAGAAAATACATAATAGGGCACCACAAGGTACTCAATGTAAATACATAACACCGGCATCGGGTGAAGCATAGAGGGTGTAGTGTTAATCAGGTCAGTCCATAAGAGGGTCGTTTAGGAGTCTGGTAACAGTGGGGTAGAAGCTGTTTTTGAATCTGTTCTTGTGTGTTCTCAGACTTTTGTAACTCCTGCCCAATGGAAGAAGTTGGAAGAGTGAGTAAGCCAAGTGGGAGGGGTCTTTGATTAAGCTGCCTGCTTTCCCCAGGCAGCGGGAGGTGTAGATATAGAATCAATGAATGGGAGGCAGGTTTGTGTGATGGACTGGGCTGTCTTCACGACTCTCTGACGTTTCTTGCGGTCTTGGGCTGAGCAAGGCCCTGTACAATTGCGGCAAGACATCCGTGCCCCTGTACATAAATCCTCTCGCTAAGAAGTCCAACAGACTATTTGCTTCTTTACTACCTGCTGTATCTGCAATGCTTACTGTCAGTGACTGGTGTACGAGGATACCCAGGTCTCGTTGCACGTTCTTCTCTCTTAATTTATAGCCACACAGATAATATTCCCGTACCAGCCTCCCCGAACAGGCACCGGAATGTGGCGACTAGGGGCTTTTCACAGTAACTTCATTTGAAGCCTACTTGTGACAATAAGCAATTTTTATTTTCATTTCACCTTCCTGTTTTTCCTACCAAACCTCACATTTATCCAAATTATACGAATCAGCCATTCATTTCCCCACTTGTCCAAATCACACTGAAGGATCTCTGCATCCTCCTGACAGCTCACCCTCCCACCCAACTTTGTGTCATCTGCAAATTTGGAGATATTACATTTTGTTCCCTCATCTAAATCATTGATGTATATCGTGAATAGCTGGGGTTCTAGAACCAATGCCTGCGGAACCCCACTGGTCACTGCCTGCCACTCGGTAAAAGACCTATTTGTTCCCTGACTGCCAACCAGTTTTCTGTCCATCTCAATACGGTACCCAGTCCAATGCGTTTTAATCTTACACGCTAATCTCTCATATGGACTTTGTTGAAAGCCTTCTGAAAGTCCAAATAAGCCACATGTACTGGCTCCCCTTAATCAGCTCTACTCGTTGCATCCTCAAAGAATTCCAGCAGATTTCTCAAGCATGAATTGCCTTTTGTAAATCCATGCTGACTCTGATGCTCCCACTGACTGTGAATCACTTTGGGATGTTCAGAGGGTGTGAAAGCTGTGAAATAAATACAAGAACTTTCACCTCCACATATATCCACAGGGGAGTTCTCCTGATGCAGTGTGACCAACATTTGTGTTTCAACTAACACCCAAAGAAACACTGAATTAATCAGTCACTGGTCTGCTTGCTGTTTGTGGAACCTTAGTTTGCACAAACTGGCTGTGGTGAAACAATAACAACCTGTATTTATATAACACAATTAATGTAATAAAACATCCCAGGGTGTTTCAGCTAACTTGGAGAAAGTAGGCGGTCAGCAGTTTAGTCAGAGTGGGATCGAGGGAGAAGGCAGGTCTCATGGACAAGAGAATATAGAAGGAGCTAAAAGAGAGGAGAGAAACTGGACGATGATGCGAGTTCAGGGCTTGCACAAGCCGGACCTTTAGGATGCAGTTTGGCCCTGTGGGAAGGGAGAGAATCAGCAGAGGCAGCTGATTGACTGTCTCAATCTTAGCGACAAAGAAGCTCTTGGAGCTCCTCGCACTTGTTGGAGGTGAGCATGGAGGAGACAGGGCAGAGGGAGAGCACCTATTTCACAAGTTGAGCCATTTGGCCCATTGGGTCTGCTCCACCATTCGATCATGGCCGATCTTATCCTGGCCGTAACTCCACCGTGCTGCCCATTCTCCAAAACCCATCACCAATTTAAAAACTGTCTAACTCCGCCTTAAATTTACTCACTGTCCCAGCATCCACTGCACTCTGGGGTAGCGAATTCCATTTCACAACCCTTTGGGAGAAGTAGTTTCTCCTCAACTCTGTTTTAAATTTGCTACCTCTTATCCTAAGACTCTGACCTCTCATTCTAGAGCTACAAAAGGAATAAACTTGTATGAGAGTTACTAAACCGGCTGCGGCCAAGGTCCTGAGGGGGTTTATGGATCAGATGTGGGGAGTGGATCCATGGAGATTTGCTAGGCCAGGGGCGAGGGAGTTCTCCTTTTCTCACGTGCACAAGGCTTATTCACGGATAGGCTTTTTTGTGGTGAGCAGGGCGCTGATCCCGAGAGTAGAAGGGAAGGAGTATTCGGCCATCGCGATTTCGGATCACGCCCCACACTGGGTGGGGCTGGAGTTTGGGGAAGAGAGGGGCCACGCCCGTTGTGGCGCATGGATGTGGGATTGTTGGTGGATGAGGAGGTCTGTGGGCGGATCCGGGGGTGTATACAGAGGTATATGGAGGCCACTGACAATGGGGAAGTCTCGGTGAGTGTGGTCTGGGAGGCGTTGAAGGCAGTGGTTAGAGGGGAGCTGATCTCCATCAGGGCTCACAGAGAAAAGAGGGAGAGGATGGAGAGGGAGGGATTGGTGGGGGAGATACTGAAGTTGGATAGGAGATACGTGGAATCCCCTGAGGGACTGCTGAAGGAGTTCCGGAGCCTCAAACGGAGTTTGCATTGCTGACCACGGGGAAAGCTGAGGCCCAGTGGAGGAAAATACAAGGAGCAGTGTACGAGTATGGGGAGAAGGCGAGTCGGATGCTGGTGCATTAGCTGCGGAGGAAGGAGGCGGCTAGGGAAATTGGGGGAATCAGGGACAAGGTAGGAAATACGGTGTGGAGTCCAGCTAAAATAAATGAGGTCTTCAGGGACTTCTGTGAGAACTTGTATAAATCTGAGCCCCCGGAGGGGGGCCGGGGGTGTGTGTGTGTGGGTGCGGCGGTTCCGGGACCAATTGAGGTTTCAAGGGTGGAGGAGGAGCAGGTAGAGGGTTTGGGGGCCCGATCGGGATGGAGGAGCTGGTTAAGGGGTTGGGGAGTATGTAGGCGGGCAAGGCCCCAGGACCGGATGGGTTCCCGATTGAATTCTATAGGAAGTTCTCGGAACTGTTGGGCCCGTTGCTGTTGAGAACTTTTAATGAGGCGAGAGAGAAAGGAACTCTTCCCCCGATGATGTCACGAGCACTGATCTGGCTTATTTTCAAGCGGGACAAAGACCTGCTGCATTGTGGTTCGTACAGGCCGATTTCACTCCTCAATGTGGATGCCAAGCTGTTGGCGAAGGTCCTGGCCACTAGGATTGTGGATTATTTCCCGGGAGTGATACCTAAGGATCAGACGGGATTTGTGAAGGATAGGCAGTTGAATGCAAATGTGCAGAAGCTCCTGAATGTGATTATGATGCCCTCGGAGGCGGCGGGGGGGGGGGGGGGGGGGGGGGGGCAGGCAGAAGTGGTGGCGGCTATGGATACGGAGAAGGCCTTTGATCGGGTGGAGTGGGAGTACTTGTGGGAGGTGCTGGGTAGGTTTGGATTTGGGTTCATAGGGTGGGTTAAATTGTTATACCTGGCCCCGATGGTGTGTCGACGAACCGGTTGAGGTGAGAGTACTTTAGACTATACCGTGGAATGAGGCAGGGGTGCCCCTGTCCCCCCTGCTGTTTGTCTTGGCGATTGAGCCATTGGCCATGGCGCTGAGGGAATCTAGAGCACCGCATCTCACTATATGTGGATGATTTGCTTTTGTCTATTACGGACCCGGTAGAGGGGATAGGGGAGGTTATACAGACCCTCAGGGAGTTTGGAGACTTCTCGGGGTAGAAAGCTTAATATTGGGAAGAGCGAGCTCTTTGTGATGCATGTGCGGGGCCAGGAAAAGAGGTTGGAGGAGCTGCCACTCAAGATGGTGGAGAGGAGTTTTCGGTATTTGGGTATTCAGGTGGCCAAGAGTTGGGAGGTCTTGCATAAGCTCAATCTGGCGCAGTTGGTGGACTAGATGAAGGAGGACTTTAAGAGGTGGGACATGCTACCGCTCTCCCTACGGGTAGGGTGCAGTCTGTCAAGATGACGGTCCTCCCTAGGTTCTTGTTCGTGTTTCAGTGCCTGCCCATCCTCATCCCCAAGGCCTTTTTCAAGCGAGTGAGCAAGAGTATTATGGGATTTGTGTGTGGGCCCCGAGTGTTAAGAGACTGTTCTTGGAGCCGAGTTGTGGGATAGCGATATTTGGGGTATCGGAAGATCCGGGAGTGCAGGAGTCGAAAGAGGCCGGAGTTCTGGCCTTTGCCTCCTTGGTAGTCCGGACAAGGCTCTTGTTAATGTGGAGGGACGAGAAGCCCCCAAGTGTGGAGGCTTGGGTCAATGACATGGCGGGGTTTCTTAGGTTGGAGAAGATAAAGTTTGCCTTGCGAGGGTCTTTGCAGTGGTTCTCCAGGCGGTGGCAACCGTTCCTCGACTTTCTCGCGGAGCGTTAGATGGAGGTCAGCAGCAGCAGCAAACCGGGAGGGGGGCTGGTGGGGGGCTGATTTATTTTCCTTTTTGAAAGGGGCGCTTGCCCTATTTTGTTTTGAGTTGGGTGTTAATCGTTTAGAGGTTAAGTTGTTCTGTTTGGTTGGCATGTTGCCCTTTTTTATTTGTATTATTTTCCCTTTTGGAGAGTTTTGTAAACTTATTGAAAAACTTTGAATAAATACATTTTTGAAAAAAATGAGAGTTACTAAAATATTCAGCACACTGTGTGTTGAAAATAAAGCTGATTTATTATTCATAGAGAAATATTTTAAAATATAAATTTAGTGTACCCAATTCATTTTTTCCAATTTAGGGGCAATTTAGCGAGGCCAATCCACCTACACTGCACATCTTTGGGTTGTGGGGGCGAAACCCACGCAAACATGGGGAGAAGGTGCAAACTCCACACGGACAGTGACCCAGAGCCAGGATCTAACCTGGGACCTCAGCGCCGTGAGGCAGCAGTGCTAACCGCTGCACCACAGTGTTGCCCCTTTATACAGAAAATTAATCATTCTATCCGGGTTGGCCTTTATTAACATCAGCAGAAACAGATTCAATGAACATGGTTCAATCCTGGATGCGATTAACAACAAAATCCAGTCACTGTGGCTACTTGTGAATTTGCTGGTGACTCAGCAGGGTGGATGGCTGGGTGAATCCCTTCCCACACTGGGAACAGGTGAAATGCCTCTCCCCAGTGTGGACTCTCCTATGTTTCTGCAGGGTGGATGAATCAATAAATCCCTTCCCACACACAGTGCAGGTGAATGGCCTCTCCCCAGTGTGAATCCGCTGGTGAACAGTAAGTTGAGAAGCTCGTCTGAACCCAGTCCCACAGTCAGAGCACCTGAACGGCCTCTCGTCGGTGTGAGAACGCTGATGGAGCATCAGGTTCCCAGCACTTTTATAGCATTTGCCGCAGTCTGGACATTTAAAAGGTCTCTCGCCAGTGTGAACTCGTTGGTGTGTCAGCAGCATGAATGAGTGTTTGAATTTCTTCCCACACTTGGAGCAGGTGAACGGCTTCTCCCCAGTGTGAACGCGCTGGTGTGCAGTGAGTTCAGAAGATCGCCTGAACCCAGTCCCACAGTCAGAGCACCTGAACGGTCTCTCGTCAGTGTGAACACGTTGATGGGATATCAGTTCCCAGGAACTTTTAAAGCACTTCCCACAGTCTGAACATTTAAAAGGTCTCTCCCCAGTATGAACACGTTGATGGCGTATTAGCTCCAGGGAACCTTTATAACACTTCTCACAGTCTGGGCATTTGAACGGTTTTGTGTCTGTGTGAACCTGCTGGTGTCTCTGCAGGTGCTGAGACCGAGTAAATCCTTTCCCACATTCAGAGCAGGCGAATGGCCTCTCCCCTGTGTGAACTCGCCGGTGTCGCAGCAGTCCTGATGATTCAGTGAATTCCTTCCCACACTCTGAGCAGGAGAAAGGCCTCTCCCCAGTGTGAACTCGCTGGTGTGTCTGCAGACTGGATAACCGAGTGAATCTCTTCCCACACTTTGAGCAATTGAACGGTCTCTCTCCAGTGTGAACTCGCTGATGTACAGTGAGGTCAGACGATCGCCTGAACCCAGTCCCGCGGTGAGAGCACCTGAACGGTCTCTCATCAGTGTGAACACGTTGATGGGACATCAGTTCCCAGGAACCTTTGAAGCAGGTTTATGGTTTCTCCACTGTGTGAACTTGCTGGTGTGCAGTGAGATCTGGTGATGAATTTAACCTCTTTCCACAGGATTTGCAGTTGGGGCATCTGAAAAGTCTCTCTCCAGTGTGAACTCGCAGGGTGAATGACCGAGTGAATTCCTTCCCACAGGACGAGAAGTGGTCTCTCCCTTCTGTTACTGCACCGATGAGTTTCCAGCAGAGACAGGGACCCGAATTCCTCCACACAGTCCACACATTTCTCAAAACATCTGATGATATTCAGATCCTGATGTGATGTTTGGTTTGAGTTTTCCACCCACAAATCCTCTTCTTCTAATCCTCTGTGAAATTGACTTAAAACAGAAAATAGGGAGTGAGAGAGAGCCCACAAAAATTCAAAGGCAGGTTGTGAAATTGAGTTGAATCAATCTGGTCATTTGTGGGGCCAGCACTACCTAAACATGACCATGAAAATGGCTGGATTATTGTAAAAACCGAACTGTTTCATTAATGTCCTTCAGGGAAGGGAACCTGCCTCCCAGTCTGGACCTACACAAAACTCGGACCCCTATTGGATCATAAGAAATAGGAACAGCAGTAAAATATTCGGCCCATCGGGTCTGCTCTGTTAATTACTACGATCGTAGATGGCTTTGGTCTATTAACTCCACTTTTCTGCATCTCCTCAACTCCCCTCACCCCCTGAGAGATCAAAACTCTCCATCTCAGCCTGAAGTATATTCAATGATGGAGCATCCACAACCCTCTGGGATAGACAATTCTACGTGACGAGAGAGAAAAAATGTGAGAGAAGTGGGAGAGAAAAAGATTGAGAGGTGGGAGAGAGACAAGTGGTTGGGAACGACAGGGTATAATGGAGAGATATTTTATAGATGTTAAACTGAACCACCATTTGACAATCTCCCAAACCCTCAACATCCACCACATAGAAGGGTCAGTCTAGCAAGCGAATATGAACAACATCATCTCCAAGATCCCGATCAGGTCAAACACCATCCGATCTGTCTGATGTCCAATACTGCATGAGCACACATTTCCTCCAGTTTAATATTGGGAAGACCAAAGCTGTTGTCTTTAGTTCCCAGTATAAACCACACTCCCGAGCCAATGACCCCATTCTTCTCCCTGGGAACTTTCTAAGGACAAACTAAACTATTCACAACAATTCCCAAACTGAGATTCCGACCAGATATTCACATCATCACCAAGACCACCTATTTCTGCTTCAGTTAAATTGCTCAATTCCACTCTGCTGCTGAAACCATCACACATTCTTTTATTACCTCTAGATTTAACAATCCTAAAGCACTCCCAGTCGGCCTCCCACATTCAACCTCCCTGTATTCTGGAGGTCATCAAAATCTTTGCTGCCTATGTGCTTAGTCACACCAAGTCGTGTTCCGCCCCTGTGCTCGCTGACCTACAAAGGCTCCAGTTTAAGAAATCACTCCATCCTTGGTGTCCATTCCCCAGTTTCCAAGCCTATAAACGCTGGAATTTCCTCCCTAATCCTCTCCCCTCTATCTTCCTTTCCTACTTTAAAATATTCCGTAAATTCTATATCCTTGGCCAAACCTTTGACAATCAGTCCTCATGTGTCCCTACATACTTCTGTGCCAAATGTTGCTTTATAAAATTCCCATGAAACACCTTGGAATGTTCCATGACATGAATGATACGATATAAACACACATTGTATGAGACAAATATTGCTGTTCCTTCAACATTGTTGCATGAATAACCTGTAACTACCTATCGAACAACACTGTGAGAGCAACGTCTGCAGCAGTTCAAGAAGATCAGTCATCAACTTCTCCACAGGTAACGGGATGAGGAATATTTGCAGCTGGTCCTGTGAGTGAAAGCACAGGGGAGTGGGACTAACTGCTTTGTTCTGGCAGAGAACTGGCACTAACAGGAAGGCTAAGCAGTCTTCTTCTGTAATAGTAAGAAGTCTTACAACACCAGGTTAAAGTCTAGCAGGTTTGTTTCGATATCACTAGCTTTTGGAGCGCTGCACCTTCCTCAGGTGAATCTTCTGTAATGTAATCATTCAATGATTCTACGACTTAACGAACAAGAGACAAACATTGGAAGCCAGGTACTAACTTCTGGAATTCATAGCAAATGCCCCAAATAAAGATGGCGTAGCACATGCGCTATGCTGCCCATTGCCCCCTACAAAGATGGCGGCCGCATTGCTCGCTGTTATCTAAAGATGGCGGCTGCAACATCGGTCCCAACAAAGGGCCTCGATGTTTTTATTTGCGGATGAGGCCTTCGTCCGGTGTTTATGAAACCTTCTATTCCTGCACCAAGTGTTCATGAAGCCTCCCTCCTCACACGCCGGCTGCATTTAACCTCACTCACCCGCTATCTTAATTAGTTCATCTCTGCCTGCAGCTCCTGCACATCCCATCCGAACACTTCCAACACCCGCACTGCGCATACTCCAGTAAGAGAGACACTGCGCATACTCCAGTAAGAGAGACACTGCGCCTGCGCAATGGTCTTCTGGACTGAAGCTGGGGCATAGTCACCCTCTCGGTGAATGCTGGGTAACCGCATCGCCATGGGCAAGCCCCATTGTCCAATATAAAATCATCCATCGCCGATTACGATTTCAGAGATAGATATAAAACAATTAAGTCAGCTGATACAGCATCCGAGCGAATGGGATCTGCTCCATAGTTCTAGCCTAGATTTGATTAAAAGCAGAGTTGGTCAGATGCCAACTCATTTGAACCTCAGCAGACAATGTGAACAGGTGTCTCTTTTCTCACAAAGAGAATATTAAAACATCACCTTCGCACTAAGAAGCAGTGACTGTATATTAATTGCTTTGGACTTTCAAAGCTCAAGTGTTAACAGGTAGAAAAATTGAATAAATCTATTTGCATATATGAAGTTCCATGGTTAAAGAAAAGCAAAATACTGCGGATACAATAAATATGAAATAAAAATAGAAAATGATGCCAATACTCAGAATTTGTACAACTTCCAGGTCAAACCTTAAATTGAAGTGATGTGTCACAGCTTTAGCATGAAGAAACTGGTGGGCATCAATATGATTCACAGCAATGGCATCTGCAGTAAATGCAGCACCAGGAATATCAGCTCAGAGTTGTTGAGCTGTCGCCTGAACTATAGAAATTAGACTGGGGAAGGAGAAAGTTTCCTGGATAATTTGATCCAGAAAGTCGTAAATTACATAATTTATGATTTAATCTATGGTCAGGGTTAGGAGGATCATAGAATCCTACAGGAGGCCATTCGGCCCATCGAGTCTACACCACCCCTCTGAAAGAGAATCACACCTCGGCCCAAATCCCACACTATCCCCGTAATCCCACCTAGGGCCAATTCAGCATAGCCAATCCACCTAACATGCACATCTGGGACTGGTTTAGTACAGTGGGCAACCCGCTGGCTTGTAATGCAGAACAAGGCAGCAGCATGGGTAAAACAGAAATCAAACATTCCCATTTGGTTCCAGGCATTCGCAGATTTTATTAGTTTCTTCTCCATTTTGACCCATTATAAAGTGCCTGATGTTTTCTCATTTCAAAATGATCCCAAATCCAAATAACAGTGTTTGCTCCTTAGTTTTATAGAACAGTACAGCACAGAACAGGCCCTTCGGCCCTCGATGTTGTGCTCAGCAATGAAAACCAAAAATCCCTGCAATTGGTTTGTCCAGTCCTTGAAGATGCACTGAAAACCTTCAAGGACCAAGGTTCATTAAATTGCCGTCTAAACAGTTTTTGGTGACGTCTCGCAACACCACACACACGACCACTCAGAGTTCCCCAGCTTTACTACTACTGAAGAGGAAGCTGAGAACGACATCTGATCAACATGTCCCCCGAGACGTCTGAGATAGTGGAACACAATCAGCAGTCACAAACCTGAAGAGAAGGTAATCCCAAAAGGCACTCGATTGTACAAGGAGAGCAAGTATTTGTGCACAGCTGTACTACCAGCGAGAAGTGGGTTCCTGCAACTGTATTGGCAATACCATAATAATCATGGGGGACTTCAACATGCAGGTGGACTGGGAAAATCAGGTTGTTAGCAGATCCCAAGAAAGGGAATTTTTGGAGCAACTTGTGGTAGAGCCCACTGGGGAACAAGCAATTCTGGATTTGGTGATGTGTAATGAGGCAGACCTGATTAGGGAACTTAAGGTGAAGGAACCCTTAGGGGGCAGTGACCACAATATGATAGAATTTACCCTGCAGTTTGAGAGGGAGAAGCTGGAATCAGGTGTAACGGTACTACAATTGAATAAAGGTAACTACAAAGACATGAGAGAGGAGCTGGCCAGAGTTGATTGGAAGGGTAGCCTAGCATGGAAGACAGTGGAACAGCAATGGCAAGAGTTTGGGGGGATTATTCGGGAGGCACAACTGAAATTTTGTTCATGTTTAGTTTATTTCTCGACAGCTCGTGTGGTCGAAACCCAGGGCCACCCTGACTGTTTTATAGCTCGCTTTTTAAAATGAACATTTGATTATCCTCCAAAGCTTCAAATACATTTGCTTGAAATTTCCCAAAACATGACCATGGGCCTGTGGATTACTGGTCTAGTTGGAGGACAATATCACTACGCTATCACCTCCCCATATAAAACCTTTCGTCCATGGTGTCACCAGAGTGTTGTTGGGTTGAAATTAGAATCAATCACTTCAAAATCACTTTCCTGTCTAAAATTATTATTTCTCTCTCAAAGGCCTGGTGCAACATTTACTCAGACAAACCAACGACAATTGGTTTATGTATCCAACTGAATCAGGGTTATAAATGTTTTGTTTTAAAACCCGTGCTGGAGTCTTGTTCTGAGCAGAGATCACAGGCTTGTCCTATAATTGTCAGCCAGCAAGCTGCTGTGAAAGCTTTATTCAGGATAGATTGAGCGTGAGCTTTTGCCATAACATATAATGACTTTCTTGAGATTTAAAAGATTAATACATGGTTATTTCTTGAGGTCGATTCCATTCCCGTGCTGAGGAGATTTATGTACCAGACAGGAGGGATAGCATTTGGAGACTCTCGATTCTCCACCAATTCCCATTCACTGTTGGATAATGGAGGTGTCACTGTGTGTAATGTACAACTTAGTAAGAATTGTCAGCAAGGGTTAATCAGCACTTTCTAATTGAAGATGCTAATCAGTGGCACATTTCAGACACTGAAATGTAGAGTTCTTACCAAAAGTCAATTCAGGAATTACCTGATCAGCGTTTCTGAATTCTGGGGAAAGATCAGACAGCAGTTGTGAAAGGGGCACCACAGCCCCGAGTACGCAATTGGTTGTAGATCCCCAATATTAAACTCTGGTCCAGTTATTAACTTTTATTTCTTTATTCTTTAAGGGGATGTGGGCATCACTGGCAAGGCCAGCATTTGTTGCCCATTCCTAATTCCCCTTGAACTGAGTGACCTCGAGGCCCATTTCAGAGGGAAGTTAAGTGGCAACCACATTGCTGTTGATCTGGAGTTGCATGTTGGCCAGATCAGATAAGGATGGCAGCTTTCCTGAAAGGACACTAGCGAACCAAATTTGTTTAAAAAAAAAAAAAAATCGATGCTGAGTTCATTGTCATCATTAACTGAGACTAGCTTTCCAGATTTTGTAACTGAATTTATATTATCTGCAGTCTTAGAATCAGAATGGTGACGCCACAGAAGGGGGCCATTTGGCCCATCGAGTCCATGCAAGAGCATGTGTCGGAATTTGAACCTATGTCCTCAGAGAATTAACCTGGGCCTCTGGATTACTAATCTAGTGACATTACAACAACACCACCATCTCCCCTGAATAACCTTGAACATCAGCAGAAACAAACTCGAACTGTCGGAATGAACATTGTTCAGTGTGATTAACAGCAGCATTAACAACAGAATCCAACTTCACTTGTGAACTCGCTCATGTGTTAGCAGGTTGGCTAACTGAGTGAATCCCTTCCCACACTCGGGGCAACCAAATGCCCTCTTCCCAGTGTGAACCCTCTGGTGTGTCAGCAGGGCAGATGACTGAGCAAATCTCTTCCCACACACAGAACAGGTGAATGGCCTTCCGCCAGTGTGGATTCGCTGGTGTATCAGCAGCTGAGATGACTGAGTGAATCCATTCCCACACAGGGAGCAGATGAATGGTTTCTCCCTGGTGTGACCTCGCTGGTGTACAGTGTGGGTGAATGACTGCCTGAAATTCGTCCCACAGAACGAGCAGCTGAATGGCTTCTCTTGTGTGTGAATTCGCTGGTGTGACTGGAGGATGAATAATGCAGTAAATCTCTTCCCACACACTGAGCAGGTGAATGGCCTCTCTCCAGTGTGACTGCGGCGATGAATTTCCAGCTCCGATGGGTAATTGAATTCCTTCTCACAGTCCCCACATTTCCACGGTTTCCCCATGGTGTGGCTGCGCTTGTGCCTCGACAGGCCGGATGAATGGCTGAAGCCTCGGCCACACAATGAACATGTGTAGGGTTTCTCACTCTGGTGAACGGTGCATTTTCGCTCCATGTTCAAATTCCGATGATAGGTGTCAATAAATGGAGCAGCTGTCAGATCTTGAAATGTTGTTTCTGATGTCTGACTGCAAATCCTCTCCTCTTATCCTATTATTACACTCACTCTGCAAAAAGACTATTCACCAGCTAATTGTGGATTCACGGGGTCATCCATTTACTGACACAATAACACAGAAACATTGGAGAGGGACCATTCAGATATTCCACATGTCCAAAGAGATTCACTCGCCATTTCCAATTGTTAACATTCCAATTTTCAACAACGAAAAGAATTGATTCATGATTGGCTGTGCAAATATTTTGCACAGGGAAAAGCTTCATTCGTTAACCCCCATTTACTGACCATTAATGAGTTTACATCTGTTCATCGTCGTTCGTTCTGATATTGTTGCTGTTACAATAACCAGGATGGAATTATGGTGTAGATCCCTTGAGATTCTGTACTAATTCATTCATTTTATATCCTGGCCCACTGGCTCAAATCTCAGGAAGATCATTAACTTGTTTTTTAATCTCTCCATTCAGCATAAAAAATCACTATAAACTAATGGAGACATTCAATGACGGGACTATTACACAGCATTCCCCGCTGTGGCGAATATCCCCGATCCACAGCACAGGAGACCAGAGCACAGGAGGAGAGAATATTCTGAATTATACTGGAATTTGAGGAACATATAGGCCAGGATTGAACGGCGGAGCGGACTCGATGGGCCGAATGGCCCAATTCTGCTCCTATTTCTTATGTTCTTTTGATCTCTATTCTTCACTGATCCTCAATCCTCTTCTTTCCTGTAAATAATGGGAGGAACGTGCACTTCGTTTTATCTACAGTTTTGGTTATTGACACTCATGCCCACGTCTCCATCTCAATACAGTAAAATATCAGTGTAAACGAATGGAGACTGCCAATGGCGATATATATACCCAACATGCCCCGCGATGGAGAATATCCCCCATCCATACAGAAGAGACCAATGCGCAGGCGCAGTGCCAGTGATGGCGATGACCAGAATCTTGATTGTTTCGGCCTGCGCCAGGTCAGAGGCGGCGAAGGTGCGGGAGGGAGCGACGGAGCCGGTGGGTAGATGAGGACTACATTGTAAATACTTTGTGAATTACCCAATACCCGAATAGGAAGCTCCTGGTGCTGCCTTTGTAGTGGCCTGTTCAACCTCTCAATGACCGGCCCGGGTTAACAAGGACAATGTGCAACAGAGCGCATGCGCGGTGATCTCTGTCCTGTCAGCAGGAGGAGAGAATATTGTGAATGTCTCTCCTGGATTGACAGAAATGGATTCTGGAAACTTCTTTTACAGGGGTTTAGAAAGGGAGGATTTACACACAGAAATCTCAAACCAAGAGACATGTTTGTCTCATTTGAATTTCTATCCTGGGCCAACAGTCACGGTTTGCTTAAGCATAGAGATTGAAACGATTGGAGAAGATTGGCTAGTTGGGGTTTTTCATTTAGAAAAAGGAAAATTTGCAATCCCCTGATGGAGGTCTTCAAAATTTATGAATGGATTGCAGGAATAGATGTGGAGAGACTGTTTCAATTTGTGGGAGGTTCCTAAACTAGAGACATGAATACAAGATAGGTACTGACAAATCCACAGGGAAATAAGCAGAAATGTGTTTCCTCAGAGTGGTTAGAATGTGGAACTCACTACCACAGGAGGTGGTTGTGTCAAAAAGCTGAAGATTCTTTCAAATGGAAACTACATGAGAAAATTAGAGTGATGAAGATAAACGGATAAACTGATGAGATTGGATGAGGCAGGTGAAATTGGATGAAGATAGGAGAAGCTTAATCACCTGGAGAAGCTCATTGAGCCAAATAACCTATTTATGTTTCATTTTCCAGGGTATTTGAAAGGGAGGATTTGCAGACAGGAAATCTTATCATAGAATCATAGAATTTACAGTGCAGAAGGAGGCCATTCAGCCCATCGAGTCTGCACCGGCCCTTGCAAAGAGCACCCCACTTAAGCCCACATATCGAACCTATTCCCGTTACCCAGTAACACCACCTAACTTTTTTTGGACACCAAGAGCTATTTAGCATAGCCAATCCACCTAACCTGCACATCTTTGTACTGTGGGAGGAAACCGGAGCACCCAGAGGAAATCCACGCAGACATGGGGAGAACGTGCAGACTCCACACAGGCAGTGACCCAAGCCGGGAATCGAACCTGGGACCCTGGAGCTGTGAAGCAACTGTGCTAACCACTGTGCTACCGTGCTGCCTGACCCCCAGATTATCATCAGCCTTTGAATGTGGAAGGAGAATGTTATTTCTTTTTTTTTTTTTTTTAAAAGATGTTTTATTTTTTATACATATATACGGAATGAAACAAAGTGTAAACAAAGTTCAAACAGATCCATCGATGGGGCAATACGAGTTCCAGTTCCCCTCATTATTTCTGCTGCACGACAATGTGTACACTCAACCTATGAAGTTGATCACCACCAGATGAAGAATGGTGCTGGCAAAGAGAAAGTCTGCAAATGCTCGTTCAGGTGAGATGCCAATGAAGTCTCCTTTGTTCTGAGGGTTGATCTGTATTCGCAAGCAAACTGCCAGCACGAAGGCCCCCACACAGGTGATGAATCCGGACAGGAAGGAGTTGAAGGGGAAGGTACCGACCAGCGCGCAGTAGAGAAACTGAGCTATTCCGCTCAGCGCCATGTACAGCAGGTACGAGTCTAGCAGCTTCAGCCGGAGCGGAGTCCCCGCCGCATATTCCTGAGAAAAGCGACCGAGCACCGACAACACCGAACCCCGCCGAGAATGTTATTTCTGTCTGTGGGAAAGGATTTGTAAGAACGGAGTGACTGCAAAAGCACTGAGATACACACACACACTGAGCGAGAGTGTCCCAGTGAGCTGACTGTGGAAAGAGCTTTAACCAGTTATACAGCCTGAAACAAACATCACACCATTTACAGTGGGGGTAAACTATACATGTGGTCTGTGTGTAAACAAGACTCAAAGTGATCATCCAACCTGGAGAGACAACTGCAGCATGGATAAACCGTGGAAATGTAGGGACTGTGGGAAGGGATTCACTTATCCATCCACACTGCAAATTCATCAATGCAATCACACTGGAGAAAGACTCTTCACTTGCTCTGTGTGTGGGAAGGGATTCATTAATTCATCTGACTTTCTGACACACCAGTGGGATTACACAGGGGAGAGACCATTTATCTGATCCGAGTGTTGGAAGGGATATGCTCGCTCATCCCACCTGCTGATACACAAGCGATTTCACATTGGAGAAAGACCGTACACTTGCTCTGTGAGAAAGGTTTCACAAATTCATCTGATCTTTGAACACACAAGCAAGCTCATGCTGGGGAGAGGCCATTCACCTGTTCCATCTGTGGTAAGAAATTCACTCGGTCATCACTCCTCACTGCGTGTTCATACTAGCAATAGACCATTTAAATGTTCTGACTGTGAGAAGAGCTTTAAAAGCAGATGTGAAATGCTGACACACCAATGTGCACACACTGGGGAGAGACCGTTCACCTGCTCTGAATGTGGGAAGGGATTCGCCTGTTCACCCAACTTTCTGAGACACCAGCGAGTTCACACTGGTGAGAGGTTGTGTACCTGCTGTAAGTGTGGGGAGGGATTTGCTCAGTTAAACAACCTGGTTAGACACCAGCGAGTTCACGAGTGACTGCAGGAGTTCGATTCTGCTGTTATTGCTGCTGTTAACCACGTCCCGGACTAAACCATGTTCATTTTGACTTTTGGTGTTTCTGCTGATGTTAATAATTATAAGTGCTTAGTACTCTTGTTATTTCTCAAATAAATTGGCTTTGTGTTAAACCCATTGTTGTAGATTTTTGTCTTTGCTACCTTAGTGTTTAACCATGATGTGGAGATGCCGGCGTTGGACTGGGGTGAGCACAGTATGAAGTCTTACAACACCAGGTTAAAGTCCAACAGGTTTGTTTCGATGTCACTAGCTTTCGGAGCGCTGCTCCTTCCTCAGGTGAATGAAGAGGTATGTTCCAGAAACACATATATAGACAAATTCAAAGATGCCAAACAATGCTTGGAATGCGAGCATTAGCAGGTGATTAAATCTTTACAGATCCAGAGATGGGGTAACCCCAGGTTAAAGAGGTGTGAATTGCATCAAGCCAGGACAGTTGGTAGGATTTCGCAGGCCAGATGGTGGGGGATGAATGTAATGTGACATGAATCCCAGGTCCCAGTTGAGGCCGCACTCGTGTGTGCGGAACTTGGCTATATGTTTTTGCCCGGCGATTCTGCGTTGTTGCGCGTCCTGAAGGCCGTCTTGGAGAACGCTTACCCGGAGATCAGAGGCTGAATGCCCTTGACTGCTGAAGTGTTCGCCGACTGGAAGGGAACATTCCTGCCTGGTGATTGTTGCGCGATGTCCGTTCATTCGTTGTCGCAGCGTCTGCATGGTCTCGCCAATGTACCACGCTTCGGGACATCCTTTCCTGCAGCGTATGAGGTAGACATACGTACGTACGTACGTGGTACGTACTTGTGCGACTCGGCCAACGTTGTCTACCTCATACGCTGCAGGAAAGGATGTCCCGAAGCGTGGTACATTGGCGAGACCATGCAGACGCTGCGACAACGAATGAACGGACATCGCGCAACAATCACCAGGCAGGAATGTTCCCTTCCAGTCGGCGAACACTTCAGCAGTCAAGGGCATTCAGCCTCTGATCTCCGGGTAAGCGTTCTCCAAGGCGGCCTTCAGGACGCGCAACAACGCAGAATCGCCGAGCAAAAACTTATAGCCAAGTTCCGCACACATGAGTGCGGCCTCAACCGGGACCTGGGATTCATGTCACATTACATTCATCCCCCACCATCTGGCCTGCGAAATCCTACCAACTGTCCTGGCTTGATGCAATTCACACCTCTTTAACCTGGGGTTACCCCATCTCTGGATCTGTAAAGATTTAATCACCTGCTAATGCTCGCATTCCAAGCATTGTTTGGCATCTTTGAATTTGTCTATATATGTGTTTCTGGAACATATCTCTTCATTCACCTGAGGAAGGAGCAGCGCCCTGAAAGCTAGTGACATCGAAACAAACCTGTTGGACTTTAACTTAGTGTTTAACATCACCCGGCAGGAACTCAGAAAGGACAATCTGGGGGAGGATCGTACAGCAGGAAGAGAATTTAAGTCTGGGCACAATCCAGGAGATGATGGTCATCTACAACTTGTTTCTAATGGAAAAACCTAACACAGTATTTATATGGGTAGCACAGTGGTTAGCACTGTAGCTTCACAACTCCAGGGTCCCAGGTTCGATTCTGGCTTGGGTGTCTGTGCGGAGTCTGCATGTTCTCCCTGTGTCTGCGTGGGTTTCCTCCGGGTGCTCCGGTTTACTCCCACGAGTCCCGAAAGATGTGCTGTAAGGTAATTTGGACATTCTCAATTCTCCCTCTGTGTACCCAAACAACGCCCGAATATGGCGACTAGGGGCTTTCCACAGTAACTTCTTGCAGTGTTATTGTAAGCCTACATGTGACAATAATAAAGATTATTATTATATTCAATCTAGTTTTTGGATTTTTCATTTTGTACAGTTTACACGGTCTCCATGATAGCACATAGCTCCTCGGGGGCCTCTGCATATCTCCTGTCTACCCTTAGGATCTCCCCCACTAACCTCTCCCTTTCCCTGCCCTCTCTCTTTTCCCTGTCAGCCCTGATGGCGATTAACTTTCCCCTGACCACCGCCTTCAGCGCCTCCCATACTATCCCCACCTACCTCCCCGTTGTCGTTGGCCTCCAAATACCTTTCAATGCACCCCCGCACCCCTCCTCATCCGCCAGTAATCCCACATCCAGACGCCACAGCGGGCGTTGGTCCCTCTCCTCTCCCAACTCCAGCTCCACCCAGTGTGGGGCATGGTCTGAGATAGCTATGGCTGAGTACTCCGTTCCCTCCACTTTCGGGATCAGCGCCCTGCTCAAAACAAAAAAATCTATCTTGGAGTAGGCTCTGTGTACGTGAGAGAAAAAAGAAAATTCCCTGGCCAGGGGCCTAGCAAATCTCCATGGGTCTACTCCCCCCATCTGGTCCATAAACCCCCTAAGCACCTTGGCCGCAGCCGGCCTCTTCCCCGTCCTAGATCTGGAGCGATCTAATGCTGGGTCCAACACTGTGTTGAAATCCCCCCCCCCCCCCCCCCATTATCAAGCTTCCTGCCTCCAGATCCGGAATCCGCCCCAACATGCGCTTCATAAATCCAGCATCATCCCACTTCGGGGCGTATACGTTTAGCAATACCACCCACGCCCCCTGAAACTTACCGCTCACCATCACGTATCGACCTCCATTGTCCACTACAATATTCTTGGCCTCAAACGACACCCGCCTCCCCAGCAGTATTGCCACCCCTCTGTTCTTCGCATCCAGCCCCGAATGGAATACCTGTCCTACCCATCCCTTTCTTAACCTGACCTGGTCTGCCACCTTCAAATGTGTCTCCTGAAGCATGACCGTGTCTACTTTCAGTACCTTTAAGTGCGCGAACACTCGGGCCCTCTTAACCAGCCCATTCAGGCCCCTCACATTCCAAGTTATCAGCCGGATTGGGGGGCTCCCCACGCCACCCCTGCTGACTAGCCATCTCCTTTTCTAGGCCAGTCCCGTGCCCGCGCCTCCTGCACTCTCCAGTCCCCCAGACGGGGGCCCCTGCCCCGACCACCTCTTCTGTTTCCAGTTCCCCATCAGCCAATGCAGCAGCAACCCTTTTTCCTCCCCCCTCCCCCGCTAGATCTCACTCTAGCTCTTTTGCTCCCCCCATAACCTTCCCGTAAGTCAGCTGACTCCTGCTGACCCCGGCCTCCCCCGCTGTCCCACTGACCCCCCTGTGTGGGAATCCCCCCTCCCCAGCAATCAGTGTGCGCTCCTCCACCCCCCTCCGTCCTTCCCTAGCGCGGGAAAAAGCCCTCGCTGTCCTGAGCCGGCCCCGCCCCCTCTGGCGCCGCTCCTGTTGCGGCCTTATCTCAATTCCCCCATCCCCAGGCCTCCTCTCCCTCCAGCACCGGCGCCCACACACTCTCACAGTCTCCCCATCAGATCTCTTCCCCCATCCCCATCCATCACCCAACTCGTGGAACATTCCTTACGCATAGTTAAAACCCTGTATACAACTGACACCCGCCCCCACAACCACAAACCCTCAGTTTGAGTCTAACTTTTCAGTTTGTATAAAGGTCCAAGCCTCCTCAGGCGTTTCGAAGTAGTGGTGTTGATCCTGAAACGTGACCCACAATCGCGCTGGCTGCAGCATTCCGAACCTCACCCCCTGCCTATGCAGCACTGCCTTGGCCCGATTAAAACCAGCTCTCTTCTTTGCCACCTCTGCACTCCAGTCCTGATAGATTCGGATCTCCGTATTCTCCCACCTGCTGCTCCGCTCTTTCTTGGCCCATCGCAAGACACATTCTCTATCCACGAAACGGTGAAATCTCACCACTACCACCCTTGGCGGCTCGTTGGCCTTGGGTCTCCTCGGCAGGACCCGATGAGCCCCTTCTAGCTCCAGGGGACTCGGAAAGGCCCCCGTACCCATCAGCGAGTTGAGCATCGTGCTGACATATGCCCCGGCATCAGCCCCGTCCACTCCTTCAGGGAGACCCAGAATCCGAAGATTCTTCCTCCTTGACCTGTTCTCCAGGTCCTCGAATCTTTCTGCCCACCTCTTGTGCAGCGCCTCGTGTGCCTCCATCTTCACCGCCAGGCCCAAGATCTCATCCTCGTTCTCCGTGTTTTTTCCCCGCACCTCCCGGATCGCCGCCCCTTGGGCCTTCTGGGTCTCCACTAACCCCTCTTTCACCATCAGCATTGGCACCAGCACCTCTTTCTTCAGCTCCTCAAATCAGCATTTGAGAAACTCCAGCTGCTCCTGCACCCCTGCTACTTGATCTCTGCCCGCCGCCATCTTGTTTTTTCTCCCTTGCATTTTTCGCTGCTCCAAAAACGCTTTTTTGACTCCTCCGCTCCTGGTCCAATCCATATACTATGGGGGGTGGACCTTGCTATCACCTTCCCACACTGGAAGTCGTCGAAAAATTTCCGTTGGGGCTCCTCTGGAGAGCCCAAAAGTCCGTTTTAGCGGGAACCGCCGCATGTGCGGCTTAGCTCCGCATAGAAGTCAGCACTGCAGTCTCACGGTTCCGAGAATCTGTGTTCAATCCGGCCGCGGGTCACACCCATGTCTGCATGGGTTTACACCCTACGTCCCAAGTAAATGTGTAGGGTAGGTGAATTGGACACTCTAAATTGCCCCTTAATTAGAAACATTCAAAAATATATATATAAGCGATCATCTATTCACAACAATGAGTCTGAAATTTTTGAAAAGCAATTCATCTCAGTTGGGTAACAAATGTATTTTCTCTGCAGTTTCACGGTTCAATGGCGCTGACATACCCAGCATTCACTTCGGGTGTGCAAGTACGCTATTCACTCCACAGGAGCGAGCTGCGCAGGCGCAATGCTGGGCTGTATGTGGAGCATGCGTAGTGTCACTTTGCTCGGGGCCCTGTGCGTGCGGGAGACCATTTTCTGAACGGGTGAGAGTCGGTGGGCCGGAGGGAGGAATGGAGCCGGGAGTGGGGTTGGAGAGGGAGCGGAGGCTTCATAAACACCCAGTGCAGGTCTCACAACCTCAATAAGAACCGGAGGCCCCGGGTTTGGAACGCCGAGGCTTTTCCCCATGAACAGGCCCAGGTCACTGGCCGCCACTAATCAGTGGGGAGTGAAGCGCATGCGCCGTTATGTGACGCAATAGTGTGGGCGGGGCCTCGGTCCCGGTGGCCAGGGGAGAGTCTCCTTTGGGACCTTTCTGTTCTCAGAGCTAGATTCATGTGGACGCAGAGGCGACACTGGTTCAGGTGGCGAGGGACATCCTGGTGCACCCTCAGCCACCAAGAGTAATTATGCAACATGTCGAGGATTTGAAAGAGAGAAACATGCTTCAATTTGATCCATTTTTCTTTCTAAGGCATCGAGGTGTCGCCCAATTCAAAGCAACATTTGACACTGAGCCACACAGGGAGATATCAGAGCAGGTGGACAAAAGCTTGTACAAGGTAGGTTTTAAAATAGGCAAGTAAAGGAGTGAGCAGCGGAGGTTGAAGGAAGAATTTCCAGAGCTTGGCTATCAGGCAACTGAAAGAACAGCCACCATTCATAGAGTGATTAATATTGTAAATGCTCATGACCATAAGATGTAAGATGCAGAGCAGAAGTAGGCCATTCGGCCCATTGAGTCTGCCCTGCCATTGCATGAAATCGTGGCTGATCTGATCTCCTCAACTCCACTTTCCCGTCTTATCCCCATAACCTTGATTCCCTTCCTGATTAACAATTGTCTATCTCAGTCTGCGTCCAGAATTAGATGAGAGCAAACATCTCGGCGGCTGCATGAGATGACAGAGATAGGGAGACACAACTCTGGAGGAAAAGGTGCTTCTTTAACGGGAAATTTTATAGGTCAGTGAGCCAGGGGTGATGGGTGACCACGTCTTGGTGTGAATAAGCAAGAGTTTTGGATTCACTCAATATTACAGGGAGGTTGAATGTGGGAGGTCATCCGAGGGTGCGTTAGGTTAGTTGGGTCTAGAGGAAATAAAAGAATGGATTGGGCAACACAGCAGCACCAAGTGGCCAGCACTGTGGCTTCACAGCGCCAGGGTCCCAGGTTCGATTCCCGGCTGGGTCACTGTGTGTACGGAGTCTGCACATCCTCCCCGTGTTACTGGGTTATGGGGATAGGGTGGAGGTGTTGACCTTGGGTAGGGTGCTCTTTCTAAGAGCCGGTGCAGACTCGATGGGCCGAATGGCCTCCTTCTGCACTGTAAATTCTATGATAATCTATGCTAAATTGCCCTTAGTGTCCAAAAAGGTTAGGAGGGGTTATTGGGTTACGGGGATAGGGTAGAAGTGAGGGCTTAAGTGGGTCGGTGCAGACCCGATGGGCCGAATGGCCTCCTTCTGCACTCTATGTTCATGTCGGCCAGACCAGGTAAGGATGGCAGATTTTCTTTTCTATTCATTCACGGTATGTGGGTGTCGCTGGCTGGGCCAGCATTCACTGCCCAACACTAATTGCCCTTGAACTGAGTGCATCTCAGAGAGCATTTTAAGAGTCAGCCAGTTAACTGTGGATCTGGAATCACACGTAGGCCAGACCAGGTAAGGATAGAAGATTTCCTTCACTGAAGGACATGAGTGAACCAGATGGGTCTTTATAACAATCGACAATTGGCCGAGCAAGCCACTCATTTCTAGGGAAATTAGAGATGGGCAATAAATGTTGGCCCAGCCAGTGACTCCCACAAATGAATAAAATCAAATCCTGGAGACTCCAGTCAGTCAATCCGGGAGAGTTGGCATCCTGTCCAGGCTCGCAGTGCCATCATGGTCATCAGTAGACTTTCAATTAATTAAAATTTTACCTTCAGCCTTGGTGAGATTCATGCCTGGATCTCTGGAAAATCATTAGGACAGTAAAAACAATTTTTGGGTCTCTGAAAAAAATAGTTGGCCCCTCGAGCCTGCTCCTTACATACAAACTAGGAGTCGGCGCCTCGAGATTGCTCGTTACATACATACTAGGAGTCGGCTGCTCGAGCCTGCTCCTTACACACAACCCAGGAGTCAGCCCCTCAAGCCTGCTCCTTACACACAAACTAGGAGTCGGCCCCTCGAGACTGCTCCTTACACACAAACTAGGAGTCGGCCCTCGAGCCTGCTCCTTACACACAAACTAGGAGTCGGCCCCTCGAGATTGCTCGTTACATACAAACCAGGAGTCGGCCGCTCGAGCCTGCTCCTTACACACAAACCAGGAGTCGGCCCCTCGAGATTGCTCGTTACATACAAACCAGGAGTCGGCCCCTCGAGCCTACACACAAACTAGGAGCCGGCCCCTCACGTCTGCTCCTTACATACAAACTAGGAGCCGGCCCCTCGAGCCTGCTCCTGACACACAAACTAGGAGCCGGCCCCTCGAGCCTGCTCCTTGCACACAAACTAGGAGTCGGCCGCTCGAGCCTGCTCCTTACACACAAACTAGGAGCTGGCCCCTTGAGCCTGCTCCTTACACACAAACTAGGAGTCAGACCCTCGAGCCTGCTCCTTACACACAAACTGGGAGTCGGCCCCTCGAGCCTGCTCCTTACACACAACTAGGAGCCGGCCCCTCGAGCCTGCTCCTTATACACAACCTAGGAGTCGGACCCTCGAGCCTGCTCCTTACACACAAACTAGGAGTCGGCCCCTTGAGCCTGCTCCTTACACACAAACTAGGAGTCGGCCCCTTGAGCCTGCTCCTTACATACAAACTAGGAGTCGGCCCCTTGAGCCTGCTCCTTACACACAAACTAGGAGTCGGCCCCTTGAGCCTGCTCCTTACACACAAACTGGGAGTCGGACCCTCGAGCCTGCTCCTTACACACAAACTAGGAGTCGGCCCCTTGAGCCTGCTCCTTACATACAAACCCGGAGTCGGCCCCTTGAGCCTGCTCCATCATTCAAAAATGTTAACCTCCCTCCACATTCCTGCCGACCCCGATACCTTTCACCCTCTTGCTTATCAAGAATCTATCCATCTCTGCCTTAAAAATATTCAAAGACCGAGCAGCACGGTGGTGTAGTGGTTAGCACTGCTGCCTCACGGCGCCGAGGTCCAAGGTTCGATCAAGGCTCTGGGTCTCTGTCTGTGTGGAGTTTGCACATTCTCCCCGTGTTTGAATGGGTTTCACCCCCACAACCCAAAGATGTGCAGGTTGGGTGGATTGGTCACGCCAAATTGCCCAATAATTGGAAAAAATGAATTGGGCACTTCAATTTATTTTTCAAAAAATATTCAAGGACACTACTTCCACTGCATTTGAAGGACGGAAGTTCCAAAGTCATAGAATCCCTACAGTGCAGAAGGAGCCCATTCGGCCCATCAGGTCTGCACCAACCCTCTGAAAGAGCACTCCACCCAGGCCACCCCCCATCCCACCCACTCCATCCTCATAACCCCACCCAACGTGCACATCCTTGGAGACAAAGGGGCAATTTAGCATGGCCGATCCACCGAGCTTGCACATCTTTGAACTGTGTGAGGAAACTGGAGCACCCAGAGGAAACCCACACAGACATGGGGAGAACGTGCAAACTCCACACAGTCACCCAGGGTCGGTATTGAATCTGAGTCCCTGGTGCTGTGAGGCAGCAGTGCTAACCACTGTGCCAATCCCTGTCTTGCAACCCTCAAGAGAAAAAAAAATCCTTATCCCCATCTGAAATAGGTGACCCCTTATTTTGCAACAGTGACCCCCTTGTTCCAGATTCTACATCCTCTACTCTCCACATCCACCCTGTCAAGACCCCTCAGGATCTTATATTGTTCAATCCAGGCTTTACCCAAAACTTTAAATCTGTGTCCCGACTGCTTGTACGATCAGTGACTAGAAACAGAGTTTCTTAGTCCACCTGATGGAAACCTGGCATAATCTTGTGGACCTGAATCAAATCTCCCCTCAACCTCCTTTATTGGAACCATTCTGGTGAATCTCCTCTGCACCTTCTCAAGAACCTTCACATTCTTCCTGAAGATGAACACGCTTGAACATTGTCGAAAACAGCTTCTTCCCCGCCGTTACCAGACTCCTAAACGACCCTCTTATGAACTGACCTGATTAACGCTACACCCCCGTGTGCTTCACCCGATGCCGGTGTCGATGTAGTTACATTGTATACCTTGAGTTGCCTGTTATGTATTTTCTTTTCTTTTCCTGTACTTAATGATCTGTAGAGTTGCTCGCAGAAAAATACTTTTCACCTTGGTACACGTTACAATAAACAAATCCAATCCAATGAAGAGTGGTGACAAGAGCTTTATAAAGATTCATAATATATAATTAGAACCATAAAATTCCTACAGTGCAGAAGGGGGCCATTCAGCCCATCGACTCTGCACCTATCCTCTGAAAGGGCACCCTGCCTAGGCCCACACCCCTGCACTGTCCCTGTAACCCCATAGCCCCACCTTATCTGCACATCCCTGGACACTAAGGGGCAATTTATCAAGGCCAATCCACCTACCTTCTCTTCTTTGGACTGTTGGAGGAAACCTGAGCACCGGGTGGAAACCCACGCAGACACAGGGAGAAAGTGCAAACTCCACACAGACAGTCACCAAGGCCGGAATTGAACCCGCGTCCCTGGTGCTGTGTGGCAGCAGTGCTAATCACTGTGCCACCAGAAGCATAGTTTCAGTATTAATATTACTCTTGATGAAGCTCAGATCTACTCTCTTAATATGTCTTGTAGATATACAAAATCCCTCTTCACCTCTTTCTCGCTCCTCCCAAAGAGGCCAGTTGTGTTTTTACAACAATCCAGCAGTTTTCATGGTCACTTTTTCCCAGTGCCGGCCCCACAAATGACCAGATTCATTCAGCTCAATTTTACAACCTGCCTTTGTGTTTCTGTGGGTTCTCTCTCACTCCCTATTTATTGTTTTCAATCAGTTTCACAGCGTGTTCGAAGGGGAGGCTTCAAGGTCCGGAAACTCAAACCAAGCATCACATCAGGATCTGACAGAGTCCTCAATTTATCATATCCTGAATATCATCGTACTTTGAACATGGAAGGAAAAAGCATCGTCCACAGTGGGGAGAAACCGTACACGTGTTGTGTGTGTGGACGAGGATTTGCTCGATCATCAGGCCTCACAAGCCACAAATGCAGTCACACTGACAAGAAACCGTGGAAATGTGCAGACTGTGGGAAAGGATTCACTTCCCCATCCAAGTTGGAAACTCATCGACGCAGTCACAGTGGGGAGAGACCATTCGCCTGCTCCAAGTGTGGGAAGGGATTCACTGAGTCATCCGCCCTGCGGAAACACCAACGTATTCACACTGGGGAGAGGCCATTCACCTGCTCCAAGTGTGGGAAGGGATTTACTTTTTCAGCCAACCTGCGGAGACACCAGCGAGTTCACACTGGGAAGAGGCCATTCAGCTGCTCCATGTGTGGGAAGGGATTCAGTGATTCATCAACCCTGCAGAAACATCAACGTATTCACGCTGGAGAGAGACCATTCACGTGCTCTCAGTGTGGGAAGGGATTCAGTCACTCATCCGCCCTGCAGACACACCAGCGAGTTCACACTGATGAGAGACCGTTCCAATGTTCAGACTGCGGGAAGTTCTATAAAGGTTCTGGGGAATTGATGCGCCATCAACATGTTCACACTGACGAGAGACCGTTTAGGTGCTCTCACTGCGGGACTGGGTTCAGGCGATCAACTCAGCTCACTGAACATCAGCGAATTCACACTGGGGAGAGACCATTCACCTGCTCCAAGTGTGGGAAGGGATTCACTCAGTCATCTGCCCTGCTGAGTCACCAGCGAATTCACACTGGGGAGAGGCCATTCACCTGCTCCAAGTGTGGGAAGGGATTCACTCAGTCATCTGCCCTGCTGAGTCACCAGCGAATTCACACTGGGGAGAGGCCATTCACCTGCTCTCAGTGTGGGAAGGGATTCACTCAGTCATCCAACCTGCTGAGACACCAACGTGGCCATAAGGAACCACAGTGATTGGATTTTGCTGTTCCTCACATTCAGGACTGAACCATGTTCATTTGGGTCTCTTTCTGCTGATAACAAACTCCAGCCCATTTACAGGGGCTAAAAGTCAAATAAAGTTGATTTGTGTTAAATACCTCTCTGACAAAAGTTAGATTCTTTTGAAGTACTCTCGCTCTTCCCTGTCTCTTCCATCCTCACCTCCAACAAGAAGTGTGAGGCGCTTGTGGAGCATCTTTGTGACTGAGATTGAGTAAATCCGATCAGCTGCCTCTGCTGCTTCCCTCCCTCCCACGAGCCCACCGGACCAAACTGTCTCTAAATTTAATCCTTTCCCGAGCCCTGAACCCACATCTTTCTCTAGTTTCTCTCCCATCTCCCCTCATGCCCTCTCAGAGCTCATCTTGTCCATGCGACCCAGCTCCCGCTCCATCGACCTTATTCCCACTGAGCTACTGATCAGCCAACTACCCTGTGTCCATGGATATTGTCAACATTTCTCTCTCTTCTGGTACTGTCCCTCTGTCTTTCAAATCTGTCATCATCAACCCCTCCTCAATAAAACAAACCCTTGACCTGCCATACTTATAAATTACTGCCCCATCTTCAACTTCCCTCTCCTCTCCAAACACTTTGAACATGTTGTCACGCCCAAATCCTTGCCCATCTTTCCCAGAACTCCCATGTTTGAATCCCTTCAATCAGGTCTCTGCCCTGTCACAGTGAAATACAAGAGACAAACAGAATCTTACCCGGAGAGAAAGACAGACAATCCGGGAGCTTGGATCCAACACCGATATGTTCAGAAGACTAGAAGCAAGGGTAGCAGCACAGTCATTATCGAGAGACAACAATACCTGCTGGAGACAGACAGACAGACAACTAAACAACACAAATCGCAACACCAAGCTACCTAGACCAATATACCCGAGACAGGAAGGAGAATTGGAGACGGACTGGAAGAACTCAGACTTCAGACACATTAACCAAAAACAGATGGAATATCTGAGGGGACAACAGGGAGAACCAAGGAGGTTCCACCTGTTGCCTAAAATACACAAACATATAATGTTTATTATTGTCACAAGTAGGCTTGCATTAACACTGCAATGAAGTTACTGTGAAAAGCCCCTAGTTACCACACTCCGGTGCCTGTTCGGGTACACAGAGGGAGAATTCAGAATGTCCAATTCACCTAACAAGCACGTCTTTTGGGACTTGTGGGAGGAAACCGGAGCAGCTGGAGGTAACCCATGCAGACACTGAGAGAACGTGCAGACTCCGCACAGACAGTGACCCAAGTGGGAATTGAACTCGGAACCCTGACACTGTGAAGCAACTGTGCGACCCATTGTGCTACCGTCAGGAAAATGCCACCAGACACACCCAGCGGATCAGATTGAAAGAGAAAATCCTACAGAATCATAGAATTTACAGTGCATAAGGAGGCCATTCGACCCATCGAGTTTGCACCGGCCTTCGGAACCGGCCCCCTACCTAAGCCCATGCCTCCACCCTATCCCCGTAACCCCGCCTAACCTTTGGACACGAAGGGGCAATTTAGTGTGGCCAATCCACCGAACCTGCACATCTTTGGACTGTGGGAGAAAACTGCAACACCCGGAGGGGACCCACACAGACACGGGGAGAATGTGCAAACTCCACAGTCACCCAAGGCCAGAATAACTGAAACATCAACACACTGCTCCTGGGAGTTGATGGTATAGTGGTTCAATAAATATAATTAATGAATTAAAAATGTGTGTAATTTAGAATTAAAACTGAAAATGCCAGATTAACTCAACAAGTCTGCAGCATCATAGAATCCCTCCAGTGCAGAAGGAGGCCATTCGGCCCATTGAGTTTGCACCAACCCTACAAAAGAACACCCCACCCAGGCACACTTTCCCTTCTCTCTCCCCGTAACCCCACTTCACCTTTGGAACTAAAGGGCTATTTCTAGCGTGGTCACACTTGGGAGAGACCATTCACCTACCTTGTGTGTGGGAAGGGATTCACTCAGTCTACCCACCTCACTTCACACCAACGTGTTCACTCTGACACAAGACCTTTTAAATGTTCCGCCTGTGAGAAGAGCTTCAAAGGCAAAATGGATCTGCTGATTCACCAGCACAGTCACACTGGAGAGAGGCCGTTCAACTGCTCTGTGTGTGGGAAGCGATTCACTCAGCACTTAAGCAAGGAGTCAGGAGGGCTAGAAGGGGTCACGAAAAGTCATTGGAAAATAGGGTTAAGGAAAATCCCAAGGCTTTTTCCACATACATAAACAGCAGGGTAGCCAGGGAAAGGGTTGGCCCACTGAAGGATTGGCAAGGGAGTCTATGTGTGGAGCCAGAGGAAATGGGCGAGGTACTAAATGAATACTTTGCATCAGTATTCACCAAAGAGAAGGAATTGGTGGATGTTGAGTCTGGAGAAGGGTGTGTAGATAGCCTGAGTCACATTGAGATCCAAAAAGATGATGTGTTGGGTGTCTTGAAAAATATTACGGCAGATAAGTCCCCAGGGCCTGATGGGATCTACACCAGAATACTGAAGGAGGCTAGAGAGGAAATTGCTGAGGCCTTGACAGAGATCTTTGGATCCTCACTGTCTTCAGGTGATATCCCGGAGGTCTGGAGAATAGCCAATGATGTTCCTCTGTTTAAGAAGGGTAGCAAGGATAATCCAGGGAACTACAGGCCGGTGAGCCTTACGTCAGTGGTAGGGAAATTACTGGAGAGAATTCTTCGAGGCAGGATCTACTCCCATTTGGAAGCAAATGGACATATTAGTGAGAGGCAGCATGGTTTTGTGAAGGGGATGTCGTGTCTCACTAACTTGTTGAGTTTTTCGAAGAGGTCACAAAGATGACCTACCCTGCAGGTAGGGCAGTGGATGTTGTCTATATGGACTTCAGTAAGGCCTTTGACAAGGTCCCTCGTGGTAGACTCGTACAGAAGGTGAAGTCACACGGGATCAGGGGTGAGCTGGCAAGGTGGATACAGAACTGGCTAGGTCATAGAAGGCAGAGAGTAGCAATGGAAGGATGCTTTTCTAATTTGAGGGGTGTGACTAGTGGTGTTCCGCAGGGATCAATGCTGGGACCTTTGCTGTTTGTAGTATATATAAATGATTTGGAGGAAAATGTAACTGGTCTGATTAGTAAGTTTGCAGACGACACAAAGGTTGGTGGAATTGCGGATAGCGATGAGGACTGTCAGAGGCTACAGCAGGATTTAGATTGTTTGGAGACTTGGGCGGAGAGATGGCAGATGGAGTTTAATCCAGACAAATATGAGGCAATGTATTTTGGAAGGTCTAATGCAGGTAGGGAATATACAGTGAATGGTAGAACCCTCAAGAGTATTGAAAGTCAAAGAGATCTAGGTGTACAGGTCCACAGGTCACTGAAAGGGGCAACACAGGTGGAGAAGGTAGTCAAGAAGGCCGGGGCATTGAGTATAAGAATTAGCAAGTCATGTTGCAGCTGTATAGAACCTTAGTTAGGTCACACTTGGAGTATAGTGTTCAATTCTGGTCGCCACACTACCAGAAGGATGTGGAGGCTTTAGAGAGGGTGCAGAAGAGATTTACCAGAATGTTGCCTGGTATGGAGGGCATTAACTATGAGGAGTGGTTGAATAAACTCGGTTTGTTCTCACTGGAATGACGGGGGTTGAGAGGCGACCTGATAGAGATCTACAAAATTATGAGGGGCATAGACAGAGTGGATAGTCAGAGGCTTTTCCCCAGGGTAGAGGGGTCAATTTCTAAGGGGCATAGGTTTAAGGTGCAAGGGGTAAGGATTAGAGTTGATGTTCGAGGCAAGTTTTTTACACAGAGGGTAGTGGGTGCCTTGAACTCACTGTCGGAGGAGGTGGTGGAAGCATGGACGATAGTAACATTTAAGGGGCATCTTGACAAATACATGAATAGGATGGGAATAGAGGGATACCGACCCAGGAAGTGTAGAAGATTGTAGTTTAAAAAGTGCAGAGGGAAAGGTACAAACATCACCAGAGATTGACTATTTTCATGTACTGGAATGTACCTGGATGTCAGATTATTTTTTAAAGTATTTTTTTCATGAGATGTGGCCATTCCTAATTGCCTGAAGACCATTTCAGAGTCCAGCACCTCACTGAGGGTTCGGCCAGACCAGGTAAGGACACCAGAATCATTACTGAACCAGATGGTAACTCAGACCAGCTTCCATTAACTGAATTTAAATTCCTCCAGTGACTATGATGGGGTTTGAACCCATGTCCCCAGAGCATTGTCCTGGCCGACTAGCCCAGTGACTTTACCCCAGCCCATCATCTCCCCCTGATAGATTGATCTGTTCTATTGAACTATACCCAGGCTGAGTTATTCCAATTCCCGTTTGATGGTGTGACTTTTCTCTTTTATTCCAAGTAGGACATACAGAGACACAGGTCCAGGTATTTCCAATCAGCTCGGAGATAACTCCCTCATTTCCCATTCCCAAGAATTTTATTTTGAAAGATAACAGGTGGGATTTTCCGGTCGCACTCCTCCACCTTACCAAACTCCCTAAGCCCAGACCGGAAAGTCCCGCCCAAGGTAAAGGACCTGTAAAGGGGCGGCCCGGTAGCACAGTGGTTAGCACTGTTGCTTCACAGTACCAGGGTCCAAGTTCGATTCCCGGCTTGCGTCATTGTCTGTGCGGAGTCTGCATGTTCTCACCGTGTCTGTATGGGTTTCCTCCGGGTGCTCCGGTTTCCTCCCACAAGTCCCGAAAAACGTGCTGTTCGGTAATTTGGACATTCTGAATTCTCCCTCTGTGTACCCGGACAGGCGCTGGAATGTGGCGACTAGGGGATTTTCACAGTAACTTCATTGCTGTGTTAATGTAAGCCTACTTGTGACTAAAGATTATTATTTAAAAAATGTTCCAGCAAATTTTCATCCCGCCCGCGATGATTCCCGCAGCCGGAAATATGACCCCAACAAATGGGATGAACCCAAATCTTTAAAAGGCAAAGTCGTTATTTCAAATCATTGCCGTGCTGTCAGGGGAAAGGGTTAACTTCTCTGCTTGTTTACAAAAGGGAAGAGGAAACAGTCACAAAGCTTTCCACAGCTTGTGAGCTCCGAAACATAACTTCAAGGCTGAAGTTTATATTCAGAGATTGAAACATTTTAGTGCCTTTTCCATTTGTACCAGTAAATTGTGATTCGCACTGAAAGGTTTACTTTCACTCAGTAATTAGAACATTTCACTTTCTCAGCACAAAAGCTTTAGGTCAAATCCCAATTGTTTTCTTCCCTTGTAGCTGGTGTGTGGAGAAGATCATGTTCACTGTAGATCTGTCAGCACAGAAACCGCACTGTGCTTCTGGATAAACTCAGTCTGCAAGTAGATGAATCTTTTAAACATCACCCAAGTGAAGGTCTTCCCCTGACTCGAAGGAGTGAGATGTCCCTGTAGTTGATGCTGTCTCCTCTGTCACTGCAGTTTTTATTGCATCACACATGTTCCGTGGACCAGTCTCACAGCCCAAAAGGGGAGGGCAGGAAGGTGTGACAGTCGATGGGACTTTCCGTGTGTGGGCAGTTCAGCTGGAATTCCATCCTTGCTGGGCACCTTGCTGTTTGGTCAGCAATCAATGGCCTTTTCCAGCTCAAATGACGAGAGTTCCTTGTCCAACTCAACCATGATAGGAAGCTGTAGGAGAGTCAAACAGAGACTGGGAGATGCCCTTCTCACAGGGATACAGCTCACTGTTGTGTTCAACCCAGCTCCTCCTCACTCTCTCACCATGACTGACACTGAGCATGCTCAGAGCACACACCCACACTGCACCTGCGCACTGGCCTCGTACACTCACTGATCGGGAACTTTCTGCAGCGTGGGGGATTCTGGGTAACACAGCCGCCATAGAGCAATTAGTAAACAGGAAGATTCTATTTCCCAGTTAGCAAAACAGAAGATCCACAGTTAGGGAAGATGCTGGGCATGAAGCACAATGAGAGTTTTGGATACTTTATTTAATACAGAAGCACATTATTCTGATATCACTTAGACATGGGCAGCAAGCAGACTGATCTACAGTATGTACAGTATTTACAACACCTGGGACACGTTAAATCAAAGAATTTAGAATTTACATTGCAGAAGGAGGCCACTCGGCCCATCGACTCATCTCATCAAACCAGTGATAGATTTAGTTTACTGTTCATAATTGTGACTGGGTCACTCACGATTCATACAAAATGCAAATCCCCAGGTTTTTTGACCCACTCCCTCCAGACTTGTTTTCACTCCAAGGGTCTTGACATCTGCCTTAATCTTTATCCAGCCCTGTATGTTCAGCTCACACTGCCCAACAACCAGCCTCTCCTGCACTGGGGCACAGGGTTTCCATCACCAAAAATCTGTCCTGGTCCTCGCACATCGACGCTACCACCAAGAAAGCACAACAGCGCCTATACTTCTTCAGGAAACTAAGGAAATTTGGCATGTCCACACTGACTCTTACCAACTTTTACAGATGCACCATAGAAAGCATCCTATCTGGCTGCATCACAGCCTGGTATGGCAACTGCTCGGCCCAAGATCGCAAGAAACGTCAGAGAGTAGTGAACACAGCCCAGTCCATCACACAAACCTGCCTCCCATCCACTGGCTCTATCCACACCTCCCGCTGCCTGGGGAAAGCGGGCAGCATAATTAAAGACCCCTCTCACCCGGCTTATTCACTCTTCCAACTTCTTCGATCGGGCAGGAGATACAAAAGTCTGAGAACACGCACAAACAGATTGAAAACAGCTTCTTCCCCGCTATTACCAGACTCCTAAATGACCCTTTTCTGGACTGACCTGATTAATACTACACTCCTGTATGCTTCACTCAATGCCTTTGTCTATATATTTACATTGTGCACCTTGTGTTGCCATATTATGTATTTTCTTTTTAGTTTACTTTCTTTTCATTTACAAAATGATCTGTTTGAGCTGCTCGCAGAATAATACTTTTCACTGTACCTCGGTACACGTGACAATAAACAAGTCCAATCCATATCGAGGGAGTAATCTGCCTCTCTTGCATTGGTGCTCTGCATTTCCCTCATAACACAGAGGCATAGAAAGGTGACAGCACAAAACAAAGGCACTCAACAAATTGTACCTGTGCCAACTTTCTGCAACAGTCACAATCCCCTGTCATTGGCCCTGAACTCTGTAGATATTTTTCTCCTCAAAAGATACGAATAGATGAGCAAGGAGCTGGAGTTGGCTATTCAGCCCAGTCTGCTCCACCATTTAATAAGGTCATGGCTGATCTGATAGTAACAGATAGTTGTCCAATTCTCTTTTCAAGGCATCAATTGAATCTGCCTCCACCACATTTTCGAGCAGTGCATTCATGATCCCACACGCAGCACAGAATGTTTTTCTTCACATCATATGACATAGGAACAGAATTAGGCCCATCGGATCGGCTCCGCCATTCAATCATGGCTGATATTTTTCTCATCTCCATTCTCCTGCCTTCTCCCCATAACCGCTGATCCGCTTATTAATCAAGAATCTATCTATCTCCATCTTAAAGACTCTCAGTGATTTGGCCTCCACGGCATTCTGTGGCAAAGAGTTCCACAGATTCACCACCCTCTGGCTGAAGAAATTCCTCCTCATCTGTTTTAATTCCTCATCATCATCTGAGGAAGGAACTGTGCCCTTAAAGCTAGTGAGTCGAAACAAACCTGCTGGACTTTAACCTGGTGTTGTAAGACTTCTTACTCTGTTTTAAAGGATCGCCCTTTAGTGTGAGATTGTGTCCACTGCTTCTACTTTTTCCAACTAGTGGAAACATCTTCTCCATGTCCACTCTACCCAGGCCTTGCAGTATCCCATAAGTTTTAATAAGATTCCCCCATATCCTTCTAAACTCCAACAAGTACAGACCCAGAGTCCTCAACCGTTCCTCATACAAATTCTTCATTCCAGGGATCATTCTTGTAAACCTCCTCTGGACCTTTTCCAAGGCCAACACGTCCTTCTTAGATACGGGGCCCAAAACTGCTCATAATATTCCAAATGGGGTCTGATCAGATCCTTATACAGCCTCAGAATTACATCCCTGGACTTGTATTCTCGCCCTCTTGACATGAATACATTGCATTTGCCTTCCTAACTGCCGACTGAACCTGCACGTTAACTTGAAGAGAATCTTGAACAAGGACTTCCAATTCCCTTTGTGCTTGTGATTTCCTCAGCATTTCCCCATTTAGAAAATAGTTTATGCCTGCTTCGAAAGTCCATAACCTCACACTTTTCCACATTGTATTCCATCTGCCACTTCTTTGCCCACTCTCCTAGCTTTGCTCAGCATTGCTTCTTTTTATAATCACTTTAAATGAATGCCGTCTGTTTATAATCTTGCCCTAAATATGACTTGCTTGATCAAAGGTCAATTGCAGATCCTTAGTTTTAATGTGGGCAAGTGCCTTTCCATTTGAGAACTGTTCAATAAAGTTATTTGAATTATTTGTAGCTAGGACAGCACGTGGAGCAGTGGGACTACAGCGCTGAGGAGCCGGGTTTGAATCCTGGCCCTTGGTCACTGTCCGTGTGGAGTTTGCACATTCTCCACGTGTCTGCATGGGTTTCACCCCCACCACCTAAAGATGTGCAGGTTAGGTGGATTGGCCACGCTAAATTGCCCCTTAATTGGGAAAAAAATAAGAATAACTGGGTACTCTGAATTTATTATTTTTTTTAAAAAGGATTATTTGTAGCTTCCCCACCAATCAGTGACCTTATTTTTATCGGGAATTAACTGTCGTGTGTTTCGAACCTCTCCGTATCTAAATTTCCATTCACCATTTTTCTGTCCACCTGACCCAGTCCATGGCTTTCTCCCTCATTGTCTAAAACATATCTGCACCTTTTGTGTAATCCTGGTGCATACATTTAAGTCTAAATCATTGATATATACTGGAAACTGTGGAGTCCCACTGGAAACAGACATCCAGGCATCATTCAGTCCTGGATGTGACTAACAGTAGCAACAACAGCTGAATCTAAACCCTGCTGTTGCCTGTGAACTTGCTGATGTCTGTTCAGGTTGTTTGACTGAGTGAATCTCCTCCCACACACGGAGCGGTTGAACAGGCTCTCCCAAGTACCGCTCCCACGTTTGGGTGACACAGTAGCACAGTGGTTATGACGAATGTGATATAAAATAGTTACTTTAGGGATATTAGTTACTGTAATGTAGAGATAGGCCAGTCTCATTCTGGTGAGTTCACAGACAAAGGATTTCAGACCGCATGGCAAAGCAAGGAGGAGGTGTGTCCACCATAGGGGGAGAAAAGGATGCTGGGTAATAGGGGCCAGAGGAAGGGATTGGAAGTGAGCCAATCAGAATGTCTGACTAGGTCAGGAGTGGTATAGGATGACCTATGGGAATCGTGTATGTGAAACTTGATACCATTTGAATTGATTTGCAGAGATCCCTTTGTCTCTTTGTTCATTCGCTTTCCGGGGTGTAGGAGACTAGATGTGTGTGTCTTATGCCTCTGTGAAATGAATCAAGCTTGCAAGCTAAATAAAATAACTAATGCTGTACCTGCAAATCCATCTCGACTTTTATTGAGGCCAGACTGACGGGTAAAGAAATTTGGGATTTAACAGTTAGCACATTTGCTTCACAGCTCCAGGGTCCCGGGTTTGATTCCCGGCTTGGGTCACTGTCTGTGCGGTGTCTGCGCGTTGTCCCAGTGTCTTCGTGGGTTTCCTCCAGGTGCTCCGGTTTCCCCCCACAGTTCAAAGATGTGCAGGTTAGATGAATTGGCCATGATAAATTGACCTTAGTATCCAAAAAGGTTAGGTGGGGTTATGGGTTAGGTTGGAGGTAACTTGGCTTAAGTAAGGTGCTCTTTGCAAGGGCCGGTGCACTCGATGGGCCAAATGCCCTCCTTCTGCACTGTAAATTCTATGATTCTGTTTCAGTGTGAACTCGCTGGTGTTTCCGCAGACTTGTTTTTCTTTTAAATCTCTTTTCACATTCAGAACATTTAAAAGGTTTCTGATCAGTGTGAACAAGTTGGTGTGAAGTCAGGTCGGATGACCGAGTGAATTTCTTCTCACACATGGGGCAAGTGTACGGTCTCTCCCCAGTGTGAACTCGCTGGTGTTTCAGAAGGTCGGATGAACATGTGAATCTCTTCCCACACATGGAGCAGGTGAACGGCCTCTCCCCAGTGTGAGTCCGTTGATGTGACATTAAATGCTTTTTACTTTTAAAACTCTTCTCACAGTCAGCACATTTAAAAGGTCTCTGATCAGTGTGAACAAATTGGTGTATCACAAGGTCGGATGAACATGTGAATCTCTTCCCACACACGGAGCAGGTGAATGGCCTCTCCCCAGTGTGAGTGCGTTGATGTATCAGTAAATTATTTCTGCTTTTATAGCTCTTCTCACAGTCAGCACATTTAAACGGTCTCTGGTCAGAGTGAACCTGATGGTGAGTCCGGAGGTTTGACAAATCATTAAATCCCTTCCCACATTCCAGACAGGTGAATGGCCTCTCCCCAGTGTGAGTGCGTTGATGTGTCAGTAAATTATTTCTGCTTCTAAAGCTCTTCTCACAGTCAGCACATTTAAAAGGTCTCTGATCAGTATGAACAAGTTGGTGTGTCTGGAGGTGAGATGCACAAATGAATCCCTTCCCACACACGGAGCAGGTGAACGGCCTCTCCCCAGTGTGAGTGCGTTGGTGTGTCAGTAAATAATTTCTGCTTTTAAAGCTCTTCTCACAGTCAGCACATTTAAACGGTCTCTCATCAGTATGAACAAGTTGGTGTGTCAGGAGGTGGGATGACAGAGTGAATCCCTTCCCACACACAGAGCAGATGAACGGCCTTTCCCCAGTGTGAATATGTCGATGAGTTTGCATTTCAGACGGAGAATAGCATCCCATCCCACAGTCCCCACATTTCCACGGTTTCTCCATGGTTATTGACAGGTTACCAGGTGTAGGTGGGATGCAGATTTGCAGTCACTGTCAGATCAGCCGTGAAGTTATTAAATGGTGGAACAGGCTCACGGGGCTGAATGTCCAATTGCTGCTTCTTGATTCCTTTGGTGCGAATGTCCTTATGTCTCTCCAACTTGGATCATCAGTTGAAGCCTGAGTACGGTGTCTCCCTGATGTAAATGCTGCAATTTAATTTCATGCTGTGTGATTGGTTAAAGCTCAGTTCCAGCTAACTGTGGAAAATTACTTTGATGTCTGTGTCTCGGTGCTTTTCCAATCACAGTGATTTTTGAATTTTTTCCCGAAAGACAAAACAGACAAACATTTCTCCTTCCACGTTGAAAGGCCGGTCCTGATGAATCAAGTGACTGTCAGATCTCGACATGATGTTTACATCTGCAAATATTCTGTAAAAGGAGATTACATTGAATTACTGTGAATATATAAGACACAAACAGGCCATTCTGTCACAGATTCTGCTGCTGTCCTTACTCGGGCCCCACACCTCAGGAAGGACATACTGGCACTGGAGCGGGTTCAGCGGAGATTCACACGGATGATCCCAGGAATGGTAGGCCTAACATACGATGAACGTCTGAGGATCCTGGGATTATATTCATTGGAGTTTAAGAGATTGAGGGGAGATCTAATAGACACTTACAAGATAATGAATGGCTTAGATAGGGTGGATGTAGAGAAGTTGTTTCCATTAGCAGGGGAGACTAGGACCCGGGGGCACAGCCTTAGAATAAAAGGGAGTCACTTTAGAACAGAGATGAGGAGAAATTTCTTCAGCCAGAGAGTGGTGGGTCTGTGGAATTCATTGCCACAGAGGGCGGTGGAGGCCGGGACGTTAGTGTCTTTAAGACAGAAGTTGATAAATTCTTGATTTCTCGAGGAATTAAGGGCTATGGAGAGAGAGCGGGTAAATGGAGTTGAAATCAGCCATGATTGAATGATGGAGTGGACTCGATGGGCCGAATGCCCTTACTGCCACTCCTATGTCTTATGGTCTTATACATCTCCGACTGTCACACCTATCAAATCTCAGCCTTTCAGCTGATTTTCGATTCCATTTTCTCTCATGTGCTTGTCCCGTTTCCTTTTGAAAACATCTCAGCAGTTTCCTCAACTCCTTCCCATGGTAATGAGTTGCACATTCTGAACATGTGATAAAAAATTTGTCCAAATTGCCCCCTTGGATTTATTCGTAACTATCTTGTAATTATGACTTGTTGTTTATTAATGGTCACTGATTTTGGACTCTCTCACATCGACCCCTCTCAAAAGTACTGATAATTTTAAAGAACTGATAATTTTAAAGATTTCTATCAGGCCACCGCTTAATTGGTTGTTTTCAATAGAAAAAAGGCCCCTCTCCATTTAATCTTTCCTGAGAGCTGTAATCTCATGTTACAAAAGTCATCACTGTCAATGCAGGATAGAAATCAACCTTTCTGTTGGATTGAGTTTTGTGGTAGTATGTATTAGGGGTCATGTGGGACTGGAAGCCCTAATGTCATTGGCTGACGGATCCCGGGTCCTGGTTGGCCGTTGAGCTCTAGCTCCGCCCTGAAGGCGGAGTATAAGAAGCCGGAGTCCTCCCCCGCAGGCCATTCTACTATCGAGCTGCGGGGGAACAGACATGCTTAATAAAGCCTCATCGACTTCACTCTATTCGTCTCACGGAGTCTTTGTGCGCTACAATTTATTAAGCGTGCCTAAAAAAAAAAGGACTATGGAGCTCAGGATCATTCCGGAATGCCTGAGGATCAGCCCCCACGCAGCGAAAGTGGCAGCAGCCTTCAAGCACTGGCAGACTTGTTTCGAGGCCTACCTCAGAACGGCCACCGGCCGGGTCACAGAAGACCAAAAACTACAGGTCCTGCACTCGAGGGTGAGCACGGAGATCTTCTCCCTCATCGAAGACTCGGAGGATTTCCAGACGGCGTTTGCAGCACTGAAAAGTCTCTATGTCCGCCCAGTTAACCAAATCTACGCTCGCTACCAGCTCGCGACGAGACGGCAAGGTCCCGGAGAATCGATGGACGAATTCTACGCCGCGCTGCTGATTTTGGGACGAACCTGCAGCTGCCCTTCGGTGAACGCAAATGAACACACGGACATGTTAATGCGCGATGCTTTTGTGGCAGGTATGAATTCCTCCCAAATCCGCCAAAGACTTCTAGAAAGAGAGTCGCTAGGACTCTCAGAGGCCCGGGCCCTAGCAGCCTCCCTAGACGTGGCCGTGCGTAACACCCGCGCCTACGGCCCCGACCGCGCGGCAGCCCATTGGGCTCCGTACGTACCCGTCGCGACAAACCCACCCCCCACCCCCCCCGGACACCCCACAGGCTTGCGCGGTCCAAACGCCAAGTCGCACCGGGGGCGCCCGCTGCTATTTCTGCGGCCAGGCGAAACACCCCCGGCAGCGCTGCCCGGCCCGCGCAGCGATCTGCAAGAGCTGCGGGAAAAAGGGCCATTTCGCGGTTGTGTGCCGGTCCCGTGAGGTCGCCGCTGTCCCGGGAGAACAGGGAGCCCTGCAAGCCGTTTACGCTCCCCACCCGCAGGCGCAGCCGCTCTGGGTCCCGACCACCGCGGTCCCGGGAGAACAGGGAGCCCTGCACGCCGCTTACGATCCCCAACCCCCCCCCCCCCGCGCACCCCATGTATGACCCGCCGGCGCTACCACTTTGGGTCCCGACCACCACTCCCCACGGAGAAGAGGGAGTTCTGGCCGTCTCTAACGCCCCCCTAACACCCCCCCCCCGCGCCCCACGTCTGACCCGCCGGCGCTACCAACTTGGGTCCCGACCACCGCTGTCCCCGGAGATGAGGGAGCCCCGTGCGGTCCTAACGCTCCCCAACCCCCCCAGCGCCCCATGTGCGACCTGCAGACGCCGCCATTTTGGGTCCCGGCCACCACGAGGGGAGGAAGGGCGCCGCCATCTTGGACCACCCCAAACCTCTACGACGCGTGGGGGTGGCCATTTTGTCCACCCCCGCCGCCATCTGCGATGTATGGGGCGGCCATTTTGTCCACCCCCGCCGCCATCTGCGATGTATGGGGGCGGCCATTTTGATCATCCCCGACGCCATCTTGGACGGCAACAACGGACCCCACTCCACTACTACAACCACGTCTCGCTTCAATTACGCTCGATCAAGCTCGGCCCCGGACACTCCAGACGACGACGACAACGGTGCTAATAAACGGCCACGAGACACCATGCCTAGTCGACTCCGGGAGCACGGAGAGCTTTATCCACCCCGACATGGTAAGACGCTGTTCCTTGACCACCTATACCAGCGCACAAAAGATTTCCCTAGCTGCAGGATCCCACTCCGTACAGATCCAAGGATTCTGCATAGTTACCCTAACGGTGCAGGGGAGGGAGTTCAAAAACTACAAACTAAACGTCCTTCCCCAACTCTGCGCCCCCACCTTACTGGGATTAGATTTCCAATGCAATCTACAGAGCTTTACGTTCAAATTCGGCGGCCCAATACCCCCACTCACTATCTGCGGCCTCGCAACCCTCAAGGTGCAACCCCCGTCCTTGTTTGCGAACCTCACCCCGGATTGCAAACCCGTCGCCACTAGGAGCAGACGGTACAGCGCCCAGGACCGGACCTTCATTCAGTCCGAAGTCCAGCGGCTACTAAAGGAGGGCATAATCCAGGCCAGCAATAGTCCCTGGAGAGCGCAGGTGGTAGTAGTGAAGACAGGGGAGAAACAAAGGATGGTCATAGACTATAGCCAGACCATCAACAGGTACACGCAACTAGACGCGTACCCTCGCCCCCGCATATCCGACATGGTCAATCGGATTGCCCAATATAAAGTCTTCTCCACCGTGGACCTCAAGTCCGCCTACCATCAGCTCCCCATCCGCCCAAGTGACCGCAAGTACACAGCCTTCGAGGCAGACGGGCAATTATACCATTTCCTAAGGGTCCCATTTGGCGTCACAAACGGGGTCTCGGTCTTCCAACGGGAGATGGACCGAATGGTTGATCAACATGGGTTGCGGGCCACGTACCCGTATCTCGACAATGTAACCATCTGCGGCCACGACCAGCAGGACCACGACGCCAACCTCCAAAAATTCCTCCAGACTGCCAAAGCCTTGAACCTCACGTACAACGAGGACAAGTGCGTTTTTAGCACCAATCGGCTAGCCATTCTGGGCTACGTAGTGCGCAATGGGATAATAGGCCCCGACCCCGAACGTATGCGCGCCCTCATGGAATTTCCCCTCCCGCACTGCTCCAAAGCCCTGGGGTTTTTTTCATACTACGCCCAGTGGGTCCCCCAGTACGCAGACAAGGCCCGCCCCCTAATACAGACCACTACCTTCCCTCTGTCGACAGAGGCTTGCCAGGCCTTCAGCCGCATCAAAGCGGATATCGCAAAGGCCACGATGCGTGCCATCGACGAGTCCCTCCCCTTCCAGGTCGAGAGCGACGCCTCAGACGTAGCTCTAGCAGCCACCCTTAACCAAGCGGGCAGACCCGTGGCCTTTTTCTCCCGGACCCTCCACGCCTCAGAAATCCGCCACTCCTCAGTGGAAAAGGAAGCCCAAGCCATAGTGGAAGCTGTGCGACATTGGAGGCATTACCTGGCCGGCAGGAGATTCACTCTCCTCACTGACCAACGGTCGGTAGCCTTCATGTTCGATAATGCACTGCGGGGCAAAATCAAAAACGACAAGATCTTAAGGTGGAGGATCGAGCTCTCCACCTTCAACTACGAGATTTTGTATCGTCCCGGAAAGCTGAACGAGCCGTCCGATGCCCTATCCTGCGGCACATGTGCCAACGCACAAATTAACCGCCTCTAAACCCTCCACGAGGACCTCTGCCACCCGGGGGTCACTCGGTTTTTCCACTTTATCAAGTCCCGCAACCTCCCATACTCTTTAGAGGATGTCCGTACAGTCACAAGGGACTGCCACATCTGCGCGGAATGCAAACCGCAATTTTTCAGTCCGGATGGTGCGCACCTGATTAAGGCTTCCCGCCCCTTTGAACGCCTTAGTCTCGATTTCAAAGGGCCCCTCCCCTCCACCGACCGCAACACATACTTTCTTAATGTGGTGGACGAATACTCCCGCTTCCCATTCGCCATTCCCTGCTCTGACATGACCGCGGCCACAGTCATTAAAGCCCTGAACACCATCTTCACACTGTTCGGTTGCCCCGCATATGTCCACAGCGACAGGGGGTCCTCTTTCATGAGTGACGAGCTGCGCCAGTTCCTGCTCAGCAAGGGCATAGCCTCGAGCAGGACGACCAGCTACAACCCCGGGGGAACGGGCAAGTAGAGAGGGAGAACGGCACGGTCTGGAAGACCGTCCTACTGGCCCTACGGTCCAGGGACCTCCCAGTTTCACGGTGGCAGGAGGTCCTCCCGGACGCTCTCCACTCCATCCGGTCGCTATTATGTACGAGCACTAATCAAACGCCTCATGAGCGTCTCCTTGTCTTCCCTAGGAGGTCCTCCTCTGGAACGTCGCTGCCGACCTGGCTGGCGGCCCCAGGACCCATCTTGCTCCGAAAGCATGTGCGGGCACATAAGGCGGACCCGTTGGTCGAAAGGGTTCACCTCCTCCACGCGAACCCGCAGTACGCTTACGTGGAGTACCCCGACGGCCGACAGGACACGGTCTCCCTGCGGGATCTGGCGCCCGCCGGCAACACACACCCCCCCGACACCATTCACCCAACCCCCCCCCTTCCTGCCACCGCCGCACCCCGCGACCTCCCACTTCCCAGGAGGATCGGTTCCCCTCCCCTCAGGCCCGACCAAGAATAAAGCCCAAGCGGAAACCGTAAGGATCCCGGAGACGACAACACCGGTACAAGCACCACCACCACCACCGGGGCCGCGGCGATCGACACGGACGACCAGACCGCCCGACCGACTCGTGGCGTCGATCTAAATCAATGTATGGACTTTTCACAAGAACATTTTGCTTTTCTCCCGATACCTTCTGTAAATAGTTGAAACAGGACAAAATTGTACAATACTGTATTGCCATGTGACTGTTTTTTCCTCCCAGGACCAGCCCTGTAAACCCTTACCACCATACGAAGCATCACCCCGCCGAGTTCATTTTTGACAAGGATTGAGTTTTGTGATAGTATGTATTAGGGGTCATGTGGGACTGGAAGCCCTAATGTCATTGGCTGACAGATCCTGGGTCCTGGTTGGCCGTTGACCTCTAGCTCCGTCCTGAAAGCGGAGTATAAGAAGCAGGAGTCCTCCCCCGCAGGCCATTCTACTATTGAGCTGCGGGGGAACAGACACGCTTAATAAAGCCTCATCGACTTCACTCTATTTGTCTCACGGAGTCTTTGTGCGCTACAAGTTTATGATGTGTAACTTCTCCAATTCTAACCCCCTGTAAAAGGAGTTTACAATAGTGTACAACAGGCAATTCTAGTTTCTCTGGAACATTTTTTCCTCTCTTGTTCCCCCAAAGCTGTAAATCCCCATCCCACACAGTCTCCCTCCTCCCTGGGCTGAAATCCAAACCCATCTCACCATCGGCACCATTTCTTTCCTCCACTCTGTTTCTCCCTCCCTCTCCTCTGCCTGGGTTCAGTTCTCCAGCTCCTATCTGCAGACTGACAATAAAATCAATGGGTCCTATTGGGGGCTTGGGGCCTCCAGCGGGTGTTTGTGAATCCTCCCCGCCCACCTGCCAGCGTTTCCTTCCTTGCCAGAGATCAGAGTCCTCACTGATTTGAGTAAAAAGTGGAAGCTCTTATTTCTTTTCCCCCTCCCCCATCCTCTGATGTGAACCATCCTCCAGTGTCTGAAGCAGGATGGTGCCCGTTAACCTGGGCCTGTTCCCGGGAGGGAGGGAGAAGCCCCGCAGCTGCAAACCAGGGAGCTGACAATGATGGTGAAGGGTTTGCTCCAGCTCACAATGCCCGGGGACTGATTGACGGCAGGTTCGGACCAATAGGGAGAGGAGGCGTGGCTGAGGGACCGAAAGAGAGCGGCTGGTCGTCCAACCAACCAGAATGAATGGGAGGCGGGGCAACGCAGGGGCGCTCGCTCCGTGCGCATGCGCCCTGCCCCACACTTCGTCCACCCGGGCCTGTGTTGGGGAAAAGCCCGAGCAGCTTTCGCCGGTTCAGCTGCTGTATCCGAGCTTCGTATTCGGGGCTTGGAGCCTGAACGGAGTTTTTATGAAGCCGCCGGACACATCCGCCGCATCAATCCCTCCCTCATGACTTACCCGGCAGTAGCAGATCGGACTGAGAATTTCCGCACAACCGTCTCAACCGGAGCTACTCCAGGCACTGCGCATGCTCCAGCCCACCATGCCCTGGGAGTGATTGACGGCAGCTCCGGGCCATTTGGAGTAGGGGGCGGGACTGGAGAACAGAGCGGGAGCAGCTGGTCCCCCAACCAATCGGAGTGAATGAGGGGCGGGGCTCAGCCCGGATCTCCCTCATTGGCTGAAAGTTGCATCATTTTGAAAGTTGATTTGTCTCAACTCCAGGAGAAAACTGGAGCTTTGTATTTGTGGATTTAAACAGATTCTTCATGTTGTTCCAGGAAAGTGGGGCCTGTGGAATGTCAGGTTTTACACAGCACACCGTCAGCCTGCAGTTTCGCGCTGGGTAAAGAATCTGCAAACAAGGCAAGAGAATAAACAATTAATGGTCGGACCCTAGAGGATCAGAGGGACCTTGGTGGGCATATCCATCGGTCCTTGAAGACAGGAGGACAGGTAGATAGGGGGATTAAAAAGCAATATGGAATACTTGCCTTTATTAACTGAGGCATAGACTATAAGAGCAGGGAGGTTATGATGGGGCTGTAAAAAATGCTGGTTAAACCACAGCTGGAGTAGTGTGTGCAGTTCTGGAAGGAAGTGATTGCAATTGAGAGGATGCAGAGTAGATTCACCAGGATGGCCTGGGCTGGAGTATTTCAGCAAGCAAGAGAGACTGGATCGGCTGGGATTGTTTTCCTTGGAGCAGAGAAGGCTGAGGGGAACCTGATTGAGGTATATAAAATTATTGAGTGAATTAGTGGTGAATAGATGGGATGAATAGGAAGGAATCTTTCCTCTGAGTGGAAGGGTCAATAACCAGTGGGCATAGAAGGGAACTTTCCCCTTACCGGAGGGGTCAATAAGCAGGTGCATAGATTTCAGGTAATGGCAGGAGGTTTATAGGAGATGCGAAGAAAAACTTCTTCACCCAGAGGGTGGTGGGAATCTGGAACTCACTGTCTGAAAGTGTGGTAGAGAATGTAAACTTCACAACATTTAAGAAGTATTTAGATGAGCATTTGAAATGCCATTGCATGGAAGGCTACGGACTAAGTGCTGGAAAATGGGATTAGAGTAAATAGGTGCTTGATGGCTGATGGAGACCCGATGGGTCAAAGTGCCTCTTTCACTCCTGGAAAAACTCTCTGACTCAAATCGTACCATTCAAATCAATGGAATTCTCAGGAACCACATTGGGGAGGAAGGTTGCTTGCACCTAATGATAAGCAGCACACGCACAAGCAGCAAGACACATAACTTTGGTCAGACAAGATTTTCCCATTTGAAATCCATATTGACTATTCATTGTTATGTTTATCTTTTCCAGATTTTAAAAGTTCCCTCCTTTACTCAGGATTCGATTATTTACCAATGTGCAGCTAATTGTTTCATAATTTCCTGGGCATGTTCTGGCCACCATTTAATTATAGGAATTACATTACTGAGCTGCCAGTCTTTTAGAACTGAACCTTTTTAATGAATTATTAAATTTGAGCAGTAATGTCCCTCCCTGCAAATCTTTTAAAATACATGGATGTAATCCATTCAGATCAGGGGCTTTATCCCCTTTGAGTTTGATTAGTGCAATCAATAATCACCTTATCATTCAATGTCCTGTTGACCTGTTCTATCTCCCTGGGAAACAATGATGCAAAGTAATTATTTAATATTTCTGTTATTTCTCCATCGTTCCTGGTGATCTTCTCCTGTCTGAACCTTAATGCTCCCTCAATGCTCCTTCATGCTTCACAGCACCAGGGTCCCAGTTCGATTCCCGGCTTGGGTCGCTGTCTGTGCGGAGTCTGCATGTTCTCCCTGTGTCTGTGTGGGTTCCCTCCGGGTGCTCCGGTTTCCTTCCATAAGCCCCGAAAGACGTGCTGTTAGGCAATTTGGACATTCTGAATTCTCCCTCAGTGTACCCGAACAGGCACCAAAATGTGGTGATGAGGGGCATTTCACAGTAACTTCATTGCAGTGTTAATGTAAGTCCCTATGTGACAATAAAGATTATTATTATTTACTTTCCTCCTAATGTTAACTGGCTGGAGTTTAATCTTCAAGATATATGTTGGTTTTTGTGATGGCAGGGTCCCTTTTTAAAAGCATCATCTGTGATCTTATCCTTCAATTTAAGACCTCCCAAAGAAACTGATGAACAATAAAATTATGAATTTTTACTTCAGTCCTAAGTTGTTTTTGTAAAAAACTCTGCAATTCAGTGCCTGAACGCTTCCTCTGATTAACATCTCCAAATAGAAAATGCTGATCAATCCTCACTGACAATCCTTACTGACTGACACATTCTTCACGGTGCCACCTCCATTATGAAAGTAAATTATCAAAGAAAATATAACAGGTCAATATTTTACAAGAACATCAATAAAACAAAAAATAATAATCTTTATTGACATAAGTAGGCTTACATTAACACTGCAATGAAGTTACTGTGAAAATCTCCAAGTCGCCACACTCCGGCACCTGTTCAGGTGAAAGCTCAATTCTCCTAACAAGCACGTCTTTTGGGGAGAACGTACAGACTGCATAGGCAGTGACCCAAGCGGGAATCGAACCCGGGACCCTGGTGCTGTGAAGCAACAGTGCTAATCACTGTGCTACCGTGCCACCCTAATGATGATGTTTGATGCACATGTTGTCACGATAGTGACCGATTAGCAGCAACCTCTTCCCAGTCATTATGATCAATGCTTATTGCATAAGTGGGGAATGAACAGGAGTGGAGTAAATTCAGAGACAGGCAATGCAGCACCCAGTTATTAGCGTTGACCAGAACATCAGCTTTCTCAGCATTGTTTCTCCAGAGTTAGTAAAGCTCCCAAATGTCTCACAGGAAGATCCTGGTGCATCCTCAGCCACCGATAGTAATTATATATAAAATCTAGGATTTGAAATACGTGAAGATTGGAGGTATGATCAATAAGTCTGCAGATGGAAAATTGTTGGTGTGGGAACTAGCGAGGACAAAAGCCTTAAATCACAGGATGATACAGATGGGCTGGTCATATGGGGGCAGAACAGTCGCAAATGGAATTTAACCAGGATACCATGGCTCTTGTACAAAGTCAGTACAGACATGACAAGACCATAAGACATAGGAGCGGAAGTAAGGCCATTCGGCCCATCGAGTCCACTCCACCATTCAATCATGGCTGATTTCAACTCCATTTACCCGCTCTCTCTCCATAGCCCTTAATTCCTCGAGAAATCAAGAATTTATCAACTTCTGTCTTAAAGAAACTCAACGTCCCGGCCCCCACCGCCCTCTGTGGCAATGAATTCCACAGACCCACCACTCTCTGGCTGAAGAAATTTCTCCTCATCTCTGTTCTAAAGTGACTCCCTTTTATTCTAAGGCTGTGCCCCCGGGTCCTAGTCTCCCCTGCTAATGGAAACAACTTCCCTACATCCACCCTATCTAAGCCATTCATTATCTTGTAAGTTTCTATTAGATCTCCCCTCAACCTCCTAAACTCCAATGAATATAATCCCAGGATCCTCAGACGCTCATCGTATGTGAGGCCTACCATTCCTGGGATCATCCGTGTGAATCTCCGCTGGACCCGCTCCAGTGCCAGTATGTCCTTCCTGAGGTGTGGGGCCAAAGATTGCTCACAGTATTCTAAATGGGGCCTAACTAATGCTTTATAAAGCTTCAGAAGCACATCCCTGCTTTTATATTCCAAGCCTCTTGAGATGAATGACAACATTGCATTTGCTTTCTTAATTACAGACTCAACCTGCAAGTTTACCTTTAGAGAATCCTGGACTTGGACTCCCAAGTCACTTTGCACTTCAGCATTATGAATTTTGTCACCGTTTAGAAAATAGTCCATGCCTCTGTTCTTTTTTCCAAAGTGCAAGACCTCGCACTTGCCCACGTTGAATTTCATCAGCCATTTCTTGGACCACTCTCCTAAACTGTCCAAATCTTTCTGCAGCCTCCCCACCCCCTCCATACTACCTGCCCCTCCCCCTACCTTTGTATCACCGGCAAACTTAGCCAGAATGCCCCCAGTCCCGTCATCTAGATCGTTAATATATACAGAGAACAGCTGTGGCCCCAACACTCAACCCTGCGGGACAGCACTCGTCACCAGTTGCCATTCCGAAAAAGAACCTTTTATCCCAACTCTCTGCCTTCTGCCTGACAGCCAATCGTCAATCCATGTTAGTACCTTGCCTCGAATACCATGGGCCCTTATTTTACTCAGCAGTCTCCCGTGAGGCACCTTATCAAAGGCATTTTGGAAGTCAAGATAGATAATATCCATTGGCTCTCCTTGGTCTAACCTATTTGTTATCTCTTCAAAGAACTCTAACAGGTATGTCAGGCACGACCTCCACTTACTAAATCCATGCTGACTTGTCCTAATCCGACCCTGCACTTCCAAGAATTTAGAAATCTCATCCTTAACAATGGATTCTAGAATCTTGCCAACAACCGAGGTTAGGCTAATTGGCCTATAATTTTCCATCTTTTTCCTTGTTCCCTTCTTGAACAGGGGGGTTACAACAGCGATTTTCCAATCCTCTGGGACTTTCCCTGACTCCAGTGACTTTTGAAAGATCATAACTAACGCCTCCACTATTTCTTCAGCTATCTCCTTTAGAACTCTAGGATGTAGCCCATCTGGGCCCGGAGATTTATCAATTTGTAGACCTCTTAGTTTCTCTAGCACTTTCTCCTTTGTGATGGCTACCATATTCAACTCTGCCCCCTGACTCTCCGGAATTGTTGGGATATTACTCATGTCTTCTACTGTGAAGACTGACGCAAAGTACTTATTGAGTTCCTCAGCTATTTCCTTGTCTCCCATCACAAAATTACCAGCGTCATTTTGGAGCGGCCCAATGTCAACTTTTGCCTCCCGTTTGTTTTTAATGTATTTAAAGAAACTTTTACTATCATTCCTAATGTTACTGGCTAGCTTACCTTCATATTTGATCCTCTCTTTCCTTATTTCTCTCTTTGTTATCCTCTGTTTGTTTTTGTAGCCTTCCCAATCTTCTGACTTCCCACTACCCTTTGCCACATTATAGGCTTTCTCTTTTGCTTTGATGCATTCCCTAACTTCCTTTGTCAGCCATGGCTGCCTAATCCCCCCTCTGATAACCTTTCTTTTCTTTGGGATGAACCTCTGTACTGTGTCCTCAATTACTCCCAGAAACTGCTGCCATTGCTGTTCTACTGTCTTTCCCACTAGGCTCTGCTCCCAGTCGATTTTCATCAGTTCCTCCCTCATGCCGCTGTAGTTACCTTTATTTAACTGTAACACCTTTACATCTGATTCTACCTTTCTTTCAAATTGCAGATTGAATTCTACCATATTATGATCACTGCCTCCTAAGTGCTTCCTTACTTTACGATCTTTAATCAAGTCTGGCTTATTGCATAACACTAAGTCCAGAATGGCCTGTTCCCTCGTGGGCTCCGTCACAAGCTGTTCCAAAAAGCCCTCCTCTAAACATTCAATGAATTCCCTTTCCTTGGGTCCACTGGCAGCATTATTTACCCAGTCCACCTGCATATTGAAGTCCCCCATGATCACTGTGACCTTGCCTTTCTGACATGCACTTTCTATTTCGTGGTGCATTTTGTGCCCCCGGTCCTGACCACTGTTAGGAGGCCTGTACATAACTCCCATTCTGGTTTTTTTGCCTTTGTGGTTCCTCAACTCTACCCACACAGACTCCACATCATCTGACCCTATATCGTTTAGTGCTATTGATTTAATTTCATTCCTAATTAACAAGGCAACCCCGCCCCCTCTGCCCACCTCTGTCTTTTTGATAGGTTGTGAATCCCTGGATGTTTAAATGCCAGTCCTGAACCCCCTGCAACCATGTCTCTGTGATGCTTACCACATCATACCTGCCAGTCACAATCTGGGCCACAAGCTCATCTACCTTGTTCCGTACACTGCGCGCATTTAAATATAGCACGTTTAATTCTCTATTGACCGTCCCTTTTTGTTTTCTTAGTGTGGTGGACCTTGGTTTACTGAGCCTTTCCATACACTGTGTTATATTTTGTGGGATGGGGACTATCGTAACCTCTCCTGAGTTTTGTCTTTTCGTGCTTTTTTGTATTCCTAAGCAGCTACGCTTCCCACTGATTACTTCACCTTTTGGTTCCCTGACTTTCCCTTCCCCCCCAATCTTTAGTTTAAAGTCCTATTGACCACCCTATTTTCTCTTTTCGCCAGAACTCTGGTCATGATCAAGATGATGTGCCGAGTGTCTTCCATCTGTGCTGGATAATTCTAGAAAACACTGAACATTCAGTATGACGAGCAAGAGGGAAGAGGATGGAGGAATTACTGATTCTTGAATTGAACCCAGGAAGAGTTTGCATCTTCTGGGGAAGAGAAAGGAAGAACCCATTGGGGATAAAAACCTTTAAGTTCTGCATTAATCCACAGGAGAGCAGCATTTAATCATTTTGAGAAATGAAGAATAGCAGAATATCCATTGACAATAATTTGTTTGATTATTTTCGCAATTGGTAACCCAAGTTATTTTGCATTAACTGTTTCAATGGTGCGGCTATTACCCAACATTCCCTGCGTCTGTGAATGTACCCGATTCATTCCACGGAGCCCAGTGCGCAGACGCAATGCTGGGCTGTATCTGGAGCATACGCAATGTCACTGCTCGGAGGTCTGTGAGTGCGGCAGCGGCTGTTTGGGGCGGGGAGAGTCGGTGAGGCGGAGGGAGGAACGGAGTCAGGGTGGGGAGGGAGTGAAGGCTTCATAAACACCCCCTGCTGGTCACAAGCCCGGAATAAGACGCTGCAAATCCCACGTTTGCAGGTGCGGAGCTTTTATCCGGTATCAGGCCCAGTTCCACGGCCGCCATCTTTGTTTAGCGGAGCGGCTAAGGGGCCATCTTGATGACGTAACAGAGGCGGTGCTTCAGGATCCCGGTGACCAGGAGAGAAAATCATTGTCTCGATGATTGACAGGCCCCTCCAGAGGGGGGAGGTGTTACTTCCATGTGTAGCAATCCGAAGAACAGAAGAAGAATAACATCAGAATTAGCAGCAGGAGTAGGCCATTCGGCCTATTGACACTGCTCTGCCATTCAATAAACGCTGATCCGAATGTGCCATTAATTACATTTTCCTGTCTGCCTCCAAAACCTTTGACCCCCCAGTAGATAAAAAAAAGATGAACTTGGCTTTGAGTATATTCAGTGACCCAGCGCTACTGCTCTCTGGGAAAGACAATTCCACAAACTCAGCTTTGACAAAGAATCATCCAGGCTCAAAACGTTAGCTCCCTTTTCTCTCCACAGATACTGTCAGACCTGCTGAGATTGTCCAGTATTTACTGTTTTTGTTTCAGATTCAAGCATCCGCAGTAATTTGCTTTCATCCACAGACTGATGAGCCTCTGAGGGAAGACATTTCTCCTTATCTCAGTGTCAAATTGAAGAACTCTTATCTTTAAACTGTCCCCCATAGTTCCTGAATCCCCATGTGGAAAATATTCTTTCATCAAACCCCTCAGAATCTTAGATGTTTCAATAAGATCACCTCTCATTCTTCTAAACTCCATCAGGTACAGACCAATCAGGTTCAATCTTGCTCCATAAAACAAACTCTCCTATCCCAGAAATCAGACTAGTGAAACTTCACTGAACTGCCTCCAAAGCAACTTCAAAAACAAGGTGGGATTAAAGCCCATTGGACTGCTTGTTTGCTGGCCCCCTCCCGGGTTGACGGCCTGGCCCAGTCTTACCAACTGATAACATCTGCCTTTAGCAAGGACACAACCCTCCTTATTCTAACCAGTGTGCTTGTTCCGGGGCAGGGGGATTGAGTGGGCAGTGTGTTTGCTGAGCCTCCTCCCGGCCTGGAGACTCCACAGGAGCAGGGAGGAGGTGGATTCCATTGGGTGGTTGTTCCAGGGTGGGAGCACGGACTGTGTTTTTACTGAGTCCTACTTTGGCCGAAGACCTCGCGAACCAGCGCCACTTACCTCCTTGTGAACCTGCTTCTGGGCATGGCGAAGCGCGTCATTTCTAGCTCCAGGCAGCGGGCAACCGAGGGGGTCATCTGATCAGACTGTTTTCCTATTTTCCATGGCTACATTCGCAGCTGGGTGTCCCTAGAAAGGGAGCTGCAGTGTCCATGGGCACCAGCAAAGCCTTCCATGCCCGGTGGGCACCGCAGGGGTTGGGGTGCTTTATTGACCCCTTTAAATGCACTCTCATTAGATGTTTTTAAGTTTCTGCTGATCTTTGTTACGTTCGGGCAGTGCCCCTAACGGGAGCGGCCCTTTTTGCTTTGTCCCTAAGTTTGTTTCCTTTGTTCTATTTTGTTGGTGGACCTCAAAAGAGTGGCCAATCCACCTGGCCTGCACATCTTTGGGTTGTGGGTGTGAGACCCACGGAGACATGGGGAGAATGTGCAAACTCCACAAGGCAGTGACCCGGGGCCGGGATCGAACCTTGGTCCTCAGCACCGTGAGGCAGCAGTGCTAACCACTGCCACCATGCCATTCTTTGTCATGATGGTTCCATTCCTATTTTATCACACACCTCCCAGTGACACTCATTGCAAGACAGAAACTTCAAAATATCAATGCTACCTTGCATCTTGCCCTCCTATTAGCGTCTAATGATAACAGTAAAAGAGTAACACACACCAGAATTGGAATATCAGATAGGTTGTTGTCTAATAATAATAGTGACAGAGTAACAGACATCAGATTTGGAATAACAGACAGGTTATTGTCTAATCATGACAGAGTTACGGGGGTGGCTCGGTAGTTAGCACTGTTGCCTCAAGCATCAGGTACCTGGGTTTGATTCCGACCTTGGGTCACTGTCTGTGTGGACAAACAACAAAGAACAAAGAAATGTACAGCACAGGAACAGGCCCTTCGGTCCTCCAAGCCGGTGCCGACCATGCTGCCCGACTAACTACAATCTTCTACACTTCCTGGGTCCGTATCCCTCTATTCCCATCCTATTCATGTATTTGTCAAGATGCCCCTTAAATGTCACTATCGTCCCTGCTTCCACCACCTCCTCTGGTAGAGAGTTCCAGGCACCCACTACCCTCTGCGTAAAAAACTTGCCTCGTACATCTACTCTAAACCTTGCCCCTCTCACCTTAAACCTATGCCCCCTAGTAATTGACCCCCTCACCCTGGGGAAAAGCCTCTGACTATCCACTCTGCCTATGCCCCTCATAATTTTGTAGGCCTCTATCAGGTCGCCCCTCAACCTCCGTCATTCCAGTGAGAACAAACCGAGTTTATTCAACCGCTCCTCATAGCTAATGCCCTCCATACCAGGCAACATTCTGGTAAATCTCTTCTGCACCCTCTCTAAAGCCTCCACATCCTCCTGGTAGTGTGGCGACCAGAATTGAACACTATACTCCAAGTGTGGCCTAACTAAGGTTCTATACAGCTGCAACATGATTTGCCAACTCTTATACTCAATGCCCCGGCCAATGAAGGCAGGCATGCCGTATGCCTTCTTGACTACCTTCTCCACCTGTGTTTCCCCTTTCAGTGACCTGTGGACCTGTACTCCTAGATCTCTTTGACTTTAAATACTCTTGAGGGTTCTATCATTCACTGTATATTCTCTACCTGCATTACACCTTCCAAAATGCATTACCTCACATTTGTCCGGATTAAACTCCATCTGCCATCTCTCCGCCCAAGTCTCCAAACAATCTAAATCCTGCTGTATCCTCTGACAGTCCTCATCGGTATCCGCAATTCCACCAACCTTTGTGTCATCTGCAAACTTACTAATCAGACCAGTTACATTTTCCTCATAATCATTTATATATACTACAAACAGCAAAGGTCCCAGCACTGATCCCTGTGGAACACCACTGGTCACAGCCCTCCAATTAGAAAAGCATCCTTCCATTGCTACTCTCTGCCTTCTATGACCTAGCCAGTTCTGTATCCACCTTGCCAGCTCACACCTGATCCTGTGTGACTTCACCTTTTGTACTAGTCTACCATGAGGGACCTTGTCAAAGGCCTTACTGAAGTCCATATAGACAACATCCACTGCCCTACCTGCATCAATCATCTTAGTGACCTCCTCGAAAAACTCTTATCAAGTTAGTGAGACATGACCTCCCCTTCACAAAACCATACTGCCTCTCACTAATACTTCCATTTGATTCCAAATGGGAGTAGATACTGTCTCGAAGAATTCTCTCCAGTAATTTCCCTACCACTGAAGTAAGGCTCACCGGCCTGTAGTTCCCTGGATTATCCTTGCTACCCTTCTTAAACAGAGGAACAACATTGGCTATTCTCCAGTCCTCCGGGACATCCCCTGAAGACAGTGAGGATCCAAAGATTTCTGTCAACGCCTCAGCAATTTCCTCTCCAGCCTCCTTCAGTATTCTGGGGTAGATCCCATCAGGCCCTGGGGACTTATCTACCTTAATATTTTTTAAGACACCCAACACCTCGTCTTTTTGGATCTCAATGTGACCCAGGCTATCTACACACCCTTCTCCAGACTCAAATCTACCAATTCCTTCTCTTTGGTGAATACTGATGCAAAGTATTCATTTAGTACCTCGCCCATTTCCTCTGGCTCCACACATAGATTCCCTTGCCTATCCTTCAGTGGGCCAACCCTTTCCATGGCTACGCTCTTGCTTTTTATGTACGTGTAAAAAGCCTTGGGATTTTCCTTAACCCTATTTGCCAATGACTTTTCGTGACCCCTTCTAGCCCTCCTGACTCATTGCTTAAGTTCCTTCCTACTTTCCTTATATTCCACGCAGGCTTCATCTGTTCCCAGCCTTTTAGCACTGACAAATGCCTCCTTTTTCTTTTTGACGAGGCCTACAATATCTCTCGTTATCCAAGGTTCCCGAAAATTGCCGTATTTATCCTTCTTCCTCGCAGGAACATGCCGGTCCTGAATTCCTTTCAACTGACACTTGAAAGCCTCCCACAGGTCAGATGTTGATTTGCCCTCAAACATCCGCCCCCAATCTATGTTCTTCAGTTCCCGCCTAATATTGTTATAATTAGCCTTCCCCCAATTTAGCACATTCATCCTAGGACTACTCTTATCCTTGTCCACCAGTACTTTAAATCTTACTGAATTGTGGTCACTGTTACCGAAATGCTCCTCGACTGAAACATCTACCACCTGGCCGGGCTCATTCCCCAATACCAGGTCCAGTACCGCCCCTTCCCTAGTTGGACTGTCGACATATTGTTTTAAGAAGCCCTCCTGGATGCTCCTTACAAACTCCGCCCCGTCTAAGCCCCTGGCACTAAGTGAGTCCCAGTCAATATTGGGGAAGTTGAAGTCTCCCATCACCTTAACCCTGTTGTTTTTACTCTTTTCCAAAATCTGTCTACCTATCTGCTCCTCTATCTCCCGCTGGCTGTTGGGAGGCCTGTAGTAAACCCCCAACATTGTGACTGCACCCTTCTTATTCCTGATCTCTACCCATATAGCCTCACTGCCCTCTGAGGTGTCCTCCCGCAGTAAAGCTGTGATATTCTCCCTAACCAGTAGCGCAACTCTGCCTCCCCTTTTACATCCCCCTCTATCCCACCTGAAACATCTAAATCCTGGAACATTTAGCTGCCACTCCTGCCCTTCCCTCAACCAGGTCTCTGTAATGGCAACAACATCATAGTTCCAAGTACTAATCCAAGCTCTAAGTTCATCTGCCTTACCCGTAATACTTCTTGCATTAAAACATATGCACTTCAGGCCACCAGACCCGCTGTGTTCAGCAACTTCTCCCTGTCTGCTCGCCTCAGAGCCCCACTGTCCCTATTCCCTAGTTCTCCCTCAATGCTCTCACCTTCTGACCTATTGCTCCCGTGCCCACCCCCCTGCCATATTAGTTTAAACCCTCCCGTGTGACACTAGCAAACCTCGCGGCCAGGATATTTATACCTCTCCGGTTTAGATGCAACCCGTCCTTCTTATATAGGTCACACCTGCCCCGGAAGAGTTCCCAGTGGTCCAGATAACGGAAACCCTCCCTCCTACACCAGCTGTTTAGCCACGTGTTTAGCTGCTCTGTCTTCCTATTTCTAGCCTCACTGGCACGTGGCACAGGGAGTAATCCCGAGATTACAACCCTAGAGGTCCTGTCTTTTAACTTTCTGCCTAGCTCCCTGAACTCCTGCTGCAGGACCGCATGCCCCTTCCTGCCTATGCCGTTAGCACCAATATGTACAACGACCTCTGCCTGTTTGCCCTCCCCCTTCAGGATGCCCTCTACCCGTTCGGAGACATCCTGGACCCTGGCACCAGGGAGGCAACATCCCATCCTGGAGTCTCTTTCACGTCCACAGAAGCGCCTATCTGTGCCCCTGACTATAGAGTCCCCTATTACTATTGCTCTTCTGCGCTTTGACCCTCCCTTCCGAACATCAGAGCCAGCCATGGTGCCACTGCTCTGGCTGCTGCTGTTTTCCCCTGATAGGCTATCCCCCCCGACAGTATCCTGTTTGAGAGGGGGACAACCACAGGGGATTCCTGCACTGACTGCCTGGCCTTTCTGGTGGTCACCCATTTCTCTGCCTGCACCTTGGGTGTGACTACATTTATATAACTGCGATCTATGACACTTTCCGCCACCTGCATGCTCCTAAGTACATCCAATTGCTGCTCCAACCGAACCATGCGGTCTGTGAGGAGCTCCAGTTGGGTGCACTTTCTGCAGATGAAGCCATCCGGGACGCTGGAAGCTTCCCGGACCTGCCACATCTCACAGTCAGAGCACTGCACCCCTCTAACTGACATTACGTCAATTAATTTAAATTAATAGTTTAATTATTTAAAAAATATATATATTTTTTTATTTTTTCAAAGTTACTGTTAACTATCTGTTTCCTAGCACTAGATTTCTAATATAAATGCGAAAGCTAAATATAGTACTCTCCGATCTCTGGCTGAGATACCCCTCTAAATTCTAATGAAGTAATTATGTTTAATTAGTTACCAATGCTTAATTTTTTTTAATTTACTGTAGATTCCCAACCAGCCACTCAGGTCACAGCTTTTCTGTGATGTCACTTCCGTTTCCCCCCGACACACACAGTTTGAAAAAGGTATAAAAGTAAAAATGAGTAAAAATCACTTACTTACCTTCTTACCTTCTGAGTGTCTTAAATGTTCTCAGGTTCTCTCCCTGACAGAGACTGCTCCTCCTCCTCCGAACGGCTCCCGAAACTAGGCCGCAATCTTTTAAAATCTCCGCTCTGACTCTCCCGCGCTGTTTTCAATGTCCCGGCTCACTCACCTCTCGCGCTGTTTTCACTGTCCCGGCTCACTCAGCTCCCGCGCTGTTTTCAATTTCCCGGCTCACTCACCTCCCGCGCTGTTTTCAATGTCCCGGCTCACTCACCTCCCGCGCTGTTTTCACTGTCCCGGCTCACTCAGCTCCCGCGCTGTTTTCAATGTCCCGGCTCACTCAGCTCCCGCGCTGTTTTCAATGTCCCGGCTCACTCACCTCTCGCGCTGTTTTCAATGTCCCGGCTCACTCACCTCTCACGCTGTTTTCAATGTCCCGGCTCACTCAGCTCCCGCGCTGTGTTCACTGTCCCGGCTCACTCACCGCCCGCGCTGTTTTCAATGTTTGCACATTCTTCCCGTGGCTGCAAAGATTTCCTCCCACAGTCCAAAGATGTGCAGGTTAGGTGGATTGTCAGTGCTAAATTGTCCCTGGATGGGGTTACGGGGTGGGGGTTTGGCCAAGGTAGGGTGATCTTTCAGAGGGTCGGTGTAGATTCACTGGGCCGAATGACCTCCTTCAGCACTGTAGGAATTCTATGATTCTACACTGGATCCAAAGATGTGTTCACTCACACACTGCAGCCTGACTTATTGGAACGTCCACTGTGTTTGTTACTCTCAAAGTGAGTGAATCCTTTGCTGGTTATCCTCTGAGCCCCATTTTCACTATTATTGTCTGATTGTCCCACTGAGACTCTCACTGTTATTATTGGCCAATCAGAGAGTCAGCCTGAGCCTGTGGCCGGTCTCAGGTTCTGTCACCGTCACAATGCCCGGGTGATTGACGGCAGCTCCGGGCCAATAGAAAGAGGAGGGGTGGGTCTGAAGGATCAAACGGGAGCAGCTGGTCCTCCAACCAATCGGAGTGAATGAGGGGCGGAGTCTCCTGTGATTGAAGCATGCGCAGTGTGGGTAATGCTGAAGTGGAAGGGCGTCTTTTTCAAATCGGAAATTGGTAAGAGGCGTTCAACAATATGGAGGGAGCGAGAGATCGCGACGGTGGGCGGAAACGTTGTATAAAGCTGTTGTAAGCTGGAAACCGCGAAAATATTGACGGGACCCAGTTTGTACCGAGCGGAGCTGCAGCTCCTCACGTTCGGCTCGGGTTAACGGCCGCCATCTTTATTGGATGTGCATCAGGGCGCATGCGCGTTTGTCATCTTTGTCGGGGCGATGTTTCAATGAGTGGGAGGAGCTTGTTCCCCATTGTTCAGAATGGAGACAACTTGTCCATTAAACTGGATGAGTCCTTGAGTCTCAATGTCTTATTGATGGGGCAGAGTGGTGACAGAGATGGAAAGAAAAGGAAGCCAATCCTGCTCACCGGATTTCACTGTCTGCGTGGGTTTCCTCCGGGTGCTCCGGTTTCCTCCCACAGTCCAAAGTGTGCAAGTTAGGTGGAGTGGCCATGCTAAATTGACCTTCGTGTCAAAAGGGTTTGGGTGGGGTTACTGTGTTGAGGGGATCGATTGGAAGTGTGGCTTGAAATGGGGTGCTCTTTCCAAGGACCGGTGCAGACTCGATGGGCCGAATGGCCTCCTTCTGCACTGTAAATACAAGATTCATTGGACATCCTGTCCCATGTGTCCAAAGCTCTGCGGCTCTGTTCAGCCACATGGAGACCCAGGGCAGAAACTCCCAACCCTGAGTAGACACCCTCAAATCAAGGGACTGCTGATGACAAGAGGGACTGTGTGCAGAGGGGGCGCATCAGCGGTCATCCTGGACCAGGGAACAGGAGGGGAGAATGTTGTGAATTTCTGTCCTGGACTGACAGTGATTAATTTTGGAAACTCCTTTAAAGGGGGCTAGTCGGGGAGGATTTACACACAGCAAATACAAACCGGGAGAAATATTTATCTTTCCTGAATTGTATTTCTGGACTGACAGTGATGCCTTTGTAAACTTCTTTCACAGAGACTTAGAAAGGGATTCGCAGACCAGAAACTCACAACTAATCCTCACATCAAATTCTGACAGCAACATTCGAGTTATCAGGACCTGGAGATTATCGACCTTTGTGTGTAAGCATTGAATTCAGATCATTATCACTCACTGTGTAACATCTCCCCTGTAGATCTTGTACCCAATCTTAAATCTGTGCCCCATAATCCTTTTACAATCTGCTAATGAACAGCTTTTCTTTATCTTTTGCTGGGTTCACCGTTGTCATTTCCGGTGCCCGGGTCACTGCCCTGTGATCTGTCCGGTTTAATTCCTTTTTCCTGTTTTTGTAGCAGTTGAATGGGCTTGGACCAGTCCATTTTAGGATCCAGTATGCAATTGATGTTTGCTCCAAGAATCAATTGTTGTGTATCCAGGTCTGGGATGGATCCCAACAATTTTTTTTCAAATGACACACCGTCCCAGTTAGGGGCTTGCCATTCACCAGCACCCAACGACATAGTGACCAACACATATCTCCCATTAGTGTCCACAATGATGTTAGTGACCAAAAGAGGGACCTGTTTATCGATTAGAATTGCAGCACCTGACGGGAAGCACAGTGGTGCCCTGGGTAGCACTGCTGCATCACGGCGCCGAGGTCCCAGGTTCGATCCCGGCCCTGGGTCACTGCCTGTGTGGGGTTTGCACATTCTCCCCCTGTTTGCATGAGTTTCACCCCCACAACCCAAAGATGTGCAGGGTAGGTGAATTGGCCATGCTAAATTGCCCCTTAATTTGAAAAAATGAATTGGGTATTCTAAATTTATTTTAAAAAAGAATTGCAGCACCTCGAACCCTTTGTCAAAGCCCGAGTGAAACACTTGGCTCACCCCTCCACAGTCTGGTCTGATCTCTAACCCGCAAGTGAGTCTCCTGCAAGAACACCACACCAACATTTCGATTCTTTAGGTGAGCGAAAGCCCTCCACCTCTTCACTGGTCCACTCAATCCCCTTACGTTCGAGATGACCAGCTGAATCAGGGGTTCCCCCCCCCCCAATCAGCCATGAGGGACTATCCAGTAAATCTTCAAAATGTGCAGGCCAAGAACCCCCAAGGTGGGCGCCATATATGCACCCATACACTCTCAGAGTAAAACAAAAACAGTTCTTTAGTCATCAGATAGCTAACCCGTCTCCCTCCCCACCCCCTATATGTCTACATTGTGCTTCATAAAGAAAATCTCCCTTCACCCCAAACAGAAAAACAGATTTTATCAGAAAATATCAAAACTATACAGAGGATACAACACCCATCCCACCCCACAGGAAACATAGATCTTGTCCAACAGAGATAATTGGACCCCAGTCCATGCTTTACCATGTTCGCCTCCTCTGGTGTCTCGAAATGGAAGTCTTTGGACTAATTTGTAACCCGCAGCTTTGCCGGGTATACCACCCCGAATCAAACTCCTTTCTTACATGGAGCAGCCTGAACCTTTATTAAAGGCCGCTCGTTTCCTCACTAGCTCGGCTCCCAAATCCTGGAAAATCCTCACTCGGATAACTGAGTGAATCCCTTCCCACACTCAGAACAGGTGAGTGCTCTGTCGCCGGTGTGACTACGGTGATGAATCTCCAGCTCTCATGGGGATCTGAATCCCTTCCCACAGTCCCCACATTTCCATGGTTTCAGGATGCTGCTGGTGTCCTGGTCCCTCTTAAAATTTGACAATCAGTTTATGTCTGTCCCCACAGAGAGCATGTGTATGGTCTCTCCCCACTGTGAATGGTGTGATATTTTTTCAGACTGTGTAACTGGTTAAAGCTCTTTCCACAGTCAGTGCACTGGAACACTCACTCGAGTCGAGTGTGTATCGGTTTTTTTTCAGTCACACTAATCTTGAAAACCTTTTCCTTCAGACAGAGCAGACAAACATTTCTTCTTCCACATTCACAGGCCAATGATATTCAGGTCCTGATGAATGGAGTGACTCTGTTAAACCTTTACAAAAACAATTTTTTTAAATTTAGAGTGCCCAATTTATTTTTTCCAATTAAGGGCCATTCCACCGACTCTGCACATTTTTGGGTTGTGGGGGCGAAACTCACGCAGACACAGGGAGAATGTGCAAACTCCACACGGACAGTGACCCAGAGCCGGGATCGAACCGGGGACCTGCCCCGTGAGGTAGCTGTGCGAACCACTAGGTCACCGTGCTACCCAACTCTGTTAAATCTTGAAGTGAAGTTCGATTTGAGTTTCCATCTGTAAATCCTCCCCTTGTAATACCCTGTAAAAGGAGTTTATAAAAGTCATCATTCGGGGCAGGCACGGTGGCTCAGTGGTTAGCCGCGGTTAGATTGACACTTAATTGGGGAAAAAAATACATGAAGGTTCACGGCTCCACAAAGTGTATCCAACTCCTCCCACCCATCTCCTTAACAGGTTGGTACATTTATTTGTCTGACTAAAAGAATGGTTTCTGGTGGCACAGTGGTTAGCACTGCTGCCTGACAGCACCGAGGACCCGGCTTTGATCTAGGCCTCGGGTCACTGTCCTTGTGGAGTTCGCACATTCGCCCCATGTCTGCGTGGGTCTCACCCCCACAACCCAAAGATGTGCAGGGTAGGTAGATTGGCCACGCAAAATTGCACCATAATTGGAAAAACAATAATTGGTTACTCAATTTATTTCAAAAAAGGATTGTCTCTTTCCTAACGTTCACAATGAAAGGGGTGGATTCCCCAGGAGATGACTGACATTTCAGGGCAATTAAATGAATAATGGACAGAGATATGTCTAGTGTTGTTACATGGTACAAATTAGATATATTATTTACGGTTCTGTAATAAAGTAAATGTTTAATTATATCTCGTGTTGTAATATCAGACTGTAGCTACGTTATAGATTTCCAGTCATCTCTTCCTTCAGAGGGTTGTTAGTCTTTGGATTTCTCTTCCACAGGGACCAGTTGTATCTGGGGGTCATTGAATATATTGAAGCACAAGTTTGACAGATATTCTATTGACAATGGAGTTAAGGGTTATGGGGAACAGGGAGGAAAATAGAGAGAAAGCTGAGATGAGAGATCTCTTCACTCAAGGATGTGGTGAAGCTTTGAAATTCTCTACCCCACAGGAATGTGGAGCCTCAGTCATCTGGTATGTTCAAGACAAATATTGACGGGTTTCTAGATACTGAAGATATCGAGGGATATGGGGATCGTGTGGGAAAATGGTGCTGAAGTAGATCGGCCAAGGATCGCATTGAATGGTTGAGCAGATTCGGTGGGCCGAATGGCCTACTCTTGCTCCCATTCTAATCTCTGTGTTCTGGTGAGGAAGCAGTGAGCTGAGCTTGGATCTGTCAGTCAACATGAGTCAGCACCTTCAGGAGAATTGGGAGGGTGAATATTAGATACAGCAGAGTCAGAATGGAGGGACAGTGTGTGGGATGGAGATTTACAGCTTTTGGAGAACGAGAGAGAAAATCAAGTTCCATAGGAACGAGAATTGTCTGTTCTGAATTTCTATCCTGTGCTCACTGATGACTTTTGTAAATCATTTTTAAAGGTTATTGGAAGAGGAGGAATTATAGACAGAAATCTCAAACATCACATCTCGATGTGACAAACTCACTCGATTCCTTCTGACCTGAATATCATCGGGCTCTGAATATCATCGGCGAGAAGGAGAAATGTTCATCCAATCTGTCGGCTTCAAAAGATTTTTAACGTGAGTGTGACTGGAAAAGCACCAAGACCCACACAACACACACCCGAGTGAGAGTGTTCCAGTGAACTGATTGTGGAAAGAGCTTCAACCAGATACACAGCGTGAAACAACATCACACCATTCACAGTGAGGAGAGACTGTGCACAAAGTTCTGTGTGGAGACAAGGCTTCCACTGATTTTCCAATCTGGAGAGACACGAGGAGACCCAAAACATGGAGAAACCGTGGAAATGTGGGGACTGTGGGAAAGAATACATATTCCCATCTGAGCTGGAGATTCATCAACGCAATCACACTGGGGAGAGGCCATTCATGTGCTCTGAGTGTGAGAAGGGATTCACTCAGTTATCCACCCTACGGAAGCACGAGCGAATTCACACTGGAGAGACACCATTCACCTGCTCTCAGTGTGAGAAGGGATTCACTTGGTTATCCAGTCTGCAGAGACACCAGCAAGCTCATACTGGGGAGAGGCCATTCACCTGCCCTCAGTGTGGGAAGGGATTCACAGGGTTATCCAATCTGCAGTCACATCAGCGAGTTCACACTGGGGAGAGGCCGTTCACCTGCTCTCAGTGTGGGAAGGGGTTCAGTGATTCATCCGCCCTGCGGAAACATCAGCGGATTCACACTGGGGAGAGACCATTCACCTGCTCTCAGTGTGGCAAGGGATTCATTTGGTTATCCAGCCTGCAGACACACCAGCGAGTTCACACTGGGGAGAGGCCATTCACCTGCTCTCAGTGTGGGAAGGGATTCATTGATGCATCCACCCTGCGGAAACATCAGCGAGTTCACACTGGGGAGAAGCCATTCACCTGCTCCCTCTGTGAGAAAGGATTCACTCGGTTATCCAGACTGCAGACACACCAGCGAGTTCACACTGGGGAGAGGCCATTCACCTGCTCTTAGTGTGAGAAGGGATTACATAGAAACATAGAAAGTAGGAGCAGGAAGAGACCATTTTGCCCTTAGCACCTGCTCTGCCAGTCATTATGATCATGGCTTATCATCTAACTCAATAGCCTAATCCCGCTTTCTCCTCCATATCCTTTGATCCCCTACACCCTAAATGCTATATCTAACTGCTTCTTGAAAACATAGAATGTATTGGCCTCAACTATTTCCTGTGGTAAGAAATTCCACAGGCTCACCACTCTCTGGTTGAAGAAATTACTCCTTATCTCTGTCTAAATGATCGAAACCGTATCCTCAGACTGCGACCTCTGGTTCCGTACATTCCCACCATCGGGAAAGTCTTTCCCACATCTACCCTGTCAAGTCCTATTAGAATTTTATAGGTTTCTATGAGATCCCCCCCTCATTCTTCTGAACTCCAATGAATATAATAACCTAACTGATTCAGCTCTCATATGTCAGTCCCACCATCCCAGGAATCGGCTTGGAAAACCTTTGCTGCACTCCCTCTAGAGCAAGAACATCCTTCCTCAGATACAGAAATCAAAACTGCACACAATATTCCAGGTATGGCCTCGCCAAGGCCCTGTATAATGACAGCAAGATATAAGAACATAAGAACTAGGAGCAGGAGTAGGCCATCTGGCCCCTCGAGCCTGCTCCGCCATTCAATGAGATCATGGCTGGTCTTTTGTGGACTCAGCTCCACTTTCCGGCCCGAACACCATAACCCTTAATCCCTTTATTCTTCAAAAAACTATCTATCCCCGCTTCTGTACTCTAATCCGCTCGCAATGAAGGCTAGCATACCATTTGCCTCCTTTACCACCTGCTGTAGCTGCCTGCTTACCTTCAGTTACTGGTGTACGAGGATACCCAGGTTTTGTTGCACATTCCCTTCTCCTAATTCATTTTTTGTTTTAATTTAGAGTACCCAATTCATTTTTTTCTGAATTAAGAGGCAGTTTAGCGTGGCCAATCCACCTACCCTGCACATCTTTGGGTTGTGGGGGCGAAGCCCACGCAAACATGGGGAGGATGTGCAAACTCCACACGGACAGTGACCCAGAGCTGGGATCGAACCTGGGACCTCAGCGCCATGATTAATTTCCTCTTGAACCAGCACTGCCACTCCACTGCTCTTCCTTTTTGTCTGTCCTTCCTAAATACTGAATATATTCAGTTCCTATCCCTGGTCACCCTGCAGCCGTGTCTCCATAATCCCAATTATCTCACACCCGTTTATGACGATTTGTGCGATTCACTCGGGTATGCCGTCTGCAGTCACACCAGGGAGTTCATCCTGGGGAGAGGCCATTCACCTGCCCTCAATGTGCAAAGGGATTTTGTAATTCATTGCACTTTCTGAGACACCAACAAGTTCACAACTGATTACAGGGATTGGATTCTGCTGTTATTGTTTATGTTCTCAATTACACCCAGGGCAGGCAGCACAGCGACGCAGTGGTTAGCACTGGGACTACGGCGCTGAGGACCCGGGTTCGAATCCCGGCCCTGGGTCTCTGTCATTCTCCCCATGTCTGCGTGGGTTTCACCCCCACAACTATTGGTGTCTCCTTCCAGCCCTGATTAGCCTCAACATTTGAAACTGTATGAAAAAGGAATTGTACAGAATCAGATAAAGGAACTGTATGAAACAGTTCAATTGTATTCCTGTCTAAGGTGGTGTCAGGAATTGGAGATTCAAGTAAATTAAACTAGTGCCCAATTGACCAATGGTCATGTTACAACAGGCCCAACTCTGACATGAGGTAATGGTCACTTTGGGGATAAAGGTCGATGTTCCGAAGGTCTTCCTTGCTGGCCAAGTACTGAAGACTCGAGGCCGAGTTCCAAGGAAATTACTGTCAAAGATGAACCCAGGGAGGGTTACGCTTCTACAGACTGATCACCGCCTTGAAGTTGCGAACGTTACTGTCTTCAAGTTGTTTAGTAAACTTTTTCTTTTAATAAACTTTTAATTGACTATCCAGAGAATTCTGCCTTTTCTTTAATTGGTTAAAATTCTTCTCCAAAGGCGGCACAGTGGTTAGCACTGCCTCACGGTGCTGAGGTCCCAGGTTCGATCCCGGCTCTGGGTCACTGTCCATGTGGAGTTTGCACATTCACCCCGTGTTTGCGTGGGTTTCACCCCCACAACCCAAAGTTGTGCAGCGTAGGTGGATTGGCCACGCTAAATTGCCCCTTAATTGGAAAAAATGAATTGGGTACTCTAAATTTAAAAAAAAACAATTCTTGTCCAAACCAAAGCAAATTTATTAAATGGGAAGTTGGGGATCGCTGAAATAAATTTAGGATCAGAAAGCATTAATCTTCAATTTAAAACTTTCAGTTCTGTAGTGCCTTTCATTACCACAACATGTCCCAAAGAGCTTCTGAAGTGTGATCACTGATGTCGGAAATGCAGCAGCCAATTTCAACAAAGCAAGTTGCCACACACCGCAATGTGGCAATGAGCAGATGATCGGATTTTGGCAATGTTGATTGAGAGATAAATATTTGCCAGGACACCAGGGTTTATGAGCTGGTCTAGCTCAGTGGACTAGACAGCAGGTTTGTAATGCAGAACAAGGCCAGCAGCAGCGTGGGTTCAATTCCAGTACCGACTTACCCGAAAAGGCGCCGGACTCTGGCGACGAGGGGCTTTTCACAATAACATCATATTTGTGACAATAAAAGATTAGGGCAGGTTTAGCTCAGTGGGCTAGACAGCTGGTTTGTAATGTATGGTTCAATTGCTGTACCGGCCATTTCTGTATCCATCTTGTCAGCTCAATTCTGATCCTGTGCAACTTCATCTTCTGTACCAGTCTGCCATGAGGGACCTACCTTGTCAAAGCCCTTACTGAGGTCCATGTAGACAACATCCACTGCCCTACCCTCATCAATCATCTTTGTCACTTCCTCGAAAACTCGCTAAGTTCGTGAGACACGACTTCCGCTTCACAAAACCATGTTGCCTCTCACTAATATGTCCACTTATTTCCAAGTGGGAGTAAATTGTGTCTCAAAGAATCCCCTCCAATAATTTCCCTACCACTGATGTAAGGCTCACCGGCCTGTAATTACATGGATTATCTTTGCTACCCATCTTAAACAAAGGAACAACATTGGCTATTCTCCAATCCTCTGGACCTCCCCTGTAGCTAGTAAGGATACAAAGATTTATCTCAAGGCCCCAGCAATTTCCTCCCTTGCCTCATAGTATTCTGGGATATATCCCATTAGGCCCTGGGGATGTGTCGACCATCATATTTTTCAAGACCCCCAGTACCTCCTTTTTAATCTTAGCATGACGCAAACTATTTACACACCCTTCCCCAGACTCATCATCCACCAAGTTCTTCTCTTTGGTGAGCACTGATGCAAAGTACTCATTTAATACCTTGTCCATTTCCTCTGGCTCCACACATAGATTCCCTCCCCTGTCCTGGAGTGGGTCAACCTTCTCCCTGGCTAACCCCTTGCTCTTTATATATGGGCAGCACGGTAGCATAGTGGTTAGCACTATGGCTTCACAGCGCCAGGGTCCCAGGTTCGATTCCGGGCTTGGGACACTCTGGAGAGTCTGCAATTTCTCCCTGTGTCTGCGTGGGTTTCCTCCGGATGCTCCGGTTTCCTCCCACAAGTCCCTAAAGGCATGATGTTATGTAATTTGGACATTCTGAATTCTCCCTCAGGCACTGGAATGTGGCGGCTAGAGGCTTTTCACAGTAACTTCATTGCAGTGTTAATATAAGCCTACTTGTGACAATGAAGATTATTAAAATTAAGAAGACTTGGGATTTTCCTTAATCCTGCTGGCCAATGACTTTTTGTGACCCCTTTTAGCCCTCCAGACTCCTTGCTTAAGTTTCTTTCTACTTTCCTTGTACTCCACACTTGCTTTGTGTGTTCCCAGCAGTAGAGTGAGGGATTATGCCGGCCTATAGCAAATGTTGTCCTCTTGTTCAAGAAGGGGTGTAGAGACAACCCTGGTAACTATTGACCAGTGAGCCTTACTTCTGTTGTGGGTGAAGTCTTGGAAAGGTTTATAAGAGATAGGATGTATAATCATCTGGAAAGGAATAATTTGATTAGAGATAGTCAACACGATTTTGTGAAGGGTAGGTTGTGCCTCACAAACCTTATTGAGTTCTTTGAGAAGGCGATCAAACAGGTGGATGAGGGTAAAGCAGTTGATGTGGTGTATATGGATTTCAGTAAAGCGTTTGATAAGGTTCCCCACGATAGGCTACTGCAGAAAATACGGAGGCATGGGATTCAGGGTGATTTAGCAGTTTGGATCAGAAATTGGCTAGCTGGAAGACAAGGTTGATGGGAAATGTTCAGACTGGAGTCCAGTTACTAGTAGTGTACCACAAGGATCTGTTTTGGGGCCACTGCTGTTTGTCATTTTTATAAATGACCTGGAGGAGGGCGTAGAAGGATTGGTGAGTAAATTTGCAGATGACACTAAAGTCAGTGGAGTTGTGGACAGTGTGGAAGGATGTTACAAGTTACAGAGGGACATAGATAAGCTGCAGCGCTGGCTGAGAGGTGGCAAATGGAGTTTAATGCAGAAAAGTGTGAGGTGATTCATTTTGGAAGGAATAACAGGAAGACAGAGTACTGGACTAATGGTAAGATTCTTGGTAGTGTGGATGAGCAGAGAGATCTCGCTGTCCATGTACATAGATCCCTGAAAGTTTCCACCCAGGTTGAGAGGGTTGTTAAGAAGGTGTACGGTGTGTTAGCTTTTATTAGTCAAGGGATTGAGTTTCAGAGCCATGAGGTCATGTTGCAGCTGTACAAAACTCTGGTGCGGCCGCATTTGGAGTATTACGTACAATTCTGGTCGCCGCATTATAGGAAGGATGTGGAAGCATTGGAAAGGGTGCAGAGGAGATTTACCAAAATGTTGCCTGGTATGGAGGGAAGATCTTATAAGGAAAGGCTGAGGAACTTGATGTTGTTTTCGTTAGAGAGAAGGTTAAGAGGTGACTTAATTGAGGCATACAAGACGATCAGAGGATTAGTTAGGGTGGACAGTGAGAGCCTTTTTCCTCAGATGGTGATGTCTAGCACAAGGGGACATAGCTTTAAATTGAGGGGAGATAGATATCGGACTGATGTCAGAGATAAGATTCTTTACTCAGAGAGTAGTAAGGGTGTGGAATGCCCTGCCTGCAACAGTAGTGGACTCTCCAACACTAAGGGCATTCAAGTGGTCATTGGATCGACATATGGACGATAAGGGAATAGTGTAGATGGGCTTTAGAGTGATTTCACAGGTCGGCGCAATATCGAGGGCCAAAGGGCCTGTACTGCGCTGTAATGTTCTATGAGGTTTGATTGTAATTGAATATTAGGCTGCTGATGGCCACAGCACCTCTTGGATACCCTGTTTTTATCGAGATGTGTTCTGAATCTACCCCATTTAGCACAGTGATAGTGTCACACGGGACAATGGAGGGTATCCTCAGTGTGAAGATGGGATTTTGTCTCATAAGATCACAAGAATGTTGTTTTTTCGATTCTTCCTGCCAAACTGGACAAGTGAAATACATCCCATGGCCCGAGGCCAGGACAAAGTTACACTTTAATGGTTTAATTACAGGGCAACTGCTGTGAATCCCATAAAGGTTGGATGAGCAAAGGTCTGGAACCGTTAACTCTCCTGCCATTGAAAATTAACAGTTATACATCAGTTTGAGTGAAGAAAACTGTGAGATTTCAAACCTTCAGCCTTGTGTCTTAAATTTGTTTAACCTTTAACTTGCAGTTTCTGGAAAGAAGCAGTCACTTTCTGTCACACTATGTAACCACCTTTGGTTTGTGAACTTAAAGAATTTAAGTTCTCCAATCAGTTTTCATAGTTCTTTCGTCAGTTTAACTCATATTACTTACAAATATGTTTTATTTGCATATGTCATGCTGTATTTTATAATATATTTTGCTCTCTCAACATTTACACACTGACACCTTTATGCACTGATTTTATGCACACTTGTTATAAATTGTATGTGAGATAACTTTGTAATTTCTGTATTAGTTTAAGGCTGTGTGTCACTTTGGATCCTTTTCATTAACTTGTGCTGGCGGACACTGAGTCCACATGATCACCTGAACCCACAGTGAGATCCTGAATGGTCAGTGTGAACATGCTGATAGGACATCAGCTCCAGAGAAATTTTAAAACACATTTAAAATAGCTTCCGACGGTATGAACCCACTGGTGTGTTAACAGGTTGAATGACTCAGTGAATCCCTCCCCACACATGGAGCAGGTCATAGAATCATAGAATTTACAGTGCTAAGGAGGCCATTCGGCCAATTGAGTCTGCACCGGCCCTTGGAAAGAGCATCCTACCCAAACCCACACCTCCATCCTATCCCCGTAACCCACTAACCCCACTTAACCCAGTAACCCCACTTAACCTTTTTGGACACTAAGGCAATTTAGCATGTCCAATCCACCTCACCCACACATCTTTGGACTGAATGACCTCTCCCCGGTGTGAACTCACTGGTGCTGCTGCAGGATGGACAATCGGCTGAACCTCTTCCTGCACTGAGAGCAGATGAATAGAGTGGAACCAGAGTGACTGCACTGGTGAACCATCAGTGAATGTGGGTTTTACAGCTCCTGTCACAGTCTCAGCATTTAAACCCTCTCTCTGCAGTATGAACTCACTGCTGTGTGTGTGGGGGCTGGATGGAGGAAGATGGGAGTTCAGGACTCAGGCAAGGGGGAAATTAAGAGTCAGTTTGTCCCGGTGGGCTAGTGGGAGGGAGGGAAGCAGTGGAGGCAGCAGATCGGATTGTCACAATTTTAGTTACAAAGAAGCTCCAAGAGCCCCTCACACGTGTTGTTAGTGATGAAGATGGAGGAGACTGGGGAGGGGGAGAGCATTCAAAAGGAATTAATTTGTGTTAGGGACAGTAAAAACATTCACCAAACTGCTCAACACAAAGTTGTTTTTTTTAACTTTTATCGATAACATGTCCTACAACTGTGCTGGGGTCTATTAACCTCAGCAGAAACAGATGCCAATAAAAAGATTTGGTCCTGGATGTGATTAACATCAAAATCCAATCACTGCAGTCACTGGTGAACCCGCTGGTGTTTCAGCAGGTGAGATGACGGAGTAAATCCCATCCCACATTTGGAGCAAGTGAATGGCCTCTCCCCAGTGTGAACTCGCTGGTGTTTCTGCAGGTTGGATGACTGAGTGAATCTTTTCCCACACTTGGAGCAAGTGAATGGCCTTTCCCCAGTGTGAACTCGCTGATGTCTCAGCAGGGTGGAAGAATCAGTAAATCCCTTCCCACAACTGGAGCAGATGAATGGCCTCTCCCCAGTGTGAACACGCTGGTGTTTCAACAAGATGAATGACTGAGTGAATCCTTGCCCACACTCAGAGCAGGTGAACGGTCTCTCCCCGGTGTGACCACGCTGGTGTTTTTGCAGGGTCTTTGACTGAGTAAATCCCTTCCCACACACAGAGCAGATGAATGGCCTCTCCCCGTTATGAATTCGCTGGTGTTTCAGCAGGTCGGATGAATCAGTGAACCCCTTTCCACAATCCGAACAGGTGAATGGCCTCTCCCCTGTGTGAACTCGCTGGTGTTTCAGCAGGATAGACGAGGTAGGGAATCCCTTCCCACATTCGGAGCATGTGAATGGTTTCTCTCCAGTGTGAACCCGTTGGTGTGTCAGCAGGATGGATGAGGTAGTAAATCCTTTCCCACACTCCTGGCAGCTAAACGGTCTCTCCCCAGTGTGAACCCATTGGTGTTTCAATAGGTGGGATGAACAGATGAACCCCTTCCCACACTTGGTGCAGGTGAATGGTCTCTCCCCAGTGTGAACTCGCTGGTGTGTCAGCAAGATGGATGAGGTGGTGAATCCCTTCCCACAGTCGGAGCAGGTGAACGGTGTCTCTCCACTGTGATTGTGTTGATGAGTTTTCAGCTCAGACAGGTATCTGAACCTCTTCTCACAGTCCCCACATTTCCATGGTTTCTCCCCAGCATGTTTGCATTTATGTCTCAAGAGGCCAGATGATCGGCTGAATCCTCGTCCACACACAGAACACGTGGACGGTTTCTCTCCATTGTTTTCTCCTTCCATGTTCAAGATTAAATGATATTCAGATTACAATAATTTAGGCAATCGCGTCAGATCCTGATGTGATGTTTGGTTTGAGTTTCCTGCCTTCATCTCCTGCTTGTCCAACATCCTGTGAACACAATGTCGAAGGTTAAAAATTCAACAGAGACAAATATTTTTTTTGGTTTGAGTTTGCGGTGTTACACCCTATAAAAGGAGTTCCAAAATCCATTGCTGTCAGTCCAGGATAGCAATTCAGAACATTTACATATATATTTCATAGAATCCCTACAGTGCAGGAGGCCATTCAGCCCAGAGTCTGTATTGACGCTCCGAAAGAACACCCGACAGGACCCACTCCCTCACGCTATTCCCATAACACCACCGGACCTTTAGACATGAAGGGGCAACTGAGGGATGCCAATCCACCGAACCTGCACACCTTTGGACTGTGGGACTAAACCAGAGCACCAGGAGGCAAGCCTGACACACAGACAAGGGGAGAAGGTGCAAACTCCCCGCAGTCACCCAAAGTCGGAATCAAACCCGTGTTCCCAGTGTTGTGAGACTGCGGTGCTAACCACTGTGCCACCGCACAGGGTCAGTGATGACCCTGCACATGTCCTGCCCCCCGAGGAAGATGACTGTCATTAACCCAAGTCCATCAATTTTTCCTTTGTTATTTTATGGGATGTGGGTTTCATTGGATTTGTTTCTGACCCCTTATTACCCTTGTCAGAGGGCTGTTGAGAGTCTGAATCTCCTGTAGGCCAGACTAGGGAAGGACAGCAGGTTTCCATCAGTTTACAATTGATGATAGCTGTAATGGTCATTCCTACTGAAAGTGGATTTATGTTCCAGATTCCTCCCCCTTTATTAATTTAATTTAAACTTCCCCAACTCCAGGGTGGGATTTGAGCCCCTGTCCCCAGACCATTGGCCTGGGTCTCTGATCCACTGGAATTACCCCTATCTCCCCAGTTACAGAGGTTCTGCAATTACCACCGGGGTCGGTGCAAATTGGGGACGGGGAGCTTCTTGTTCTGGGTTTGAGGCCTCCTCCGCTGGGTGTTTCTGAAGCCTGTGCATCCACTCCGCCGCGTCCCTGCAGCTCCAGCACCCAAACTGCGCATGATCAGGCTGAACACGCACGGCGCATGCTCTATTCACCAACATCCGCTGCGCATGTGCATACATCTGCTATTGTGATAATAGGACATATTCTCTTTCGCCAGGAATGCTGGGTACCACCCCGGCCATTGAAAGGTGATATTGTTTGACGAAAATTGTATTTCATGTCTGATTATGATCGCAGTTATAGGGTTAACATGTAAAATTATTGAACTAATTGATGCATCAACCAATTTCTCAGGAAGCATAGTCCTGTCCTCAGTGTAATTAACTGCAGAATAAACCCCAATAGTTCGATATGTACTCACTGGCGCCTCAGCAGGTGGGGTGAACAAGTGAATTTTCCCCATACACCGAATATTTAAACTCTGTCTTGCCATTAAGAATTCAGCAATTGTGGATCAGAGCCTTTCGAACCTTTAAAGCTGGAGTGTTAATGAGTAGGGAAACTGAGTAAATCCCTCTCATACACAGTATGTATCTGAATGGTCTCTCTCCAGTGTGACTGTGTGGCCAAGTCAGTAAATGACATGACCGAGTGAACTCTTTTCCACTTTCAACTGGTGAACAATCTTTTTGCAGTGAGATTTACACATGAGTTTCCAGCCCAGAGAGGGATTTCAAATCCCAAAATACACTTTCCAGATGACGCGGGACATACTTGTGCTTCTTGCAATTTAGTTATGTTCACTTGCTGCTCACTATGTGATCTTCACACAGTTTAGGACAGTGGAATTACGGCCAGGATAAGATCAGACATGATTGAATGGCGGAGCAGATTCGATTGGCCAAATGGCCTAATTCTGCTCCTATATCTTATGAACTTATCGACACAACCAGACCTCACTTCCCTTGGAACAACATGAAGTGTCTACTGTTTTCCAGATCCCTTCCTTTCAACTCACTTTTCAATTCGACTGCTTTGCATTATTCTGAAACTAAATTCAGATTTTGTGACTGCTTTGTGGAACATCACCATTCAGTCCATGAATGTGATTCTGAGCATTCATTTGAATTCTCTGCTCCACTCCTAGTCTGACCTCTGTACCCTGGATGTCCTGCACTGTTCCAATGAAGCTGAATGGTAGGTCAGAGAACTCATCTGTTGATCAGGCACATTCATTTCAACAATTTCCGATCGTGACCATCATTCAATCTTTCAGATATTAGATGTTGATAGTGGTTCGTCTCTTATAATTTTAAATCGGACCTTTCTTTTGTTTCTTTTCTTGGTCTATTAGTTTTTTTACTTCTCTCATTATTACAATATTGCCCTGTACCATCATCCTCTTTGTCATTTAATCACTCCATTTATCAATCCCATCATAAGATCATTTGTTCTTTCTTCCCCAGTGTTGCTCTTTTTAGCCTTAGTTTATTAGCTCTGATTACATCACCTTTGCTCACGAGTCGCCAGGTATCTTTCTGATACCACCACGTGGTTCAATTTCAAGTTATGATTAATAAGTCAGCACACCGCTTAGTACGATTGAAATCAACGGTCATTTATTATATACAACAAGTAATGTTTACACAATAATACTACTATCTATATAATAAACCTATCACTACTGGCCAATACTTAACTTTAGGAAGAGCCCACCAAGTCAGGGAAACGAATGGCTTATCCAATCGGATCTGGCCTGCGGGATTCAAAAGGCTGCTCCAGGCTAGGAGTCTTTACCGGATAGCGATCGCTGGATTCAAACTTACAGTTGCCGCTTGCTGTTCTTGCGAAGGTCTCGAGCAGGCGTAGAAGGGAGAGAGAGGAGACTTCCGGGTGCGGCGATGACCAGCTAAGTCGCACGTTTCGGCAGCTCCCGGTGGAACGGACTTTTGGGCTCTTGATAGGAGCCCCAACGGCAATTTTAACGGCTAAAAACACCGTGCGGTAAACCAGAAGGGTGTTCCCCCTGGACACGGATGGAAAAAGGAGAGGAAAGTGGCCGGATTGCAGCGGATCCTTTGGAACAACGGCAAGGAAGGCAAGCAGAAACCAAGATGGCGTCGGAAGGTGGCAGTTTCATATGGGGCCCTGAACAACAAGAGTTCTTGAAACGCTGCGTGGAGGAGATAAAAAAGGAAATGAAGAAAGAGTTGTTGGCCCCGATATTACAGGCGATTGAAGGGCTGAAAGAGGAACAAAAGACCCAGGAGCAGGAGCTTCGGGTCGTGAAGGCGAAAGCAGCAGAGAATGAGAACGATATACAGGGCCTGGTGGTGAAGTCGGAGATACAGGAGGCACACCAGAAATGATCTGTGGAGAGGTTGGAGGCACTGGAAAACAACGCAAGGAGGAACAACTTGAGGATTCTTGGCCTTCCTGAAGGTGTGGAGGGGGCGGACGTCGGGCCATATGTGAGCACGATGCTGCACTCGTTAATGGGAGCGGAGGCCCCGACGGGTCCGTTGGAGGTGGAGGGAGCATACCGAGTTATGGTGCGAGGATCGAGAGCAGGAGAAACTCCCAGAGCCATAGTGGTGAGATTTCTCCGTTTTAAGGATAGAGAAATGGTCCTTAGATGGGCGAAGAAAACTCGGTGTAGTAAATGGGAGAACGCGGTGATCCGCATCTATCAAGATTGGAGTGCGGAGGTGGCGAGAAGGAGGGCGAGCTTTAATCGGGCCAAAGCGGTACTTCACAAAAAGAAGATAAAATTTGGAATGCTGCAACCGGCAAGACTGTGGGTCACATATCAAGGGAGGCACCACTACTTTGAGACGGCGGATGAAGCGTGGACTTTTATTGTAGAAGAAAAATTGGAATGATTGGATTACGAAAATGAACGTTTGGACAAAGTGTTGGGACGAGTGGGGGGGGGGGGGGGCGAAGAGGGGTTTTATGATATAATCCTGCGGTATGGTAACTTTTCTTTCTCCCACAGGTGGTGATGGGGGGAGGTGGGGAGGGAGAGGAGATGGGGCGTTGGCCATGGGAGGCGGGGCCAAGGGAGAGGCACGGGCTTGGTTCCCGCGCTATGATAATTATGGCGGGAATAGAGAAGCAGGAAGGAGGGGGCGTCGCACGGTGCGAGCCGTGATCACGGGGGGAAGCCGAGGTCAGCCAGAGTTTGCTGACTTCTGGGAGCAACATGGGGGGAGTAATTACGCTAGCGGGGGGTCTAGCGGGGGGGGGAGGGGGGAATTACTGGGTTGCTGCTGCTGGGGAAAGTGGGGAGTGGGTACGGGAAAGGATGGGCGGGGGGGCACCGTCTGGGAGAGATACAGCTGCGTGGGAACTGGGTGAGAAGCTGGAAAAAGATGATGGCTAACCGGCAAGGGGGGGGGGGGGGGGTGGGAAGCCCCCCAACTCGGCTGCTCACGTGGAACGTGAGGGGGCTAAACGGGCCGATAAAGAGGGCACGAGTACTCGCACACCTTAAGAAACTTAAAGCAGATGTGGTTATGTTACAGGAAACGCACCTGAAACTGATAGACCAGGTTAGGTTGCGCAAAGGATGGGTAGGGCAGGTGTTCCATTCGGGGCTGGATGCGAAAAACAGGGGGGTGGCTATATTAGTGGGGAAGCGGGTAATGTTCGAGGCAAAGACTATAGTGGCGGATAACGGGGGCAGATAAGTGATGGTGAGTGGCAAATTACAGGGAGAGATGGTGGTTTTGGTAAACGTGTATGCCCCGAACTGGGACGATGCCAATTTTATGAGGCGAATGCTAGGACGCATCCCAGACCTAGAGACCGGAAAGCTGATAATGGGGGGAGACTTTAACACGGTGTTGGAACCAAGGCTGGATAGGTCGAAGTCCAGGACTGGTAGGAGACCGGCAGCAGCCAAGGTGCTTAAGGATTTTATGGAGCAGATGGGAGGGGTGGACCGGTGGAGATTCAGTAGACCTAGGAGTAAGGAGTTCTCGTTTTTCTCCTATGTCCATAAAGTCTATTCACGCATAGACTTTTTTGTGTTGGGTAGGGCATTGATCCCGAGGGTGAGGGGAACGGAATATACGGCTATAGCCATTTCGGATCATGCCCCACACTGGGTAGACTTGGAGATAGGGGAGGAAACAAGAGGGCGTCCACCCTGGAGAATGGACATGGGACTAATGGCGGATGAGGGGGTGTGCCTAAGGGTGAGGGGATGCATTGAAAAGTACTTGGAACTCAATGACAATGGGGAGGTTCAGGTGGGAGTGGTCTGGGAGGCGTTGAAGGCGGTGGTTAGGGGGGAGCTGATATCAATAAGGACACATAAAGGGAAGCAGGAGAGTAAGGAACGGGAGCGGTTGCTGCAAGAACTCTTGAGGGTGGACAGACAATATGCGGAAGCACCGGAGGAGGGACTGTATAGGGAAAGGCAAAGGCTGCATGTGGAATTTGACTTGCTGACTACAGGCACTGCAGAGGCACAATGGAGGAAGGCGCAGGGTGTACAGTATGAATATGGAGAGAAGGCGAGCAGATTGCTGGCACACCAATTGAGGAAAAGGGGAGCAGCGAGGGAAATAGGGGGGGCGAGGGACGAAGATGGAGAGACGGAGCGGGGAGCGGAGAGAGTGAATGAAGTGTTCAAGACATTTTATAAAAAATTGTATGAAGCTCAACCCCCGGATGGGAGGGAGAGAATGATGGATTTTTTGGATCGGCTGGAAATTCCCAAGGTGGAAGAGCAGGAAAGGGTGGGACTGGGAGCACAGATCACGGTAGAAGAAGTGGTGAAAGGAATTAGGAACATGCAGACGGGAAAGGCCCCGGGACCGGACGGATTCCCAGTTGAATTTTACAGAAAATATTTGGACTTGCTCGCCCCGCTACTGACGAGGACCTTTAACGAGGCAAAGGAAAGGGGACAACTGCCCTCGACTATGTCAGAAGCAACGATATCGCTTCTTTTAAAGAAGGAAAAGGATCCGCTACAATGCGGGTCCTACAGACCAATTTCCCTCCTCAATGTGGATGCCAAGGTCCTGGCCAAGGTAATGGCAATGAGAATAGAGGAATGTGTCCCGGGGGTGGTTCATGAGGACCAAACTGGGTTTGTGAAGGGGAGACAGCTGAACACGAACATACGGAGGTTGTTAGGGGTAATGATGATGGCCCCACCAGAGGGTGAAACGGAGATAGTAGTGGCGATGGATGCCGAGAAAGCATTTGATAGAGTGGAATGGGATTATCTGTGGGAGGTGTTGAGGAGATTTGGGTTCGGAGAGGGGTATGTTAGATGGGTGCAGCTGTTGTATAGGGCCCCAGTGGCGAGTGTGGTCACGAATGGACGGGGATCGGCATATTTTCGGCTCCATAGAGGGACAAGGCAGGGATGTCCTCTGTCCCCATTACTGTTTGCACTGGCGATTGAGCCCCTGGCGATAGCGCTGAGAGGTTCCAGGAGATGGAGGGGAATACTTAGGGGAGGAGAAGAACACCGGGTATCTTTATATGCGGATGATCTGCTACTATATGTGGCGGATCCAGCGGAGGGGATGCCAGAAATAATGCGGATACTTGGGGAGTTTGGGGATTTTTCAGGGTATAAATTGAACATGGGGAAGAGTGAGCTGTTTGTGGTGCATCCAGGGGAGCAGAGTAGAGAAATAGAAGACCTACCGTTGAGGAAGGTAACAAGAGACTTTCGTTACCTGGGGATCCAGATAGCTAAGAATTGGGGCACATTGCACAGGCTAAATTTGACGCGGTTGGTGGAACAGATGGAGGAAGATTTCAAGAGATGGGATATGGTAGCATTGTCAATGGCAGGGAGGGTGCAGGCGGTTAAGATGGTGGTCCTCCCGAGATTCCTCTTTGTGTTTCAGTGCCTCCCGGTGGTGATCACGAAGGCTTTTTTCAAAAGGATAGAAAAGAGTATCATGGGTTTTGTTTGGGCCGGGAAGACTCCGAGAGTGAGGAAGGGATTCTTACAGCGTAGTAGGGATAGGGGGGGGGGCTGGCACTACCGAGCCTAAGTGAGTATTATTGGGCTGCTAATATTTCAATGGTGAGTAAGTGGATGGGAGAGGAGGAAGGAGCGGCGTGGAAGAGATTAGAGAGGGCGTCCTGTAGGGGGACCAGCCTGCAGGCTATGGTGATAGCTCCATTGCCGTTCTCACCAAGGAACTATACCACGAGTCCGGTGGTGGTAGCTACACTGAAGATTTGGGGACAGTGGAGACGACATAGGGGAAAGACCGGAGCATTGGGGGGGTCCCCGATAAGAAACAACCATAGGTTTGCCCCGGGGGGAATGGATGGGGGATATGGAATGTGGCAAAGAGCAGGTATAACGCAATTGAAAGATCTATTTGTGGATGGGAAGTTCGCGAGTCTGGGAGCGCTGACCGAGAAATATGGGTTGCCCCAAGGGAATGCATTCAGGTACATGCAATTGAGGGCTTTTGCGAGGCAACAGGTGAGGGAATTCCCGCAGCTCCCGACACAAGAGGTGCAGGACAGAGTCATCTCAAAGAAATGGGTGGGGGACGGTAAGGTGTCGGATATATATAGGGAAATGAGAGACGAAGGGGAGACTATGATGGACGAACTAAAAGGGAAATGGGAAGAAGAGCTAGGGGAGGAGATCGAGGAGGGGATGTGGGCAGATGCCCTAAACAGGGTAAACTCGTCGTCCTCGTGCGCCAGGCTAAGCCTGATTCAGTTTAAAGTATTACACAGGGCACATATGACTGGAACACGGCTCAGTAAATTTTTTGGGGTGGAGGATAGGTGTGCGAGGTGCTCGAGAAGCCCAGCGAATCATACCCATATGTTTTGGTCATGCCCGGCACTACAGGGGTTTTGGATGGGGGTGACAAAGGTGCTTTCGAAAGTAGTAGGAGTCCGGGTCGAACCAAGCTGGGGGTTGGCTATATTTGGGGTTGCACAAGAGCCGGGAGTGCAGGAGGCGAGAGAGGCCGATGTTTTGGCCTTTGCGTCCCTAGTAGCCCGGCGCAGAATATTGCTAATGTGGAAAGAAGCCAAGCCCCCGGGGGTGGAGACCTGGATAAATGATATGGCGGGGTTCATAAAGTTAGAGCGGATTAAGTTCGTCCTAAGGGGGTCGGCTCAAGGGTTTACTAGGCGGTGGCAACCGTTCGTCGAATATCTTGCGGAAAGATAGATGGGGGAAAAAAAAGAAGGCAGCAGCAGCGGCCCAGGACTTGGGGGGGGGGGAGGGATGGGGGGGGGTGGGGGGGGGTGTGGCCTGAGACAAGGCAGTTGCCAATTAGGGCTAGTTTTTATTTTTGTTATTTAATATTTATTTATTTGTTGTTGTTTTTTTTTTTTTTTTGTTCTTGTTTAAATAAAAAAGGTCATTATTATCTGTATTGTTACAATGTTGTGTAAAGGATGCACAATGTACTGTGTTGGTTGACCAAAAATTTTCAATAAAATATTATTTAAAAAGAAAAAGAAGGGAGAGAGAGAGAGATCTGAACTTGGCCCCTCACCTTATAGGGCCCAGGGGCTTCCCGCCTCCCGGGGCGGCCCTTGACCCTGAGTCCCAAGTGATTGGACCTGTTCCCAATCACTGGGGTCGATACGTCCAATTGCGAGGCGATTCCCCGATCGGTGGGTGGTCGTTGACCTGCCTTTGTTTGGGCCACTGCAGGCGCCGACAGGTCTGGCCCGGTATTCAATTGCTAATATGTTGCAATTGTTCCTGGGGATAGCTGATTACACTGCAGATGTCTGGGTGGATGGGCTGTTAATAGCCCTGAGTATCGATCTGGGCCAACTTCCCCAGAGCCGAATATGCTATTCTGTCTGCAGCTGTCCGTTTCTGTCTTGTTACCTGCTTTTCCCAGCAGCCTTTACAGTTAGCCATTTTACGTGGCTACACCAGCTCCTCTCTTTTTCCTGACTCTCTGCTGGCACTGTTTAAATCTAAGTATTTTTTCCTTCTTTCTGCCTGTTAATCTAAGTTAGCAATCATATGGAATGGTGAAATGTATCTGCTGCTTTTAATGTCTACCCCATTCTGTCTCTCTTTGTTTCTATATTTGGCTCAGTCTCCTTCACTCTTATATTCTGCCTATCTGTGTCCCTATCACTTTTCCCCTTTCTGCTCTTTCTTCTCTCTATTCGCTCACTGCCAGTGAGGAGCTAAGTTTCACTGGATTGATTCCTGAGATCAGGCAGTTGTCCTTGGAGGAGAGGTTCTGTGGGATGAGTCTGTTCTCTCTGGAGTTGAGAATAATGCAAAGCAGTCGAATTGAAATGTGAGTTGAAAAGAAGGGATCTGGAAAGCAGTAGACACTTCATGTTGTTCCAAGGGAAGTGAGGTGTGGTTGTCTCGACAAGTTCATAAGATATAGGAGCAGAATTAGGCCATTTGGCCAATTGAATCTGCTCCGCCATTCAATCATATCTGACCTTATCCTGGCCGTAAGTCCACCATCCTTCCCATTCGCCATAACCCTTCAACCCATTACCAATTAAAAATCATGATGTGGAGATGCCGGCGTTGGACTGGGGTGAGCACAGTACGAAGTCTTACAACACCAGGTTAAAGTCCAACAGGTTTGTTTCGATGTCACTAGCTTTCGGAGCGCTGCTCCTTCCTCAGGTGAATGAAGAGGTCTCTTCATTCACCTGAGGAAGGAGCAGCGCTCCGAAAGCTAGTGACATCGAAACAAACCTGTTGGACTTTAACCTAGTGTTGTAAGACTTCGTACAATTAAAAATCTGTCTAACTCCTCTTGAAATTTACTCACTGTCCCATAATTCACCGCACTCTGGGGCAATGAAGTCCACAGAGTCAGCCCTTTGGGAGAAATAGTTTCTTCTTAACTTTGCTACCTTCACTCAGTCATCCAGCCTGTTAAGACACCAACGAAGTCACACTAAGGAGAAGGTTCACAAAGGGCCGAGATCAACATCGACTCTGTGGGAAGGGATTCACTCAGTCATGATATGAGCTGAGACATCAGCAAGTTGTCAAGTGCCTGCAGGGATTGGATTTTGCTCTTTGTGCTGCTGTTAATCAAATCCAGGATTGATGGTCTGACAATATCTGCTGATGTTAACAAATGCTATAATTGGCTACAGTTAAATACTTTCAGATGTCACTGATTTTCAGAGTTACAACGTCCCATTTTAAAAGCACCATCTGTGATATTCTCCTTGAGTCAAGAACTCTTTTTTTTAGGTTCATGAGTTTTATTTGTTGATGTTTTAAATGGGGTGGAGTATTGATCTCCCAACAAGTTTACAGATGTTACATTGCACACCATGAACACCATCCTACTGCATTGGTTTAAAATAAAGATTATGATTTTACCAATGACTTTGGTCTCTTTTATAATTACACTTTGCAAAAAATTTTACAACTGCATAAATATAAAATCTTCCATGAAAATGGTTTAAAACATTCCTGGACACCACCATGTGATGGTTCCAGCAAACAACTTTAATAACTAATCACAATAGCTTGATAGCCAGACGCAGATCTCAACATGGATTGAAGACTAAACAGATCTAAAAGGAAGCATAATAAAACCCATCACCATACACTTAACGTTGCCAAAAAAAAAGCAACTTTTCCTCCCTCCCCGACACAAACTTCAGAGTGCAGTATATTCATACACATGGGCATAACAGAAACAAAATCAAATACCATGGCAATTTTCAGAGTATTTACAACTTGGAAAGCAAAGTGTGCTTAAAAACTGCAACATAATTTGAAGGACCTGTGAATGTACACTCAAACTCACATGAGGCACAAGGCAGCAATACCTAAGAACACAAACACTGCTACACATTAGTGGAATTATAGTTTACAGTAATGGGCATTCCCATAGCTCAAGTATTATCATTTACAGTGGAATAAATATGTACTACTATTGTTTTTAATGTTACATACCGAGGTAAATGCAGAAAGCTAGTGTAAAGCATATAGATTAAGTGTAGGTCCTATATATACGACAGTTTGTTCAAGACTAATTTGAAATAATGGGGAAAATTGTATTATGTAGTTATCACCATACACTTTACACTCAATGCGCACTTCCGTGTTCTGTTTGACGTTCATAAACTGAATAGCAACAAAGGACCGAAGGTATTTTTCCTGCAGACGCTTGCCATGTATGGGTAGTACTGCAAAGGAAAGCCGCTGAATCCTCCCAGTCCAAAGATGTGCAGGTTAGGTGGATTGGCCATGATAAATTGCCCTTCGTGTCCAAAATTGCCCTTAGTGTTGGGTGGGCTTACTGGGTTATGGGGATAGGGTGGAGGTGTGAACCTTGGGTAGGGTGCTCTTTCCAAGAGCTGGTGCAGACTCGATGGGCCGAATGGCCTCCTTCTGCACTGTAAATTCTATTTTTCACAGGTCCAACTTTATCTCAGTCTTCTTTCTTTGCTGCACAATGAATGGGAATAATAAACGGATTATAATTGATTTGCAACTCTTCTGCAAGTTCGGTGGAATTCTTCGGAGGCCCGGGATAAAAGTTAAGAATCCTGTTGAGCTTCGGAACAATGCGGGGTTTTCAGCATAACCGTAGTTAGGATCATTTAATCCAGAGCAAGTCTTAAACCACGTCCGGTAAAATCTGCACGCTCTCTTCTGTCCTGAATCATCCAGTGGGCCTGCATGAATGTAGGCTGGAGGAATCTCTTCACAGTTCTCAAAAGGAGTGTTGCCACCCTGACTGGAGTCATTGTAAAGATCCAAGAACGTGTTCAAACTTTTCGCAAAACATTCGTAGGAGTTTGGGTCTGACATACTAAAGGAACTTTCTGTTTTGAACAAATACAGTGATTGTGATGGTCCTGGGGGTGCAACTCTGTCTTGGTGTTTGGGTTCAAATGGACTAATTGTGAGCAGCAGCGCTTGAATGGTTCCAATGAAGATCCCAGCGAGGCAGCCATAGAAGATCAAGAAGAACCAGAATATCTTGAGCCAACGACTGCCGGTCCTGCCTAAAAAGTGCTTTTTTATTTCGGAATCCCAGAGGAATTTCTTCCAGTCTCCACCTGCCTCCTTGCCCTTGGCCCGGGCCCGGGCCATGCTGTCTCGAGGAGGCTGAGCGGGGGATTGTGGGAGAGTTTGAGGAAAGCTTGGCCTCGCTGTTGAGCTGATGCTGGCCGGCGGCGCGCGCACTCCCTCGCGCGGCGGCCGTTGCTTTTCAAACAAGAAAGGGGCGGGGACGGGGGGGGGGGGGGGGGCGGAGGAAGGGAGGGGGAGGGGGAGGGGCGCGGGCATCGGTGGGGGCGGGGCGGGCGGGAAGTGGAGTTGAGAAGCTCCAGGTGTCAGGAGTCCCGCGGAAGGTGAAGCTTCATTCAGGAACTCTGAACAGGAACAAGACAATTCTGAACTTTTACTTCAATCCGAAATTGATGTTTGATCCAAAATCTACAATTCAGAGTTTGAAAGGTTCCACTGATTAACATCTCCAATTAGAAAGTGCTGATTAATCATTGCTGACAATTGTTACTCACACATTCCTCACAGCAACATGCCCATTGTGAAATTACATTATCAAGGAGCATTAAACTAAACTGTGAAATATTTCACAGGCACATCAATAAAAACTTCATCAATCAATATTGATATTGATGAAACTTGGAAGTCACTGAGTTCAATGATTTCTGACACAGCAGCAGCAGCCAGGGTTAGGGGGACAGAGCGGGGGAGTGGGCCGAGGTTGAGTGCTCTTTCACAGGGTCATTGCAGACTCGATGGGCCAAATGGCTTCCTTCTGCACTGGAAAGATCCGACAGGATTCGAAGGTAACGGTGGAACCCACAACACAGACTGGTTTGAGAGCCACTCAGCAGAGATGACATCTGTCATTGAAGCAAAAAGCAAAGCCGACCTGATGTACAACATAAACCCAACACCGAGAACACTGCTTCATGTGAAAGTAGTCAAGACAGTTTTGTAAAAGATGGAGAGATTGTGAAAATAAACACTGGACAGCCAACGTCAGTAATTCCACACTGCCTGTGATAACAGAAATCTATGTGCTGTGTGTGATGGGAAGAAGAGGGCTCTGGGTCTGACCATCACCAAAGACGTTCCCTTGAAATCCCAGATGGTGACATCCTGACAGATGTAAACAGTCTGGGTGGGGTTAGTGTTGGGTGGGGTTACTGGGTTATGGGGATAGGGTGGCGGTGTTGACCTTGGGTAGGGTGCTCTTTCCAAGAGCCGGTGCAGACTCGATGGGCCGAATGGCCTCCTTCTGCACTGTAAATTCTATGATAATCTATGTCCCGCTCGGTTGAACATGACTGTCAGCTGTGCTCCATCAAACGGACATCTCCCAATCGCTGTCTGACTCTCCTGCAGCTTCCTGTCATGGTTCAGTTGGACAAGGTCATTGATTGCTCAACAAGCATAAAAGCGGCCAGCAAGGATGGAATTCCAGCTGAACTGCTCAAACACAAAGTCCCATCGACTGTCACACCTTCACGATCTCCTCCTTTGTTGGGAGGTCGGAACCATTCCATGTGCATGTTGCTAAAATCATCACAACTGATAAAAACAGCAGTGACAGAGGAGATTGTAGCAACTACAGGGATGTCTCACTCCTTAGCAGCACCGGGAAGACCTTCACTAGGGTCATGTTTAAAAGATTCATCTACTTGCAGACTGAATGGTTACAAACGCACAGTGCGGTTTCTGTGCTGACAGATCTACAGGAACATGATCTTCTCCACACACCAGCTGATAATAATCTGTATTGTCACAAGTAGGCTTATATTAACACTGCAATGAAGTTACTGTGAAAGCCTCTTATCGCCACATTCCAGCGCCTGTTCGGGTACGTAGAGGGAGAATTGAGAATGCCCAAATTACCCAACAGCACCTCTTTCGGGACTTGTGGGAGGAAACACACGCAGACATGAATAGAACGTGCTGACTCTGCACATTCAGTCACCCAAGCCGGGAATCAAACTTGGGACCCTGGCGCTGTGAAGCAACAGTGCAACCTGCCCACTGTGCTACCGTGCCACCCAAAGTGAACAATTGGTGTTTAATCTAAAGAGTCTGTGCTGAGAAAAGTGAAGTTCTAATTACTGAGTGAAAGTAAATCTTTAAGTATGAATTGCAATTTACTTGTACAATTGTAAAAGGCAGTGAAAAGTTGGATTCACTGAAGTTAATCTTCAGCCTTAAATTTGTGCATTGGATTTCACAATCTTTTGGAAGCTCCACCTCTTTAAGTCTTTTTGGTCTAAGAACGTTGAAGCTTTGGTTACCTCTGAAAGCTGATCGTTTTACTTTTATTTTTCTTTTGTTTTATTTGAGTCACTTGGAAAAGTGCCTGAAGAAAGAGGGGAAAAAACTAATTTGGGCAAAGCTGAAAAAGTTGACAAATGAATTGAGAAAACAAAGTTTAAAATGGTGTTTGATTCATTTCATATCTGAAAATAAAGTTACGTAAAGTCAACACAGTTGTGCGCATTTGAGCACGTTTGCTCCAACACCTTTGAGAGCAGAGAAGTTAACCCTTTCCACTGACAGCACAGTGATGATTTAAACTAAAGACTTTGCCTTTTCAAGATTTGGCTTCATCCCATTTGGTATCTTTCAAGACAAAATGTTTAAGAATGGAAAATATCGGAGTTATCTCCAAACTGATTGCAAATTCCTGTTCTTCTGTCTCTGATCTACAAATACATTATGTGAATATTAAATTGGACAGTAAAGTTCCTCAGTTGTTGCTTGAAAGTCTGTGTTGTTCTGAATGATGACAGTATTAACCTTCTCCCTAACCTGTCCTAACCCTTCTGTCCATTCACCAACTGAAACCAGAGACTCCTTGACCTCAGGGTGACATTCCCTGACTACCTAGTTATTCCCTTAAATCAAGCCCTGAATTGTTGGTGGATTGTTTCATCCTGCTGCCATATTTCAACAACAAATGTTGAAATGTTTGCTCCACACCCACAGGGTTTCATCTGTTTAAAGCCACAAACAGAAAGGTCCATTTTCCTCCTGGAGTTTGAGACATGATGCAGAGTTTCAGCCAATGTCGAGAGGCCGTTCACCTGCTCTGCCTGTGGAAAGGGATTCACTCAGTCATCACACCTCCTGACACACCAACTTGTTCATACTGATCAGAGACCTTTTAAATGTGAGAAGAACTAGAAAAGCAGAAAGGATTTACTGATACATCAAGGCACTCACACTGGGGAGAGGCCATTCACCTGCTCCAACTGTGGGAAGAGATTCAACTTGTCCCTCCCACCTTCTGACTCACCAATTTGTTCACACTGATCTGAGACAAATTAATTGTTCTGATTGTGAGAAAACATTTAAAAGCAAAAAGGATCTTCTGAAACACCAGCGCACTCAAACTGGGGACAGGCCATTCACCTGCTCCAAGTTCGGGAAGGAATTCACCCGATCACCTCACCTTCTGAGACACCATTGAATTCACACTGGGGAGAGACCGTTCATCTGCCCTGTGTGTGGGCAGGAATTCATTGATTCATCCGACCATCTGATACACCAGCGGGTTCACACTGGGGAGAGACTATACACTTGCCCCGTGTGTAACAAGAAATTCACTCAGTCATCCCACCTTACAACACACCAACTTATTCACACTGATCAGAGGTCTTTCAATTCTCCGATTGCGAGAAGGGATTTAAAAGTAAATGGAATCTGCTGACACATAGTTCACAGTGGGGAGAGGCCGTACACCTGCTGTGTGTGTGGGAGGGGATTCGCTCAGTCAAACAACCTGCTGAGACAACAGCAAGTTCACAGGCGACAGCAGGGGATGGATTCTGCTGTTATTGCTGCTGTGAATCACATCCAGGACTGAATGATGTCTGGATGCCTGTTTCCAGTGGGGTTCCACAGTTCTCTGGTACATATGAATGATTATGAAATTTGCAGATGATACAACAATTCTGCATATGGTTGACATTGCGGGAGAAAGCCATGGACTGCAGGAAGATATCAGTGGACTGGTCAGATGGGGAGAACAATTGCAAATGGAATTCAATCTTTTTTAAACTCCAGCGCCTTTTCAGGTACACAGGGAGAATTCAGAATGTCCGATTCACCAAACAAGCACATCTTTCAGGACTTGAGGGAGGAAACTGGAGCACGCGGAGGAAATCCAGGCAGACACGGAGAGAACGTGCAGACTCCACACAGACATAATAATCTTTTATTGCCACAAGTATGAGGTTACTGTGAAAAGCCCCAAATCGTCACATTCCGGCACCTATTGGGGTAAGCTGGTACGGGAATTGAACCCGCGCTGCTGGCCTTGTTCTGCATTACAACCCAGTGACCGAAGCTGGGAATCGACCCTGGCGCTGTGAAGTAACAGTGTTAACCACTGTGCTACAAACGGTGAGAGATAATGAATTTCAGAGTGAAAACAAGACAAGTGAATGAACTATAAATAGGATGAGACTTAGAACTGGTGAGCAACAGGGAGGCATTGGAGTCCCTATCCACAGGTAGCTGGATAGATCGAATCCTTTCTTGGACATGGCCTGGAATATAAGAGCAAGGAGATTATGCTAGAACTTTATAAAACATGAAGAGTACAGCGAGAGGATGGAGAAGCATTATGGTCACTGTATTAATGAACTATAAGTCATGATTCATTAATTAGTATAAACCTGACATCAATTTGATCATTTATATAATTGCAGTCAGTGTTCAATTAATCAAATCTTGGGGATAAAGTTGAAGCTGAATGACAAGTGATTGTAACAGTGAAAAAGTCTGAATTCTTCAGTAAGTTAAAATCCAAACTGTTTATATAACAAAAATGAAGAAAATCATTTCAGTTAATTCCTGATAAAAATAACGTGACTTCAGGCAAATGGAACGAGCTGATTGGTGAGTGGCTGATGAATCTTTATTCATGAATCAGTAGCTAGTGGTGTCCCTCAGGGATCAGTGTTGGGCCCACAACTGTTCACAATTTACATAGATGATTTGGAGTTGGGGACCAAGGGCAATGTTTCCAAGTTTGCAGACGACACTAAGATAAGTGGTAAAGCAAAAAGTGCAGAGGATACTGGAAGTCTGCAGAGGGATTTGGATAGGCTAAGTGAATGGGCTAGGGTCTGGCAGATGGAATACAATGTTGACAAATGTGAGGTTATCCATTTTGGTAGGAATAACAGCAAAAGGGATTATTATTTAAATGATAAAATATTAAAACATGCTGCTGTGCAGAGAGACCTGGGTGTGCTAGTGCATGAGTCGCAGAAAGTTGGTTTTCAGGTGCAACAGGTGATTAAGAAGGCAAATGGAATTTTGTCCTTCATTGCTAGAGGGATGGCGTTTAAGACTAGGGAGGTTATGCTGCAATTGTATAAGGTGTTAGTGAGGCCACACCTGGGGTATTGTGTTCAGTTTTGGTCTCTTTACTTGAGAAAGGACGTACTGGCACTGGAGGGTGTGCAGAGGAGATTCACTAGGTTAATCCCAGAGCTGAAGGGGTTGGATTACGAGGAGAGGTTGAGTAGACTGGGACTGTACTCGTTGGAATTTAGAAGGATGAGGGGGGATCTTATAGAAACATATAAGATTATGAAGGGAATAGACAGGATAGATGCGGGCAGGTTGTTTCCACTGGCGAGTGAAAGCAGATCTAGGGGGCATAGCCTCAAAATAAGGGGAAGTAGATTTAGGACTGAGTTTAGGAGGAACGCCTTCACCCAAAGGGTTGTGAATCTATGGAATTCCTTGCCCAGTGAAGCAGTAGAGGCTCCTTCATTCAATGTTTTTAAGATAAAGATAGATAGTTTTTTGAAGAATAAAGGGATTAAGGGTTATGGTGTTCAGGCCGGAAAGTGGAGCTGAGTCCACAAAAGATCAGCCATGATCTCATTGAATGGTGGAGCAGGCTCGAGGGGCCAGATGGCCTACTCCTGCTCCTAGTTCTTATGTTCTTATTTTAACCTGAAGTTTATTGTTGCTTCAGTCAGTTAATAATGGAATAAATAAAGACAATGACAGGGCATCCCAGTCCTGTGGAGAGCACATCCTGGTCACTGCATTCATCAATGATAAAGTGAGATGATTCATTAATTATCACAAAACTAAAATCAATCTGATCATCGTTCATAGAATTACAGTACATGGTCCATTCATCAAATCTAGGGGATAAAGATGAAGTTGCAATTGTCAGAGTGAAGACACCTGAATTTTTTAGTCAATTAATCATTTGAGAGGTTTAGATATTAACAATCAACAAAAAAGGGTGGCATGGTGGCACACTGGTTAGCACTGCTGCCTGAAGGTGCTGAGGACCTGGTTTCGATCCCGGCCCCGGGTCACTGTCCGTGTGGGGTTTGCACATTCTCCCCGTGTCTGCCTGTGTTTTACCCGCACAACCAAAGATGTGCAGGGTAGGTGAATTGGCCACACTATATTGTCCCTTAATTGGGAAAAAAAAGAATTGGGTACTCTAAATTAATTTTTAAAAACAATTAACAAATACATTTCAGTGAATTCCTGATAAAAGTAAGGTGACTTCAGTTCAATGGAAGAAGCTGATTGGTGAGAAGCTGATGAATCTTTATTTATTTTAATCTGAAGTTTATTTTGTTTAAGTCAACTAATCAAATAACTAAAGACCTGGCTGGGGATTCCAGTCCTGTTCCACGTGGGAAAACCAGGATACTTCTCATGTCCAGAACAATCACAAGTGCAGGAAGTGACATCAACTGGAGCAGCAGGAAGCAAAGGGCAGTGGTCGAGAGGTATGTTTGTGATTGGTGGAGTATTTCCAGTGGGATTCTAGATTTCGCAGGACATGATTCCATGCTTCTTGAGATCTATATCAATGCTTTAGACTTTAACATGGGGACATGATTAAGTCATTTACGGCCCTCTTTTTGACAGTGAGCAAGAAAGCTGCAGACTTTTATTATTCATTTATGGGATGTGGGCTTCACTGGTTGAGGCAGCATTTATTGCCCATCCCTCGATGCCCTTCAGAACGTGGTGGGGAGTTTCCTTCTTGAACCGCTGCAGTCCTTCAGGTGTAGGTACACCCACTGTGCTGTTAGGGAGAGAGTTCCAGGATTTTCTCCCAGCGACAGTGAAGGAACGGTGATATATTTCCCAGTCAGGGTGGTGAGTGACTTGGAGGGGATTCTCCAGGTGGCGGGATTCCCAGTGATCTGCTGTTCTTGGCCTTCCAGATGGTAATGGATTTGGAAGGTGCTGACTAAGGAACATTGATGAGTTACTGCAGTGCATCTTGTAGATGGTACACATGGCTGCCACTGTTCGTCGGTGATGGATGGTTTGAATGTTTGTGGAGGAGCAATCAAGCGGGCTGCTTTGTCCTGGATGCTGTTGAGCTTCTTGAGTGTTGTTGGAGCTGAACTCATCCAGGCAAGTGGAGAGTATTCTATTACACTCCTGACTTGTGTTTTGCAGATGGTGGACAGGCTTTGTGGAGGGGGGTGTCAGGACATGAGTTACCCATTGTAGAATTCCTCGTCTTTGACCTGCCCTGGTAGCCGCAGTGCGAATATGGCTCGTCCAGTTCAGTTTTTGATCAATGGCACCCCCCAGGATGTTGATTGTGGGGATTCAGCGATGGAATGTCATTGAATGTCAAGGGGCGATGGTTAGATCCTCTCTTGGAGGAGGTAGTCATTGCCTGACACTTGTGTGGCACGAATGTAACTTGCCACTTATCAGCCCAAGCCTGGATATTGTCCAGGTCTTGCTGCATTTGGACAAGGGCTACTTCATTATTTGAGGAGTCGCGAATGGTGCTGAACAGTGTACAGTCATCCGCAAACATCCCCACTTCTGAACTTATGATGAAGGCAGATCATTGATGAAGCAGCTGAAGATGGTTGGGCCGAGGACACTGCCCTGAGGAACTCCTGCAGTGATGTCCTGGAGCTGAAATGGTTGGCCTCCAACCACCAATACCATCTTCCTTTATACCAGGTACGACTCCAACCAGCGGAGAGTGTTCCCCCTGATTCCCATTGACTCCAGATGAGCTGGGGCTCCTTAATGCCATACTCGGTCAAATGCTGTCTTGATGTCAAGGGCAGACAGTCTCACCTCACCTCTGGCATTCAGCACTTTTGTGCATGTTTGAACCAAGGCTGTAATGACTGCAGGAAGACATCAATAGGCTGATCAGCCGGTCAGAAAAGTAGCAAATTGAGGTCAATCCAGAGAAGCGCGGGGTAACAAATACATTTGGGGAGGAAAAACACGACAAAGGGAAAGAATATGAATGGTATGATAGTGAGGTGTCGAGGGACAGAGGGGCATAAGAGTGCATGTCACAGATCCCCGAAGGTGACAGGAGAGGTAGATACAGCGATTGTAAAGGCAGAGAGATACTTTGTTATTCACGGGGACAAAGAGTACTAGAGCAGGGAATATTCCCAGCAATTTTTATTGGAGGAAAGACCTGAAACCCCTCTCTCCACAGATGCTGCCAGAGCTGCTGAGTATTTCCAGCATTTTCTGTTTTTATTATAAGATCAGGGAGGTTATACTGGAGCTGTCCAAAACACTAGTTAAACCACAGCTGCATTACTGAGTACAGTTCTGGTCACCACATTACAGGAAGGATGTATTCATACCAGAGAGGATGCAGAGGAGATTGACCAGGATGTTGACACAAATGGAGAATTTTTTTTTTTAAAATAATATTTTATTGAAAATTTTTGGTCAACCAACACAGTACACTGTGCATCCTTTACACAACATTATAACAATACAGATAATAATGACCTTTTTTGTTTAAACAAGAACAAAAGAAAACAACAACAAATAAATAAATATTAAATAACAAAAATAAAAACTAGCCCTAATTGGCAACTGCCTTGTCTCAGGCCACCCCCTCCCCCCCCACCCCCCCCCCCCCCCAAGTCCTGGGCTGCTGCTGCTGCCTTCTTTTTTCCCCCATCTATCTTTCCGCAAGATATTCGACGAACGGTTGCCACCGCCTGGTAAACCCTTGAGCCGACCCCCTAAGGACGAACTTAATCCGCTCTAACTTTATGAACCCCGCCATATCATTTATCCAGGTCTCCACCCCCGGGGGCTTGGCTTCTTTCCACATTAGCAATATCCTGCGCCGGGCTACTAGGGCCGAAAAGGCCAAAACATCGGCCTCTCTCGCCTCCTGCACTCCCGGCTCTTGTGCAACCCCAAATATAGCCAACCCCCAGCTTGGTTCGACCCGGACTCCTACTACTTTCGAAAGCACCTTTGTCACCCCCATCCAAAACCCCTGTAGTGCCGGGCATGACCAAAACATATGGGTATGATACGCTGGGCTTCTCGAGCACCTCGCACACCTATCCTCCACCCCAAAAAATTTACTGAGCCGTGTTCCAGTCATATGTGCCCTGTGTAATACCTTAAACTGAATCAGGCTTAGCCTGGCGCACGAGGACGACGAGTTTACCCTGTTTAGGGCATCTGCCCACAGCCCCTCCTCGATCTCCTCCCCTAGCTCTTCTTCCCATTTCCCTTTTAGTTCGTCCACCATAGTCTCCCCTTCATCCCTCATTTCCCTATATATATCCGACACCTTACCGTCCCCCACCCATTTCTTCGAGATGACTCTGTCCTGCACCTCTTGTGTCGGGAGCTGCGGGAATTCCCTCACCTGTTGCCTCGCAAAAGCCCTCAATTGCATGTACCTGAATGCATTCCCTTGGGGCAACCCATATTTCTCAGTCAGCGCTCCCAGACTCGCGAACTTCCCATCCACAAATAGATCTTTCAATTGCGTTATACCTGCTCTTTGCCACATTCCATATCCCCCATCCATTCCCCCCGGGGCAAACCTATGGTTGTTTCTTATCGGGGACCCCCCCAATGCTCCGGTCTTTCCCCTATGTCGTCTCCACTGTCCCCAAATCTTCAGTGTAGCTACCACCACCGGACTCGTGGTATAGTTCCTTGGTGAGAACGGCAATGGGGCTGTCACCATAGCCTGCAGGCTGGTCCCCCTACAGGACGCCCTCTCTAATCTCTTCCACGCCGCTCCTTCCTCCTCTCCCATCCACTTACTCACCATTGAAATATTAGCGGCCCAATAATACTCACTTAGGCTCGGTAGTGCCAGCCCCCCCCTATCCCTACTACGCTGTAAGAATCCCTTCCTCACTCTCGGAGTCTTCCCGGCCCAAACAAAACCCATGATACTCTTTTCTATCCTTTTGAAAAAAGCCTTCGTGATCACCACCGGGAGGCACTGAAACACAAAGAGGAATCTCGGGAGGACCACCATCTTAACCGCCTGCACCCTCCCTGCCATTGACAATGCTACCATATCCCATCTCTTGAAATCTTCCTCCATCTGTTCCACCAACCGCGTCAAATTTAGCCTGTGCAATGTGCCCCAATTCTTAGCTATCTGGATCCCCAGGTAACGAAAGTCTCTTGTTACCTTCCTCAACGGTAGGTCTTCTATTTCTCTACTCTGCTCCCCTGGATGCACCACAAACAGCTCACTCTTCCCCATGTTCAATTTATACCCTGAAAAATCCCCAAACTCCCCAAGTATCCGCATTATTTCTGGCATCCCCTCCGCTGGATCCGCCACATATAGTAGCAGATCATCCGCATATAAAGATACCCGGTGTTCTTCTCCTCCCCTAAGTATTCCCCTCCATCTCTTGGAACCTCTCAGCGCTATCGCCAGGGGCTCAATCGCCAGTGCAAACAGTAATGGGGACAGAGGACATCCCTGCCTTGTCCCTCTATGGAGCCGAAAATATGCCGATCCCCGTCCATTCGTGACCACACTCGCCACTGGGGCCCTATACAACAGCTGCACCCATCTAACATACCCCTCTCCAAACCCAAATCTCCTCAACACCTCCCACAGATAATCCCATTCCACTCTATCAAATGCTTTCTCGGCATCCATCGCCACTACTATCTCCGTTTCACCCTCTGGTGGGGCCATCATCATTACCCCTAACAGCCTCCGTATATTCGTGTTCAGCTGTCTCCCCTTCACAAACCCAGTTTGGTCCTCATGAACCACCCCCGGGACACATTCCTCTATTCTCATTGCCATTACCTTGGCCAGGACCTTGGCATCCACATTGAGGAGGGAAATTGGTCTGTAGGACCCGCATTGTAGCGGATCCTTTTCCTTCTTTAAGAGAAGCGATATCGTTGCTTCTGACATAGTCGGGGGCAGTTGTCCCCTTTCCTTTGCCTCGTTAAAGGTCCTCGTCAGTAGCGGGGCGAGCAAGTCCAAATATTTTCTGTAAAATTCAACTGGGAATCCGTCCGGTCCCGGGGCCTTTCCCGTCTGCATGTTCCTAATTCCTTTCACCACTTCTTCTACCGTGATCTGTGCTCCCAGTCCCACCCTTTCCTGCTCTTCCACCTTGGGAATTTCCAGCCGATCCAAAAAATCCATCATTCTCTCCCTCCCATCCGGGGGTTGAGCTTCATACAATTTTTTATAAAATGTCTTGAACACTTCGTTCACTCTCTCCGCTCCCCGCTCCGTCTCTCCTTCCTCGTCCCTCACCCCCCCTATTTCCCTCGCTGCTCCCCTTTTCCTCAATTGGTGTGCCAGCAATCTTCTCGCCTTCTCTCCATATTCATACTGTACACCCTGCGCCTTCCTCCATTGTGCCTCTGCAGTGCCTGTAGTCAGCAAGTCAAATTCCACATGCAGCCTTTGCCTTTCCCTGTACAGTCCCTCCTCCGGTGCTTCCGCATATTGTCTATCCACCCTCAAAAGTTCTTGCAGCAACCGCTCCCGTTCCTTACTCTCCTGCTTCCCTTTATGTGTCCTTATTGATATCAGCTCCCCCCTAACCACCGCCTTCAACGCCTCCCAGACCACGCCCACCTGAACCTCCCCATTGTCATTGAGTTCCAAGTACTTTTCAATGCATCCCCTCACCCTTAGGCACACCCCCTCATCCGCCATTAGTCCCATGTCCATTCTCCAGGGTGGGCGCCCTCTTGTTTCCTCCCCTATCTCCAAGTCTACCCAGTGTGGGGCATGATCCGAAATGGCTATAGCCGTATATTCCGTTCCCCTCACCCTCGGGATCAATGCCCTACCCAACACAAAAAAGTCTATGCGTGAATAGACTTTATGGACATAGGAGAAAAACGAGAACTCCTTACTCCTAGGTCTACTGAATCTCCACGGGTCCACCCCTCCCATCTGCTCCATAAAATCCTTAAGCACCTTGGCTGCTGCCGGCCTCCTACCAGTCCTGGACTTCGACCTATCCAGCCTTGGTTCCAACACCGTGTTAAAGTCTCCCCCCATTATCAGCTTTCCGGTCTCTAGGTCTGGGATGCGTCCTAGCATTCGCCTCATAAAGTTGGCATCGTCCCAGTTCGGGGCATACACGTTTACCAAAACCACCATCTCTCCCTGTAATTTGCCACTCACCATCACGTATCTGCCCCCGTTATCCGCCACTATAGTCTTCGCCTCGAACATTACCCGCTTCCCCACTAATATAGCCACCCCCCTGTTTTTCGCATCCAGCCCCGAATGGAACACCTGCCCCACCCATCCTTTGCGCAACCTAACCTGGTCTATCAGTTTCAGGTGCGTTTCCTGTAGCATAACCACATCTGCTTTAAGTTTCTTAAGGTGTGCGAGTTCTCGTGCCCTCTTTATCGGCCCGTTAAGCCCCCTCACGTTCCACGTGATCAGCCGAGTTGGGGGGCTTCCCACCCCCCCCCCCCCCCCCTTGCCGGTTAGCCATCATCTTTTTCCAGCATCTCACCCAGTTCCCACGCAGCTGTATCTCTCCCAGACGGTGCCCCCCCGCCCATCCTTTCCCGTACCCACTCCCCCCTTTCCCCAGCAGCAGCAACCCAGTAATTCCCCCCTCCCCCCCCCCCTGCTAGACCCCCCGCTAGCGTAATTACTCCCCCCATGTTGCTCCCAGAAGTCAGCAAACTCTGGCTGACCTCGGCTTCCCCCCGTGATCACGGCTCGCACCGTGCGACGCCCCCTCCTTCCTGTTTCTCTATTCCCGCCATAATTATCATAGCGCGGGAACCAAGCCCGCGCCTCTCCCTCGGCCCCGCCTCCCATGGCCAACGCCCCATCTCCTCTCCCTCCCCACCTCCCCCCATCACCACCTGTGGGAGAAAGAAAAGTTACCATACCGCAGGATTAAAACATAAAACCCCTCTTCGCCCCCCCCATTCGCCCCACCACTTTGTCCAAACGTTCATTTTCATAATCCAATCATTCCAATTTTTCTTCTACAATAAAAGTCCACGCTTCATCCGCCGTTTCAAAGTAGTGGTGCCTCCCTTGATATGTGACCCACAGTCTTGCCGGTTGCAGCATTCCAAATTTTATCTTCTTTTTGTGAAGTACCGCTTTGGCCCGATTAAAGCTCGCCCTCCTTCTCGCCACCTCCGCACTCCAATCTTGATAAACGCGGATCACCGCGTTCTCCCATTTACTACACCGAGTTTTCTTCGCCCATCTAAGGACCATTTCTCTATCCTTAAAACGGAGGAATCTCACCACTATGGCTCTGGGAGTTTCTCCTGCTCTCGATCCTCGCACCATAACTCGGTATGCTCCCTCCACCTCCAACGGACCCGTCGGGGCCTCCGCTCCCATTAACGAGTGCAGCATCGTGCTCACATATGCCCCGACGTCCGCCCCCTCCACACCTTCAGGAAGGCCAAGAATCCTCAAGTTGTTCCTCCTTGCGTTGTTTTCCAGTGCCTCCAACCTCTCCACAGATCGTTTCTGGTGTGCCTCCTGTATCTCCGACTTCATCACCAGGCCCTGTATATCGTTCTCATTCTCTGCTGCTTTCGCCTTCACGACCCGAAGCTCCTGCTCCTGGGTCTTTTGTTCCTCTTTCAGCCCTTCAATCGCCTGTAATATCGGGGCCAACAACTCTTTCTTCATTTCCTTTTTTATCTCCTCCACGCAGCGTTTCAAGAACTCTTGTTGTTCAGGGCCCCATATGTAACTGCCACCTTCCGACGCCATCTTGGTTTCTGCTTGCCTTCCTTGCCATTGTTCCAAAGGATCCGCTGCAATCCGGCCACTTTCCTCTCCTTTTTCCATCCGTGTCCAGGGGGAACACCCTTCTGGTTTACCGCACGGTGTTTTTAGCCGTTAAAATTGCCGTTGGGGCTCCTATCAAGAGCCCAAAAGTCCGTTCCACCGGGAGCTGCCGAAACGTGCGACTCAGCTGGTCATCGCCGCACCCGGAAGTCCCCAAATGGAGAATTTTAACAATGATGAAAGATTGGAGAGGCTGAGGTGGTTTTCTGTGGAACAGAGGACGCTGAGGAGAGATTAACTGAGGTGTTTAACATTATGAGGGGCCCGGATAGAATGGATAAGAAGGATCTATTTCATGAACAGATCAATAACCAAGGGGTTTAGATTTAAAGTAATTAGCAGAGGATTGGGAGTGGAAGGGGGATAATAGATCTCTGTGTCTAGTCAGAACCTTGGATATGCGTTATCCCTTCCCAGTTCCCAAATAACAGAGGTCAAGTCTGTGCTTTTTGGCAAAGTCCAGTTGAACTTCATTTGTCAGCTGTGCCACTGGAAAACTTGTTTTTGATACAAAATTTAGAAAGAACTAGCCCTGCAGCAAGCTAGTCAGATTAATTTTCTTTTATGAACATAGAAGTTGAGTTTTCATTCAAATCATAATACACCAGATAAAATAACTGGGCAATTGCGATTAGCAAAGCGAGCAGCAAAGGTTTCAGAAATATAGGTGGAATGAGCAAGAAGAGAAACAGAACAGAGCAACAGAAGCACTTTTCCATTCCGGCAAGTGACTCTTAAGAGAATTGTTATCTCAAAGTCTGGCCTTCTTTTTACTGCTGATTGGCTTGAACAAATTTATAATTTATCAATTCGACCAAAGTGTCTGTCCATCAATTTAAGAGATATCGGTATTTGAATATGTTGGTTTAATTTTCCCATTCCATCGCTTGCCAATTCTCCAAATTATCGACAATTGCATCTCAATATTAATCGAAAAAACACAGCCTTCAGGGCATTTTGACTGTCTATTACCTTGGAAACGGGACTGCTGTGCTGGAAAAGCAGCAGCATACAATGGGGTCTTTTAGCTAGTTGGCATCACTGACGTTGCTTGTCTCAAGCAATTTGCAAATGTTAAAATCTTGGTTTAATGAAAGAAAATTAAAGTGTATGATCTGGATTAACCCTTAATGGGTTTCCAGCTACTGTTGCACTCAAATAATGCTTAATATGATTAATGTGTTCTCATTTCACCCTTTTACCTTTATCATCTATAGCTGACTAGAAAAGCCAATTTCTATCAGTCCCCCCCTTTTGATTCTTCTAAAGATTAATAAGATTAATCAAAATAACACATAGAAATTAAGAAATGCGACAGGATAGAAGTAAGCACGGGGAGGAACTCATTCACAGTGTCGTGAATGGTTCACTTGTTTGAGAACAGCCTTCAACAGTGGAGCGGGCAAAGCTTTGTAAGCATTACAAGCATTCTGGAAGTATTTTATTCAAAAAAGTAATTATACAGTACAATAACAATTCAGTAATAATGGAAATTGATTGTAGTAATAATTGGGTAATAATGCTGTAATAAAAGTTCAATAGTAGGAGCCTTGTTCAATGTCTTGGGTTGGTTGTGCAGTTGGACCACTATGAACCACTTTGATTGATGGGGCATTATGGGTAGCCAGACATTGGCCAATGCATCTGATCAGCAAGACCACTATGTAAATGACAAGCCCAAAAATGAAAAATAAGAGAAATCCCTGAATGATGGAAATTCCTGTGCCACCCACCCATCCAGAGAGCCATCCCCAAAGAGTGGTGTCAGAGGGTTGGTAAAGTTTCCTAACTTCTTCTTGAATATGTGCTGACAAGCTTTTGATTTCTTCTGAATTACTGGGATGTAGGTGCAACACTGCACCAATCAAGGCACAGGTGCCACCTTTTTCGGCTAGCAAATAGTCAAGTGCCACCCGATTCTGTAAAGCCACAGTGCGAATGGCTAGCATCTCGGCTGAAATGCTACTTCGGGTTCGGGCAGTGTCATTGGCTATTTTCTTAATGCTGCGGCCAATTTAATGTATTCTCTGGTCAATACAATGACGCCATAGGCAGGGATGAGAGCAGAAGATAATTTCTCAGCCCCTGTGATCTCGCGTTTAGACCTCATGATGATAGTGGTAGGTTGATATTTCTCAAACTGTGGGATGAGGTCCATGTTTTGAGTCTGCGTTTATTGCATTGGATGGGGAAAGGGAAAGGGAATGACAGATGAAGGGGACAATGAATCCTAAATAGCACACTCCTCTCCAGCTCACTGGGAGCTAAGTGCCATTATAGGTAGAATATTGGGCAACCACTTGTGGGGACCAACGTTCTGTCAAATTTGTCCCATCGGTGTGATTAGGTAGCCCTTTAAATTCGATGGGATTCCCTTCATGTCCATAGACCTTTCTTGTGTCATGAGTGCACTGTGTACTGGCACTCACATCCAAATAATATTCACATTTACTGTGTCCCACATTCCAAGCTCGATGATTATAGCCGATTAAACATATGGTCCCAGTTGGGAAGGTTACTTGGGGCGGATTCAGTTTCCGATCACAGACATGTTGATACCATCCCTTGAAAGTGTTTAATGGGCGGCCTGCAGATCGCCATCTCTGAACCTCATCGTTTATCATTTTCTTTGGTTCTGGTATCTCCACATTGGGGAAGGGAAGAGTCGGGATTTTGGAAATGTCAATCCATGATTTCTTTCCTTGGAGTTTCACGGCTGACTGGTTTGTGAGTAATATCTGGTAGGGGCTTTCCCACTTGGCTCCTAACGGTTCGCGCTGAATTTGTTTTCTGTAAACGGATTCGCCGGGCACCAAGTTGTGGCCCCCCTCAGGAGGCTCGCCCCACGCCGCCAACACCTGACAGCATTTGTTAAGTTTTGACAATAACTAAGTAAAGCATCAACTCATCAGATGGCAGTCTGCCTTTCTTAAGTCAATAGTTCCTGGCAGGGACATGGGTCTGCCAGTGATTACCTCAAATGGGCTTAGGCCTGTGGTTCTGTTTGCACAAAACTAGTGGCAAGGCTTGAATCCAATTCATGCCTTCTTGGTTGTATCTGGACAACCGTTCTTTTAAAGTCAGGTTCATGCGTTCCACTTGTCCTGATGTTTCTGGATGATAAGGGCAGTGTAGATTCCAATCGATGTTCAGTAACCTGCACACCTCCTGGCAAACAGCACCTGTATAGTGGGTTCCATTGTCTGAATCAATGCTAGCTGGTACTCCCCATCTGGGAATATAGCCTTTGCATAGGACTTTGGCTGTATGGGTGGCTGTAGCCCTCCTGGCTGGAGCAGCCTCGACCCATCGAGAGAACATATCCACTATTACAAGGATGTCAGTGTATCTTTGACATGTAGGAAGGGTGATGTAATCGACCTGTATGTTCTGGAATGGTCCTGCAGGGGCAGCTTTTAGCTGAGGCATTGATGTTATAGGTCGTAGGTTGTTCTTTTGACATGTTACACAGTGGTTTGATACCAATTGTGCATGTTTTTTGAATTTTTCCCACACCAACTTTTCTGGAATCGAGCCATCATCTGTTGAGGGGCTAAATGTCCCCATGAACTGATCTGTTGGGCCAGAAATGGCATCAGTGCCTGTGGTGCAACTGGTTTATCAGTCTGAACTTGTCTCCAAATATCATCATACAACTGGATGCCTGAGTCTAATCATGACCATTTCTCTTCTTGTGTAGTCATGTTGCATTTCACGTAGATCTTGTAATAAATCAGTCACTCCCAATTTGTAGATGTGTCTTGGTTCTGCTGAAAAATCCCACTGGGAGGCAGCTTCCTTTGCTACTCGGTCTGCAAGGGCGTTTCCTTGTGCTTCTGTAGTGTTGTCTTGAATACGGACCTTACACTTTAGAATGGATACTTCTTTTGGCAAAGCTATGGCTTCTAGGAGGTCATCATTTCAGTGGTGGGCGTCCAGAACTCACTGTCTGATAGGGTCATAGAAGCAGAAATCCTGATCACTTTAAAATAGATGTCTTGGATATCCAATTGAAGGACTGGGACATACAGGACAATCGACTGAGATCTGCAAAATGGGATGAAGCGGAATAGCTCCACTTCAGCCAGCATACATACAGTGGGCCAAATGGCCTCTCTCTTGACCAGAACTTGGAGGTTTTTACTCTGATAGTTGGAGTTTGTTTCTGATGATAATAGCGTCTCAGGGACTGGAGTTCAACATTCTAGATATTGGTAAAATAAATCAGCTGTTTTAAACATGTTGCAGATTTTTGTCTTTCCCGTCTGAGTGTTTAACATCACCTGGCTGAAGCTCAGAAAGGACAATCTCACCTCATAGAATCAGAGAATGTACAGCGCAGAAGGAGGCCATTCGGCCCATCGAGTCTGTACCAGCCCTGGGAAAGAGCATCCTACTTAAGCCCACACCTCCACCCTATCCCTGTAACCCAGTAGCCCCACCTAACCTTTTGGACACAAAGGGCAATTTAGCATGGCCAATCCATCTTACCTGCACATCTTTGGACTGTGGGAGGAAACCGGAGCACCCGGAGGAAACCTGCGCAGACACGGGGAGAACTTGCAGACTCCGCACAGACAGTGACTCAAGCCGGGAATCGAACCCGAGTCCCTGGTGCTGTGAATCGACAGTGCTACCCAATGTGCTACCTTGCCGCCCTTGCATCCAAGCTCCTGGATTGTCTGTCTTTCTCTCCGGGTACAATTCTGTTTGTCTCTTGTATTCACCGCTGTGACAGGGCAGAGAACTGATTGAAGTGATTCAAACATGGAAGTTCTGGGAAAGATGGGCAAGGATTTCGGAGATGACAACATGTTCAAAGAGTTTGCAGAGGAGAGGGAGGCTGAAGATGGGGCAGTAATTTGTAAGGATGGCAGGGTCAAGGGTTTGTTTTATTGAGGAGGGGTTGATGATGGCAGATTTGAAGGACAGAGGGATAGTACCTGAAGAGTGAGAAATGTTGACAATATCCATGGACACAGGGTAGTTGGTTGATCAGTAGCTCAGTGGGAATCGGGTCGATGGAGCAGGAGCTGGACCTCATGGACAAGATGAGCTCTGAGAGGGCATGAGGGGAGATGAGAGAGAAACTAGAGAAAGATGTGGGTTCAGGGCTCGGGAAAGGATGAAATTTAGAGGCACTTTGGTCCGGTGGGCTCGTGGAAGGGAGGGAAGCAGCAGAGGCAGCTGATCGGATTTACTCAATCTCAGTCACAAAGAAGCTCCACAAGCTCCTCAGACTTCTTGTTGGAGATGAGGATGGAAGAGACAGGGGAGAGTGAGAGTACTTCAAAAGGAACTAACCTGTGTCAGAGATATTAAAAAGTTTCAACACTGCGCATTTAACATAAATCTGATTTATTTGACTTTTAGCCAGAATATTAGCCCCTGTAAATGGGCTGGAGTTTGTTATCAGCAGAAAGAGACCCAAATGAACATGGTTCAGTCCTGAATGTGAGGATCAGCAAAATCCAATCACTGTAGTTACTTGTGGCCTCGCTGGTGTGTCAGCAGGTGGGATGACTGAGTGAATCTCTTCCCACACTCTGAGCAGGTGAACGGTCTCTCCCCAGTGTGAATTCGCTGGTGACTCAGCAGGGCTGATGACTGAGTGAATCCCTTCCCACACTCGGTGCAGGTGAATGGCCTCTCCCCAGTGTGAACCCGCTGATGTACAGTGAGGTCAGATGATCGCCTGAACCCAGTCCCGCAGTGAGAGCACCTAAACGGTTTCTCGTCTGTGTGAACACGTTGATGCTGCATCAGTTCGGCAGAACTTTTATAGCGCTTCCCGCAGTCTGGACATTGAAACGGTCTCTCATCAGTGTGAACTCGCTGGTGGTTCTGCAGAGCGGATGGCTGAGTGAATCCCTTCCCACACTTGGCGCAGGCAAATGGCCTCTTCCCAGTGTGAATTCGCTGGTGTGTCTGCAGGGTGGATAACTGAGTGAATCCCTTCCCACATTTGGAGCAGGTGAATGGTCTCTCCCCACTGTGAACTCGCTGGTGACTCAGCAGGGCCGATGACTGAGTGAATCCCTTCCCACACTCGGCGCAGACGAATGGCTTCTCCCCAGTGTGAACTCGCTGATGTACAGTGAGGTGAGATGATCGTCTGAACCCAGTCCCGCAGTGAGAGCACCTGAACGGTCTGTCGTCAGTGTGAACACGTTGATGGCACATCAGATCCCCAGATCTTTTATAGCACTTCCCGCAGACTGGACATTGAAATGGTTTCTCCACAGTGTGAACTCGCTCGTGTGTGGACAGACTGGATGACTCAGTGAATCCCTTCCCACACTTGGAGCAGGTGAATGGTCTCTCCCCAGTGTGACTGCGTCGATGAGTTTCCAGCTGGGATGGGTAACTGAATCCTTTCCCACAGTCCGCACATTCCCACGGTTTCTCCTCAGTGTGACTACATTTGTGGCTTGTGAGGCCTGATGATCGACTGAATCCTCGTCCACACACACAAAACGTGTACGGGTTCTCCCCACTGTGAACGATGCTTTTTCCTTCCATGTTCAAAGTACAATGATATTCAGTTTGTGATAAATTGAGGACTCTGTCAGATCCTGATGTGATTCTTGGTTTCAGTTTCCAGACCTTGAGACTCCCCTTCGAACACCCCGTGAAACTGATTTAAAACAGAAAATAAGTAGTGAGAGAGAATCCACAAAAACACAAAGGCAGGTTGTGAAATTGAGGTGAATGAATCTGGTCATTTGTGGGGCCGGCACTGGGAAAAAGTGACCATGAAAACGGCTGGATTGTTATAAGAACATACGAAATAGGAGCAGGAGTAGGCCACCTGGCCCCTCGAGCCTGCTCTGCCATTCAATAAGTTCATGGCTGATCTTTTGTGGATTCAGCTCTACTTTCCAGCCCGAACACCTTAACCCTTAATCCCTGTATTCTTCAAAAAACTATCTTTATCTTAAAAACATTTAATGAAAGAGCCTCAACTGCTTCACTTGGCAAGGAATTCTATAGATTCACAACCCTTTGGGTGAAGAAGTTCCTCCTAAACTCAGTCCGAAATCTACTATCCCTTATTTTGAGGCTAGACGCCCGAGTTCTGCTTTCACCCGCCAGTGGAAACAACCTGCCCGCATCTATCCTATCTATTCCCTTCATAATTTTATATGTTTCTATAAAATCCCCCCTCACCCTTCTAAATTCCAACGAGTACAGTCCCAGTCTACTCAACCTCTCCTCGTAATCCAATCCCTTCAGCTCTGGGATTAACCTAGTGAATCTCCTCTGCACACCCTCCAGTGCCAGTGCGTCCTTTCTCAGATAAGGAGACCAAAACTGAACACAATATTCCAGGTGTGGCCTCACTAACACCTTATCCAATTGCAGCATAATCTCCCTAGTCTTAAACTCCATCGCTCTAGCAATGAAGGACAAACTTCCATTCGCCGCCTTAACCAACTTTTTGCGACTCATGCACTAGCACACCCAGGTCTCTCTGCACAGCAGCATGTTTTAATATTTTATCATTTAAATAATAATCCCTTTTGCTGTTATTCCTACCAAAATGGATAACCTCACATTTGTCAACATTGTATTCCATCTGCCAGATCCTAGCCCATTCACTTAACCTATCCAAATCCCTCTGGAGACTTCCAGTATCCTCTGCACTTTTTGCTTTACCACTCATCTTAGTGTCATCTGCAAACTTGGACACATTGCCCTTGGTCCCCAAGTCCAAATCATCTATGTAAATTGTGAACAATTGTGGGCCCAACACTGATCCCTGAGGGACACCACTAACTACTGATTGGCAACCAGAGAAACACCCATTAATCCCCACTCTTTGCTTTCTATTCATTAACCAATCCTCTATCCATGCTACTACTTTACCCATAATGCCATGCATCTTTATCTTATGCAGCAACCTTTTGTGTGGCACCTTGTCAAAGACTTTCTGGAAATCCAGATATACCACATCCATTACTGCACTGGTAATGTCCTCAAAAAATTCCACTAAATTAGTTAGGCACGACCTGCCCTTTATAAACCCATTCTGCGTCTGCCCAATGGGACAATTTCCATCCAAATGCCTCGCTATTTCTTCCTTGATGGTAGATTCCATCTTCCCTGCTACCGAAATTAGCTCACTGGCCTATAATTATCCGCTTTCTGCCTACCTCCTTTTTTAAACAGTGGTGTCACGTTTGCTAATTTCCAATCTGCCAGGTCCACCCCAGAGTCTAGTGAATTTTGGTAACTTATCACTAGTGTATTTGCAATTTCCCTAGCCATCTCTTTTAGCACTCTGGGCTGCATCCCATCAGGGCCGGGAGACTTGTCTACCTTTAGCCCCATTAGCTTGCCCATCACTACCTCCTTAGTGATAACAATCATCTCATGGTCCGAGCCTGTCATAGCCTCATTTCTATCAGTCACTGGCATGTTATTTGTGTCTTCCACTGTGAAGACTGACCCAAAAAACCTGTTCAGTTATTCAGCCATTTCCTCATCTCCCATTATTAAATCTCCCTTCTCATCCTCTAAAGGACCAGTATTTACATGAGCCACTCTTTTTTGTTTTATATATTTGCAGAAACTTTTACTATCTGTTTTTATATTCTGAGCAAATTTACTCTCATAATCTATCTTACTCTTCTTTATAGCTTTTTTAGTAGCTTTCTGTTGCCCCGTAAAGATTTCACAGTCCTCTAGTCTTCCACTAATCTTTGCCACTTTGTATGCTTTTTCCTTCAATTTGATACTCTCCCTTATTTCCTTAGATATCCACGGTCAATTTTTCCTCCTTCTACCATCCTTGCTTTTTGTTGGTATATACCTTTGCTGGGCACTGTGAAAAATTGCTTGGAAGGTTCTCCACTATTCCTCAACTGTTTCACAATAAAGTCTTTGTTCCCAGTCTACCTTAGCTAGTTCTTCTCTCATCCCATTGTAATCTCCTTTGTTTGAGCACAAAACACTAGTGTTTGATTTTACCTTCTCACCCTCCATCTGTATTTTAAATTCCACCATATTGTGATCGCTCCTTCCGAGAGGATTCCTAACTATGAGATCATGAATCAATCCTGTCTCATTACACGGGACCAGATCTAGGACCGCTTGTTCCCTCGTAGGTTCCATTACATACTGTTCTAGGAAACTATCGCGGATACATTCTATAAACTCCTCCTCAAGGCTGCCTTGACCAACCTGGTTAAACCAATCGACATGTAGATTAAAATCCCCCATGATAACTGCTGTACCATTTCTACATGCATCAGCTATTTCTTTGTTTATTGCCTGCCCCACCCTAATGTTACTATTTGGTGGCCGAAAGACTACTCCTGTCAGTGACAATTTCGCCTTACTATTCCTGATTTCCACCCAAACGGATTTAACCTTATCCTCCATAGCACCGATGTCATCCCTTACTATTGCCCGGATGTCTTCCTTAAATAACAGAGCTACACCACCTCCTTTACCACCCACTCTGTCCTTCCGAATAGTTTGATACCCTCAGATATTTAACTACCAGTCATGACCATCCTTTAACCATGTTTCAGTAATGGCCACTAAATCATAGTCATTCACGATGATTTGCGCCATTAACTCATTTACCTTATTCCGAATACTACGAGCATTCAGGTAAAGTACACTTATGTCGCCTTTTATACCTGTTTTGAATCTTAACACCTCGATCAGTAACCTCTCCTAAGTTATATTTCCTCTTAACTTTTCTCCTAATTTTCCTTGTCGTTGAACCCATATCTTCATGTAACAACCTGCCGCGTCGCTTACCATTTATGTTTTTACTTCCCGTTTTATTCCTTTTAGTATTACTGGGCCTATTCACTGAGCTCCCCTCAGTCACTGTACCTTGTACTGTCGCCCTTTTGTTTTTTGACTGGCTTCTCTGCCTTACACTTTCCCCCTTATTGCCTTTTGTTTCTGTCCCTGTTCTACTACCTTCCGACTTCCTGCATCGGTTCCCACTCCCCTGCCATATTAGTTTAAACCCTCCCCAACAGCTCTAACAAACACACCCCCGAGGAAATCAGTTCCAGTCCTGCCCAGGAGCGGACCGTCCGGTTTGTACTGGTCCCACCTCCCCCAGAACCGGTACCAATACCCCAGGAATTTGAATTCCTCCCTCGTGCACCATCTCTCGAGCCACGCATTCATCCTATCTATCCTGACATTCCTACTCTGACTAGCTCGTGGGACTGGTAGCAATCCTGAGATTACTACCTTTGAGGTCCTACTTTTTAGTTTAACTCCTAACTCCCTGAATTCAGCTTGTAGGACCCCGTCCTGTTTTTTACCTATATCGTTGGTGCCTATGTGCACCACGAAAGCTGGCTGTTCCCCGCGCCCCCCCCCCCCCCCCCTTCCCCCCCAGAATGTCCTGCAGCCGCTCCGAGGCATCAGTGACCCTTGCACCAGGGAGGCAACATAGCATCCTGGCGTCTCGATTGCGTCCGCAGAACCACCTGGTCCCCTTACAATTGAGTCCCTTATCACTATAGCCCTGCCATTCTTCTTCCTGCCCAGCTGCGCAGCAGAGCCAGCCACAGTGCCATGAACCTGGCTGCTGATGCCTTCCCCTGGTGAGCCATCTCCCACAACAGTATCCAAAGCGGTATATCTGTGTTGCAGGGAGATGACCGCGGGGGACACCTGCACTGCCTTCCTACTCTTGCTCTGTCTTTTGGTCACCCATTTTCTATCTCCCTCAGTACCAACTCACTAAACGTGCTATCCACGACATCCTCAGCATCGCGGATGCTCCAAAATGAGTCCATCTGCTGCTCCAGAGCTGTCATGCGGTCTAACAGGAGCTCTTTGGGAGGAGAGAGAATGAGGTGAAGAGGGATTTTATATATTGACAAGACATATTAAGAGAGTAGTTGGCAAAGTAACTTCGATCTTGAGCTTCATAAACAGTAATATTGATACCGCAACAGAAAAGCTATGCTTCTGGTGGCACGGTGGTTAGCACTGCTACCTCACAGCGCCAGAGACCCGGGTTCAATTCCGGCCTTGGGTGACTGGGTGTGTGGAGTTTGCACTTTCTCCTTGCACCGTGTCTGCGTGGGTTCCAACCCGGTGCTCAGGTTTCCTCCAACAGTCCAAAGAAGAGCAAGTTAGGTGGATTGGCCTTGATAAATTGCCCCTTAGTGTCCAGGGATGTGCAGGTTAGGTGGGGCTATGGGGTTACAGGGACAGGGTAGGGATGTGGGCCTAGGCAGGGTGCCCTTTCAGAGAATCAGTGCCGACCTGATGGGCCGAATGGCCCCCTTCTGCACTGTAGGAATTCTATGGTTCTAATTCTATTCTATGAATCTTTATAAAGCGCTGGTCACCGCTCTTCAGGAAGGATCTGAAGGTTCTTGGAGAAGGTGCAGAGGAGATTTCCCAGAATGGTTCCAGCAGAGAAGGTTGAGGGGAGATTTGATTCAGGTACACAAGATTATGCCAGATTTCCATCGGGTGGACAAAGAAACTCTTGTTTCCACTCACTGGTCGTACAAGCAGTCGGGACACAGTTTTAAAGTTTTGGGTAAAACCTGGATTGAACTATATAAGATCCTGAGGGGTCTTGATAAGGTGGATGTCGAGAGCATGTTTCCTCTTGTGGGAGTATCTGGAACAAGGGGGTCAAGGTTGCAAAATAAGGGGGCACATATTTCAGATGGGGATAACAGTTTTTTTTCTCTTGAGGGATGGAAGACAGGGGGTGGCACAGTGGTTAGCACTGCTGCCTCACAGCACCAGGGACACAGGTTCACGTCCGGCCCTGGGTGACTCTGTGGAGTTTGCACGTTCTCATCGTGTCTGTGTGGGTATCCTCGGGGTGCTCCGGTTTCCTCACACAGTTCAAAGATTTGCAGGTTAGGTGCTAAATTGCCCCTTCATCTCCAAGGATGTGCACGTTGGGTGGGATATGTGGATGGGGTAGGGTGGGATGGGTGGGGTGTTTTTTCAGAGGGTTAGTGCTGACTTGGGCTCCTTCTGCATTGTAGGGATTCTGTGACTTAGAACTTGTGTCCTTAAAATGCAGTGGAAGTCAAGCTCTTGAATATATTTAAGGCAGAGATGGATAGCTTCTTGATAAGCAAAGGGGTGAAAGATTATCGGGGTCGGCAGGAATGTGGAGTTGAGGTTAAAATTATTGAATGATGGAGCAGGCTCAAGGGGCCGACTCCTAGTTTCTGTGTTAGGAGCAGGCTCAAGGGGCGACTCCTACTCTGTATGCAAGGAGCAGGTTCGAGAGACCGACTCCTGATGTGTATGTAAGGAGCAGGGTCGAGGGGCCAAGTGGCCTGCTCCTACTTTGTATGGAAGCATGCAGGTACAGCAGGCGGTAAAGAAGGCAAATGGTTTGTTGGCCTTCATAGCAAGAGGGTTTGAGTCGAAGAGCAGGGATGTCTTGCTGCAATTATACAGGGCCTTGGTGAGACCACACCTTGGTGTCCTTATCTGAGGAAAAATGATCGACTGTCACAAGTAGGCTTACATTAACACTGCAATAAAGTTCCTGTGAAAAGCCCCTAGTCGCCACACTCCAGCTTCTGTTCAGGTACACTGAGCGAGAATTCAGAACGTCCAATTCACCTCGCAAGCACATGTTTCGGGACTTGTGGGAGGAAACCGGAGCACCTGGAGGAAACCCACGCAGACACAGGAAGAATGTGCAGACTCCGCCCATTCAGTGACCCAAGCCGGGAAACAAACCCGGGTCTCTGGCGCTGTGAAACAATGGTGCTAACCACTGTGCTATCGTGCCGATTAGAGAGCTGGCATGGACTCAATGGACCTAATGCTTTTCTCTGTATGATTTGTTTGTGTAATCTAGTTTTGTAATTTAACCCCAGTGGGTGTTCAGATATCACTCAGGCAAATCTGTGCTACACTCCCTCCGAGGCCATTCTGTCCTTCCTCAGGTTTGTTGCCCAGAACTGAACACAGTTCTCCAGGTTTGGCCTAACCAGGGTTTGTGAATCTCGGGGCTTTTCCAGTCACACTGAGACCTGAAATCTTCCCTCACAGACAGAACAGACAAACCTTTTACCTTCCACACCCAGATGCTGCTGATATTCAGTTTCTGATGAACCGAGTGACTCTGTCAGATCGCGATGTGACGTTTGGTTTGCGTTTCCCGTCTGTTAAACCTCCACTTCCAGTATCCTGTAAATTTACAGAAACCTCACTGTCAGTTTAGGATAGAAATTCAAAACGTTCTCTCCTCACCAAGTTTGATTAAATGTATTCCTGGAGCTTTGATCACATGACCTGCCCCCATCCTCCAGCCATTAATCGGTCAACACATCCATCCTTGTGACACACTGCCTTCCTCGGCCAATTGGGAAGCAAAAGGACTCATTACCTCACAGGACAGTGATTGACTGTCAGTCAAACAACCTTTATCCCATTTTCAATATTTGTATATCCGCTTAAGAGAAATGTTAAAAGAAAAATACATTAAAATCTTCTTTAATGTCCTAATGATTTCCCAGACACGAATCTCACCAAGACAGAAGGTTAAATTTGAATTCATTTAAAGTCTTCTGAAGACCCTGAAACCATTGTCAATTGTTGCAAAGACCCACCTAGTTCACTGATGTCCTTCAGTGAAGGAAATCTTCTATCCTTACCTGGTCTGGCCTACATGTGACTCCAGATCTACAGTCAGCTTGTTGACTCTTAAAATGCTCTCTGAGATGCCCTCAGTTCAAGGGCAATTAGGGATGGGCAGTGAATGCTGGCCCAGCCAGCGACACCCACATCCCGTGAATGAACAGAAAAGAAAATCTGCCATCCTTACCTGGCCTGGCCAACACGATTCCAAACCACAGCAATGTGGTTGATTCTTTAAATGCCCTCCGAGATGGCCGAGCAAACCGCTCGGTTACAGGAAAATTAGGAATGGGCAATAAATGTTGGCCCAGCCAGTGACTCCCACAAATGATTAAAATAAAATCCTGGAGACTCCAGTCAGTCAATCCGGGAGAGTTGGCATCCGGTCCAGGCTCGCAGCGCATGCGCCCTGCGGCACCTTGTCCTCTGTAAAGATGGCGGCCGGTAACCCGGGCCTGTCACCGCTCAGCTCTCACTCTGTTTGGTGCTGTTTAAGGTGGGACCGTTAACATTTTCCTCGGGAGTTGAAGCCTCCACGGGGTATTTATGAAGCCTCCCGGCTCACTCCGCAGCTTCTATTGCTCCCTGGCCACCCACCGGCTCCAATCCTGAAAGTTGCTCGATTGTTTCTTCCCCGCTCCTCGCACCGTCAGCGACAATCTGAACTGTGTATGGGCCGTTCACAGCCCGAACTGCGCATGCTCCAGTCACAGCCGGACTCTGCACATGGGCGAGGAGCTTCTGTCATGTGGATAGAGCACATTCTCAGCTGCAACGCATGTTGGGTTATAAACCCGCCATTAAAATGGATATTTTTTGAAGGAAATTATGCTTTGCGAACTGATTACGATTAGTAACATTGGGCCAAGGGAACAAATGCATTAAATCAATTAATACAGCACCTAAATAGTATGGGCCCTCCACCACAGTTAAACTGCCCCTCGCCAATAACAATGAGCTGAAATTGGATCAAATAGTTTGAGCTTTTAAAGTTGGAGTGTTAACCAGTGGGAAAACTGAGGAAATCCCTTTGCACATAGAACATACAGTGTAGAAGGAGACCATTCGGCCCATCGAGTCTGCACCGACCCACTTAAGCCCTCACTTCCACCCTATCCCCATAGCCCAATAACCCCTCCTACCCTTTTTGGACATAAAGGGCAATTTAGTACAGCCAATCCACCTAACCTGCACTTCTTTGGATTGTGGGAGGAAACCAGAGCACCCGGAGGAAACCCACGCAGACACAGGGAGAACGTGCAGACTCCTCACAGACAGTGACCCAGCGGGGAATCGAACCTGGGACCCTGGCGCTGTGAAGCCACAGTGCTAGCTACTTGTGCTACCCAGAAAGTGTGTGAGTGATCTCTCTCTGAACTGCTCCTGAACTGCACATTAGATCAATTAATGACTAACTCATATTTATTCTCATCCAGTGGAAACATCTCCAACTTGTCTCTCATATCAAACCTTTTCATAATCTTACAGGATCAGGTCATCCTTCATTCCCTTTTCCAGAGAAAAGGTTTACACCCTGTCCAACCTTTGTTGCTGGGTAAAACCTGCCAGTTCAGGCATAATTTAAATATATTTGCCTGCATCTTCTCCAGTCCTTCTAGATCCATTTTATGACTTTACCTAATCTGAGCAGCAAACTCACAATTGCCCCCAAATGCCTGTGTGTTGCAGTATTTTAATCAGTTTCCATTCGCTAAATATAAGATGGGACAGAAGAAGCAGATCCAATGAGTCTGTAACGCTGTCGAGCATCTACAAACTTGCCTCTTCCTCTTACTGCTAAACAGTTGACTTTTTCACTCTTAACCTGTCAGTTGTGGCATTAAGAATAATGTGTCAAAGAAAGACTGGATTTCAGCTCGGTGTCACTGGGCCAGACTAAATTAGTGCACAGGATTGTTGAGGCTAATGTCTCCATATCATAAGATGGGTCTGGAAGGACTGGGGTAGATACAGGAAAGTGTACCAGAATGATGCCTGATTGGGCAGGTTACACCCAGCAAGAAATGCAGAGGCTCGATGAGCCGTATGGTCTACACCCGTTCCCATTTCTTGTGTTCTTATGAACATCACTGAAAGTCTTTTCCATGCAGACACAACAGATGCAACAACCACCAGTTCATCGCCATCCTTCCCATATTCCAGGATTACAAACACACTTTCCAGGTGACAGTGAATTACTTGTACTTCTTGCTATCCAGTATTGTGTATTCACTGCTCACGATTTGGTCTCCCCCACACTGAGGAGATTAAATCTGGATTGGGTGACTGTGGAACATCACCATTCAGTCAGCAAGCATAATCCTGAGCTTCTGATCATTTAATATTTTAATTCCCCGCCCCATTCCCACTCTGTCCTCGGCCTCCTGCACTGCTCCAATAAAGCTCAAAGGAAACTCGAGGAACAGAACCTCATCCTTGATCAGGCAATTTCTGACCTTCCAGACACAACATTCATTTCAGTAATTTCAGATTATAATCATCACTCCGATATTTTTAGACAGTTGGTGCTGGTAACGGTTCTGCTGTTGCCATTTACCAGGACCTGTCTTTTATTTATTCTCTTGTCCTATTAATTTATTTACTTAGAACATGGACCATTACAGCGCAGTACAGGCCCTTCGGCCCTCGATGTTGCGCCGACCTGTGAAACCACTCTAAAGCCAATCTACACTATTCCCTTATCGTCCATATGTTATCTCATTGTCACCCAGTTTTGTCTTGCACCATTATCCCCTTTGTCATTTATTCACTTCAGCCTCACATCCTCCCAAACTGCCCCCTCTGAAATGGCCGAGCAAGCCACTCAGTTCAAGGGCAATTAGGGGTGGGCAGCAAATGCCGGCTCAGCCAGCGACACCCACATCCCAAGAACACATAAAGGAAAGTCGGCAGTTAGAAAGGCAAATGCAATGTTCGCATTCATTTCAAGAGAGCTACAATACAGGATGAATGGGGATGAGAAACATATCAGCCATGATCGAATGGCAGAGCAAACTCGAAAACTCGATGGGCTGAATGGCTTAATTCTGCTTCTTTATCTTTTTTTTAAATGAGGGGATCTCATAGAAACATTTGTAAAAAAATTGTTGGAATCCATCCCAGACCTGGATACAGATCAATTGGTTCTTGGAGGAGACTTCAATTGTATTCTGGATCCTAAATGGACTGGTCCAAGCTGATTCAACCACTACAAAAACATGAAAAAGGAATGAAAGCAGACAGGCACCCGGCATCGACCCCGACACCAGAAACGACAACGGCAAACCCAGCAAAAGATTTTTTAAAACTGTTCCCATCAGTAGATTGTAAAAGGATTACGGGACACAGACTTAAGATTGTGAACAAGATCTACAGGGGAGAAAGGAGGTAGTCATTTTATACAGTGAGTGATAATGATACGGAACTCAATGCTTACACACAAAGGTCGATAATCTCCAGATCCAGGTCCTCCCACTCATTGAAACGTCTCCCGACAAAGATGACAAACGCGCATGCGCCCTGGTGCACATCCAATAAAGATGGCGGCTGTTAACCCGAGCCGAACATGAGGAGCAGCAGCTCCGCTCGGTACAAATGGGGTCCCGGAAACTCTTTTCCGAGGATTGCAGCACCGAATGGTGCTGACAGAATTTGATGTGAGGATTGGTTGTGAGTTTCCTGTCTGCGAATCCCTGTCTAAGCCCCTGTGAAAGAAGTTTACAAAGGCATCACTGTCAGTCCAGAAATGAAATTCAGGAAAGATAAACATTTCTCCTGGTTTGAGTTTGCTGTGTGTAAATCCTCCCCTACTAATCCCCTGTAAAAGGAGTTTCCAAAATTAATCACTATCAGTCCAGGATAGAAATCCACAACATTCTCCCCTCCTGCTTCCTGGTCCAGGATGACCGCTCATGCCCCCCGCTGCACAGTGACCCACTTGTCATCAGCAGTCCCCTAATTTGAGGGTGACATCTACTCAGGGTGATGAATTTCTACCCTGGGTCTTCATGTGGCTGAACAGAGCCGCAGAGCTTTGGACACATGGGACAGGATGTCTAATAAGACAGTGAAATCCGGAGAGCAGGATTTGCTTCCTTTTCTTTCCATCTCTGCCACCGCTTTGCATCATCAATAAGACATTGAGACTCAAGGACTAATCCAGGTTGATGGACAAGTTGTCTCCATTCTGAACAATGGGGAACAAACTCCTCCCACTCATTGAAACATCGTCCCTGACAAAGATGACAAACGCGCATGTACCCTGATGCACATCCAATAAAGATGGCGGCCGTTAACCCGAGCCAAACATGAGGAGCTGCAGCTCCGCTCGGCACAAATGGGGACCCGGAAACTCTTTTCCGAGGATTGCAGCTTACAACAGCTTTTCACAACGTTTTCGCCCACCCCTGCAATCTCTTGCTTCCTCCATACTGTTAAGCACCTCTTACCAATTTTGGAATTCACGAAGAACGGAGAATTTGGCACTCATCCAAAACTCCATTCACGGTAGCGATGTGAATGGAGAATTACGGCTGTTGTTTCTGTAAGGCTATTACTGGGGTAAAAGAAAAGAAAGAATTTGAATTGTACTTTTGTGTTTGTATTGAGATCTTTCCAACCTTCTTTCTCCAGTACAATATAGTTAATTTTTCTTTGATTCTTAGTATTAAAAGTTAGAGCAGCATGGGAGCACAGTGAGTAGCACAGTTGCTTCACAGCTCCAGGGTTCCAGGTTCGATTCCCGGCTTGGGTCACTGTCTGTGCGGTGTCTGTACGTCCTCCCCTTGTCTCCGTGAGTTTCGTCCGGGTGCTCCCGTTTCCTCCCAGTCAAAAGATGTGCAGTTTAGGTTGATTGGTCATGATCAATTGCCCTGAGTGTCCAAGCTTCTGGGGTTAGGGTGGAGGCGTGGCCTTGAGTGGGGTTCTCTTTCTAAGGGCCGGTGGGCCGAATGGCCTCCTTCAGCACTGTAAATTCAATGAAGATGCCCTTCGACATCGCCATTACCCACACTGCGCATGCTTCAATCACAGCGTGTCCCGCCCCTCATTCACTCCGATTGTTTGGAGGACCAGCCGCCCTGACTCGGTCCTCCAGACCGCCACTCCTCTTCCTATTGGTCAAGAGCTGCCGTCAATCACTCGGGCATTGTGACAGTTTCAGATGGTGAATGCGGCCACAGGCTCAGGCTGACTCGCTGATTGTCCAATAATAAGTGAGAGTCACCGGGATCCTGAAGCACCTCCTCTGACACGTCATCAAGGTGGCCCCTCAGCTCCGCTAAACAAAGATGGCGGCCGTGGAACCGGGCCTGACACCCGATAAAAGCTCCGCAGCTGCAAACACTGGACTTGCAAGGTCTTATTCCGGCCTTCTGACCAGCAGGGAAAGTTTATGGCGCCTTCACTCCCTCCCCACCTCGACTCCCGGCTCCATTCCTCCCTCTGCCTTACCGCCCGAAACAGCCACTCCAGCACTCGCAGACCTCCGAGCAAAGTGACACTGCGCATGCTCGTTACACCCAACCAAGCGTCTGCGCACTGGGCTCCTGTGCAGTGAATAGGGCACATTCACAGCCGCAGTGAATGTTGGGTGATAACCGCACCATTGTCACCACAAGTAGTAAATACAAAGTAACTTCGTTACCAATTGATAAAAATAATCAAACAAATTATTGTCAATAGGTAATCTGCTATTTTCCATTTCTCAAAATGATTAAATGCTTCTCTCCTGTGGAACAATACAGAACTTAAGGAGTTTTTTCCCCAATGGGTCCTTCCTCTCTCCTCCCCAGAGGATGCAAACTCTTGCTGGATTCAATCCCAGAATCAGTAATTCCTCTATCTTCTTCCCTATTGCTCGTGATACTGAATGTTCAATGTTTTCTAGAATGATCCAGCACAGATGTCACTCGGCACACCATGTCTGTCCTGACCCTGTACAAGAGCTGCCACTTTTCCTGGTTAAATTCCATTTGCCACTGTTCTGCCCATATGATCAGCCCACCTGTATCATCCTGTAATTTAAGGCTTTTCTCCTCGCTAGTTACCACACCAACAATTTTCCATCTGCAAGTTTATCGATCATACCTCCACATATTTCAAGACCTCGATTTTATATATTACTATTGGTGACTGAGGATGCACCAGGATCTCCATCAGCACCTGAACCTGTGCTTCCTTTCTTCGAGAGCTTTAATAGCTCTGGAGAAACAATGCTGAAAAAGCTGGTGTTCTGGTTGGTTAATAAGTGGGTGCTGCCTTGCCTGTCTCTGAATTTACTCCACTCCTGTACACTCCCCACTTATGTAATACGCATTGACCGTAATGACTGGGAAGAGTTTAGAACATAGAACAGTACAGCAAAGTTCAGGCCCTTCGGCCCACGATGTTGTGCCGACCATTTATCCTAATCTCGGATCAACCTAACCTTCAATTTACTGCTGTCCATGTGCCAAAAGTCCCGAATGTTTCTGACTCCACCACCTCTGCTGGCAGTGCATTCCACCCACCCACCACTTTCAGTGTAAAGAACCTACCTCTTACATCTCCCCTATACCTTCCTCCAATCACCTTAAAATTATGTCTCCTTGTGACAGCCATTTCTGTCATGGGGAAAAGTCTCTGGCTATCCACTCTATCCATGCTTCCCATTATCTTGTACACCTCTATCAAGTCACCTCTTTTCCTTCTTCGCTCCAGTGAGGAAAGCCCTCGCTTACTAAACCTTTCTTCATAAGGAATGCCCTCCAGTCCAGGCAGCATCTTGGTAAATCTCCTCTGTACCCTCTCCACAGCATTCATATCCTTCCTGTCTTCTATTGGCCAGCCAATTCTGTATCCAGACAGCCACATTTCCCTGTGTCCCCATGCCCCCTAACTTTATGAATGAGCCTACCATGGGGAAAATGTCTCACTGAAATGCATATACACCATATCCACTGCCCGACCTTCATCACCGTGTCTCGTCACATCCTCAAAGAATTCAATGAGGCTTGTGAGGCATGACCTGCCCCTCACAAAGCCATGCTGACTATCTTTAATCAAACTATGGTTTTCTAAATAATCATAAACCCTATCTCTCAGAATCCACTGCAGTACTTTGCTCACCACAGACGTAAGACTGATGGGCCTGTAATTCCCAGGGATTTCCCTATTCCCTTTCTTGAACAGGGTAACAACATTTGCCTCCCTCCAATCATCTGGTACTACTGCAGTGGAGAGCGAGGACGCAAAGATCATCGCCAACGGTGCAGCAATCTCCTCCCTCGCTTCCCGTAGTAACCTTGGGTAAATCCCGTCTGGCACAGGGGACTTATCTATCTTGATGCTTTTCAAAATTTCCAGCACATCCTCCTTCTTAATGTCAACCTGTTCGTGTCTATTAACCTGGTTCACACTGCTCTTATGAGCAAGAAGGTCCCTCTCTCTCGTGAATATTGAAGCAAAATATTTGCTAATAAGCAAAATTAGGGCCTCCCCATCTCCTCAGACTCTCGGCACAAGTTCCCTCCACTATCCCTGATCGGTCCTACTCTCACTCTGATCATCCTCTTATTTCTCACATAAGTGTAGAACGCCTTGGGGTTTTCCCTAATCCTTCCCACCAGGGCTTTTTCATGCCCCCTTCTCAGTCCATTTTTGAGTTGCTTCCTGGCTACCTTGTAACCCTCTAGAGCCGTGCTAGATCCTTGCTTCCTCAACCTTACATAAGCTTTGTTCTTCCTCTTGACTAGCAACTCCATTTCACTTGTCATCCAAGACTCATTCACCTTACCATTCCTTCCTCGTCTCAGTGGGACAAAACTATCCAGCATTCGCAGCATTTAAGTGCTCCTTGAACAACCCCCACATTACTGTTGTGCATTTCCCAAGAACAATTGTTCCCACTTTATGCTCCTCAGCTCCTATCGAATAGCTGCCAATCAGTCACTATAGTGACAACATGCCCACCAAACTGCATCATTAGGGCACCATGGTAGCACAGTGGTTAGCACTGTTGCTTCAGAGTCCCAGGTTCCCATGTTCGATTCCCACTTGGGTCACTTTCTGTGCAGAGTCTGTGCATTCTCCCCAAAAGACCTGCTTGTTAGGTGAATTAGTCACCCGAACAGGCGCCAGAGTGTGGCAACTGGGGGATTTTCACAGTAACTTCATTACAGTGATAATGTAAGCCTACGTATGACAATAATAAAGGTTATTATTATTACTTTTGAGTTCCAATGCCTCAATGAAGAGGCAGAGAGTAACAGAGAGGGATCTCTGCCAAAGATGTGCGGGTCGAGAAACACCTTCTCCAATCGCAAAAAGACCACAAGAGAAAACACATGACTCTGAGGAGATGTCATCCTCGAAATGAGGAACAGCCAACAACAGAGGAGGAGCAGGTCATGAAGGTGTGACAGTCGATGGGACTGTGTGTTTGAACAGTTCAGCTGGAATGCCATCCTTGCTAGGTGCCTTTCTGCTTGCTCAACAAACAATGGCCTTTCCCAGTTCAAGTGATGAGGATTTCTTGTCCAACCATGACAGGAAGCTGCAGTCAAAGAGACTGGGAGGAGTCCTTCTCACAGGGGTACAGCTCACAGTCTTGTCCAACCCAGCGGGATATGTGTACATCTGTTGGTGAGAACTTCACCCAAATCCATAATCAGGGTAGCACGGCGGTGCAGTGGTTAGCACCGCTGCCTCACGGCGCCGGTCCCTGGTTCGATCCTGGCTCCGAGTCAATCTCCGTGTGGAGTTTGCACATTAGAACATAGAACATTACAGCACAGTACAGGCCCTTCAGCCCTCGATGTTGCGCCGACCTGTGAAGCCATTCTAAAGCCCATCTACACTATTCCCTTATCGTCCATATGTCTACCCAATGACCATTTGAATGCCCTTAGTGTTGGCGAGTCCACTACTGTTGCAGACAGGCATTCCACGCCCGTACTACTCTCTGAATAAAGAACCTAGCTCTGACATCTGTCTTATATCTATCTCCCCTCAATTTAAAGCTATGTCCCCTCGTGCAAGATATCATCATCAGAGGAAAAAGGCTCTCACTGTCCTCCCTATCCAATCCTCTGATCATCTTGTATGCCTCAATTAAGTCACCTTTTAACCTTCTTCTCTCTAACGAAAACAGCCTCAAGTCCCTCAGCCTTTCCTCATAAGATCTTCCCTCCATACCAGGCAACATTCTGGTAAATCCCCTCTGCACCCTTTCCAATGCTTCCACATCCTTCCTATAATGCGGCGACCAGAATTGCATGCAACACTCCAAATGTGGGCGCACCAGAGTTTTGTACGGCTGCAACATGACCTCATGGCTCCGAAACTCAATCCCTCTGCCAATAAAAGCTAACACACCGTACGCCTTCTTAACAACCCTCTCAACCTGGGTGGCAACTTTCAGGGATCTATGTACATGGACACCTAGATCTCTCTGCTCATCCACACTGCCAAGAATCTTACCATTAGCCCAGTACTCTGTCTTCCTGTTATTCCTTCCAAAATGAATCACCTCACACTTTTCTGCATTAAACTCCATTTGCCACCTCTCAGCCCAGCGCTGCAGCTTATCTATGTCCCTCTGTAACTTGTAACATCCTTCCGCACTGTCCACAACGCCAACAACTTTAGTGTCGTCTGCAAATTTACTCACCCATCCTTCTACGCTCTCCTCCAGGTCATTTATAAAAATGGCAAACAGCAGCGGCCCCAAAACAGATCCTTGTGGCACACCACTAGTAACTGGACTCCAGTCTGAACACTTCCCATCAACCACCACCCTTTGTCTTCTTCAAGCTAGCCAATTTCTGATCCAAACTGCTAAATCTCCCTGAATCCCATGCTTCCGTATTTTCTGCAGTAGCCTACCGTGGGGAACCTTATCAAACGCTTTATTGAAATCCATATACACCACATCAACTGCTTTACCCTCATCCACCTGTTTGGTCACCTTCTCAAAGAACTCAATAAGGTTTGTGAGGCACGACCTACCCTTCACAAAACCGTGTTCACTATCTATAATCAAATTATTCCTTTCCAGATGATTATACATCTCTTACAAACCTTTCCAAGATTTGGCCTCAACAGAAGTAAGGCTCACTGGTCTATAGTTACCGGGGTTGTCTCTACTCCCCTTCTTGAACAAGGGGACAACATTTGCTATCCTCCAGTCTTCTGGCACTATTCCTGTAGACAAAGATGACTTAAAGGTCAAAGCCAAAGGCTCAGCAATCTCCTCCCTAGCTTCCCAGAGAATCCTAGGATAAATCCCATCCGGCATTCTCCCCGTGTTTGCATGCGTTTCGCTCCCACAACCCCAAAACGTGCAGGGCAAATGGACTGGCTGTGCTAAATAGCCCTTAATTGGATAAAATTAATTGGGTGCTCTAAATTAAAAAAAAAAAATCCATAATCAAAGGCATTTCAGATTCCTTGATAAAAGCAAATTACTGCAGATGCTGGAATCTGAAACCAAAAGAAATATGAAACTATCTTTTGTTTCAGATTCCTTGACGTAGGCTGCTCCAGTGTTTATTTGCACAGCATCTCCATCTTTTACGGAAAGGTCTTGGCAATGTTCAAGTCCCAAGTGATGCACTGTTCTCGCTCTTGGGTTTATGTTGGGCATCAGGTCGGCTTTGCCTTTTGCTTCAATGACAGATGTAATCTCTGCTGAGTGGGTCTCAAACCAGTCTTTATTGTGGGTTCCACCTTTACCAAATGTTGCTGCTGCTGTGTCAGAAATTATTCAACTCAGCAACTTCCAAACTTCATCAATAATAATGTTGATTGATTAAGTTTCTATTGATGAGCCCGTGAAATATTTTATGGGTTTATTTCATGTTGATAATTTAATTTCACAATGGTGGTGTCACAGTGAAGAATGTGTAAGTCAGAAAGAATTGTCAGCAAGGATTAATCAGCATTTTCCACTTGGAGATCAGTGGAATGTTTCAGAAACTGAATTATAGATTTTGCACAAAAAACTATTTAGGATTAAAGTAAAAGTTCATAACGCTATAGCAAGTGTGTTACTGAGAGAGACCTTGAATAAAGAGGAAAGATGTTTTTAAAAAGAGACCCTGCAGCCCCAAATTCAGTGACGAATCCAGAATATTAAACTGCAGCCAGTTATAGGGGTTGTTGACATCAGCAGAAATAAACCAAATATTGTAAGACTGTCGATCTTGTCTGTGATTAACAGCAGCAATAACAGCAGAATCCAGTCTCTTCAGTCACTCATGAAGCTGTTGACGTAGCAAGAGGTTAAATGACTGAGTGAATCACTTTCCACACACAGAGCAGATGAGCGGCTTCTCCCCTGTGTGAGTGTGTGTCTGTAACAAACAGCAGGCTGCAGGATTGAGACCATCTCTTCCCACATACAGAGGAGATGAACGGTCTTTCCCCAGTGTGAATATGGTGGAGTGCAATGAGTGGATGACTGCCTGAAATTCTTCCTACACTGAGTACAAGTAAGTGGATTCTCCTCGGTGTGTATTTGCTTGTGTATCAGAAAGCTGGATGAATGAACGAATCCCTTCCCACACCGAGAGCAAGTGAACGGTCTTTCCACAGTCTGAACATGCTGGTATACATTGAAGTTAGATGACTGCCTGAACCTCTTTTCACAGTGAGTGCAGCTGAATGGCCTCTCCTCAGTGGGAATTTGCTGGTGTGACATGAGGCTGGCTGACCTACTGAATCCCTTCCCACACACAGAACAGATGATTGGCTTCTCCCCAGTGTGACTGCGTTGATGATTTTCCAGTTGAGATGAACATTGAACCATTTTGCACAGTCCTCACATTTCCACACTTTCTCCATGGTGCTGGTGTCCTTGTGTCTCTCCAGGTTGGATGATCAGTTGAAGCCTCGTCCACATAGGACACGTGCACGGTGTCTCCCTGCTGTGAATGGTATGCTGATTTTTTCAGGCTGTGTGACTGGTTAAAGTTATGTCCACAGTCTGTTCACTGGATCAGACGGATGGGTGACTGCGAGAAAGGGCAGGCAGGCAGTGCAGGAATCCTCTATGGCTGTCTCCCTCTCCAACAGGTATACCGTTGTGGATACTGTTTGGGGAGATAGCCCAGTGGGGAAAACATCAACAGCAGCCTGAACAGTGGCACCACAACTGGCTCTGTTACTCAGCAGGGGAGGGCAAAATGCAGGAGATCAATAGTCATAGAGGACTTTATAGTAAGGGGCACAGATGGGCGCTTCTGTGGATGGGAAAGAGACTCCCGAATGGTATGTTGCCTCCCTGGTGCCACGGTCCAGGATGTCCCTGAACGAACACAGGACATCCTGAAGGGGGAGGGTGAACAGCCACTGGGATCTCTTCTGAGGTAGGTGTGACCTGTACAAGAAGGACGTGTTGCATCAAAACTGGAGGGTCACCAATTTGCGAGATTTGCCAGAGTCACTCGGGAGGATTTAAACTAGTATGGCAGGGGGGTGGGAACCAGAGCGCTGGGGTATAAGGTGTAATAACTGAAGGGGAATTGGAGAACAAAAATAAGAGAACAACATCACCCTGTCTGCTCAAACACAGTGGTTTGAAGAGTATTTGTTTCAATGCCAGAAGTGTAGCGGGAAGGCAGATGAACTTAGAACACTTAAGTACATGGATGTTGTGGCTATCACAGAAACATGTTTAAAGGAAGGGCAGGATTGGTAACTGAAATGAAAAATGAAAATCGCTTATTGTCACAAGTAGGCTTCTAATGAAGTTACTGTGAAAAGCCCCTAGTCGCCACATTCCAGCGCCTGTTCAGGGAGGCTGGTACGAGAATTGAACCGTGCTGCTGGCTTGCCTTGGTCTGCTTTAAAAGCCAGCGATTTAGCCCAGTGTGCTGAACCAGCCCCTAATAATCGCTTATTGTCACAAGTAGACTTCAATGAAGTTACTGTGAAAAGGCCCTAGTCGCCACATTCCGGCGCCTGTTCGGGGAGGCTAATACGGGAATTGAACCGTGCTGCTGGCCTGCCTTGGTCTGCTTTCAAAGCCAGCGATTTAGCCCAGTGTGCTAAACCAGCCCCATAACGTTGGAGGATATAGATGCTTCAGGAGAGATAGAGAGGAATGTAAAAGGGGTGGGGGAGTAGCATTACTGGTTAAGGAGAATATTATATTATGAGGGGAAATATACCGTAAATGGCAAAACTCCTGGGAATATAGAAAGTCAGAGAGATCTGTGTGTGCATGTGCACAGATGTTGGAAGTTCGCAGCACAAATGGACAAGGTACTCAAGAAAGCATACGGAATGCTTGCCTTTATTGGACGGGGCATCAAGTATAAAAACTGGCAAGTCATACTACAGTTGTATCGAACCTTGTTCAGGTGACACTTGGAATATTGTCCACAATTCTGGTCGCCACAGTACCAGAAGGACGTGGAGGCTTTGGAGAGGGTGCAGAGGAGGTTTATCAGGATATTGCCTAGTCTGGAGGGTGTTAGCTATGTGCACAGGCTGAAGAGACTCGGACTGTTTTTATTAGAAAGACAGATGTTGAGGGGCGACCTGATAGAGGTCGACAAGATTGTGAGGGGCATGGATAGAGTGCATGGGCAGGCACTCTTTCCCAGTGTGGAGGGGCTAGTCACCAGGGGGCATAGGTTTAAGGTCCGTGGGGCAAAGTTTAGAGATGTGCGAGCCAGGTCTTTTTTGTTTTGCAGAGGGTGGTGAGTGCCCGGAACGCATTGCCAGGGGAGGTTGTGGAAGTAGATACATTAACAGCGTTCAAAAGGCAACTGGACAAACACATGGATAGGATGGGTATAGAGGGATACGGCACAAAGCAGATCTAAGGGTTTTGGGAAAGGTTGGTATCATGACCGGTTCAGGCTTGGAGGGCCGAAGGGCCTGTTCCTGTGCTGTATTGTTCTTTGTTCAAAGACCCTGTTCAATGTGGGAGAAACAGTTCATGTGTTCGGAATGTGGATGACGTTTTAGCCGATGGTCTGACCTTTCGAACGATATATAGTCACGCTGGAAAAAACCTTGGAAATCTGGGGATTGTGGAATAGATTTAATCAGAGCTGGAGATTCATCGACCTGTTCACACTGAGGAGTGACCATTAATGTTCTCCGTGTGTGGGAAGGGATTCACTCAGTTCACCAGCCTCACTTCATCATGGTCAATGTGTACTGGACAGTTACCAAGTGCAATGTATCTTTCCTGAGGTTTGGGGCCCAGTACGGAACACAGTTCATGCAGCAAGTGAGGAAAAGACAGCAGGAATTTCTCTAATCTGTGATTTACAAGGACACATTCTTGATTCCCAGCAGTTAAGTTTCTTCAGTAATTTCCTCATTTTCCCGAAACTACCCTGCCTGTTAATTCGATTATTTCTGATAATTCCATTACTGTAGCTATAAACATCACACATTAGAATTTAATTCTCCCCGATCCGATTTGAGTTTCCAATGAGTCGATTCTGTGGAAAGGCAATGTCTTATCAGCGTTTCCACGGCGATCTGTCTGCAGTGAAGGAATGTCTTATCAGCGTTTCCACGGCGACCTGTCTGCAATGAAAAAAAATGAAAATCGCTTATTGTCACAAGTAGGCTTCAAATGAAGTTACTGTGAAAAGCCCCTAGTCACCACATTCCGGCGCCTGTTCGGGGAGGCTGTTACGGGAACAGTGAAGCGCCTGCTTGAGTTTCTAACTCAGACTAAACTTCTTTCTCCCATAACACACATTATTTCAGCCATGTTATGTTAGTATCTCCCAAACCCTAAAAGGAGTTCAGATACACAAACTTTTAAATGTGGGAGGACAAGTTGAAAAAGTGAACCAAGGTTTTATAATTCTGGGTGTGGAGCACAAAAGGACAGAGGTCATGTAAACCTGTACAAATCATTGGTTATTCTGCAGTTAGAATATTAGATCAGGTTTTGGGGATCTTACACCAGGAAGGATGTCAAGGCCATGGAGAGGGTGCAGAAGAGATTCACAGAGATGATCCCAGGGAAGAGAAGCTTTAGTTACCAGGAGAGATAAGAGAAACTGGGGCTCTTTTCATTCGAACAAAGGCTGACTGGAGATCAGAGGGAGGGGGGTTCGATTCCGCCCTTGGGTGACTGTGTAGAGTTTGCACTTCCTCCGCATGTCCAAGTGGGTTCCCTCCGGGTGCTCCGGTTTCCTCCCACAGTCCAACGATGCACAGGTTAGGTGGATTGGCCATTCTAAAAGATTTCCCCTGAGTGTCCAAAGGTTAGGTGGGGTTACGGGGATAGGGTGGAGGAGTGGCCCTGAGTGGGGTGCCGTATTGGAGGGCCGGTGCAGACTCGATGGGCCGAATGGCCTCCTTCTGCACTGAAGGGATTCTATGGAACTGAAAAAGGCTCATATGAAATATCAAGCAGACTGTACAACAATGTTCAGGACTCTCACTGTCCCTCTGGGCCTGCCGCGGGGGTGGGGTGGGGGGGTGGGGGGGGGGGGGGGGTGCAGTGGAGGAACTGGTGATGGTTTCTCTGATCTCTGAATGAAATGTATTTTTAAAGTGAAGTGTATCTGTACTGGAAAATCTGAGTGCCAAGTGCCAGCTTGAACGATTCTCCAATCAGTTACAGCACAGCTCCCTCCACATTGCCCCATGAAAGACTCCCAAGGCTAATAAAAAATGGTGTTAGATACAGAGTAAATCTCCCTCGATGCTGTCCCCATCAAACACTCCCACGATAGGTCTCGCATAAGATTAGATACAACGTATATCCTCCTCTGCACTGTCCCCATCAAACACTCCCACGACAGGTACAACACGGGGTTAGATACCGAGTAAAGCTCCAGTTACACTCTATCATCAAACACTGCCAGGGCAGATACACAGGCAGGTTCGCAAAACCATCCCTGGATGCCAAGGCTAGGAGAGACAGAATGGAAGGTATGGGGAGCTGGGACTGTTAAAATTTGGTTTTGGGATTGCAGATTACCCACAAAGTGGAGGGGGAGGGTGGGGAAGGGGGAATGGGATTAGATAAAGCTTAAAGCACATCCAGTTAGATAAATCCCCGGGACCTGAAAAAATGTATTCTGGGACATTGTGGGAGGCGAGGGGGGAAATTGTGGGTCCCCTGGCAGAGATATTTGAATCATCGACAGCCACAGGTGAGGTGCTTGAAGATTGGAGGGTAGCAAATCTTGTGCCTTTTTTTAAGAAAGGCCAGAGGGAAAAGCCTGGGAACTACAGGCCTGTGAGCCTTGCGTCTGTGGTGGATACGTTGTCAGAAGGTATTCTGAGAGACAGGATCTACAGGCATTTAGAGAGGCAAGGACTGATTAGGGACAGTCAGCATGGCTTTGTGAGTGGAAAATCATGGGCGGGATTCTCCCAGATGGTGGCAGAGTGTTCACGCCATCGGAAAAGCCGTCGTGTTTCACAATGGCGTGAACTGGCCGCAGAGACTACCGATTCTGGCCCCCACAGGGGGCCAGCATGGCGCTGGAGTGGTTCATGCCGCTCCAGCCTCCCTTCCCGGTGCCAACTGGGCACCGCGCCAACCCGCGCATGCGCAGTGGCACCACGCCAACCCGCACATGCGCAGTGGCCTTACTGAATGCGCCGGCCCACTACATAACATGGTGCAGGGGTTCAGGGGCCGGTGCGCAACAAAGTAGGCCCGGGGAGGGAGAGGCCAGCCCGCTGATCGGTGGGCCCCGATTGCGGGCCAGACCCCATCGGAGGCACTCCCCGTGAACGGAGCCTCCCCCCCCCCCCAACCCCCAACCCAGCGACCAGAGTTCCTGCCGGCTGTGAGCAGATGTGGACAGCGCCGGCGGGACTCTGTCGTTGCCGCTCAGCCTATCCGGGCCGCAGAATCGGCGGCCCAGATGTGGACAGCGGCCCGCGACCAGCAGCGCGCCAAATGCATCGGCGCAAATGGCACCGATTCTCTGCTCCTCGGGGTGGCATGGCGCAGTTGCGGCGATTCTCCGGCCCGGGGCTCGGAGAAACCTGCCCCATGTCTCACGAATTTGATTGAATTTTTTGATGGTAGATCAGGGCAGTGCAGTTGACGTTGTCGACATGGACTTTAGCAAGGCCTTTGACAAGGTACAGCATGGTAGTTTTTTGCACAAGGTTAAATCTCACGGAATCCAGGGTGAGGTTGCCAATTGGATACAAAATTGGCTTGGCGACAGAAGACACAGGGTGGTTGTAGAGGGTTTTTTTTCAAACTGGAGGCCTGGGACCAGCGGTGTGCCTCAGTGATCGGTGCTGGGTCCACTGTTATTTGTTGTTTATATTAATGATTTGGATGAGAATGTAGGAGGCATGGTTAGTAAGTTTGCAGATGATACCAAGATTTGTAGCATAGTGGACAGTGAAGGTTATCTAGGATTGCAACGGGATCTTGATCATTTGTGCCAGTGGGCCAATGAATGGCAGATGGAGTTTAATTTAGATAAATGTCAGGTGATACATTTTGGTCGATCGAATCGGGGCAGGACCTACTCAGTTAATGGTCGGGAGTTGGGGAGAGTTATACAACAATGTGATCTCCAAGTACAGGTTCATAGCTCCTTGAAAGTGGAGTCACGGGTGGACAGGGTGGTGAAGATGGCATTCGGCATATTTGGTTTCATTGAACATAAGAACATAAGAACTAGGAGCAGGAGTAGGCCATCTGGCCCCTCGAGCCTGCTCCACCATTCAATGAGATCATGGCTGATCTTTTGTGGACTCAGCTCCACTTTCCGGCCCGAACACCATAACCCATAATCCCTTTATTCTTCAAAAAACTATCTATCTTTATCTTATAAACATTTAATGATGGAACCTCTACTGCTTCACTGGGCAAGGAATTCCATAGATTCACAGACCCTAGCCCATTCACAACCCTTTGGGTGAAGAAGTTCCTCCTAAACTCAGTCCTAAATCTACTTCCACTTATTTTGAGGCTATGCCCCTTAGTTCTGCTTTCACCCGCCAGTGGAAACAACCTGCCCGCATCTATCCTATCTATTCCCTTCATAATCTTATATGTTTCTATAAGATCCCCCCTCATCCTTCTAAATTCCAATGAGTACAGTCCCAGTCGACTCAACCTCTCCTCATAATCCAACCCCTTCAGCTCTGGGATTAACCTAGTGAATTTCCTCTGCACACCCTCCAGTGCCAGTACGTCCTTTCTCAAGTAAGGAGACCAAAACTGAACACAATACTCCAGGTGTGGCCTCACTAACACCTTATACAATTGCAGCATAACCTCCCTAGTCTTAAACTCCATCCCTCTAGCAATGAAGGACAACATTCCATTTGCCTTCTTAATCACCTGTTGCACCTGTAAACCAACTTTTTGCGACTCATGCACGAGCACACCCAGGTCTCGCTGCACAGCAGCATGTTTTAATATTTTATCATTTAAATAATAATTCCTTTTGCTGTTATTCCTACCAAAATGGATAATCTCACATTTGTCAACATTGTATTCCATCTGCCAGACCCTAGCCCATTCACTTAGCCTATCCAAATCCCTCTGCAGACTTCCAGTATCCTCTGCACTTTTTGCTTTACCACTTCTCTTAGTGTCGTCTGCAAACTTGGACACACTGCCCTTGGTCCCAACTCCAAATCATCTATGTAAATTGTGAACAGTTGTGGGCCCAACACTGATCCCTGACGGACACCACTAGCTACTGATTGCCAACCAGAGAAATACCTATTAATCCCCACTCTTTGGTTTCTATTAATTAACCAATCCTCTATCCATGCTACTACTTTCCCCTTAATGCAATGCATCTTTATCTTATGCAGTAACCTTTTGTGTGGCACCTTGTCAAAGGCTTTCTGGAAATCCAGATATACCACATCCATTGGCTCCCCGTTATCTACTGCACTGTTAATATCCTCAAAAAATTCCACTAAATTAGTTAAGCACGACCTGCCCTTTCTGAACCCATGCTGCGTCTGCCCAATGGGACAATTTCCATCCGGGTGCCTCGCTATTTCTTCCTTGATGATAGATTCCAGCATCTTCCCTACTACCGAAGTTAAGCTCACTGGTCTATAATTACCCGCTTTCTGCCTACCTCCTTTTTAAAAAAATATATTTTATTGAAGTTTTTCAAACAAAGATTTTCCGTTTTTACAACTTAATAAAGGAATATACATTAAACGTTATTTAAATAATATATTAAACTAACAACAGATGGAAAAAAAAAAAAAAAAAAGCAAATATCAACAATTAACTAAGAAAAAACAAAAACACGGAATAATACTACCCCCCCCCCCCCCCCCCACGTTGCTGCTGCTGTCTTTTCTGTTTTTCCATTATCGTGCCGCGAGATAGTCAAGGAACGGTTGCCACCGCCTGGTGAACCCCTGAGCCGATCCTCTCAACGCATATTTTATTCGTTCCAGTCTTATGAACCCTGCCATGTCGTTTATCCAGGCCTCCACGCCCAGGGGCTTCGCTTCTTTCCACATAAGTAGAATCCTTCGCCGGGCTACTAGGGACGCAAAGGCCAAGATGTCGGCCTCTCTTGCCTCCTGCACTCCCGGTTCTTCTGCAACCCCAAATATAGCCAACCCCCAGCTTGGTTTGACCCGGACCCCCACCACCTTTGAGCTCACTCTTGCCACACCTTCCCAGAACTCATGCAGTGCCGGACACGACCAGAACATGTGAGTGTGGTTCGCCGAGCTTCCCGAGCACCTCCCACACCTGTCCTCCACCCCAAAAAACCTGCTCAGTCTTGCTCCCGTCATATGCGCTCTGTGTAGAACCTTAAATTGAATCAGGCTAAGCCTGGCACACGAGGACGAGGAATTTAGCCTACTTAGGGCATCTGCCCACAGCCCCTCCTCAATCTCTTCCCCCAGCTCCTCTTCCCATTTTCCCTTCAGCTCCTCTACCATCGCCTCCCACTCGTCTCTCATCTCACTGTATATTTCAGACACTTTACATTCTCCAACCCATGCCCCCGAAATCACTCTATCCTGGACCCCTTGCGTCGGGAGCCGTGGAAATTCCCTTATCTGTTGCCTCATAAACGCCCTCACTTGCATGTATCGGAAAGCATTCCCTGGTGGCAAGTTATATTTTTCTTCCAATGCTCACAAACTCGCAAACGTCCCGTCCACAAACAGGTCCTTCAGCTTCCTAATTCCTGCTCGCTGCCAACATTGAAATCCCCCACCTATCCTCCCCGGGACGAACCTATGGTTATTCCTTATCGGGGACCACACTGAGGCACCCGTCACTCCCCTATGTCGTCTCCACTGCCCCCAGATCTTCAAGGTCGCCACCACCACTGGGTTTGTGGTGTACCTTTTCGGGGAGAACGGTAGCGGCGCCATCACCAGCGCTTTTAGGCTCGTTCCCTTACAGGACGCCATCTCCAGCCTACCTCCTTTTTTAAACAGTGGTGTCACATTTGCTCATTTCCAATCTGCCGGGACCACCCCAGAGTCTAGTGAATTTTGGTAAATTATCACTAGTGCATTTGCAATTTCCCTAGCCATCTCTTTTAGCACTCTGGGATGCATTCCATCAGGTCCAGGAGACTTGTCTACCTTTAGCCCCATTAGCTTGCCCATCATTACCTCCTTGGTGATAACAATCCTCTCAAGGTCCTCACCTGTCATAGCCTTATTTCCATCAGTCACCGGCATGTTATTTGTGTCTTCCACTGTGAAGACCGACCCAAAAAACCTGTTCAGTTCCTCAGCCATTTCCTCATCTCCCATTATTAAATCTCCCTTCTCATCCTCTAAAGGACCAATATTTACCTTAGCCACTCTTTTTTGTTTTATCTATTTGTAGAAACTTTTACTGTCTGTTTTTATATTCTGAGCAAGTTTACTCTCATAATCTATCTTACTCTTCTTTATAGCTTTTTTAGTAGCTTTCTGTTGCCCCCTAAAGATTTCCCAGTCCTCTAGTCTCCCACTGATCTTTGCTGGAACATTGAATACAGGAGTTGGGCCGTCTTGCTGAAGTTGTATAAGACATTAGTAAGGCCACACTTGGAGTTCTGGTCAACCTATTTTCGAGAGGATATTATTAAACTAGAAATAGTGCAGAAAATATTTATTCGGATGCTACCGGGACTTGATGGTTTTAGTTATAAGGAGAAGCTGGGACTTTTTCCCTGGAGTGCAGGAGGCTTAGAAGTGATTTTATATAAGTCTATACGTTTACGGTAAGAGGGGAGATACAAAAGGGCTCAAAGGGGCAATTGTTTCACACAGAGGGTGGCGTGTATCTGGAACGAGTTGCCAGTGGCAGTAGTAGAGACGGGTATAATGTTGTCTTTTAAAAAGCATTTAGACAGTTATATGGGAAAGCTGGGTATAGAGGGATATGGGCCAAATGTGGGCAATTGGGACTAGCTCAGTGGTAAAAACTGGGCGGCATGGACAAGTTGGGCCGAAGGGCCTGTTTTCATGCTGTAAACCTCTCTGACTCTATACAACTGCAGCAAAACATCCCTACATTTATATTAGATTTCCTTTGCAATAAACAATAATATTCCATTGACCTTCCTGTACTTGCTGTACCTGCAGACTAACTTGGGATCGGGCACGCCCGATCCCTCTGTAACTCAGAGTTCTGCATCTCTCTCTATTTAAATAATATTGTTTTATTTAATACTTCCTGACAAAATGGACAATTCACATTTTCCCAAATTATGCTCCATCTGTCAGGTTTTGGCCCACTCACTTAACCTATTTGTAGTCCTTTGCAGACTCCTTAAATCCACTTCACAAATTACTTTCCTACCTGTTGTTGAGGCTTCAGAAAATTTAGCCGCCAGACATTCAATCCCATCATCCAACACATTCATACAGATTGTAAATGGTTGAGAGCCCAGCACTGATCCTGGTGACATTCCACTTGTCACATCTTACCCACCCAGAAATGACCCATTTATACCGACTGGCTGCTTCCTGCTCGCTAACCAATCCTCTATCCATGCTGATATGTTGCCCCCAAACCACAAGCTCTTATTTTGTGTAATAACCTTTGATGTGGCACCTTGGGAAATACCTTTTGGAAATCTAGATAAAGCACATCTACAGGTTCCACTTTATTGACATCCCTTGTCACTTCCTCAGAGAACCTTGATAAATTAGTCAGTCACAATTGATTCCCTGAACCCATTTTCAAACACTGTGTCAAAAGAAAATTCAAATCTCCTCTACCCCTCTGGCTCCTTTGCCAATTACCTTAGAGGGACTCACTTTCTGTTAAAGAGCCTGTTAAACCCTCTCACCCACTTTCCCGAAAGTGAACAAATTTAATCAGGAAAAGTCCAACAAATTCAAATATTTTCCTGTTAAAAGTTTATTGACGAAACAGAACATGGTTAAAAACACTAACAGAAAATTACTTGAGGATCAAAGACAACCTGAGTAACAGGATGTTCACAATGTTCTGGTCCCAAATGGTTTCCCTTCGGCTCCTCTGTACCCTGCTCCCATGACTCCCCACTTTGGACACAGGGGCACTGAACCCTGGGGGTCACATCACCATCAGCCCCGGTCACCCTCACCCCTGATTGGTTGGAGGTACAGTTCCCAGTCAGTCCCCCAGCAGCTTCCTGTCTCTATTAGCGACGCCCATGGCAGTTCCCCAACTGGGGAACAAGCCCCGTTATTCTCATCTAAATTCAGCCCTCAGCTCCATCACCTGGCTGTCATTGACACGAGCAATAGAGACAGAAAGGTGCCCGAGGGTCAAATAGGAAGACAAAACTTGTGGATTAGGACCCCCATAAAGGTCAGCAACTTCTTGGAAAAAATCAAATTCCCAGTCCACAAATTAAAGGATCACATGACGGGACTTCAAGTTTCCTGATTTTTAATGCAACAAACAAACTAGAAGCTACTTTAACTCAGAAACCTACACAGTAAACTATAAACTAGAACTTTGCCTTTTTGCACAATCTAATATCACACTCCACGATTTTAGTAACTCTGTCCTGGAAGTCAAAACTTAATTGTCTCAGAACCTGTCCAAAGTGATGATTCATTCCCGAGGATTTACTTCAGTTCTTCAACCAAGACACCGAGGAAAAAAAGGGAGAATAGAATAGAATGTGAACTCGCAAAATACATAAAAATGGACTGGAAAAGTTTCTGTGGCTACGTAATAAGGAAATGTTTGGCTCAGACAAAGGTTTGTCCATTCCAGATAGAGTCAGGAGAATTTAGAATGAGGAATAGAGATCTCTACAGCCTCCTCGTTCAACACTCTGGGATGCAGATCATCAGCTTTTGGGGATTTATTCACTTTCAGTCCCATTAATTTCTCCAGTACTACTTTTTCACCAATACTAATCTCTGCCAGTCCCTTGGTTCTCTGGTGTGTTGGGGACAATTTCTGTATCTTCCTCTGTGAAGACAGACACACATTGTTTAGTTTCTCTGCCATTTCCTTACTCCCCATTCTAAACTTTCCTGTCTCTGCCTGGAATGGACCCACATTGGTCTTTGCTAATCTTTTCCTTTTCACATTCCTGTGGAAGTTTTTCCAGTCGGTTTTTATGTTTCTCACCAGTTTGCTCTCATCAGTTTCTTGGTCCTCCTTTGCTGAATTCTAATTGGAGCTCATGGGATCTTTAACTTTTCTTGTTCGCTATGGTTGCATCACGTTTCCGGTTGGATTTTTGTTCCTTAAAAGAATCTATATTTGTTGTATATATGCAAATTAAAAGTCACAAAAATCCCAGAGGACCATAAGCTGCTCTCCCCTTTGACAGAGAGAGAGCTGACTGGAGGTGATTTAACCTGAGGGTCAGCACACCTCAGGCGAGGGGCCTGGTTGAGAAGGCGGGGCCTTCATGAATAAACTCAGCCTGTACGGGAGTTGAATCCTCACTGTTGGCCTTGCTCTGCATCACAAAGAGTCGTCCAACCAACTGAGCAAACTGACCCCTGATAAATATGTAATAATTCCTTAAATATTAGGTATTCCCTGTACCAATCAGTTTCCCAGACCACCTCCGACAACATACCTCTCACACCCTGATAGTTTTCTTCTGTGAGGAACGCCCAGATAAATTAAACAAAAGAATCATGTAACCACCAGGGCCCATCTCCATGGCAACGTGGCATGCTTTGGGGGTTCCAAACAGAAATAGCAACTAAATATCTTCACACTTCCCAACATCCTTTCACTCTGTGATTCTTGTGCAATTTGAAGCCAGGTATTACCTACAAAGCTCAAAGGGCATCAGCCCACTGGAGGCAAAGTGGTGAGACCGGCCAGTCCAGCAGAAAGAAACCCTCCAACCATCCCCATTGACTACCTGTCAGAATGAACAAAACGTAGTCCTGGATGTAGAGCAGAAACAGTAACAGCAGAATCCAACCACTGTACTCAATTGTGAGATTGTTGGCGTCACAGCTGGTGCGATGAAGTATGCAATCCCATCGCACATTGAGAAGTGAAGGACCTCTCCCCAGCGTGAACTCGCTGGTGTGTCCGCAAGTGAGATAACCGAGTGAGTCCCTTCCCACACTGAGGGCAGGTGAATGGCTTCTCTCCAGTGTGAACTCGCTGGTGTGAATGCAGGTTGGATAACTGAGTAAATCCCTTCCCACACTGAGAGCAGGTGAACGGTCTCTCCCCAGTGTGAACTCTCTGGTGTTTCTGCAGGGTGGATAACTGAGAGAATCCCTTCCCACACTGAGAGCAGGTGAATGGCCTCTCCCCAGTGTGAATTCGCTGGTGTGACTGCAAGCCGGATGACTGAGTGAATCCCTTCCCACACTGAGAGCAGGTGAATGGCCTCTCCCCAGTGTGAAATTGCTGATGTTTCTGCAGGGTGGATGAATCACGGAATCCCTTCCCACACTGAGGACAAGTGAATGGCCTCTCCCCAGTGTGAATTCGCTGATGGATCCGCAGGGTGGATGAATCAATGAATCCCTTCCCACACTGGGAGCAGGTGAATGGCCTCTCCCCAGTGTGAATTCGCTGGTGTCTCCGCAGGGCGGATAACTCAGTAAATCCTTTCCCACACTGAGAGCAGATGAATGGCCTCTCTCCAGTGTGAACTCGCTGGTGAGTGCGCAGGTGGGATAAGTGAGTGAATCTTTGCCCACACTGAGAGCAGGTGAATGGCCTCTCCCCAGTGTGAACTCGCTGGTGTGCCTGAAGGTTAGATAATTGACTGAATCCCTTCCCACACTGAGAGCAGGTGAACGGCCTCTCCCCAGTGTGAACTCGCTGATGTTTCCGCAGGGTGGATGAATCAATGAATCCCTTCCCACACTGAGAGCAGGAGAATGGCCTCTCCCCAGTGTGACTGCGTCGATGAATCTCCAGCTGAGATGGGGCTTGGAATCCCTTCCCACAGTCCCCACATTTCCACGGATTCCCCATGATTTGGGTTACCTCGTGTCTCTCCAGGTTGGATGATCAATTGAAGCCTCTTCCACAGACACAACACGTGTATGGCCTCTCCCTGCTGTGAATGTTATGTTTATTCAGGCTGTGTAACTGGTTTCCTCAGACAGTTCACTCCCACAGTCCAAAGATGTGCGGGTTAGGTGGATTGGCCATGCTAAATTGCCCTTAGTGTTGAAAAAGGTTGGATGGGGTTATTCGGTTACGGTGATAGGATGGAGGTGTGGGCTTAGGCAGGGTGATCTTTCCAAGGGATGGTGCAGACTTGATGGGTCAAACAGTCTCCTTCTGCACTGAAAATTATGGGAGTCTATGAACTCTCTCTCTCGGGTGTGTTGTGTGGGTCTCGGTGCTTTTCCAGTCACACTGATGTTTCCACAGTCAGTTCACTGGAACTCTCTCACTTGGATGTGTGTTGTGTGGGTCTCGGTGCTTTTCCAGTCACACTGATGTTTGAAATCTTTAGCTGACAGTTCGGGCAAACATTTCTCCTTCTAGATTCAAAGGCCGATGATATTCAGGTTCCAGGGAATCGAGTGACTGTCAGATCGAGACGTAATGTTTGAGATTTCTGTCTGTAATTCCTCCTCATGGAATATCCTGTAAAAACAATTTACAAAATTCATCACTGACAGTACAGGACAGAAACGTAGAACAACAATTCTCATTTCTATGGAACATTTTTTCCTCTCTTATTCCCCGAAAGCTGTAAATCTCCCTCCTATACACTCTCCCTCCATCCTCACTCTGCTGTATCCAATGACCCTCCTAATTCTCCTGATTGTGCTAATTCAGGCTGATTGACAGATTGTAGAAGCCAGGTATTTCGAATACAACTAGTATAGGTAAAAGATAGCTGTTTAAGCATAAATATTAGGCCCCAGTTTTAAATACCCATTTATACAGCATAATTCACTTTTACTGAAGTCCGTTGTTCTGGCAAATGCATAAAATTCCATAATAGATTATAACAGCACAGTTGCAAGACAATTTGACACTGCTTGTGCTAATTGTCAAGGACAAGGACTGAGTTCCATGGCAACGAGGTGGCAGGAGTCCAATGCAGTTTGTAAGAGCATTGAATCATATATATTTCACTCAATCTTTCTCGATATGAAGTCTCAATTGTTACATTAGCCAAGCCAGTTTACAACCAGTCTATTACTGGTAAAGATTAGCAGAATATCACATTCCATAACATGTAGACATGAAACAATTAAAAAGCTGATGTTGCACATTGAAGATGGACGGCTTGCCATCAAATCAAATGTGTTTGAGTCTAACCCAAACCAATTAGGATTATATTGGGGTGTGATTAGATGACTTAAGACAGATATGAAAGTGTATAACTGAAAAGTTTCCCCCCGCCATTTTTGGGTGTTGTCTTTTGGGTGTTGTCTGTCCTTAATTTCTGTCTTTGATTCTGTCAGTGTGTCTTTCTGTAGTGTCTTTGTGTTGTGTTGTCTTTCTGTTAGTTTAGTCAGTTTTGTCCTTAATAGTCTTTCTGTCTGTTAATGTGAGATGTCTTTTGGGGGGTTCTGTCAGTCTGTTAGTCTACTTTTGAGTTTGAGTTTAGCTGAAGATTAGCTCTCTCTCTCTTTTCATGTTTCATTGCCAGACTTTGACCGTTTAAAAGTTACTTTCGAGCTGTCTGCCTAAGCAAAAGAGATAATGCCTGTAATTCTCTGAAAGCTTCGAATTGCCTTTTAAATGACTTTCAAATTGTAAACAAGCGACTACAAATAAAACAATTCTTTTTGGCACCTGAGAAGTTTGACTGAAGTTTCTGCTGAGTCCCAGTATTCGCAAAGTGCTACTGGTAACCGAATAGCAGAGATAATATAAATTCCTTCAACTTTACACAGTTGAATAATACAAGGAATCGAACAACTTGGCATAGTCCAAAAATATTACAAATCTTACAACTTGTCGTATTGCGCCAGAACTTTGATTCATCAACTAAACTTCCCCCAAACTTGGCGTAGTTCGACAGGTTAAGATCCCATCAATTACAGATTCCTACACAGATCCAAGCTCAGCTCACAGCTTTCTATCCAGGAGATCACAACAAATATGAGCTGCAATCGGCCATTCGGACCATCGAGCCTGAACCATTCAATGGGATCATTGGCTGACCAAGTTCAGCACTGTTTTCCCACACTATCCCCCATATCACAGTGGTTAGCACTGTAGCTTCACAGCTCCAGGGTTGCAGGTTTGATTCCCGGCTTGGGTCACTGTCTGTGCAGAGTCTGCACGTTCTCTCTGTGTCTGCGTGGGTTTCCTCCGGGTGCTCCGGTTTGCTCCCATGGTCCAAAGATGTGCAGGTTAGGTGGATTGGCCATGCTAAATTGCCCTTAGTGTGAAAAAGGTTAGATGGGGTTATTGGGTTACGGGGATAGGTGGAGGTGTGGGCTTAAGTAGGGTGCTCTTTCCAAGGGCGGTGCAGAGTCAATGGGCCAAATGGCCTCCTTCTGCACTGTAAATCCTCTGGGGTACAGAATTCCAAAGCTTCACCACATCCTCGAGTAAAGAAATCCCTCCTCATCTCAGCGTTCTCTCCATTTACCTGCCAGTTCCACATAACCCTCATCAATCAGAAGTCTGTCTGTGGGGGGGGGATGTCGGGTTTGTGATATGGGTGCGGGAGTAGCTGTTTTTCCGCAGGTTCTGGCACCACTCACCTATAATCTGTCACTTACCTGATTGCCCGGCACCCACCTACCTAATCCTTGAATTAATATTGTGATCAAGTCCCTGGAAGACGCCAGGGTTCAGTTTGGTAGGATTATGCCAAAAAGAGTCAAGAAATGCGCCGATAAAACAGCGCAGGTGGATTCAGCGGAAAAGGAGCCGCCTTTTCAACATGGCGGCCTGACCCTCAGGAGGTCTCTCGACCCCGCTCTCTGGGAGGCGGTGAAAATGATGACTGCTGACATTATCCGTGTTATTGACCAGAGACGGAGTGTGCTGACTCAATATCTGTGTCCTCATGAGGACCAGCTACAAAACGCCATGAGAGGCTCGATGATCCGGAGGAGAGAATCCTGAACGTTCAGCAAGATGCCTCCTCGACGGAGACAAGGGGCGCGATTCTCCACTCCCACGCCGTTTGGGAGAATCGCCTGGGCCGCCAAAATTCCTCCCAAGCAGCGGGAATGGCCCGGTCGAGTTTCGCGGGCCGCAGGCCGGAGAATCGCCGGAGACACCCAAAATGGCGATTCTCCGGCACCCCCGCTATTCTGAGGCCCGGATGGGCCGGGCGGCCAGGCCAAAACGGCGGGTTCCCCCCGGCGCCGTCCACACCTGGTCGCTGCAGTCGTGGGTGGTGTGTGAACGCTGGGGGGGTCGGCCTGCGGGGGGGCGAGGGGGGATCCTGTACCGGGGCGTACCTCAGATGTGGGGTGGCCCGCAATCGGTGCCCACCGATCTTCGGGCCGTCCTCTCTGAAGGAGGACCTCCTTCCTTCTGCGGCCCCGCAAGATCCGTCCGCCATCTTCTTGAGGGGCGGACTTAGAGAGGACGGCAACCACGCATGCACGGGTTGGCGCTGACCAACCCGCGCATGCGCGGATGACGTCCGTTATGCGGCGCCGTTTTTATGCGGGCGACAAGGCCTGACGCGGGTAGATGACGCGGCCCCGATACTGGCCCATTGTCAGGGCCTGAATCGGTCGGGACCGGGGCCATTCCGCGCCGTCGTGAACCTCGACGGTGTTCACAACGGCGCGGCCACTTCGGCGTGGGGGTGGAGAATCCCGCCTAAGAATTCAATCCTTTGAAAACCAGCCGAGTGGCTGGCGGAGGTCCTGGAGGATTTGGAGAACTGAGGGTCACAGAAAGAACATCCGAGTCATTGGTCTGTCAGATGGTCATCATAGAATTTACAGTGCAGAAAGAGGCCACTCGGCCCATCGGGTCTGTGCCTTGGAAACAGCACCCCAGCCAAGCCCATACCTCCACCCCATCCCCGGAACCCAGTTACCCCACCTAACCTTTTATTTGGACACGAAGGACAATTTATCGTGGCTAATCCACCTAACCTGCACATCTTTGAACTGTGGGAGGAAACTGGAGAGCCCGGAGTAAACCCACGCAGACAGGAGAGAATGTGCAGACTCCGCACAGATAGTGACCCAAGCCGGGAATCGAACCTGGGACCCTGGAGCTGTGAAGCAACTGTGCTAACCACTATGCTACCATGCCGCCCATAAATTGTTATTTTCTGTCCATTCAGTGTGGAGGGTAAGGCTCCCGTGAGGTTCTTTAAGGACCGACTGCCACGTTTTCTCAAGCTGGATGTGAAGCCTGCGCATTTCAAATTAGAAAGGGTGCATCTCTGAGGCTGAGGGATAGTTTTCATCCCAGGCCTGTAATCATTCGCTTCCACAACTTGAAAGAAGGTCCTGGAGACGGGTACGGTGAGGTGGCACCTGGCCCCAGGAGGGAGTGAGGATTCAGGACTTTTCGGCAGCAACACCGAAGCTTCGAGACTTCGATGAAGTTCAAAGGCAGCTCAAGGCTGTGGGGAGTGAATTACGTCAGGCTTTATCCTGCTCCCGAAAAATGGTATCCAACAACTCGGTCAAGTCTTTCAATAATCCAACTATTGCCTTGGCCTTCATTAAATCCATGAAGGGCAAGGATCTGGAGGAATGGTTTGCAGCTTGGACATCCACTGGACCGAACCTCTTTCCATTTAGAAAGTACTCTTTTCTATTCTTTTTTGGTCCAAAATGTATAACCTCACACTTGTTTACTTTGAATTCAATTTGCCACAAATTTGCCTATTCACCGAGTCTGTCAATATCTTCTTACAGCACGGTAGCATAGCGGTTAGCGCAATTGCTTCACAGCTCCAGGGTCCCAGGTTCGATTCCCGGCTGGGTCACTGTCTGTGCGGAGTCTGCACGTTCTCCCCGTGTGTGCGTGGGTTTCCTCCGGGTGCTCCGGTTTCCTCCCACAGTCCAAAGATGTGCAGGTTAGGTGGATTGGCCATGCTAAATTGCCCTTAGTGTCCAAAATTGCCCTTAGTGTTGGTTCAGTGGGGTTGCTGGGTTATGGGGATAGGGTGGTCTGGGCTTGGGTAGGGTGCGCTTTCCAGGAGCCGGTGCAGACTTGATGGGCCGAATGGCCTCCTTCTGTACTGTAAATTCTATGAAATCTATGAAATCTATGAATTTTATGCCATTATCTAGTCTGTCTGCGATGCCACCGAACTTTGTATCATCAGCAACAGTGAAGAGGCCCTTCGGCCCATTGAGTCTGAATGGCCACCGACACGTGAAAAGGACCTGACCTACCTATCTATTCCCATTTGCCGGGACTTGGCCCATAGCCTTGAATGTTATGACGTGCCAAGTGTTTAAAGGATGTGAGGCAACCCGCTTCTACCACCCTCCCAGGCAGTGGGTTCCAAACCACCCTCTGGGTAACAAGGCTTTTCCTCAAAACCCCCCTAAACCTTCTCCCCTCATCTTGAACTTGTGTCCCTCGTGACTGATCTTAACTGAGGGGAACAGCTGCTCCCTATCCACCCTGTCCAAGCCCCTAATAATCTTGTACACCTCAATCAGCAGCCCCCCCCCCAACCCCAACCCACCCCCCCCCCCCCCCCACCCCCACCACAACCCCCCAACCACAACCCGCCCACACACACACATGCAACGGCCCCCTTCTCGGCTCCAATGAAAACAATCCAAGCCTAGGGATAACCCAGAAAATTAAAAGAAAAATGCAGGATAATCCAGAAAATTACAAGCCGGTGAACTTTACATTAGTGGTAGGGAAATTATTGGAGAGGATTCTTCGAGACAGGATTTGCTGCCATTTCGAAGCAAGTGGACGTATTAGTGATAGGCAGCACGGTTTTGTGAAGAGGAGGTAGTGTCTCATTAACTTGATAGAGTTTTTTGAGGGAGTGACGAAGATGATTGATGAAGGTAGTAAGCCCCTTGGCAGACTGGTACAGAAGGTGAAGTCACACAGGATCAGAGCTGAACTGGTAAGATAGATACAGGATTGGCTCGGTCATAGAAGACTGAGGGTAGCAGTGGAAGGCTGTGACTAGTGGTGTTTCGTGGGGATCACTGCTGTGACCTGTGCTGTTTGTGGGATATATGAGTGATTTGGAGGAAAATGTAACTGGTTTGATTGCTAAGTTTGCAGGCAACACAAAGGTTAGTGGAATTGCGGATAGTGATGTGGACCGTCAGAGGATGCTGCAAGATAGAAATCGGTCGGAGACTTGGGCAGAGAGATGGCAGATGGAGTTTAATCCAGCCAAATGTGAGGTAACGCATTCTGGAAGGTCTAATACAGTAGGGAAAGATACAGCAAATGGCAGAACCATTAAGAGGATGGCATCGCAAGTGGAGAAGGTAGTCAAGAAGGCATACGGCATGCTTGCCTTCATCGGCCGGGGCATTGAGTTTAAAAATTGAAAAGTCATGTTGCAGCTTTACAGAACCTTAGTTAGGCCACACTTGGAATATAGTGTTCAATTCTGGTCGCCACACTACCAGAAAGATGTGGAGACTTTGGAGAGGAAACAGAAAAGATTTACCAGGATGTTGCCTGGTATGGAGGGCATTAGCTATGAGGAGAGGTTGGAGAAACTTAGTTTGATCTCACTGGAACGACGGAGGTTGAGGGGTGACCTGACAGATGTCGACAAAATTATGAGGGGCATGGACAGAGAGGATGGTCAGAAACATTTTTCCAGGGTGGAAGAGTCAATTACTGGGGCACACAGGTTTAAGGTGAGAGGGGCAAAGTTTAGAGATGTAGGAGGGAAATTCTTTTACACAGAGGGTAGTGCGTGCCTGGAATTCACTGCCAGAGGTGGTGGTGGAAGCAGGTATAACAGTGGCATTTAAGGGACGCCTTGACAAATAGATGAATAGGATGGGGGACCCCAGAAGAGTAGAAGGTTTTAGATTAGACGGGCAGCATGATCAGTGCAGGTTTGAGAAGGCCGAAGGGCCTGTTCCTGTGCTGTAACTTTCTTTGTTCTTTGTTTGTTCTATCCAACCTCTCTTCATAAATGTTCCATCCCGGGCAACATCCTGGTGAATCTCCTCTGCACCCTCTCCAATCATATCCTTCTTATAATTGTCCCATTGGGCAGACGCAGCATGGGTTCATAAAGGGCAGGTCGTGCCTAACTAATTTAGCGGAGTTTTTTTGAGTACATTACCAGTGCGGTAGATAACGGGGAGCCAATGGATGTGGTACATCTGGATTTCCAGAAAGCCTTTGACAAGGTGCCACACAAAAGTTTGCTGCATAAGATAAAGATGCATGGCATTATAGGGAAAGTAGTAGCATGGATAGAGGATTGGTTAATTAATAGAAAGCAAAGAGTGGGGATTAATGGGTGTTTCTCGGGTGGCAAATAGTAGCTAGTGGTGTCCTTCAGGGATCAGTGTTGGGCCCACAACTGTTCACAATTTACATAGATGATTTGGAGTTGGGGACCAAGGGCAATGTGTCCAAGTTTGCAGACGACACTAAGATACGTGGTAAAGCAAAAAGTGCAGAGGATACTGGAAATCTGTATAGGGATTTGGATAGGCTAAGTGAATGGGTTGGGGTCTGGCAGATGGAATACAATGTTGACAAATGTGAGGTTATCCATTTTGGTAGGAACAACAGCAAAAGGGATTATTATTTAAATGATAAAATATTAAAACATGCTGCTGTGCAGCGAGACCTGGGTGTGCTAGTGCATGAGTCGCAAAAAGTTGGTTTACAGGTGCAACAGGTGATTAAGAAGGCAAATGGAATTTTGTCCTTCATTGCTAGAGGGATGGAGTTTAAGACTAGGGAGGTTATGCTGCAATTGTATAAGGTGTTAGTGAGGCCACACTTGGAGTATTGTGTTAAGTTTTGGTCTCCTTACTTGAGAAAGGACGTACTGGCAGTGGAGGGTGTGCAGAGGAGATTCACTAGGTTAATCCCAGAGCTGAAGGGGTTGGATTACGAGGAGAGGTTGAGTAGACTGGGACTGTACTCGTTGGAATTTAGAAGGATGAGGGGGGATCTGAAAGAAACATAAAAGATTGTGAAGGGAATAGATAGGATAGATGCGGGCAGGTTGTTTCCACTGGCGGGTGAAAGCAGAACTAGGGGGCATAGCCTCAAAATAAGGGGAAGTAGATTTAGGACTGAGTTTAGGAGGAACTTCTTCACCCAAAGGGTTGTGAATCTATGGAATTCCTTGCCCAGTGAAGCAGTAGAGGTTCCTTCATTAAATGTGTTTAAGATAAAGACAGATAGTTTTTTGAAGAATAAAGGGATTAAGGGTTATGGTGTTCGGGCCGGAAAGTGGAGCTTAGTCCACAAAAGATCAGCCATGATCTCATTGAATGGGGAAGCAGGTTCGAGGGGCCAGATGACCTACTCCTGCTTCTAGTTCTTATAATGTGGCAACCAGAAATGCAAACAGTAATGTCCCATGTGTCTTTTTCACCACCCTATTAACCTGCCCTTCCATGTTCAGAGATCTCTGGACAAACACGCCAAGGTCCCTTTGTTGCTCAGAACTTCCCAGTGTCATGCTGTTCATTGAATACTTCCTGGTCACATTACCCCTTCCAAAGTGTGTCAGTTCACTTTTTCTGCCCATTTGACCATTCCGTCTATATCTTTCTGTAACCCAAGACACTCAACCTCACTGTTAACCATCTGACCAATCTTTGAGTTATCCGCAAGTCTTCCATGTGGGATCTTGTCAAAAGCTTTATTGAAATCCATGTAAACTACATCAACTGCACAACCCCATCTACACACCTGGTCACATGCTCAAAAAATTCAATCATATTTGTTAGGCATGACCTCCCTCTGACAAAGTCATGCTGACTATTCCTGATCAAACCTCTCCAAGTGGAAATAGAGTCCATCAGAACTTTCTCCAATAGTTTCCCTACCACTGATGTAAGACTCACTGGACTGCAGTTCCCTGGCTTATCTCTACAACCTTTCTTAAATAATAGGACCACATTAGCTGTTCTCAAGTCACCTGGCAACTCCCCTCGTGGCCAGAAATTAAAAGTTTGAGTCAGAGCCACTGAAATCTCCTCCCTTGCCTACCACAGCATCCTGGGACACAATTCATGCAGACCTACTAATCTAATAATCTTATGGGCGGCACAATAGTATAGTGGTTAGCACTGCTGCTTCACAGCGCCAGGGACCTGGGTTTGATTCCTGGCTTGGGTCATTGTCTGTGCGGAGTCTGCACATTCTGCCCGTGTCTGCGTGGGTTTCCTCCCACAAGTACCGAAAGACGAGCTTCTTAGGTGAATTGGACATTCTGAATTATTCCTCAGTGCATCCGAACTGGTGTCGGAATGTGGCAACTCAGGGATTTTGATAGTAACTTCATTGCAGTGTTAATGTAAGCCTTCTTGTGACAATAATAAAGATTATTGTGAATGGGCCGAAAGGCCTCTTTCCGTGCTGTAAAATTCTACGACTTTAAAGATAGAGGTGGTAGAGGGAGGGAGGGAATGAATTTATAGAGAACGTGCCAAAGCCCCAACATTCACCAGCTCTGAGGACACACCTTAGCTCCCTTTCCAATCTGAAAGCAGCCTGAGCTGGATTTACATTCCCCTTAATTGATCATTGCTGGGTGATAATCCTGTACTTCCTCACCTCACACCACTGTGACAGCACCTTCACCACACAGACTGCAGCAACTGACCAAACATCACCTTCCCAGTTATTCCTGAAGGCACCGCCTTCCCAACCTGGCCCCTTGCCTGAGGTGCGGTGATCCTCAGGTCACATCACCGCCGGTCAGCTCTCTCCCGGGACCAGGCCCTGGTTCACAGCCGCCATCTTGGGGAAGCAGAGCGCATGCGCTGGTGTATTGGTGATGCAACAGCGAGTGGGCGGGGCCTGAAAGTTTCTGTTCCCAGCCGGGTCCTAGTGCCCGGTGATCTGTTAAAGGCAACCGGTTTTTTAAATGTTTCACCCACTCCCAGGCTGAAGCTGATGTTTGTGGCCTGGAGGTGCCTGTAGATCACGTAGACATTCAGTGTGAGAGGCTGCAGCCTCTGTCTAGCTACCTGAAGGGGGTTACACAGCGTTTGATTACATTTAGTGGTCCTTTCCAGTTCATTATCAGGATGTTTATGTGATATTTTCTTACCCTCAGTGTGATATTTCTTTATTTAAAATACATTTCAGCAGCAGGCTGACTGGTGATTTTTAAAGGAATAAAGTTTATTTATTATCACACTATTTCCCTGGATGTTTGAACATCTCAGCTCCTCGTCTCTTTCACACTCACTGACACATAACAGAAATTAGGTACAGATCAAGTTGAAGCTGTAATTATGAAAATGGAATGTAGACTGCAATCTTTATATCGCTGCAGGTCTGTTGTCTTCTTGTTGAACTAATCCTTTAGTTGGAGTGAAGCATTTTTAGAAACGAATAATTCTCACGAGTCTCTGAAGCTTTCTGTAGATGAATCGACAGGAGGTTGGTTCTCAGGTGGGCTTGGAAGCTGGAATATGTTCAGTACTGTGGCTGCACTGGAAAACATTCAGCTCTGCTGTTTCAGCAGGTTCCTGGTGCTTCAGATGCTTCTCACACACACATTTGCTTTGTTCAGGGTTTATTATACTGCATCCCTGACAATTAACTGCAGGGTTAAAACTCAGACCCAGAACACCCCGATACAATAGCAGTTTACGATGCTCACTCACGCTTATCTCTGCCCCAATTCGAGCTCATTCTCCTGTGTTCAATAGGACACTTGGAGACCAACAGTCCAGAGATTTCATATTCCTCAAATGCTGGTTCATCCTGACACAACGAGACATTTAAACTTCACATGTGGCTGCAAAGTTTCCTTATTTAGGTCCGTGTTTAACTAAATATTGGTCACAGAATCGAATGTTGCCCACAGTTTAATGTCCATAATAACATGTTAAGTTGCAGCCATCTTGGCAGAGTTTGTGGATCTTACAGTCTGTAATATCTAGTATCCTTGTGCCGAACGTGACATCTTGAATCTACTCTTGGGTCTGGATAAAACAGTGCATTGTCGCTGGGTGGGATGGGCGGCACGGTAGCACAGTGTATAGCACTGTTGCTTCACAGCTCCAGGGTCCCAGTTTCGATTCCCAGCTTGGGTCACTGTCTGTGTGGAGTCTGCACGTTCTCCCCGTGTCTGCGTGGGTTTTCCTCCGGGTGCTCCGGTTTCCTCCCACAAGTCCCGAAACGTGCGGTTAGGTAATATGGACTTTCTGAATTCTCCCTCTGTGTACCCAAACAGGCACCAGAATGTGGCAACTAGGGGTTTTTCACAGTAACTGGCACTGTTTTTTTTTTTACATATTTGTTTTTATTCTCCTCCTTTTTCACATTTTCTCCCAAATTTACACCCACCAACAATAAACAATAATCTAACAAATATGTAAATCCCCATATCAATAACAACAATCCCATCCTCCCACCAAACCATGTTCACACAAACAAATGACAAAAAGGAATTAGGGATCACCCATAGATGCCTTTAACACACAGCCCCCTCCCCCCAACCCGCCCCAACTAATGTTCGATGTTATTCCGTTCTTGAAAGTGCATAATGAATAATGCCCATGAATTGTAGAACCCTCCATCCTTCCCCTCAGTTCAAACTTAACCTTCTCAAGAGTCAAGAATTCCAACAGGTCCCCCCCACCACGCCAAGGCACAGGGTGGAATGGTTGCTCTCCAACCTATCAGGATCCGCCTTTGGGCGATCAACAAGGCGAAGGCTACAACATCTGCCTCCGCACCCGTTTGCAACCCTGGCTGGTCCGTCACCCCGAATATGGCCTCCCGGGGACCCGGGTCCAGTTTCACGTGCACCATGTTAGAAATTATCCTAAAAACCTCCTTCCAGTAATCCTCTCGCTTTGGACAGGGCCAAAACATATGAATGTGATCCCCCCCACACCTCCTCCACAACGTTCCCACACATCCTCTACTCCTTCAAAGAATCGGATCATACTCGCCCTCGTGAGGTGTGCTCTGTATACCACCTTCAGCTGCATCAGCCCCAACCTCGTGCACGAGGTGGAGGCATTCACTCTCCGGAGCACCTCACACCAGAACCCCTCCTCCATATCCTCTCCCAACTCTTCCTCCCACTTTGCTTTGATCCCTTCCAGTGGTGCCTTCTCCTCTTCCAAAATAGCTCCTTACATCGCTGACACTACCTCCTCCAGTAATGTGGAGGCCGGCTCCACCGGGAAGCTCTGTATCTCCTTTCTGGCAAAATCTCGAACCTGCATGTTTTTAAACATTTCCCCCTGCTCCAGCCCATACTTCGCTTCCAGCTCCTTCAATCCTGCAAACCGACCCCTAAGAAACAAATCTTTTAGTGACTTAATCCCCTTCTCCTCCCATTTCTGAAAATTTCCATCCCACTTCGCTGGTTCAAATCTGTGGTTCCCCCGAATCGGCATTTCCCTTGACCCTGCCCCCAACCCGAAGTGTTGGCGAAACTGCCTCCAGATTTACAATGAAGCTATTATTACCAGACTCGCTGAGTATTTCCCCGGGGCCATCGGGAGCGGCGCTGTTGCTAGTGCTTTCAATCCTGACCCCCTGCACAAACGCTCCTCCATTCTGACCCACTGGGAATCAACCCCTCAGACCCAGCTCCGCACCTCCTCCACATTCGCTGCCCAGTAATAATACATCAGGTTCGGAAGACGCAAACCCCCTGCCTGCCTTCCCCTCTGTAGCAGCATCTTTCTAACTCTGGCCACCTTCCCTCCATTATAAATGAAGTAATCCTTCCCTCAATCTCTCTGAAAAAAGCCTTTGGTAGGAAAATCAGCAGGCATTGGAAAATAAACAGAAATCGTAGCAACACGTTCATTTTAACCGGCTGTACCCGACCCGCCAGCGACAGAGACCATCCCAACTTGCCAGGTCAGCTTTCACTCTCTCCACCAAACTAGAAATGTTGTACTTGCGGAGCCCCCCTCCCCCCCACTCCCGGGCAACCTGCACCCCCAGGTATCTAAAGTGAGTCCCTGCCCTACGGAATGGCAGCCCCGACACACCGGCCCCCACCCACCGCCAAGACACCACAAAATACTCACTCTTGTCTCGATTTAGTTTATACCACGAGAAAGACCCAAACCCCCGAAGCAGCTCCAATATTCCCCCTATCGACACACTCGGTTCCGACACGTGTAACAGCAAGTCATCGGCATATAAGGACACCCTATGCTCTATTCACCCCACCCCCGCACTATTCCTTTCCATACCCCCAAACCTCTTAATGTGATGTCCAACGGCTCAATCGCAAGTGCAAACAGCAGGGGGGACATAGTACATCCCTGCCTAGTCCCACGGTGGAGAGAAAAGTATCTTGAGCTGATGTTGTTTGTGCGGACACTGGCCCCGGCTCCTTATACAGTAGCTTTACCCAGTCCACAAATTTTGGTCCAATCCCAAATCGGTGCAGAACTGCCATCAAGTGCCCCCATTCTACTTGGTCAAACGCTTTCTCAGCGTCCAATTCCACAACCACCTCTGTTTCCTTCCCCTCTGCCGGCGCCATAACGACGTTCAATACACTTCTAACATTTGAAAAGAGCTGCTTCCCTATCACGAGCCCCGTCTGATCTTCACATATCACCTTCGGGAGGCACTCCCCCAGCCTACCGGCCAGTACCTTCGCCAATACTTTTGCGTCCACATTCAGAAGCGATGCGAGCCTATACGACCCACACTCCATCGGATCCTTATCTTTTTTTAGCAACAGTGAAATCGATGCCAGCCCCAAAGTTTGTGGCAACACCCCCTTCCCTATCGCCTCCTCAAACATCCCCACCATCAGGGGTACCAGCCTATCCTTAAATTTTTTATAATATTCCACCGGAAACCCATCCGGCCCTGCATCCTCCCAATCGCATCCTTTATCTCCTGCTCCACTATCGCTCACTCTCATGTAGTCCTGTTCCCCTCCCCTAACCTCGGGTACTCCAACCCATCTAGAAATTCCTGCATCTCATGGTCTCCCCCAGGTGACTCTGACCTGGACAACCCCTCATAAAATTCCTCAAAAACCTTGTTAATCAGTTGCAGAGCTACTACCAACTTCCCCGCCCTATCCCTCACTTGAACTATTTCCCTTGCCGCTGCTTCCCTCCGGAGCTGACCTGCTAACATATGTTCGTAAACTGCATCCCTTGCTCGTCTCAGCTGGCGCACCGCCTTCCTGGTAGATAGTTGGTCAAAGCTCGCCTGTAGTTCCTTCCTCTTTTCCAGCTTTGCTTAGTCCCCATCTTCTGCATGACTCCTATCTACCTCCAACATCTCATCTATTACCCTCTGCCGCTCCAACATCTCCTCTTTGTCCACCCTGGCCTTAAACAAAATCACCTCCCCCCTCACCATCGCCTTTAGAGCCTCCCAGACAACTGCCTTCGACACCTCACCCGGACAGTTGAAATTTACATATTCCTTAATTACCTTTTCAATTTTGTCAAAGAAAAACACTTCATTCCCCAAAAGTCCCACATCTAATTTCCACCCCGGTCTCTGCGCTGCCCCCTTCTCCAGTACCATATACATCCAATGTGGAGCGTGATCTGACACTGCAATTGCCGAGTATTCCAACCCCTTACCCCAGCCAGCAAAGCCTTTCCCACCACGAAAAAGTCGATCTGCGAGACCTTATGGACTGCTGAGAAAAACGAGTACTCCCATTCCCTCGGGTGCAGAAACCTCCAAGAGTCCACCCCTCCCATTTCCACCATTAGCCCAGCCAGCGCCTTTGCCCCCCCCTCCCCCCCCGGATGGGACCAGCAAGCGCGGCTGTGACCTGTCCAACCTAGGCTCCTGCACCAAGTTCCAGTCCCCCCCACCAACAGTTTGTGTGTGTCCATGTCGGGGATGGCCCTAAGCACCTTCTTTGCGAATCCCACATCGTCCCAATTGGGGCCATATACACTGAACAGCGCCACAAACCTCCTCTCCAATTTCCCTGTCACAATCACATATCTACCCCCCTGATCTGCCACCACCTTCTCCATCTGGAAGCGTACTCTTTTGCTGACCAGCACCACTACCCCTCGAGCCCTTCCGTCAAATCCAGAGTGAAACCCCTGACTAACCCAGCCCTTTTTAAGTCTCACCTGCTCCTTCACCCTCAAGTGAGTCTTCTGCAGCATTGCTACATCTTTTACATTGCTTTCAAACTTTTAAGATGCGCAAGCACCCTTGACCTCTTGACCGGACCTTCTAACCTCCTCACATTCCATATGACTATCCCAACTGGGGGTCTCTCACCCCACCCCACCCTTCTTATCCACCATCATCATACCACCGGGCCCTGCCCCATGAGCCTGACCCATATCCTATCCAGTAACATCAAACCCCTTCCCCCCCCCTCCCAAATCCCCCCCAACATTTCCTCTCAAAAAAACATCTCCCAGCATCAATCTCCACCCCCCCCTCCCCCCCCGCTTGCCTCGTAGGCCCATCGAAACCTGCTAACCAGGCTCCAATGTCCGCAGCCCTCCTCGCACCTCACCTCCGTTCACTAGCTGACTTTAATTTGCTAGCGCGAGTGGCTCCCCCGCCAAGAAATACCGGTCCCTCCTACCCAGTCCCAGAGAAAGAAAAAGCAAGAACAACAATCCAACCCACACAATTCACTAAACTAAGATATAACCGTCGCAACACAGAATGCCAATCAACCCAACCAATAACCTGAACTCTGTGACAATGTGAAGAGAATTAAATTACAATACACGTCAGTAAAAAGAAAGTTATAGCATTGATACATTTTCCAGCTCCCCAATCACAGCCCAGTCCCTCTTCCAGCTCCGCTCCTCACGTCTGTCCCAAGCCTTCTGCCCGCACGAATGCCTCAGCCGCCTCCGCTGTCTCGAAATAAAAGTCTTTGGCATCATACATCACCCTCAGCTTCGCACCCCCTTTTTGTCCAGTGCCGCTTTCACTCGCCAGAACGCCGCTCGTCTTTTTGCCAACTCCACCGTCACGTCCTGGTAGATCCAAACTCCAGCAGCATCCCACTGCACCTCGCGCTTCTCCTTCGCCCAGCTTAACACCTTCTCCTTCATGCAGTACTTATGGAAGCAGATAATTACTGCTCTTGGCGGCTCATTCACTTTGGGCTTCGGCGTTAATGACCGATGAGCTCGGTCCAGCTCGTACCGGGAGGGGTTCTCACCCTCCCCCATCAACTCCGCCAGCTTCTTAGCGAAGTCCTCTGTTGGCCTTGGACCCTCTGTCCCTTCGGGCAAGCCCACAATTCTCAGATTGTGCCGCCTCGAGCGGTTCTCCAAGTCCTCGAGCTTTGCTCAGAGTTCTCTGTTGACCTCCACGACCCTCCGTAGCTCGTCCCCCAGCGAGGTGAGCTGGTCGATGTGCTGCGACACGGCCGCCTCCACTTCCTTCACCTTCTCGCCCTGCTCTCACCTCGGCCGATGTCTTTGCCACAGCTACCCTCAATGACTTCAATGCGACCACCGTCTCCTTCCTCAACGCCTCCATGTGCCTCACAAACTGCTTTTCCAGCTCCACCACCATCACCTCGGTCATCTTCTCCACCGTAAATAGTGCTGACCCACCACGCGGTCCGGCATCCGCCATCTTGTCAGCACTTTTGCTCGTCTTCTCATTCAACGGCGAGCCCGTGTTTCCAACCTTTCTCAATGCTGCTTTTCGCATCCTTTAACGGCTTATTATTTTTCCTTTTTTTTCCACCTTCTTCAATCCTTTCTTTTTTTTTTAATAGAAAAAACAAAAACATTTTCTTCCTTCAAAAAAAAAAAGGGAGAAAAAATTTTTCACCAAATTTCTTTAAAACATCTTTCTCTTCTTTTTTGTATTCCTCCAGAATGTCCCTGGGACCAGGCTTGTCTTCTTACCACATTCTAGGCGGGACATCCGATGTGGGACATCTCACCGACATCACGCCCTGGCTCTGGGCCTGCCGCCTCGGCCTGTTTGGCTCCGCCCCCGCTGCTCCTTTCAAATTTTCAGGTCCGGCTTTCAGGTTGTCCCGTTCCTCCTCCACGTGCAGCCGCTCCACCGAACCCACCGAGACCAGTCTCTTCCCCCACCCATCACCCTTCCAACCCTCCGGCTCCCTGAAACGGAGCTTTGACACTTGGGCGAGGGAGGCAGGGCTGACCCCGGAGAAGTTTAATTTTTTTTTTTAAAACAGTGGGGAGCCCCCCGAAAAAGACCGCGATATCGTGGACCAGCAGGAGCTTCTCCTCATCGCGGCCGCTCCGCTCGCGACGCCACTGTCTCTCCCAGTGTGAATTCGCTGGTGTTTCCGCAGGTTGGATGAATCACTGAATCCCTTCTCACACTCTGAGCAGGTGAATGGTCTCTCCCCTGTGTGAATTCGCTGGTGTGTGGACAGAGCGGATGACTGAGTGAATCTCTTCCCACACTTGGGGCAGGTGAATGGTCTCTCCCCTGTGTGAACTCGCCGGTGTGTGGACAGAGTGGATAACCGAGTGAATCCCTACCCACACTTGGAGCAGGTGAATGGTCTCTGCCCAGTGTGACTGCATTGATGAGTTTGCAGCTGGGATGGAGAAATGGCTGATGAAATTCAACGTGGGCAAGTGTGAGGTCTTGCACTTTGGAAAAAAGAATAGAGGCATGGACTATTTTCTAAACGGTGACAAAATTCATAATGCTGAAGTGCAAAGGGACTTGGGAGTCCTAGTCCAGGATTCTCTAAAGGTAAACTTGCAGGTTGAGTCCGTAATTAAGAAAGCAAATGCAATGTTGTCATTTATCTCAAGAGGCTTGGAATATAAAAGCAGGGATGTACTTCTGAAGCTTTATAAAGCATTAGTTCGGCCCCATTTAGAATACTGTGAGCAATTTTGGGCCCCACACCTCAGGAAGGACATACTGGCACTGGAGCGGGTCCAGCGGAGATTCACACGGATGATCCCAGGAATGGTAGGCCTAACATACGGTGAACGTCTGAGGATCCTGGGATTATATTCATTGGAGTTTAGGAGGTTGAGGGGAATCTAATAGAAACTTACAAGATAATGAATGGCTTAGATAGGGTGGACGGAGGGAAGTTGTTTCCATTAGCAGGGGAGACTAGGACCCGGGGGCACAGCCTTAGAATAAAAGGGAGTCACTTTAGAACAGAGATGAGGAGAAATTTCTTCAGCCAGAGAGTGGTGGGTCTGTGGAATTCATTTCCACAGAGGGCAGTGGAGGCCGGGACGTTGAGTGTCTTTAAGACAGAAGTTGATAATTCCTTGAGAAATCAAGAATTTAAGGGCTATGGAGAGAGAGCGGGTAAATGGAGTTGAAATCAGCCATGATTGAATGCTGGAGTTGACTCGATGGGCCGAATGGCCTTACTTCCGCTCCTATGTCTTATTGTCTTAAGTCAATTTATTTGACTTTCAGCCAGAATATTAGCCCCTGTAAATGGGCTGTAGTTTGTTATCAGCAGAAAGAGACCCAAATGAATATGGTTCAGTCCTGAATGTGAGGAACAGCAAAATCCAATCACTGTGGTTACTTGTGGCCTCGTTGGTGTCTCAGCAGGTTGGGTGAAGTAGTGAATCCCTTCCCACACTCGGAGCAGGTGAATGGTCTCTCCCCTGTGTGAACTCGCTGGTGTGTGGACAGAGCGAATGACCGAGTGAATCCCTTCCCACACTCTGAGCAGGTGAATGGTCTCTCCCCTGTGTGAACTCGCTGGTGTGTGGACAGAGCGGATGACTGAGTGAATCCCTTCCCACACTCGGCGCAGGCGAATGGCGTCTCCCCAGTGTGAATTCTCTGGTGTGTGGACAGGTTGGATGACTGAGTGAATCCCTTCCCACACTCGGCGCAGGTGAATGGCCTCTCCTCAGTGTGAATTCGCTGATGTGCAGTGAGGTCACATGATCGTCTAAACCCAGTCCCGCAGTGAGAGCACCTGAACGGTCTCTCGTCAGTGTGAATACGTTGATGGCTCATCAGATTCCCAGAACTTTTATAGCACTTCCCGCAGTCTGGACATTTAAACGGTCTCTCATCAGTGTGAACTTTCTGGTGTCTCAGCAAGTGGGCTGAAATAGCAAATCCCTTCCCACACTGAGAGCAGGTGAACGGCCTCTCCCCAGTGTGAATTCGCTGGTGTTTCCGCAGGTTGGATGAATCACTGAATCCCTTCTCACACTCGGAGCAGGTGAATGGTCTCTCCCCAGTGTGAATTCGCTGGTGTCTGGACAGAGCGGATGACTCAGTGAATCCCTTCCCACACTTGGGGCAGGTGAATGGTCTCTCCCCAGTGTGAACTCGTTGGTGTGTGGACAGAGTGGATAACCGAGTGAATCCCTTCCCACACTCAGCGCAGGCGAATGGTCTCTGCCCAGTGTGACTGCGTCGATGAGTTTCCAGCTGGGATGGGGAAGTGAATCCTTTCCCACAGTCCGCACATTTCCATGGTTTCTCCTCAGTGTGACTGCATTTGTGGCTTGTGAGGCCTGATGATCGACTGAATCCTCGTCCACACACACAACACGTGTACGGTTTCTCCCCACTGTGAACGATGCTTTTTCCTTCCATGTTCAAAGTACGTTGATATTCAGGATATGATAAATTGAGGACTCTGTCAGATCCTGATGTGATGCTTGGTTTCAGTTTCTGGACTTTGAAGCCTCCCCTTCGAACACCCTGTGAAACTGATTGAAAACAGAAAATAGGGAGTGAGAGAGAACCCACAGAAACACAAAGGCAGGTTGTGAAATTGAGCTGAATGAATCTGGTCACTTGTGGGGCCGACACTGGGAAAAAGTGAGCATGAAAACTGCTGGATTGTCATAAAAACCCAACTGGCCTCTTTGGGAGGAGAGAGAAAGAGGTGAAGAGGGATTTTGTATATCTACAGACATACTAAGAGAGCAGTTGGCAAAGCAAATTCGATCTTCAGCTTCATAAACAGTAATATTGATACCAAAACTATGCTTCTGGTGGCACAGTGGTTAGCACTTTTGCCTCACAGTGCCAGGGACCCGAGTTCAATTCCGGCCTTGGTGACTGTCTGTGGGGGGTCTGCACTTCCTCCCCGTGTCGGCGTGGGTTTCCACCCGGTGCTCAGGTTTCCTCCAACAGTCCAATGAAGGGAAAGTTAGGTGGATTGGCCTTGATAAATTGCCCCTTAGTGTCCAGGGATGCGCAGGTTATGTGGGGCTATGGAGTTACAGGGACAGGGTGGGGGTGTGGACCGAGGCAGGGTGTCCTTTCAGCGAATCAGTGCAGACTCGATGGGCTGAGTGGCCTCCTGCACTGTAGGAATTCTATGATTCCAATTCTATTCGATGAATCTTTCTAAAGCTCTGGTCACCACTTTTCAGGAAGGATCTGAAGGTTCTTGGAGAAGGTGCAGAGGAGATTTTGCAGAATGGTTCCAGCAAAGAAGGTTGAGGGGAGATTTGATTCAGGAACTCAAGATTATGCCAGGTTTCCATCAGGTGGATAAAGAAACTCTGTTTCCATTCACTAATCATCCAGGGACAAAGATTTAAAGTTTTGGGTAAAACCTGGATTGATCTATATAAGATCCTGAGGGGTTTTGACAGGGTGGATGTGGAGAGGATGTTTCCTCTTGTGGGGGAATCGAGAACGAGGCACCACTGTTGCAAAATAACGGGTCACCCATTTCAGATGGAGATGAGGATTTTTTATTCTCTTGAGGGCTGTAAGACTTTGGAACTCGCGTCCTTAAAAGGCAGTGGAAGCCGAGTCCTTGAATATTTTTAAGGCAGAGCTGGATAGATTCTTGATGAGCAAGGGGGTGAAAGGTCATCAGGGGTAGACAGGAATGTGGAGTTAACGTTAGAATGAGATCAGCTGCAATCTTATTCAATGCTGAGCAGGCTCGAGGGGCCGAGTGGCCTGTTCTGAGTTTGTATGTAAAAGGTACAGGAGATATGAGGTGATATGAGATTTATGTTTTTACACAGCGAGTGGCAATGACCTGAAACTTGCTGCCTATGAGGGAGTTTGAAAATAGACACAATGAACGATTTGATTTCAAAAGGAAATTGGATAGACATCTGAGGGAAATAAATCTGTGAGCATACAGGGATCGAGCAGGAGAATGGCACTGACTGGATTGCCCCAGTGAGCTAGCATGGTCTCAATGGGCCGAATGCCCTTTGTGCCATCATGTCTCTGACTCCTTTGTGTAATCTAGTTTTGTAATTTAACCCCAGGGGGTTCAGATATCACTCAGGTAAATCTGTGCTACACTCCCTCCGAGGCCATTCTATCCTTCCTCAGGTTTATTGCCCAGAACTGAACACAGTTCTCCAGGTTTGGTCGAACCAGGGTTTGTGAATCTCGGGGCTTTTGCAGTCACACTGAGACCTGAAATCTTCCCTCACAGACAGAACAGACAAACCTTTTACCTTCCACACCCAGATGCTGCTGAAATTCAGTTTCTAATGAACCAAGTGACTCTGTCAGATCGCGATGTGACGTTTGGTTTGCGTTTCCCGTCTGTTAAACCTCTACTTCCAGTATCCTGTAAATTTACAGAAACCTCACTGTCAGTTTAGGATAGAAATTCAAAACATTCTCTCCTCACCAAGTTTGATTAAATGTATTCCTGGAGCTTTGATCACATGACCTGCCCCCATCCTCCAGCCATTAATCGGTCAACACATCCATCCTTGTGACACACTGCCTTCCTCGGCCAATTGGGAAGCAAAATGACTCATTACCTTACAGGACAGTTCCTGTCCTAACGATTTTCCAGACACCCAGGTATGAATCTCACCAATGCAGGGAGTGGAGTTGGTGCGAACACAGGCAGGAGCAGCTTCGGAACAGTAAATATAAATAACTTACCTCAGGGATTCACGGCCTATTCGGCAGGGAGCGGATTTGGCCCGAATCCGGGGAGGAGAAGCTTTGAACAGTAAATATAAATAACTTACCTCAGAGTAAAGCTGATTGGCTGATTGGGAATCTGTTCTAAATTTGAGAAACTGGAGTAATTAACTAAATAGGGAGTAACTCGGAGATCAGTAACTAGGAGATTGCTGTTTATATCTATAATCAACGATTTGGATGAGAATGTACAAGACATGATCAGTAAGTTTGCAGATGACACTAAAACAGGTGGTATTGTCGGCAGTGAGGAAGGTTATCAAAAATTGCAGCAGGCACTTGATCAGCTGGGGAAGTGGGCCGAGAAATGGCAAATGGAATTCAATACAGATCAGTGTGAGGAGTTGCATTTCAGAAATCAAGGTAGGACTTTCACAGTGAATGGTAAGGCCTGAGGGTGTATCATGGAACAGAAGGATCTTGGAGTTCAGGTGCACGGTTCTCTAAAGGTGGAGTCACAGGTCGATAGGGCAGCACGATAGCACAGTGGTTAGCACAGTTGCTTCACAGCTCCAGGTTCCCCCGTTCGATTCCCAGCTGGGTCACTGTCTGTGCGGAGTATGCACATTCTCCCTGTGTCTGCGTGTGTTCCCTGGTTTCCTCCCACAGTCTAAAGATGTGCGGGTTCGGTGGACTGGCCATGCTAAATTGCCCTTAGTGTCCAAAAAAAAGGTTAAGTGGGAGTTACTGGGTTACGGGGATAGGGTAGATAAGTGGGCTTGAGTAGGGTGCTTTTTGTAAGGGCCGGTGCAGGCTCGATGGGCCGAATAGCCTCCTTCTGCACTATAAATTCTCTGAAGAAGGCTTTTGGCGTGCTGACCTTCATCAGTCAGGGCACTGAGTATAGAAGTTGGGAAGTTATGTTGCAGTTGTACAGGACGTTGGTGAGGTCGCACCTGGAGTATTGTGTTCAGTTTTGGCTGCTTTGCTATGGGAAAGATGTTATTAAACTGGAGAGAGTGAAGAAGAGATTTACAAGGATGTTGCCAGGACTCAAGAGACTGAGTGAAAGGGAGAGATTGGACAGGCCAGGACCTTTATCTTTGGAGCGTAGGAGACTGAGGGGTGATCTTATCGAGATGTATAAAATCATGAGAGGCATGGATAGGGTGAATGCACTCAGTCTTTTTCTCAGGGTTGGGGAATCGAGAACTAGAGGGCTTTGGTTTAAGTTCAGAGGGGAAAGAATTAATGGGAACCTAAGGAGCAATGGTTTTACACAGAGGATAGTACGGAATGAGCTGCCGGAGGAAGTAGTTGAGGCAGGGACATTGACAAGATTGTAAAGGCATTTGGACAGATACATGGTTAGGAAAGGTTCAGAGGGATATGGGCCAAATGCAGGCAAATGGGATTGACCTAGATGAGCTCTTTGGTTGGCATGGACCGGTTTGGGCCGAAGGGCCGGTCTCCGTGCCATAGATTCTATGAACCCCAAATCTCTTTGGACATCCACTGTACTTAACCTCCTTCCATTTAGAAAGTACTCAGTTCTATCCTTTTTTGGTTCCAAACAGATAACCTCACACTTGTTTACATTACCACAATCTTGCCCATTGACCTAGTCTGTCAATATCTTCTTGCAATATAATGCAATCATCTATGCTGTCTGTGATGCCACCGAACTTTGTATCATCAGCAACACAGAGGGGCTGGTTTAGCACACTGGGCAGACCAGCAGCACGGTTCAATTCCCGTACCAGCCTCCCCAAACAAGCGCCAGAATGTGGCGAATAGGGGCTTTTCACAGTAACTTCATTTGAAGCCTACTTGTGACAATAAGCAATTTTCATTTCATTTATTTCACAGTGCAGGAGAGGCCCTTCGGTCCATCGAGTTTGCACCGACACATGATAAACCTGACCCACCTACCTAATCCCATTTGCCAGCACTTGGCTCATAGTCTTTAATGTTATGACGTGCCAGTCTTCATCCAGGTACTTTTTTAAGAGGATGTGAGACAACCGTCTCGACCACCCTCCTAGGCAGTGCATTACAGACCCTCACCACCCTCTGGGTAAAAACAATTTTCTTCAGTACATGTGTCAATAAATCTAACCCCACTCTGTTGTCTGTTGGTTAGCCAATCCTCTATCCAAGCTAATATCTCTCAACCCCGTGGGATTTTACCTTGATTATTACCTTTTATGTGACACTTTATCAAATGTATTCTGGGAGTCAAAATACATCGACAGGACCCCATTATCCACTTGGCTTGTTACATCTTCCAAGAACTGCAAGAAATGAGTCAAACACGATATACCCTTCACAAAACCAAGCTGACACTGATGGATTGCAGTTTGACTTTCCATATGTCCCGATACTGCTTCCTCAATAATAGATTCTAACAGTTTCCCAACAACAGGCTTTAAACTAACTAGTTTCCTACTTTCTGCCTTTTTGACCTAATCCAGTGACATTGGAGATTTTCTCAGTGACCCTCAGTGACCATCACTGAGACTAACTTTATTTTTTTTTTTTATAAATGTTTTATTGAAAATTTTTTCCCAAACAACAATTTTTCCCCTCTTACAAAGCAAACGCAACAATAACAATACAGAAATTTTAAACAATACACAAGTAACAAAACCCCTTTATCTTTGACCTAAACTAAACCCCCCCTCCCCCCCCCCCCCCCTCCCCCTGGGTTGCTGCTGCTGGTCATCTGTCTTCCCTCTAACGTTCCCCTAGGTAGTCGAGAAATGGCTGCCACCGCCTGGTGAACCCTTGAGCCGATCCTCTCAGGGCAAACTTTATCTGCTCCAGTTTAATGAACCCCGCCATATCATTTACCCAGGCCTCCAGTCCGGGGGGTTTCGCCTCCTTCCACATGAGTAGGATCCTGCGCCGGGCTACTAGGGACGCAAAGGCCACAACGTCGGCCTCTTTCGCCTCCTGCACTCCCGGCTCTTCCGCAACTCCAAATAGAGCTAACCCCCAGCCTGGTTTGACCCGGGCCTTCACCACCCGCGAAATCACTCCCGTCACTCCCTTCCAATACCCTTCCAGTGCCGGGCATGCCCAAAACATATGTGCGTGGTTTGCCGGGCTCCCGCCACACCTCCCACATTTGTCCTCCACTCCAAAGAACCTGCTCAATCTTGCCTGAGACTAACTTTAAATTCCAGATTTTATTAATGTAATGTCCCCAGAACATTCTCCTGTCTCTCTGGGTGACTAATGCAGTGACATTGTCACTGGGTCAGTGTCTCCCCCCTGGTCTCTGTGAGGTTGTTTGTGGAGAGAAGCCGGAAGTGGCGGACAGTGAGAGTGGAGAATGTTCATTGTTCAGCTCTGGGGCCGCACTCGGGATTTGTAAACCCCGCCCCCCAACACTGACCTCTCACCTGACACCTCATAATGCCCGGACAATGGTTGACAGCATCGCGCGACCAATAGGAGAAGAGTGGACGGGTCCGGGAGGGGGGGCGGAAGTGACTGGTCCTCCAGCCAATCGGAGTAAATCACGGCGGGACTGGGCCGAGCGAAGCATGCGCAGTGTGATTAATGGCGACGCAGAAAAGTTCTTTCTCGGATCCACAATCCGTGAAGGTGGGAATGGCGGGACGGAGGGAGAGCTGGATCATGCGGGTTGTTAGGCACGCTTTGTAAACATGTTATATAAACTGAACATCTGACAAAATAAACCACCGGTACCTGGGGATCTGGGCGGAGGCTGCAGCTTTGTTACAGACGAGCCTGTGCACCCGCCATCTTTATTTGGTACTGGCAGCGGTGCGCATGCGCCCTCGTTATTTGGCTCACTGGCAGTAGTGCGCACGCGCGCCCGCACCCACCATCTTTATTGGGGCACGAGCAGCAGAGCGCAGGCTCAGTCGCCATCATTGTTGGGGGCAACATTTTTGTAATTTGTCTTCATGACAGACTTTCACTCTGAGTTACACATTCTTATTTATGGGGCAGAATATATGCCGAGGGCAGTGACAATAATTCGAATTTATATTGTGACTTGAACAGAATATAACTTTTAAGACTCAGAGAAACGTTACAAAATAACAATTGACACTGAGCCACATGAGGAGATATTAGATTTGAAGGAGAATCTTAATGGAGGAAATTGAGTCAGAGAGTCGGAGAGTTTTAAGGAGGAAATTCCTGAAATTGAGGCCTTGGCAACTCAGTAATGGTGGAGAGATTAAAATCAGGAATTCTCAAGTGGCTGGAATTAAATGAGTGCAGCGATCTCAAAGGGGTGTGTGTGGAGGAGATTACAGTGATCAGGATGATCATTATCATGGAGGAAAAGAATGAGAAATTTAAACTTCTGTGTGCCTTTTTAAAGGAAGCATTTGCAGACCAGTGGGCACAGGGGCTGGTGTGAGTAAGCACATGGGTAGCAGAGTTTGGGATGGGATGGAGGGGGTTGTTTAATGTTGCAGTCCGGCTGCGAGTGCGTTGGAAAAATTTGGTTAAGTGGTAACAGAAGAATGGATAATGGTTTCTGCAGCAGATGAACAGAGACAAAGATGGAGTCGAGCTGTGTTCCTGAGGTGAAAATTGGCAATCTTGGTGACAGTGTGGATATGTGGTCAAGAGCTCATCTAGGGGTGAAATATTTCACCATGGTTGTGAACAGTCTGCTTCAGCCTCAGACATTGGACAGGGATGGAATTGGTGACAAGGGAGTGGAGTTTGTAGCGGGGATGAAAGGGAATGGGTTCAGTCTTGTCAATATTTAAATGGCGGAAAGTTCTGCTCATCCAGCACTGGATGTCAGACAAGTTCAACAGTGTGTGTCTTGGAAAGGAACTTGCAGGTGGTGATGTTCACATACATCTGCTGTCCTGCTCCATCCAGGTGGTGGAGGTTAAGGGTTCAGGAGATTCTGTCAAATTGTGATTCAGTTGTTGGTCCATTGCTTGCTGTTACCCTCACTCCTTTTTCACTCTCTCCCTTTCCATCAATCTTTTTGATTTTCTCTCTCCCCCACTACTCACTCTCTTTCTCTCTCACTCTGTTTCTCATATTAAATTCTCTAGCCACAGGGTTGTGGATGTTAATAATCATTATTGTCACAAGTAGGCTTACGTTAATACTGCAATGAAGTTACTGTGACCATCAGTGAATATATATATAAGGCTGAGATGGTGAGATTTTTGGTCTCTCAGGAAGTCAAGGAGATGGGGAGCTGGCGGGAAAGGGGAATTGAAGATTGAGATCAGCCACAATCGTGTTCAATGGCAGAGCAGGTTCAACGGGCCGAATGGTCTACTTCTGCTCCTATTTCTTGTGTTCTTGCAAAGGCCTGAATCTTGTGTGGTCTCAGGCCGGGTGGCAGGTTCCCTTCCCTGAAGGACATTAACAACTAGTTCACTTTTCACAAAAGGTTCAACAGTTTTCGTGGTCACTTTCCCAGTGTCGGCCCCACAAGTTACCAGATTCATTCAGCTCAGCTTCACAAGCTGCCTTTGTGTTTTGTGGGATCTATCTCACTCCCTTTTTTCTGTTTTAACTCAATTTCACAGGGTATCAGCAGGGAAGGATGTGCAATTGGGAAACTCCAACCAAGCACCACATCAAAATCTGACAGTCGTGTAACTGATCGTAACCTAAATATCATCAGATTTTGAACATGGAAGGAAAAAGCACAGTTCACAGTGGAGAGAAACTACACATGTTCTGTGTGTGGACAAAGCTTCAGCCGATTATCTGGCCTGTCAAAGCACAAGCGCAGTCACAGCAGGGAGAAACCATGGAAATGTGGGAACTGCGGCAAAGCGTTCATTTACCCATCTGACCTGGCAACCCATCGACACATTCACACTGGGGAGAAGCCTGTCACCTGCCCAGAGTGTGGGAAGGGATTCAGTCATTCATCCCAACTGCTGACACACCAGCAGATTCACAAAGATGAGAGACCTTTTAAATGCAGGAAGTGCTTTAAAAGTTCTCGGGATCAGGTGTCCCATCAAAGAGTTCACACTGACGAGAGACCATTCAAATTCTGCCACGAGGTGACATCATCCAAAAGTGTTAGTTTTCACATGTACACTGACAACACTCAGCTCTACCTCACCCCGCGCCATTCCTCCACTGTTACTGAATGATCAAACTGCTTATCCCACATCCGGTACTGGATGAGCAGAAATCTCCTCCAATTAAAAATTGGGAAGACCAAAGCCATTGTCTTCAGTCACCATTAGAAATTCCGTTCCCGAACTCCCGAGTCCATCCCTCTCCCTGGGAACTGTCTGAGGCTGAACCACACTCTGCACAATCTCCGTGTCAGATTTGACCCCAAGATGAGTTTCTGACCCCATATCCACACCATCACTAATACCAGATATTTCAGTCTCCATAATGTCACCTGTCCACTCCCACACCAGCTGCTGCTGAAACCTCATCCATGCCCCTGTTACCTTTAGACTTGATTCCAATACATTCCTGTCCAGCCTCTCCCATTCACCCCACATTGAAATGGGAGATCATCCAAAACTCTGCTGACTGTGTGTTTTCTCACACCAAGTCCTGTTCACCATCACCCCTGTGCTCACTGACCTACACTGGCTCTGACTGAGCAATGCCTCCATTATAAAATTTGCATTCATGTTGTCAAATCCCTCCATGGCCATGAACATCATCAGCCTTTAACCATGGAAGCAAAGAGCCCTGTTCAATGTGTGGAAAAACAGTTCACGTGGTCTGAATGTAGATGATGTTTTAGCCAATTATCTGACCTTTCGAACGATATATAGTCACACTGGGGAGAGATCTTGGAAATCTGGGGATTGTGGAAAGGATTTAATCAGACCTGGAGATTCATCGACCTGTTCACACTGAGGAGTGACCGTTAATGTTCTCCGTGTGTGGGAAGGGATTCACTCAGTTCACCAACCTCACTTCATCATGGTCAATCTGTACTGGACAGTTACCAAGTGCAATGTATCTTTCCTGAGGTTTGGTGGCCAGTACGGAACACAGTTCATGCAGCAAGTGAGGAAAAGACAGCAGGAATTTCTCTAATCTGTGATTTACAAGGACACATTCTCTGGTTCCCAGCAGTTACGTTTCTTTAGTTATTTCCTCATTCTCCCTAAACTACCCTGCCTGTTAATTCTATTATTTCTGATAATTCCATTACTGTAGCTATAAACATCACACATTAGAATTTAATCTGTTCCATTATTCACTCTGGTTTAGGATTATGTTGAGGTTAATAACAGACAAACTCTGTCCTCCCCCCGATCCGATTCGAGTTTCCAGTGAGTCGATTCTGTGGAATGGAATGTCTGATCAGCGTTTTCACGGTGACCTGTCTGCAGTGAAGGAATGTCTTATCAGCGTTTCCATGGTGACCTGTCTGCAGTGAAGAGCCTGCTTGAGTTTCTAATTCAGATTAAACTTCTCTGTCCCATAACACACATTATATCAGACATTGGATGATAATGTATTTCAGCCATGTTATGTTAATGTCTCCAAAACCCGAAAAGGAGTTTCAGATACACAAACTTTTAAATGTGGGAAGACAAGTTGATAAAGTGTTTAAAATTCACAATGGATCCAAAGTTTTATAATTCTGGGTGTGGAGTACAAAAGGACAAAGGTCATGTAAATCTGTACAAATCATTGGTGAAGCTGCAGTTGGAATATTAGATCAGGTTTTGGGGATCTTACACCAGGAAGGATGTCAAGGCCATGGAGAGGGTGCAGAAGAGATTCACTGAGATGATCCCAGGGAAGAGAGGCTTTAGTTACCAGGAGAGATTAGAGAAACGGGCTCTTTTCATTCGAAGAGAGGCTAACTGGAGATCTAAGGGAGGGGGTTCGATTCCGGCCTTGGGTGACTGTGTGGAGTTTGCACTTCCTCCACGTGTCTAAGTGGGTTCCTTCCGGGTTCCGGGTGTTCCGGTTTTCTCCCACAGTCCAAAGACGTCCAGGTTAGGTGGATTGGCCATTCTAAAAGATTTCCCCTGAGTGTCCAAACGTTAGATCGGGTTACGGGGATAGGGTGGAGGAGTGGTCCTGAGTGGGGTGCCGTTTTGGAGGGTCTGTGCAGACTCGATGGGCTGAATGGCCTCCTTCTACACTGTAGGAATTCTATGGTTCTAATTCTATTCTACGAATCTTTATAAAGCTCTGGTCACCACTCTTCAGGAAGCAAAGGAGGTTGAGGGGAGAATTGATTCAGGGACACAGGATTATGCCAGGTTTCGATCAGGTGGACAAAGAAACTCTGTTTACATTCACTGATCGTACAAGCAGTCGGGACACAGATTTAAAGTTTGGGGTAAAACCTGGATTGGACGATACAAGATCCTGAGGGGTTTTGACAGGGTGGATGTGGAGAGGATGTTGCCTCTTGTGGGAGAATCTGGAACAAGGGGGTCACTGTTGCAAAATAGTGCACGTTCTCCCCATGTCTGTTTGGGTTTCCTCCGGGTGCTCTGGTTTCCTCACACAGTTCAAAGACGTGCAGGTTAGATGGATCGGCCATGCTACATTGCCCCTTCATCTCCAAGGATGTGCACGTTGGGTGGGGTGGACCTGAGTGGGGTGTTCTTTCACAGGGTTGAGTCCGCTCCAGTCACAGCCGGACTCTGCGTATGTGTGAAGTTGTGTAATGTGGATCGCGCACATTCTCAGCTGCAGTGCATGTTGGGTGATTAACCCGCCATTGAAATCTATATTGGGATATAAATCATGCTTTGCGAACTGATTGTGACTGGTAATATTGGGCCAACATAACAAATATATGAAGTCAATTAATACAGCACCTAAATAGTACGGGCCCTCCACCACAGTTCTGTCCTGGGTGTGATTGACAACAGTGACGACAGTGAGATGTGAACTCATTGGGGTCTCAACAGGTTAGGGTGAACAAGTGATTTTTGTCCCCATAGACCAAACTGTTCAAACCTGTTGGACTTTAACCTGGTGTCGTAAGATTTCTTACTGTGCTCCCTCCAGTCCAACGCCGGCATCGCCACATCATTACTGCTAAACAGTTGACTTTTTCACTCTTAACCTGTCCGCGATGACATTAAGAATAATGTGTCAGAGAAAAACTGGATTTCAGCTCGGTGACACGAGACTAGACTAAAGTTTACTTCATAGGATTGTTGAGCTAATATCTCCATATTATAAGATGGATCGAGAAGGCCCGGAGAAGAAGCAGGAGAGAATGCCAGAATGATGTCTGAACGGGCAGGTTACATCCAGCAAGAAATGCTGAGGCCTGATGAGCCGTATGGTCTCCACCCGGTCCATTACTTGTGTCCTTATGAACATCACTGTAAATCTTTCCATGCAGAAACAACAGATGCAACAACCACCATGTCATCTCCTTCATTCCCATATTCTAGGATTCCAAACACACTGTAGGGGCTGGTTTAGCACAATGGGCAAAATCGCTGACTTTTAAAGCAGATCCAGGCAGGCCAGCAGCATGGTTCAATTCCCGTACCAGCCTCACGTACTTATGTTTCTGGTATTTAGCGTACCAGCGCTAAATTGCCCCTTAATTGAAAAAATGAATTGGGTACTCTAATTTTTTTTTTAATATGAATATGAGAAGTACACGTGAGGTTCAGACACACCAACACACTCATGTTGGAGAGAGTCTGGTCACCTGCCCTGTGTGTGAAAAGGGTTCACTCAGTCACAGCACCTATTGTGAGAGCAGTGAGTTTACATGTGATTGCAGGGGTGGGATTCTGCTGTTCATCACTTTCACTGTTCCTGCTTGGATCACTGTCTGTGTGAAGTCTGCCCGTTCTCCCGTGTCTGCGTGGGTTTCCTCCCACAAGTCCTGAAGGACGTGCTGTTAGGTGAATTCTCTCTCTGTGTACCCGAACAGGCGGCGGAGTGTGGTGACTAGGGGATTTTCACAGTAACATCATTGCAGTGTTAACGATTCGAGTCCAATGATTCTTTGACATTGGACTCCCTACAGAGGAGAACGTGCAGATCTGCCTACAGATGCTGCCAGACCTGCTGAGATTTTCCAGCATTTTCTCTTTCGTTTTGGGCCGGAAAGTAGAGCTGAGTCCACAAAAGATCAGCCATGATCTCATTGAATGGTGGAGCAGGCTCGAGGGGCCAGGTGGCCTACTCCTGCTTCTAGTTCTTATGTTTCAGATTCCAGCATCCGCAGTAATTTGCTTTTATTCAGATTTATACTTTTGGGATGGAGAGGGGAGGGGGTGGGGAGCGGAACATTGGGGCTGGATAGAGGGCCGGCCATCGGTGAAGATTGACAAAGATGTCATGGAAAGACAAAGGGAATGTAAATGCCAGTCATCAAGGCTAAAAAGGCTGCTAATAGTGGCGCATTCAGATATTAGAATGTGTTAATGACAGAACAAAGGTAAGCAGTGTTCCAAATGACAGTAGGAACAGGGAGCAGATTGCTCAGGAGCTGGGGGCAATGTTATGGGGAAAACATATCAGTGGAAGGTGCTGAAGGGGGAGGAGAGAGTTCACAGTCTGAAGTTGTTGAACTGACGGTAAAATCCACATGTCTAATCGGAGGGTGAGGGGCTGTTCCTCGGCTTTCTGCTGGGCTTCAGGGGAACATTGCAGCACGCCAAGGTTGGACATGTGGACCTGAGAGCAGTGAGTTGAAATAGCAAGCGACAGGAGGGTCTGGCTCCAGCTTGTGGATGGAGCGAAGGCGTTCTGCAAAGCAGTCACCCAGTCGGCACTTTGTCTCTCCAATATAGAGTAGATGGCATTGGGATCAGCAAATGCAACAGGCCAGATTGAAGGATGTCTTATAGTAATGTGTACTCAAAAGGACAGACACAAACGACACTGTAACTGAATCAGAGGAAATGCCAGAGACATAACTGGACCAGCTTTTTGAAAAATTCAGTCTTCATGATGGAGAAACAGGAAAAGCCACTCAGGGAGATGAGGAAATCCAGACTCAGTGCGGATTTGCCGTTACCCCTCCTTTCTTATACATGAACGGTATTTAGGCTACAGAATATATCATACCCAGAACAAAGAGGGTCAAATATAATGAACATATTCTTAAATCTCTGACCTGTGATTGTGTATAAAAACTGACTGTGGTCAATCTCACAATGAACACAAGGGAACTTGTATTACCCAGTGATTCGATTTATTTTCTCTGTAGTCATGTTTGCAATTAAGTGCTGTATATTTTAGAGTCTCGATTTCAAATCAGGACATTACTTTCAAATAATATTAAGTTTGGAGTCATGGAACATTAAAAAAAAACAAATTTAGAGAACCCAATTCATTTACCCAATTAAAGGGCAATTTAGTGTGGCCAATTCACCTACTCTGAACATCTTTTGGGTTGTGGGGGTGAAACCCATGCAAACACGGGGAGAATGCATGAACTCCAGATGGACAGTGACCCAGAGCCGGGATCGAACCTGTGAACTCAGTGCTGTGAGGTCACCATGCTGCCCTGAGCCATGGAACATTACTTGATTGAACAGAAAGTATTCATAGAATCATAGAATTTACATGCAGAAGGAGGCCATTCAGCCCATCGAGTCTGCACCGGCCCTTACAAAGTGCACCCCACTCAAGCCCACGTCTCTACCCTATCCCAGTAACCCCCACTTACCCTTTTTGGACACTGAGGGCAATTTAGCATGACCAATCCACCTAACCTGCACCTCTTTGGAATGTGGGAGGAAACCGGAACACCCGGAGGAAACCCACGCACACACGGGGAGAACGTGCAGACTCTGCAGACAGTGACCCAGCCAGGAATCGAACCTGGGATCCTGGAGCTGTGAAGCAACTGTGCTAATCACTATGTTACCGTGCTTCCCCAAATTGCTGAACAAATGCTTTTACATTTTGAAGTGTAGACTAAGTTCTGTATCTTATATTCTTGTCAGTTGAGACATCTGCTGGGGTTCGATCCTGGCCCAGGGTCACTGTCCCTGTGGAGTTTGCACCTTCTCCCCGTGTCTGCGTGGGGTTCGCTCCCACTACCCACAGATGTGCGGGTTAGGTGGATTGGCCACTCTAAATTGCCCCTTAATTGGAAAAAAAGTAATTCGGTATTCCGAAATTAATTTTTTTAAAGTTGAGACATCCGTCTCATTTAGTGTGAGGAAAGTTTGCACAAACTAATTTTGAAACTGAATATTACCTGAATGTTCAGGACGCAATGAGAAGAAAAAAGATGTTCCCATTTTGACACAGTGCACAACAGAATTTAATGGGTTTACAGATGCAGATGATCAAATTTAATCACCATTTCAAACATGTCTAAATATACAATAAAAACAACTTACTGCGGGTGCTGGAATCGGAATCAGAAACGCAAATACTGGACACTCTCAGCAGGTCTGACAGCCTCTGTGCAGAGAGATGGCAGCTGTCGTTTCCAGTCTGGATGAATCTTTGTGAAATCTGGAGAACTGGAAATAGGGTCAGATTTAGACTGTGGCGTGTGGAGAGGAGTGTGTGTGTGTGGGGGGGGGGGGGAGTGGGACATTGGGGCTGGATAGAGGGCCAGCGATAGGTGGAGGATGACTGTGATGTCTTGGAAGGAAAGACAAAGGGAATGCAAAAGAAGGTGATCAAGGCTAAAAAAGGTGCTGATAGTGGCGCATTAAGAGATCAGAATGTGTTAATGGTAGAACAAAGGTAAGCAGTGACGCAAAGGACAGGAGGACCAGGGAGCAGATTGCCCAGGTGGAGGGAAGGGGACAATGGTGAGGGGAATGTCCCTTATTCGAAACATTATTGACGTTACTCGTCTAAATTTGCAGATGAGTTGTATCCTTGCTATTTGTTGTTCAATAGTTAAGCGAATACATTATCTTACACCCGCAAAGTTTCAAATGATACCCTGCAAAATACTCTGATGTATTGATGTACTCTGATACTGGCAGGAATCGCAGTCCGAGTTCACACGTGTTAACTCGGAATGGTTTTCTAATGTGCTGACATTTTATGATTCTAATGTCGGATCGATTTCGCTGCCACTTGTCCAAGTTTTCAGTCGAATAGTACTCCCACAATAGAAGGTTCTTCAGTGCAATAAGGACGCACAGTTTACTATTCTCGGCCAGTGCGCTGAGCGCTGTTCCCTGTTTCTGCAGTGTGGTGATTATCAAGTTTGCTTTACACAAAGGCTTTAAAACCGCACAGAAACATTGTCAAACTCCATTCATTTCCGTGTGTGGAAAAGTTACATGATTGACATTTTCATTATTCATTTACACCAATCTTGAATTGCCCTTGAATTGAGTGGCTGAGTTAATCTGCCGCGTGGAACCCTGGTCCCCAGAGCTCCAGCCTGGTTTACTGGTCTGGAGCCAATTACACTATTCAACCACCAGCCACTCCCCCATTGAATCCACCATCCAATATTACCTGAATATAATATCTTACAAGCACGTGTCATTTGCCCTGACATGTACCTCAAAATGCATTCAGGAGAAGCTGAAAATTGCCGGTGCACTGAGCAGGAACATAGATGCTCCTATTTTGACTCGGCACAAATATTAACAGTTCATTCAATGGCGACAAATGCAGGTCAGAGGCTGGGAATCCTGCAGCGAGTAACTCGCCTCCTAACTCCACAAAACCTGCCCACCATCTACAAGGCACAAGTCAGGAGTGTGATGGGATACTCTCCACTTGCCTGGATGGGTGCAGGAACTCACCAAAGGCATTTTAGACAGCGCCTTTCAAACCCAAGACCCCGACACCCTGAAAGTTCCCTTCCCAGCCGCTCCCCATCCTGGCCATTTTCACAGTAACTTCATTGCATTGTTAATATAAAATTACTTGTGACAATAATTAAGATTACTTGGAAATATATCGGCTGTTCCTTCACTGTCACTGGGAAATAAGCCTGCAACTCCCTCCCTAACAGCACTGTGGGTGTACCTACACCAATGGACTGCAGCGGTTCAAGAAGCAGCTCACCACCACCTCCTCAATAGCGAATAGTCCTGGGCAGTAAATGTTGGAGCGGCCAGCGAGGTTCACATCCCCGAATGGATAAAATGAAACTGACAGACAGCTGCCTGAATTCGTGAATGGAGATAAGTGAATGTCCACTCACATAGACAAGCTTTTCGAAAATGTATCGATTGTCTCGGGAACGTATTGATTCCCTGCAGCGTGAGCTCAGCTTCTCAAAGCAAACCCAATATGAATGAATCCCGCCATCTGCACCGAAAGAAATGAACAAAATCTTTGGTTTGGTCAGTAAGCAAGAACATCAAAGGGTCCGTCCGGAATTTGAACCCGCGTCCTCTCACATTTTCATGTGATAACAAACCAACTGAGGAAAGACTGCGGTTCTCGGCCTCAGAGTGAGGTTAACATCGATTCAGAGAATAATTACACCACAGAATGAGGCCATTCGGGCTGTGCCAGCTCTCTGTCAGAGCAATGGAAGAAACAACGAAACAAAAGATGTGTCTGGAGGAGCTGTCAATGGCAGATTGATCAACAACTGCCGCCCGGACACAAAGAACAAGTGGAAACAAGATTCAAACCCAAATCTGCGATGTAAGGGCACACAGAATGGGGGCAGCATTTACAGCGTGAAACTGTTCCACACACTCTGAGTGTGAAAGCTGTAAAGAGCCCAATGGAAAGAGGCGCTGCTGTTCCTCGAGTGTTTGTTGAGTTTCTTTGGAACATTTCAGGAGGCCGAGGTCCGGGAGGTCAGCGTTAAGATCCAGCTCTCCAGTCAGTTCAATTCTCCACTTTGGATATTTGATCAATTCCATCCCAACAAACTCCTGCTCAGACACTATCTCCCTGAACAAATTTCCACTCCAATATAAACTCACTAATGACTCCTGCACTTTGACACTCTCTGCCTAACAATAGGTTTCAGTCTGTCTGACTTTCCTGAACCTTTCATTCCCTATTCAGTGGAATGTTAAAGGCAGGAAATGACTCACACTCTGCTAATTGTAACTCCGGGTATACGAGTAAACTCCGGTCAAATGGGAATGAAAGTGACGTTTTCCAGCTGTCAGTCCTCTTGCTGCCTCAGGCAGGATTAAAATTGGTTGTTGGAGATCAATCATCTCAGCTCCAGAACATCACTGCAGGAGTTCTTCAGGGTAGTGTTATTCACCCAGAGATAGTAATAATAATCTTGATTATTTTTACAAGTAGGCTTACATTAACACTGCAATGAAGTTACAGTGAAAATCCCCTAGTCACCACATTCCGGTGTCTGTTCGGGTACACAGAGGGAAATTCATAATGCCCAATCCACCGAACAACACATCTTTCTCGACATGTGGGAGGAAACCAGAGCACGCGGAGAAAACCCATGCAGACACAGGGAGAACATGCAGACTCCGCACAAATAGTGACCCAAGCCAAGCCTGAGGAATTAGCCTCCACAGAAAGTCATTCATGCCAAAACATTTTATGTTTTCAAGAAACAGTCAAATTCAGCACTGAAGGTGATGGGGCAAAAGGATATGCGGGGAAGGCGAGGTCAGGTTTTGATCGGATGATCAGCCAGGATCATCATGAATAGTGGAGCAGGCTCGATAGGCCAAATGGCCTCCTCTTGCTCCTATTTTCAATGTTTCTGTGAACTATTCCCGCCCTCTCTGCCTTGTTCAAGAGAAAAACAACACTATAGGGCTCGTCCGGGATTTTAACCCGGGACCTGTCGCAAACTTCAACACTGAAAAACCCGAAGTGGGAATCATATCCCTAGACCAACTTTCTGGGATCGATGTGAATCAAAGGATGCTTTAATTGCAATCCAAAGCCGAATAGAATTCTGCGTCAAAGGGCCAATATGCCGTAAAAATCCAGCGGCATTTGTACACAGGAAAACAAAGCTCATTTTCAGCTCCGTGACCTCTCTTCTTAGCTCCAGACCATCGAGGGATGAAGACATCTTTGTTTTCCCCTCACCAGCATTCATCATCACACAGCTCCAGGTTATCAATGGGGGGAAAATATCTGCCCAACGTTGCAGCTTGACCACAGTGTCAAAGCTTGCAGTCTCTTTGTGCTTCACATCTTTCATTGCGGAAGCCCAATTCAGCTGAAAACACAGTCACGTGGCAGAGAAACTGATCTAACATCAGAATGTCAGAGCAGATTAGGAGCCATTCAACATTTCACACAGTGAACTCTCTCACTGCAATGTGTCCAATTTCTATTCTGTTTCTGCTTATCCGGGTCCTACTCGCTGTGGAGCTGAGAATGAGCGAACCATTGATGAGTTTATTGGAGCCTAATAACTTCATAGCTTTCTCATGAGTTTGATTTAGATACATGGTCTGTCAATTTTGATGTTTCTTTTAAATGAATATTCAATCAGTAACACAGGTGTGTGAACTCACCGGATGTCACTGGTTTTCAACGTTTTGGTTTAAGTACCCATTGATAACCTGGGACTGTGACAATGAATACTGTCTGGGACAAAACTAGCGAGAGCTTTGTCCTGATGGTATCGGAGTAACCACCTTTCTCTGAATAGCTGACCAGTTGCACCACAATGATTGAGTCTTTCCAATCGACCAGTCAGCCACTTTTAGCAATATTTTTAACATTACTTTATCTCCCATTGAACAGTGTGTAACGGGTGGAGTGGTTTTCCCTGAAGGTGTTGAGCCAGGCAGTGCCCATCTTCTCCAATGCCTGTAACATTGAGGATGCTACATCAATCATCTACTCTATCACATCAGAATAACCGCTTAATTTGCGCAAATGGTCGCAATAGTTTACCTGTTGAGTTTATTAATTCATTTCAATTGTGGAGCAAAATAGTTTTTCTTATGTTGGGATGCTTCGATGGCGCTGCTGTTACCCAGCATCCCCTGCAGGTGTGAATTCGCCCGATTCACTGTGCGGGAGGTCAGTGCGCATGCGCAGTGCTGTATTCTCCGGAACATGCGCAGTGTCACCTTGTTCAGAGGCGGGAGAGGTTTTTGTTCATGGGAGAGAGCGGGCGGGGCGGAGGGAGGAATGAAGGGAGGTGAGGGTGGGGAGGGAGCGGAGGCTTCATAAACACCCAGGATAGATCCCAAGCCCAAATATGACCCAGCAGGTCCGGAGTTTGTAGCTCGGAGGCTTTTTCCTGGGAATAGGCCCAGGTTTAAAAACATCTTACGAAGTCTTACAACACCAGGTTAAAGTCCAACAGGTTTGTTTCGATGTCACTAGCTTTCGGAGCACTGCTCCTTCCTCAGGTGAAGGAAGAGGTCTGTTCCAGAAACACATATATAGACAAATTCAAAGATGCCAAACAATGCTTGGAATGCGAGCATTAGCAGGTGATTAAATCTTTACAGATCCAGAGATGGGGTAACCCCAGGTTAAAGAGGTGTGAATTGTACCAAGCCAGGACAGTTGGTAGACAACGTTGGCCGAGTCGCACGAGTATGTACCGCGTACCTGGTGGGTGGTGTTCTCACGTGTAATAGTGGTATCCATGTCGATGATCTGGCACGTCTTGCAAAGATTCCCATGACAGGGTTGTGTGGTGTCGTGGTCATTGTTCTGAAGACTGGGTAGTTTGCTGCAAACAATGGTTCGTTTGAGGTTGCGCGGTTGTTTGAAGGCAAGTAGTGGGGGTGTGGGGATGACCTTGGCAAGATGTTCATCGTCATCAATGACGTGTTGAAGGCTGTGAAGAAGATGACGTAGTTTCTCCGCTCCGGGGAAGTACTGGACGACGAAGGGTATTCTGTCGGTTGTGTCCCATGTTTGTCTTCTGAGGAGGTCGGTCCGGATTTTCGCTGTGGCGTGTTGGAACTGTCATTGATGACGATGAACATCTTGCGAAGGTCATCCCCACACCCCCACTACTTGCCTTCAAACAACCGCGCAACCTCAAACGAACCATTTTTTGCAGCAAACTACCCAGTCTTCAGAACAGTGACCACGACACCACACAACCCTGTCATGGCAATCTCTGCAAGACGTGCCAGATCATCGACATGGATACCACTATTACACGTGAGAACACCACCCACCGGGTACGCGGTACATACTCGTGTGACTCGGCCAACGTTGTCTACCTCATACGCTGCAGGAAAGGATGTCCCGAAGCGTGGTACATTGGCGAGACCATGCAGACGCTGCGACAACGAATGAACAGACATCGCGCAACAATCACCAGGCAGGAATGTTCCCTTCCAGTCGGGGAACACTTCAGCAGTCAAGGGCATTCAGCCTCTGATCTCCGGGTAAGCGTTCTCCAAGGCGGCCTTCAGGACCCGCGACAACGCAGAATCGCCGAGCAGAAACTTATAGCCAAGTTCCATACACATGAGCTCAACCGGGACCTGGGATTCATGTCGCATTACATTCATCCCCCACCATCTGGCCTGCGAAATCCTACCAACTGTCCTGGCTTGGTACAATTCACACCTCTTTAACCTGGGGTTACCCCATCTCTGGATCTGTAAAGATTTAATCACCTGCTAATGCTCGCATTCCAAGCATTGTTTGGCATCTTTGAATTTGTCTATATATGTGTTTCTGGAACAGACCTCTTCCTTCACCTGAGGAAGGAGCAGCGCTCCGAAAGCTAGTGACATCGAAACAAACCTGTTGGACTTTAACTTGGTGTTGTAAGACTTCGTACTGTGCTCACCCCAGTCCAACGCCGGCATCACAACATCATAAAAACATCTTGTTTCAGCAGGAGCAGTGCGCATGCGGCACTGTTGTTCACATAGACAGAGGGGCGGGGCTTCAGGATCCCAGTGACCAGGAGAGAAAATCGCTGAGTCTTCATTTTCATCTCAATCTGCACCCAGCAGTTCCAACCTAACAGACCTGAGTTAGGGATGGACAATGTGCGGTGGGGCGAATGCACGGCAGTCCGGTGAACAAAAAAGATAAGATTAGAATTACAACTAGAACATTCGTCTCATTAAGTCTGCTCCCTATTTGATCATTTGATTCCCATTCACCTCTCTGCCATTGTCTAACTTCCTCTGTCTCTAATAGTGGATTAATTCCAACCATGTTTGGTATTGAACTGTTTTTCCTGTCAACTGTTTCTAAATTAGGTTTCCATTCCATTCCATCCCTTGGCGATGTGCTGCTGATTTACCAGCTTGACCTTCCCATGGTCAGGAATTACATTTTCTGCACTAGATATAATTTCTCTTTCAATTCTGAGCTTACTTTGACCAACAGATTCTGTACCATTTCTATTCCATATAATTAATTCTGCACATCATTAAATATTGACTCTGTTTCTCTCTCCACAAATACTGCCTAACCTGCTGTGTTTTTCCAGCATTTTCTCTTATTTCACATTTCGAGCAATGCAATATTTTTGCAGGAGTTTCATACAAAATTATATCTAGAAACAGATGGGCCAATTAAGAAACGGTCTGTATGGGGTTGGTGGCAGAGATCGGACCCTTTCCTCCAGTGCAATGATTGCATCACAGAGAGAGGCCATTTAGCACACACAGTTGCAAACCCATCTTGGGGTGAAATATACCATCATGGTTGTGAACAATCATGTTGAGCCTCAGATAGTTACCATGGAGAGAGATGGAATCAGAGGCGAAGGATTGACAAGGACTGAAGACAATGGCTTCAGTCTTGTCAATATATTAAACATCTGTTTGTCCAACACTGGATGTCAGACAAGTCAGGAAGGTGTGTGACAAGAACAAAGAAATGTACAGCACAGGAACAGGCCCTTCGGCCCTCCAAGCCTGTGCCGACCATGCTGCCCGACTAAACTACAATCTTCTACACTTCCTGGGTCCGTATCCCTCTATTCCCATCCTATTCATGTATTAGTCAAGATGCCCCTTAAATGTCACTATCGTCCCTGCTTCCACCACCTCCTCCGGTAGCGAGTTCCAGGCACCCACTACGCTCTGTGTTAAAAACTTGTCTCGTACATCTCCTCTAAACCTTGCCCCTCTCACCTTAAACCTATGCCCCCTAGTAATTGACCCCTCTACCCTGGGGGAAAGCCTCTGACTATCCACTCTGTCTATGCCCCTCATAGTTTGTAGACCTCTATCAGGTCGCCCCTCAATCTCCGTCGTTCCAGTGAGAACAAACCAAGTTTATTCAACCGCTCCTCATAACTAATGCCCTCCATACCAGGCAACATTCTGGTAAATCTCTTCTGCACCCTCTCTAAAGCCTCCACATCCTTCTGGTAGTGTGGTGACCAGAATTGAACACTATACTCCAAATGTGGCCTAACTAAGGTTCTATACAGCTGCAACATGACTTGCCAATTCTTATACTCAATGCCCCGGCCAATGAAGGCAAGCATGCCGTATGCCTTCTTGACTACCTTCTCCACCTGTGTTGCCCCTTTCAGTGACCTGTGGACCTGTACACCTTGATCTCTCTGACTTTCAATACTCTTGAGGGTTCTACCATTCACTGTATATTCCCTACCTGCATTAGACCTTCCAAAATGCATCCTCACATTTGTCCGGATTAAACTCCATCTGCCATCTCTCCGCCCAAGTCTCCAAACAATCTAAATCCTGCTGTATCCTCTGACAGTCCCCATCGCTATCCGCAATTCCACTAACCTTTGTGTCGTCTGCAAACTTACTAATCAGACCAGTTACATTTTCCTCCAAATCATTTATATATACTACAAACAGCAAAGGTCCCAGCACTGATCCCTGCAGAACACCATTGGTCACAGCTCTCCAATTAGAAAAGCATCCTTCCATTTCTACTCTCTGCCTTCTATGACCTAGCCAGTTCTGTATCCACCTTGCCAGCTCACCCCTGCTCCCGTGTGACTTCACCTTTTGTACTAATCTACCAGGAGGGACCTTGTCAAAGGCCTTACTGAAGTCCATCTAGACAACATCCACTGCCCTACCTGCATCAATCATCTTTGTGACCTCCTCAAAAAACTCTTATCAAGTTAGTGAGACACAACCTCCCCTTCACAAAACCATGCTGCCTCTCACTAATACGTCCATTTGCTTCCAAATGGGAGTAGATCCTGTCTCGAAGAATTCTCTCCAGTAATTTCCCTACCACTGAAGTAAGGCTCACCGGCCTGTACTTCACTGGATTATCCTTGCTACCCTTCTTAAACAGAGGAACAACATTGGCTATTCTCCAGTCCTCCGGGACATCACCTGAAGACAGTGAGGATCCAAAGATTTCTGTCAAGGCCTCAGCAATTTCCTCTCCAGCCTCCTCCAGTATTCTGGGGTAGATCCCATCAGGCCCTGGGGACTTATCTACCTTAATATTTTTTAAGACGCCCAACACCTCGTCTTTTTGGATCTCAATGTGACCCAGGCTATCTACACACCCTTCTCCAGACTCAACATCTACCAATTCCTTCTCTTTGGTGAATACTGATGCAAAGTATTCATTTAGTACCTCACCCATTTCCCCAGGCTCCACACATAGATTCCCTTGCCTATCCTTCAGTGGGCCAACCCTTTCCCTGGCTACACTCTTGCTTTTGATGTACGTGTAAAAAGCCTTGGGATTTTCCTTAATCCTATTTGCCAATGACTTTTTGTGACCCCTTCTAGCCCTCCTAACTCCTTGCTTAAGTTCCTTCTACTTTCATTATATTCCACACAGGCTTCGTCTGTTCCCAGCCTTTTAGCCCTGACAAATGCCTCCTTTTTCTTTTTGACGAGGCCTACAATATCTCTCGTTATCCAAGGTTCCCGAAAATTGCCGTATTTATCCTTCTTCCTCACAGGAACATGCCGGTCCTGAATTCCTTTCAACTGGCACTTGAAAGCCTCCCATTCATGTGAGATGTTGATTTGCCCTCAAACATCCACCCCCAATCTAGGTTCTTCAGTTCCCGCCTAATATTATTATAATTAGCCTTCCCTCAATTTAGCACATTCACCCGAGACCACTCTTATCCTTGTCCACCAGCACTTTAAAACTTACTGAATTGTGGTCACTGTTCCCGAAATGCTCCCCTACTGAAACTTCTACAACCTGGCCGGGCTCATTCCCCAATACCAGGTCCAGTACCGCCCCTTCCCTAGTTGGACTGTCTACATATTGTTTTAAGAAGCCCTCCTGGATGCTCCTTACAAACTCTGCCCCGTCTAAGCCCCTGGCACTAAGTGAGTCCCAGTCAATATTGGGGAAGTTGAAGTCTCCCATCACTACAACCCTGTTGTTTTTACTCTTTTCCAAAATCTGTCTACCTATCTGCTCCTCTATCTCCCGCTGGCTGTTGGGAGGTCTGTAGTAAACCCCCAACATTGTGACTGCACCCTTCTTATTCCTGATCTCTACCCATATAGCCTCACTGCCCTCTGAGGTGTCCACCCGTAGTACAGCTGTGATATCCTCCCTAGCCAGTAGCGCAACTCCGCGACCCCTTTTACATCCCCCTCTATCCCGCCTGAAACATCTAAATCCTGGAACGTTTAGCTGCCAATCCTGCCCTTCCCTCAACCAGGTCTCTGTAATGGCAACAACATCATAGTTCCAAGTACTAATCCAAGCTCTAAGTTCATCTGCCTTACCCGTAATACTTCTTGCATTAAAACATATGCACTTCAGGCCACCAGACCCGCTGTGTTCAGCAACTTCTTCCTGTCTGCTCTGCCTCAGAGCCACACTGTCCCTATTCCCTAGTTCTGCCTCAATGCTTCCACCTTCTGACCTATTGCTCCTGTGCCCACCCCCCTGCCATACTAGTTTAAACCCTCCCGTGTGACACTAGCAAACCTCGCGGCCAGGATATTTATGTCTCTCCAGTTTAGATGCAACCCGTCCTTCTTATATAGGTCACACCTGCCCCGGAAGAGCTCCCAGTGCTCCAGATAACGGAAACCCTCCCTCCTACACCAGCTGTTTAGCCACGTGTTTAGCTGCTCTATCTTCCTATTTCTAGCCTCACTGGCACGTGGCACAGGGAGTAATCCCGAGATTACAACCCTAGAGGTCCTGTCTTTTAACTTTCTGCCTAGCTCCCTGAACTCCTGCTGCAGGACCTCATGCCCCTTCCTGCCTATGTCGTTAGTACCAATATGTACAATGACTTCTGCCTGTTTGCCCTCCCCCTTCAGGATACCCTCTACCGGTTCGGAGACATCCTGGACCCTGGCACCAGGGAGGCAACATACCATCCTGGAGTCTCTTTCACGTCCACAGAAGCGCCTATCTGTGCCCCTGCCTATACAGTCCCCTATTACTATTGCTCTTCTGCACTTTGACCCTTCTGAACATCAGAGCCAGCCGTGGTGCCACTGCTCTGGCTGCTGCTGTTTTCCCCTTCAAGGGATACTTGGAGGTGATGGCTTTCCTATTTACCTGCAATCCTGCTCCTTCTAGGTGGTAGAGTTTGAGGGTGTGGGAGATTCTGTGAAAGTTCTCGATGAGTTTTAGAAAGGTAAAATCCTTCTCATTCTCCCACCAACTATGCCCCCTGCCCCTGCAACCTCAACTCTCCCACTACTCCTCTTCTCCTCCCCCTACCTTGTTCTCTCCTCAAGCAGAGGTCCGGGTCTGTGCAGGCCCAGATCGGGAGGCAGGATCCCTTCCCTGAAGGACATTAATTAACCAGTTGGGTTTTTATGACAATCCAGTAATTTTCATAGTCAATTTTCCCCAGTGCCGGCTTCACAAATTAGCAGAATCATTCAGCTGAATTTCACAACCTGCCTTTGTGGGTTCTCTCTCACTCACTTTGTTACCGATTTAAATCAATTTCTTAAGGTTTGCAGTTGGGAAACTGAAACCAAACACCACAGAAGGATCTGACAGTGTCGCACAATTTATCATAACTTGAATATCATCAGATTTTGAACATGGAAGGAAAAAGCACTGATCACAGCGGGGAGAAACCATATACGTGTCCTGTGTGTGGTCAAGTCTTCAGCCGATCTTCTGCCTTTTGAGACACAAGCATAGACACACTGGGGATAATCCATGGAAACGTGAGGACTGTGGGAAGGCATTTAGTTGTCCATCTGACCTGGTAATCCATCGAAGCAGTCACACCGGGGAAGAGACCATTCACCTGCCTTCAGTGTGGGAAGGGATTTACTCAGTCATCCAGCCTGCTGAGACATCAGAGAGTTCACAATGGGGAGAGGCCGCTCACATTTTCCGAGTGTGGGAGAAGATTCACTCTGTTATCCAATCTGTTAGGACACCAAAGTGGTCACACTGGGGAGAAGCCGTTCCCTTGCTCTGTGTGTGGGAAGAGATTCACTCGTCATTCCACCTGATGGCTGAGCAGCTAGTTCACACTGGGGAGAAACCATTTACCTGCTCCGAGTGTGGGAAAGGGTTCACTCAGTCATCCCACCTGCTGAATCACCAACAGGTTCACACTGAGGAGAGACCTTTTAAATGCCTGATCTGTGAGAAGTGCTTTAAAAGCTCTGGGGAACTGGTGACCCATCAACGTGTTCACACGGAGGAGAGACCTGTGCTCCTGCTGTGGGACTGGGTTCAAGAAATTAGCTCAACTCACCGAACACCAGAGAATTCACACCGGGGAGAGGCCGCTCACCTGCTCGGAGTGTAGGAAGGGATTCAATCGTTCATCCAACCTGCTGGCACATCGACGTATTCACACCGGGGAGAGGCCATTCACCTGCTCCAAGTGTGGGAAGTGATTCACTCAATCATCCAATCTGCTGAGACACCAACGAGGTCACAAGTGATTATGGTGATTGGATTTTGCTGTTCATAACATGAGGGACGAGGGTGGCACAGTGCACAGGGGTTAGCACTGCTGCCTCAAGGCAGCGAGGACCCAGGTTCGATCCCGGCCCCAGGTCACTGTCTGTGTGGAGTTTGTACATTCTCCCCGTGTCTGCGTGGGTCTCACCCCACAACCCAAAAGATGTGCAGGGTAGGTGGACTGGCCATGCTAAGTTGCCCCTTAATTTGGAAAAAAAAAAGAATTGGGTACTCTAAATTTATTTATTTTTGAATCACATGAAGGAGTGAAGATGATTCACTGGTTTCTGTTCCTGCTGATGTTAATAAACATCAGCCCAGTTATAGGGGTTAATATTCTGCGTACAATACTAATAAAATCAGCCTTGTGTTAAATACTGTGTGTTGAGTCTTTTTAATATCTCAAACCTTTTTCTCCCTCCCCTGTCCCTCCATCCTCACCCCCAACAAATGTGAGGAGCTCATCGAGCTTCTTTGTCACTGAGATTGGGCAGGGTTTTCCGGTTCTCCCGGGCATGCTTTCCAGTGGGGGAGGCACATCGCCATTGGCCGCCAGCAGATCTTCCGGTCCCTCCGAAGTCTCTGGCGTTTTGTGTGGTTCACCCATCCCGCCGTGTGGGAACTCACCGTGAGGGGGTTGGCCATTGGTGGGTCTGGAAGCTCCAGCCAGCAGGAAGGGCTGGAAAATCCCACCCATTGAAACAATCCGATCAGTTGATTCTGCTGCTCCTCTTCCATTAAACCACTCAGTAAAACTGCCTCGAAAGTCCTTTCTTGTCCAAGTTCTGAACTCACATCTTTCCCCTCTTTTTCTGCTATCTCCCATCATGCCCTCTCAGAGATCATCTTGTCTGTGAGAATTATCCTTTGACCCGATTCTCACTAAACTGCTGAACATCCATTTCCACAATCTCCCCATTTCCATGGTATCTCCATGGAGTCAGTGTCTTTGGGCCTCTCCTTTGGACAATCAGTTGAAGCTCGCCCACACACACAACACATGGATGGTTTCTCTCCACAGTGAATGGTGTGTTTTTTCAGGCTGTGTAACTGGTTAAAGTTCTTTCCACAGTCAGTTCACTGCAGTACTCTCACTCGTGTGTGTGTGTCTCGGTGCTTTTCCAGTCACACTGATGTTTGAAATATTTTCCCACAAACAGAACAAACATTTTTCATTCCACATTTATCGTCTGAGGATATTCAGGTCCTGATCAATTCAGTGACACTGTCGGATCTTAATGTGATATTTGGTTTGTGTTTCCTGTCTGAAAATCTTCTCCTAATGCCCTGTTAAAGGTGTTTACAAAGGTCACACTGTCAATACAGGATAGAAATTCAGAACAGACAATCCCAGCTGCTGGGGAACCTTTCTTTTCTGTCTTTCCCCAAAGCTGTAAATTCCCGTCCCACTCTCCCTCCCCCCTGGGGCTGAAATCCAAATAAAGTATTAGATCATTATTTCTGTATCTTTTACTAAAATATACTTTGTAAGTCACTTCATTCATGACTTGTGACAGACATTAATCTGAATCACCCTGGCTGACCAGATAGAATAACAGATGTTAACCTTGCGTCCAGAACTGACTGTGTGGAGATTTGATGAGCAATCGCGAAGGTTGTTTCTCCAAATCTTCCATAGATCATTGATCATAGAATTTACAGTGCAGGAGGCCATTCGGCCCATCGAGTCTGCACCAGTTCTTGGAAAGAGCACCCCATCCAAGGTCAACAACTCCACCCTATCCCCATAACCCAGTAACCCCACCCAACACTAAGGGCAATTTTGGACACTAAGGGCAATTTATCATGGCCACTCCACCTAACCTGCACATCTTTGGACTATGGGAGGAAACCGGAGCACCCGGAGGAAACCCACGCACACACGGGGAGGATGTGCAGACTCCACACAGACAGTGACCCAAGCCGGAATCGAACCTGGGACCCTGGAGCTGTGAAACAATTGTGCTATCCACAATGCTACCGTGCTGCCCAAGGTTACCTTTGTTCTTCCTCTCCCTCTCGAACTAAGTTACACTGGATATCTGTGTCAGTGCCCATTCTGGTTTCTGGTTCTCTTCCTGCTGACTAAGAAACTCCAATCAAATATGGAGAGGACTGAATCCAGGGTGTTCGGTCCCAGCTCTGATCCTGGACTCTTGCACACCCCCGATTCTAATTACTCCGCCATGGTTTTAAGTTCCCTCGGCCCCAAGGACTGAATTCCCTCCCTAAACTTCTCCGACTCCACCTCACTTACCTCCTTGAAGACTCTCTTTAAAACTCACCTCTTTCATCCGGTTTTTGGTCACCTGTCCTAATATCTCCTTTTGAGTCTGGGTGCCTCACTTTGTTTTATAATGTTCCTGTGAAGTTGACTGGGATGATTTATGATGTTAAAGGTGTTATATACATAGAAGTTGTTGTTGTTGACTGTTACCCTGACCTCCTGTTTTACAATATCCCATTGGTTTCACAACAAACTCTATCTCTGATGTTTTGCCCCCTGCGGGTTTGCAGCCTCTATAAAGCCGGCGGCCGTTCACTCAGGCCTGTCACCGGGAGCAGGCCGCAGCTGTCCCCCCGCTCGATGCAAACCCGGGCCCGGAAACTTCTTATTGGGGTTTGGAGCCTCCACCGGGTTTCAGTGAAACCTCCCGGCCGCGTCCTGCATCGGCACTGCGCATGCTCCAGCTCACAATGTCCGGGGAATGATTGACGGCTTCTCTGACCCAATAGGACGAGGGCAGGTTCGGAAATCCAACCGGAAGCAGCTGCTCCGCCAACCAATCGGAGTGAATGACGGGCGGGGTTGAGCCCCGACCTCCCACGTGCGTTGGAGCATGCGCAGTGTCGATGACGGCTCAGGATTCAGGCGGTGGGGTGGAAATCTTCAGCCAGGGTCAGAAGTGGAGAATTTGCTCACAAAAAACTCAATCCAACAGAAAGGTTTGTGTCTTTGTGATTTATATCCTGCATTGACAGTGATGACTTTGTAAATGAGAGATTACAACTCTCAGGAAAGATTAAATGGAGTAGGGCCTTTTTTCTATCGAAAACAAGGAATTAAGCAGTGACCTGATAGAAATCTTTCAAATTATCAGTAGTTTGGAGAGGGGCGATGTGAGAGAGTCCAAAACCAGGGACCATCAATAAACAACAAGTCATAAATACAAGATAGTTACAAATAAATCCAAGGGGACAATACGGATAAATGTATTTATCACAGGTTCAGAATGTGCAACTCATTACCATGTAAAGGAGTTGAGGAAAGTGCTGAGATGTTTTCAAAAGGAAACGGGACAAACACATGAGAGAAAATGGAATCGAAAATCAGCTGAAAGGCTGAGATTTGATAGGTGTGACAGTCGGAGATGTGTGCCGAGTATGGACAGCAGCAGAATCTGTGATAGAATGGCCTGTTTGTGTCTTATATATTCACAGTAATTCAATGTAATCGCCTTTTACAGAATATTTGCAGATGCAAACATCATGTCGAGATCTGACAGTCACTTGATTCATCAGGACCGGCCTTTCAACGTGGAAGGAGAAATGTTTGTCTGTTTAGTCTTGAGGAAAACATTCAAAAATCACTGTCATTGGAAAATCACCGAGACACCGACATCAAATAATTTTCCACAGTTAGCTGGGACTGAGCTTTAACCAATCACACAGCATGAAATTAAATTGCAGCATTTACATCAGGGAGACACCGTACTCTGGCTTCAACTGGTGATCCAAGCTCGAGAGTCAGAAGGACATGAAGCAGCAATTAGACATTCAGCCCCATGAGCCTGTTCCACCATTTAATAACATCACGGCTGATCTGATAGTGACCTCAAATCTGCGGCCCACCTACACCTGATAACTTGTCAATAACCATGGAGAAACCGTGGCAATGTGGGGACTGTGGGATGGGATTCAATTACCCGTCTGAATTGGAAACTCATCGCCGCAGCCACACTGGGGAAAGGCCATTTACCTGCTCCGTGTGTGGGAAGGGATTCACTCAGTCATCGAATCTCCTGACACACCAACTTGTTCACACTGATCAGAGACCTTTTAAATGCGCTGACTGTGAAAAGAGCTTTAAAGGCAGAATGGATTTACTGATACACCAACATACACACACTGGGGAGAGGCCATTCACCTGTTTGGAATGTGGGAAGGGATTCACTCAGTTATCACACCTCCTGACACACCAACTTGTTCATACTGATCAGAGACCATTTAAATGTGCTGACTGTGAAAAGAGCTTTAAAAGCAGAAAGTATTTACTGATGCATCAACACACTCACACTGGAGAAAGGCCGTTCACCTGCTCCGTGTGTGGGAAGGGATTTAATGTTTTATCAAACCTCCGGACTCACCATCAGGTCCACTCTGACCAGAGACCGTTTAAATGTGCTGAATGTGAGAAGAGCTTTAAAAGCAGAAATGATTTACTGTTCCACCAACGCACTCACACTGGGGAGAAGCCGTTCACCTGCTCCACATGTGGGAAAGGATTCACTCAGTCATCGAACCTCCGGACACACCAACGTGTTCACACTGAAAAGAGACCTTTTACATGTGCTGACTGTGGGAAGAGCTTTAAAAGTAAAAGGTGTTTAATGATACATCAAATCACTCACACTGGGGAGAGGCCGTTCACCTGCTCCGTGTGTAGGAAGGGATTCATATGTTCATCCCAGCTTCTGAGACACCAGCGGGTTCACACTGGGCAGAGACCGTACACTTGCCCCGTGTGTGAGAAAAAATTCACTCAGTCATCCCACCTGACTAGACACCAACTTGTTCACACTGATCAGAGACCTTTTAAATGTTCTGACTGTGAAAAAAGGTTTACAAGTAAACAGAATCTGCTGAAACACCAGCGAGTTCACACTGAAACAGAATCATAGAATATACAGTGCAGAAGGAGGGCATTTGGCCCATCAAGTGCACCGGCCCTTGCAAAGAGCACCTTACTTAAGCCCATATCTCCAACCTAACCCACAACCCCACCTAACCTTTTTGGACACTAAGGGCAATTTAGTATGGCTAATCCATCTAACCTGCATATCTTTGGACTATGGAAACCGGAGCACCCGCAGACTCCGCACAGACAGTGACCTAAGCCGGGAATCAAACCTGGGACCCTGGAGCTGTGAAGCAACAGTGCTAACCTCTGTGCTACCGTGACGCCCATACGTGGGAGCGGTACTGGGGAGAGGTTGTTTAACTGCTCCGTGTGTGGGAGGAGATTCACTCAGTCAAACAACCTGCACAGGCATCAGCAAGTTCACAGGCAACAGCAGGGTTTGGATTAGCTGTTGTTGCTGCTGTTGGTCACATCTGGGACTGAATGACGCCTGGACGTCTGTTTCCAGTGCAGCGCCACAGTTTCCGGTATATATCAATGATTTAGACTTAAATGTAAGCACCACGATTATACAAAAGTTGCTGATGTGTTTTAGACAATGAGGGAGAAAGCCATGGGCTGGGTCAGGTGGACAGAAAAGTGGTAAATGGAAATTTAGATAATGAGAGGTTAGGAACACACTTCAGTTAACTTCCTATAAAAATAAGGTCACTTCAGGATAATGGAAAAAACTGATTGGTGAGGATCTGATGAATCTATATTTGTTTTATTCTTAAGTTTATTTACTTAAGTCAGTTAATAATGAAATAAATAAAGACACGGCAGAACATCCCAGCCCTGTGGAATACACATCCAGTTCCATGTGGAAAAAATCGGGCACTTCCATTACGCTTGGCAATCACAAGTGCTGGAGCAGCAGGAAGCAAAGGGGATTGGTCCAGAGGTATTTTTGTGACCGGAAGACTGTTTCCAGTGGAGCTCTGGATTGTTCAGGACAAGATTCCCTGCTTTGTGTGGTATATATGAATGATTTAGACTTTAAGAAAGGGACATGGTTAAGATATTTGCAGTCCCGTGGTTGACAGTGAGGAATAAAGTTGGAGACGACAGGAAGATATCGGTAGACTGCTCAGCTGGGCAGCAAAGAAGCAAATGATTGTCAATCTGGAGAAGTGTGAAGTAATAAACACACTTGTGGTTCATGTACAAGGACACACAGATCCTTCTTCACTGTGGTATTCTGCAGTCTTTCTATTTAAATTGTTATTATTATTCCCAACATGGGACAACTTCACTTTTTTTCAAAATTATACTTTATCTGCCAAATATTTCCCACTGACTTCGCCTATGTATGATCTTTCTGCCGGCTGTGTAACTTGGTGAAGCTCTTTTCACAGTCAGTTCACTGGAACACTCATTTGGGTGTGTGTGTATCGGCACGTTTCCAGTCACAATAATATTTGAAATCTTTTCCCACGGGCAGAATAGACTTAACATTACTCCTTCCACATTAAAAGGCCTGTGATATTCCAGTCCCAATGAATCGAACAACTGTTACCCTTCAATGTGATGTTTGGTTTGAGTTTCTCATCTGCAAATTTTCCTCTTTAATACCTTGTACAAAATTTGGGACAGTCAATTCCACTTTCAATGTTTTCTTCCAATTACCCAAAGCTGTATATTCTCATCTCACAAACTCTGCCTTCTTTCTGTGATAAGAACCAAACCCATCTCACCATCTGCACCATTTCTTTCCTCCACTCCCAGTTTTCTCCCTCCCTCTCCTCTGCCTGGGTTCAGTTCTCCAGCTCCTGTCTGCAGACTGACAATAAAATCAATGGTTCTTAATGAGGGTTTGGGGCCTCCAGCGGGTATTTGTGAATCCCCCCTGCCCACCTGCCAGGGTTTCCTTCCTTGCCAGAGATCAGAGTCCTCAATGATTTGAATGCAAAGTGTAAGCTCTTATTTATTATCCCCCATCCCCCGTCCTCTGATGTGAACCATCTTCCAGTGTCTGAAGCAGGATGAAGCCCGTTAACCTGGGCCTGTTCCCGGGAGGGAGGGAGAAGCCCCGCAGCTGCAAACCAGGGAGCTGACAATGATTGTGAAGGGTTTGCTCCAGCTCACAATGTCTGGGGACTGATTGACGGCAGGTATGGACCAATCGGAAGAGTTGCGGGCTGGAGGACCGAACGAGAACGGCTGGTCCTCCAACCAATCAGTGTGAATGGGAGGCGAGGCTGAGCCCGGATGTCCCACATTGCTGAAAGTCTGCATCATTTTGAAAGCTGATTTTTATAATAATCTTTATTGTCACAAGTAGGTTTACATTAACACTATGATGAAGTTACTGTGAAAAGCCCCTAGTCACCACATTCCGGCACCTGTTCGGGTACACAGAGGGAGAAGCCACCAATAGAACAAGTATTGTTTCTCATTCTAACAACTAGGACAGGATAGGGAGAAGGTTAACATTCTAACAACTAGGACAGGATAGGGAGAAGGTTAATACTGTTACCATTTAAAGGTGGCACGGTGGTGCAATGGTTAGTACTGCTGCCTCACGGCGTCGAGGTCCCAGGTTTGATCCAACTGCAATTATGTAGTTTTCAGGTTTCCTACCACACTTCTACACATAAGCACCTACACACACTCACAGACACACAGAAGCACCCACACACTCACAGACACACACGGGGACACTTCCAGTCCAATCAGATGGAAATTTTTCCTCACACTAACCAACTTGACTATTACTGTGGTTAGGTCCACAGTTTTGCCGAAATTCAAGTAAACCTATCCCTGCCGGACTGTGAGCAGTTTTAACCATCCAGTGTTTTAACCGTCCAGTGATCAATGTGAGATTGTTTACAATACAGGGCACCATCCTTGAATCATTGCAACCTGGTATTACAGATTATGCTAATTCCCCTGAGCTTGATGGGGAGATGAAGAGGAATCTAAGACAGGTTACAAAGAGAAAAATGCAACGGGAATGTTTGCACTGAGCAAGAGGAAAGCTTTGAAGCAGCAAAAGGATTAAATACCTTGCGCCCCGAGGTGATGTGTGTGTGTGCGGGGGGGGGGGGGGGAGGTTGTAAACAGAAGGCAGACAGGTGGGGACCGTCCAAATAATTATTTTTTTGAAAATATTTCATTACAGCATATATAATTTTAAAGAGGAAAAACAACAAAGTAAATAACACCCACTCAGCCAAACCCAGCCAACGTGGCTTACATACATAATTCCCCAATCCCCCTTTCCTACTAACTATTTCCCATCTCAACCAACCCCCCACCCCCTTCTACAAGCTTAATTATCCCCCAAAAAGTCGTTAACCGTTGGCCCCTCCTCGCAAATCCTAACATCGATCCCCTCAGGGTGAATTTGATAATTTCATGCCTGAGAAACCCGATCATGTCACTAAATCATAGCCCCGATTTCGGAGACTCCGGGTCCCTCCACGCCAATAAGATCCGTCTCCCAACTCCCAGGGAGGCAAAGGCCAAAACATCGGCCTCTCTCACCCCCTGAACTCCCGGGTCTTCCGACACACCAAACATTGCAACCTCTGGTCTCGGAACCACCCGTACCGTCAATATCTTCGACATGACATCGGCAAATCCCTGCCAAAATCCCCTAAACCTTGGGCATGCCCAAAACATACGGACATGATTTGTGGGCTCACCCGCACCATCCACACCTGAACTCCACCCCTTCAAACTACAACTAATTCTCAAAACATTATTGAACAGTTCTCAAATAGAAAGGCACTTGACCACATTAAAAGTAAGGATCTGCAACAGACGTTTGTTCTAGTAAGTCATATTTAGGGCATGATTATAAACAGACAGCATTGATTTAAGGTGATTATAAAAAGAAGCAATGCTGATGTGAAGAAAAACATTTTGTGCTGCATGTGATAACATGAAAGCACTGCTCGGAAATGTGGTGGAGGCAGATTCAATTGACGTTTTGAAAGAGAATTGGACAACTATCTTACTATCAGATCAGCCATGACCTTATTAAATGGTGGGGCAGACTGGGCTGAATAGCCAACTCCAGTTCCTTGCTCATCTGTTCGTATCTTTTGAGGAAAAAAATATCTGCAGAGTTCAGGGCCAATGACAGGGGATTGTGACTGTTGCAGAAAGTTGGCACAGATACAATTTGTCGAGTGCCTTCATTCTGTGCTGTCACCTTTCTATGCCACTGTGAGATTAGAGAAATGCAGTGCACCAATGCAAGAGAGGCAGATTGCTCCCTCCCAATATAATAGAAACCCTGTGCCCCAGTGCAGGAGAGGTTGGTTGTTGGGCAGTGTGAGCTGAACATACATGGCTGGATAACAACTAAAGCAGATGTCAAGATCCTTGGAGGGAAAGGAAATCTGGAGGGAGTGGGTCAAAAAACCTGGGGAGTTGCATTTTGCATGAATCGTGAGTGTGACCCAGTCACAATTATGAACAGTAAACAAACCTATCACTGGTAAATACTGTGCATACTGTAGAATAATGTGCTGGTCTTAAATAAAGTATCCGAACCTCTCATTGTGTTTCATGCCCAGCAGGTTGCCTGTCTGTGGTCTTCTGTTTTGCTAACTGGGAAAAAGAATCTTTCTGTTTACTAATTGCTCTCTATGGCGGCTGCTTTACCCAGAATCCCCCACGCTGCAGAAAGTCACCGATCAGTGAGTGTAGGAGGCCAGTGCACAGGTGCAGTGTGGGTGTGAGCTCTGAGCATGCTCAGTGTCAGTCATGGTGAGAGACTGAGGAGGAGCGGATGGTTCGGGAGGATATTGTGAGCACAGGGTAGGAATGGAAGCCGCGGCTGCACTGGAAACTTTATCAACTTCTGGGGTCGGCCTGAGGCCACAAATAAAAGGCCACAGGCACCATGTTTACCTCAGATGGCTGCCTGCGGCGACAGGCCCGGGGGGAGCGGGCTCACTGGTCGCCATCTTGCGAGTGGGAGTCAGGGAGGCGGGGCTTCCTCCCCGGTGACAGGCCCGAGTTACCCAGGCAACCGGCCACCGCCATCTTGGACAGGGTTCAGGTCTTTCCCATGAGAGACAGAAACTGGGATTGACAGGTTTGGGGAAGGGATATTCCAGAGAAACTAGAATTGTCTGTTCTGAATTTCTATCCTGTACTCGCAGTGAGCACTCTTTTCAATTCACTTTCCAGGGGGTCAGGGGAGGATTTTCAGACAGAAAATCGAATCAAAAATCATGTCAAAGTCTTTACAGAGGTCCATCAGGAGCTAAATATCATCGCTCTCTGAATGTGGAAGGAGAAATTATTGTCTGTTCTGTTTGGTGGAGAAGATTTAAAACATTAGTGTGACTGGAAAAGCACCGAGACGCACACACGACTCGCATGAGAGTGTTCCAGTGAACTGACTGTGGAAAGAGCTTTAACCAGTTACACAGTCTGAAAAAACATCACATCATTCACAGTGGGGCGAAACCATACACGTGTTCTGTGGACGAGGCTCCAACTGATTGTCCAACCTGGAGAATCACAAGGACACCAACTCCATAGGGAAACCGTGGAAATGTGAGGATTGTGGGAAGAGATTCAATTATCCATGCCAGCTGGAAATCCATCGACGCAGTCACACTGGAACCAACACGGTAGCATTGTGGATAGCACAATTGCTTCACAGCTCCAGGGTCCCAGGTTCGATTCCGGCTTGGGTCACTGTCTGTGCGGAGTCTGCACATCCTCCCCGTGTGTGCGTGGGTTTCCTCCGGGTGCTCCGGTTTCCTCCCACAGTCCAAAGATGTGCAGGTTAGGTGGATTGGCCATGATAAATTGCCCTTAGTGTCCAAAATTGCCCTTAGTGTTGGGTGGGGTTACTGGTTTCTGGGGATAGGGTGGAGGTGTTGACCTTGGGTAGGGTGCTCTTTCCAAGAGCCGGTGCAGACTCGATGGGCCGAATGGCCTCCTTCTGCACTGTAAATTCTATGATAACCACCGCAGAAAGATTGTGGAAATGTGAGGATTGTGGTAAAGGATTCTATTACCCATGCCTGCTGGAAATCCATCAACGCAGTCACACTGGGGAGAAGCCATTCATCTGCTCCATATGTGGGAAAGGATTCACTCAGTCGTCTGGCCTTTCGTTACATCAGCGAGATCACACTGGGGAGAGGCCATTCAGCTGCTCTGTCTGTGGGAAGGGTTTTACTCAGTTATCAGCCCTGCTGACACACCAGAGAAATCACACTGGGGAGAGCCCATTCAGTTGCACTTCCTGTGGAAAGAGGTTCAGGTCTTCATCCAACCTCAGCACCCACAAGTGTGTTCACACTGGGGAGAAACCATTCACCTGCTCCGAGTGTGGGATGGGATTCACTCAGTCAACCAACCTGGTGGGACACAGGAGAATTCACACTGAGGAGAAACCATTCACCTGCACTTCCTGTGGAAAGAGCTTCAGGCAGTTATCCACACTCACTGCACACCAACGCACTCACACTGGAGAGAGACCATTCGCCTGTTCCTTATCTGGGAAGAGATTCACACAATCAGCCAGCCTCATGTTACACCAGCGAATTCACACTGAGGAGAGGCCGTTTGGCTGCACTCACTGTGGAAAGAGATTCAGGCAGTCTTCCGACCTCACTGCACACCATGTTCACACCGGGCAGAGACCATTCATCTGCTCCGTCTGTGGAACGGGATTCAATCAGTCATCCGGCCTTTGGTCACACCGGCGAGTTCACACTGAGGTGAAGCCGTTCAGCAGCACAGCCTGTGGAAAGAGTTTCAGATCTTCATCTGATCTCAACGTACACAAGCGCGTTCACACTGGGGAGAGGCCGTTCACCCGCTCTGTGTGTGGGAAGGGATTCAGTCGGTCACACAATCTGTGGACACACCAGAGAGTTCACAAGTGACTGCAGGAATTATGCTGTTATTGTTGCTGTTACACAGATCCAGGATTGTTAGTCTGATAATATTTGGTTTGTTTCTGGTGAAATTAACAACCCAATAACAGACGGAACTGTAATGTTCTGGATATCACCCTGATTCTCGGGGCTGCAATGTCCCTGTTTAAAACACCATCTGGGATCTTTCCCCTTCAGTCAAGAACTCTCAACAGAAGCTACTTTACAATAAAATTATTAACTTCTACTTGAATCCTAAATTGCTCTTTGATGTAAAATCTACAATTCAGTGTCTGAAAGGTTCCACTGATGAACATCTCCAATTGTAACATGCTGATTAATCCTTGCTGACAATTCTCTCTGACATATACGTTCTTCACATTGGGAGCTCCATTATATTATCACGGCACATTGAACAAAACAGTAAAGTATTTCACAGACACAAATAAAATTTACATTGACATTGATGAACAGTCAACATTGATATTGATGAAGTTTGGAAGCGCTGAGTTGAATCATTTCTGACACAGTAGCAGCATCATTTGGTAAAGGTGGAACCCACAACAAAGTCTGGTTTGAGAGCCACTCAGCAGAGATGACATCTGTCATTGAAGCAAAAAGCAAAGCCGACCTGATGTACAACATAAATCCAACACCGAGAACACTGCATCATGTGAAAGTAACCCAGAAAGTAGCAAAGGACAGTAGCAAATAAACACGGGATGAGCCGACATCAAGAATTCCAAACTGCCTATGACAATGGAAATATATCTGTAATGTATTTGATGGGATTAAGAGGACAATTAGTACTGCTTTCACCAAAGTAGGTGTCCTGAAATCATCAGACTCTAAAATCCTCACTGACAGAAATAAACAGATGTCCCGTTGGGTTGAACACGACCGTGAGGTGCACTCCTGTGAGACGGACAGCTCCTCGTCTCTGTTTGACTCTCCTGCAGCTTCCTATCATGGTTGAATTGGACAAGAACCCTCATCATTTGAGCTGGACAAGGCCATTTGATTGCTGAACAAGCAACAAGGTGCCCGGCGAGGATGGAATTCCAGCTGAACTGCTCACACACAGAAAGTCCCATCAACTGTCCCACCTTCATAACCTCCTCTTCTGGGGTGTGCGACTGGTCCACGGAACATGTGAGATGCAATAAAAACAGCAGTGACAAAGGAGACAGCATAAACTACAGGGACATCTCACTCCTTAGAGTCAGGGGGAAGACCTTCACTCGGGTCATGTTTAAAGATTCATCTACTTGCAGACTGAGTGTATCCAGAAGCACAGTGCGGTTTCTGTGCTGACAGATCTACAGTGAACATGATCTTCTCCACACACCAGCTACAAGAGAAGTGAACAATTGGGATTTAATTTAAAGTATCAGTGCTGAGAAAGTGAAATGTTCTAATTAGTGAGTGAAAGTAAACCTTTAAGTGTGTATCATAATTTACTGGTACAATTGGAAAAGGCACCAAAACGTTTCAAACTCTGAAGATAAACTTCAGCCTTGAAGTTATGTTTAGGTGCTCACAAGCTGTGGGAATCTTTGTGACTGTTTCCTCTTCCCTTTTGTAAACAAGCAGAGAAGTTAACTCTTTCCCCTGACAGCATGGCAATGATTTGAAATAAAGACTTGTCTTTTAAAGATTTGGTTTTATCCAATTTGTTGGGGTCATATTTCCGGTCGTGGGAATCATAGCGGGCGGAATGGAAAATTTAAAGGTCCATTGACCTTGGGAGGGAATTTCAGGGCTCCGGAATTAGATAGAATGATCCTTAATGGGATGTCCCACTGAGAATAAAAGAGAACGGTCACACCATCAAATGGGAATTGGAATTATTCAGCCTGGGGCAGGCAAATGGTTTCTCCCCAGTGTGAACTCGCTGATGTAACAGAAAGCTGGATAACTGAGTGAATTCCCACACTCAGAGCAGGGGTACGGCCTCTCCCCGGTGTAAACTCGTTGGTGTGTCAGCAGATTTGCTTTTCTTTTGAAGCTCTTCTCACAGTCGGAACATTTCAAAGGTCTGGTATCAGAGTGAACAAGTTGATGTGTAGTGAGGTGGGTTAGTCGAGTGAACCTCTTCCCACACTTGGAGCAAGTGAATGGTCTTTCGCCGGTGTGACTGCGCCGATGAATATCCAGCACAGACAGATATGAATCCCTTACCATGGTCCCCACATTTCCACGGTTTGTCCATGTGTCTCTCCAGGTTGGACAATCGGTTGAAAACTGAATGGTGTGATTTATTTTCAGGCAGTGTCAAAGCTCTTTCCACAGTCAGTTCACTGGAACACTCTCACTCGGGTGTATGTGTCTCTCGGTGCTTTCCCAGGCACACCGGTGTTTTGAAATCTTTTTCCACAGACAGCACAGCCAAGCATGTCTCCATCCACATTCAAAAGCCAATGATATTCAGGTCCTGATGAATTGAATGACTGTCAGATCTTGATGTGATGTTTGATTTGAGTTTCCTTTCTGTCAATCCACTCCTTGTAACCCTTTAAAACCAATTTGCACAGATTAGCCCAGGACAGAAACGTAGAACAGATAATTCTAGTTCCCGGGGTTTAATTATTGCTCTCTTCTCCCCAAAGCTGCAAATCCCAGTCCCACACACTCTCCCCTTCTTACAAACTCACCACAATGATTTCACGGTCACCAATACCGAGATGAACATTGAATTTCAGATTATTAATTGAATTTACATTCCACCAATTGCCATGATGGGATTTGAATCCTTGTCCCCAGAACACTAGCATGTGTCTGGATCGCTGGTATAGTGAACCCCCATGGAAAGTGGTACTGACCTGGAACTCAATGCTTACACTCAAAGACCAATAATATCCAGGTTCTGATTAATAAAGTGACTCTCGACTTCCGGGTGTGGCGATGACCAGCTAAGTCGCACGTTTCGGCAATTCCCGGTAGAACGGACTTTTGGGCTCTTAATAGGAGCCCCAACGGCAATTTTAACGGCTAAAAGCACTGTGCGGTAAACCAGAAGGGAATCCCCCCTGGATACGGATGGAAAAAGGAGAGGAAAGTGGCCGGATTGCGGTGGATCCTTTAGAGCAGCGGCAAGGAAGGCAAGCAAAAACCAAGATGGCGTCGGAAGGTGGCAGTTTAATATGGGGCCCTGAACAACACGAGTTTTTGAAACGCTGCGTGGAAGAGCTTAAAAAGGAGATGAAGAAGGAGCTGTTGGCCCCGATATTACAGGCGATTGAAGGGCTAAAAGATGAGCAAAAGACCCAGGAGCGGGAGCTTTGGGTCGTGAAGGCAAAGGCTGCCGAGAACGAGGACGATATACAGGGCCTGGTGGTGAAGACGGAGATGCACGAGGCACACCATAAACGATGTGTGGAAAGGCTGGAGGTGCTGGAGAATAATGCGAGGAGGAAGAATTTAAGGATTCTTGGTCTTCCTGAAGGTGCAGAAGGGGCGGACGTCGGGCATATGTGAGCACGATGCTGCACTCGTTGATGGGGTCGGAGGCCCCGGCGGGTCCGCTGGAGGTGGGGGGAGCCTATCGAGTTATGGCGCGAAGACCGAGGGCTGGAGAAATTCCTCGAGCCATAGTGGTGAGATTCCTCCGTTTTAAGGACAGAGAGATGGTCCTAAGATGGGCAAAGAAAACTCGGAGCAGCAGATGGGAGAACGCGGTGATCCGCGTATATCAAGACTGGAGTGCAGAGGTGGCAAGAAGGAGGGCGAGCTTTAATCGGGCCAAGGCGGTGCTTCATAAAAAGATCAAATTTGGAATGCTGCAGCCGGCAAGACTGTGGGTCACATATCAAGGGAAGCACCACTACTTTGAAACGGCGGATGAGGCGTGGACATTTATTGTTGAAGAGAAATTGGAATGAGTGGGTTATTAAAAAAGAACGTTTGAGACAAAGTGGTGGGGCGAAGAGGGGGGGCGAAGAGGGGGGGATAAAGGGGGGAGAGATGATTTTTATGTTGTTAATCCTGCGACCCGGTAACTTTTCTCTCTTCCACAGGTTGTGGGGGAGGGAGGAAGGGAGGTGGAGGAGTTGGGGGCGTTGGCCATTGGGGGCGGGGCCAAAAGGGAAGCGCGGGCTTTGTTCCCGCGCTATGATAATTATGGCGGGAATAGGGAAACAGGAAGGAGGGGGCGTCGCACGGTGCGAGCCGAGGTCACGGGGGGAAGCCGAGGTCGGCCAGAGTTTGCTGACTTCTGGGAGCAACATGGGGGGTGTAACTACGCTAGTGGGGGATCTAGCGGGGGGGGGGGGTGGCAGGGGGGATTTACTGGGTTGCTGCTGCTGGGGAGAAGGGGGAGCTGGTATGGGGTGGGGGGGGCGGGGCGGGGGGGCACCGCCTGGGGCGGACACAGCTGCGTGGGAACCGGGTGAGGAGCTGGGTAAAAGGGGATGGCTAATCGACAAGGGGGGGATAAAGAGCCCCCCAACCCGGCTGATCACGTGGAATGTGAGAGGGCTGAACGGGCCGATAAAGAGGGCACGGGTACTCGCACACCTAAAGAAACTTAAGGCAGATGTGGTTATGTTACAGGAGACGCATTTGAAACTGATAGACCAGGTTAGACTACGCAAAGGATGGGTGGGGCAGGTGTTTCATTCGGGGCTAGATGCGAAAAACAGGGGGGTGGCTATATTAGTGGGGAAGCGGGTAATGTTTGAGGCAAAGACCATAGTGGCGGATAGTGGGGGCAGATACGTGATGGTGAGTGGCAAATTACAGGGGGAGGCGGTGGTCTTAGTGAACGTATATGCCCCGAACTGGGATGATGCCAACTTTATGAGGCGCATGTTAGGACGTATCCCGGACCTAGAGGTGGGGAAGTTGGTAATGGGTGGAGATTTTAACACGGTGCTGGAATCAGGACTGGACAGATCGAGGTCCAGGACTGGAAGGAGGCCGGCAGCAGCCAAGGTGCTTAAAGACTTTATGGAGCAGATGGGAGGAGTAGACCCATGGAGATTTAGTAGACCTAGGAGTAAGGAGTTTTCGTTTTTCTCCTATGTCCACAAAGTTTATTCGCGAATAGACTTTTTTGTTTTGGGAAGGGCGTTGATCCCGAAGGTGAGGGGGACGGAGTATATGGCTATAGCTATCTCGGATCACGCTCCACATTGGGTGGACTTGGAGATAGGGGAGGAAAAAGAACGGCGTCCACCCTGGAGAATGGACATGGGACTAATGTCGGATGAGGGGGTGTGTCTAAGGGTGAGGGGGTGTATTGAAAAGTACTTGGAACTCAATGATAATGGGGAGGTCCAGGTGGGAGTGGTCTGGGAGGCGCTGAAGGCAGTGGTTAGAGGGGAACTGATATCAATCAGGGCACATAAAGGAAAGCAGGAGAGTAGGGAACGGGAGCGGTTGCTGCAAGAACTTCTGAGGGTGGACAGGCAATATGCGGAGGCACCGGAGGAGGGACTGTACAGGGAAAGGCAAAGGCTACACGTAGAATTTGATTTGCTGACTACGGGTACTGCAGAGGCACAGTGGAGGAAGGCACAGGGTGTACAATACGAATATGGGGAGAAGGCGAGCAGGTTGCTGGCCCACCAACTGAGGAAAAGGGGAGCAGCGAGGGAAATAGGGGGAGTGAGGGATGAGGAGGGAGAGATGGAGCGGGGAGCGGAGAGAGTGAATGGAGTGTTCAAGGCATTCTATTAAACATTATATGAAGCTCAGCCCCCGGATGGGAACGAGAGAATGATGTGTTTTCTGGACCAGCTGGAATTTCCTAAGGTGGAGGAGCAGGAGAGGGTGGGACTGGGAGCACAGATCGAAATGGAGGAAGTAGTGAAAGGAATTAGGAGCATGCAGGCGGGGAAGGCTCCGGGACCGGATGGATTCCCAGTTGAATTTTACAGGAAATATGTGGACTTGCTCGCCCCGCTACTGATGAGAACCTTTAATGAGGCGAGGGAAAGGGGACAGCTGCCCCCGACTATGTCAGAGGCAACGATATCGCTTCTCCTAAAGAAAGAAAAAGACCCGCTGCAATGCGGGTCCGATAGGCCTATTTCCCTCCTGAATGTAGACGCTAAGATTCTGGCCAAGGTAATGGCAATGAGGATAGAGGATTGTGTCCCGGGGGTGGTCCATGAGGACCAAACTGGGTTTGTGAAGGGGAGACAGCTGAATACGAATATACGGAGGCTGCTAGGGGTAATGATGATGCCCCCACCAGAGGGGGAAGCGGAGATAGTGGTGGCGATGGATGCCGAGAAAGCATTTGATAGAGTGGAGTGGGATTATTTGTGGCAGGTGTTGAGGAGATTTGGCTTTGGAGATGAGTATATTAGATGGGTACAGCTGCTGTATAGGGCCCCGATGGCGAGCGTGGTCACGAATGGACGGGGGTCTGCATATTTTCGGCTCCATAGAGGGATGAGGCAGGGATGTCCTCTGTCCCCATTATTGTTTGCACTGGCGATTGAGCCCCTGGCAATAGCATTGAGGGGTTCCAGGAAGTGGAGGGGAGTACGCAGGGGAGGAGAAGAACACCGGGTATCTCTGTATGCGGATGATTTGTTGTTGTATGTGGCGGACCCGGCGGAGGGGATGCCAGAGATAATGCAGATACTTGGGGAGTTTGGAGAATTTTCAGGATATAAACTGAACATGGGGAAAAGTGAGTTGTTTGTGGTGCATCCAGGGGGCAGGGCAGAGAAATAGAGGACTTACTGCTGAGGAAGGTAACAAGGGACTTTCGCTACTTGGGGATCCAGATAGCCATGAATTAGGGTACATTGCACAGTTTAAATTTAACGCGGTTGGTGGAACAGATGGAGGAGGACTTCAAGAGATGGGACATGGTATCCCTGTCACTGGCAGAGAGGGTGCAGGCTGTTAAAACGGTGGTCCTCCCGAGATTCCTTTTTGTGTTTCAGTGCCTCCCGGTGGTGATCACGAAGGCTTTTTTCAAAAGGATTGAGAAGAATATCATGAGTTTTGTGTGGGCCGGGAAGACCCCGAGAGTGAGGAGGGGATTTTTGCAGCGTAGTAGGGATAGGGGGGGACTGGCACTACCGAGCCTAAGTGAGTACTACTGGACCGCCAATATCTCAATGGTATGCAAGTGGATGGGAGAAGAGGAGGGAGCGGCGTGGAAGAGATTGGAGAGTGCGTCCTGCAGGGGGACTAGCCTACAAGCTATGGTGACGGCGCCGTTGCCGTTCTCACTGAAGAAATACACCACAAGCCTGGTGGTGGTGGCTACTCTGAAAATCTGGGGGCAGTGGAGACGGCATAGGGGTAAGACGGGAGCCTCGGGGTGGTCCCCGATAAGAAATAACCATAGGTTTGCTCCAGGGAGAATGGATGGGGGATTTGGAACATGGCAAAGAGCAGGAGTAACACAATTGAGAGATCTGTTTGTAGATGGGATGTTTGCAAGTCTGGGAGCGCTGACCGAAAAATATGGGTTGCCCCAAGGGAATGCATTCCGGTATATGCAACTCAGGGCTTTTGCTAGGCAACAGGTGAGGGGGTTCCCGCAGCTCCCGACGCAGGAGGTGCAGGACAGAGTGATCTCAAAGACATGGGTGGGGGACGGTAAGGTATCAGATATATATAGGGAAATGAGGGACGAGGGGGAGATTATGGTAGATGAGCTGAAAGGGAAATGGGAAGAGGAGCTGGGGGAGAAGATTGAGGAGGGGCTGTGGGCTGATGCCCTAAGTAGGGTAAACTCATCGTCCTCGTGTGCCAGGCTAAGCCTGATACAATTTAAGGTGTTACACAGGGCGCATATGACTGGAGCACGGCTCAGTAAATTTTTTGGAGTAGAGGATAGGTGTGCGAGATGCTCGAGAAGCCCAGCAAATCACACCCACATGTTCTGGTCATGTCCGGCACTACAGGGGTTTTGGGTGGGGGTGACAAAGGTGCTTTCGAAGGTGGTGGGGGTCCAGGTCGAACCAAGCTGGGGGTTGGCTATATTCGGGGTTGCAGAGGAGCCGGGAGTGCAGGAGGCGAAAGAGGCTGATGTTTTGGCCTTTGCATCCCTAGTAGCCCGGCGCAGGATACTGTTGATGTGGAAGGAAGCCAAGCCCCCGGGTGTGGAGACCTGGATAAATGACATGGCAGGGTTTATAAAGTTGGAACGGATTATGTTCGTCCTAAAGGGATCGGCTCAAGGGTTCACCAGGCGGTGGCAACCGTTCATCGAATACCTCACAGAAAGATAGAGGGAATGGAAAAGAAGAAGATAGCAGCAGCAACCCGGGGGGGGGGGGGGGGTAGGGGAGGGGGGGGGGAGGGGAGCAGGGGGGGGGGGGGTACGGGAGGGGGGGAGGGGAGGGGAGGGGGGGGAGGAACCAGAAGGACTCTCAGGGATGTTAGTGTTCATGTATAATATGTATAGGTTGTTGTTATAGGTAATTGTATATTGGATTGCTGAATTGTATTTTTGGAGAGTATTTATTTGGGACAAGGCAGTTGCCATTTAGTTTTGTTTTTTAATTTTGATGTTGTTTATATATTATTTATTTATTGCTTAAAACTGGCCATTGTTATTTATATTGTTATATTACTGTGTAAAGGATACACAATGTACTGTCATGGTTGGCCAAAAATTTTGAATAAAATACATTAAAAAAAAAATAAAGTGACTCTCTCAGGTCTCAATGTCTTGTTTGATTTCACTTTGCTGTGTTTAAATCCTCCACTTGTCACGCCCTGTAAAAGGAGTTTCCAGAATCCATCACTGTCAGTCCTGCTGAGTGGACAGAGCTCACCGCGCATGCGCCCTGCTGCACACTGCCCCCGATGAGAATGGTGGTGGTTAACTGGGGAAAGGCTCTGCAGGAAAACCTTCCCGCTGGGTGCAAACACGGGAGCGGTATTTTTTTGTTTCAGCTTTGACGCCTGCACTGGGTGTTTGTGAAGCCTCCCCATCCATCCAACCACCCACCCACTGCCCCTAACGCTGCCTCCGCTTATTCGCCTCCTTCCCGCCTGAAGATGAAACAAAGAAACGTCTGTCCCTGGGTACGAGCCGCACTGCGCATGCTCCACAGCACAATGCCCGGGGAGTGATTGACGGCAGGTGCAGACCAATAGGAAGAGGGGGCAGGGCTGGAGGACCAAGCGAAAGCTGCTGGTCCTCCAAGCAATCGGAGTCAATGAGGGGCGGGGCTGATCACGGATCTCCTTCATTGGCTGAGATTCTGCATTATTTGGAGTTCTTCCCAATGTCCACGTGGACGCGGGTACCAAACCTAATTTCCTGCCTTTGAGATGTTGACCATTGGGAAGATTTGGAGGACCGGATGAACTCTGGTCCTCCAGGCAATCAGGCTACTGGCTTTGTGTGAATGAAGATTGAGCTTCACACAGACTGAAACGTCTTCCTGTGTCAAACCTGAGTGAAATACTTTATTTCCACTTCTTTTCAAAGCGTTTAATTCATTGACCCTTCTACAGAACTGTTGCAACAAGGAACAACAAAGTTTAACTCTGTTTCTCTCGTCACAGATGTGGCAAGGTGGCACAGTGGTTAGCACCGCTGCATCACAGCGCCAGAAACCCAGGACAATTCCGGCCTTGGGTGACTGTGGAGTTTGCACATTCTCCCCGTGTCTGTGTGAGTTCGCCCCGGGTGCTCCAGTTTTCTCCCACTGTCCAAAGATGTGCCGGTTTGGTGGATTGGCTATGCTAAATTGCCCCTTAGTGTCCAAAGGTGAAGTGGGGTTATGGGGAGAGGGCAAGGGAAGTGCACCTGGGTGGGGTGCTCCTTTGTAGGATTGGTGCAAACACGATGGGTCGAATGGCCTCCTTCTGCAGTATAGGGATTCAATGATGCTGCCAGACCAGTTGAGTTAATCTAGGATTTTCTGTTTTACTCTATATTACAGACATTTCTAATCCACTAATTATATTTATTGAGCCATCAACTACCAGGAGCATTGTGTTGATGTTTCAGCTATTCCGGCCTTGGGTGACTGTGTGAAGTTTGCACATTGTCCCCCGTGACTGTGTGGGTTCCCTCCGGGTGCACTAGTTTTCTCCCACCATCCAAAGATGGGCAGGTTAGGTGGATTGACTATTCCAAGTGTCCAAACAAAGGTTAGGTGAGGTGACTGGGTTACGGGGATAGGGTGGAGACATGGGCTTAAGTGGGGTGCTCTTTCTGAGGGCCGGTGCAGGCTCGATGGGCCAAATGGCCTCCTTCTGCACTGTAAATTGTTGTATTTTCTCTCCCACAGTCTGACTCGGTGGGCCTGTCTGGTGTTATTTCTTGGTACTGTCCATGTGTTTGGATGTTTGCGTATTTTAGGGAGCAGGTAGAACTTCCTTGGTTCTACCTGTTGTCCCCTGTTGTTTTTGGTTAATGTGTCTGGAGTCTTTTGCGTTCTTCCAGTCCATCTCCAATTCTCCTTACTGTCTCAGGTATATGGATCTAGGTAGCTTGGTGTTGTGATTCGTGTTGTTTAGTTGCTGTCTGTCTCCAGTAGGTATTGTTATCATATCATAGAATTTACAGTGCAGAAGGAGGCCATTCAGCCCATCGAGTCTGCACCGGCTCTTGGAAAGAGCACCCTACCCAAGACTGCACCTCCACCCTATCCCCATAACCCAGTAACGCCACCCAACACTAAGGGCAATTTTGGACACTAAGGGCAATTTATCATGGCCAATCCACCTAACCTGCACATCTTTGGACTGTGGGAGGAAACCGGAGCACCCGGAGGAAACCCACGCACACATGGGGAGGATGTGCAGACTCCGCACAGACAGTGACCCAAGCCGGAATTGAACCTGGGACCCTGGAGCTGTGAAGCAATTGTGCTATCCACTATGCTACCATGTTATCTCTCGCTAATGACTGTGCTGCTATCCTTGTCTTCTGGTCATATGAACATATCCGTGTTGGATTCAAGCTCCCGGAGTGTCTATCTTTCTCTCCTGGTACGATACGGTTTGTCTCTTCTATTTCACTACTGTGACTGGGCAGAGACCTGATTGAAGGATCCAAACATGGGAATTCTGGGAAAGATGGCCAAAGATTTGGGAGGTGACAACATGTTCAAAGAGTTTGGAGAGGAGAGGGAGGTTGAAGACGGGGCAGTAATTTGTATGGATGGCAGGGTCAAGGGTTTGTTTTATTTTTTATAAATTTTGAGTACCCAATTCATTTTTTTCAATTAAGGGGCAATTTAGCATGGCCAATTCACCAACCCTGCACAACTTTGTGTTGTGGGGGTGAAACCCACGCAAACACGGGGAGAATGTGCAAACTCCACACGGACAGTGACCCAGAGCCGGGATCGCACCTGGGACCTCGGCGCCGTGAGACAGCAGTGCTAACCGCTGCTTGCGGTGATTGTTTAACATAAACTGCCTGGAGCTCAGAAAGGACAATCTGGGGGAGGATCATACGGCAGGAACAGAGCTTCAGCCTCGACAGTCCTTCAGGGACACACTGAGGGAGTCAAACAGGCACTTTGGTCTTTCTCATCTCCCTTCACTGACTCTGTGGGTTAATGTATAAGAAATGTGTCCCAGTTTCTCTCTCTTCCAGGCCTCAGAGTTCCTAATAATAATAATCGCTTATTGTCACAAGTAGGCTTCAATGAAGTTACTGTGAAAAGCCCCTCGTCCCCACATTCCACCACCTGTTCGGGGAGACTGGTACGGGAATTGAACCTGCGCTGCTGGCCCCTAGACATGGAACTGAAGACTCCTTTACATCTGTGCTCAGAGCTAGGAAGAACAGTAAATGCCAGAGACATGCTGTCAAATCAGAGATTGGTGGAAAATGATTTGTTCCAGACTGAAAATAAACAGCAGGTTTAAGTTTGAAAGGTAGATTGATAACCAGGGTTTCACAATGCTTCAACAGATGCCAATCCACCTAACCTGCACATCTTTGGACTGTGGGAGGAAACCGGAGCACCTGGAGTAAACCCACGCAGGCACGGGGAGAACGTGCAGACTCTGCACAGACAATGACCCAAGCGGGATTCGAACCAGCAGCCACAATAATTTGCTTTTATACAGAACTCGCTCCCTTAATTCTCTGACCTCTGAGTTCTCTTCCTGTTGGCTTCCAGGAGAATCAATCACCACACTCCAACATTTTAAAAAATAAATTTAGAATACCCAATTAGTATTTTTCCAATTAAGGGGCAATTTAGCGTGTTCAATTCATCTACCCTGCACATCTTTGGGTTGTGGGGATGAAACCCACACAGGCACGGGGAGAATGTGCAAATTCCACACGAACAGTGACGCAGGGCCGGGATTCAAACCCGGGTGCTCAACGTTGCAGTCCCAGTGCTAACCACTGTGCCACCGTGCGGCCCCTTCCATACGCCAACATTACACTGTCTGATAAAGTTGACAGTCAAGGGCATTCAGCCTCTGATCTCCGGGTAAGCGTTCTCCAAGGCGGCCTTCAGGACCCGCGACAACGCAGAATCGCCGAGCAGAAACTTATAGCCAAGTTCCGCACACATGAGTGCGGCCTCAACCGGGACCTGGGATTCATGTCACATTACATTCATCCCCCACCATCTGGCCTGCGAAATCCTACCAACTGTCCTTGCTTGATACAATTCACACCTCTTTAACCTGGGGTTACCCCATCTCTGGATCTGTAAAGATTTAATCACCTGCTAATGCTCGCATTCCTAGCATTGTTTGGCATCTCTGAATTTGTCTATATATGTGTTTCTGGATCAGACCTCTTCATTCACCTGAGGAAGGAGCAGCGCTCCGAAAGCTAGTGACATCGAAACAAACCTGTTGGACTTTAACCTGGTGTTGTAAGACTTCGTACTGATAAAGTTGAAGGTTTGGAGGAAGAAACAAAATGAGGCCATGAATCGAAATTGGGAAATGAATCAGATTACCATGATTATATTTTGAAACAATGTCATTTAAAATCATGATATTTAATAAATTAATTTTGCGCTTGATAGGTAAGGAGTGGGACTAGATAATGTTCACTACTTTACAACATTTTATTTTTCAATGACACATGGTGTTTTCCATATGGATGGGATGAATGAGTGAATCCAGCTCATCTTCAACGCACATGCGCAGGAAAGCTCAGCCCCCAGAGCCCGCTTCCCGGAGCATGCGCTGCACAACCTCAGCAACAGCGAATGCAAACGGACGGGGGGGGGGGGGACCGTAATGGCGGAGACGTTACCCAGCCTTCCCCGCGGTGGGGAATACCCTCTGTCCTTCGCTGGAAATCGGAACGCATGCGCAGTTCCTCCAGTATTCCAAGCATGCGCAGGTTGAGTGATGGTGATGGAGAGACGTCTGTTTGTCGCTCGGCAGCCGGTAAGAGCCCGTAGAGCGGCGGGAGGGGATCCGGCGATTACGTGGGTGGGAAGAAGGTTTATTAATGGCCCGTGTAGGCCCTAAACCCCAAGAACAACCTGCAGATCTCGTGTTTGCAGCGTCGGTGCTTTCCCCAGGAACAGAGGAACAGGCCCAAGTTAACGGCCGCCATCTTTTTCCAGCGGGGAGCAGAGCGCAGGCGCGGGTATCATGGTGACCTCACAATGAAGGGCAGGACGCTGGGAAGTGGAGGGTCAGAGGGAGCTTGTCCACAGTCCCTGAGGCAGCAGCACAGGGACATCAGCTGCTTCAGAAGGAAGATAGGACATTTGTCTTTATTAGCCGAAGCATAGAATATAAGAGCAGGGATGATCTGTTGGAGCTGTATAAAACACTTGTCAGCTGGATCACTGTGTGCAATTGTGGTCGCCACACTATAGGAAGGGTATTATTGCACCCCAGAGAGTGTGGAGGAGATTCACCAGGATGTTGCCTGAACTAAACTGTTTCAGTTATGAAGAGAGGCTGGCTAAACTGGGGTTATTTTCCGCAGAGCAGGGAAAGCTGAGAGGCACATAATCGAGGTGTACAATATTATGACGGACATAGATAGGGAGGTACTTGTCCCTTTAGTAGAGAGATCAATAGCCAGGGGACATAGATTTAGGGTAGGGGATTTGAGGGAAAGCTTTTCCACCCAGAGGCTGGTGGGAATCTGGAAGTCACTACCTGAAAGGGTGGTAGAGGCAGGAACGTTCACAACATTTAAGAATCATTTAGATGCGCGCTTGAAATGGAATAGCATGCAAGGCTTTTGACCAAGTTCAGTAAAATGGGATTAGAATAGATGGGTATCTGATGGCTGGGCCTCTTTTTGTGCTGTAAAACTCTATGATTTTCGCCGAGGAAGGAGCAAAAATGTGCAGGATGGTGATTTACAGTTTTTGTGCAACAAGTGAGGGAGAAATGTTCCATACAAACTAGAATTGTCCGTTCTGAATTTCTGTCTGTACTGACAGTGCTGACTTTTGTGAAATCCTAATTTGTCTCAGAAATAAAAGGATTTCTAACTTCTGTGTGACTGCCTGCTTCTGTGCAGTGACTTTGTCTCATTCTATTCTTTTATAACAGGATCTGGAAGCACTCACTCCGGAGTGATAGAGTCCAGTATACTGACTGGAAAGAGGTTTCTCTGGTTGCAAAGCCTGACAGCGGGGAGAAACCATACATGTGTTGTGTGTGTGAACGAGGCTTCAACTGATCATCCAACCTGGAGAGTCACAAGGACGTCTGTTTGTCGCTCGGCAGCCGGTAAGAGCCCGCAGAGCGGCGGGAGGGGATCCGGCGATTACGTGGGTGGGAAGAAGGTTTATTAATGGCCCGTGTAGGCCCCAAACCCCCAATAACAACCTGCAGCTCCCGTGTTTGCAGCTTGCGCCATGGAGAAACCGTGGAAATGTGAGGACTGTGGGAAAGAATTTAATTATCCATCCCGACTAGAAATCCATCGACGCAGTCACACTGGGGCTGGCATAATGGAGAAACCATGCAAATGTGAGGACTGTGGGAAGGGATTCAATTATCCATCCTTGCTGGAACTTCACCGACGCAGTCACACGGGAGAGAGACCATGGAAATGTGAGGAATGTGGGAAAGGATTCAATTATCCATCCCTGTTGGAAAACCATCGACGCAGTCACACTGGGGAGACAATATGGAAATGTGAGAAATGTGGGAAAGGATTCAATTATCCATCCCTGCTGGAATACCATCGACGCAGTCACACTGGGGCAGGGACCATGGAGAAACCATGGAAATGTGAGGACTGTGGCAAAGGATTTAATTTCCCATGCCTGTTGGAAATCCATCGACGCAGCCACACTGGGGAGAAGCCGTTCACCTGTTGTGTGTGTGGGAAGGGATTTACTAAGTCAACCAACCTGCTGAGACATCAGCGAAATCACACCGAAGAAAAGCCCTTCAGCTGTACTGACTGTGGAAAGAGTTTTGGGCAGTTATCCAATCTCACTGCACACCAACGGGTTCACACTGGGGAGAGGCCATTCAACTGCCTTGTGTGTGGGAAGGGATTCACTCAGTCAGCCAGCCTCATGTTACACCAAAGAATTCACACTGATCAGAGGCCGTTCAGCTGCACTTACTGTGGAAAGAGGTTCAGACAGTCCTCTGACCTCACTGCACACCAACGCACTCACACTGGGGAGAAACCGTTCATTTGTTCTGTGTGTGGGAAGGGATTCACTCATTCATCTGGCCTTTGGTCACACCGGCAAACTCACACCGAGGAGAAACCATTCAGCTGCATTGCCTGTGAAAAGAGGTTTAGACATTCTTCCGCCCTCACTGCACACCAACGCAGTCACACTGGGGAGAGACCATTCACCTGCTCCCAGTGTGGGAAGGGATTCACTCAATGCTCTCACCTGCTGACACACCAGAGAGTTCATACTGGGGAACCTGCTCTGTGAGTGGGAAGGGATTCACTCAGTCACAACACCCACTGTCACATCAGCAAGTTTACAAGCGACAGCAGTTGTTGAATTCTGCTGTAACTGCTGCTGTTAATTATGTCAAGAATCGATCATCTGAATATATATATATTTTTTCTGCTGATATTAAGAATAACAGGCTGAGGGCAGTGGCGCAGTGGTTAGCACTGCTGCCTCACGGCACTGAGGTCCCAGGATCGATCCCGGCTCTGGGTCACTGTCCGTGTGGAGTTTGCACATTCTCCTCATGTTTGCGTGGGTTTCACCCACACAACACAAAGATGTGCAGGGTAGGTGGATTGACCATGCTAAATTGCCCCTTAATTGGAAAAAATGAATTGGGTACTCTAAATTTTTTTTAAAAATACATTTACAGTACCCGATTCTTTAAAAAAAACATTTTTTAAAAAAGAACAGCTGGCTGGAGTTTAATACTCTGGAGAAGTCACTGATTTTGAGGACCGCAGTCTCCCTTTTTAAAAGCACCATCTGTGAACTTTCCGCTTATTTCATGATCCCATGACAGATACTCCAGTCCAATAAAATTATTAACTTTTACTGCAATCCGAAATTGCTCTTTGGTGCAAAATGTACAATTCTGTATCTGAAAGGTTCCACTGTTGACATCTCCAGTTAGAAAGTGCTGATTAATCCTTGCTGACAATTCTCACTGACTTGCACATTCTTCACAGTGACCCCTCCATTAAGAATATAAATTATCCAGACACATCTGCCAAAACAATAAAATATTTTATAGATACAAATAATAAAAGAATGTGATGTGAATTGGACCATTAAGGGATAGACAGCACAATACCACAATTAATGAGGGAGAGATGATTGAAATATTCAAACATTCTTTTGACCCGCTTTTTCCCAGGGATAGAGAACAGGTAAACATAACATTGAATAATAAGACAAGTTATGAGATAAATTAATTTAAAATCAGGAAAAGATGTGTTGACTAAACTCATATAACTTAGAGGATGGACTAAATTCACATATTTTAAAAGAATGCAGAGAAGTGATAGCACAGGCAGTATGGCTCATAATTCATTCACTAAAGGTGTAGTGTCAGAGGACTGGTGGATCATTAATGTAATTTCTATATTTAAGAAGGGGACAGATCATGCCCAGGGATGGTACACCAGTCAGCTTCACATCAGCAAATAATACAATCCTGACTAAAGTAGAGAATATAAGAACATATTAAAAATATATATATATCAATGAACAGTCCGTGTGGATTTCAAAAGGAAAAGTCTTGCCTGACCAGCCTTATCGACTGTTTTGATGTGATAACAGAGAGCATATACAATGGTAATGCAGCCAATGGCATTTATCTGGATTTTCGAAAGGCCATTGATAAGATTCCCTACGGGAGAATAATGGACACGGTCGGAGAATGTGGAGTTGGGACAAATGATAGACTGGATTGTCAGCTGGTTTCAAGACAGAAAGTAGAGAGTGGGAGTAAAGGGGAGTTATTCAGAGTGACAGAAGGTGGGAAGTGATGTTCCACAAGGATCAGTGCTGGGACCACGACTGTTCACAATTTCCATTCACGATGTGGACTTTGGAATCCAATACACAATCTCTAAACTGGGAAGATAGAACAGAGGAGAACTGCAACAAATTACAAGACGGCATTTTTAAACTTGCTAAATAGACAAATAATTGACGAATGATGTACAATGGATAACTGTGAAGTACATCGATTATAGAACATACAGTGCAGAAGGAGGCCATTCGGCCCATCGAGTCTGCACCGACCCGTTAGTACATTTTGGTGCAAAGAATGAGGGGGTCACTTCTTACTTGGAAGTTGTGAGTGTAGATGGTGGAGAGAAATAGAGGTCTCAGAGAAAATAAATAAAGCAGAGGGCGAGAGGGGCACAAGTGAAAAGAAGGAAGTTATGATGATCCTTTGGGAACTTGGTTACACCATACGTAGAGTACACGGTGTGGTTCTATTCAGCTTATATCTTTGGCAACCTTCCATCTTGTGAGATGATAGTTTGCATCTTAAGTGTTCAGCTCTGTTTTAAACATTGCCTGGGATAGTTCAGGAGCCTTTCTGAGGCAAGACAGTATCTGACACATTTGCTGCAGATGAAGACATTGGGCTGAGAAGGTGCTGGATTCTCTGGATCCTCTCCTCAGCAAACTGAGCTTTCCATTTCTCTGGTCCCCACATTATAAAATGGAGATGGGAACAGAGAAGATTCACAAGGATCATACCAAAAGTGTGTGGGTTTATAAATCAGGAAAGGATTGAGAGACTGGATCTCTTTACTCTTGGTTTCAATGGTTCCTCTTGTAGGGAAGAGCAAAACTAGAAACCACAACATACGGTCATCACCAAGAAATCCAATAGGGAATACAGAAAAAACTCCTTCACCCAGAGAATGGTGAGAATGAGCTCACTCCCACAGGCACTGGGTGAAGTGAATAGTATCAACGTATGTATAGGGAGGCTGGACACACACACACACACACATATATATATATATATATATATATGGGAGAAGCAAAGATGGTAGGAGACTCAAATAGAACTTAAACACCAGTACAAACTGGCTGGCTGAATGGCCTGTCTCTGTGCTGTATATCCTGTATCATCTAATTCAAGGCTTCAACTGATCATCCAACCTGGAGAGACACAAGGATGCCCACAGCAGGGAGAAATGTGGGACTGTGGGAAAGAATTCAGTTCTCCATCCCAGCTGGGAACTCATTGACACCACCGCACCAGGGAGAGAGCGTTTACCTAGCTTGTGTGTGGGAAGGGATTCACTGAATTGTCCAGCTTCCAGAAACACCAGCACATTCACAGCGAGGAAAAAATGAAACTGACTCCGTGTCTGCGAAAAGATTCAATCAGTTATCCTGTCTCTGGATACACCCACACCAGAGAGATGCTGTTCATTCGCTCCAAATGTGGGAAATGATTTACTTGTGTTTCCAGCCTCGCTGCCCATCAAGTTGTTCACTCATTCAAGGGACCTTTTAATTGTTCGCGTGGTGGGAAAAGATATAAAAGTGTTAAATATCTTATGAAAAACCAACTCACTGACACAGGAGAGAAACCATTCACCTGCACTGTGTGGGGGAAGGGATTCACTCAGGCACTGAACCCGCTGACAGCAATCCACATCTGACTGTATTGGGTGGATTCTGTTGTTATTCTGACCACTAACTGCACCTGAACCAAACTGTTCATCGCCTCAGCATCGATTTCACCCTGAACTGATTTTCTGATCCATATTCGCTCCATCACCAAGGCAGCCTACACCCACCTCTGTGACATCGCCGGTCTCTTCTGCTTCAGCCTAGTTGCTGCTGAAACTCTCATTCAGGCCATAACATCCTCGAGATCTGACTATTCATGAACCGTCTGAGCTTCCCCTCATATACCAGCTGCTGTCAGTCTGGAACATTGGTGCCTTTTCTTTAATTCTTCCACAGGGTGTCGGTGGCAAGGCCAGCAATTGTTGCCCATCCTGACTGAAGTTTACAACCAACTCAGGGCAGTTAATAGTCACTATATTGCTCTGGTCTGGAGTCACATGTAGGCCAGACCAAGGTTTTCAACAACAATTTCATGGTCCCCATTATTGAGACTAGCTTTCAGTTCCAGATTTTATTGAATTTAAATACCACCAATTCATATTTGGATTTGAACCCATGTCCCCAGAATATTTGTCTGACCTCTGGATTACTAGTTACATTATCACTACCCCTGCACCTCTCTATCCTAACTCAGTCCCATTCACTGATTACTCCTGTACTCATTGATCTACATTGGTGCCCCGTCTAACAATGCATCAATTTTTACACTTCTCAGATTTTATTCCAAATCCCTCCCTGATCTCGCCCCTCCCTCTCTGTAACCACCTCCAGCACGACATCCCACTTAGATTTTTGAAGAGATCTACCATGCGGATTTAGTGAAATCTTGCGACACCAAAACTCAGTAGAAATTTGAGTTAAACTTCTCGGATGCAAACAAGAATTTGATTACAATTGAGAGAAACTTAAATCTATTCTCAATAAAGTCCGGCTAGCAAAAGGACTTAAAGAGAAGTAACTTTTACACAATTTAACTTTCACAATAATACAGAAATGGTTTCTTGCTTACGGCAAAATAGCTTGCATTTACTTCAAGAGTTCGAGTGGAAAGTGAAAATATGAAAATAGAGATAGCGAGTAGTTAGATCAAAGTATAGGATGTTCCAGGAATAAAGATGGCCGTACGGACCATCATGTTTAAAGAGAATTTTATCAGTCTGAAGCCATCTGTCTACACCTCTATGTTGTCCTAATTGGTTTGGGTGAGAATCAGATACATTTGATTCGATGGTTAACTGTCAACCCTTAATGTGCAACATAAGTTCTGAATGTTTCATGTTTGAATATTTGTGTATGCAATGGAATGTGATTCTGTTCTTTTATCAAGACTGGTTTCTACTGGTTTTCTGCTGACTTTGCTTTATCCACATTCTGGACAATGGTGCCTTCATATGAAATGAAATGAAATGAAAATCGCTTATTGTCACAAGTAGGCTTCAAATGAAGTTACTGTGAAAAGCCCCTAGTCTCCACATTCCGGCGCCTGTTCGGGGAGGCTGTTACGGGAATTGAACCGTGCTGCTGGCCTGCCTTGGTCTGCTTTCCAAGCCAGCGATTTAGCCCAGTGTTGCTGTGGTGCTTACTTGGCCTTGATCTCGATTACTGCTACAGCTTATTTCTTAATGTCAAACTGACTTTGAAAATATGTTCATCAGAACAATAGCTGTTTCATCTTGCTTAGTGAAAATGGTGTTTTTATCTCCAAATAGTTTATGCATGTGTCAGCAAAAGCCTATATGTTTGTCATGACCTGAGGTTATGAATGCTGAAATCCTCATTTTAAAATGGGTATTAAAACTGGGTCTTAATATTTACATTAAAATAGCCTTTTTACCTATCAGATCTATCATGCAGCAATTTTTACATTTCTCAGATTTTATTTTAAATCCCTCCCTCTCTGTAACCACCTCCAGCGTGACATCCCACTCAGATCTTTCTGCTCCTCCAATTCAAGACTCTTGTACATCCCGATTTCCGGCACTCCTCCAGTGCATTCAGCTGCCTGGATGCTGAGCTCTGGATTCCTACCTAACCAGCCCCACCTCTCGAACTTTCTCTCCTCTCCTTTAAAACTTCTCTCTGGCCCAGTGTTTGGTCACCTGCCCGAATATCTCCTGTTGAGTCTTGGTGTTGAGGTTTATTTGACTACACTCCTGTGAAGCACCTTGGGATGTTTGACAATGTTAAAGGTGCCAAATCATCACAAGTTGTTATTGCTGCTGTTAATCACGGTAAGGACTGAACCATCTTCATGCTGCCACTTGGGAGTTTATTGCTGATATTAATAATCTCTATACAACTGGGATTGGGGATAAGATTCTGGAGATATGTCAGAAATCAGTTTTGTTTCACATACACTGATAAATTGTTGATTTCTCTTTGATAAGCAGAGACTAACTGATGTCCTTTACGGATTATTTAGTTTGCTGTCATTTTCTCCTTTCTTACTCCAGATTATTTTAGTTTTCAAACCTTTAGTTACAAATACCAGCTCCCCTCACCTGACACTGAATTTCCTTTCTCACGATACTGTTATTCTTCAAATAATCCCTGCTGTCTGTGCTGAATTAATCCACCTCAGTAACAAATGTTGAAGTGTTTTCTCCACACCCATTGGGTTTCATCATAGAATAAAATCCCGACAGTGCAGGATACCATTTGGCCCATCGAGTCTGCCCCAACCCTCTGAGACCTAGGCCCACTCCCTGCCCCATTCCTGTAAGCTCATAACCCCACCTCACTTTTGACGCTTAGGGGCAATTTCGCATGGCCAATCTACTTGCACATCTTTGGACTGTGGAAGGAAACCGGAGCAGCCGGAGGAAACCCACGCAGACACAGTGAGCAAATGCCTCAGTCACTCAAGGCTGGAATTGAACCCGGATCCCTGGCGCTGTGAGGTAACAGTCCAGGGACTTCAGGACAAAAAAAATCACATCCAATATTCCTTGCCCAGCACTCAGTGAATGGTGCACTGTCAGAGTTTCCTTCTTTCAAATAAGATGTTCAACTGAAGCCCTGTCAGTTCCTCTCAGGTCCTGTAAAAGTTCCCACAGCCACTATTGTGAAGAAGAGTTGGGGAGTTATCCCCGGTGTCCTGGCAAATATTTATCCCTCAATCAACATCACCAAAATCCGATCATCTGCTCATTGTCATATTGCTGTTTGTGGGATCTTGCTCTGTATAAATTTGCTGCTGTTTTTCCTACATTACACCAGTTACTACCCTTCAAAAGTACTCTTGGCTGTAAAGCACTTTGTGACGACCTATGATTGTGAAAGGCGCTACAGAAATGCAAGTTTTTAAATCGAAGATTGATCTTATCTGATTTTATTATCTGTAACTTAATTGATCTCAGCCACCCCCAACTTACCATTCAATAAATTCACTTTGTTTCACTGTTTCAGACACGATTTTAAGCAATTAAAGCAACGGCAGAATTCTCTGGATAGTAAATTTAAAATGTTTATCAAAAGAAAAAGGTTTACTGAAAACTTGAAGATATTGAAGTTTACAACTTCAAGGCGGTGATCAGTCTGTAGAAGCGTAACCCTCCCTGGCTCCTTCTTTGACAGTAATTTCCTTGGCCTCGAGTCTGCAGTACTTGGCCAGCAAGGAAGACCTTCAGAACCTCTACTTTTATCCCCAAAGTGACCATTACCTCATGTCAGAGTTGGGCCTGTTGTAACATAACCATTGGTCAATTAGGCACCAGTTTAATTGAATTGGATTCCCAATTACTGACACCACCTTCTCTCATTATCTTAGACAGGAATACAATTGAACAGTTTCAGACTATCCTTTTATCTGATTCTGTACAATTTAAGTGTAGCTCAATTAAGGATCACTACTTATTTTATCATGTTACAGACTGGTAGCTAATTAATACAGTAATATTTAATTAATACATTTGGTCTATCATACACTGGTTATCTACTGAGTAGTACTACACTCCGTATGCTTCACCCGGTGTCTTTGTATTTACATTGTGTATTTATCGTGTGTCCTAGGTTTTTTCACGTATGGAATGATCTGTCTGGACTACTCAGAACAATACTTTTCACTATCTCGATATACATGACAATAAACCAATCCAATCAAAGAGAGTTTCTTACTAGTCTTCAGATTGAACAATGAGTCTTCTTAAAAATTATTCATTCGTGGAAGGTGGGGGTCAGTGGCTGGGCCAGCATTTACTGCTCATTCCAATTGCCCTTGAACTGCGTGTCTTGTGAGGCTATTTCAGAGGGCACTTACAAATCAACCACAACATTGCTGTGGATCTGGAGTCAAGTGCAGGCCAGGCCACGTAAGGAGAGCAGATTTCCTAAAGGACATTAGTGAACCAGATGGGTTTTTACAACCATCCACAACATCATCATTCGACTTAATTTGAGACTTTTATTCCATTTCAATATCTGTCGTAGCCAGATTCCATCCCAGATCCCCAGAGCATTAACCTGCGTCTCTGGATTACTAGCCCAGTAACAATACCATTACGCCACTGCTGAGCCCACATAGTCTTGGCAGAATATGATGTCTTGTAACTTCTCAAAAATTATTTATGTATTTATTTTTAAATTTAGAGTACCCAATTATTTTTTTCCAATTAAGAGGCAATTTAGCATGGCCAATCCACCTACCCTGCACATCTTTAGGTTGTGAGGGCGAAACCCACGCAAACAAGGGGAGAATGGGTAAACTTCACACAGACAGTGATCCAAGCCAGGAATCAAACTGGTGCTGTGAAGCAACAGTACTAACCACTATGCTACCATGCCACCTGTAAAGTAGCCAATACTTTTCTTCCAATTAAGGGGCAATTTAGCATAGTCGAGTCACGTACCCTGCACATCTTTGGGTTATGAGGGTGAGACCCACACCGACATGGGGAGAACTTTTTTCCACGCGGACAGTGACCCTGGTCCTCAGTCCGTGAGGCAGTAGTGCTAACCACTGCGCCGCCCTATATATTAACAATTTAGATGAGGGAACTAAATGCAATATCTCCAAATTTGCAGATGCCACCAAGTTGCATGGGAGGGTGAGCTGTGAGGAGGATGCAGAGATCCTTCAGTGTGATTTGGACAAGTTGGGTGAGTGGGCAAATGAATGGCAGATGCAGTATAATTTGGAGAAATGAGAGGTTGTCCACTTTGGTAGCAAAAACAAGAAGGCAGACTATTAGCTCATAAATTACAAGGGGAATGTGCAACGAGACCTGGGTGTCCTCGTACACCAGTCACTGAAGGTAAGCAGGCAGCTACAGCTGGCGGTAAAGAAGGCAAACGGTATGCTAGCCTTCATTGCGAGCGGATTCGAGTACAGGAGCAGAGATCTTTTGCTGCAATTATACAGGGCCTTGGCGAGGCCATACCTAGAATATTGTGTGCAGTTTTGGGTCTTCTTATCTGAGGAAGGATGTTCTTGCTCTCGAGGGATTGCAGCGAAGGTTTACCAGACTGATTCCTGGGATGGTGGGACTGACGTATGAGAGATTGAATCAGTTAGGATTGTATTCGCTGGAGTTCAGAAGAATGGGGGATCTCATAGAAAATAATACATACAGATACATAGAAGATAGGAGCAGGAGGAGGTCTTTTGGCCCTTCAAGCCTGCTCAGCCATTTATCACTATCATGGCTGATCATCCAACTCAATAGCCTAATCCTGTTTTCTCCCTAAAGCCTTCAATCCCATTCTCCCTAAATGCTATATCTAGCCGCCTCTTGAATATATTCAGTGTTTTAGAATCAACTACTTCCTGTGGTAATGAATTTCACAGGCTCACCACTCTTTGGGTGAAGAAATGTCTCCTCATCTCTGTCCGAAATGGTTTACCCTGAAACCTCAGACTGTGACTCCTGGTTCTGGACACACTAATCATTGGTAACATCTTCCCTGCAACTACACCGTCTAGTCCTGTTAGAATTTTATTAGTCTCTATGAGATCCCCCCCCCCCATTCTTCTGAACTCCAGCGAGAACAATCCTAACCTAGTCAATCTCTCCTCATGTGACAGTCCTGCCATCCCTGGAATCAGTCTTGTTAACCTTCGCTGCATTCCCTCGAAAGCAAGAACATCCTTCCTCAGAAAAGGAGACCAAAACTGCACACAATATTCTAGGTGCGGCCTCATCAAGGCCCTGTATAATTGCAGCAACACATCCCTGCTTCTGTACTCGAAACCTCTCGCAATGAAGGAGAACATACCATTAGCCGAGCGGCATGTGGCGCAGTGGTTAGCACTGGGACTGCAGCGCTGAGGACCTAGGTTCGAATCCCGGCCCTGGGTCACTGTCTGTGTGGAGTTTGCATATTCTCCTCATGTCTGCATGGATTTCACTCTCCCAACCCAAAGATGTGCAGAGTCGGTGGATTGGCCACACTAAATTGCCCCTTAATTGGAGGAAAAAATAATTTGAGTATTCTATATATAAAAACACAAAAAAAAAACATACCATTAGCCTTCTTTACCGCCTGCTGCACCTGCATGCTTACCTTCAGCAACTGGTGCACAAGGGCACCCAGGTCCCACTGCACACTCCCCTCTCCCAATTTACAACCATTCAGGTAGTAATCTGCCTTCCTGTTTTTGCTCCCAAACTGAATAACCTCACACTTATCCAAATTATACTGCATCTGCCATTGATTTGCCCACTCGCCCAGCCTGTCCAGATCATGCTGTAGGATCCCTGCATCCTCGTCACAGTTCACCCTCCCACCCAACTTGGTATCATCTGCAAACTTTGAGATGTTACACTTTGTTCCCTCATCCAAATCATTAATATATATTGTGAATAGATGGGGTCCCAGCACCAATCCCTGTGGCACCCCACTAGTTACTGCCTTCCAATTTGAAAAGGACCAATTAATTCCTATTCTTTGTTTCCTCTCTGCCAACCAGTTTTATATCCACCTCAATACACTTCCTTCAATCCCATGCACTTTAATTGTGCACAATAAACTCTTAGGCGGGACTTTGTCAAACGCCTTCTGAATGTCCAAATATACATCGACTGGCTCCCCCTTCTCAACTGAACTGGTTACATCTTCAAAGAATTCCAACAGATTTGTGAAGCATGATTTCCCCTTCATAAATCCATGCTGACTGACTGATCCTGCCACTGTTTTCTAAATGTTCCGCTGTAAAGCCCTTGATAATGGATTCAAGAATTTTCCCCAGTACCGATGTTAGGCTTACTGGTCTATAATTCCCTGCTTTCTCTCTACCTCTCGACAGAACCAAAGTATGTATTCAATTGCTCAGCCATTTCTTTGTCCCTTATGCATTCCCGTTTCTGTCTGTCGCGGGCCGACATTTCTCTTCACCAATCTCTTTCTCTTCACATTTCATTTCATTTTTTTTTTCATAGAATTTACAGTGCAGAAGGAGGCCATTTGGCCCATCGAGTCTGCACCGGCTCTTGGAGAGAGTACCCTACCCAAGGTCCACACCTCCACCCTATCCCCATAACCCAATAACCCCACCCAACACTAAGGGCAATTTTGGACACTATGGGCAATTTAGCATGGCCAATCCACCTAACCTGCACATCTTTGGACTGTGGGAGGAAACCGGAGCAACCGGAGGAAACCCACGCACACACGGGGAGGATGTGCAGACTCCGCACAGACAGTGACCCAAGCCGGAATCGAACCTGGGACCCTGGAGCTGTGAAGCATTTGTGCTATCCACAATGCTACCGTGCTGCCCACAATGCTACCGTGCTGCCCATTTGAAACTCTTAGTGTCAGTCTTTATGTTCCCTGCAAGCTTACTTTCATACTCTACTTTCCCCTTTTTAATCAATCCCTTTGTCCTTCTTTGCTGAATTCTAAATTGCTCCCAATCGTCAGACCTATTATTTTTCTTGGCCAATCTGTATGCTTCTTCCTTGGATCGGATACTATTTCTAATTTCCTTTGTAAGCCATGGATTGCCCCTCTTACCCATTTTGCTTCTGTGCCGACAGGAATGAACGATTGCTGTAGTTCCCCCATGCGATCCTGGAATGTTTGCCATTGCCTATCCACTGTCATCCCTTTCAGTAACTCTCCCCAATCTATCAAGGCCAACTCATGCCTCATATCTTCACAATTCCCTGTATTTAAAAAAAATAAATTTAGAGTACCCAATTCATTTTTTTCAATTAAGGGGCAATTTAGTGTGGCCAATCCAGCTCGCCTGCACATCTTTGGGTTGTGGGGGTGAAACCCATGCAAACACTAGGAGAATGTGCAAACTCCACACGGACAGTGATCCAAGCCGTTAATTGAACTGGCGCTGTGAAGCAACAGTGCTAACCACTGTGCTGCCGTGTACAGAACCAGAGGTCGCAGTCTGAGGATACGGGGTAGACCATTTAGGACAGAGATGAGGAGTAATTTCTTCAACCGGAGAGTGGTGAGCTTGTGGAATTTGTTACCACAGGAAATAGTTGATGCCAAGACATTGTATGTTTTCAAGAAGCAGTTAGATATAGCACTGAGGGCGAAGGGGATCAAAGGATATGGAGGGGAAAGTGGGATTAGGCTGTTAAATTGGATGATAAGGCAATATATAACGAATGGCAGAGCAGGCGCAAAGGGCCAAATGGTCTCTTCCTGCTCCTATTTTCTATGTTTCTATGTAATCCCTTCCCACATTAAGAGCAGATGAATGGCCTCTCCCCAGTGTGAACTCGCTGGTGTGTCTGCAGACTGGTTAACTGTGTGAAACCTTTCCCACAGAGGGAGCAGGAGAATGGCTTCTCTCCAGTGTGAACTCGCTGATGTCTTTGCAGGATGATTGAATCAATAAATCCCTTCCCACACTGAGGGCAGGTGAATGGCTTCTCGCCAGTGTGAATTCGCTGGTGTGTCTGCAGGGTGGATAATTGAGTAAATCCCTTCCCACACTGAGAGCAGATGAACGGCCTCTCCCCAGCGTGAACTTGCTGATGTCTCCGCAGGGTGGATGCATCAATGAATCCCTTCCCACACTGAGAGCAGGTGAATGGCTTCTCCCCTGTGTGAATTCGCTGATGTTTTCGCAGGGTGGATGCATCAATGAATCCCTTCCCACACTGAGAGCAGGTGAATGGCCTCTCCCCAGTGTGAACTCGCTGATGTTTTCGCAGGGTGGATGCATCAATGAATCCCTTCCCACACTGAGAGCAGGTGAATGGCCTCTCCCCAGTGTGAACTCGCTGGTGTCTCTGCAAGGTGGATAAATCACTGAATCCCTTCCCACACTGAGAGCAGGTGAATGGCCTCTCCTCAGTGTGAACTCGCTGATGTCTCTGCAGGGTGGATGAATCAATGAATCCCTTCCCACACTGAGAGCAAATGAATGGCCTCTCCCCAGTGTGAATTCGTTGATGTTTCCGCAGGACGGATGAATCAATAAATCCCTTCCCACACTGAGAGCAGGTGAACGGCCTCTCCCCACTGTGAACGCGCTGATGTCTCCACAGGGCAGATGAATCAATGAATCCCTTCCCACATTGAGAACAGGTGAATGGCCTCTCCCGAGTGTGAACTCGCTGATGTTTCCGCAGGGTGAATGAAGCACGGAATCTCTGCCCACACTGAGAGCAGGTGAATGGTTTCTCCCCAGTGTGAACTCGCTGGTGTGACTGCAGGGTGGATGAATCAATAAATCCCTTCCCACACTGAGAGCAGGTGAACGGCCTCACTCCCGTGTGAATTCGCTGATGTTTCCGTAGGGTGGATGAATCAATAAATCCCTTCCCACACTGAGAGCAGGTGAATGGCCTCTCCCCACTGTGAACTCGCTGATGCCTCCGCAGGATGAATAGAGCACGGAATCCCTTCCCACACTGAGAGCAGGTGAATGGCCTCTCCCCAGTATGAACTCGCTGGTGTGCCTGCAGATGAGATAACTGAGTGAATCCCTTCCCACACTGAGAGCAGGTGAATGGCTTCTCTCCAGTATGAACTCGCTGGTGTGCCTGCAGATGAGATAACTGAGTGAATCCCTTCCCACACTTGGAGCAGGTGAATGGCCTCTCTCCAGTGTGACTGCGTCGATGAATCTCCAGCTTAGATGGGACTTTGTATCCCCTCCCACAGTCCCCACATTTCCACGGTTTCTCCATGTTTTGGGTCTCCTCGTGTCTCTCCAGTTTGGACAATCAGTGGAAGCCTTGTCTACACACAGAACATGTGCTCTGTCTCTCCTCACTGTGAATGGTGTGATGTTTTTTCAGGCTGTGTAACTAGTTGAAGCTCTTTCCACAGTCAGTTCACTGGAACACTCTCACTCGGGTGTGTGTTGTGTGGGTCTCGGTGCTTTTCCAGTTGCATTCACGTTTAAAATCTTTTGGAAGCCGACACATCAGACAAACATTTCTCCTTCTCGCCGATGATATTCAGGTCAGAAGGAATCGACTGAGTTTGTCACATTGAGACGTGATGTTTGAGATTTCTGTCTGTAATTCCTCCTCTTCCAATATCCTTTATAAACAATTTACAAAAGTCATCGTTGTCAGTACAGGAACAAAATTCAGAACAGACAATTCTAGTTCCTAGGGAACATTATTTCCTCTCTTGTTCTCCAAAAGCTGTAAATCTCCATCCCACACACTCTCCCTCCATTCTCACTCTGCTGTATCTAATATTCACCCTCCCAATTCTCCTGAAGGTGCTCATTCATCTTGATTGACAGATCCGAGCTCAACTCACTGCTTCCTGACCAGGACACAGAGAATATAACAGGAGCAAGAGGTATGCCATTCGGCCCACCGAGTCTGCTCAACTATTCAATGAGATCCTTGGCTGATCTACCTGAGCACCATTTTCCCACACGATCCCCATAGCCCTCGATATCTTCAATATCTAGAAACCTATTTGTCTTGAACATACTTGATGACTGAGGCTCCACATTCCTCTGGGGTAGAGAATTCCAAAGCTTCACCACATCCTCGAGTGAAGAAATCCCTCCTCATCTCAGCTTTCTCTCTATTTTTCTATCTGTTCCCCATAACCCTTAATTCCATTGTCAATAAAACATCTGTCAGACTTGTGCTTCAATACATTCAATGACCCTCAGATACAACTGGTCCCTGTGGAAGAGAAATCCAAAGACGAACAACTCTCTGAGGGAAGAGATGACTGGAAATCTATAACGTAGCTACAGTCTTATATTACAAGACGGGAAATAATAATACATTTACGTTAAATTTTATATTTATATTACCGTAAATAATATATCTAATCTGCACCATGTAACAAAATCTCTGTCCATTATTAATTAATCGCCCTGAAATGTCAGCCATCTCCTGGGGAACCCACCCCTTTAATTGTGAACATTAGGAAAGAGACAAGCCTTTTTTGAAATAAATTTAGAGTAACCAATTATTTTTTTTGCAATTAAGCTGCAATTTAGCGAGGCCAATCCGCCTACCCTGCACATCTTGTGAGTTGTGGAGGTGAGACCCACGCAGATACAGGGAGAATGTGCAAACTCCAAACGGACATTGACCTGGGGCCGGGATCAAACAAGGGTCCTTGGCTACATGATGCAGCAGTGCTAACCACTGTGCTGCCAGAGACCATCCTTTTAGTCAGTTAAATAAATGGGTCAACCTGTTAAGGAGATGGGTGGGACGAGATGGAAACACTTTGTGCAGCCGCTAACCTTCATGTAACATTTTTTCCCCAATTAAGGGGCAATTTAGCGTTGTTCCAGGTTGGACTCAAAGCATCAATGAGGACTCTGATCTCTGGCAAGGAAGGAAACCCTGGCAGGTGGGCGGGGAGGATTCATAAACACACGCTGGAGGCCCGAAACCCCCAATAAGACCCATTGATTTTATTGTCAGTCTGCAGACAGGAGCTGGAGAACTGAACCCAGGCAGAGGAGAGGGAGGGAGAAAACTGGGAGTGGAGGAAAGAAATGGTGCAGATGGTGAGATGGGTTTGGATTTCAGCCCAGGGAGGAGGGAAGGAGTGTGGGGCAGGGAAAAATGTTCCAGAGAAACTAGAATTGTCTGTTCAGAATTTCTATTCTGGATTGACAGTGATGTCTTTTGTTTATTTTTAATTAAAACAGTTCTTTTTTAAAGAGTACCCAATTTTTTCCCCTCAATTGAGGCGTAATCTTTGCGAGGCCAATTCACGTCCCCTGCACATCTTTTTGGATTGTAGGGGCGAGTCCCACACAGACACGGGGAGAATGTGCAAACTCCGTACGGGCAGTGACCCGGGCTGGGATCAAACCCGGGTCCTCGGTTAACCAGATGGAAACTCAAATCAAACTTCACATCAAGATTTAACAGTCACTCCATTCATCAGGACCTGAATATCATTGGCCTATGAATGTGGAAGTCAAAATGTTTGTTCTGTCCGTAGGAAAATATTTTCTTTTTTAAAAATAAATTTAGAGTACCCAATTATTTTTTCCCACTTATGGGGCAATAGGGAGAGAGAGGGAGAGATGTGGTATTTTTTAATAAATTGTTGGGATCCATCCCAGACCCGGATACACATCAATTAATTCTTGGAGCAAACTTCAATTGTGAACTGGATCCAAAAATAGACTGGTCCAAGCCCATTCAACCATGACAAAAAGAAAAATGGAGTGAAATCTGGACGGACCACCCGGCACCAGAAACGACAACGGCAAACCTGGCAAAAGATAAAGAAATCTGTTCCCATCTGCAGATTGTAAAAGAATTATGGGACACAGATTTAAGATTGTGAGCAAGATCTACGGGGGAGAGATGAGGGAGAAATTATACACAGTGAGTGGTAATGACCTGAACGCAATGCTTACACAGAAAGGTCGAAAATCTCCAGATCCTGATAACTGAATGGTGCTGTCAGAATTTGATGTGAGTATTGGTTGTGAGTTTCCTGTCTGTGAATCCCTTTCTCAGCCCCTGTAAAAGGAGTTTACAAAGGCATCACTGTCAGTCCAGAAATGAAATTCAGGAAAAATAAACATTTCTCCCGGTTTGAGTTTGCTGTGTGTAAATCCTCCCTGACTAATCTTCTGTAAAAGTGGTTTCCAAAATTAACCAGTCAGTCCAGCATTGAAATTCACAACATTCTCTCCTCCTGCTTATAGGCCCAGGATGACCGCTCATGCCTCCCGGTGCACACTATCCCTCTTGTCATCAGCAGTCCCCTGATTTGAGCGTGATGTTGACTCAGGGTTGTGTGCTTCTGCCCTGGGTCTTCATGTGACTGAACAGAGCCGCACAGCTTTGGACACACGGGGCAGGATGTCCAATGAGACAGTGAAATCTGGAGAGCAGGATGTCTTCCCATTCTTTCCATCTCTGCCACCGCTTTGCATCATCAATAAGACAATGGGACTCAAAGGGTGAGGCAGTTTGATGGACAAGTTGTTTCCATTCTGAACAATAGCAAGTCTTACAATACCAGGTTAAAGTCCAACAGTTTATTCGGAATCATGAGTTTTCAGAGCATAGCTCCTTCATCAGATGAGTGAAGAGGTAGGTTACGCAAACACAGCCAATGATGCAAGATGATACTTTGAATGAGAGTCTTTGCAGATAATTAAGTATTTACAGGTCCAGACGGTGTGATTAGAGAGAGGGATAATCACAGGTTGAAAAGGTGTGAATTGTCTCAAGCCAGGACAGTGGAAGGATTTTGCAAGCCCAGGCCAGGTGGTGGGGTTAACTGTTGTGAAATGTACATGAATCCAAGATAACGGATGAATGGCCATCGTGCGACAATCACCAAGCAGAAATGTCCATTTCCAGTCGTGGAACACATCAGCAGTCAAAGGCATTCAGCCTCTGATCTTGGGGTAAGTGTTCTTCAAGGTGGCCCTCAGGATGTTTGACAACGCAGAATCGCCGAGCAGAAACTGATAGCCAAGTTCTGCACACATGAGAACGGTTTCAACCGGCATCTTGAATTCATGTACATTTTACAAATTTTAACCCCCCACCATCTGGGCTTGCGAAATCCTGTAAAGACTTAATGACCTGCAAAGACTCACATTCAAAGTATCATCTTTCATCAATGGCTGTGTTTGTGTAACCTACCTCTTCACTCACCCGATGAAGGAACTACCCTCTGAAAGCTCGTGATTCCAAACAAAGCTGTTGGACTTTAACCTGGTGTTGTCAACCTTCTTACTGAGCCCAGCCCAACGCGGCATCTCCACATTCTGAACAATGGGGAATAAGGTTCCCCACGGTAGGCCACTGCAGAAAATACGGAAGCATGTGATTCAGGGAGATTTAGCAGTTTGGATCGGAAATTGGCTAGCTGGAAGAAGACAAAGGGTGGTGATTGATGGGAAGTGTTCAGACTGGAGTCCAGTTACTACTGGTGTGCCACAAGGATCTGTTCTGGGGCCACTGCTGTTTGTCATTTTTATAAATGACCTGGAGGAGGGCGTAGAAGGATGGGTGAGTAAATTTGCAGATGACACTAAAGTCGGTGGTGTTGTGGACAGTGCGGAAGGATGTTACAAGTTACAGAGGGACATAGATAAGCTGCAGCGCTGGGCTGAGAGGTGGCAAATGGAGTTTAATGCAGAAAAGTGTGAGGTGATTCATTTTGGAAGGAATAACAGGAAGACAGAGTACTGGGCTAATGGTAAGATTCTTGGCAGTGTGGATGAGCAGAGAGATCTCGGTGTCCATGTACATAGATCCCTGAAAGTTGCCACTCAGGTTGAGAGGGTTGTTAAGAAGGCGTACGGTGTGTTAGCTTTTATTGGTAGAGGGATTAAGTTTCGGAGCCATGAGGTCATGTTGCAGCTGTACAAAACTCTGGTGCGGCCGCATTTGGAGTATTGCGTGCAATTCTGGGCGCCGCATTATATGAAGGGTGTGGAAGCATTGGAAAGGGTGCAGAGGAGATTTACCAGAATGTTGCCTGGTATGGATCTTATGAGGAAAGACTGAGGGACTTGAGGCTGTTTTCGTTAGAGAGAAGAAGGTTAAGAGGTGACTTAATTGAGGCATACAAGATGATCAGAGGATTGGATAGGGTGGATAGTGAGAGCCTTTTTCCTCGGATGGTGATGTCCGCACGAGGGGACATAGCTTTAAATTGAGGGGAGCTAGATATAGGACAGATGTCAGAGGTAGATTCTTTACTCAGAGAGTAGTAAGGGCGTGGAATGCCCTGCCTGCAACAGTAGTGGACTCGCCAACACTAAGGGCATTCAAATGGTCATTGGATAGACATATGGACGATAAGGGAATCGTGTAGATGGGCTTTAGTGGTTTCACAGGTTGGCTCAACATCGAGAGCCGAAGGGCCTGTACTGCGCTGTAATGTTCGATGTTCTCAGCTCCTCCCACTCATTGAAACATCACCCCCGACAATGACAGCAAACGCGCATGCGCCCTGATGCACATCCAATAAAGATGGCGGCCGTCAACCCGAGCCGAAGATGAGGAGCTGGAGCTCCGTTCGGTACAAACGGGGTCCCGTAAAGTTTTCCGAGGTTTGCGGCTTACAACAACTTTACATAACGTTTGCGCTTATCCCCGCGATCTCTCGCTTCCTCCATATTGTAAAACCCCTCTTACCAATTTCGTATCTGAAAACACAGCTCTGCTGCTTCGCCATTACCCACACTGCGCATGCTTCAATCGCAGTGGACCCGCCCCTCATTCACTCCGATTGGTTGGAGGACCAGTCGCTCACAGTAGGTCCTCCAGTTCGGCCTCTCCTCTTCCTATTGGACGGGACCTGCCGTCAATCACCCGGTGAGAGTGGCCACAGGCTCAGGCTGACTCGCTGATTGATCAATAACAACATTGGTTCACATTCGGCTCTGGGGCAGCATTCGGGATTTGTAAACACCGCCCCCCCGACACTGACCTTTCACCTGACACCTCACAATGCCCGGAGTGATTGACGGAAGCCTCTGACCAAAGAGGAGAAGGGGATTGGTTGGATGACCGAACGGTAGTGGCTGGTCCTCCAACCAATCAGTGAATGACGGGCGCGGCTCTCGGGGTGCCGGATCTTTACAGAAGAAGCAACCGCGCAGGCGCACGTGCCAACTGAAACAAAGAAACATTCGAATCCTCAATTTGTGACCTGGATGCATAGTGATGGTTTTTGGAAACAGAGATTACAGCTACCGGGCAAAAATTAAACAGATTGGGCCTTATTTTCTTGAGAAAACAAATCACTTAGTAGTGACCTAATACAAGTCTTTAAAATGATTTGTGGGTTGGACAGGGGAGAGGTGGGGCGGATGCTGCCAATTGTAAAGGAGTCGAAAACTGGGAGCCAGGAAAAACATGGGCGGCACAGTGTCATAGAATTTACAGTGTGGAAGGAGTCCATTCAGCCCATCGAGTCTGCACTGGCCCTTGGAAAGAGCACCCTACACAGCACCCCACGCCTCCACCCTATCCCCTTTATCCCGGTAACCTAATAACCCCACCTAACCATTTTGGACACGAAGGGGAATTTAGAATGGCCAATCCACCTAACCTGCACATCTCTACACAAGCCAGGAATCGAACCTGGGACCCTGGAGCTGTGAAGCTAACCACTATGCAGCCGTGCTGCCCCTGTGCTACGTTGTAGCACAGTGGTTAGCACAGAAATAGTGCAGGATTTTCTGGTTTCACGCTTGAGGAGGCTGACAAGCACTGTTGCCTCACAGCGCCAGGGTCCCTGTTGCCTCACAGCGCCAGTCGATTCCCGGCTTGGGTCACTGTCTCTGCGGAGTATGCATGTTCTCCCCGTGTCTGCGTGGGTTTCCTCTGTGTGCTCGGGTTTCCTCCCACAAGTCCTGAAAGATGTGCTTGTTCGGTGAATTGGACATTCTGAATTCTCCCTCAGTGTACCCGAACAGGCGCCAGAGTGTGGCGATGGGGCTTTTCACAGTAACTTCATTGCAATGTTAATGTAAGCCTACTTGTGACAATAATAAAGATTATTATTATAAACACGGTCATAAATGCAAGAGAGTTACTAATAAATCCAAGAGGGAGATATAGACACATTTCTTCACTCATTGGATTAGAATGTGCAACTTGTACCAGGGAAGGAGTTGAGGAAAGTGTTGGGATGTTTCCAAAAGGAAATGGGACAAGCACATGAGAAAAGGGAATGGAAAGATCAGCTGACAGGCTGAGATGAGGTGGATGGGATGGAAGGAGGTGTGTCGGGGATAATCAGCAGCAGAACAGTTGGACCAACTGGCCTGTTTATGCATTGTAGAATCTAAGTAATTCAATGTAAACTTCCTTTACACAATATTAGGATTGCAGATGGGAAATTCAAACCAAACATCATGCAAGTCCTAACAGAGTCTATCGATTCATCAGGAGTTGAAAATCATCGGCCTTTCAATGTGGAAGGAGGAATCTTTGTCTGGTCTGCCTGAAAGAAAAGATTGCAAACATCAGTGCGACTGGAAAAGCACTGAGGCACATACACACAGTGATTATTCCAGCGAGCTGGCTGTGCAAAGAGCTTTAACCAGTCAGATAGCCTGAAAAAAATATTGCGCCATTTACATCAAGAAGTGACCGTACTCAGGCTGTGTGGACCAGGCTTCACATCAGGAAGAGACCGTACTCAGGCTGTGTGTGTGGACCAGGCTTCACATCAGGAAGAGACCGTACTCAGGCTGTGTGTGTGGACCAGGTTTCACATCAGGAAGAGACCGTACTCAGGCTGTGTGTGGCACCCAGGTTTCAACTCATCGTCGAACCTGGACAGACAAAGGACATCAGTACCATGGAGAAACCGTGGAAATGTGGGGACTGTGGGAAGGGATTCAATTATCCACCTGAAGTGTAAACCCATCGACACAGTCACACTGGTGAGAGGCCATTCACTTGTCTGGGTTGTGGGAAGGGATTTAATGCTTTATCAAACCTCCGGACTCACCATCAGGTCCACTCTGACCAGAGACCGTTTAAATGTCCTGACTGTGACAAGAGCTTTAAAAGCAGAAAAGATTTACTGTTGCACCAACGCACTCACATTGGGGGGGGGTTGGCATTCACCTGAACAAACAAAGAACAAAGAAATGTACAGCACAGGAACAGGCCCTTCGGCCCTCCAAGCCCGTGCCGACCATACTGCCCGACTAAACTACAATCTTCTACACTTCCTGGGTCCGTATCCTTCTATTCCCATCCTATTCATATATTTGTCAAGATGCCCCTTAAATGTCCCCACACCTGCTGTGTGTGTGGGAAGGGATTCACTCAGTCATCACACCTCCGGACCCACCATCAGGTCCAGTCTGATCAGAGACCTTTTAAGTGTTCAGACTGAGAAGAGTTTTAAAAGTAAAAAGGATTTACTGATACATCAACGCACACACTGTGGAGAAGCCGTTCACCTGCTTTGTGTGTGAGAAGGGATTCACTTGTTCCTCCCAGCTTTTGATTCAGCAATTTGTTCACACTCATCAGAGGCCATTTAATTGTTCTGACTGTGAGAAAACTTTTCAGCAAAAAAGATCTTCTGAAACACCAACACACTCACACTGGGGAGAGGCTATTCACCTGCTCGATCTATGGGAAGGGATTCACTCAGTTAGCTCACCTTCTGAGACATCATCGAGTTTACACTGGAGGACGGCCATTCACCTGCCATGGGTGTGGACAGGAATTAATTGATTCATCCAACCTTCTGATAGACCAACGAGTTCACACTGGGGAGAGACCGTACACATGCACTGTGTGTGACAAGAAATTCACTCAGTCATCCCACCTGACTACACACCAACTTGTTCACACATCAGAAACCTTTTAAATGTTCGCACTGTGAGAAGGGATTTAAAAGTAAACAGAATCTGCTGAAACACCAGCGGGTTCACACTGGGGAGAGGCCATTCAACTGCCCCGTGTGTGGGAAGGCATTTGCTCAGTCAAACAACCGGCTCATAGACCAGCAAGTTCACAGGCGGCATCAGGGTTTGGATTCTCCTGTTATTGCTGCCGTTAATCACATCCAGGACTGAATTATGTTTGGACGCCTGTTTTGTGTGGGGTTCCACAGTTTTGTGGTGTACATATCAATGATTTAGAGTGAAATATAGGGACCATAATTAAGAAGTTGGTCGATGGTACAAAAGTTATTTATGTGTTTGACAGTGCAGAATAAAGCCAAGGACAGCAGGAAGATATCACTGGACTGGGTCTTCAGCCAGAGGGTGGTGAATCTGTGGAACTCTTTGCCACAGAAAGCTGTTGAGGCCAAATCACGGAGTGTCTTTAATAGAGATAGATAGATTCTTGATTAATAAGGGGATCAGGGGTGATGGGGAGAAGGCAGGAGAATGGGGATGAGAAAAATATCAGCTGTGATTGAATGGCGGAGCAGACTTGATGGGCCGAGTGGCCTAATTCTGCTCCTATGTTTTACGGGTCAGATGGACAGAAAAATGGCAAACAGAATTCAATCTGGAGCAGTGTGACATCAAGAGTTTGGAGGGTAAACAAGAGAAGAGAATGAAGAATAAATGGGATGATGCTGAGAATTATACAGGAACAGTGACCTTGGATTCAAAAACCACAGATTCCTGAAGGTGGCTGGGCAGGTAGATCAGGTAGTCAAGAAGGCATTTGGGACACTTTTCCTTCTTGGCTGAGGCCCAGGATGAAAGAACAGGGAGATTATGTTTGATCTGTATCAAACATAGAGCACATCGAGAGTGCTGAGTACAGTTATGGTCACTGCACTGATCAACTATAAAGTAAAGATATATTAATCAACTAATGTAAATCTTAAAAGAAATTCATAATTTATCAAATAGTTACATTCAATGTTCAGTTAATCAAATCTAGGGGATAAAGATAACACTAACTAACAAAGGACTGCAACAGTGAAGAAATTTCAATTTTTCAGTAAAGTAAATTCTGAGCTGTTCAGATAATAATAAAGAAAATAATTTCAGTTAACTCCATAAAACAAGGTGACTTCAGCACAATGAAGAAGCTGATTGGTGAGTAGTTATTTATTTTAATATGAAATTGATTCTGGTTCAGCGAGTTAATAATCAGATAAACAAAGACATGGCAGGGCATCCTAGTCCCGTAGAGTGCAATCCAGTGCCCTGTGAGCAAAGCACGATGTTTCTCATAGGCTGGACAGTCACAAGTGCAGGAAATGTCATCAGCTGAGCAGCAGGAAGCAAAGAGGAATGGTCGCGAGGTATTTTTATGCCTGGAAACTGTTCCCAGTAGGATTTGATATTTCTCAGGATAAGATTCCATGCATTGTGTGGTACATATTAATGATTTAGACTTTGTCTAGGGGGCATGTTCAAGACAGTGACAGTCTTGCGGTTGACAGTGAGGAAGAAAGCTGTAACCTGCAGGAAAATATCAGTCGACTGATCAGGTGGGAAGACAAGTAACAAATGGAGATTAATATACAACATTGTGAAGTAATAAATACATTTGGGGCGGACAAACAAGGCAAAGAGAAATAATATTACTGGTATGAGTGTGAGAAGTGTAGAGGCACAGAGGGAGATCGGAGTGCATGTCCACAGATCCCTGAAAGTAACAGGAGAGGTAGATGAGATGGTTGAAAAGGCACACAGGACACTTTCCATTGTAAGAGGAGAACTAATGAATATGGTTTAATTAATGATTTATTAGGGCAGACAATAATTATAGTCTATTCAAGGATCTTAAAAGAATATTTTCAATGAGTGTTTTCGAAAGTAAAAGGAAAATTCCACATTCAGGGTAAAGACATCACCCAGAAACATGCTGATGTGGCAAAGACACAACATGGAAAATCCACCTAACCTGCAAGGCTCATTTCAGTAACTTGTTCTTCAGTAACTTGTTTTTACAGACTGCAACTTGTTTTTTAAGACACCTGCAGGGCCCACATCAGGAACTTGTTTTTCAGTATTTTTTTGGGTGATCTCTCCAACTTGTTTTCCATGTCCTGAAGTAGCAGACACAGCTAACGGTGCAAGGTGGAGCCAGTTAGCAACAAGGGAGAGACTACGAGCAGCCAGAGAGGGATGTGTGAAAAATGCTTACTCTGCCCGCAACTTGCTTAAGTCTGAACCAGACAGTCCAAATGTCTGGCCTACAGTGTATAAATATTGCTCGATTTATCAACCAGGTAGTCAGCTCCAGGGATCATTGTCTAACGTTGTGCTCTCCCAGTGCATTGGCTAATAAACAATAATTCTGTACTTTGGTCTCCTGAGATTATTTCCTCCAATTATCTTGTCCACGTGCTCCACCGTAGGGCAGCACGGTAGCACAAGTGGATAGCACTATGGCTTCACAGCGCCACGGTCCCAGGATCGATTCCCTGCCGGGTCACTGTCTGTGCGGAGTCTGCACATTCTGCCTGTGTCTGCGTGGGTTTCCTCCGGGTGCTCCGGTTTCCTCCCACAGTCTAAAAGACGTGCAGGTTAGGTGGATTGGCCATGATGAATTGCCCAATGACCAAAAAGGTTCGGACAAGTTATTGGATTACAGGGATAAGGTGGAAGTGAGGGCTTAAGTAGGTTGGTGCATACTAGATGGGCCGAATGGCCTCCTACTGCACTGTATGTTCTATGTTCACGACACCGATATGAAGTGAGACATGGTATATTAGAGCAGGGAATATGTCCAGCATTTTCTGGTGATGAACGATTATGGGCTGGATTCTCTGTATTCTATGTCCGCAGGATAAAAGTCGGCGCCGCCCCCGCACCGATCCTCTGCCCGGTGGGGGGGGCCAGCAGCCGCTCCGCATAAAGCCCCTGGCTCGACCTGCGGATACGGCTGCAGAATGGTTGGCTCAATAGCCGCGCATGCACACGGCTGTGGCCTCCTACAGCATGGCACTGGCCGCGCTTGGACAGGCTTGTCAAAATCTGCATCTCTGTCACCCCCCAGACCACCCCCACTAGTCCCCCCAGGCCCCGCCGAAGCCTCCCCTGCCAGCGGAACGACCCCCCCCCCCCCCCCACCAACCCCCGACAGTGAAAGCGCTGGACACAGTCCTCAGTCGCCACGGGAGGTCCCTGAAAGTTGTGAGGACACTTGTCTCACACCATCGGGGAGTCGGCCAATTGGTGGCGGAGCATCGGGGGAGGGTCCCGGGTGAAGTCCTGGGGCCATCAATACGCCGTACAGTGCACTCCTCGAGTATTCCGTTTTAGGGGGCGGAGCATCGGAAAAACGGTGTCCCCTCTGATTCCAGCATAAAAATGGATTGTCCGGCCAATCGCCAAACGCAATTTCGGCGATCGGAGAATCCAGCCTCTTATGGGCCAGGGTTTAGAGAACACCAAAGTATATCATGGAGTTCATCTGACCCACAACTTTAAATAGATTGTGGTTATGGGGAGCACATGGGCCCACTTTACAGGTGTGATGCAACAGAGAGCTAAAGTATGTTTAAAACAAAACAATGTTTATTCTATGAATCCAGCTAACATTTTATAAACACACAGTAAACAATTTATCAACTACCAATCCTGACCACTCCCCCCAAAAGAATACAGTACTCTATAGATCACCCTTGATAACTTTCCAAACAACATCCATAAGGTAAATCCTTTTTAAAATAAAGACAGCAGGTTTAAATGCTCTACAGAAACAGGTATTACTTTGGAATCATCAATGATCATGAGACATGGGAGAAGAATTAGGCCTCTCGGCCCATCGAGTCTGCTCCGCCATTCAATCATGGCTGATATTTTTCTCATCCCACTCATACTCATGAAGAAGGAGCTTTTAAAGATTGAGTCACAGTAACTGTCACCTTGTTCAAAATCAAACTAAACTCACTGTCTTTACCAAGGAGATAGGTGCTATCTGTAAAGTCTCAGGCAAGCGACCACTCGGAAGCGATGACTGTAGAAAAGTTTAGATTTATTCCTCTTACTATTTACATCTTCTACTCACCAAAGGGTGTCCCGCGTCTACCCACAGCTGGGTCAGGATATTTATGTTCCAGCAGTCTGAGGAAAACGTGTGGCAGCTCCCCCTCCCCTCACTCAGGTGAGGCCACAGGGACTCTGAGGTTGCAGATCCCTGGGCCTTCTGTAGGGTTAGAACACTACCCAGGCCATGGAGACAGGCTAGGAAACCCTGTCCCTTGATCAGTTCAAAATTGAGGAAGTGTTGAAGTGAGAATGTAAATTACAGCAGCGCTGGCAATAATCTCTGAGTCATTCCTGGAGGTGCCAGAGGACTGGAGAATTGCAAATGTTATGCACTTGTTCAAAAAGGACAGTTCCAGCAATTACAGCCCAGTTAGTTTTGAATATCCTGGGAAAGGAGTTCACTAAAATCAGCAACAACCCAGCCTCTTGTGCGGTTTTGGTTTCTGTTTCTCTTCCTGCACAATAAAACCCTGAGCTCATGTTTACAATGATCCACTTCCCAAACAGAGATCTGAGGCTTCATTAATTTCAGCCCAAAGTGTAACCACAGGAAGAGGAGGCTTTGCAAACATCCCATCCTTAATGATGAGATTCAGTACAGATCCAGTACATCAGGCCAAAAAACTGGCTCTTGTGTTTAGTGGTCCCGGGAGTGTTCCCAATACCTTCCCTGGATCCTAGGGTTCGGAAACACTCTGGAAGGTGTGGGGAGCTGGGGCCTGTCCATGGGAGTAACTGAATGTATGAGAACTGGATTAAAAAGGAGAAAAGACCCGAAAATGGAGCAGTTGGGAACAGGATACCAATTAGTTTCCTCTTATCCTCGAGAAATTACTGGCCCTGCTGTGTGTCTGAAAAAACATAAATTCATTTGACACAGATCAGAATATTAAACTGCAGCAAACAGTTTTTGTTTGTGAACTCTCTGGTGTCTTAAGAGGTGGGACGAGTGGATGAATGTCTTCCCACAGTCAGAGCAAAGAAACGGCCTTGCCCCAGTGTGAACTCGCTGGTGTGTCAGAAGATTGGATGGATGAATGAATCCCTTCCCACACGTGGAGCAGGTGAATGACCTCTCCCCAGTGTGAACTCGCTGGTGTTTCTGGAGGCTGGATGACAGGGTGAATCCGTTCCCACACACAGTACACCTGAATGGCCTCTCCTCATTGTGAACTCGCTGGTGTGTTTGTTAGCAGATCAGTTGAGGTTTTGTAAATCTTCTCACATTCAGAACATTTGAAAAGTCTTTTATCCGTGTGAACCAGTTGGTGTTTAGCAAGGTGGGATGATCGTGAGAATCCCTTCCCCCATACAGAGCAGGTGAATGGCCTCTCCCCATTGTGGACTCTCTGGTGTATCAGCAATTCACTTGTGGTTTTATAACTCTTCTCACATTCAGTACATTTGAAAGGTCTGTTATCCGTGTGAACCAGTCGGTGTGTCATGAGGTAGGATGATCGGGTGAATCCTTTCCCACACACAGAGCAGATGAATGGCCTCTCCCCAGTGTGAGTACGTTCATGTTCAATGAGTGTCTGTGATCGTATGAACCGCTTCGCACAGTGAGAGCAACTGAATTGTCTCTCGGTGGGAACAACCTGGTGCGTAACCAAGTCCTTGGAGCTTTTAGAGTTGTTATCACAGCCTGAGGGCTTAAAGAGCCTCTCGTCAATGTGAGCAGGTAGGATGACTGAATGAATCCCTTCCCACATATGGAGCAGATGAATGGCCTCTCCCCAGTGTGACTACGTCGATGATTTTCAAGCAGGGATGGATAATTGAATCCCTTTCCACAGTCCCCACATTTCCACGGTTTCTCCATGGCGTCAGTGTTGTTGTGTCTCTCCAGGATAGGTGATCAGTTGAAGTCTTGTCCACACACAGAACATGTGTAGTTTCTCCTCACTTTTAATGGTGTGATATTGTTTCTGGCTGTCTTAACTGGTTACAGCTCTTTCCACAGTCAGTTCACTGGGACACTCACTCAGGTGCTTTTCCAGTCACACTGATATTTGAAATCTTTTCCCATGAACAGAACAGAGAAACATTTCTCCTTCCACATTTTTCGATGTTATTCAGATTCTGATGTAGCGAGTGATTCTGTTAGATCTCTGCGATGTTTTATTTGAGTTTCCCACTTGCAAAATTTCCTCTTCTAATACCCTGTAAGTTTACAAACATCATCACTGTACAGTATATTAGAAATTCAGAACAGACAATTCCAGTTTCTATGGAGTAACCTCTGACCTCTTGTTACCCCAAATATGTGGGGCAAACAAACTGAAAGACGACAAAATTAGCAACAAAAGCAAAGGAAGCTTCCGAACTCAACCAGAACGTTGTTTCCAGTGTCTTGGAGTTCTTCTGTAGCCTGAAGTTCCCAACAGTTGTGGAAGGTAGCAAGCGTACCAGTGGACACCACTGCTCCCTTTCCAGACAGGCTGTCAGGCAGTGTGACAGCCACCGAACCTCCATAGGGACTGCAAATTCAGCTCCAACAAATTTGTGTTAACCAGGTCCAAGAACAGGTCTAGGAGAAGTACTTCTGATTTACCCAGCCTCTTCCAAGGATTCGGAGCCAAGTGTAAGCAAAGTTGAAGAGCAACCCCTTCTGGAAACTATACAGAGGCTGCAACCTCTCACATTGAACAGAAACATGGCTCCATGCACTCTTCTGCACTGCAGCCTGGGGATGAGTGAAGTTGTTAAACAATCTGTGACCCAGTCTCTAGTATTCCCCGAGCACTAGGACCCGGGCGGGAATAGAGAACCCGAAGCCCACCAACCACCCGCGCATGCGCACCGATTCAATTGAATCAAGATGGCGACCGTCAAGCCGGGCCTGTTCCCGGGAAAACGACTCCAAGCTGCAAACGCAGGACTTCCAGGTACGTATTCCTGGTTTAGGGCTTTCACCCGGTGTTTAGACACTCTCCCCATCCAGACCCGGCTCCATCGCTTCCTCCAGGTTTGCGCTTCCTTACCCGCTGCCCATGAGACAAAGAACCGTCTCTCTCTCTCTCGCAGGCGCCATCACACACTGCGCATGCTCCAATTCCGCTAGATATTACGCCTGCGCATTGCTGTCCTGCGGTGCAGATAGGGAACATTCACCACCGCGGGGAATGCTGGGTATAGAGTCCGCCATCGATAATCCCAATTACGTGATTAGTGATTTTTGTTTGTTACGTTGTGAAAGTTGGGGCTGGTGGGACAACCAATAAAATTCGGAATATAATCATAGGTAAATCCAAGTGAGCAGACCCTCAATTATCAACCAGAAAGAAAAGTAGTGGAAATTAATGAAACACCAGCCATCCAAGTATGGAAAATAGATATATAATGAGGGAAATCAATTTATGTATCTTTAATGAACATCGAAAAGCAAAGAGGAAGATTAAAGATCTTTAAACACCTCACACACTGGGCAAGAAATGTCTTGAAACTCAAAACAGGAGCTTCAGGAAATCAATACTGACCTTGGGTAGAGTGCTCTTTCCAAGAGCCGGTGCAGACTCGATGGGCTGAATTGCCTCCTTCTGCGATGTAAATTCTATGAAAACCCTGACAAATATGAAACTACTAGGTTGATGGAAGACATTTTTAAATTACAAATCGTTTACCAGGGATGCACACTCACTCACTTAACTTGCGAATTCAGGTTCCAGCCCTCAAGTCTGGCAACAGACCTTACTGCTCCCTTGCCCCTCCGGCCTCTGAGCACCTCTTGCTGCTGTTTCCCAGGACAATCAGTGTCTACTCTCCAACATTACTCTGTCAAATGGAGTTCAGAGGCTCAGAGGAAAAAAAAGAATGAGGACATGGATCTGAATTTGGAAATACAGTTAAAGAAACATGATTCCATTTGTAAACTGAAGTATTTTCATTGAAATTCAAAGTACTTGATTGCAATTAACACATTCATTTTGCCTGACACTTGTGGGCAATGGGAGTAAATTATGCTCATTATTTTATATCAATCTACTTTTCTATGATTTTGACACATAATCTTTCTTTTTTATCACATTTAAATGGTGGACTTTGAGCTGAAAAATCATCAACGCAGTCACAATGGTGAGAAGCCGTTCAGTTGTACTGAATGTGGGAAAGCATTTACACATTCATCCACCCTGGTGACACACCAGCAAGTTCACACTGGGGAGAGGCCATTCACCTGTTCCGTGTGTGGGAAGAGATGCATGTTTTTATCTGGGCTGCGGAGATACCAGCAAGTTCACAATGACAAGAGATGGTTTCATTGCTCTGACTGTGATAGGAGCTTTAAATGTCTGTATGGGCTGAGGGAGCACCAGCACATTCACACTGGTTACTCACCATTCAGCTGCTCTCACCGCACAAAGAGCTTCAGCAGATCGTCCAGCCTGTTGATACATCAGCGACTTCACACTGGGGAGAGGACATTCACTTGTCATGTGTGTGAGAAGGGATTCATTAATTCATCCAATCTGCTGATACACCGGCGAGTTCACGCTGGGGAGAGATCTTTTAAATGCCCAGACTGTGGGAAGAGCTAACAAAGTTCCGGAGACCTGGTGCACCATCAACGTGTTCACACTGATGAGAGACCGTTCAGGGGCTCTCACTGCGGGGCTGGGTTCAGGCGATCATCTGACCTCAGTGTACATCAGCGAGTTCACACTGGGGCGAAGCCGTTTTCCTGTTCCGAATGGGGAAAGGGATTTGTTCGTTCGTGCAACCTGTGGAGGCACCTGCAAGTTCACAGCGGAGAGAGGCTGTTCACCTGATCTGTGTGTGGGAAGAGATTCACTCATTCATCCACTCTGCTGACACACCAACAAGTTCACAAGTGACTGCAGGGGTTGGATTCTGCTGTTATTCCTCCTGTTAATCATGTCCAGAACTGAACCATGTTCATTATGACCATTGGGATCTGTTTCTGAAGATTTGAATAAACTCCAGCCCAGTTAAAATTATTCAGATTCTGGATAACTGTCAAATCAGCTTTATCTTAAACACAAAGATAAAAGCAAATTACTGCAGACGCTGGAACCTGAAACAAAAACAGAAAATACAGGACAATCTCAGCAGGTCTCTCCAAGATGCTCTCCACAGAGGCTGCCAGACCACCTGAGATTGTCCAGTATTATCTGTTTTGTATTAAACACAGTGTGAGTGTGTTATGTCTTTTTAAATATGTGAAGACAAGTTAGTTCCTTTCAAAAAGTTCTCTGTTGTTTCACAACAACTAGTGTGTGCACAACAAGATCCGAACAGCAAGGAGACAAGCGACCGATTGATCCAGTTTTCTGGTGGTGTCAGTTAAAACATGAATGCTGGTCCCACTGGACCAGGAAATCTCCCCTGTGGACAGTGTGTGGAGCTGCTGAGCTCTCCCAAGCTGAAAGTGGAGCTGATTGAGCTGTTGCGCCTGCAGTGAACCATGAAGAACCGCTGCCTGGGATCTTTCCTCTTCATTCAGACTCCCAGCTGAAGCTGTTTCTGCAGTAAAATAGTTAACAAAACAAACAAAGAACAAAGAAATGTACAGCACAGGAACAGGCCCTTCGGCCCTCCAAGCCCGTGCCGACCATGCTGCCCGACTAAACTACAATCTTCTACACTTCCTGGGTCCGTATCCCTCTATTCCCATCCTATTCATGTATTTGTCAAGATGCCCCTTAAATGTCACTATCGCCCCTGCTTCCACCACCTCCTCCGGTAGCGAGTTCCAGGCACACACTACCCTCTGCGTAAAAAACTTGCCTCATACCTCTACTCTAAACCTTGCCCCTCTCACCTTAAACCTATGCCCCCTAGTAATTGACCCCTCTACACTGGGGAAAAACCTCTGACTATCCACTCTGTCTATGCCCCTCATAATTTTGTAGACCTCTATCAGGTCTCCCCTCAACCTCCTTCGTTCCAGTGAGAACAAACCGAGTTTATTCAACCGCTCCTCATAGCTAATGCCCTCCATACCAGGCAACATTCTGGTAAATCTCTTCTGCACCCTCTCTAAAGCCTCCACATCCTTCTGGTAGTGTGGCGACCAGAATTGAACACTATACTCCAAGTGTGGCCTAACTAAGATTCTATACAGCTGCAACATGACTTGCCAATTCTTATACTCAATGCCCCGGCCAATGAAGGCAAGCATGCCGTATGCCTTCTTGACTACCTTCTCCACCTGTGTTGCCCCTTTCAATGACCTGTGGACCTGTACTCCTAGATCTCTTTGACTTTCAATACTCTTGAGGGTTCTACCATTCACTGTATATTCCCTACCTGCATTAGACCTTCCAAAATGCATTACCTCACATTTGTCCGGATTAAACCCCATCTGCCATCTCTCCGCCCAAGTCTCCAAACAATCTAAATCCTGCTGTATCCTCTGACAGTCCTCATCGCTATCCGCAATTCCACCAACCTTTGTGTCGTCTGCAAACTTACTAATCAGACCAGTTACATTTTCCTCCAAATCATTTATATATACTACAAAGAGCAAAGGTCCCAGCACTGATCCCTGTGGAACACCACTGGTCACAGCCCTCCAATTAGAAAGGCATCCTTCCATTGCTACTCTCTGCCTTCTATGACCTAGCCAGTTCTGTATCCACCTTGCCAGCTCACCCTTGATCCCGTGTGACTTCACCTTTTGTACTAGTCTACCATGAGGGACCTTGTCAAAGGCCTTACTGAAGTCCATATAGACAACATCCACTGCCCTACCTGCATCAATCATCTTAGTGACCTCCTCGAAAAACTCTGTCAAGTTAGTGAGACACGACCTTCCCTTCACAAAACCGTGCTGTCTCTCACTAATACGTCCATTTGCTTCCAAATGGGAGTAGATCCTGTCTCGAAGAATTCTCTCCAGTAATTTCCCTACCACTGAAGTAAGGCTCACCGGCCTGTAGTTCCCGGGATTATCCTTGCTACCCTTCTTAAATAGAGGAACAACATGGGCTATTCTCCAGTCCTCCGAGACATCCCCTGAAGACAGTGAGGATCCAAAGATTTCTGTCAAGGCCTCAGCAATTTCCTCTCCAGCCTCCTTCAGTATTCTGGGGTAGATCCCATCAGGCCCTGGGGACTTATCTACCTTAATATTTTTTAAGACACCCAACACATTGTCTTTTTGGATCTCAATGTGACCCAGGCTATCTACACACCCTTCTCCAGACTCAACATCTACCAATTTCTTCTCTTTGGTGAATACTGATGCAAAGTATTCATTTAGTACCTCGCCCATTTCTTCTGGCTCCACACATAGATTCCCTTGCCTATCCTTCAGTGGGCCAACCCTTTCCCTGGCCACCCTCTTGCTTTTTATGTACGTGTAAAAAGCCTTGTGATTTTCCTTAACCCTATTTGCCAATGACTTTTCATGACCCCTTCTAGCCCTCCTGACTCCTTGCTTAAGTTCCTTCCTACTTTCCTTATATTCCACGCAGGCTTCGTCTGTTCCCAGCCTTTTAGCCCTGACAAGTGCCTCCTTTTTCTTTTTGACGAGGCCTACAATATCTCTCGTTATCCAAGGTTCCCGAAAATTGCCGTATTTATCCTTATTCCTCACAGGAACATGCCGGTCCTGAATTCCTTTCAACTGCCACTTGAAAGCCTCCCACATGTCAGCTGTCGATTTGCCCTCAAACATCCGCCCCCAATCTATGTTCTTCAGTTCCTGCCTAATATTGTTATAATTAGCCTTCCCCCAATTTAGCACATTCATCCTAGGACCACTCTTATCCTTGTCCACCAGTACTTTAAAACTTACTGAATTGTGGTCACTGTTACCGAAATGCTCCCCTACTGAAACTTCTACCACCTGGCCGGGCTCATTCCCCAATACCAGGTCCAGTACCGCCCCTCCCCTAGTTGGACTGTCGACATATTGTTTTAAGAAGCCCTCCTGGATGCCCCTTACAAACTCCGCCCCGTCTAAGCCCCTGGCACTAAGTGAGTCCCAGTCAATATTGGGGAAGTTGAAGTCTCCCATCACCACAACCCTGTTGTTTTTACTCTTTTCCAAAATCTGTCTACCTATCTACTCCTCTATCTCCCGCTGGCTGTTGGGAGGCCTGTAGTAAACCCCCAACATTGTGACTGCACCCTTCTTATTCCTGATCTCTACCCATATAGCCTCACTGCCCTCTGAGGTGTCCTCCCACAGTACAGCTGTGATATTCTCCCGAACCAGTAGCGGAACTCTGCCTCCCCTTTTACATCCCCCTCTATCCCGCCTGAAACATCTAAATCCTGGAACGTTTAGCTGCCAATCCTGCCCTTCCCTCAACCAGGTCTCTGTAATGGCAACAACATCATAGTTCCAAGTACTAATCCAAGCTCTAAGTTCATCTGCCTTACCCGTAATACTTCTTGCATTAAAACATATGCACTTCAGGCCACCAGACCCGCTGTGTTCATCAACTTCTCCCTGTCTGCTCTGCCTCAGAGCCCCACTGTCCCTATTCCCTAGTTCTCCCTCAATGCTCTCACCTTCTGACCTATTGCTCCCATGCCCACCCCCCTGCCATACTAGTTTAAACCCTCCCGTGTGACACTAGCAAACCTCGCGGCCAGGATATTTATGCCTCTCCGGTTTAGATGCAACCCGTCCTTACATAGGTCACACCTGCCCCGGAAGAGCTCCCAGTGGTCCAGATAACGGAAACCCTCCCTCCTACACCAGCTGTTTAGCCACGTGTTTAGCTGCTCTATCTTCCTGTTTCTAGCCTCACTGGCACGTGGCACAGGGAGTAATCCCGAGATTACAACCCTCGAGGTCCTGTCTTTTAACTTTCTGCCTAGCTCCCTGAACTCCTGCTGCAGGGCCTCATGCCCCTTCCTGCCTATGTCGTTAGTACCAATATGTACAACGACCTCTGCCTGTTTGCCCTCCCCCTTCAGGATGCCCTCTACCCGTTCGGAGACATCCTGGACCCTGGCACCAGGGAGGCAACATACCATCCTGGAGTCTCTTTCACGTCCACAGAAGTGCCTATCTGTGCCCCTGACTATAGAGTCCCCTATTACTATTACTCTTCTGCGCTTTGACCCTCCCTTCTGAACATCAGAGCCAGCCGTGGTGCCACTGCTCTGGCTGCTGCTGTTTTCCCCTGATAGGCTATTCCCCCCGACAGTATCCAAAGGGGTATACCTGTTCGAGAGGGGGACAACCACAGGGGATTCCTGCACTGACTGCCTGCCCTTTCTGGTGGTCACCCATTTCTCTGCCTGCACCTTGGGTGTGACCACATTTACATAACTGCGATCTATGACGCTTTCCGCCACCTGCATGCTCCTAAGTGCATCCAATTGCTGCTCCAACCGAACCATGCGGTCTGTGAGGAGCTCCAGTTGGGTGCACTTTCTGCAGATGAAGCCATCCGGGACGCTGGAAGCCTCCCGGACCTGCCACATCTCATAGTCAGAGCACTGCACCCCTCTAACTGACATTGCGTCAATTAATTAAAATTAAAAATTAAAAAAAAAAAATATATATATATTTTTTTAAATTTCAAAGTTACTGTTAACTATCTGTTTCCTAGCACTAGATTTCTAATAGAAATGCGAAAGCTAAATATAGTACTCTCCGATTCTGGCTTAGATATCCCTCTAAATTATAATTAAGTAATTATGTTTAATTAGTTACCAATGCTTAATTTTTTTAATTTAGTGTAGATTCCCAACCAGCCACTCAGGCCACAGCTTTTCTGTGATGTCACTTCAGTTTCCCCCCGACACACACAATTTGTAAAAGGTATAAAAGTAAAAATGAGTAAAAATCACTTACTTACCTTCTTACCCTCTGAGTGTCTTAGATGTTCTCAGGTTCTCTCCCTGACAGAGACTGCTCCTCCACCTCCGAACGGCTCCCAAAACTAGGCCGCAATCTTTTAAAATCTCCGCTCCGACTCGCAGCTCCTGCGCTTTTAAAATCTCCCGCGCTGTTTTCAGAGTCCCGGCTCACTCAGCTCCCGCGCTGTTTTCAGAGTCCCGGCTCACTCACCTCTCGCGCTGTTTTCAGAGTCCCGGCTCACTCACCTCCCGCGCTGTTTTCAGAGTCCCGGCTCACTCACCTCCCGCGCTGTTTTCAGAGTCCCGGCTCACTCACCTCCCGCGCTGTTTTCAGAGTCCCGGCTCACTCACCTCCCGCGCTGTTTTCAGAGTCCCGGCTCACTCACCTCCCGCGCTGTTTTCAGAGTCCCGGCTCACTCACCTCCCGCGCTGTTTTCAGAGTACCGGCTCACTCAGCTCCCGCGCTGTTTTCTTTGAACTTTGAATATCAATCCCAATTTAATCTTTGGTTCAAAATCTATAACTTTTTAAACAATGTGCAGTGTTACAGGGAGAAGGCAGGAGAACGGCACTGGGTGAAAGGCTCATTCAGAAAGACAGTGCAGACACGAGGGACCGAATGGCCTCCTTCTGCACTGTAACAGTCTGTGATTCTGTTGAGCTCATGTAGAACCTTTCACACCTTCAGAATATCCAATATGGTTCACAGCCAATGATGGATTCTGGAAGGAATAATGAGGAGAGGCAGTATAAACTAAACAGTAGAATTTTAAACAGAGCAGGAACAGAGTGGCCTGAAGTTTATGGACACAAATGTTAGAAGGTGGCAGGACAAGTTGATGAGGTGTCAAAAATGCACAAACGATCCTTGTTATCATTGAAATGGGCAGGAGTACAGGGAAGCTATGGGAAACGTTTATTAAACGTTTGGGCCTTAGCTGGATCTCGTGACCAGCTGTGGGCAGCACAATTTAGAAAGGAGGCCAATGTCTTCGAGAGGGAGCAGGGGAGATTCACCAGAATGGTACCAAGGTTGAGGGATTTCAGTTTTGTAGAGAGACTGGAGAAGTTGAGATTTCCTTTCTTACACAGAGAAGGTTCGAGGAAAATTTATTGCTGGTGATCAAAATGATGAGAGGTTTCTGCAGGTAGATCGGAAGAAAACGTTTCCACTGTTAGGAGAGTCAGTAAACTCTGGAATTCCTTCGCTAACTATCCCCACCTCATTTTCCTCCTTTGGATACTCCTTAATTCCTACTTCTTTGACCAGCCTTTGGTCACATCTGCTCTATTGTATCCTTTCATTGCTCAGTGTTAAATGATGATTGATAGCGTCTCCCATGAAATGTTTTGGGATGTCAGACAAAATATCCAGGCTTGGGCTAACTAGTGCCAAGTAACACACAAGTGTCAGGCAATGACCATCTCCAATAAGAGACAATCTAACCATCGCCCCTTGACATGCAATGGCATTACCATCACTGAATCCCCCACTGTCAACATCGCGGGGGTGGGTGACCATTGATCTGAAACTAAACTGGAATAGCCATATAAATAGTGTGGCTACAAGAGCAGGTCAGAAGCTAGGGATTCTGCATGGAATAACTCACTTCCTCACTCCCCAAAGCCTGTCCACCATCTACAAGGTACAAGTCAGGAGTGTGATGGACTGCTCACCACTTACCTGGATGAGTGCAGCTCCAACCACACTCAAGAAGCTCAACACCATCCAGGATAAGGCAGCACACTTGATTGGCATGCCTTCCACAAACATTCACTCCCTCCACCACTGACGCACGGTAGTAGCAGTGGGTGTACCATCTACAAGATGCACTGCGGGAAATCACCAAGACTCCTTGGGCAGCACCTTCCAAACCAATGACATGACTATCTAGAAGAACATAATCAGCAGATACCCTGACATCAAGAACACACCAGACACTCACCGCACACACTGACTGACACACCCACACAAACAGACACACACACTCAGGCATGCAGTCACTACCATCTAGAGGGACAGGAGCAGCAGATATATTTTTTAAAATTCAATTTTTACAAGATGTGGTCGTCACTGGCTCGGCCAGGATTTATTACCCATTCTTAGTTTCCCTTCAGACGGTGATGGTGAGTTGCCTTCTTGAACCGCTGCTGTCCTTGAGGTGTAGGTACACCCGCTGTGCTGTCAGGGAGGTAGTTCCAGGATGTTGCCCCAGAGACAGTGAAGGAGCGGTGATATATTTCAATATCAGGCCACTGAATGACTTGGTGAACCTCCAGGTGATGGGGTTCCCGGTGTCCGTTGCTCATGTCCTTCCAGATGGTAGTGGTTGTGGGTTTGGAAGATGCTGTCTCAGGAACCTTGGTGAGTTACTGCAGTGTATCTTGTAGATGGTACACACAGCTGATTGATCAGGAGCTGGTTTAGCACACTGGGCTAAATTGCTGGCTTTTAAAGCAGACCAAGGCAGGCCATATTCGGTACATATGACAATAAATCAATCAGTCAAATGAACATGAAATGCAATGAAATGAAAATCGCTTATTGTCACAAGTAGGCTTCAATGAAGTTACTGTGAAAAGCCCCTAGTCGCCACATTCCGGCACCTGTTCGGGGAGGCTGGTAGGGAATTGAACCATGCTGCTGGCCTGCCTTGGCCTGCTTTTAAAGCCAGCAATTTAGCCCAGTGTGACTGTGACAGATTTATTGTCATATGTACCGAAGTACAGTGAAAAGTATTTTTCTGTGGCCAAGGGAACATACACAGTACGTACACAGTAGACAAAAAGGATAATTGACAAAGAAAATAATTGATTTTATTGTCAGTCTTCAGACAGGAGCTGGAGAACTGAACCCAGACAGAGGAGAGGGAGGGAGAAAACTGGGAGTGGAGGAAAGAAATGGTGCAGATGGTGAGATGGGTTTGGATTTCAGCCCAGGGAGAAGGGAGAGTGTGTGGAACGGGGTTAACAGCTTTGGGGGAACGAGAGAGGAAAAAATGTTCCAGAGAAACTAGAATTGTCTGTTCAGAATTTATATGCTGCACTGACAGTGATGGCTTTTGTAAATTCCTTTTACAGGATATTGGAAAGGAGGATTTACAGATGTGAGACTGAAACCAAACATCATCTGACAGTCACTCAATTCATCAGGACCTGAAAATCCTCAGACTTTGAATGTTGAAGGAGAAACGATTGTCTCTTCTGTCTGTGAGAAACAATTTTAAACATCAGTGTGACTGGAAAGATATCAAGACAAACACACCCGAGCGAGAGTGTTCCAGTGAACTGACCGAGGAAAGAGCTTTAACCAGTTACACAGCCTGAAGAAACATCACGACCTTCACAGTGAGGAGAAACCATACACGTGTCCTGTACGTGGAGAAGACTTCAACCGATCATCCACCTTGGAGAGACACAAGGACACAGGCGCCATGGAGAAACCATGGAAATGTGAGGACTGTGGGAAGGGATTCAGTTACCCTTCCCTGCTGGAAAACCATCGGCAGTCACACTGGGGAGAGGCCATTCACCTGCTCTGTGTGTGGGGAGAGATCAATTCAGTCACCTGGCCTTGGTCTCACTAGCGGATTCACACTGAGGAAAAGCTATTCATCTGCCCCTCCTGTGGAAAGAGGTTCAGGCATTCTTCAGCACTCACTATACATCAACGCACTCACACTGGGGAGAGGCCGTTCGTCTGCTCCGACTGTGGGAAGGGATTCACTCAGTCATTCCACCTGCTGTCACACCAGCGTATTCATAGAGGTGAGCGGCCATTCACCTGCTCTGTGTGTGGGAAGGGATTCACTGGATCATCCCACTTGCTGTCACACCAGCGAGTTCACATGAAGGAGAAACCATTCAGCTCCACTTCCTGTGGAAAGAGTTTCAGACAGGCATCCTCCCTCATTGCACAGCAGCGGCTCCATACTGGGGAAAGACCGTTTACTTGCTTTGTGTGTGGGAAGGGATTCACAGTTTTACCCACCCTTCTGAGACACCAGCAAATTCACACTGAAGAGAAACCATTTGGCTGCACCTCCTATGGAAAGAGTTTCAGGCAGTCATCCAACCTCACTGCTCACCAACACACTCACACTGCGGAGAGATCATTCACATGCTCCGTGTGTGGGAAGGGATTCAATTGGTCGTCACTGCTCACCAGCGTGTTCACACTGGGGATAAACCGTTTACCTGCTCAGTGTGTGGGAAGGGATTCACAAAGTCTTTCAACTTGCTGACACACCAACGCACTCACACTAAGAGACAATTCAAATGCTGTGTGTGTGTGGGAAGGGATTCACTCAGTCACGATGCCTCCAGCAAGTTCATAAATGACTGTAGGGGTTGGATTCTGCTGTTGTTTAGTATTGACAGTCTGACAATATTTTGTTCCTGCTGATGTTAACCCCTATAACTGCTGGAACTCAATATGCTGAAAATGGCATTTATTGTGGGGGCTACAGTGTCTATTTTTAAAAGCACCATCTGTGATCTTTCCCCTTAATCCAGGAACTCTCAGCAGAAACCTGTTTAGAATAAATTTCTGAACTTTTGCTTCAATTCTAAATCAATTTTTGGAGCATAATCTACAATTGAGTGTCTGAAAGATCCAACTGCAGTGCTTAATATATATGTTTTTCAATGGCTCTTCTTGAGATTTTCTCGAGAGATGCTCTCTGATTTTCAGGAGTTAATTTTTGGTTTCCAGGGTCTCCTTTTCCACTCTCACTGACTCCTTTATTAAGTGATGTAGTCACGCAATCACATTACCGTCAACATTTGTGTTGAGTATTTTTTGAGTTTACTTATTTTCGTACAGAAGATAGCACAAATACCAAAGACTGTGTACATATTAAATGTTTTAAATTGAAAGCAATAAGATGTTTTGGTTAATTTATTTAAAAAGGAAACACCCTTAACTTACTCCATTTCCAAAATGAGAATTCAAACTATCTGACACAATGAAACTCAACAGATGCCGAGTGTTTATTGGATCAGACGGTGAAGCAGGAAAAAACTCACCAATTCTGATCTTTATTATGTGGATTTACATTCAAAACCCATCGATAACCTCACTGCACCCACTGAGATCAGCTCAGACCGGGGGTTTTGTTTGTTGTCTGTGAGCGTTCAATTGCAAATAACAGCAGTGAAGAATGAAACCTGGATCACAACTTCTAATTTGACAGATGTGATTAGTGAGTAAGTTCACAGCAGAGATTACGCCAATTCCTGAGCTGTGCATCCCACCTCCTGAGATGTATAAAAATAATGAAATATTGCTCAGCAGAAGGGAAAGCTCTACGTGTCTGCGTCTCCTTCCAAAGCTCACACTGCTGTGAAACCCTCTAGTTGTGTCCCAGGGAGACACGGTTCCTCCACACAGCACTGACTCAGGCAGCACGTCAGCCAGCTTCTTTCCTCAAAATGGACGACAAAGCTGTTCCTCCAATCACAGATTCTGTCTCTGCAGAAGCAACAACATTGGGAGAGACAGAATCTGTGATTGGAAGAGCTTGTTCCTCACAGATTCTGTTGCTCCCATATACAGGGGCAGGTATTCTTCCAGTGGATTCTCCCATGATAGAACTTTCGTGGTCCTTTTGAGGATGAATTCATGATTCACACCTGGTTCTGAAATACTATCACTCTAGGTGTAAGGCTTCGTGGGATAAAACATGGATCTACATCTTGTCACCTAACACAAATTCATATCGTCACCTGAGTCCCAGATTTAAATGTGATTGTCCAATACAGAAAATATATATAAATTCACACCGTTAAATCTGATTCACAAGGTACAGGAGATACTTTGTGTTGTTCACAATGACGGCATTATCAACCTTCTCCCTAACCTGGCCTAATCCTTCTGCTGACCAGGGAGACTCCTTGTTCTAATGGGGACATTCACGTCTGCCCAGTTATCCCTTTAAGCCCTTGAATTGTTTGTGAATCGTGTCACATGTAGACCTGACTGGGTAAGGATGGCTGATTTCCTTCCCAAAAGGGCATTAAGAGAACCAGATGCGTTTTTATGACATTTGATCCATGCTCACAATATTTTTATTGAATTAAATTCAGCCGTGGTAGGATTCAAACTCAGGTACCATTATAATAAAAACAGCTGATTTGTGGCATTAACTCAGCGGGTCTGGCAGTATCTGTGGAGAGAGAAAAATAATAAACATTGAGTCTCCTTCGGTAATTTCTGATTTTATTAGATTTCCAGCATCTGCTGTATCTTGCTTTTATTATTTTTTTTTCAAAAAATATACTTTATTCATAAAATCGATCATAAACATTACAGAACATTGAATTGTCTTGACTGTACATTTCCATCAGAGTTACACATTCCCTTGACTTTCTTCCATTCAATTTTGATAACCTTCCACAGATATCGCTCTTTACGTTACAATTCCTTCTTAAACATTTACATTGTCATGTTTCTTTTACGCATTGGAGTGTTAATCACGAAATCATTACCCTGGCTGTCTGGATTGCTTGTCCACTGCCTCCCTGGGAAGGCTGCTCCTTAAGAATCTGCTGCCCTTGTCCTTCCAGGTGATGGTGACCAGGGTTTGGAAGCTCCTATCTGGTGAGTTCCCACACTTCAGTAACAAATGTTGAAATGTTTGCTCCACACCCACAGGGTTTCATCTGTTTAAAGCCACAAACAAAGGCCCAGTTTTCTCCTGGATTTTGAGACAAATTAGCTTTCAAAATAATGCAGAGTCTCAGCCAATGAGGGAGGTCTGGGCTCAGCCCCGCCCCTCATTCACTCTGATTGGTTGGAGGACCAGTCGCTCCCGCTCAGTCCTCCACCCCGCCCATCTTCCTATTGGTCGAGAAGTGCCGTCAATCACTCCCCGGTCATTGTGGTCTGGCGCATGGGCAATGCTGTTGCTGGATTTTAGTAAGAAGTCTTACAACACCAGGTTAAAGTCCAACAGGTTTGTTTCAAACACTAGCTTCCAGAGCACTGCCCCTTCCTCATGTGAATGAAGAGGTATGTTCCAGAAACATATATATAGACAAATTCAAAGATGCAAGACAATGCTTGGAATGCGAGCATTTGCAGTTAATTAAGCGTTTATAGATCCAGAGATAGGGGTAACCCCAGGTTAAATAGGTGTGAATTGTCTCAAGCCAGGACAGTTGGTAGGATTTCGCAAGCCCAGTCCAAATGGTGGGGGGTGAATGTAATGCGACATGAATCCCAGGTCGCGGTTGAGGCCGCACTCGTGTGCGGAACTTGGCTATAAGTTTCTGCTCGGCGATTCTGCGTTGTCGCGCGTCCTGAAGGCCGCTTTCGAGAACGCTTACCCGGAGATCAGAGGCTGAATGCCTTTGACTGCTGAAGTGTTCCCTGAGTGGAAGGGAACATTCCTGCCTGGTGATTGTCACGCAATGTCCGTTCATTCGTTGTCGCAGCGTCTGCATGGTCTCGCCAATGTACCACGCTTCGGGACATCCTTTCCTGCAGCGTATGAGGTAGACAACGTTGGCCGAGTCGCACGAGTATGTACCGCGTACCTGGTGGGTGGTGTTCTCACGTGTAATGGTGGTATACATGTCGATGATCTGGCAATTGCGTCTTGCAGAGATTGCCATGGCAGGGTTGTGTGGTGTCGTGGTTGCTGTTCTGAAGGCTGGGTAGTTTGCTGCAATGGTTTGTTTGAGGTTGCACGGTTGTTTGAAGGCAAGTAGTGGGGGTGTGGGAATGACCTAGGCAAGATATTCATCTTCATCGATGACGTGTTGAAGGCTACGAAGAAGATGTCGTAGTTTCTCGGTCCAGGAAAGTACTGGACGACGAAGGGTACTCTGTCGGTTGTGTCCCATGTTTGTCTTCTGAGGAGGTTGGTGCGTTTTTTTGCTCACTGCATGCGCAGCCTATTCCTATTCCTCTGGCGTGAAGAGGGGACATTCACTGCCGCGGGGAATGCTGGGTAAACACCCGGCATCGAAAATACTAAAACCAAAGAAAATGCTGGAAAATCTCAGCAGGTCTGGCAGCATCTGGAGGGAGAGAAAAGAGCTGACGTTTCGAGTCCAGGTGACCTTTTGTCAAAGCTGGAAATACTAATCAAAAATACTAATTAGTTAGTCGTGATCTTTTTTGCTGTGATGTGGATATTGGGAGAAAATGGGAAATTTATAAAATTAGGAACCAAGTAATAAACCCATGTGCACAGACCCTTCATTATCCATCAGAAAGATGGAGTGATGATGTGGAGATGCCGGCGTGGGACTGGAGTGAGCACAGTAAGAAGTCTCACAACACCTGGTTAAAGTCCAACAGGTTTGTTTCAAACGCTAGCTTTCGGAGCACTGCTCCTTCCTCAGGTGACTATACAGGGGCTATATAACTGGTTTTGCTCAGTGGGCTAGATAGCTGGTTTGTGATGCAAAATAAGGCCAACAGCGTGGGTTCAATTCCTGTAAGATGGAGTGATAATTGGTGGAGAATTTCAAATGCCCCAAAGTTTTCCAAAACAGCAGCAATGACAGAGTCCAATGCAAACGCAGAAGGTGGGGTGACTGAGTGAAGCATTTTGGTGATACAATGGTAAGCACTATTGCCTCACAGTGCCAGAGACTCAAATTCAATTCCGGCATTGGGTGACTGTGTGGAATTTGCACTTTATCCCCATGTCTGCGTGCCTTGCCTCTGGGTGCTCTGGTTTGCTCCCACAGTCCAAAGATGTGCAGGTTAGGTGGACTGGCAATGCTAAATTGTCCCTTTGTCCAGGGATGTCAATTTATCTGGGGTTACGGGGATAGGGCAGGGAAGTGGGCCTAGGTAGTGTGCTCTTGCAGAGGGCAGGTGCAGACTTGATGGGTCGAGTAGCCTCCTTCTGCACTATAGGAATTCTTGGTTCTATTGCACCAAGTTACTGTCAGGATTGTATTTGCGTGGATATTCCAGGTCAGTTTTAAAAATGCATTCATGGGAGGTGGGTGCGGCTGGTTCAGCCAGCATTTATTGCCAATCCCTGGTTGCCCTTGAGATGTTGCTGGTGAGTTGCCTTCTTGAACTGCTGCAGTCAATGTTGTGTAGGAACACTCACGGTGTTGTTAGGGAGGGAATTCGGGATTTTCCTGGAGGAATGGCAATATATCTCCTTGTCAGGGTGGTGAGTGGTTTGGAGGGAAATTTCCAGGTGGTGTTTTTTCCCCCAAGTGTCTGCTGCCCTTATCCTTTTCGGTGGCAGTGGGCTTGGATTTTATTTTATTGCAGGTTTTATATAGATTTTCAAAATAAAATCTTTGGAAGTATGTTAGTGAACATTTGAAACAATTCCAGCAACTTTGTTATCCACTTCACCTTAGTTCCAACCCCACAATTTACCAGATATGTTCAGCTCAATTTCACAACTTACCTTTGTGTTTTTGTGGCTTGTCTCTCATGTTTCCCTCTTTCTGTTTTCAATTCATTTTTGAAGGTATTAGAAGATGAGAAATTACAGACAATCGTAAATCAAAGATCAGGTCAAGATCTGACTCAGTCATTCGATTCTCCAGGATCTGAATATCATCAGCTTTTGAACATGGAAGGAAAAAGCACCGTTCACCATGGGGTAAAACTGCATATGTGTTCTGTGTGTGGACAAGGTTTCAACCGTTCATTTGGCCTGACGAGATACAAGCACAGTCACACCGGGGAAAGACCGTATAAATGTGAAGACTGTGGGAGAGGATTCCATTATCCAGTTGACCTGGAAAGTCACCGGCGCACTCACACTGGAGAGAGATGTTTCACCTGCTGAGTGTGTGGGAAGGGATTCACTCAGTGGGCTGGCCTGTTGATACACCAGCGTATTCATAACAGGGAGAGGCAGTTCACCTGCTCCGTGTGGGGGAAGGGATTTACTCAATCAGCTGGCCTGTTGATACCAGTGCATTCACAGCAGGGCGATATAGTTCACCTGCTCCGAATGTGGAAAGGGATTTACTCAGTCATCGGCCCTGCTGATACATTGGCACATTCACACAGGGGAGAGGCCGTTCACCTGCTCTGTGTGTGGGAAGGGAAGCACTGATTTCTCTGCCCTGCAGTCACACCAGCGAGTTCACACCAACAAGAGAGAGTTTAAATGCTCTGATTGTGGAAAGAGTTTTATAAGTCCACGCACACTGAGGGAGCACCACTACATTCACACCGATTCCACACCGTTCAGCTGCTCTCACTGCCAGAAGGGGTACAGGACATCTTTCCACCTTGTGGCACATGAGAACATTCACACTGGGGACAGGCCGTTCACCTGCTCTGAATGTGGGAAGGGATTTAATCGGTCATCCAACCTGCAGAAACACCAACATGTTCACGGTGAAGAGAGACCGTTTAAATGCCCCGATTGCGGGAAGTGCTATAAAAGTTCTGAGGAACTGCAGCACCATCAGCGTGTTCACTCTGACGAGAGACCGTTCAGGTGCTCTCACTACGGGACTGGGTTCAGGAGAACAGGCGACCTCACTGTACACCAGCGAATTCACACTGGGGAGAGGCCGTTCACCTGCCATGTGTGTGGGAAGGGATTCAGTTGTTTATCCCATCTCACTGCACACCAGCATGTTCACATGACTGAGAAACCGTTTAAATGTCCTGACTGTGAGAAGAGCTTTAAAAGCAGAAAACTTCTGCTTATACAGCAGCGTAATCACTCTGGAGACAGACCATTCACCTGCACAGTGTGGGAAAGGATTTACCCGGTCATCCACTCTGCTGAGGCCAGCAGGTTCACAGCGAAGAGAAGCCAGTCACTTGTTCCATGTGCCGGAAGGGATTTACCCGGTCATACAACCTGCTGAGACACCAGCGAGTTCACCAGTGATTACAGGGGTGTGATTCTGCTGTTATTGCTGCTGTTAATCACATCCAGGACTGTTTATTCTGATAGTTGGAGTTTATTTCTGATGTAAAGCAGCCCTATTGGACTTGGTGTGTGCCCCACAGCATTTCTCATTCATGTGTGAATAGAACATCATCTCCGCAAACCTTGTTTTAAATTTGCATTGAACTGAACATGAACAATAAACAGATCTCAGTCCAATCCTGCAGCTGCATATTGACAGGGGAAAGTCTGTTCTGTAACTTGAGGATAAGGCCGTGTATGCTCTGAATGTTTGTAATCATTAGGTTTAAGCTATGTGATAGACACCTAACTTATCAGACATTGAAGGAATTACTCTGAAAGTAAACTCACCGATTTCTCACCTCAGACTCTGGTCCTGCTGTAATGAACACTCAGCATCCATTAGTGCTGATTTACAGTGAATTACTGAATATCCTGTGGGATCTTTGTTTTGTGAAATATCTCTGCCCATTAGTGCTGAACTGCTGGATAAATCTGATTATATTTCAACATGATTTGGATTTAGTTCAAAGTGCAGGTTAGCTGGGATTGGCTGTGCTAAATTGCCCCTTAGTGTCCAAAGATGTGCAGGTTGGGTGGGGTTACAGGGATAGGGCAGGGGAGTGGGCCCAGGTAGGGTGCTGTTTCGGAGCATCGGTACAGACTCAATGGGCTGAATGGCCTCCTTCTGCAATGTAGGGATTCTATGACAAGAAAGGGTATGTGAGCCCAGATAAATGGGTAATTTGTAACCAATAAACAATGTTTATGTCCTGACTTGTAGTCTGGCGTCTTTGTGATTTGTGAAGATTTAATTCACTCACTCAGCAGCTTGAGGGGAACCAGACTGAGTTTTTAAAAAATGAATTTAGAGTACCCAATTTTCCAATTAAGGGGCAATTTCGCCTGTTCAATCCACCTGCCCTGCACATCTTTGGGTTGTGGGGATGAAACCCACGCAAACACGGGGAGAATATGCAAACTCCACACAGACAGTGACCCAGAGCCCGGATCGAACCTGGGACCTCAACACCGTGAGGCAGAAGTGCTAACCACTGTGCTGCCCTCAGATTGAGGTTTAACGAACATAATGAGCAGGAAGAGGCCTTTCGGTCGTTCGAGCCTGTCCTACTATTCTTTTATTTGTCTAGGGGATGTGTGTATCACTGGCTAGCATTTATTGCCCATTCCTGATTGCCCTTGAATTGATTTGCCAGTTCAGAAGTCATTTCTGTGGGTCTGGAGTCACGTAGACCAGACCAGGTAAGGGTGACATATTTACTTCCCTCAAGGGCATCAGATAGGTTTTTACAACATTTGATAATGGTTTTCATGGTCATCAAAAGATTTTAATTTGAGATTTTTATTGAATTCAAATCTGACCATCTGCCATGGTGGGATTCGAACCCAGATCCCAGGAGCAGTCCCCTGGGTCTCTGGATTTCTGACCCTGTGACAATACCACTACATCACCGTCTCCTCGATCATCACTGATTGGCTACTCCAATTCCACCTCCCTGTACTCTCCCCATACCTCTCAATTCCCTTTATACGCAAAAATCTATCAATATGTCTTAACTACACTCACTGACTGAGCATCTATTGCTCTCTGGGAGAGAGAATTCCAGAAATTCACAACCTTGGTGAAGAAATTGCTCATCACAATTTGAAATGGGCAACCCTTTATTCTGAGAGTCAGTGTTCCAGATTCCCCAGTCAGGAAAAAAACCCATCTTTACAGCTCTCTGGATCTTTATCAATCATATGTTCTAATTAGATCACCTCTCATTTTTCTAACAACCACAAAATTTGGACCTAGTCTGATTTTATTAGTACCCAGTCACCAAGTCCCTAATAATAAGGATAGATTCTAGCATTTTGCCTACGCTTGATGTTAGGCTAACTGGATGGTAGTTTCCCATTTTATCTCCTTCTCATTTCTGGAATAGTGAGGCTATGTTTTCTACTTTCCAATCCTTGGGGATTGTTCTAGAAGTAAGGAATTCTGGAAGATCCAATATTTATGCAGCTGCCTCTTAAATCCCAAGGATATAGGGTGTCTGGACCAGAGGATATAGTCACTATTTAGTCCCATTAATTTCTCCACTCTATAATTCTAGAAGTTCATCATTCTGACTGGATAAGGGAGTCTGTAACCTGCATCTGCAAAGCTGTATGCAGCTCAGTCAGGATTCATGCAGCTTCCATTCTTGATCAATCAAACACATTTTCAATGGGAATTAAATGGTCTTTTTCATTTTTTAAACTTTTATTCACATTATAATTGTCAGAAAGCATGATTCAATTAACAACTTTTCTGTAAAATTCTATAAAATAATGTTGAAACGTGTGTCTGACTGGATTTTCATTATTACTGGCATCTGATTAACATAGTTGTGGCTCTTCAGATATTGTACTGTTGACCAATTTTTAAAAATATGACTCGTTCTTGTACTAAGGTTGCCATCCGCCCCCTGCACCAAACCCTCAGTTCCCCCTTGTAATTGGAACTTTTCTGTTTCCTACGATGAAGACAGATAAAAAGTATTTGTTTTGTGTCTTATTTCCTTATTCCGATTATAATTTCCCCGTCTCTCATGGAGGCATGTTTACTTTCACTCTTCCTATCTATGCACCTACAGAAATATTTACAATCAGCTTTGTAACTGACTCAAATTCTCCATTCACATTTAATTCAGGCTGTTGTTTCCCAAGTCAATGATCCCGACCACTGTGATCCCACTCCTTATTTAAACTGTTTTTTAATTACTTTATCAGAATTACAAAGCCATATCTCAGAGTGTGGCCAGGAGCAAATCCCTAATCCAGCTCTTTGCCTGCTCCAAAAAACAATTCAAATTGAATCCAATTCATGGTCCCCACCAGAGAGACATACCAGATGCAGGCATTTCACCTGACCTCACGCTCACCTTCGCCAAAAGGCCGAGAAGCGATGTGATTCCACTCCTAACACCACTTGAAAGATACAGAGTGAGGAATCATAACTTACCCGAAAAGAGGATTGAGCTCAGGAGTGATTTTAAAACAAATTATTGAGAAGCAACAAACATGAGTTAAATGGACAGAAAAAGTAAACATTTCTTTAGGTGATGATGGTTTCTGGCTCCTGGAGGACAAACAGAAGGATGGTGCTGAGTGATGTTGGTGTCCATGGCTGGTGGCTGCCATCCTCTCTGAACAGTTCACTGGTGTTGGTGTCCATGGCTGGTGGCTGCAGTGTCCTCTGAACGGTTCACTGGTGTTGGTGTCCATGGCTGGTGGCTGCCACCGCCTCTGAACGGATCACTGGTGTGAGCCAGATTTTGATGTTTGGGTGAAGCCAATCACTTTGAAATCTCCTTGTTCTTGAGAGCGTGTGTTAATCTTCACACACACAATTGGGTTACGAATGGCTCATAATGTCCAATTATATCAGGGTTCAAAATGTCTTCTTTCAGGGGCTATACTCAAGACATTGTCCTTGGCAGAGATAACAGGTCTGTCCTGTGTTTGTCATTCAGCAAGCTGACATAGAAGCTTTCTTCAGAATACAGAGGGAGAACTATTTCTCAAATATTCCATAGATTTCTGATGATTTTACACAAGTCGATTAAACTGTGATTTCTCACAATCTATTACTTGGATTGAACTTGTCTCCATTCCCGGTCTGAGGATTTCTGGACTAGATGGGAGATGGGAGGGATAACATTCTGGCCTCTCAATTCCCCACCAATTCCCATTCCCTTTCTTTCTGGGAGATAACGGAGACTTCACTGTGTGTAATGTACAAATCAGTAAGAATTGGCAGCAAGGGCTGATCAGCACTTTCTAATCGGAAATGTTAATCAGTGGAACAAATCAGACACTGAATTGTAGATTTTGTACCAAAGGTCATTTTGGGATTGAAGAAAAATCCAGAATCTTGTTGTGAACTAATTTCTGATGAGAGTTTCTGGATTATGGAGAGAGATCACACACAGCAGTTCCAGAATTCTGCAGCCCCAAGAATACAATCAGCTATAGATCCAGAATAATAAACTCCAGCCCAGTTAAACAGTGGATTAACATTAGCAGAAACAAACCCCGACTGTCAGAATGAATGTGATTGGGGCCTGGTTGTCATTAACAGCAGCAATAACAGCAGAATCCAATCCCTGAGTCACTTGTGACGTCGCTGGTGTTTCAGTAGTTGTGATGAATCAATGAATCCCTTCCCACACTCGGAGCAGGTGAACGGCCTCTCCCCAGTGTGAACCCGTTCATGTCTCAGCAGTTGGGATGACTCAGTGAATCCCTTCCCACACTCGGAGCAGGTGAACGGCCTCTCTCCAGTGTGAACCCGTTCATGTCTCAGCAACTGGCATGAATCAATGAATCCCTTCCCACACTCGGGGCAGGTGAACGGCCTCTCCCCACTGTGACCTCGCTGGTGTAATGCTAGATTAGATGACTGAGTGAATCCCCTCCCACACAAAGAGCAGGTGAATGGTCGCTCCCCTCTGTGAATTCGTTGGTGCACGGTGAAGCTGCTAGAATGCCTGAAGCTCTTTCCACAGTCAGGGCAGTTGAATGGTTTCTCACCAGTATGAACTCGCTGGTGTTTCTGCAGGGTGGATGAAAGCCTAAAGCTCATTCCACAGTCAGTGCAGCTGAATGGTTTCTCCCCAGTGTGAACTCGCTGGTGTGACACTAGGTTGGATGAGTTAATGAATCCCTTCCCACACACAGAGCAGGTGAATGGCCTCTCCCCAGTGTGAACCCGCTTGTGTAATGCTAAGTGTGATGACCGAGTGAATCCCTTCCCACACACAGAGCAGGTGAATGGCCTCTCCCCAGTGTGAACCCGCTGGTGTAATGCTAAGTTTGATGACCGAGTGAATCCCTTCCCACACACGGAGCAGGTGAACGGCCTGTCCCCAGTGTGAATGCGTCGATGAGTTACTAGCTGGGAGGGGAAAGTGAATACCTCCCCACATTGCCACAGTTTCTCCATGGTGCCAGTGTCCTTGTGTCTATCCACACAGAACAAGTGTACAGTTTGTTCCCAGAGCAATTGAGTTATATGTTTTCAGGCTGTGTAAGCGGTACAGTCAGTTTTCTGGAACACTCTCATTCGGGTGTTAGTGTTTCTCCGTGTTCTTCCAGTCACACTGATAGTTTAAATCTTTTTCCAAATGAAAACCTTCTTTCCACATTCAGAAACTGATGATATTCAGGTCCTGAAGAATAGAGTTAATTTGTTGGATGTTGATCTGATGTTATGTTTGACATTCCCGATGGCAAATTCTCCTCGCCTAATATCCTGTAAAAGGAGTTTACAAAAGTCATCACTGTCAGTCCAGGATAGAAATTCTGAACAGACAATTCTAGTTTCTCTGGAACATTTTTTCCTCTCTTGTTCCCCCAAAGCTGTAAATCCCCACCCCACACACTCTCCCTCCTTGGGCTGAAATCCAAACCCATCTCACCATCTTCTCCGTTTCTTTCCTCAACTCCAAGTTTTCTTCCTCCCTCTCCTCTGCCTGAGTTCAGTTCTCCAAACACCCTGAAAAGGGAATTTCTGTCAGTCCCAGATAGACATTCAGAAGTTACCCAAATTCTTCTTTGTTTCAGTTTGCTGTGTGAAAATCTTTTCCCCTTCTCACCCTGTACAGGAGTTTCCAGAATCCATCAGTGTCACTCAATGGGGCGGTGGTAGCGTAATGGACTAAATAACCAGAGACCCAGAACAATGCTCTGGGGATCTCAGGTTCAAATCCTGCCACTGCAGATGGCGAAATTTGAATTCAATAAAAATCTGGAATTAAAAGACTAATGATGACCATGAAACCATTGTTGATTGTTGTAAAAAAAAATCTAGTCATTTAAGGAAGGAAATCTGCTACCCTTACCTTGGCTGGCCTACATGTGATTCCAGACCCACAGCAATATGGTTGATCTTTAAATGCCCCCTCAAGGGCAATTAGGGATGGGCAATAAATGCTGGCACAGCCTACGACGTCCACGTCCCATCAACGAACTTAAAAAATGTCCAGGACTCCAATTCACAGATTTCTCTCCCTGAATTCTGAGCCTGAATGGTGGCGCATCAATAGAAAGATGGCGACTGCGCATGCGCCTTCCCGCACGGCCCAATATAAAGACAATGGCAGCCGTTATCTGCGATATTCACCAGGAAAAGTCGCTCAGCCGCAAGCACGGGTCTACTAACTGTTTATTCGGGCTTTGAATCTTCCACGGAATGGGTTTGAATTCTCTCAGGTTATTCTGCAGACTTCATTCCTCCCGCTCACTCAGCGGCTGCATTATCCAAAGCGCTGGCGGTCATCTCCCATCCACTCTGTCCAGTTCCAGCATCAGCACTGCGCATAACGTCACCGCGCATGCTCTATTCACAGCTCCGCCCTGCGCATGGAAATGTCCCGCGAGGGGGTGCAGGGGCGGGGCAACAATGGGGCGGGGCTCGTGTCTCCGAGGGACGGGTCTCCTGTCTCCGAGGGGCGGGGCTCGTGTCTCCGAGGGGCGGGGCTCGTGACTCCAAGGGGCGGGCGGGGCTGGTGATTCCAAGGGGCGGGGCGGGGCTTCTATCTCTGAGTTGGGGGGCTCCTTGTCTCCGAGCGCCGGGCCGGAGCTGCAAGCCGGAGATGTCACCGCGGAAGAGTGATTCCTTTGGCTGATTCAGGAGGGGTGCATTGTGACGTCACAATGCGGAAGTTGTGTTGGAGGAAATCCGTGTCTGTCCCTTTTCCATGTCTCCTCTCGCAACAGCAGCTTAAAGTACAATAGGTTTATGTCAAATCAGAAGCTTTTGAAGGAGCAGCTTGCAGCGCAGGCACGGCGCTCGAAAGCTTGTGACTTAAAAATAAACCTGTTGGACTTTAACCTGGTGTTGTGAGACTTCTGACTTTGCCCATCCCAGTCCAGCTTCATTTCTTTTCTCGTTCTGGGATAAATTTGTGACTTGCAGGAACTGAAGGGAAAGGAAGTGAATCCAGGGAGGGTGCAGACTCTGGAAAGGTTGGACCAGGTCTCTCCCTCTCTCTCTTAAAGACATTGACTTTCAAGATTCTCTGAAGGTTAACGTGCAGGTTCAATGGGCAGTTAGGAAGGCAAATGCAATGTTAGCATTCATGTTGAGAGGGCTAGAATACAAAAGCAGTACTTCTGAGGCTGTATAAGGCTCTGGTCAGACAACATTTGGAGTTTTGGGCCCCGTATCAAAGGAACGATACGGGGCCCAAACCTTGCCGACCTTGGGAAAGGGTCCAGAGGTTCACAAGAATGATCCCTGGAATGAAGAACTTGTTGTATGAGGAACAATTGAGGACTCTGGTCTGCACTCGTTGGGAGTTCAGAAGGATGAGGGGGGACCTTATTGAAACTTACAGGATACTGTGAGGCCTGGATAGAATGGATGTGGAGAGGATGTTTCCACTTGTAGGAAAAACTAGAACCAGAGGAAGAGGGCAAGCAAGTCGGAAACAAGCTTAAAATAAACTTTCTAACTTTCAGAATCTCAGACTAAAGGGATGATCCTTTAAAACAGAGATGAGGAGGAATTTCTTCAGCCAGAGGGAGGTGAATCTGCGGCATGATCTGTATGATCTGGATTAACCCTTAATGGGTTTCCAGCTGGTTTAGCACACTGGGCTAAATCGCTGGCTTTTAAAGCAGACCAAGGCAGGCCAGCAGTACGGTTCAATTCCCGCACCAACCTCCCCAAACAGGCGCCGGAATGTGGTGACTAGGGGCTTTTCACAGTAACTTCATTGAAGCCTACGTGTGACAATAAGCGATTATTATTATAACTGTCAGAATGAACATGGTTCAGTCCTGGATGTGATTAACAGTAGCAATAACAGAATCCAACCTCTTGTGAACTCACTGGTGTTTCTGCAGGGTGAATGAACGAGTGAATCCCTTCCCACACACAGAGCAGATGAATAATGTCTCCCTGGTGTGAATGCGCTGATGTTTCAGTTGGAGGGAATGCTGAGTGAATCCCTTCCCACACACTGAGCAGGTGAATGCCTCTCTCCAGTGTGATTGCACTGGTGAATCAGCAGATCCATTTTGCCTTTAAAGCTCTTCTCACAGGCGGAACATTTAAAAGGTCTCAAATCAGAGTGAACACGTTGGTGTGCAGTCAGATGTGTTAGTCGAGCGAATTGCTTTCCACACTCGGAACAGGTGAACGGCCTCTCCCCAGTGTGAACTCGCTGGTGTATCAGAAGATTAAATTTGTTTTTAAAGCTCTTCTCACAATCGGAACATTTGAAAGGTCTCATGTCAGAGTGAACAAGTTGGTGTGCAGTAAGATGTGTTAGTCGAGTGAATCCCTTTCCACACTCGGAACAGGTGAATGGTCTCTCCCCGGTGTGACTGCGGTGATGGGTTTCCAGCTCAGAAGGGTAACTGAATCCCTTCCCACAATCCCCACATTTACACGGTTTCTCAATGATGCCGGCGTCCTTGTGTCTCTCCATTTTGGATGATCAGTTGAAGCTTCTTCCACACACAGAACACGTGTACAGTTTCTCCTCGCTGTGAATGGTGGGCTGTTTTTCAGGCTGTGTAACTGGTTAAAGCTCTTTCCACAGTCAGTTCACTGGAACACTCTCACTCGGGTGTGTGTGTTTCTTTGTGCTTTTCCAGTCACACTGATGGTTAAAATCTTTTCCCACAGACAGAACAAACATTTATCCTTCCACATTCAAAAGTTGATGACATTCAGATCCTGATCAATTGAGTGACTATCAGATCTTGATGTAATGATTGATTTGAGTTTCCAGTCTGTCAATCCATTCCTTGTAACCCTGTAAAATCAGTTTACACAGGTCAGAAATTCAGAACAGATAATTCTCGTCCCTGGGGAGTAATTGTTTCTCTCATTTCCCAAAGCTGCAAATCCCAGTCCCACAGTTTCCCCTTCCCACAAACTCACCACAATGGTTTCAAGGTCATTAATACGGAATGGAGTTTTGAATTTCAGATTATTCACTGAATTTAAATTCGACCATCTACGTTACATCAGTGTGAGTGGAGGATAGAAATTGCCCCCATTCTCTCCTCCTGCTCCAGGATCAGTAAAGTGAGTTAAAGATAATTTCTCCTGAACAAATCCATTGCTGCATTTCCTTCCTGAAGCCACATTTGTCCACTGGGGCCCGGCACCGGGAGAAAGCGGCAGCTGCCGTTGTGTTGGGTGTTGAGGCGGTGCCGCCAGTTTGTTAATGGGGGTGTTGAGGCCTCCACTGGGTGTTTGTGAAGCCTCCCCTCCCACTCTCTGCTCTTAACGCTGCCTCCGCTTATCCGCCTGAAGATGAGACAAAGAAGAGTCTGTCCCTGGACATGAGCCTCGCTGTGCATGCTCCACATTACAATGCCAGGGGTGTGGTTGATAAAGCTTTAGGCCAATAGAAAGAGGGGGCGGGTCTGGAGGACCGAGCGGGAGAGGCTGGTCCTCCAACCAATCGGATTGAATGAGGGGCGGAGCCGGGCTGTGAATGACGCAGGTGCAGTTCCGGTTATGGTGATGTGGTAATGTTGACGGTATTTTCTTCGGTCCGCGACCGGTAAACGGAAAATTGCGGAAAGCAGTCACCGATTGATCTGCCAGGTGTGTGGAGTATTTTTGTATACATGTTGTGCAAGCACAAACTTCGGAAAAAGTCTTCCCATTTGAACCGAGCTGGCCCTCACCTGCCCGTTTTAAAGACCGCCATCTTTAATAGGGGCAATCTGCAGGAGGACGCATGTGCAGTCACCATCTTTGTACGGGGCAATGTTTTCAATGAATGGGGAGGTAACTATATCGCGCGAAAATGAGATCATTGGAATCACATTATAGAATCCCTACAGTGCAGAAGGAGGCTATTCGGCCCATCGAGTCTGCACCGACTATCTGAAAGACCACTCTACCAAGGCCCACGTTACCTTTGGGTACTAAGGGTCAATTTAGCATGAAGCAAATCCTGCTCAGTGACTCCCACTCCCTCTTCGGATGTCCTGCCCCATGTGTCCAAAAAACTGCAGGTCTGTGCAGTCACATGAAGATCCATGGCAAAAACACAGACCCTGAGTAGACATCAAATCGAGAGACTGCTGATGACTACGGGAAATGTGCAACAGGGAGTATGAGCAGTCATCCTGGACCAGACAGCCAGAGGAAATATTGTGACAGATTCACCACCCTCTGGCTGAACAAATTCCTCCTCATCTCTGTTGTAAAGGATTGTTCCTTGAGTCTGAGATTGTGTCCTCCCTTTGTTACCTTTAGACTTGATTCCAATACATTCCTATCCAGCCTCTCTCATTCACCGCACCCGCACACGGAAATATGAGATCATTCAAAGTCCTGTTCACCATCACCACTGTGCTCATTGACCTACTCAAGCTCTGATTAAGCAATGCCTCCATTATAAAATTTGTATTCAGGTTGTCAAATCCCTCCATGGTCATGAACATCGTCAGCCTTTAACCATGGAAGCAAAAAGCCCCGTTTAATGTTGGGAGAAACAGTTCACCTGTTCTGAATGTAGATAATGTTTTAGCCGATGATCTGACCTTTCGAACGGTATGTAGTCACGCTGGGGAGAAGCTTTGGAAATCTGGGGTCTGTGGAATAGATTTAATCAGACCTGGAAATTAATCGGCCTGTTCACACTGAGGAGTTACTGTTAATGTTCTCCGTGTGTGGGAAGGGATTCACTCAGATCACCAGCCTCACTTCTTCATGGTCAATCTGAACTGGACTGTTGCCAAGTGCAATATATATTTCCTGAGGTTTGGTGCCCAGTATGGAACACAGTTCATGCAGCAAGTGAGGAAAAGACAGCAGGAGTTTCTCTCATCTGTGATTTACAAGGACACATTCTCGGGTTCCCACCAGTTACGTTTCTTCTGTAATTTCTTCATTTTCCCTAAACTACCCTGCCTGTTGATTCTATTATTCTGATAATTTCATTACTGTAGCTATAAACATCACAGATTAGAATTTAATCTGTTCCATTATTTACTCTGGTTTAAGTTTATGTTGAGGTTAATAACAGACAAACTCTGTCCTCTTCCCAATCCAATTAGAGTTTCCAATGAGTCGATTCTGTGGAATGGAATGTCTTATCAGCGTTTCCACGATGACCTGTCTGCAGTGAAGGAATGTCTTAACAACATTTCCACGGTGACCTGTCTGCACTGAAGCACCTGCTTGAGTTTCTCATTCTCCCTAAACTACGGATGCACGATCAATTGGACAAAGACGAGAGTTGAATACAAATGAGGCTTTATTACTCTAAGATGTGTGGCCTCCCACAGCAGCTGGCAAAATGGCTGCTGTACGGAGGACACACATATTTATACTCTGCCTACTGTGCGGAGCCAGCAGGCAGGGACTCCTGCTGTACCTGTAGTACAGGGTCTTACCATACATATCCTAATATATGTACAACAGTGGTTTACCACATTCACCCCCTGTTAAAATTGAGTCCGGCGGGGGTGCTGGAGAACTATATACAGAAAGTTTGAGTTTAATGTACAGCATTGCAAAAAAATGTTGAAGTCCAGAGGTTAGGCAGTCCTGAACCAGTTATAAATTTAGTCGGTCCGTGGCCTTGATGTGCCACTTGGAGTGACGCAGTGGTGGCGGCGATAATTCCGATGTCGGTCTGGTCCTCGGTGACTCTGGGAGCATGCCAAAATCCTCTTCATCCTCAGGCGTGGGCAGGGGAAGGACGGATGGTCCTGGGGTGGTTGCTTCTGGGAGCGCTCGGAGAGGGTGGGGTGGAGCCAGGCCAGAGGTGTGTGTGTGTGGAACCTGCTGGTGTCAGGTCCCTGAGGGAGACAGTATCCTGGCGGCCGCCGGGGTATGCTACGTAGGCAGACTGGGGGTTCGCGAAGGGAGCAACTGCACCCTTTCTGCCAACGGGTCCGGCTTGTGGAGTCGGACGTGCCTACGGAGGAGTACGGGTCCTGGAGCTGCGAGCCAAGTCGGGAGTGACACCCCAGATGTAGACTTCCTGGGGAAGGCAAAGAGACGTTCATGGGGTGTGTCGTTAGTGGCGGTGCATAGTAGTGACCGAATGGAATGCAGTGCATCGGGGAGGACCTCCTGCCAGCGGGTGGCCGGGAGATTCCTGGACCGTAGGGCCAGTTTGACAGCCCTCCAGACCGTCCCGTTCTCCCTCTCTACCTGCCCGTTTCCCCGGGGGTTATAGCTGGTCGTCCTGCTGGAGGCGATACCCATGCTGAGCAGGTACTGACGCAGCTCATCACTCATGAATGAGGATCCCCTGTCACTGTGGATGTAGGCGGGGAAACCGAACAGAGCAAAGATTGTGTTGAGGGCTTTGATGACGGTGGCAGATGTCATGTCGGGGCATGGGATGGCGAAGGGGAATCTGGAGTACTCATCGACCACACTGAGGAAATACGTGTTACGGTCGGTGGAGGGGAGGGGCCCTTTGAAATCCATGCTGAAGTGTTCAAAGAGGCGGGAGGCCTTCACCAGGCGTGCACAGTCCGGCTGGTGGAAGTGCGGTTTGCACTCCGCACAGATCTGGCAGTCCCTGGTTGTCTGCACTTCCTCGACGGAGTAGGGCAGATTGCGGGCCTTTATGAAATGGTACAACCATGTGACTCCTGGGTGACAAAGGCTGTCGTGCAGGGTCCGGAGTCAGTCTTCTTGGGTGCTGGCACATGTACCTCGGGATAGGGCGTCTGGGGGCTTGTTGAGCTTGCCGGGGCGATACATAATCTCGTAGTTGTATGTGGAGAGCTCGATCCTCCACCTCAAGATTTTATCATTTTTGATCTTGCCCCGCTGTGTGTTATTAAACATGAAGGCTACCGACCGTTGGTCAGCGAGGAGCGTGAATCTCCTGCTGGCCAGGAAATGCCTCCAATGCCGCACAGCTTCAACGATAGCTTGGGCCTCTTTTCCGACGGAGGAGTGCCGAATTGAGGAGGCATGAAGGGTGCGGGAAAAGAATGCCACCGGCCTGCCTGCCTGTTTGAGGGTGGCCGCTAGGGCGATGTCGCATGCGTCGCTCTCCACTTGAAAGGGCAGTGTCTCGTCTACTGCGTGCATCGCGGCCTTGGTGATATCGGCTCTGATACGGTCGAAGGCATGTAGAGCCTCGGCTGTCAGGGGAAAATGGGTGGACTGGATGAGTGGGCGGGCCTTGTCCGCATGGTTTGGGACCCACTGGGCGTAGTATGAAAAGAACCCCAGGCAGTGTTTGAGGGCCTTGGGGCAGGTTAGCAAAACCATCCCTGGATGCAAAAGCTCGGAGAGACAGTATGGAAGGTATGGCAAGCTGGGACTCTTAAATTCGAATTTGGGATTCTCAGATTACCCACAGAATGGAGTGGGGGAATGGGGTTAGATCAAGCTGACAAGTGATTTTATTTATTTTTATCTTTTAAATAAATTTAGAGTGCCCAATTCATTTTTTCCAATTAAGGGGCAATTTAGCATGGCCAATCCACCTACCTGACACATCTTTGGGTTGTGGGGGCGAAACCCACGCAAACACGGGGAGAATGTGCAAACTGCACACGGACAATGACCCAGAGCCAGGATCGAACCTGGGACCTCGGCGCCGTGAGGCAGCAGTGCTAACCACTGTGCCACCGTGCTGCCCAGCTAACGAGTGATTTTAAAGTAAGAAGCATGTCTTATGTTTTTCACCAGCAAGCTGCAGTGAGATATTTCTTCATAAGATTTCAATAATATTAATTATTTTTAAACTATTTTAGATTATACAACAACTTTCTTGCAGATCTCACTATTATGAATAGAAAACATCCGTATTGACTTCTCACACAGAAAATAGCAGGAGGCGGCCATTCGGCCCTTTTGAGCCTGCTCCACCATTCATTATGATCATGGCTGATCATCCAACTCAATCGCTTGATCCTGCCCCCCCCCCCCCCGCCAATATTCTTTGATCCCCTTCGCCCTAAGTGCTGTATCTAACTGCTTCTTGAAAACATACATTCTACATAAACATACATTCTACATAATTGGCCTCAACTACTTTCTGTGCCAATGAATTCCACAGGCTCACCACTCTCTGGATGAAGATATTTCTCCTCATCTTTGTCCTAAATGGGCTACCCTCATATCCTCAGACTGTGACCCCTGGTTGTGGACACACCCACCATCGGAACATCCTTCCTGCAACTACCCTGTCCAATCCTGTTAGAATTTTATAGGTTTCTATGAGATCCCCTCTCATTCTTCTAACTTCAGAGAATAAAATCTTAATTGATTCAATCTCTCCTCATACATCAGTCCTGCCATCCTGGGATTTGGTCTGGTAAACCTTCGCTGCACTTCCCCTCGAGGAAGAATAAAGATAAGGAGACCAAAACTGCACACAATATTCCAGTTGTTGCCTCACCAAGGCCCTGTATAATTACATCTGCCATTCATTTGCCCACTCACTCAACTTGTCCAAATCACACTGAAGGATCTCTGCACCCTCCTCACAGCTCACCCTCCCACACAACTTGATGTCATCTGTAATTTTGCAGATATTACATTTTGTTCCCTCATCTAAATCATTTATATATATATTGTAAATAGCTGGGGTTTGATCAGCAATCCCTGTGGTAGTCACTGCCTACCAATTTGAAAAAGACCTGTTAATTCCCATTCTGTTTCCTGTCTGCCAACCAGTTTTCTATCCATACCAATACACTACTCCTAATTCCATGTGCTTCAATTGTAAAAGCTCATCTCCTAAGGAGGACTTTGCCAAAAGCCATCTGAAAGTCCAAATGCACCACATCCACTGGCTCTCCCTCGACAACTCCACCAGTTACATCCTCAAAATTCCAGTAGATTTGTCAAGCATGATTTTCCCTTCATAAATCCATGCTGACTCTGTTCGATCCTGACACTGCTTTCTAAGCGCTGAGCTATAAAATCTTGATAATGGATTCTAGACTTTTCCCCACTACCGATGTCAGGCTTACTGGTCTATAATTCCGTTTTCTCTCTTGCTCTCTTTTTAAATAGTGGAGTTACATCAGCCACCCTCCAATCCGCAGGAACTGTTCCAGAGACTATAGAATCCTGGAAGATGATCACCAATACATCCACTATTTCGAGAGCCACTTCCTTAATTACTTGCCGATGCAGATTATTAGACCCTGGGGATTTATCAGCCTTCAATCCCATCATTTTCCCCAACACTATTTTTCTACTAATATTGATCTCCTTCAGTTCCTCCCTCTCACTAAATCCTGCATTCCCCAACATTTCTCACAGTGAATTTTGGCTAATCCAGCTTTTTATAAGCTCTGAGACTGTGTCTAATCAAATTATTCCTTTCCAGATGATTATACATCCTATCTCTTATAAACCTTTCCAAGATTTTGCCCACAACAGAAGTAAGGCTCACTGGTCTATAGTTACCGGGGTTGTCTCTACTCCCCTTTTTGAACAAGGGGACATTTGCTATCCTCCAGTCTTCTGACACTATTCCTGTTGACAAAGATGACTTAAAGATCAAAGCCAAAGGCTCAGCAATCTCCTCCCTAGCTTCCCAGAGAATCCTAGGATAAATCCCATCCGGCCCAGGGGACTTATCTATTTTCACCCTTTCCAGAATTGTTAACACCTCCTCCTTATGAACCGCAAGCCCTTCTAGTCTAACTAATCACTAATGGTTAGTGATTTGGAGGGGAACCTGGAGGTGACGGTGTTCCCAGGTATCTGCTGCCATTCTGCTTCTAGATGGTGGTGATCCTGAGTTTAGAAGGTGCTGCCTAAGGAGCCTTGGTGAGTTACTGCAGTGCATCTTGTAGAAAGTACACACACCTGCCATTTTTCATATGTGGTAAAGGGAGTGAATGTTTGTGGATAGGTTGCCAATCAAGTGGGTTACTTTGTCCTTCTTGAGTGTTGTTGGATCTGCACCCATCCAGACAAGTGGGGAGTATTCCATTACATTCCTGATTTGTGTCTTTTAGATAGTGCACAGGTTTTAGGGAGTCAGGAGGTGAGTTACTCGCCGCAGGATTCTTGCCTTTGATCTGCTCTTGTAGCCACCATTTATGGCTAGTCCAGTTTGGTTTCTGGTCAATGGTAACCCCCAGGATGTTGACAGCGAGGGATTCAATGATGGTAATGCTATTGAATGTCAAGGGGCAATTGTTAGATCCTCTCTTGTTGGAGATGATCATAGTCTGGCACTTGTGTGGCACAAATGCAACTTACCACTTGTCTGTATAAACCTAGATAGTATCTCGCTGCATTTGGCCATGGACGCTTCAGTAACTGAGGAGTCGCAAATGGTGAACATTGTGCAGTCATTAGCAAGCATCCCCACTTCTGACCTTATCATGGGAGGCCGGTCATTGATGAAGCATCAGCTGAAACTAGTTTGGCCTAGGACACAGTTTGAGCATGTCTGGGATTCATTCTTCAGTGAATTACACAAAGCATTTCTGAATAAGTTATTTTACATTTGACAAATCACAGCTGCACACTCACACTGATATGCTTGCATGAGGCTACAAGGGCTCCATCCAATGCAGACAATTCAGAGACTTTCAGGTGATCTCATATTAAAATATAGAATTATGTAAGTCTAATTGCAATCAACCAATCCACCAGTGTTTGTAAATAGTTTGCTCGATTGTTTTAGTTTGAACAAGACTTAACGATTAGGAAGGACAGGAATTTCAGATGGAAAATTGAAATTAATTTATTTAAAATAAAGATACATAGCGATACAGAAGGAAAAGGGTAAACTGATCGATACAAAACAGACTTTTACCATTTCTCTTGGTTGATCAGGCTGTAAAAACATAATCCCTCTTGTACCCCTTCTTTGACAACAGCTCTTGATGGGAATCTTGCTTTGGGGATTCCAGTACTTGGCTGGCAACAGACCTTCTCCTCGGGTTTTAAATCCCTCAGTCGCTCTTACCTCAGTTTGAATAAACTGATTAGAACTCAATGGTTGGTCAATTTCATACCTGAATCAATTTGATTGTTTTTTTAACCATTTGGGTAAATGTCTCAGATCAGGATACAATGGGAATGTTTAATGTATCCCTCCCATCATTGTGTGACCTTCCAGTTACAAATAAGGTTACCAAGTGTATGAAGACTTGTTGCTAACCATCATATCAGATCATACATTCCTTCTCACAGAAGCTGTAATATAGAATTTAAAACAGGCTTACAGTTTTAGGTACAACCAAGTCTTTTAACACAACCACTTCCAGATTATTAAATCTTCAATTAAAATCAACTGAGGCACACTACTTAATTAATAATTTGTTTCTGACTAGTGAATAATTAATACACATCATTGACTAATACAATAGATCAATTGCCGAATACAAAATGCCCTTTTCATTTAAATGTTAGTTTCAAAATGGCTTACTTGATCTTATTAGCTTACTTCAGTAAATATAAAATGTAGCTCACCTGAAAATGAATCATTTCTACTGAAACTTACTGCCTAGTCCCACTTATATGTGTCTGTAAATATCTTTGCTCATCTCCCCCTGAATGCTTCAATGTCTCGGCAGTGGCCAGTTTATCAAATGCAATTCTCTTTGAACGTTTATCCACAACGATGCAAACATCTCCAAGAGAGCCATCAATTTATTAGTCTCATCTACACTTTGCTTTCATTAAAATATCCATCAATACCACATTGATATATTCCACTGAACTACACCCACAGTGAGGTATTCCAATTCCCATTTAGTGGAGTTATTTTTCCTTAACTTTATTCTGTGCTCAATCACTTCCTCTTATACAATTTTACATATCCCATTAGATATCTCATTCATGAGGCTGAAACATTACTGTCCAGTACTCCTACTACCTTTAAAACAGGAATCAGACTTTCCAATTTGATTCCAGGTATCAACAGTTTAGATGTTTTTATTTTCAAAATTATTTCAAATTCAATTTGCAGTATTGTGGGGCTGGCGGGTTTTCTTAATCTTCAATTTATTTCCCAAAAGGAAACCTTCTTTTCCGATTCCCGGGAACCACCCAGACCGTTTGTCATCAGGTTTTGTTCTGAATATTTGATAATCCCCCTCAGCTTCAGGTAAATTTCCATTTAGAAGTTTGAAATAGCAAAGCTACAATTTTACTTTATCAATTTTGGCAACAATTACTCTGACTTGCTGGTTATAAATGGTATTTTTACATCAGAATCAGGAGTCTTGGCAATTGGTTTGGAGGCAAGTTCCATCTCAAGCTCTTTCTCTCAGAAAGTAGCAAATGGCCTGAATGGTTAAGGCCAAAGTCTCTGAAAGGCAAAGCCTTGAGTTCAAATTGTCACCATGTTGTGATATTTGATGCCAGTTCTTGAATTCAGAAATAAAAACCTTCTCGATCTCTTGCTGTAGCATCAGCACAAACCCTGGAAACCTGTTGAATCCACTTGGATTTGTCCAAGAGCCCAATCGATTAATGTGTTCAGGAGAGCAACCAAGGATGAGAGAGCGGAAATAATCTCGAGTTAACGATGAGGTGTTATTGTTCAGTGGTTATGTTCCCATCTGAGTCAGGATGATGTGGGTTCAATTTCAGCTCCAGAAACCTGACCATAAAATCCGGCTGGTATTCCGATGCTGTACTGAGGGAATACAGCACTGTACTGAGGGAATACTGCACAGTACTGAGGGAATACAGCACTGTACTGAGGGAATACTGCACTGTCTTTCAGACGAAACCTTCCACTATAACCCCATCTGCTCTTGCAGCTAGATGTAAAAGTTCCCTTGATGATATTTCGAAGGAAGTTCTCTCGAATGAACTGCTCAATATAAAGCCCTCGGTGAAGAGCACTGAACAGATAATCTGGTCATAATCAAGAAAGTGAGTTCTGTTTTGAACTCACTTTCTTGCTTCACAGATGCTGCCTGACCTGCTGAGTATTTCCAGCATCTTATTTGTGATTGTAGGAGCCTGTTGTACACAATCTGGCTGCTGCATTTCCTACATTACAACAGTGACTATACTTCAAAAGAACCTCAGTGTCTGTAAAGCACTTTGGGACATCCTGGAAGTTTTGAGCGGTGCTACATAAATCCAAGTGTTCCATTAACAAAGGAGAAAAGACCCAACAATGGAACAGTCGGTAACAGGACATCAATCAGTCTCCTCTTATCTTAGAGAAATCAAGGACTCCAACACTGTGTTTAATGCAATTCATGTCTATTCTGATAATCCCATTAACTGGGCTGGAGTTTAACATCAATGGAAATAAATCTGAACTGTCAGAATGAACATGGTTCATTCCTGAGTGTAGGAATCCAATCCCTGTAATCACATGTGAACTCTCTGGTGACTCAGACGAGCGGATGGCTGAGTGAATCCTCTGCCACACACTGGGCAGGTGAACGGCTTCTCCCCCGAATGGATTCGCTGGTGGTTCATCAACTCCCTTCTGCTTTTAAAGCTCTTCTCACAGTCAGAACATTGAAATGGTCTCTCATCAGTGTGAACAAGTGTATGTGTCCTAAGCTGCGATTTTGCAGCGAATCCCTTCCCACACTCAGCACAGGTAAAGGGTTTCTCTCCATTGTGAATTCGCTGGTGATTCTGAAAATTAGGTAAATTAGTGAAACTCTTCCCACACTCAGTGCAGGTGAAGGCTTTCTCTTCAGTGTGAACACGCTGGTGTCTAAGAAGATGTGATGATCTAATAAATCCCTTCCCACACACAGAGCAGACGTATGGCCTCTCACCAGTGTGGACACGCTTGTGTAGAATGAGGTGGGAAGAACAAGTGAATCTCTGCCCGCACTCAGAGTAGTGGAATGGTCTCTCCCCAGTGTGAACCCGTAGATGTTCAGTGAGGTGGGATGAACACCGGAAGCTCTTCCCACACTGAGAGCAATCGTATGGTTTCTTTCCAGTGTGAACTTGCTGGTGTGTCATTAGGCTGGATGACTGAGTGAATTCCTTTCCACAGTTGGAGCAAGTGAACAACTTATCTCCAGTGTGACTGAGTTTATGAGTTTCCACTGCAGATGGGGAGCTGAAACCCTTCCCACAGTCCCCACATTTCCACGGTTTCACCATGGTGTCACTGGATTGGATAATCAGTTAAAGCCTCGTTGACACAAAGAATAATTGTACAGTGTCTCCCCGCTGTGAATGATGTGATGGTTTTTCAGGTTGTGTAATAGTTTCTCTCACTCGGGTGTGTGTCGGTGTGGGTCTCGGTGCTTTCCCAGTCACACTGATGTTTCAGATCCTTTCCTACATCAAAGGCTGGTGATCTTCAACTCATCGTGAATGTGTGACATCCTCTCCTTCCAATCCCCTGTAAAAGGAGTTGACTGTGTCAGTATCACTGTCTGCCCAAGATAGGAATTCAGAACAAATAATTCTAATTTCAATGGAATATTCTTCTCTCTCTTATTTCCCCAAATATGTTGCCCAATCAAAGGAAAAGAAGGCAAAATCACAACAAAAACAAGGAAAACTTTTTAACTAAACCAGAATGTTGTTTTCAGTGTCTCAGAAGCACTCTGCACCCTGAGGTACCAACCGTTGTGGAAGGTGTCAAGTGTACTGGAGGACACCTCATGTTTCCGTTCCAGGGCTACCTGAACATGGACAAGACCACGGAAGAGAGGCGAGCAGCCAGAGGAAGCTCTACATTCTCCCCCCATAGGGCTCCAATCTGGATCTACAAATTGGTGTTTTAAACAGATCAGGAGCAGACCTTCCACTCCGACCAGCCCAAACCCCTCTGTGCAGCAAAGCTGACCTTCTCAAAGAACATCCTGCCTCAGCCCACTCCCCCACCGAACCTGCAGATCTTTTGGTTGTGGGAGGACAGCAGAGCACCGGAAGAAACCCAGGCAGAAACGGGGAGAATGTGCAAACTTCACAACGACAGCCACCCAAGTTCGGATTCGAATCCGGGTCTCAGTCGCTGTGAGGCAGTTCCAATTAACAACTTTAAACTATTCTGAATAATGTATCCGGGCACTAGGACCCAGTTGGAAAAGAGACCCTGAAGGTTCTGCCCATTCTCTCCTACGTCACCCAGACGCCATCGCATGCGCTCTTCCTTTCTCTGAACCATCATGGCGGCCGTTCACCTGGCCCTGATCCCAGGCTCAGGAACCGGAGCCACAAACTCGCTCCGGCAGCGTCTTATTTAGGGTTCACTGAGGAGTTGAGAAACTCTCCCCGTCCAGAGCTGGCTCCATCACTCCCGCTGGATTCCACATCCTGACCAGTTTACTGCAGCCCATCTACACCACCGCTTCCCGGTCCTCTCCGACTCGGAACAGAGGAGCCATCCAGAATGCCCCGCGGCTGGCTGGCTGGCCCTGGAGCATGCGCACTCAGCACCTGCGCAATGAGTCAGTTGGATCGAGCGGTGTCTGGGCCGCGGGGGATTGTGGGAACAATGGCCACCATTCATCAGCTCTAGTAGGGAAATTTTAATGTAAAAAAATAATCTTTACTGTCACAAGTAGGCATATATTAACAATGCAATGAAGTTACTATGAAAAGCCCCTAGTCGCCACACTCCGGCGCCTGTTCGGGTCACAGAGGGAGACTTCAGAATAGAACAAAGAACAAAGAAAAGTACAGCACAGGAACAGGCCCTTCGGCCCTCCAAGCCCGTGCCCACCATGCTACCCATCTGAACTAAAATCTTCTATACTTCATGGGTCCGTATCCCTCTATTCCCATCCAATTCACCTAACAAGCATGTCTTTTGGGACTTATGGGAGGAAACATTAGTACCCGAAGAAACCCACGCATACATGGGGAGAACGTGCAGACTCCGCACAGACAGTGATCCAAGCCAGAAATTGAACCCGGGACCTTGTGAAGCAACAGTGCTAACAACTGTGCGACCGTTCATTAGGCTGCAAGTGATGTTTTTAGCCTCGATGAGTCCATGGGCCAAGTATTTGTTCAATGTGAAAGGTTGCAGCCCCTGTATAGTTACCTGAAGGGACTGCTCCTCAATATTTGGTTAATTTTGGTCCCGAAAGATGTGCTGTTAGGTAATTTGAACATTCTGAATTCTCCCTCTGTGTCCCCGAACAGGTGCCGTAGTGTGGTGATTGGGGGCTTTTCACAGTAACTTCATTACAATGTTAAGGTAAGCCTACTTGTGACAACAAAGATTATTATTATTAAATAGCCTGGCAAGGTGGGTGGGGGGTCTTGTGGAGCAGTGTGGTTGCCTCTGAGCCAGAATCTCCGGATTTGAGTTCTACCCCAGGGCATGATGGCCAAGGAAAGTATGTTCATAACCCGGTCAAACAGGTTGAGTGTGTCAACCTGCAAATGCTTCTCAGCACACCAATGTCTGACGGCAAGAGTGGGAGAGAGTCCTGGTCAGCCACGTGTTGCATGTGAGCCTCTCAAGTTATAAACCCTTGGTAACAGACTAGTGACCAGTTCCAGGAATTGCTCGCTATGGAAACAGATGAATGTCTACCTTAGTTAACCACGAGTGAGAAAATAATTAAATTGATGTTTTTGTCAGGCGCAGGACCCGGGTGGGAACATGTGCTGAAGCCGCGCCCACCATATTTTACATCTCCAAAATCCGGCGCAAATGCTCTCTCCCCGTTAAATCAACAGTTAACCTTGGGCTTTTGGGGGGATAAAGCCCGGAGCTGCAAATGAGGGACCCGCAGGTTCATATTCGGGGTTTGAGGCATTCACCAGGTGTTTAGAAACCCTCCACGTCCACCCACCAGCTCCATTGCTCCCTCCGCATTCCACATCTTCACCAATTTGGCGATATGACAGACAAGAGACTTGCCATCGCTATCACTGCACATGCTCCAGACACCGGGCGGTACTGCGTTTGCGCACTACTCTCCTGTGGTGTGAATGGAGGACATTCCCCACCGCGGGGATACTGGGTATAAACACTGCCATTGAATGTTAAAACCAGTGAACAGTGAATTGTTTTGATATCATGTGGCGAATGGGTACGCTGGGACGGGAATCAATAAAATTAAGAATCAAATTATACACCTACCTAAGGAAACCTTTCCTTTAGATAATTTGGATATTCTGAATTCTTCCTCCGTGTACCCGAACAGGTGCCACAGTTACATCATTGCAGTGTAGTGTAAGCCTACTTGTGACAATAATAAAGATTATTATTATTATTGTGCATAAGCCAGTGGTTCTTTCTATCCAGGGGTCTTTTAATGCTCTTGAGTCAGGAATCTGACCTGAACTCGATTGTGTAATAATAATAATAATGATTATTATTGTCACAAGTAGGCTCTGAGAGGTCTATGAAATGCAGGAGAGATTAAATGGTGAAAGGGATGCAAGGCAAAATGAAATGGCAATTGGGAATATAGAAAGATTTCTAACACTGATAGTGGCCATTCTGCAGGGTCGACGATTCAGTGATTCGAGAATGATTAGAGTGTGGTGCTAATAATGCCAGGGTTACAGGGTTGATCCCCGTGCTGGCTGTCCAAGTTCCCCTGTGTGCAGGTTGCTGCATTCTGTTATGATTCTTGGATTTGGATTTATTGTCACGGGTACCGAGGTACAGTGAAAAGTATTGTTCTGTGTACAGTCCAGACAGATCGTTCCATACATGAAAACATAGTACATACTATGGATTACCTCCAGAGTTGACAATTCGAATGTACTCCTGACAGCTCTGCCACATTCTCCCATCTATAAAATTGAGGTCATTCAAAATTCTGCAGACCAATGTCTCAACTTGCAGACAGCCATCTATTTACACAACCCCCCCTCCTCTAATTGTGGCCCCTCTTGCCCCCCATTTCAATTGTGCACCATTGGTGGCCCTGCTCCTTCAGTTGCCTCGACACAAAGCTCTGGAATATGTTCTACCCACTCCCACACCTTGTCAGCATGCTGAGATTTGAAGCCGTGCCCCCAGATCATTCGCCTGAGCCTCTGTATAACTAGTCCAGATGACATGACCACTACACCATATTCTCCCCTCAACTTGGGGTGAGAAAAGGGCAGCATGGTGGCGCAGTTATTAGCACTGCTGCCTCACAGTGCTGGGAACGGGTTCGATCCCGGGTCACTGTACATTGGAGTTTGCACATTCGCCCCGTGTCTGTGTGGGTCTCACCCCAACAACACAAAAGATGTGCAGGATAGGTGGATTGGCCATGCTAAATAGCCCCTTAAGTGGAAAAATTAATAAAAATGAAATAGATTTGGGGTGGGAAAGCATATGAGCAGCAAGAGTTTTGGATGATTTCAGCTTTCCAGGTGCTGGGAAGCAGGATCAATGAGAGAGGCTGGTCAGGAATGCATTGGAATTGTCAAACCTCAAGTTGACGTGGGTTTGAATGAGGATTTCAGCAGCAGACAAGCTGGGGCAGGCTGGAGAGAGGTAACGTTACAGAGGTGGAATTCCGTGGTGTTTCCGATGGTGTAGATATGTGATCAGAAACTCGTCGGATTTAAATCTGACATGGAGATTGTGCAGAGTGTGGTTCAGCCTCAGACAGTTCCCAGGGAGAGGGATGGGCCCGGGAGTTAGGGAACGTAATTTCAAATGGTGACTGGAGATAACGGCTTTGATCTTCCCAAATTTTAATTGGAGTAAATTTCTGCTCATCCAGTGGATGTGGGATAAACAGTTTGATAATTTAGTATCAGTGGAGGAATGGAGAGGGGTGGTGGTGAGGTAGGGCTTGGTGTTGTCAGTGTCCATGTGAAAACTAACACGGTACTTTTGGACAGCGGGACAGTGGATAGCATTGCTGCCTCACAGCACCAGGGACCGGGTTTGAATCTGGCCTTGGATAACTGTCAGTATGGAGTTTGCGCATTCTCCCCAAATCTGTGTGGGTTTCCTCCGGGTGCTACCACAGTCCAAAGATGTGCAGGTTAGGTGGTGTTATGGGGATAGGGTGAGGTTATGGGCCTTGCTAGTGCGCTCTTTCAGGCGTATAGTGCAATCCTGAGCGGTCGAATGGCCTCCTTCTGCACTTTAGGGATTCTATGGATTCTAGTGCCATCATGTCGATGGGAAATAGGAGGGGCCAAGGATAGATCCTTGGGGGACACCATGTTGGAGAGGAAAGGGAGTTTGGAGATGGGGTGGTACTTTGCAGGAAGTTAGGGTCAAAGGTTGTTTTCTCAGGAAAGGTGAAGATAGTGTATTTAAAAGTGAGAGGGCCAAAGCCAGAAGAGAGAGAGAACTGTTAACGATATCAGTTAATGTGGGGAAGTTGGATGGTCAGCGGTTTAGTGAGAATTGGGTCAAGGGAGCAGAAGGCAGGTCTCGTAATCAAGATGAGATTGAACAGGACATGACAGGAGATCGGAGAGAAACCAGAGATAGATCCGAGTTCACACTCAGACAAGGGGGATTTTTAGAGACAGTTTGGCCCAGTGGAGCTAGTGGAATGAGGGAAGCAGCAGAGCAGCTGATCAGATTGTCCACTCACTGTAATTACTTGTGAATTCGCTGGTGTCTCATCAGGTTGGATGACTGTGTGAATCTCTTCCCACACTTGGGGCAGGTGTATGGCCTCTCCCTAGTGTGAACTCGCTGATGTGCCAGCAGGCTGGATGACTGAGTGAATGTCTTCCCACACTGGGAGCAGGTGAACGGTCTCTCCCCAGTGTGAGTTCGCTGGTGTACAGTGAGGTCAGATGATGTCTTGAACCCAGTTCCGCAGTAAGAGCACCTGAAAGGTTTCTCGTCAGTGTGAATACGTTGATGACGCATCAGTTCCCCGGAACTTTTAAAGCACTTCTCACAGTCTGGGCATTTAAAAGGTTTCTCATCAGTGTGAACACGTTGATGGTGGAGCAGTTCCCGGGAACTTTTGTAGCACTTCCTGCAGTCTGGGCATTTAAATGGTCTCTTCTCATTGTGAACACTCTGATGATTCAGCAGAGTGGATAACTGAGTGAATCCCTTCCCACACTCAGAGCAAGTGTAAGGTCTCTCCCCAGTGTGACTGCGCTGGTGTGTCCGCAGGTTTGATGACCTACTGAACCCACTGCCGCACGCGGAGCAGGTGAAAGGCCTCTCCCCAGTGTGAGTGCGTTGGTGTTCACGGAGTTGAGATGACTGCTTGAACCCAGTCCCACAGTGAGAGCATCTGAACGGTCGCTCGTTGGTGTGAGCACGTTGATGGAGTATCAGGTCCCGGGAACTTTTATAGCACTTCCCACAGTCTGGACATTTAAATGGTCTCTCGTCCGTGTGAACCCGCTGGTGCGTCATCAAGTCAGATGACCGACTGAATCCCTTCCCACACTCTGAGCAGATGAATGGTCTCTTCCCAGTGTGAACTAGCTGGTGTCTCAGCAGGTTGGACGACTGAGCAAATCCTTTCCCACAGAGGGAGCAGTTGAATGGTTTCTCCCCGGTGTGCACTCGCTGGTGTTGCAGCAGGCTGGATGATCGAGAGAATCTCTTCCCACAATCAGAGCAAGTGAATGGCCTCTCCACAGACTGTCTGGGATGATGAATTTCCAGTTGAGATGTGGATCTGAATCCCTCCTCACATTCCCATGGTTTCTCCTCACTGTTAACGGAGCTTTTGCCTTCCATGTTCAAAATTCACCGATATTCACATTACAACAAATTGAGCGATTCTCAGATCCTGATGTGATGTTTGGCTCGAGTTTCCTGAATGCAAATCTTCCCCTTGTAACACTCTGTCAAATTGATTTAAAACAGAAATATGGAAGTGAGAGACAACCCACAAAAACACAAAGGCAGGTTGTGAAATTGAGCTGCATGAATCTGGTCATTTGTGGGGCCGGCACTGGGAAAAAGTGACCATGAAAACTGCTGGATTGTTATAAAACCCAACTGGTTCACTAATGTATTTCAGGGAAGGCAACCTGCCACCCAGTCTGAGCCCACACAAGACTTGGCCTCTGCAAGAATACAATAAACAGGAGCAGCAGTAGACCATTCGGCCTGTTGAACCTGCTCTGCCATTGAACACGATTGTGGCTGATCTTGGTCTTCCTTCCCCTTTCCCGCCAGCTCCCCATCTCCTTGACTTCCTGAGAGACCAAAAATCTCACCATCTTAACCTTAAATATATTCAATGGTGGATCATCCACAATCCTCTGGGTGAGGGAATTCCATGTGACAAGAAAGACAGAAAGGGAGAGAAAAAGAGAGTGAGTCGTGGTGGAGAGACAGAGAGGGAGAGACAGAAATGATGAGAGAGAGAGAGAAGGAAGTGGGAGTGACAGGAGCAATGGAGAGACATTTTCTCAACTGACAACTGAATCACAATTTGACAAAATCTCCTAAACCCTTAACCTCCACCACCTGGATGGACCAGGACAGCAGATGTATGAGAAAACCATCAAGTTTCACTCCAAGACACACACCATCCGAACTTGTCTGACATCCAGTACTGGAGGAGCAGAAATTTCCACTATTTAAATATTGAGAAGACTAAACCCATTCTCTTCGTCCCCTCGACAAACTCCACTCCCTTGCCACCAACTCCATCCCTGTCAAATGTGTACGGCTGAAGCAGCCTGTTCACAACGCTGGTGAAATATGTGACACCTGATGAGGTTCCAAACACATATCCACATCACCACCAAGATCACCTATTTCCACCTCAGTAACGCAGCCTGACTCCACCTTAGTGTCTTCTTATCTGCTGCAGAAATTATCATTCATACCTTTGTTACCTCTCGGCCAAATTATTCTAACACACTCCCAGCCAGCCTCCAACAACCCCCCCCCCCCCATCCCATCCAAAACTCTGCTACCCATGTGCTTACTCACAACAAGTCTTGTTTATCCATCCCCTGTGCTCACTGATCTACAAACGATTCCTTTTAAGAAGCACCGAAAGTTGAAATTTCCCATTCTTCTTTTCCTCTAGTTGTGATCATCCTGATCTCTGTAATCTCCTCCACACCCCTTTGAGATCTCTGCACTCATTTAATTCCAGCCACTATAGCATTCCATATTTTAACCTCTCTACCATTACTGGCCTTTTATCATTTGACTGCTGCGAGTACCCAATTAAAAAGGCTTGTGCGCATGCGGATTTCTGGGAAGGCGCAAACAAGATGGCGGCCGGTTAGTTCTGTCTGTGACAAAGCTGCAGCCACCGCTCAGGTCACCGGGTACCGGTAGGTTTTTTTTCTGGTTTCCTGTTTCTATAACATGTTTACGAACCGTGTCTAACGACCCAGCTGATCCCTCCGTCCCGCCATTCCCACCTTTACTGATTGCGAATCCGAGTAAGAACCTTCTTCACGTCGCCATTAATGACACTGCGCATGCTTCACTCAGCCCAGTCCCGCCCCTGATTCACTCCGATTGGTTGGAGGACCAGCCGCTCCTGCTCGGTCCCCCGGTTCCGCCCCCTCTCCTCCCATTGGCCTGGAGTTGGCGTCAATCACCCGCGAATTGTGAGGTGTCAGGTGAGAGGTCAGTGTCGGGGGGCGGGGTTGACTAACCCAGTGCGGCCTGAGAGCCGAATGTGTAACAATGAACATTCTCCACTCTCACTATCCGCCGCCTCTCCACAAACAACCTCACAGAGACCAGGGGGGAGACACTGACCCAGTGACAATGTCACTGCATGAGAGGAAAAGTCTAATGTAACCCCTCTTGTTCAAAACGGCAGAAAGTAGGAAACTAGTTAGTTTAAAGCCTGTTGTTGGGAAACTGTTGGAATCCATTATTGAGGAAGTAGTAACTGGACATTTGGAAAGTCAAACCGCAATCCACCAGTCAGTGTGGTTTTGTGAAGGGTAAATTGTGTTTGACAAATTTGTTGTGAGTTCTTGGAAGATGTAACAGGCCAAGTGGATAATGGAGGTCCTGTGGATGTATTTGGACTTCCAGAATACATTTGATAAGATGTCATATAAAAGATAATAAACAAGGTAAGATCCCATGGTGTTGAGAGGTAATATATTAGTTTGGATTGAGGATTGGCTAAACAACAGACAGCAGAGAGGGCATTATATCATATTAGATTTATTGACACGTACTCCGGTATAGTGAAAAGAATTGTTCTGTGTACAGTTCCATACATGAAAGACATAGGACATAACGATAAATCCACAATGTAAATGCATAGACATTGGATGAAGCATCTGGAGGGTAGTACTACATCTTCAGTACAGAAGATACGTGGAGAGATCAGTTCAGTCCATAACAGGGTGGTTCAGGAGTCTGGAAACAACATGGAAGAAGCTGTTTTTGAATCTGTTCGTGCGTGTTCTCAGACTTTTATATCTTCTGCGCGATGGAAGAGGTTGGAAGAGAGAATAGCAGGTGTGAGGGGACTTGGATTATGCTGATCTGTCTTTTTCTGGTTGGCAAGTTGTAACTAGTGGTGTGCCACAGGGTTCGGCCCTCAGGCCCCAACTATTTACAATCCAAGTTAATGACTATGGGACAGATAGAATGTACGAGAGCCAAATTTACAGCTAACACTGAAATGGGTGGGAAAGCAAGTTGCAATGAGGAAATAAGAAATAAACTAATGGTTAGGTGAGTGGGCCAAAATGTGGCAGATGGAATTTAACGTGCATAAGTGTGAGGTTATTCATTTTGGTCAGAGGAATAAAAAGGCAACTTCTTATCTAAATGGAGAGAAACTTCATAATGCTTTTGTACAGCGGGATCTGGGTGCCCTCGTGCACGAATCACAGACAGTCTGCAGGTGCAGCAGGTAATAAGGAAGGCAAATGGAATGGTGGCGTTCATTGGTAATGGAATAGAGTATAAAGTAGTGCAGTGCTGTTGTAACTGTGTAGCGCGTTGGTGAGACCACATCTGGAGTACTACAGTTTTGGTCCCTTACTTGGACAATGACATAAATGTATTTGAGGCGGTTCAGAGAAGGTTCGCTAGATTGATTGTCAAGTGGAGAGAGATTTGAGCAGTTTAGGCCAATACTCACTGGTGTTTAGAAGAATGAGAGGAGATGTAACTGAGGTACATAGATGCTAAAGGGGATTGATGGGGCAGACGTAGAGCGGATGTTTTCCCTTGTTGGACATTATAGAAGGAGAGGCCATAGTTTGAGCCTAGTCCTGCATATTTTATTTCAAGGGGGCTGAAGTATAAAAGTGAAGAGGTGTTGCTGTAACTACAAGCTACCAGTGAGGCCACATTTAGAACATTGTGTACAGTCTTGCTCCCGTTATTTAACAAAAGATATGTTATCATTGGAGGCAGTACAGAGGAGGCTTACTGGGATGCTTCTGGGTATGGAGGGACTGCCAATTGAGGAAATAATTTCTTTGACCCCAGGAAATGTGGAGGCCGAGTCCTTGATCAGTTGCAAGGCTGAGATCGATATGTTTTTAATCAGTAGGGGAATTAAAGGTAACACAGATAAGTTAGGAAAGTGGACTTAGTGAGTGTTAGATCATAGAACATACAGAGCAGAAGGAGGCCATTCGGCCCATCGTGTCTGCACTGACCCACTTAAGCCCTCACTTCCACCCTATCACCCTAACCCAATAACCCCTCCTAACCTTTTTAGACACTAAAGGCAATTTAGCATGGCCAATCCACCTAAACTGCAAGGCTTTGGACTGTGGGAGGAAACCGGAGCACCCAGAGAAAACCCACGCAGACATGGGGAGAACGTGCAGACACTGCACAGACAGTGACCCAGCAGGGAATGGAGCGCGAGACGCTGGCGCTGTGAAGCCACAGTGCTAACCATTGTGCTACCGTGCTGCCCAGCTGTGATCTCACTAAATGGTGGAGCAGCTCAAAGGGCAGAATGAGTGATTACTGTTCCTATTTCTTCTGGTCTGTTTGTAGGTAAAGATTTCCGGAATCTGTGTGACTGGAGAAGCACTGAGATATATAAAATTCTGGTTAGACACCACCTGGACTGCTGTGATTTTAGACAAGAATGCAAATGCTGGAAATCTGCAGGATTTCGGACAGCATCTGTGGAGAGAAACAGAGTTAATGTTTCAGGTCAGCATGATCATTCATCAGATCATGAATAGTGTTTCCATTTGAGATCATGGGGAAACCTGTGAGTGGAGCCAGAGGATATTGGTTGGGTGTTGAATGAACACTTTACATCTGTCTTCACTGAAGGAATCTTTTAATATTATTGGACTACGCCAAGTTGTTAGATTCCTACTATTATTTGACTGTAAAGTTGAAGGAATTTCTAGTATTCCTACTATTCGGTTACCAGGAGCACTTTGCGATTATTGGACCTCAGCAGAAATAGCAGTTAAAACGTCTCGGGTGCCAAAAGGAATTCTTTTATTTTTCTTCTATTGATTACAATTTGAAAGTGATTTAAAAGGCAATGCGTAGACAATTTGAAGCTTTCAGAGAATTACAGACATTATCTTTTTGCTTAGGCAGACAGCTCGAAAGTAACTTTTAAAAGGTCAAAGTCTGAAAATGAAATATGAAGAGAGAGAGAGCTAATCTTCAGCTAAACTCAAACTCAAAAACACTACATCACTACAAAGACAGACTGACTAAACAGACAGACTGACTAGACAGGCAGACTGACTAGACAGGCAGACTGACTAGACAGGCAGACTGACTAGACAGGCAGACTGACTAGACAGGCAGACTGACTAGACAGGCAGACTGACTAGACAGGCAGACTGACTGAACAGGCAGACTGACTGAACAGACAGACTGACTGAACAGACAGACTGACTGAACAGACAGACTGACTGAACAGACAGACTGACTGAACAGACAGACTGACTGAACAGACAGACTGACTGAACAGACAGACTGACTGAACAGACAGACTGACTGAACAGACAGACTGACTGAACAGACAGACTGACTGAACAGACAGACTGACTGGACAGACAGACTGACTGAACAGACAGACTGACTGGACAGACAGACTGACTGGACAGACAGACTGACTGAACAGACAGACTGACTGAACAGACAGACTGACTGAACAGACAGACTGACTGAACAGACAGACTGACCGAACAGACAGACTGACCGAACAGACAGACTGACCGAACAGACAGACTGACCGAACAGACAGACTGACCGAACAGACAGACTGACCGAACAGACAGACTGACTAGACAGACAGACTGACTGAACAGACAGACTGACTGACTGACTGAACAGACTGACTGACTGACTGAACAGACTGACTGACTGACTGAACAGACTGACTGACTGACTGAACAGACTGACTGACTGAACTGACTGAACAGACTGACTGACTGAACAGACTGACTGACTGAACAGACTGACTGAACAGACTGACTGACTAAAAATGGTGGGGCAAAACTTTTTCAGTTATACCCTTTCATATCTGTCCAAAGTCATCTAATCACACCCCAATATAATCCTAATTGGTTTGGGTTAGACTCAAACACATTTGATTTGACGGCAAGCCGTCCATGTTCAATGTGCAACATGAGCTTTTAATTGTTTCATGTCTGTATGTTATGGAATGTGATATTTGATCCAATGTTTTATCCATTAAAATGTTTTGGCCTAATAAGCAATGGAATGTGGTTCACGCTGTAATCACTAATGGCCTAAAAAGAGAACAATAGAGCTTTAGTTACTGGCCTCTTGTCACCTCGTTGCCATGGAATTCAGTCCTTGACAGCAGCATAGTGTCAAACTGTCTTGCAACTGTGCTGTTTTAATCTATGATGGAATTGTGCTGTTTCATGTATCTATTGAAGCTATATGTTTTGAGATGAACTGAGGTTATGGGTGCTGAAATTCTCATTTTTAAATGGGTATTTAAAACTGGGGCTAAATATTTATGCTTAAACAGGTATCTTTTACCTATACTAGTTGTATTAGAAATACCTGGCTTCTACATTCACCCAAGAGAATGAGGAGGTAGATATGGAACTCGGGCAGAGAGACTGAAGATCCTGAGCAAATTGACATAGGGAGTGACATGGTATTGGAGGTGCTGGCAGGTTTAAAACTGGACCGGATGAGTTGTGCCCTAGACTGCTGTGGGAGGCGAGGGAAGATATTGCAGGGGCTCTGACCCAAATTTTTAATTCCTCTCTGGCCACGGGGGAATTGCCAGAGGAATGGAGATCAGCTAATGTGCTCCTACTGTTTAAGAAAGGTTGTAGAGATAAGCCAGGGAACTGCAGACCAATGAGTCTCACATCAGTGGCAGGGAAAATATTGGAGAGAATTCTGAAGGAGAGAATCTACTTGCCTCTCCAGGCAAGATTTGATCAGAAATAGCCAGCATGGCTTTGTTAGAGGGAGGTCATGCCTAACAAATTTGATTGAATTTTGTGAGCAGGTGACGAGTATAGATGTAGTTTACATGGACTTCAACCAGCCTTTGACTTGTAAGAACATAAAGACATAGGAGCAGAATTAGGCCATTCGGCCCATCGAGTCTGTTTTACTGTTCAATCATGGCTGATATGTCTTCTCCCCATACACCGGATCATGTTATTGATCAAGAACCTATCTATCTCTGTCTTAAAAACACAGTGATTTGGAGAGCACGGTGGAGTAGTGGTTAGCGTTGCTGCCTCACGGCGCCATGGTCCCAGGTTCAATCCCGACTAGGTCACTGGCCATGTGGGGTTCTCCCCATGTTTGTGTGGGTTTCGCCCCCACAACCCAAAGATGTGCAGGGTAGGTGGATTGGCCATGCTAAATTGCACCTTAATTGCAAAAAATGAATTGGGTACTCTGAATTTATTTTAAAATTAAAAAAAATAATGACAGTGATTTGGCCTCCTCAACTGACAGTGAGGTTTCTGTAAATTTACAGGATACTGGAAGTGGAGGTTGAACAGACGGGAAACGCAAACCAAACGTCACATCACGATCTGACCGAGTCACTCAGTTCATTGGAAACCAAATTTCAGCAGCATCTGGGTGTGGAAGGTAAAAGGTTTGTCTGTTCTGTCTGTGAGGGAAGATTTCAGGTCTCAGTGTGACTGGAAAAGCCCCAAGATTCACAAACCCTCGTTCGGCCAAACCTGGAGAACTGTGTTCAGTTCTGGGCAACAAACCTGAGGAAGGACAGAATGGCCTCGGAGGGAGTTAGCTCAGATTTACCTGAGTGATATCTGAACCCCCCGGGGTTAAATTACAAAATTAGATTACACAACAGAGTCAGAGAGATGATGGCACAAAGAAGGGCATTTGGCCCATTGAATCCATGCTAGCTCTCTGGAGCAGTCCAGTCAGTCCCATTCCACTGCTCCCTGTATCCTCGCAGGTTCATTTCCCTCAAATGTCTATTCAATTTCCTTTTGAAATCAAATCATTCATTGTTTCTATTTTCAAACTCCCTCATAGGCAGCAAGTTTCAGGTCATTGCCGCTCGCTGTGTAAAAACATACATCTCATATCACCTCCATTTCACTTTAGTAATGGAGAGGGATAGGTGCGTGCAACAGGGCAAGATTTACAATTGGGGGAAGGGTAAATACGATGTTGTCAGACAAGAATTGAAGTGCATAATTTGGGAACATAGGCTGTCAGGGAAGGACACAAGTGAAATGTGGAACTTGTTCAAGGAACAGGTACTACGTATCCTTGATATGTATGTCCCTGTCAGGCAGGGAAGAGATGGTCGAGTGAGGGAACCATGGTTGACAAGAGAGGTTGAATGTCTTGTTAAGAGGAAAAAGAAGACTTGTGTAAGGCTGAGGAAACAAGATTCAGACAGGGTGTTAGAGGGATACAAGATAGCCAGGAGGGAACTGAAGAAAGGGATTAGGAGAGCTAAGAGAGGGCATGAACAATCTTTGGCGGGTAGGATCAAGGAAAACCCCAAGAGACATAGATATGTGAGAAATATGAGAATGACTAGAGAGGGTAGGTCCGATCAAGGACAGTAGCGGGAGATTGTGTATTGAGTCTGAAGAGATAGGAGAGGTCTTGAACGAGTACTTTTCTTCTGTATTTACAAATGAGAGGGGCCATATTGTTGGAGAGGACAGTGTGAAACAGACTGGTAAGCTCGAGGAGATACTTGTTAGGAGGGAAGATGTGTTGGGCATTTTGAAAAACTTGAGGATAGACAAGTCCCCCGGGCCTGACGGGATATATCCAAGGATTCTATGGGAAGCAAGAGATGAAATTGCAGAGCCGTTGGCAATGATCTTTTCGTCCTCACTGCCAACAGGGGTGGTACCAGGGGATTGGAGAATGGCGAATGTTGTGCCCCTGTTTAAAAAAGGGACTAGGGATAACCCTGGGAATTACAGGCCAGTTAGTCTTACTTCGGTGGTAGGCAAAGTCATGGAAAGGGTACTGAAGGATAGGAATTCTGAGCATCTGGAAAGACACTGCTTGATTAGGGATAGTCAGCACGGATTTGTGAGGGGTAGGTCTTGCCTTACAAGTCTTATTGAATTCTTTGAGGAGGTGACCAAGCATGTGGATAAAGGTAAAGCAGTGGATGTAGTGTACATGGATTTTACTAAGGCATTTGATAAGGTTCCGCATGGTAGGCTACTGCAGAAAGTAAGGAGGCATGGGATAGTGGGAAATGTGGCCAGTTGGATAACGAACTGGCTAACCGATAGAAGTCAGAGAGTGGTGGTGGATGGCAAATATTCAGCCTGGATCCCAGTTACCAGTGGCGTACCGCAGGGATCAGTTCTGGGTCCTCTGCTGTTTGTGATTTTCATTAATGACTTGGATGAGGGAGTTGAAGGGTGGGTCAGTAAATTTGCAGATGATACGAAGATTGGTGGAGTTGTGGATAGTGAGGAGGGCTGTTGTCGGCTGCAAAGAGACATAGATAGGATGCAGAGCTGGGCTGAGAAGTGGCAGATGGAGTTTAACCGTGAAAAGTATGAGGTTGTCCATTTTGGAAGGACAAATATGAATGTGGAATACAGGGTTAATGGTAGAGTTCTTGGCAATGTGGAGGAGCAGAGAGATCTTGGGGTCTATGTTCATATATCTTTGAAAGTTGCCACTCAAGTGGATAGAGCTGTGAAGAAGGCCTATGGTGTGCTAGCGTTCATTAACAGAGGGATTGAATTTAAGAGCCGTGAGGTGATGATGCAGCTGTACAAAACTTTGGTAAGGCCACATTTGGAGTACTGTGTACAGTTCTGGTCGCCTCATTTTAGGAAGGATGTGGAAGCTTTGGAAAAGGTGCAAAGGAGATTTACCAGGATGTTGCCTGGAATGGAGAGTAGATCTTACGAGGAAAGGTTGAGGGTGCTAGGCTTTTCTCATTAGAACGGAGAAGGATGAGGGGCGACTTGATAGAGGTTTATAAGATGATCAGGGGAATAGATAGAGGAGACAGTCAGAGACTTTTTCCCCGGGTGGAACAAATCATTACAAGGGGACATAAATTTGAGGTGAATGGTGGAAGATATAGGGGGGAATGTCAGAGGTAGGTTCTTTACCCACAGAGTAGTGGGGGCATGGAATGCACTGCCTGTGGAAGTAGTTGAGTCGGAAACATTAGGGACCTTCAAGCAGCTATTGGATAGGTACATGGATTACGGTAAAATAATAAAGTGTAGATTTATTTGTTCTTAAGGGCATCACGGTAGCATTGTGGATAGCACAATTGCTTCACAGCTCCAGGGTCCCAGGTTCGATTCCGGCTTGGGTCACTGTCTGTGCGGAGTCTGCACATCCTCCCCGTGTCTGCGTGGGTTTCCTTCGGGTGCTCCGGTTTCCTCCCACAGTCCAAAGATGTGCAGGTTAGGTGGATTGGCCATGATAAATTGCCCTTAGTGTCCAAAATTGCCCTTAGTGTTGGGTGGAGGTGTTGACCTTGGGTAGGGTGCTCTTTCCAAGAGCCGGTGCAGACTCAGTGGGCCGAATGGCCTCCTTCTGCACTGTAAATTCAATGATAATCTATGATTAATCTAGGACAAAGGTTCGGCACAACATCGTGGGCCGAAGGGCCTGTTCTGTGCTGTATTTTTCTATGTTCTATCTCCTGTACCTTTTACATACAAACTAGGAACTGGCCACTCGGCCCCTCGAACTTGCTCAGCATTCAATACGATTGCGGCTGATCTCATTCTAACCTCAACTCCACATTCCTGCCTACCCCTGATGACCTTTCACCCCCTTGCTCATCAAGAATCTATCCAGCTCTGCCTTAAAAATATTCAAGGACTCTGCTTCCACTGCCTTTTCCGGCAGGCGTTCCAAAGTTTTCCAACTCTCGAGAAAGAAATCCTCATCTCCATCTTAAATGGGTGACTCCTTATTTTGCAACAGTGATGCCCTCGTTCTAGATTCTCCCACAAGAGGAAACATCTTCTCCACATCCACCCTGTCAAGACCCCTCAGGATCTTCTATAATTCAATCCAGGCTTTACCCAAACCTTTAAATCTGTGTCCCGACTGCTTGTACGACCAGTGAATGGAAATAGAGTTTCTTTGTCCACCCGATGGAAACCTGGCGTAATCTTGTGTCCCTGAATCAAATCTCCCCTCAACCTCCTTTGCTGGAACCATTCTGGGAAACCTTCTCCAAGAACCTTCACATCCTTCCTGAAGAGTGGTGACCAGAGCTTTATAAAGATTCATAGAATAGAATTAGAACCATAGAATTCTGCAGTACAGAAGGAGGCCATTCAGCCTATCAAGTCTGCACCTATTCTCTGAAAGGTCGATGCTACCACTCCCACGTCGACGCTACCACCAAGAAAGCACAACAGCGCCTATACTTCCTCAGGAAACTAAGGAAATTTGGCATGTCCACATTAACCCTTACCAACTTTTACAGATGCACCATAGAAAGCATCCTATCAGGCTGCATCACAGCCTGGTATGGCAACTGCTCGGCCCAGGACCACAAGAAACTTCAGAGAGTCGTGAACACCACCCAGTCCGTCACACAAACCTGCCTCCCATCCATTGACTCCATCTACACCTCCCGCTGCCTGGGGAAAGTGGGCAGCATAATCAAAGATCCCTCCCACCCGGCTTTCTCACTCTTCCAACTTCTTCCATCGGGCAGGAGATACAGAAGTCTGAGAACATGCACGAACAGACTCAAAAACAACTTCTTCCCCACTGTCACCAGACTCCTAAATGACCCTCTCATGGACTGACATCATTAACTACAGCCTGTATGCTTCATCCGATGCCAGTGCTTGTGTAGTTACATCGTATATCTTGTGTTGCCCTATTATGTATTTTCTTTTATTCCCTTTTCTTCCCATGTACTTAATGATCTGTTGAGCTGCTCGCAGAAAAATACTTTTCACTGTACCTCGGTACACGTGACAAACAAATCCAATCCAATCGAAAGGACACCCTGCCTAGGCCCACACCCCTACCCTCTCCCTGTAACCCCATAGCCCCACCTAACCTGTACATCCCTGGACACTAAGGGGCAATTTATCAAGGCCAATCCACCGAAGTTGTCCTTCTTTAGACTGTTGGAGGAAACCTGAGCACCGGGTGGAAACCCACACAGGGAGAAAGTGCAAACTCCAGACACACAGTCACCAAGGTCGGAATTGAACCCAGGTCCCTGGCGCTGTGAGGCTGCAGTGCTAATCACTGTGCCACCAGAAGCATAGTTTTGGTATCAATATTACTGTTCATGAAGCTCAAGATCGAATTTGCTTTGCCAACTACTCTCTTAATATGACTTGTAGATACACAAAATCCCTCTTCACCTCTTTCTCTCTCCTCCCAAAGAGGCCAGTTGTGTTTTATGACAATCCAGTTTTCATGGTCACTTTTTCCCAGTGCCGGCCCCACAAATGACCAGATTCATTCAGCTCAATTTCACAACCTGCCTTTGTGTTTTTGTGGGTTCTCTCTCACTCCCTATTTTCTGTTTTCAATCAGTTTCACAGGGTGTTCGAAGGGGAGGCTTCAAAGTTTGGAAACGCAAACCAAGCATCACATCAGGTTCTGACAGAGTCCTCAATTTATCATATCCTGAATATCATCGTACTTTGAACATGGAAGGAAAAAGCATCGCTCACAGTGGAGAAAAAGCGTACATGTGTTGTGTGTGTGGACGAGGATTCACTCGATCATCAGGCCTCGCAAGACACAAATGCAGTCACACTGAGGAGAAACCGTGGAAATATGGGGACTGTGGGAAAGGATTCATTTCCCCATCCAAGCTGGAAACTCATTGATGCAATCACACTGGAGAGAGACCATTCACCTGCTCCGAGTGTGGGAAGGGATTTACTATTTCAGGCCACTTGCTGTGTCACCAGCGAGTTCACACTGATGAGAGACCATTTCAATGTCCAGACTGCGGGAAGTGCTATAAAAGTTCTGGGGAACTGATGCGCCATCAACGTATTCACACTGATGAGAGACCGTTTAGGTGCTCTCACTGCGGGACTCGGTTCAGACAATCATCTCACCTCACTGTACATCAGCGAATTCACGCTGGGGAGAGACCATTCGCCTGCTCCAAGTGTGGGAAGAGATTCACTCAGTCATCTGACTTGCAGAGACACCACCCAGTTCACACTGATGAGAGACCATTCAGATGCTCTCACTGCGGGACTGGGTTCAGACAATCCTCTCACCTCACTGTACATCAGCGAATTCACACTGGGGAGAGGCCGTTCACCTGCTCCGATTGTGGGAAGGGATTCACTCAATCATCCAACCTGCTGAGTCACCAGCGAATTCACACTGGGGAGAGACCGTTCACCTGCTTCGAGTGTGGGAAGGGATTCACCACTTCATCCCACCTGCAGAGACACCAACGAGGCCACAAGTAACCACAGTGATTGGATTTTGCTGTTGCTCACATTCAGGACTGAATCATGTTCATTTAGGTCTCTTTCTGCTGATAACAAACTCCGGCCCATTTACAGAGGCTAATATTCTGGCTAAAAGTCAAATAAATTAGATTTCTGTTAAATACGCAGTGTTGAAACTTTTTAATATCTCTGACACAAGTTAATTCCTTTTGAAGTACTCTCGCTCTCCCCCGTCTCTTCCATCCTCACCTCCAACAAGAAGTGTGAGGAGCTTGTGGAGCTTCTTTGTGACTGAGATTGAGTAAATCCGATCAGCTGCCTCTGCTGCTTTCCTCCCTTCCACGAGCCCACCGGACCAAACTGTCTCTAAATTTCATCCTTTCCTGAGCCCTGAGCCCACATCTTTCTCTAGTTTCTCTCTCATCTCCCCTCATGCCCTCTCAGAGCTCATCTTGTCCATGAGACCCAGCTCCTGCTCCATCGACACTATTCCCACTGAGCTACTGATCAGCCAACTACCCTGTGTCCATGGATATTGTCAACATTTCTCTCTCTTCAGGTACTGTCCCTCTGTCCTTCAAATCTGCCATCATCACCCCCTCAATAAAACAAACCCTTGCCCCTGCCATCCTTACAAATTATTGCCCCAACTTCAATCTCCCTCTCTTCTTCAAACCTTTCAACATTTTGTCATCTCCCAAAGCCTTGTCCATCTTTCCCAGAATTCCCATGTTTGATTCCTTCAATCAGGTCTCTGCCCTGTCACAGTGAAATACAAGAGACAAACAGAATCTTACCCGGAGAGAAAGACAGACAATCCGGGAGCTTGGATCCAACACGGATATGTTCATAAGACCAGAAGACAAGGGTAGCAGCACAGTCTTTATCGAGAGACAACAATACCTGCTGGAGACAGACAGACAACTAAACAACACGAATCACAACACCAAGCTACCTAGACCCATATACCCGAGACAGGAAGGAGAATTGGAGATGGACCGGAAGAACTCAAAGACTCCAGAAACATTAACCAAAAACAACAGGTACAACCAAGGAAGTTCTACCTGTTCCCTAAAATACCCAAACACATAGACTGTACCAGGGAAATACCCCCAGACAGACCCACCGGATCAGACGGAGAGCGAAAGTCCAACAGAATCATAGAATTTACAGTGCAGAAGGATGCCATTCGGCCCATCAAGCCTGCACCACCCTCGGAAAGAGCACCCTACTTAAGTCCATGCCTCCACCCTATCCCAGTAACTCCACCTAACCTTTTTTTGGACACTAAGGGGCAATTTAGCATAGCCAATCTACCTAACCTGTACATCTTTGGATGGTGGGTGAAAACTGGAACACAACGGAGGGAACCCACGCAGACACAGGGAGAATGTGCAAACTCCACATTGAATTGAACCCGGGACCCAAGCACAAAATGCTGCCAGGAATCAGCAAGTCAGTTTAAGTCTGTGTGAAACTCAAACTTCATTCACACAAAGCCCGCAGTGTGATTGGCTGGAGGACCAGAGTCCATCCGGTCCTCCAATCCTTCCCATTGGTCAACACATCTCAGGCAGGAAATGAGGTTTCGGAACCCGCGCCCACGTGGCCAATGGGAAGAACTCAAAGGATGCAGAGTCTCAGCCAATGAGGGAGATCCAGATCAGTCCCGCCCCACATTCACTCTGATTGGCTGGAGGATCAGCCGCTCGTGCTCGGTCCTCCAGTCCCGCCCCCTGTTCTATTGGTCTGGAGTCGCCCTCAATCACCCCCGGGCATTGTGATCCGGAGCACGCGCAGTGCGGCTGCTGGACATGGATTTCGCCACTTGTTTGTCCCGGAGAAGCAGAGTCGGCGTCAGGCGGTGGGTGGGAGGATTTGGAAACACTTTGTGGATCCGCAAACCCTTCACAATCATTGTCAGCTCCCTGGTTTGCAGCTGCGGGGCTTCTCCCTCCCTCCCGGGAACAGGCCCAGGTTAACGGGCACCATCCTGCTTCAGCCACTGGAGGATGGTTCACACCAGAGGATGGGGGAGGAAGGGTAATAAATAAAAGCTTCCACTTTGCACTCAAATCAATGAGGACTCTGATCTCTGGCAAGGAAGGAAACCCTGGGGGGTGGACGGGGCCGATTCACAAACACCCGCTGGAGGCCCCAAACCCCCAATAAAGAACCTGCAGCCCCTGGATTTCCAGCTCTGGGGGATTGGTGGCTTCAAGTGCAGCCATCTTGGTAAAGGAACATAGAGTGGGTGGGGCTTCAGGGTCCCAATGACCAGGAGGCAAAATGATGATTGATTAATTGATTTTATTCTCACTTTGCACAGAGGGGGTTGAGAACTGATCCCAGCCAGAGGGGAGGGAGGGGGTGAGCTGTAAGGAAAAGAATTGTGAAGGTGGTGTGCAGGATTTGCCGGGCTGACCAACTCTCATGGTGAAAATTAAGGTCCAGCCTGCACTGAAAGGCTGGCGTTCTGCCAGAGCTGGGACCAGTCCGCCTGGCTAAGTGTCTGCCAGAGCTGTTGGAACACAGAAACAGTAAGGAACATGATCCTGTGCATTGAGAAAGGTACAATTTGTATGACAGACAACATCCAGGCAGCATGCAGCCTGGGACAGAGGACACAAATACATTCAGTAAAATATGGGACTGTTAGTCACCCTGGGATTTGCATCCAGCAAGGGAGGTGAGAGAGTGCATGGGATTAGGATTTACTGCTTTACAGGTACAAATGAAGAAAATATCTTTCATGGAAAATAGAATTATATGTTCAATATTTCTCAAGTTTTGTGAACTCCTTTTCCAGGGTAATAGATTTGGTAGATTTACAAACAGGAAGCTCGAACTGCATGGTCTGACAAAGTCACTGAGTCACCACGGCCTCAATATCATCAGAAATTGAATTCCGGAGGAGACATGTTTGTGTGTTCTGTCTGTGCGACACCATTTATAACATCTTTGACTGGAAAAGCATCAAGACAAACACTGGAGTGAGTGTTCCAGTACACTGACTGTACAAAGAGCTTTAAACAGTTAAACCGCCTGTTAAAATCATCGCACGATTTGCAAAGGGAAAGAAGCGTACTCGTGCTGTGTGTGCGGACAAAGCTTCAACTGATTGTCCAAACTGGAGAGATACGAGGAAACAGGCGCCATGGAGAAACCGTGGAAATGTGAGGACTGGGGGAAAGGATTCAGTTCTTCATCCCGGCTGGAAACCCATTGACGCGTTCACACTGGGGAAAGGCCATCTGTTCTGTGTGTGAGAGGAGATTCACTCAGTCCCAACACCGCTGAGACACCAGCGAGTTCACAAGTGAGTGCAGGGACGGGAATCTGCTGTTTTGCTGCTGCTAATCACATCCAGGATTGATAGTCTGACAATATCTGGTTTGATTCTGCTGATGTTAACAATCTCTTCAACTGGCTGCAGTTTAATATTCTGGAGATGTCACTGATTTTAAAAATGCCCCTTTTTAAAAGCAGCGCCTGTGATTTTTCTCCTTAATTCAAGAACTCTCAACAGGAGCACCTTTACAGTAAAATTATGAACTTGTACTTCAATCCTAAATTGATCTTTGATGCAAATCCGTGTCTGAACGGTTCCACTGATCAACATCTCCAATCAGCAGGTTAATCTTTCCTGACAATTCTTACTGACTTCGTCAGTGTTATGTCCATTAGGAAATTAAATTGTGAAGGAAGCAAAACAAAACAGTTAAATATTTTACAGGCACTGTGGAAATGTATATAATCACTGAACATCAACATTGTTATTGATGAAGTTTGGATCACGGAGTTGAATCATTTCTGACACAGCAGCAGCAACATTTGGTAACGGTGGAACAAAGAACAAAGAAAAGTACAGCACAGGAACAGGCCCTTCGGCCCTCCAAGCCTGTGCCGACCATGCTGCCCGACTAAACTACAATCTTCTACACTTCCTGGGTCCGTATCCCTCTATTCCCATCCTATTCATGTATTTGTCAAGATGCCCGTAAATGTCACTATCGTCGCTGCTTCCACCACCTCCTCCGGTAGCGAGTTCCAGGCATCCCCTACCCTCTGTGTAAAAAAACTTGCCTCGTACATCTACTCTAAACCTTGCTCCTCGCACCTTAAACCTATGCCCCCTAGTAATTGACCCCTCTACCCTGGGGAAAAGCCTCTGACTATCCACTCTGTCTGTGCCCCTCATAATTTTGTAAACCTCTATCAGGTCGCCCCTCAACCCCCGTCGTTCCAGTGAGAACAAACCAAGTTTATTCAACCGCTCCTCATAGCTAACGCCCTCCATACCAGGCAACATTCTGGTAAATCTCTTCTGCACCCTCTCTAAAGTCTCCACATCCTTCTGGTAGTGTGGTGACCAGAATTGAACACTATACTCCCAAGTGTGGCCTAACTAAGGTTCTATACAGCTGCAACATGACTTGCCAATTTTTATACTCAATGCCCCGGCCAATGAAGGCAAGCATGCCGTATGCCTTCTTGACTACCTTCTCCACCCGTGTTGCCCCTTTCAGTGTCCTGTGGACCTGTACACCTAGATCTCTCTGACTTTCAATACAGACTGGTTTGAGAGCCACTTAACAGAGATGACCTGTCATTGAAGCAAAAAGTAAAGCTGACCTGATGTACAACTTAAACCTAACAGCCAGAACAGTGTTTTTCAAACTTTTTTTCCAGGGACCCATTTTTACCAACCGGCCAACCTTAGGGACCCACGCCGGCCGACCTTCGCGACCCACCATTTTCTCTTACCTTGTTTGCTGCTGACAAAATGGAGGACTCTCAATCGGGCCCAAAGCACGTGAGGTCGGCATTCGGGGGGCGTGACCTGCTCTCTACCTCCCTTCAGGCAGGAAGATTACATAGAATTTTTTTTTAAAAATCTTCTGTGACTCCGATTGCACAAATGCATGGGCAAAAGCCGCAGCAGCCAGCTTTTAACAATGTTGGCTGTGAGCGGCCTTCAAAAAGACCGTGACCATATTTTTAAAAATGCAGGCGCACTGCATGTGTGTGCCTGCTTATCGGTGCGCGTGAGCAAACTTCTCCGCTTGCGTACCGATGAGCGGGGACGCATGGGCAGTGACGCATGGGCAGTGTGGTCTCTTTTTTTATATGGTCGTGGCCTTTTTGAAGGCCGCTCGCAGCTGGCATTGTTGAAAGCCGGCTGCTGCAGCTGTTGCCCACAAATTTGCACAATCGGGAGTGCCGCGACGGACGGCTCCGTGACTCCCCCACCCGCGGTCACGAAAATGCCTGAGCTAGAACACCATCTCGTGAAAGTAGCCAATTTAGTTCTGTAAAAGACAGGGAGAATGTGTGAAATAATCGCTGGATCAGTCTACATCACAAAATGTGAATTGCCTCTGAAATCTACTGTGTTTGATGGGATCAAGACATCACTTGTTTCTGCTTTCACCAAGGTTGCCCACCTGAAATCAGCAGATGGTGAAGTTCTCACTGCCAGAAGTAAACAGATGTCCCGTTGGGTTGAACATGACTGTGAGCTGTACTCCTGTGAGACGGACACCTCCCAGTCTCTGTTTGACTCTCTTGCAGCTTCCTGTCCTGGTTGAGTTGGACAAGGAACCCTCATCACTTGAGCTGGAAAAGGCCCTTGGTTACGAAGCAAGCAGAAAGGCATCCGGCAAAGTTGGAATTCCAGCTGAACTGCTCACACACAGAAAGTTCCATCGAATATCACACCTTCCTTACCACAGCCGTCTCTTGGGAGGTAGAATCCATTTCATAGAAAATGTGTGACGCAAAAATCATCACATTTTCAAAAACAGCAGTGACAGTGGAGACTGCAACATCTGCAGGGCCATCTCACTCCTTAACAATGCTGAGAAGACCTTCACTAAAGTCATGTTTAAAAGATTCATCGACGTGCAGACTGAGTGTATCCAGAAGCACAGTGCAGTTTCTGTGCTGATAGATCTACAGTGAACATGATCTTCTCCACACACCAGCTACAAGAGAAGAGAACAATTGGGATTTGATCTAAAGTGTCAGTGTTGAGAAAGTGAAATCTCAGCAGGGTGGATGACTGAGCGAATCCCTTGCCACACACACAGCAGGTGAATGGTCTCTCCCCAGTGTGAACACGCTGATGATCCAACAGTTTGCATAACTGAGCGAACGTCACCCCACACTCAGGACAGGTGAATGGTTTCTCTCCAGTGTGCATTCTCTGGTGTATCAGAAGGCTGGATAACTGAGCAAATTCCTTCCCACACTCGGAGCAAGTGAACGGCCTCTCCCCAGTGTGAACTCGCTGGTGTGTCAGAAGATTAAATTTGTTTTTAAAGCTCTTCTCACAATCGGAACATTTGAAAGGTCTCATGTCAGAGTGAACAAGTTGGTGTGCAGTTAGATGTGTTAGTCGAGTGAATCCCTTTCCACACTCGGAACAGGTGAATGGTCTCTCCCCAGTGTGACTGCGGTGATGAGTTTCCAGTTCAGAAGGGTAACTGAATCCCTTCCCACAAACCCCACATTTCCAGTTTCTCAATGGTGCTGGCGTCCTTGTGTCTCTCCATTTTGGACGATCAGTTGAAGCTTCTTCCACACACAGGACACGTGTACAGTTTATCCTCACTGTCAGGGTGTGATGTTTTTCAGGCTGTGTAACTGGTTAAAGCTCTTTCCACAGTCAGTTCACTGGAACACTCTCACTCGGGTGTGTGTGTCTTTGTGCTTTTCCAGTCACACTGATGGTTGAAATATTTTCCCACAGACAGAACAAACATTTATCCTTCCACATTCAAAAGTTGATGACATTCAGATCCTGATCAATTGAGTGATTGTCAGATCTTGATGTGATGATTGATTTGAGCTTCCAGTCTGTCAATCCATTCCTTGTAACCCTGTAAAATCAGTTTACACAGGTCAGAAATTCAGAACAGATAATTCTCGTCCCTGGGGAGTAATTGTTTCTCTCATTTCCCAAAGCTGCAAATCCCAGTCCCACAGTTTCCCCTTCCCACAAACTCACCACAATGGTTTCAAGGTCATTAATACGGAATGGAGTTTTGAATTTCAGATTATTCACTGAATTTAAATTCGACCATCTACGTTACATCAGTGTGAGTGCAGGATAGAAATTGCCCCCATTCTCTCCTCCTGCTCCAGGATCAGTAAAGTGAGTTAAAGATAATTTCTCCTGAACAAATCCATTGCTGCATTTCCTTCCTGAAGCCACATTTGTCCACTGGGGCCTGGCACCGGGAGAAAGCGGCAGCTGCCGTTGTGTTGGGTGTTGAGGCGGTGCCGCCAGTTTGTTAATGGGGGTGTTGAGGCCTCCACTGGGTGTTTGTGAAGCCTCCCCTCCCACCCACTGCCCTTAACGCTGCCTCCGCTTATCCGCCTGAAGATGCGACAAAGAAGAGTCTGTCCCTGGACATGAGCCTCACTGCGCATGCTCCACATCACAATGTCAGGGGTGTGGTTGATAAAGCTTTGGGCCAATAGAAAGAGGGGGCGGGTCTGGAGGACCGAGCGGGAGAGGCTGATCCTCCAACCAATCGGATTGAATGAGGGGGCGGGGCCGGGCTGTGAGTGACGCAGGTGCAGTTACGGTTATGGTGATGTGGTAATGTTGACGGTTTTTTCTTCGGTCCGCGACCGGTAAACGGAAAATTGCGGAAAGCAGTCACCGATTGATCTGCCAGGTGTGTGGAGTATTTTTGTATACATGTTGTGCAAGCACAAACTTCGGAAAAAGTCTTCCCAGTCTCCCATTTGAACAGAGCTGGTCCTCACCTGCCCGGTTTAAAGACCGCCATCTTTAATAGGGGCAATCTGCAGGAGGACGCATGTGCAGTCACCATCTTTGTACGGGGCAATGTTTTCAATGAATGGGGAGTGTATTCTTATAGCGAAAGTGAGATCATTGTAATCACATTAAAGAATCCCGACAGTGCAGAAGGAGGCTATTCGGCCCATCGAGTCTGCACCGACTATCTGAAAGACCACTCGACCAAGGCCCACGTTACCTTTGGGTACTAAGGGTCAATTTAGCATGAAGCAAATCCTGCTCTGTGACTCCCACTCCCTCTTCGGATGTCCTGCCCCATGTGTCCAAAAAACTGCAGGTCTGTGCAGTCACATGAAGACCCATGGCAAAAACACAGACCCTGAGTAGACATCATCCTCAAATCGAGAGACTGCTGATGACTACGGGAAATGTGCAACAGGGAGTATGAGCAGTCATCCTGGACCAGACAGCCAGAGGAAATATTGTGAATTTCTCTGCTTGACTGACCGCAGTAGTGGGAGACGACTATGAGTCAAAGAACAAAGAAATGTACAGCACAGGAACAGGCCCTTCGGCCCTCCAAGCCCGTGCCAACCACGCTGCCCGACTAAACTACAATCTTCTACACTTCCTGGGTCCGTATCCCTCTATTCCCATCCTATTCATGTATTTGTCAAGATGCCCCTTAAATGTCACTATCGTCCCTGCTTCCACCACCTCCTCCGGTAGCGAGTTCCAGGCACCCACTACCCTGATTATGGGGTAGTCATTAGGAGAGTTCAGTCCCGAGGTATCAGAAGAATGGATGACAATCTCAGCAGCAAATGAGCTGAGACTCAGATAGAGTTGAGCGATGTTACTGAGATGAAAATAGTGATAATGTAGATATGTGGCTGGTAGCTCAGTTTGGGTTGAAATATTTTGCCATGACTGAACAGTCTGGTTCAGACTCAGTTACCAGGGAGCGAAATGGAGTCATTGGTGAGGGTATGGACTTTGTAGATGGGTCTGATGACAATGGCTTTGGACTTCACAATATTTATTTGGAGGAAATGTCTGCTCATCCAGTACTGGATATCACAGAATCAGGATGGTGTGTGAGATGGAGAAAAACTAGAGGTGATGGTTTCCACATACACCTGATACCGTGATCCTCTGGGTGGTTAGATTGAGGGTTTGTCAAAATTCTCTCAAGAGATAAATAAAATCCCTCTCTTTTGCCCATTGGTTCTTACACACTGCCCCTTCTCTCTCTTGTCCTCTTCTCCCACATATTGGCCAGAATCCTGTGTGGGCCAAGACTGTGTAGCAGATTTTCTTCCCTGAAAGACATTAGTGAACCAGTTGGGTTTTTTATGATAATCCAGTTTTCATGGTCACTTTTTCCCACTGTCGGCCCCACAAATGACCAGATTCATTCAGCTCAATTTTACAACCTGCCTTTGTGTTTTTGTGGGTTCTCACTCACTCTTTCTGTTTTATATCAATTCCACAGGATATTAGAAGAGGAGATTTGCAGTTGGGAAACTGAACCCAAACATCACATCAGGATCAGACAGAGTTGCCCATTTTATAGGGACCGGAATATTATCGGATTTTGAACATGGAAGGTAAAGGAATCATTCCCAGTGGAGAAGAACTGTACACGTGTTCCGTGTGTGGACGAGGATTCAGACAATCATCTGACCTGTTGATACACAAGCGCAGTCACAATGGGAAGAAACTGTGGAAATGTGCAGTGTGTAGGAAGGGATTCCGATCTCCATCTCATCTTGAAAAGCATTGCCGCATTCACACGGGGAAGAAACCATTCACCTGCTCCGACTGTGGGAAAGGATTCACTCAGTCATCCAACATGCTGAGACACCAGCGAGTTCACACTGCGGAGAGGCCATTCACCTGCTCTGAGTCTGGGAACAGAATCCCTCACTCATCCAACCTGCTGAGACACCAGCGAGTTTACTCTGGGAAGAAGCCATTCACCTGCTCCAAGTGTGGGAAGGGATTCTCAAGGTCATCTAACCTGCTTGCACACCAGCGGGTTCACACCGACGACAGACCCTTTAAATGTCCAGATTGCGGGAAGTGCTATAAAAGTTCTGGGGAACTGATGTCCCATCAACGTGTCCACACTGACGAGAGACCGTTCAGGTGCTCTCACTGTGAGAGTGGGTTCAAGACATCTTTCGCCCTCACCAAACACCAGCGCACTCACACTGATGAGAGACCGTTCAAGTGTTCTCACTGTGGGACAGCGTTCAGGCAATCGAGTGACCTCTCTGTACACCAGCGAACTCACACTGGGGAGAGGCCATTCACCTGCTCCCACTGTGGGAAGGGATTCTCTCACTCATCTAGCATGCTGAGACACCAGCGAGTTCACACTAATGAGAGACCTTTCAACTGCTCCCAGTGTGGGAAGGGATTCAATCAGTCATCCATCCTGCTGCGACACCAGCAAGCTCACACCACTGAGAGACCATTTAAATGTCCAGACTGTGGGAAATGCTACAAAAGTTCTGGGGAACTGATGCGCCATCAACGTGTTCACACTGACGAGAGACCGTTCAGTTGCTCTCACTGTGGGAATAGGTTCAAGACATCGTCTACCCTCACTGCACACCAGCGCACTCACAGTGAGGAGAAACCTTTTAAATGCCAGGACTGTGAGAAATGCTATAAAAGTTCCAGTGAACTGATACGCCATCAACATGCGCACACTGAGGAAAGACCTTTTAAATGCTCAGACTGTGGGAGGTGCTTTAGAAGTTCCACCAATCTGATGTCCCATCAACGTGTTCACACTGACGAGAGACCGTTCAGGTGCTCTCACTGTGGGACTAGGTTCAGAGAATCAGCTCATCTCACCGTACACCAGCGTACTCACACGGGAGAGAGACCGTTCACCTGCTCCAATTGTGGGAAGGGATTCAGTCATTCATCCAACTTGCGGGCACACCAGCGAATTCACAAATGACGACAGTAATTGGATTTTGCTGTCAGTTACATCCAGACATGAACCATGTTCATTGTGCTCTGTTTTTGCTGATGTTAGCACGGTAATATCCGCTGATGGCAGCACGGTAATATCTGCTGATGGCAGCACGGTAGCACAAGTGATTAGCACTGTGGCTTCACAGCACCTGGGTCCCAGGTTCGATTCGCTGCTGGGAATGTCTGCGTGGGTTTCCTCCAGATGCTCCGGTTTCCTCCCACAGTCCAAAGAAATGCAGGTTAGGTAGATTGGCCATGATAAATTGCCCTTAGTGACCAAAAAAGGTTAGGAGGGATTATTGGGTTACAGGGATAGGGTGGAAGTGAGGGTTTAAGTGGGTTGGTGCAGACTCAATGGGCCGAATGGCCTCCTTCTGCACTGTATGTTCTGTGTTAACAAACTTCAGCCGAGTTAATATTCTACATAAATGTGAAATAGGATTTGTGTTAAATGCACACTACGGTCCTTCCTTAAAGGTCTCTCCCTCTCCCCAGTCTCCTCCACCCTCACCTCCAACAACAAGTGTGAGGAGCTCATGGAGCATCTTTGTCAGTAAGAATGAGACAATCTGATCAGCTGCCTCTGCTGCTTTCCTCCCTTCCACTAGCCCACAGGTTAAAACTCTCTCTAGTTCCCCCTTGTCTGACTCTGTGAGCCCACTGCCCGTATCGTTAAAAGCTCCATAGAGTCAGGGATTGTTCCGAGATTGGAATATAGCTCACGTCGTTCCCGTTTTCCAAATCAGAGCCAGGGAATGACAGGTTCAGCAGTGTGACCTCGATTACAGGGAAGGTGCTTGACGGGATGCTTGGAGATATTGTTTCTCATCACTGGGGAAGAGAAGGAACCACTAGAGATGTTCTAGTGACCAATTCACTGAGCAAGTCTTGAGACCTGTTCTTCAGCCCAGACTCACTATGCACATCCGCATGTTAGTTAATCCACGCCTAATAAATAAATCTGTCCACTCACACTGGTATCCCATTATCATGCACACGTTCCCTATGATTACAACCCATTCATAGACTTTCAGGTGATCTTGTCAAAAGTTCAAGGTGGTGTCTGTCTCGAGATCTTTGTTTATCTTAACGGGTTAGAGGGATATGAGGAACATGTTGACAGGTGGATTTGAAACCAGGAAGAGATCAGCCATGATCTGACTGAATGGTGGAGCAGGCTCGAAGTGCTGAATTGCCTGCCTCTGCTCCTAATTCCTATATTCTATCTCCCTCTGAATGGTCCCAGTCTCTTGGGCAGTGGCCAGGCTCACTGTAACAAATGCAGGATTTTGGATATATTAGATTATAAGTATTTGGCAATTTAAGGGTTAACAGCTAGGGTTACAGTGTGTCTGACTGCTGTAGTCATGTTTTTAAAAAGAATCTTGTTTTGCAAGACCAGAAAGTTTTAGGAGCCGGAGGTGAAATTAACCAGTGGAATGTGTTTTCAGTCTGGGGTAATGCAATGTTGTTTGACTCGGGAGAAGCCCTGGGGAGTTAATGTGTTTTCAGCCTGGGGTAATGCAATGCTGTTTTATGAGGGGGAATCCCTGGGGACTTAATGTGTTTTCAGCTTGGGGAGTTAATTTGTTTTTAGCTTGGGATATGATGTCATTGCTGGGTGGAGCTACGGTATTCAAGACATTTTGCGAAAGCATTTTGAGTTGAGGTCTGATCTGGCTACCATTTGGACCACAAGAAAGGTATTTTGCTCTCACTGTAAGATAGTTAAAGGAGAATAATAGTATTTAATGCACGCAGAATTGTATGAGGACAAGGGAAAACAAACCATTTGAAACAGCTTTTTGAAGAATTCCTGCCAGAAGACATCCAGCCAGGCTGACACGGTGGTTAGCACAGCTGTCTCACAGCGCCAGGGACCCGGGTTCAATTCTGACCTTGGGTGACTGTCTGCGTGGAGTTTTCACTTTCTCCCCGTGTCTGTGTGGGCTTCCACCGGGTGCGACAGTTTCCTCCCACAGTCCAAAGATATGCAGGTTCAGTGGATTGGCCACGCAAAAATTGCCCCATGGTGTCCAGAGATGTTCAGGCCAGGTGGGGTTACAGGAATAGGGCAGGCAAGTGTGGCTAGGTAGGGTGCTCTTTCAGAGGGTTGGTGCAGACTCATTGGGCTGAATGGCCTCTTTCTGTACTGTGGGGATTATATAATAGAGTCTGCAGGGTTTCTAACAGGAGTCAAATCTGTTCTGGAAAACTAATATTACTCTGTGCCATTGGCATGTGGGATGGATTGAGAGCTGTAGGGTTTTCCTTTCTTGTTATTTACTTGGGAATATAGATGGTAATTAAGGGTATTTATTGTGTTGAGTAATGTTGTTTACGGGGTCATTGGAAGCTATTTTTGGGTGTGATGTTAAAGTGTTTAATGTTGTGTTAATAATAAAGTTTTGTTTTAAAACACCAAATTTCTATTTCTTTGTGCAATCACTCCTGGTGCAAAGTATTCTTTTTGCACAACCTTACAAAATAAACTAAAATATTGGGGCTTTGGTCCAGTACACTAGCGACTGCTGGGGTCTGGTCTGGGATTGTAATATAACAAATGTAGTTTCCTTTTAAAAATGATCAATGACAAAGATACAAACTTCTTCAAAAGAATGCTGTCAATTTATTCATCTCATTTACACTTTCCTTTCACTAGAACGTACATTAATACCGGATTGAGATGTTACATTGAATTACGTTCATTTGCTGCTGTGATTTCCTGTCTCTTCCCCTATCCTCCCTCACTTCTTCTCAATCTGAGACATCTCATTAATTCCCACCCTCTCTCATTGATGAGCTCTGGATAAACATTCCTGTCCACAACAATATGCTCAGAAAACCTTGAGATCAGAGATCCAACATTCCCATTGATTCCAGGCATTAATATATTTTGTTTGTTTATTTTTCACTTTAACCCATTGTAAAAGCTCCTGATGTTTTATCATTTCAAAATGATTCCAAATTCAAACAGGATTTCTGCCGGACATCCTTCAAGGCTGAAGCTTATCCTTTGGGAATCAAACATAATCCTTTTCACAGTTGTAATTTTACTGTTTAATTTTTCTCAACACAAAAGCTGTCAGTATTTTAGATTAAATAACAATTGTTTCCAAACTTCTTCCTCAAATCAATTTATTTTTGAATTCTTGCTGTTTATGTACAACACACTTCTTAAACAATGGCCGAACGGTGTTTTGAGTGTCTGTCGTACTCTCAGCAGGGAGAGGGTCCTGTTTCATGGGACACTGTGTCGGTCCGCTTATATCTTTGAGTTTGGACACGTCTCCATAACCATGTTTATGGATTGTGAATACACCCGGCACAGACTCGAGAACTGCCGGTACCTCAGGATCATCAGAGGTGACTGGTTCACACTCTGCTGCAAAGCCTGGGAAAACCTGGACCTCAGGATCATCAGCGGTGACTGGTTCACACTCTGCTGCAAAGCCTGGGAAAACCTGGAGCTCAGGATCATCGGCGGTGACTGGTTCACACTCTGCTGCAAAGCCTGGGAAAACCTGGAGCTCAGGATCATCAGCGGTGACTGGTTCACACTCTGCTGCAAAGCCTGGGAAAACCTGGAGCTCAGGATCATCAGCGGTGACTGGTTCACAGTCTGCTGCAAAGCCTGGTAAAACCTGGAGCTCAGAATCATCAGCGGTGACTGGTTCACACTCTGCTGCAAAGCCTGGGAAAACCTTGAGCTCAGGATCATCAGCGGTGACTGGTTCACGCTCTGCTGCAAAGCCTGGGAAAACCTGGACCTCAGGATCATCAGCGGTGACTGGTTCACACTCTGTTGCAAAGCCTGGGAAAACCTGGACCTCAGGATCATCAGCGGTGACTGGTTCACACTCTGCTGCAATGCCTGGGAAAACCTGGACCTCAGGATCATCAGCAGTGACTGGTTCACACTCTGCTGCAAAGCCTGGGAAAACCTGGACCTCAGGATCATCAGAGGTGACTGGTTCACAGTCTGCTGCAAAGCCTGGGGAAACCTGGAGCTCAGGATCATCAGTGGTGACTGGTTCACACTCTGCTGCAAAGCCTGGTAAAACCTGGAGCTCACCATGGGGTCAGGGTGAGGATCGTAGATGATGGTGGTGGGGGAGTAAGAGTCGACTAATATTAATTGCTGATGGCCGCCTTTGTGGGAATGGTGAAGCAACTCATTCCAGGGCATCGTCATAATGTTATAAATGCTCAACATGCTACAGACTCATGGCTGGAGCCCTTTCAGAAAGAGAGTCTTGAAGCTCAGGGAGTGAGAATGGTTTACCAGTCCCAGAGGACAGACAGACAGATGCTGCAGAGTGAGAGCTGGTCTCTGTAGCTGGTGGCGGCCGTCTCCTCTGAATTTTTAACTGGCAGAAGCCAATGTGTTGGTGTTGGGCTGAAGCTCATCTTCCTGGCAAAGTGGTATTTTTCCTTGCGAAAGCCAGTTTTAACCTTTACAGAGTCAAACCACAGATAGTTGGTTTACTATGGGTCATGAGATCCAATTGTATTCAGGTTAGAAATTACTTTTTCAGGGCCTGTGCGAGAGACATGTCCTTAGAATACAGACCTATCCTGTATTTGTCGGCCAGCAAGCTACTCTGGAATCTGTCTTCATAAGACCATAAGACGTAGGAGCAGAATTAGGCCATTTGGCCTGTCGAGTCTGCCCCATTCTCCCGCCTTCTCCCCATAACCCCTGATCCCCTTATTAACCAAGAACCTAGCAATCTGTCTTAAAGAGACTCAGTGATTTGGCCTCCACAGCCTTTTGCAGCAAAGAGTTCCACAGATTCACCACCCTCTGGCTGAAGAAACCCCTCCTAATCTCGAAGGATCATCCCTTCAGTCTGAGGCTGTGCCCTCACGTTCTAGTTTTTCCTACCAGTGGAAACATCCTCTCCCCCTCCACTCTACCGAGGCCTCTCAGTATCCTGTAAGTTTCAATAGGATCCCGCTTCATCCTTCTAAACTCCAATGAGTAACACCCAGAGTCCTCAGCCGCTCCTCATATGACAAGCTCTTCTGGAGAGTGAGAGAGAGAGAGAGCTATTTCAATAATATTCAATAACGTTCTGAAGATTTCATAAGATTATTAGACGGTGATTTCTTACAGTCCAGTACTTGAATTGAACGTGTCTCCATTCCTGTCCTCGGGGGTTTCTGTACCAGGCGGCAGGGGTAACATTTGGAGACTCTCGATTCTCCACCAATTCCCATTCTCCTTCTTCCTGCTGGATAATGGAGGTGTCGCTGTGTGTAATGTACAGACCAGTAAGAATTGTCAGCAATGATCAATCAGCACTTTCTAATTGGAGATGTTCATCAGTATAATCTTCCAAATCTTGGATTATAAATGTATCAAAGATCAATTTTACAAGTGAAGTAAAAGTTTGTCTAAACCCATTTCTGATGAAAGTTCCTGAATTATAGGGAAGGTCACAGACAGCGGAACTGCAGCCCCAGGAACACAACCAGCCCAGTTACTGAGAGTATTAAAACAGCAGAAACAAATATGAACTGTCACAATGAGCATGTTTCAGTGCTGGGTGTGATTAAGAGAAGAATCCAATCTCTACAATCACTTGTGAATTTGTTGGTGCGCCAAAAGGTTGGACGAATTAATGAAACTCTTCCCACACTCTGAGCAGGTGAATGGTCTCTCTCCAGTGTGAACTCGCTGGTGTGTCAGCAGGTTAGATGACTTTGTGAATCCCTTCCCACACTCAGGACAGGTGAATGGTCTCTCTCCGGTATGAACACGTTGGTGTGAAATGAGGTGTGATGAACTCCTGAACCTCTTTCCACAGTATGTGCAGCTGAATGGTCTCCTCAGTGTGAGTTCGTTGGTGTGACAGGAGGCAGGATGAATCAGTAAATCCTTTACCACATGCGGAACAGATGAATGGTCTCTCCCCAGTGTGAACCCGCTGGTGTATCAGCAGGTGGGATGGCCGACTGATTCCCTTCTTACACACAGAGCAGGCGAACGGCCTCTCCCCTGTGTGAACCCTTCGGTGTGTAATGAAGGTGCCTGACTGCCTGAAGCTCTTTCCACAGAAAGTGCAGCTGAATGGCTTCTCCTGAGTGTGAATGAGCTGGAGACTGGATAACTCGGTGAATCCCTTGCAACACACAGAGCAGGTGAATGGTCTCTCCCCAGTGTGACTGCGTCGGTGAGTTTCTAGCGTGGATGGGCATTTGAATCCCGTCACACAGTCCCGACATTTCCACGGTTTCTCCATGGTACAGTTGTCCTTGTGTCTGTCCAGGTTGGATGATCAGTTGTCCCATCCACACACAGAACATGTGTATGGTTTCTCCTCACTGTGAATGGTGTGATGTTTTGTCAGGCTGTGTAACTGGTTAAAGCTCTTTTCACAATATGTTCACTGGAACACTCTCACTCAGGTGTGTGTGCGTCTTGATGCTTTTCCTGCCACATTGATGTTTTAAATATTTTTTTCAGATAGAACAATTGTTTCTCATTCCACATTGAAAAGCTGATAATATTCAGGTCCTGATGGAATCTCTTTCAGAGATTGTTTCGTTTTAGTTTCCTCGCTCAATCTATAAAAGGAATTTACAAAAGTCATCACTGTCAGTCCAACATAGGATAGAAATTTTGAAGAGACAATTCTCGTTCCTCTGGAACATCTTTTCCTCTCTTGTTCCCCCAAAGCTGTAAATCCCCGTCTCACACACTCTCCCTCCTCCCTGGGCTGAAATCCAAACCCATCTCACCATCTGCACCATTTCTTTCCTCCACTCCCAGTTTTCTCCCTCCCTCTCCTCTGCCTGGATTCAGTTCTCCAGCTCCTGTCAGCAGACTGACAATAAAATCAATGGGTTTTATTGGGGGTTTGGGGTCTCCAGCGGGTGTTTGTGATTCCTCCCCGCCCACCTGCCAGGGTTTCCTTCCTTGCCAGAGATCAGAGTTCTCATTGATGATTTGAGCCCAACCTGGAACCATGCTAAATTGCTCCTTTATTGGGGGAAAAAAAATTACATGATTTGCGGCTCCACAAAGTGTTTCCAACTACTCCCACCGATCTCCTTAACAGGTTGATGCATTTATTTGACTGACTAAAAGGATGGCACAGTGCTTAGCACTGCTGCCTCGTGGCGCTAAGGACCCGGGTTAGATCCCGGCCCCAGGTCACAGTCCGTGTGGAGTTTGCACATTCTTCCGTGTCTGCGTGGGTGTCACCTCCGCCACCCAAAGATGTGCAAGGTAGGTGGATTGGCCTCGCTAAATTGCACCTTAATTACAAAAAAAACAATTGGTTGCTCTAAATTTATTTCAAAAACGGCTTGTCTCTTTCCTAATGTTCACAATTAAAGGGGTGGGTTCCCCAGGAGATGGCTGACATTTCAGGGCAATTAAATTAATAATGGACAGAGAAATGTCTAGTGTTGTTACGTGGTACAGATTAGATATATTATTTACCGTTCTGTAATAAAGTAAATGTATTATTATTTCTCGTCTTGTAATAAAAGACTGTAGCTACGTTATGGATTTCCAGTCATCTCTTGCTCAAAGGGTTGTGAGTCTTTGGATTTCTCTTCCACAGGGACCAGTTGTACCTGGGGGTCATTGAATATATTGAAGCACATGTTTGACAGATATTTTATTGACAATGGAGTTAAGGGTTATGGGGAACAGGTAGGAAAGTAGAGTGAAAGCTGAGATGAGGAGGGATTTCTTCACTCGAGGATGTGGTGAAGCTTTGGAATTCTCTACCCCAGAGAAATGTGGAGCCTCAGTCATCAGGTATGTTCAAGACAAATATTGATATGTTTCTAGATATTGAAGATATTAAGAGATATGGGGATCATGTGGAAAAATGGTGCTGAGGTAGATCGGCCAAGGATCGCATTGAATAGTGGAGCAGACTCGGTGGGACGAATGGCCTACCCTTGCTCCCATTCTAATCTCTGTGTCCTGGTCAGGAAGCAGTGAGCTGAGCTTGGATCTGTCAATCAACATGAATCAGCACCTTCAGGAGAATTGGGAGGGTGAATATTAGATACAGCAGAGTGAGAATGGAGGGAGATTGTGTGGGAAGGAGATTTACAGCTTTTGGAGAACGAGAGAGGAAATAATGTTCCATAGGAACGAGAATTGTCTGTTCTGAATTTCTATCCTGTGCTCACTCATGACTTTTGTAAATTGTTTTTAAAGGATATTGAAAGAGGAGGAATTATAGACAGAAATCTCAAACATCACGTCTCGATGTGACAAACTCACTCGATTCCTTCTGACCTGAATATCATTGGGCTCTGAATATCATTGGCGAGAAGGAGAAATGTTTGTCCAATCTGTCGGCTTCAAAAGATTTTAAACGTGAGCGTGACTGGAAAAGCACTGAGACCCACACAACACACACCCGAGTGAGAGTGTTCCAGTGAACTGGTTGTGGAAAGAGCTTCAACCAGATACACAGCCTGAAACAACATCACACACCATTCACAGTGAGGAGAGACAGTGCACATGTTCTGTGTTTAGAAAGGCTTCCACTAATTGTCCAAGCTGGAGAGACGTTATGAGACCCAAAACATGGAGAAACCGTGGAAGTGTGGGGACTGTGGGAAGGAATACAGATTCCCATCTGAGCTGGAGATTCATCGATGCAATGTCACTGGGGAGAGGCCATTCATCTGCTCCGAGTGTGAGAAGGGATTCACTCAGTTATCCACCCTGTGGAAACACGAGTGAATTCACACCGGGAAGAGACCATTCACCTGCTCTCAGTGTGGGAAGGGATTACATAGAAATATAGAAAATAGGAGCAGGATGAGACCATTTGGCCCTTCGCACCTGCTCTGCCATTCATTATGATCATGGCTTATCATCCAACTTAATAGCCTATTGGTGTCTCCTTCCAGCCCTGATTAGCCTCAACATTTGAAACTGTATGAAAACGGAATTGTACAGAATCAGATAAAGGAACTGTATGAAACAGTTCAATTGTATTCCTGTCTAAGGTGGTGTCAGGAATTGGAGATTCAAGTAAATTAAACTATTGACCAATGGTCATGTTACAACAGGCCCAACTCTGACATGAGGTAATGGTCACTTTGGGGAGAAAGGTCGATGTTCCGAAAGTCTTCCTTGCTGGCCAAGTACTTAAGACTCGAGGCCGAGTTCCAAGGAAATTACTGTCAAAGATGAAGCCAGAGAGTGTTACGCTCCACCGCCTTGAAGTTGCAAACGCCACTGTCTTCAAGTTGTTCAGTAAACTTTTTCTTTTAATAAACTTTTTAAATTGACTATCCAGAGAATTCTGCCTTTTCTTTAATTGGTTAAAATTCTTATCCGAAGGCAGCACGGTGGCACAGTGGTTAGCACTGCCTCACGGTGCCGAGGTCCCAGGTTCGATCCCGGCTCTGGGTCACTGTCCATGTGGAGTTTGCACATTCTCCCCGTGTTTGCTTGGTTTTCACCCCCACAACCCAAAGATGTGCAGCGTAGGTGGATTGGCCACGCTAAATTGCCCTTAATTGGAAAAAATGAATTGGGTACTCTAAATTTAAAAAAACAATTCTTGTCCGAACCAAAGCAAATTTATTAAATGGGAAGTTGGGGATCGCTGAAATAAATTTAGGATCAGAAAACATTAATCTTCAATTTAAAACTTTCACTTCTGTAGTGCCTTTCATTACCACAACATGTCCCAAAGAGCTTCTGAAGTGTGGTCACTGTTGTCGGAAATGCAGCAGCCAATTTCAACAAAGCAAGATGCCACACACAGCAATGTGGCAATGAGCAGATGATCGGATTTTGGCGATGTTGATTGAGGGATAAATATTTGCCAGGACACCAGGGTTTATGGGCTGGTCTAGCTCAGTGGACTAGACAGCAGGTTTGTAATGCAGAACAAGGCCAGCAGCGTGGGTTCAATTCCCGAACCGACTTACCCGAAAAGGCGCCGGACTCTGGCGACGAGGGGCTTTTCACAATAACATCATACTTGTGACAATAAAAGATTAGGGCCGGTTTAGCTCAGTGGGCTAGACAGCTGGTTTGTAATGTAGAACAAGGCCAGCAGCACGGGTTCAATTCCTGTACCGGCCATTTCTGTATCCAACTTGTCAGCTCACCTCTGATCCTGTGCGACTTCATCTTCTGTACCAGTCTGCCATGAGGGACCTACCTTGTCAAAGCCCTTACTGAGGTCCATGTAGACAACATCCACTGCCCTACCCTCATCAATCATCTTGGTCACTGCCTTGAAAACTCGATCAAGTTCATGAGACACGACCTCCGCTTCACAAAACCATGTTGCCTCTCACTAATATGTCCACTTATTTCCAAGTGGGAGTAAATTGTGTCTCAAAGAATCCCCTCCAATAATTTCCCTACCATTGACGTTAATATAAACCTACTTGTGACAATAAAGATTATTAAAATTAAGAAGACTTGGGATTTTCCTTAATCCTGCTGGCCAATTACTTTTTGTGACCCCTTTTAGCCCTCCAGACTCCTTGCTTAAGTTTCTTTCTACTTTCCTTGTACTCCACACTTGCTTTGTGTGTTCCCAGCAGTAGAGTGAGGGATTATGCTGGCCTATAGCAAATGTTGTCACCTTGTTCAAGAAGGGGTGTCGAGACAACCCCGGTAACTATAGACCAGTGAGCCTTACTTCTGTTGTGGGCAAAGTCTTGGAAAGGTTTATAAGAGATAGGATGTATAATCATCTGGAAAGGAATAATTTGATTAGAGATAGTCAACACGGTTTTGTGAAGGGTAGGCCGTGCCTCACAAACCTTATTGAGTTCTTTGAGAAGGTGAGCAAACAGGTGGATGAGGGTAAAGCAGTTGATGTGGTGTATATGGATTTCAGTAAAGCGTTTGATAAGGTTCCCCACGGTAGGCTACTGCAGAAAATACGGAGGCATGGGATTCAGGGTGATTTAGCAGTTTGGATCAGAAATTGGCTAGCTGGAAGAAGACAAAGGGTGGTGGTTGATGGGAAATGTTCAGACTGGAGTCCAGTTACTAGTGGTGTACCACAAGGATCTGTTTTGGGGCCACTTCTGTTTGTCATTTTTATAAATGACCTGGAGGAGGGCGTAGAAGGATGGGTGAGTAAATTTGCAGATGACACTAAAGTCAGTGGAGTTGTGGACAGTGCGGAAGGATGTTAGAAATTACAGAGAGACATAGATAAGCTGCAGCGCTGGGCTGAGAGGTGGCAAATGGAGTTTAATGCAGAAAAGTGTGAGGTGATTCATTTTGGAAGGAATAACAGGAAGACAGAGTACTGGGCTAATGGGAAGATTCTTGGTAGTGTGGATGAGCAGAGAGATCTCGGTGTCCATGTACATAGATCCCTGAAAGTTTCCACCCAGGTTGAGAGAGTTGTTAAGAAGGCGTACGGTGTGTTAGCTTTTATTGGTAGAGGGATTGAGTTTCGGAGCCATGAGGTCATGTTGCAGCTTAACAGAACTCTTGTGCGGCCGCATTATAGGAAGGCATGCTGTTAGGTAATTGGTCTTTAGTTACCGGGGTTGTCTCGACACCCCTTCTTGAACAAGGGGACAACATTTGCTATAGGCCGGCATAATCCCTCACTCTACTGCTGGGAACACACAAAGCAAGTGTGGAGTACAAGGAAAGTAGAAAGAAACTTAAGCAAGGAGTCTGGAGGGCTAAAAGGGGTCACAAAAAGTCATTGGCCAGCAGGATTAAGGAAAATCCCGTCTTCTTAATTTTAATAATCTTTATTGTCACAAGTAGGTTTATATTAACACTGCAATGAAGTTACTGTGAACAGTCCCTAGCCGTCACATTCCGGTGCCTGAGGGAGAATTCAGAATGTCCAAATTACCTAACAGCATGCCTTTATTGTATTGCGTACAATTCTGGTCGCCGCATTATAGGAAGGATGTGGAAGCATTGGAAAGGGTGCAGAGGAGATTTACCAACATGTTGCCTGGTATGGAGGGAAGATCTTATAAGGGAAGGCTGAGGGACTTGAAGCTGTTTTCGTTAGAGAGAAGAAGGTTAAGAGGTGACTTAATTGAGGCATACAAGATGATCAGAGGATTAGATAGGGCGGACAGTGAGAGCCTTTGTCCTCAGATGGTGATGTCTAGCACAAGGGGACATAGCTTTAAATTGAGGGGAGATAGATATAGGACAGATGTCAGAGGTAGGTTCTTTACTCAGAGAGTAGTAACGGTGTGGAATGTCCTGCCTGCAACAGTAGTGGACTCGCCAACACTAAGGGCATTCAAATGGTCATTGGATAGACATATGGACGATAAGGGAATAGTGTAGTTGGGCTTTAGTGTGGTTTCACAGGTCGGCGCAACATCGAGGGCCGAAGGGCCTGTACTGCGCTGTAATGTTCTATGAGGTTTGATTGTAATTGAGTATTAGGCTGCTGATGGCCACAGCACCTCTGAAAATGAAATGAAATGAAAATCGCTTATTGTCACAAGTAGGCTTCAAATGAAGTTACGGCGACTAGGGGCTTTTCGCAGTAACTTCATTTGAAGCCTACTTGTGACAATAAGCGATTTTCATTTCATTTCATTTTCATTTCTTGGATACCCTGTTTTTATCGAGATGTGTTCTGAATCTACCCCATTTAGCACAGTGATAGTGTCACACGTGACAATGGAGGGTATCCTCAGTGTGAAGATGGGGTTTTGTCTCATAAGATCACAAGAATATTGTTTTTTCTATTCTTCCTGCCAAACTGGACAAGTGAAATACATCCCATGGCCTGAGGCCAGGACAAAGTTACACTTTAATGGTTTAATTACAGGGCAATTGCTGTGAATCCCATAAAGGTTCGGTGAGCAAAGGTCTGGAACCGTTAAACTCTCCTGCCATTGAAAATTAACAGTTATACATCAGTTTGAGTGAAGAAAACTGTGAGGTTGTGTGAAGAAAACTGAGATTTCAAACCTTCAGCCTTGTATCTTAAATTAGTTTAACCTTTAACTTGCAGTTTCTGGAAAGAAGCAGTCACTTTCTGTCACACTATCGAACCACCTTTGGTTTGTGAACTTAAAGAATTTAAGTTCTCCAATCAGTTTTCATAGTTCTTTCGTCAGTTTAACACATATTACATACAAATATGTTTTATTTGAATATGTCATGCTGTATTTTATAATATATTTTGCTCTCTCAACATTTACACACTGACACCTTTATGCACTGATTTTATGCACACTTGTTATAAATTGTATGTGAGATAACTTTGTAATTTCTGTATTAGTTTAAGGCTGTGTGTCACTTAGTATCCTTTTCATTAACTGTGTTCCAAGCTTTTGCAGCCACTATGAAAACATAAACCAGCAGTTTATTTTTCAAAACATATTGATAGGTGCCTGTCCCAGTGAGAACTAAAGGATTTCTGTACGTCAACTAAACATTTGGGGAAATGAGCCTTGTGATGAATGGAGGGATTTCAGATATATTGTATTATAGGTATTTGGTGCAGTAAGGGTTAAAGCCTGGGTTAGTGTGTGTATGACTGCTGCAGTGGTGTTTTTAAAGAATCCTGGTTTGAAAGATTTTGGCAGCCAGAGGTGTAATTATGGCATTGTAAAAAGTTTGGGCGAATGGAGTTTTATTTGTATTAAGGGGGTTCCCTGTGGAGATAATTAAGTTTCATCTTTGTAAGATGATGTAATTAATGGGAGGAGCTGTGGTACCAGGCATTTTGCAGAAAAACAGTTGAATTGAGTTTTTGTTTGGAAGGTGAGCTGAAACGAGCTGAGAAGTAGCTTCTGAAGAAATACAGCCAGAGTTTTTGCATGGGTCTGACTGTCAGTAAATTGTGAGCCTGAAGTTCAGTTGCTGCCGTATGAGCCTCCCCCAGATTGTCCTTTCTGAGCTCCAGACAGGTGATGTTAAATGCTCAGATGGGAAACACAAAAATATACAACAGGTTTAAACAAAGCTGATTTATTTGACATTTATCCAGAATATTAAACTTCATTCCAGTTACTGGAATTATTATCAGCAGAAACAAACTGCAACTGTCAGAATGAACATGGTTCAGTCCTGGATGTGATTAACAGCAGCAATAACAGCAGAATCCAATACCTGTAACCACCGTGAATTCACTGGTGTCTCAGTGGGTGAGATGACCAAGTGAATCTCTTGCCACACACAGAGCAGGTGAACAGCCTCTTACTCGTGTGAATGTGTTTGTTTGTCAGCAGATCCGATTGATTTTAAATCTGCTCACAGTCAGAACTTTGAAAAGTGTGGACAAGTGGGTGTGTGTTGAGGTGGGATAACTGAGTGAATCTCTTCCCACATATGGAATAGATGCACAGTCTCTGCCCAGTATGAGTGCGCTGGCGGACACTGAGTCCACATGATCACCTGAACCCACAGTGAGATCCTGAATGGTCAGTGTGAACATGCTGATAGGACATCTGCTCCAGAGAAATTTTAAAACACATTTAAAATAGCTTCCGACAGTATTAACCCGCTGGTGTGTTAACAGGTTGAATGACTCAGTGAATCCCTCCCCACACATGGAGCAGGTCATAGAATCATAGAATTTACAGTGCTAAGGAGGCCATTCGGCCAATTGGAGGCACCGGCCCTTGGAAACAGCACCCTACCCAAGCCCACACCTCCATCCTATCCCCGTAACCCACTAACCCCACTTAACCCAGTAACCCCACTTAACCTTTTTGGACACTAAGGCAATTTAGCATGTCCAATCCACCTCACCCGCACATCTTTGGACTGAATGACCTCTCCCCGGTGTGAACTCACTGGTGCTGCTGCAGGATGGACAATCGGCTGAACCTCTTCCTGCACTGAGAGCAGATGAATAGAGTGGAACCAGAGTGACTGCACTGGTGAACCATCAGTGAATGTGGGTTTTACAGCTCCTGTCACAGTCTCAGCATTTAAACCCTCTCTCTGCAGTATGAACTCACTGCTGTGTGTGTGGGGGCTGGATGGAGGAAGATGGGAGTTCAGGACTCAGACAAGGGGGAAATTAAGAGTCAGTTTATCCCGGTGGGCTAGTAGGAGGGAGGGAAGCAGCAGATCAGATTGTCATAATTTTAGTTACAAAGAAGCTCCAAGAGCCCCTCACACTTGTTGTTAGTGATGAAGATGGAGGAGACTGGGGAGGGGGAGAGCATTCAAACGGAACTTATTTGTGTTAGAAACAGTAAAAACATTCACCAAACTGCTCAACACAAAGTTGTTTTTTTAAACTTTTATCCATAACATGTCCTACAACTGTGCTGGGGTCTATTAACCTCAGCAGAAACAGATGCCAATAAAAATGATTTGGTCCTGGATGTGATTAACAGCAAAATCCAATCACTACAGTCACTGGTGAACCCGCTGGTGTTTCAGCAGGTGAGATGACTGAGTGAATCCCATCCCACATTTGGAGCAAGTGAATGGCCTCTCCCCAGTGTGAACTCGCTGGTGTTTCTGCAGGTTGGATGACTGTGTGAATCTTTTCCCACACTTGGAGCAAGTGAATGGCCTTTCCCCAGTGTGAACTCGCTGATGTCTCAGCAGGGTGGATGAATCAGTAAATCCCTTCCCACAACTGGAGCAGATGAATGGCCTCTCCCCAGTGTGAACACGCTGGTGTTTCAACAAGATGAATGACTGAGTGAATCCTTTCCCACACTCAGAGCAGGTGAACGGTCTCTCCCCGGTGTGACCTCGCTGGTGTTTTCGTAGGGTCTTTGACTGAGTAAATCCCTTCCCACACACAGAGCAGATGAATGGCCTCTCTCCGTTATGAATTCGCTGATGTTTCAGCAGGTCGGATGAATCAGTGAATCCCTTTCCACAATCCGAACAGGTGAATGGCCTCTCCCCTGTGTGAACTCGCTGGTGTTTCAGCAGGATAGACGAGGTAGGGAATCCCTTCCCACACTCGGAGCATGTGAATGGTTTCTCTCCAGTGTGAACCCGTTGGTGTGTCAGCAGGATGGATGAGGTAGTAAATCCTTTCCCACACTCCTGGCAGCTAAACGGTCTCTCCCCAGTGTGAACCCATTGGTGTTTCAATAGGTGGGATGAACAGATGAACCCCTTCCCACACTTGGTGCAGGTGAATGGTCTCTCCCCAGTGTGAACTTGCTGGTGTGTCAGCAAGATGGATGAGGTGGTGAATCCCTTCCCACAGTCGGAGCAGGTGAACGGTCTCTCTCCATTGTGATTGTGTTGATGAGTTTTCAGCTCAGACGGGTATCTGTACCTCTTCCCACAGTCCCCACATTTCCATGGTTTCTCCCCAGCATGTTTGCATTTATGTCTCAAGAGGCCAGATGATCGGCTGAATCCTCGTCCACACACAGAACACGTGGACGGTTTCTCTCCATTGCTTTCTCCTTCCATGTTCAAGATTAAATGATATTCAGATTACAATAATTTAGGCAATCGCGTCAGATCCTGATGTGATGTTTGGTTTGAGTTTCCTGCCTTCATCTCCTGCTTTTCCAACATCCTGTGAACACAATGTCGAAGGTTAAAAATTCAACAGAGACAAAAAATTTTTTGGTTTGAGTTAGCGGTGTTACACCCTATAAAAGGAGTTCCAAAATCCATTGCTGTCAGTCCAGGATAGCAATTCAGAACATTTACATATATATTTCATAGAATCCCTACAGTGCAGGAGGCCATTCAGCCCAGAGTCTGTATTGACCCTCCGAAAGAACACCCGACAGGACCCACTCCCTCACGCTATTCCCATAACACCACCGGACCTTTAGACATGAAGGGGCAACTGAGGGATGCCAATCCACCGAACCTGCACACCTTTAGACTGTGGGACTAAACCAGAGCACCAGGAGGCAAGCCTGACACACAGACAATGGGAGAAGGTGCAAACTCCCCGCAGTCACCCAAAGTCGGAATCAAACCCGTGTTCCCAGTGCTGTGAGACTGCGGTGCTAACCACTGTGCCACCGCACAGGGTCAGTGATGACCCTGCACATGTCCTGCCCCCCGAGGAAGATGACTGTCATTAACCCAAGTCCATCAATTTTTCCTTTGTTATTTTATGGGATGTGGGTTTCATTGGATTTGTTTCTGACCCCTTATTGCCCTTGTCAGAGGGATGTTGAGAGTCTGAATCTCATGTAGGCCAGACTAGGGAAGGACAACAGGTTCCCATCAGTTTACAATTGATGATAGCTGTAATGGTCATTCCTACTGAAAGTGGATTTATGTTCCAGATTCCTCCCCCTTTATTAATTTAATTTAAACTTCCCCAACTCTAGGGTGGGATTTGAGCCCCTGTCCCCAGGCCATTGGCCTGGGTCTCTGATCCACTGGAATTACCCCCATCTCCCCAGTTACAGAGGTTCTGCAATTACCACCGGGGTCGATGCAAATTGGGGACGGGGAGCTTCTTGTTCTGGGTTCGAGGCCTCCTCCACTGGGTGTTTCTGAAGCCTGTGCATCCACTCCGCCGCGTCCCTGCAGCTCCAGCACCCAAACTGCGCATGATCAGGCTGAACACGCACGGCGCATGCTCTATTCACCAACATCCGCTGCGCATGTGCACACATCTGCTATTGATGATAGGGCATATTCACTTTCGCCAGGAATGCTGGGTACCACCCCCGCCATTGAAAGGTGATATTGTTTGACGAAAATTGTATTTCATGTCTGATTATGATCGCAGCTATAGGGTTAACATGTAAAATGATTAAACTAATTGATGCATCAACCAATTTCTCAGGAAGCATAGTCCTGTCCTCAGTGTAATTAACTGCAGAATAAACCCCAATAGTTCGATATGTACTCACTGGCGCCTCAGCAGGTGGGGTGAACAAGTGAATTTCCCCCATACACCGAATATTTAAACTCTGTCTTGCCAATAAGAATTCAGCAATTGTGGATCAGAGCCTTTCGAACCTTTAAAGCTGGAGTGTTAATGAGTAGGGAAACCGAGTAAATCCCTCTCATACACATTATGTATCTGAGTGGTCTCTCTCCAGTGTGACTGTGTGGCCAAGTCAGTAAATGGCATGACCGAGTGAACTCTTTTCCACTTTCAACTGGTGAACAATCTTTTTACAGTGAGATTTACACATGAGTTTCCAGCCCAGAGAGGGATTTCAAATCCCAAAATACACTTTCCAGATGACGCGGGACATACTTGTACTTCTTGCAATTTAGTTATGTTCACTTGCTGCTCACTATGTGATCTCCACACAGTTTAGGACAGTGGAATTACGGCCAGGATAATATCAGACATGATTGAATGGCGGAGCAGATTCGATTGGCCAAATGGCCTAATTCTGCTCCTATATCTTATGAACTTATCGACACAACCAGACCTCACTTCCCTTGGAACAACATGAAGTGTCTACTGCTTTCCAGATCCCTTCCTTTCAACTCACTTTTCAATTCGACTGCTTTGCATTATTCTGAAACTAAATTCAGATTTTGTGATTGCTTTGTGGAACATCACCATTCAGTCCATGAATGTGATTCTGAGCATTCATTTGAATTCTCTGCTCCACTCCTAGTCTGACCTCTGTACCCTGGATGTCCTGCACTGTTCCAATGAAGCTGAATGGTAGGTCAGAGAACTCATCTGTTGATCAGGCACATTCATTTCAACAATTTCAGATCGTAACCATCATTCAATCTTTCAGACATTAGATGTTGATAGTGGTTCGTCTGGTATAATTTTAAATTCGGACCTGTCTTTTGGTTCTTTTCTTGGTCTATTAGTTTTTGTACTTCTCTCATTATTACAATATTGCCCGGTACCATCATCCTCTTTGTCATTTAATCACTCCATTTATCAATCCCATCATAAGATCATTTGTTATTTCCTCCCCAGCCCCTCTCTTTTTCCTGACTCTCTGCTGGCACTGTTTAAATCTAAGTATTTTTTCCTTCTTTCTGTCTGTTAATCTAAGTTAGCAATCATATGGAATGGTGAAATGTATCTGCTGCTTTTAATGTCTACCCCATTCTGTCTCTCTTTGTTTCTATATTTGGCTCAGTCTCCTTCACTCTTACATTCTCCCTATCTGTGTCTCTAGCGCTTTCCCCCTTTCTGCTCTTTCTTCTCTCTATTCGCTCAATGCCAGTGAGGAGCTAAGTTTCACTGGATTGATTCCTGAGATCAGGCAGTTGTCCTTGGAGGAGAGGTTCTGTGGGATGAGTCTGTTCTCTCTGGAGTTGAGAATAATGCAAAGCAGTCGAATTGAAAAGTGAGTTGAAAGGAAGGGATCTGGAAAGCAGCAGACACTTCATGTTGTTCCAAGGGAAGTGTTTTAAAAAAAATTTTTTTTTTAAATTCTCCTCCATTTTCACATTTTCTCCCACATTTACATCCATCAACAATAAACAATAATGGACTTCCGGGTGCGGCGATGACCAGCTGAGGCGCACGTTTCGGCAGCTCCCGGTGAAACGGACTGTTGGGCTCTTGATCGGAGCCCCAACGGCAATTTTGACGGCTAAAAACACTGTGCGCTAAACCCCCTGAAATCCCCCCTGGATACGGATGGAAAAAGGAGGAGAAAGTAGCCGGATTGCAGTGGATCCTTTAGAAGAGCGGCAAGGAAGGCAAGCAAAAACCAAGATGGCGTCGGAAGGTGGCAGTTTAACATGGGGCCCTGAACAACAAGAGTTCTTGAAATGCTGTGTGGAAGAGCTCAAAAAGGAAATGAAGAGAGAGCTGTTTGCCCCGATACTACAGGCGATCGAAGGGCTAAAGGAGGAACAAAAGACCCAGGAGCGGGAGCTTCGGGTCGTGAAGGCAAAGGCAGCCAAGAATGAGGACGACATACAGGGCCTGGTGGTGAAGACGGAGACGCATGAGGCACATCAGAAACGATGTGTGGAAAGGTTGGAGGCACTGGAGAACAACGCAAGGAGGAACAACCTGAGGATTCTTGGTCTTCCTGAAGGTGTGGAGGGAGCGGACGTCGGGGCATATGTGAGCACGATGCTGCACTCGTTAATGGGAGCGGAGGCCCCGGCGGGTCCGTTGGAGGTGGAGGGAGCATACCGAGTGATGGCGTGAGGACCGAGAGCAGGAGAAATTCCCAGAGCCACAGTGGTGAGATTCCTCCGTTTTAAGGATAGAGAAATGGTCCTTAGGTGGGCAAAGAAAACTCGGAGCAGTAAATGGGAGAACGCGGTGATCCGCGTTTATCAAGACTGGAGTGCAGAGGTGGCGAGAAGGAGGGCGAGCTTTAATCGGGCCAAAGCGGTGCTTCATAAAAAGAAGATAAAATTTGGAATGCTGCAACCGGCAAGACTGTGGGTCACATATCGAGGGAGGCACCACTACTTTGAGACGGCGGATGAAGCGTGGACTTTTATTGTGGAAGAAAAACTGGAATGAGCGGGTTATTAAAAAGAACGTTTGAACAGAGTGTGGGGCGAATGTGGGGGGCAAAGAGGGGGGCTAAAAAGGGGGGAAAGAGGAGTTTTATGTACTAATCCTGCGATGTGGTAACTTTTCTCTCTCCCGCAGGTGGTGATGGGGGGAGGAGGGGAGGTGGAGGAGATGGGGTGTTGGCCATTGGGGGCGGGGCCAAGGGAGAAGCGCGGGCTTGGTTCCCGCGCTATGATAATCATGGCGGGAATAGAGAAGCAGGAAGGAGGGGGCGTCGCACGGTGCGAGCCGAGGTCACGGGGGGAAGCCGAGGTCGGCCAGAGTTTGCTGACTTCTGGGAGCAACATGGGGGGAGTAATTACGCTAGCGGGGGATCTAGCGGGGGGGGGGGGGGGGTGGGAGGGGGGAATTACTGGGTTGCTGCTGCTGGGGAGAGGGGGGAGCTGGTATGGGAGGGGATGGGCGGGGGTGGGCACCGCCTGGGGGAGATACAGCTGCGTGGGAACCGGGTGAGGAGCTGGAAAAAGGTGATGGCTAATCGACAAGGGGGGGTAGGAAGCCCCCCAACCCGGCTGATCACGTGGAACGTGAGAGGGCTGAACGGGCCGATAAAGAGGGCACGGGTACTCGCACACCTTAAGAAACTTAAGGCAGATGTGGTTATGTTACAGGAAACGCACCTGAAACTGATAGACCAGGTTAGGCTACGCAAAGGATGGGTGGGGCAGGCGTTCCATTCGGGGCGAGATGCGCAAAACAGGGGGGTGGCTATATTAGTGGGGAAGCGGGTAATGTTCGAGGCAAAGACTATAGTGGCGGATAACGGGGGCAGATACGTGATGGTGAGTGGCAAACTACAGGGGGAGACGGTGGTTTTGGTAAACGTATATGCCCCGAACTGGGATGATGCCAATTTTATGAGGCGGATGCTAGGACGCATTCCGGACCTAGAGATGGGAAAGTTGATAATGGGGGGAGATTTTAATACGGTGTTGGAACCAGGGCTGGATAGGTCGAAGTCCAGGACTGGAAGGAGGCCGGCAGCAGCCAAGGTACTTAAAGATTTTATGGAGCAGATGGGAGGTGTAGACCCGTGGAGATTTAGCAGACCTAGGAGTAAGGAGTTCTCGTTTTTCTCCTATGTCCATAAAGTCTACTCGCGAATAGACTTTTTTGTGCTGGGAAGGGAGTTGATCCCGAAGGTGAGGGGAACGGAGTATACGGCTATAGCCATTTCGGATCACGCTCCACACTGGGTAGGCTTGGAGATAGGGGAGGAAACAGGAGGGCGCCCACCCTGGAGAATGGACATGGGACTAATGGCAGATGAGGGGGTGTGCCTACGGGTGAGGGGGTGCATTGAAAAGTACTTGGAACTCAATGATAATGGGGAGGTCCAGGTGGGAGTGGTCTGGGAGGCGTTGAAGGCGGTGGTTAGAGGGGAGCTGATATCAATAAGGGCACATAAAGGGAAGCAGGAGTGTAAGGAAAGGGAGCGGTTGCTGCAAGAACTTTTGAGGGTGGACAGACAATATGCGGAAGCACCGGAGGAGGGACTGTACAGGGAAAGGCAAAGGCTACATGTAGAATTTGACTTGCTGACTACGGGCACTGCAGAGGCACAATGGAGGAAGGCACAGGGTGTACAGTACAAATATGGGGAGAAGGCGAGCAGGTTGCTGGCACACCAATTGAGGAAAAGGGGAGCAGCGAGGGAAATAGGGGGAGTGAGGGATGAGGAAGGAGAGATGGAGCGGGGAGCGGAGAGAGTGAATGGAGTGTTCAAGACATTTTATAAAAAATTATATGAAGCTCAACCCCCGGATGGGAGGGAGAGAATGATGGGCTTCTTGGATCGGCTGGAATTTCCCAAGGTGGAAGAGCAGGCAAGGGTGGGACTGGGAGCACAGATCGAGGTAGAAGAAGTGGTGAAAGGAATTAGGAGCATGCAGGCGGGAAAGGCCCCGGGACTGGATGGATTCCCAGTCGAATTCTATAGAAAATATGTGGACTTGCTTGCCCCGGTATTGACGAGGACCTTTAATGAGGCAAAGGAAAGGGGACAACTGCCCCCGACTATGTCTGAAGCAACGATATCGCTTCTCTTAAAGAAGGAAAAGGACCCGCTACAATGCGGGTCCTATAGACCTATTTCCCTCCGAAATGTAGATGCCAAGATCCTGGCCAAGGTAATGGCAATGAGAATAGAGGAATGTGTCCCGGGGGTGGTCCACGAGGACCAAACTGGGTTTGTGAAGGGGAGACAGCTGAACACGAATATACGGAGGCTGTTCGGGGTAATGATGATGGCCCCACCAGAGGGGGAAACGGAGATAGTAGTGGCGATGGATGCCGAGAAAGCATTTGATAGAGTGGAGTGGGATTATTTGTGGGAGGTGTTGAGGAGATTTGGTTTTGGAGAGGGGTATGTTAGATGGGTGCAGCTGTTGTATAGGGCCCCAATGGCGAGCGTGGTCACGAATGGACGGGGATCTGCATATTTTCGGCTCCATAGAGGGACAAGGCAGGGATGCCCTCTGTCCCCATTATTGTTTGCACTGGCGATTGAGCCCCTGGCAATAGCGTTGAGGGGTTCCAAGAAGTGGAGGGGAGTACTTAGAGGAGGAGAAGAACACCGGGTATCTTTGTATGCGGACGATCTGCTACTATATGTGGCAGACCCGGCGGAGGGGATGCCAGAAATAATGCGGATACTTGGGGAGTTTGTGGATTTTTCAGGGTATAAATTGAACATGGGGAAAAGTGAGTTGTTTGTGGTGCATCCAGGGGAGCAGAGTAGAGAAATAGAGGACCTACCGTTGAGGAAGGTAACAAGGGACTTTCGTTACCTGGGGATCCAGATAGCCAAGAATTGGGGCACATTGCATAGATTAAATTTAACGCGGTTGGTGGAACAAATGGAGGAGGATTTCAAGAGATGGGATATGGTATCCCTGTCACTGGCAGGGAGGGTGCAGGCGGTTAAGATGGTGGTCCTCCCGAGATTCCTCTTTGTGTTTCAGTGCCTCCCGGTGGTGATCACAAAGGCTTTTTTTAAAAGGATTGAAAAGAGCATCATGGGTTTTGTGTGGGCCGGGAAGACCCCGAGAGTGAGGAAGGGATTCTTACAGCGTAGCAGGGATAGGGGGTGGGGCTGGCACTACCGAGCCTAAGTGAGTATTATTGGGCCGCTAATATTTCAATGGTGAGTAAGTGGATGGGAGAGGAGGAGGGAGCGGCGTGGAAGAGATTAGAGAGGGCGTCCTGTAGGGGGACTAGCCTACAGGCTATGGTGACAGCCCCATTGCCGTTCTCACCGAGGAACAACACCACAAGCCCGGTGGTGGTGGCTACACTGAAGATTTGGGGACAGTGGAGACGGCATAGGGGAAAGACTGGAGCCTTGGGGGGGTCCCCGATAAGAAACAACCATAGGTTTGCCCCGGGGGGAATGGATGGGGGATATGGAATGTGGCAAAGAGCAGGAATAACGCAACTGAAAGATCTGTTTGTGGATGGGAAGTTTGCGAGTCTGGGAGCGCTGACCGAGAAATATGGGTTGCCCCAAGGGAATGCATTCAGGTATATGCAACTGAGGGCTTTTGCGAGGCAACAGGTGAGGGAATTCCCGCAGCTCCCGACACAAGAGGTGCAGGACAGAGTGATCTCAAAGACATGGGTGGGGGATGGTAAGGTGTCAGATATACATAGGGAAATGAGGGACGAAGGGGAGACTATGGTAAATGAACTAAAAGGGAAATGGGAAGAAGAGCTGGGGGAGGAGATCGAGGAGGGGCTGTGGGCAGATGCCCTGAGCAGGGTAAACTCGTCGTCCTCATGTGCCAGGCTAAGCCTGATTCAGTTTAAGGTATTACACAGGGCGCATATCACTGGAGCACGGCTCAGTAAATTTTTTGGGGTGGAGGATAGGTGTGCGAGGTGCTCGAGAAGCCCAGCGAATCATACCCATATGTTTTGGTCATGCCCGACACTACAGGGGTTTTGGATGGGGGTGACAAAGGTGCTTTCAAAAGTAGTAGGGGTCCGGGTCGAACCAAGCTGGGGGTTGGCTATATTTGGGGTTGCACAAGAGCCGGGAGTGCAGGAGGCGAGAGAGGCCGATGTTTTGGCCTTTGCGTCCCTAGTAGCCCGGCGCAGGATATTGCTTATCTGGAAAGAAGCCAAGCCCCCGGGGGTGGAGACCTGGATAAATGACATGGCGGGGTTTATAAAGCTAGAGCGGATTAAGTTCGTCCTAAGGGGGTCGGCTCAAGGGTTCACCAGGCGGTGGCAACCGTTCGTCGAATACCTCGCAGAAAGATAGATGGAATGGAAAAAAGAAGGCAGCAGCAGCAGGCCAGGATCGGGCGGGGGGGGGGGGGGGGGGGGAGGAACCAGAAGGACTCTCAGGGTTGTTAATATATACTGTATAATATGTATAGGTCGTTGCTACAGATAATTATATATTGGACTGTTAAATTATATTTTTGGAGAGTGTTACTTGTGATAAGGCAGTTGCCAATTAGGGTTAGTTTTCATTTTTGTTATTTATTATTGATTCATTCATTTTTTGTTTATAAAATAGGTCATTGTTATTTGTGTTGTTATAATATTGTGTAAAGGATGCACAATGTACTGTGTTGGTTGACCAAAAATTTTCAATAAAATATTTACAAAAAATAAAACAATAAACAATAATCAGCAAGATATGTCAGTCCCCATAATAACAACAATGATCCCATCTACCCACCATCCCCCAAACCTCAACCCGCATGTTTACATAAACAAATGACAAAAATAAATCAGGGATTACCTGTAGCCACCCTTAATCTTACACTGCTCCCCCCCCCCTCCCCCCCCCCCCCCCCCCTCCCACCCCAGGTCTCCAGCTCCTCCCGTCCACTGCCTCTTGTAAAACTCCTCCCCCTACCCTCGGTTTCTTCCCCCCCAACTTTCCACCCCGGCTAGACCACTCGGACCCTGTTCTGCCAGGCTCCGATGGCCGCAGCCCCTCCCCCCACCTCACTCCCGTTCACTGGCCGGCACAAACCGGCCAGTGTGGAGGCCCCCGCCCGGGTCCCTTTCCCACTTGCCCGGCCCCAGGAAAGCCCAAAGATCCCCTTTTAGCACACAAACCCCGCCTATCCACCTACACCCCAAAGAACTCTCATTTTGAGTGAAAGTCCCGTCCCTTCCCTTGTCCAAATATATACCACCTTGGCTCCTTTAATCTCTACACCCGCGCGCAGTGATACAAAAAAGAAGAAAATACAGTCATGAGGTTACATCGGCACATGGCCATCCCTCAATTTGTCAGTTCTGCCACAGTCCTTCTGCTTTCGCAAACTCCTCCGCTGCTTCCGCCGTTCCAAAATAAAAGTCCCTGAGCTTGTAAGTCACCCTCAGCTTCGCTGGATATACAATGCCGCACCGCACCTTGCTAATGTACAGTCCCTGTTCACCCGGTTGAAGACAGCCCGCCTCCTTGCCAGCTCCACCGTAAAGTCCTGGTATACACGTATACCAGCTCCAGCCCACTGCACCACCCGCTTCTGCTTGGCCCAGCTCAGGACCTTCTCCTTCACCCTTTACCTACGGAAGCACAGAGTCACTGCCCTTGGCGGCTCACTCGCCTTTGGTACAGGCCTCCACGACCGATGAGCCTGATCCAGTTCATATCGGGAGGGGTCCTCCCCCTACCGCAGTAGTTTTGCCAGCATCGCGGCAAAATACTCAGTCGGCTTCGGTCCTTCAACTCCTTCGGGCAGCCCCACAATCCTCAAGTTCTGTCACCTGGATCTATTTTCCAGGTCTTCCATTTTTCCTCGCAGATCCTTGTTAGTATCCATCACCTTCCACATCTCTTTCCCCATCGAGGCAAGTTGATCACCGTGCTGCAAAAACGTCTCCTTCACTTCCTTCAGCGCCTCCCCTTGCTCTCGCACCTCCGCCACTGCGCTTGCCACCTCCATCCTCACCGGGGAAACCGCCTCCTCCACCAGCACACACAAGACTTCCCTCATCTCCTTCCTCACCGTCTCCATGCATTTCGCAATCTGCGCCAACTGCTTTTCAAATTCCGCAGCCATCACCTTGGTTATTTCTTCAGCCATAAGCAGTGCGGCCTTCCCTGGTGCTCCAGCCTCCATTTTTCCTGGTGACCCCGCGGTGACCTTTCCACTCCCCGACGGACCTCCAGCTGTTTTTTTTTCGGCCGTTTTTTTGCTCACCCTCGACATTTTGCTTTGGGTTTTTTTCCCCTCCTGTGTCTTCTCGGTGCCTTCTCCCTTCTTCTGCCGCCTCCGCGGACCCTGGGACCGGACTTAAAGCCCCGAAATTGCCGTTCCCGAGCGGGGGCTCTCCATTGTGCGGCTGCCTCCCGCCCGCCGTCACCAGAAGTCCTCCAAGGGAAGTGTTGTTAAGTTCATAAGATATAGGAGCAGAATTAGGCCATTTGGCCAATCGAATCTGCTCCGCCATTCAATCATGTCTAATCTTATCCTGGCCGTAATTCCACCATCCTTCCCATTCTCCATAACCCTTCAACCCATTACCAATTAAAAATCTGTCTAACTCCTCTTGAAATTTACTCACTGTCCCAGCATCCACCGCACTCTGGGGCAGTGAAGTCCACAGATTCAGCCCTTTGGGAGAAATAGTTTCTCCTGAACTTTGCTACCTTCACTCAGTCATCCAGCCTGTTAAGACACCAACAAAGTCACACTAAGGAGAAGGTTCACAAAGGGCCGAGATCAACATCGACGCTGTGGGAAGGGATTCACTCAGTCATGGTATGAGCTGATACATCAGCAAGTTGTCAAGTGCCTGCAGGGATTGGATTTTGTTGTTTGTGCTGCTGTTAATCAAATCCAGGATTGATGGTCTGACAATATCTGCTGATGTTAACAAGCCCTATAACTGGCTACAGTTAAATACTTTCAGATGTCACTGATTTTCAGAGCTACAACGACCCATTTTAAAAGCACCATCTGTGATATTCTCCTTTAGTCACCAACTCTCTTTTTTAGGTTCATGAGTTTTATTTGTTGATGCTTTAAATCGGTTGGAGTATTGATCCCTCAACAAGTTTACAGATGTTACATTGCACACCATGAACGCCATCCTACTGCATTGGTTTAAAATAAAGATTATGATTTTACCAGTGACTTTGGTATCTTTTATAATTACACTTTGCAAAAGATTTTACAACTGCATAAATATAAAATCTTCCATGAAAATGGTTTAAAACATTTCTAGACACCACCATGTGATGGTTCCAGCAAACAACTTTAATAACTAATCACAATAGCTTGATAGCCAGACCCAGATCTCAACACGGATTGAAGATTAAACAGACCTAAAAGGAAGTGTAATAAAACCCATCACCCTACACTTAACATTGCCCCCCAAAAATGCAACTTTTCCTCCCTCCCCGACACAAACCTCAGAGTTCAGTATATTCATACACATGGGCATAACAGAAACAAAATCAAATACCATGGCAATTTTCAGAGTATTTACAACTGGGAAAGCAAAGTGTGCTTAAAAACGGCAACATAATTTGAAGGACCTGTGAATGCTCTACAGTAATGTACACTCAAACTCACACAAGGCACAAGGCAGCAATACCCAAGAACACAAACACTGCTACACATTAGTGGAATTATAATTTACAGTAATGGGCATACCCATAGCTCAAGTATTATCATTTACAGTGGAATAAATATGTACTACTATTACTTTTATGATACGTACCTAGGTAAATGCAGAAAGCTAGTGTAAAGCATATAGATTAAGTGTAAGTCCCATATATACGACAGTTTGTTCTAGACTAATTTGAAATAAAGGGGCAAATTGTGTTATGCAGTTATCAGCTCGTGATCTCAAATTTTACTTCAAAACGTCCCGGAAATGAAAATCGCTTTTTGTCACAAGTAGACTTCAAATGAAGTTACAGTGAAAAGCCCCTAGTCGACACATTCCGGCGCCTGTTCGGGGAGGCTGGCACGGGAATTGAACCATGCTGCTGGCCTGCTTTCAAAGCCAGCGATTTAGCCCTGTGCTAAACCAGCCCCAAAGTGGTCCTTGTCACTATAGTTAATATTTTCACCATACACTTTACACTCAATGCGCACTTCCGTATTCTGTTTGACGTTTATAAACTGAATAGCAACAAAGAACTGAAGGTATTTTTCCTGCAGACGCTTGCCATGTATGGGTAGTACTGCAAAGGAAAGCCGCTGAATCCTCCAAGTCCAAAGATGTGCAGGTTAGGTGGATTGGCCATGATAAATTGCCCGTAGTGTTGGGTGGGCTTACTGGGTTATGGGGATAGGGTGGAGGTGTGAACCTTGGGTAGGGTGCTCTTTCCAAGAGCTGGTGCAGACTCGATGGGCCGAATGGCCTCCTTCTGCACTGTAAATTCTGTGAAAACTATTTCACAGGTCCAACTTTATCTCAGTCTTCTTTCTTTGCTGCACAATGAATGGGAATAATAAACGGATTATAATTGATTTGCAACTCTTCTGCAAGTTCGGTGGAATTCTTTGGAGGCCCGGGATAAAAGTTAAGAATCCTGTTGAGCTTCGGAACAATGCGGGGTTTTCAGCATAACCGTAATTAGGATCATTTAATCCAGAGCAAGTCTTAAACCACGTCCGGTAAAATCTGCACGCTCTCTTCTGTCCTTCTGAATCGTCCAGAGGGCCTGCATGAATGTAGGCTGGAGGAATCTCTTCACAGTTCTCAAAAGGAGTGTTGCCACCCTGACTGGAGTCATTGTAAAGATCCAAGAACGTGTTCAAACTTTTCGCAAAACTTTCGCAGGAGTTTGGGTCTGACATACTAAAGGAACTTTCTGTTTTGAACAAATACAGCGTTTGTGATAGTCCTGGGGGTGCAACTCTGTCTTGGTGTTTGGGTTCAAATGGACTAATCGTGAGCAGCAGCGCTTGAATGGTTCCAATGAAGATCCCAGCGAGGCAGCCATAAAAGATCAAGAAGAACCAGAATATCTTGAGCCAACGACTGCCGGTCCTGCCTAAAAAGTGCTTTTTTATTTCGGAATCCCAGAGGAATTTCTTCCAGTCTCCACCTGCCTCCTTGCCCTTGGCCCGGGCCATGCTGTCTCGAGGAGGCTGCGCGGGGGATTGTGGGAGAGTTTGAGGAAAGCTTGGCCTCGCTGTTGAGCTGATGCTGGCCGGCGGCGCGCGCACTCCCTCGCGCGGCGGCCGTTGCTTTTCAAACAAGAAAGGGGCGGGGAGGGGGGGGGGGGGGTTGCGGAGGAAGGGAGGGGGAGGGGGAGGGGCGCGGGCTTGGGTGGGGGCGGGGGGGGGGGGGGGGGGGGCTGCGGGAAGTGGAGTTGAGAAGCTCCAGGTGTCAGGAGTCCCGCGGAAGGTGAAGCTTCATTCAGGAACTCTGAACAGGAACAAGACAATCCTGAACTTTTACTTCAATCCGAAATTGATGTTTGATCCAAAATCTACAATTCAGAGTTTGAAAGGTTCCACTGATTGACATCTCCAATTAGAAAGTGCTGATTAATCATTGCTGACAATTGTCACTCACACATTCCTCACAGTAACATGTCCATTGTGAAATTACATTATCAAGGAGCATTAAACTAAACTGTGAAATATTTCACAGGCACATCAATAAAAACTTCATCAATCAATATTGATATTGATGAAACTTGGAAGTCACTGAGTTCAATGATTTCTGACACAGCAGCAGCAGCCAGGGTTAGGGGATAGAGCGGGGGAGTGGGCCGAGGTTGAGTGCTCTTTCACAGGGTCACTGTAGACTCGATGGGCCAAATGGCCTCCGTCTGCACTGGAAAGATCCGACAGGATTCGAAGGTAAAGGTGGAACCCACAACACAGATTGGTTTGAGAGCCACTCAGCAGAGATGACATCTGTCATTGAAGCAAAAAGCAAAGCCGACCTGATGTACAACATAAACCCAACACCGAGAACATGGCATCACTTGAAAGTAGTCAAGACAGTTATGTAAAACACGGAGAGACTGTGCAAATAAACACTGGATCAGCCACCGTCAATAACTCCAAACGGCCTGTGATAACAGAAATCTATGTGCTGTGTGTGATGGGAAGAAGAGGGCTCTGGGTCTGACCATCACCAATGACGTTCGCTGAAATCCCAGATGGTGACATCCTGACAGATGTAAACAGATGTCCCGCTGGGTTGAACATGACTGTCAGCTGTGCTCCGTCAGACGGACATCTCCCAGTCGCTGTCTGACTCTCCTGCAGCTTCCTGTCATGGTTCAGTTGGACAAGACCATTGATTGCTCAACAAGCAGAAAGGTGCCTGGCAAGGATGGAATACCAGCTGAACTGCTCAAACACAAAGTCCCATCGACTGTCACACCTTCACGACCTCCTCCTCTGTTGGGAGGTCGGAACCATTCCATGTGCATGTTGCTAAAATCATCACAACTGATAAAAATAGCAGGGACAGAGGAGGTTGCAGCAACTACAGGAATGTCTCACTCCTTAGCAGCACCGGGAAGACCTTCACTAGGGTCATGTTTAAAAGATTCATCTACTTGCAGACTGAGTGGATACAAAAGCACAGTGCAGTTTCTGTGCTGACAGATCGACAGGAACATGATCTTCTCCACACACCAGCTGATAATAATAATAATCTGCATTGTCACAAGTAGGCTTATATTAACACTGCAATGAAGTTACTGTGAAAGCCTCTTATCGCCACATTCCAGCACCTGTTTGGGTACACAGAGGGAGAATTGAGAATGTCCAAATTACCCAACAGCACCTCTTTCGGGACTTGTGGGAGGAAACCCACGCAGACATGAATAGAACGTGCTGACTCTGCGCATTCAGTCACCCAAGCCGGGAATCAAACCTGGGACCCTGGCGCTGTGAAGCAACAGTGCAACCTGCCCACTGTGCTACCGTGCCGCCCAAAGTGAACAATTGGTGTTTAATCTAAAGAGTCTGTGCTGAGAAAAGTGAAGTTCTAATTACTGAGTGAAAGTAAATCTTTAAGTATGAATTGCAATTTACTTGTACAATTGTAAAAGGTAGTGAAAAGTTGGATTCACTGAAGTTAATCTTCAGCCTTAATGTTGTGCATTGGATTTCACAATCTTTTGGAAGCTCCACCTCTTTAAGTCTTTTTGGTCTAAGAACGTTGAAGCTTTGGTTACCTGTGAAAGCTGATCGTTTTACTTTTATTTTTCTTTTGTTTTATTTGAGTCACTTGGAAAAGTGCCTGAAGAAAGAGGGGAAAAAACAAATTTGGGCAACTCTGAAAAAGTTGACAAATGAATTGAGAATACAAAGTTTAAAATGGTGTTTGATTCATTTCATATCTGAAAATAAAGTTACGTAAAGTCAACACAGTTGTGCGCATTTGAGCATGTTTGCTCCAACACCTTTGAGAGCAGAGAAGTTAACCCTTTCCACTGACAGCACGGTGATGATTTAAACTAAAGACTTTGCCTTTTCAAGATTTGGCTTCATCCCATTTGGTATCTTTCAAGACAAAATGTTTAAGAATGGAAAATATCAGAGTTATCTCCAAACTAATTGCAAATTCCTGTTCTTCTGTCTCTGATCTACAAATATATTATGTGAATATTAAATTGGACAATAAAGTTCCTCAGTTGTTGCTTGAAAGTCTGTGTTGTTCTGAATGATGACAGTATTAACCTTCTCCCTAACCTGTCCTAATCCTTCTGTCCATTCGCCAACTGAAACCAGAGACTCCTTGACCTCAGGGTGACATTCCCTGTCTGCCTAGTTATTCCTTTAAATCAAGCCCTAAATTGTTGGTGGATTGTTTCATCCTGCTGCCATATTTCAACAACAAATGTTGAAATGTTTGCTCCACACCCACAGGGTTTCATCTGTTTAAAGCCACAAACAGAAAGGTCCATTTTTCTCCTGGAGTTTGAGACATGATGCAGAGTTTCAGCCAATGTGGAGAGGCCGTTCACCTGCTCTGCGTGTGGGAAGGGATTCACTCAGTCATCGCACCTCCTGACACACCAACTTGTTCATACTGATCAGAGACCTTTTAAATGTGAGAAGAACTATAAAAGCAGAAAGGATTTACTGATACATCAAGGCACTCACACTGGGGAGAGGCCATTCACCTGCTCCAAGTGTGGGAAGAGATTCACTTGTCCCTCCCACCTTCTGACTCACCAATTTGTTCACACTGATCAGAGACCAATTAATTGTTCTGATTGTGAGAAAACATTTAAAAGCAAAAAGGATCTTCTGTAACACCAGCACACTCAAACTGGGGACAGGCCATTCACCTGCTCCAAGTTCGGGAATGAATTCACCCGATTACCTCACCTTCTGAGCCACCATCGAATTCACACTGGGGAGAGACTGTTCATCTGCCCTGTGTGTGGGCAGGAATTCATTGATTCTTCCGACCTTCTGATACACCAGCAGGTTCACACTGGGGAGAGACTATACACTTGCCACTCGTGTAACAAGAAATTCACTCAGTCATCCCACCTTACAACACACCAACGTATTCACACTGATCAGAGACCTTTCAAATGCTCTGATTGCGAGAAGGGATTTAAAAGTAAATGGAATCTGCTGACACATGGTTCACAATGGGGAGAGGCCGTACACCTGCTGTGTGTGTGGGAGGGGATTCGCTCAGTCAAACAACCTGCTGAGACATCAGCAAGTTCACAGGCGACAGCAGGGGATGGATTCTGCTGTTATTCCTGCTGTGAATCACATCCAGGACTGAATGATGTCTGGATGACTGTTTCCAGTGGGGTTCCACAGTTCTCTGGTACATATGAATGATTATGAAATTTGCAGATGATACAACAATTCTGCGCATGGTTGACATTGCGGGAGAAAACCATGGACTGCAGGAAGATATCAGTGGACTGGTCAATTATAAAGTGAGATGATTCATTAATTATCACAAAACTGAAATCAATCTGATCATCGTTCATAGAATTACGGTACGTGGTCCGTTAATCAAATCTAGGGGATACAGATGAAGTTGGCATTGTAAGAGCGAAGACGTCTGCATTTTTCAGTCAATTAATCATTTGAGAGGTTTAGATATTTTTTTTTTAAATTGAGAGTATCCAATTTTTTTTTTCCAATTAAGGGGCAATTTAGCAAGGCCAATCCACCTAACCTGCACATCTTTGGGTTGTGGGGGTGACCCCATGCAGACATGGGGAGAATGTGCAAACTCTACACAGTCAGTGACCCAGGGTCGGGATTCAAACCCGGGTCCTCAGCGCCACAATCCCAGTGCTATCCACTGCGCTACATGCCGCCTTGAGAGGTTTAGATATTAACAGTCAACAAAAATGCGTAGCACGGTGGCACACTGGTTAGCACTGCTGCCTCACAGTGCTGCGGACCTGGTTTCGGCCCCGTGTCACTGTCCGTGTGGAGTTTGCACATTCTCCCCGTGTCTGCGTGTGTTTTACCCCCACAACCCAAAGATGTGCAGGGTAGGTGAATTGGCCACGCTAAATTACCCCTTAATTGAAAAAAAAAGAATTGGATATGCTAAATTTATGTAAAAAAACAATTATCAAAAACATTTCAGTTAATTCCAGATAAAAGGTAACTTCAGCTCAATGGAAGAAACTGATTGGTGAGAAGCTGATGAATCTTTATTTATTTTAATCTTAAGTTTATTTTGCTTAAGTCAACTAATCAAATAACTAAAGACCTGGCCGGGGATTCCAGTCCTGCTCCACTTGAGTAAACCAGGATACTTCTCATGTCCAGAACAATCACAAGTGCAGGAAGTGACATCAGCTGGAGCAGCGAGCAAGGCAGTGGTCGAGAGGTATGTTTGTGATTGGTGGGGTATTTCCAGTGGGATTCTAGATTTCTCAGGACATGATTCCGTGCTTCTTGAGTTATGTATCAATGCTTTAGACTTTAACATGAGGACAGGATTATGTCATTTGTGGTCCTGTTTTTGACAGTGAGAAAGAAAGCTGCAGACATTTATTATTAATTTATGGGACGTGGGCTTCACTGGTTAGGCCAGCATTTATTGCCCATCCCTAGATGCCCTTCAGAACGTGGTGGGGAGGTTCTTTCTTGAACCGCTGCAGTCCTTCAGGTGTCAGTACACCCACTGTGCTGTTAGGGAGAGAGTTCCAGGATTTTCTCCCAGCGACAGCGAAGGAACGGTGATATATTTCCCAGTCAGGGTGGTGAGTGACTTGGAGGGGAGCCTCCAGGTGGTGGGGTTCCTAGTGATCTGCTCTTGGCCTTCTAGATGGTAGTGGTCATGGGTTTGGAAGGTGCTGACTAAGGAACATTGGTGAGTTACTGCAGTGCATCTTGTATATGGTGCACACGGCTGTCACTGTTCATCGGAGATGGATGGTTTGAATGTTTGTGGAGGAGGAGCAATCAAGCGGGCTGCTTTGTCCTGGATGCTGTTGAGCTTCTTGATGTTGTTGGAGCTGAACTCATCCAGGCAAGTGGAGAGTATTCCATTACACACCTGACTTGTGCATTGCAGATGGTGGACAGGCTTTGGGGTGGGGGCGGGGCGGGGGGGGCAGGCTTTGGGGTGGGGGCGGGGCGGGGGTGGGGGGAAGACATGAGTTACCCTTTGCAGGATTCCTAGTCTTTGACCTGCCCTGGTAGCCGCAGTATTATTGTGGCTCGTCCAGTTCAGATTTTGATCAATGGTACCCCCCAGGATGTTGATTGTGGGGGATTCAGCGATGGTAATGTAATTTAATGTTTTGTGAGGGCCACAAAGAATCCAGCACGAGTTTTAAGGATACAATGTAATAACATTTATTTACAATAACATATATATATATATATAACAGCAGCAGCAACTTCCCTTGCTGCACACTGCTTCCTGCTGGTTCCAAACTGGCCAGCTTTTTTTCCTTGGAGTTTATTAATGGTTTCTCTGCCCCCCTCATTGGGGAAGCTCATACTCCCACAGGATTGTGGGATTGTCATTAGTCCCCAGCCAATGGTAAGCAGGCAGATTACAACAAATGTCAAGGGGCGATCGTTAGATCCTCTCTTAAGAACATAAGAACTAGGAGCAGGAGTAGGCCATCTGGCCCCTCGAGCCTGTTCCACCATTCAATGAGATCATGGCTGATCTTTTGTGGACTCAGCTCCACTTTCCGGCCCAAACACCATAACCCTTAATTCTTCAAAAAACTATCTATCTTTATCTTAAAATTTTTTTAAATGAAGGAGCCTCTACTGCTTCACTGGGCAAGGAATTCCATAGATTCACAACCCTTTGGGTGAAGAAGTTCCTCCTAAACTCAGTCCTAAATCTACTTCCCCTTATTTTGAGGCTATGCCCTCTAGTTCTGCTTTCACCCACCAGTGGAAACAACCTGCCCGCATCTATCCTATCTATTCCCTTCATAATCTTATATGTTTCTATAAGATCCCCCCCTCATCCTTCTAAATTCCAACGAGTACAGTGCCAGTCTACTCAACCTCTCCTCGTAATCCAACCCCTTCAGCTCTGGGATTAACCTAGTGAATCTCCTCTGCACACCCTCCAGTGCCAGTACGTCCTTTCTCAAGTAAGGAGACCAAAACGGAACACAATACTCCAGGTGTGGCCTCACTAACACCTTATACAATTGCAGCATAACCTCCCTAGTCTTAAACTCCATCCCTCTAGCAATGAAGGACAAAATTCCATTTGCCTTCTTAATCACCTGTTGCACCTGTAAACCAACTTTTTGCGACTCATGCACGAGCACACCCAGGTCTCTCTGCACAGCAGCATGTTTTAATATTTTATCATTTAAATAATAATCCCTTTTGCTGTTATTCCTACCAAAATGGATAACCTCACATTTGTCAACATTGTATTCCATCTGCCAGACCCTAGCCCATTTACTTAGCCTATCCAAATTCCTCTGCAGACTTCCAGTATCCTATGCACTTTTTGCTTTAAGACTTATCTTAGTGTCGTCTGCAAACTTGGACACATTGCCCTTGGTCCCCAACTCCAAATCATCTATGTAAATTGTGAACAGTTGTGGGCCCAACACTGATCCCTGAGGGACACCACTAGCTACTGATTGCCAACCAGAGAAACACTGATGGCCAACCAGAGAAACACTTGGGCAGCACGGTAGCATTGTGAATAGCACAATTGCTTCACAGCTCCAGGGTCCCAGGTTCGATTCCCGACTTGGGTCACTGTCTGTGCGGAGTCTGCACGTTCTCCCCGTGTGTGCGTGGGTTTCCTCCGGCTGCTCCGGTTTCCTCCCACAGTCCAAAGATGTGCAGGTTAGGTGGATTGGCCATGCTAAATTGCCCTTAGTGTCTAAAATTGCCCTTAGTGTTGGGTCGGGTTATGGGGATAGGGTGGAGGTGTGGGCTTGGGTAGGATGCTCTTTCAAAGAGCCGGTGCAGACCCGATGGGCCGAATGGCCTCCTTCTGCACTGTAAATTCTATGAGAAACACCCATTAATCCCCACTCTTTGCTTTCTATTAATTAACCAATCCTCTATCCATGCTACTACTTTCCCCTTAATGCTATGCATCTTTATCTTATGCAGTAATCTTTTGTGTGGCACCTTGTCAAAGGCTTTCTGGAAATCCAGATGTACCACATCCATTGGCTCCCCGTTATCTACCGCACTGTTAATGTGCTCAAAAAATTCCACTCAATTAGTTAGGCACGACCTGCCCTTTATGAACCCATGCTGCGTTTGCCCAATGGGACAATTTCCATCCAGATGCCTCGCTATTTCTTCCTTGATGATAGATTCCAGCATCTTCCCTACTACCGAAGTTAAGCTCACTGGCCTATAATTACCCACTTTCTGCCTACCTCATTTTTTAAACAGTGGTGTCACGTTTGCTAATTTCCAATCCGCCGGGACCACCCCAGAGTCTAGTGAATTTTGGTAAATTATCACTAGTGCATTTGCAATTTCCCTAGCCATCTCTTTTAGCACTCTGGGATGCATTCCATCAGGTCCCGGAGACTTGTCTACCTTTAGCCCCATTAGCTTGCCCATCACTACCTCCTTGGTGATGACAATCCTCTCAAGGTCCTCACCTGTCATAGCCTCATTTCCATCAGTCACTGGCATGTTATTTGTGTCTTCCACTGTGAAGACCGACCCAAAAAACCTGTTCCTCATCTCCCATTATTAAATCTCCCTTCTCACCCTCTAAAGGACCAATATTTACCTTAGCCGCTCTTTTTTGTTTTATATATTTGTAGAAACTTTTACTATCTGTTTTTATATTCTGAGCAAGTTTACTCTCATAATCTATTTTACTCTTCTTGATAGTTTTTTAGTAGCTTTCTGTTGCCCCCTAAAGATTTCCCAGTCCTCTAGTCTCCCACTGATTTTTGCTACTTTGTGTGTTTTTTCCTTCAATTTGAAACTCTCCCTTATTTCCTTAGATATCCAAGGTCGATTTTCCCTCTTTTTACCGTCCTTCCTTTTTGTTGGTATAAACCTTTGCTGAGCACTGTGAAAAATCACTTGGAAGGTTCTCCACTGGTCCTCAACTGTTTCACCATAAAGTCTTTGCTCCCAGTCTACCTTAGCTAGTTCTTCTCTCATCCCATTGTAATCTCCTTTGTTTAAGCACAAAATACTAGTGCTTGATTTTACCTTCTCACCCTCCATCTGTATTTTAAATTCCACCATATTGTGATCGCTCCTTCTGAGAGGATCCCTAACTATGAGATCCTGTATCAATCCTGTCTCATTACACAGGACCAGATCTAGGACCGCTTGTTCCCTTGTAGGTTCCATTACACACTGTTCTAGGAAACTATCGCGGATACATTCTATAAACTCCTCCTCAAGGCTGCCTTGACCGGCCTGGTTAAACCAATCGACATGTAGATTAAAATCCCCCATGAAACTGCTGTACCATTTCTACATGTATCGGTTATTTCTTTGTTTATTGCCTGCCCCACCATAATGTTACTATTTGGTGGCCTATAGACTACTCCTATGAGTGACTTTTTCGCCTCACTATTCCTGATTTCCACCCAAATGGATTCAACCTTATCCTCCACAGCACCGATGTCATCCCTTACTGTTGCCCGGATGTCATCCTTAAATAACAGAGCTACACCACCTTCCTTACCATCCACTCAGTCCTTCCGAATAGTTTGATACCCTCAGATATTTAACTCCCAGTCGTGACCATCCTTTAACCATGTTTCAGTAATGGCCACTAAATCATAGTCATTCACGATGATTTACGCCATCAACTCATTTACCTTAATCCGAATACTATGAGCATTCAGGTAAAGTACACTTATGTTGGCTTTTTTACCTCTATTCTGAATCTTAACACCTCGATCAGTAATCTCTCCTAAGTTATATTTCTTTTTAACCTTTCTCCTAATTTTCCTTGTCGTTCAACCCATATCTTCATGTAACAACCTGCGGCGTCATTTACCATTAATGTTTTCACTTCCCGTTTTATTCCTTTTAGTATTCCTGGTCCTATTCACTGAGCCGAGCACCCCCCCCCCTCCCCCCTCCCCTCCTCAGTCACTGTACCTTGTACTGTCGCCCTTTTTGATTTTTGACTGTGGCTTCTCTGCCTTACACTTTCCCCCTTACTGCCTTTTGTTTCTGTCCCTGTTTTACTACCTTCCAACTTCCTGCATCGGTTCCCATCCCCCTGCCACATTAGTTTAAACTCTCCCCAACAGCTCCCCAGGACATCGGTTCCAGTCCTGCCCAGGTGCAGACCGTCCGGTTTGTACTGGTCACACCTCCCCAGAACTGGTTCCAATGTCCCAGGAATTTGAATCCCTCCCTCTTGCACCATCTCTCGAGCCACGCATTCATCCTATCTATCCTGACATTCCTACTCTGACTAGCTCGTGGCACTGGTAGCAATCCTGAGATTACTACCTTTGAGGTCCTACTTTTTAGTTTAACTCCTAACTCCCTAAATTCAGCTTGTAGGACCTCGTCCCATTTTTTACCTATATCGTTGGTGCCTATGTGCACCACGACAGCTGGCTGTTCACCCCCCCCCCCCAGAATGTCCTGCAACCGCTCCGAGACATCCTTGACCCTTGCACCAGGGAGGCAACATACCATCCTGGAGTCTCGATTGCGTCCGCAGAACCACCTGTCTATTCCCCTTACAATTGAGTCCCCTATCACTATAGCCCTGCCATTCTTCTTCCTGCCCAGCTGCACAGCAGAGCCAGACATGGTGCCATGAGCCTGGCTGCTGCTGCCTTCCCCTGGTGAGCCATCTCCCTCAACAGTATCCAAAGCGGTATATCTGTTTTGCAGGGAGATGATCGCAGAGGACACATGCACTGCCTTCCTACTCTTGCTCTGTGTTTTGGTCACCCATTTTCTATCTCCCTGAGTACCTTTCACCTGCGGTGTGACCAACTCGCTAAACGTGCTATCCACGACGTCCTCAGCATCGCGGATGCTCCAAAGTGAGTCCATCCGCAGCTCCAGAGCTGTCAAGCGGTCTAACAGAAGTTGCAACTGGACACAGTTCTTGCACGTGAAGGAGCCAGGGACAGTGGACATGTCCCTGGAGGAGATGGTCATTGTCTGCCACTTGTGTGGCACGAATGTAACTTGCCACTGATCAGCCCAAGCTTGGATATTGTCCAGGTCTTGCTGCATTTGGACAAGGGTTGCTTCATTATTTGAGGAGTCGCGAATGGTGCTGAACATTGTACAGTGTTCCGCAAACATCCCCACTTCTGACCTTATGATGAAGGCAGATCATTGATGAAGCAGCTGAAGATGGTTGGGCCGAGGACACTACCCTGAGGAACTCCTCCAGTGATGTCCTGGAGCTGAAATGGTTAGCCTCCAACCACCACAACCATCTTGCTTTGTGCCAGGTCCGACTCCAACCAGCAGAGAGTTTTCATCCTGATTCCCATTGACTCCAGATTAGCTAGGGCTCCTTGATGCCATACTCGGTCAAGTGCTGCCTTGATGTCAAGGGCAGACACTCTCACCTCACCTCTGGCATTCAGCGCTTTTGTGCATGTTTGAACCAATGCTGTAATGACTGCAGGAAGACATCAATAGACTGATCAGCGGGCCAGAAAAGTAGTAAACTGAGGTCAATCCAGAGAAGCGCGGGGTAATAATTACATTTGGGGAGGACAAACACGGCAAAGGGAAACAGTATGAATGGTTTGATAGTGAGGTGTAGAGGGACAGAGGGGCATTAGAGTTCATGTCCACAGATCCCTGAAGGTGACGGGAGAATGAAATAAAATGAAAATTGCTTATTGTCACAAGTCGGCTTCAAAGGAAGTTACTGTGAAAAGCCCCTAGTCGCCACATTCCGGCGCCTGTTCGGGGAGGCTGGTATGGGAATTGAACCGTGCTGCTGGCCTACTTTGGTCTGCTTTCAAAGCCAATGATTTAGCCCTGTGCTAAACCAGCCCCTTGAGGTAGATACAGTGATTGTAAAGGCAGAGAGGATACTTTGTTATTCACGGTGACATAGAGTACTGGAGCAGGGAATATTCCCAGCAATTTCTATTGGAGGAAAGACCTGAAACCCCTCTCTCCACAAATGCTGCCAGAGTTGCTGAGTATTTCCAGCATTTTCTGTTTTTATTATAAGATCAGGGAGATTATACTGGAGCTGTCCAAATAACTAGTTAAACCACAGCTGCATTACTGAGTACAGTTCTGGTCACCACATTACAGGAAGGATGTGTTCATACCAGAGAGGATGCAGAGGAGATTGACCAGGATGTTGACACAAATGGAGAATTTTAATAATGAGGAAAGATTGGAGAGGCCGAGGTTGTTTTCTGTGGAACAGAGAACGCTGAGGAGAGATTAACTGAGGTGTTTAACATTATGAGGTGCCCGAATAGAATGGATAAGAAGGATCTATTTCATGAACAGATCAATAACCAAAGGGTTTAGATTTAAAATAATTCGCAGAGGATTGGGAGTGGAAGGGGGACAACAGATCTCGGTGTCTATTCGGAACCCTGGATATGCGTTATCCCTTCTCAGCTCCCAAATAACAGAGGTCAGTCTGTGCTTTTTGGTAAAGTCCAGTTGAACTTTATTTGTCAGCTGTGCCACTGGAAAACTTGTTTTTAATACAAAATTCAAAATTCATTGCCCTGCAGCAAGCTAGTCAGATTAATTTTCTTTCATGAATATAGAAGTTGAGTATTCATTCAAATCATAATACACCAGATAAAATAACGGGAGATGGGAGAGAAACTAGAGAAAGATGTGGGTTCAGTGCTCGGGAAAGGATGACATTTAGAGACAGTTTGGTCCGGTGGGCTCGTGGAAGGGAGGGAAGCAGCAGAGGCAGCTGATCGGATTTACTCAATGTCAGTCACAAAGAAGCTCCACAAGCTCCTCACACTTCTTGTTGGAGGTGAGGATGGAAGAGACAGGGGAGAGCGAGAGAACTTCAAAGGAAATAACTTTTGTCAGAGATATTAAAATGTTTCAGCACACTGTGTATTTAACACAAATCTAATTTATTTGACATTCAGCCAGAATATTAGCCCCTGTAAGTGGGCTGGAGTTTGTTATCAGCAGAAAGAGACCCAAATGAACATGGTTCAGTCCTGAATGTGAGTTAACAGCAAAACCCATTCACTGTGGTTTGTGGCCTCGTTGGTGTCTCAGTAGAGAGGATGACTGAGTGAATCCCTTCCCACACACTGAACAGGTGAACGGTCTCTCTCCAGTGTGAATTCGCTGGTGATTCAGCAGAACGGATGACTGAGTGAATCCCTTCCCACACTCTGAACAGGTGAATAGCCTCTCCCCAGTGTGAATTCGCTGATGTACAGTGAGCTGAGTTGATCGCCTGAACCCAGTCCCACAGTGAGAGCATCTAAACGGTCTCTCGTCAGTGTGAACACGTTGATGGAGCATCAGTTCCCCAGAACTTTTAAAGCACTTCCCGCAGTCGGGACATTGGAATGGTCTCTCCCCAGTGTGAATTCGCTGGTGCTCCTGCAGGTCAGATGTTTGAGTGAATCCTTTCCCACACTTGGAGCAGGTGAATGGTCTCTCCCCAGTGTGAATTCGCTGGTGTCTCAGCAGGTTGGCTACATGAGTGAATCCCTTCCCACACTCGGAGCAGGTGAATGGTCTCTCCCCAGTGTGAATTCTCTGGTGTGTCAGCCGATTGGTTGAATTAATGAATCCTTTCCCACACTGAGAGCAGGTGAACGGCCTCTCCCCAGTGTGAACTCGCTTGTGTTTCATCAGGTTGGATGCCTGAGTGAATCCCTTCCCACACTTGGAGCAGGTGAATGGTCTCTCCCCAGTGTGACTGCGTCGATGAGTTTCCAGCTTGGATGGGTAAGTGAATCCTCTCCCACAGTCCGCACATTTCCACGGTTTCTCCTCAGTGCGACTGCATTTGTGGCTTGTGAGGCCTGATGATCGACTGAATCCTCGTCCACACACACAACACGCGTACGATTTCTCCTCACTGTGAACGGTGCTTTTTCCTTCCATGTCAAAGTACGATGATATTCAGGATATGATAAATTGAGGACTCTCTCAGATCCTGATGTGATGCTTGCTTTGAGTTTCCGGATTTTGAAGCGTCCCCTTCGAACACCCTGTGAAACGGATTCAAAACAGAAAATAGGGAGTGAGAGAACCCACAAAAACACAAAGGCAGGTTGTGAAATTGAGCTGAATGAATCTGGTCATTTGTGGGGCCGGCACTGGGAAAAAGTGACCATGAAAACGTCTCGTTTGTTGTAAAAACCCAACTGGCCTCTTTGGGAGGAGAGAGAAAGAGGTGAAGACGGATTTTGTATACTCACAAGACATATCGAGAGAGTAGTTGGCAAAGCAAATTCGATCTTGAGCTTCATAAACAGCAATATAGATACCAAAACTATGCTTCTGGTGGTATGGTGGTAAGCACTGCTGCCTCACAGTGCCGTGACCGGGGTTCAATTCTGGCCTTGGTGACTGTGTGTGGAGGTTACACCACTTTTTCCCCGTGCCTGCGTGGGTTTCCACCCGGTGCTCAGGTTTCCTCCAACACTCCAAAGAAGAGCAAGTTAGGTGGATTGACCTTGATAAATTGTCCGGGATGTGCAGGTTCAGTGGGGCTATGGGGTTACAGGGACAGGGTAGGGGTGTGGGCCTAGGCAGGGTGCCCTTTCAGTGAATCAGTGCACACTTCCAGGAAGTAGGCTTCAATGAAGTTACTGTGAAAAGCTCCTAGTCGCCACATTCTGGCGCCTGTTCGAGGAGGCCGGTATGGGACTTGAACCCGCGCTGCTGGTCTTGTTCTGCATTACAAGCCAGCTGTCTTAGCCCACTGTGCTATACCAGCCCCAAAGCCCCTAGTTCCACATTCCGGCGCCTGTTTGGGGAGGCTGATAGGGGAGCAAGTTAGATCGATTGGCCTTGATAAATTGCCCCTTAGTGTCCAGGGATGTGCAGGTTTGGTGGGGCTATGGGGTTACAGGGACAGGGTAGGGGGGTGGGCCTAGGCAGGGTGCCCTTTCAGTGAATCAGTGCACACTTGATGGGCCGAATGCCCTCCTTCTGCACTGCAGGAATTCTATGGTTCTAATTCTATTCTCTGAATCTTTATAAAGCTCTGGTCACCACTCTGCAGGAAGAATGTGAAGGTTCTTGAAGAAGGTGCAGAGGAGATTTACCAGAATGGTTCCAGCAAAGGAGGTTGAGGGGAGATTTGATTCAGGAACACAAGATTATACCAGATTTCCATTGGGTGGACAAAGAAACTCTGTTTCCATTCAGTGATCGTACAAGCAGTCGGGACACAGATTTAAAGGTTGGGGTAAAACCTGGATTGAACTATATAAGATCCTGAGGGGTCTTGACAGGGTGGATGTGGAGAGGATGTTTCCTCTTGTGGGAGAATCTGGAACAAGGGGGTCACCCAATTCAGACGGGGATAAGGAATTATTTTTCGTTTGAGGGTTGCAAGACAGGGGGTGGCATAGTGCTTAGCACTGCTGCCATAAAACACCAGGGTTCAATTCCCACCCTGACTGTGTGGAGTTTGCACTTTCTCCCCGTGTCTGTGTGGGTTTCCTCCGGGTGCTCCGGTTTCCTCCCACTGTTCAAAGATGTACAGATTAGATTGAATTGGTTAGGATTGTATTCATATATCATAGAATTTACAGTGTAGAAGGAGGCCATTCGGCCCATCGAGTCTGCACCGGCTCTTTGAAAGAACACCCCACCCAAGCCCACACCTCCACCCTATCCCCATAAACCAGTAACCCCACCCAACACTAAGGGAAATTTTGGACACCAAGCACAATTTAGCATGGCCAGTCCACCTAACTTGCACATCTTTGGACTGTGGGAGGAAACAGGAGCACCCGGAGGAAACCCACGCACACACGGGGAGAACGTGCAGGCTCTGCACAGACAGTGACCCAAGCTGGGAATCGAACCTTGGACCCTGGAGCTATGAAGCAATTGTGCTAACCACTTTGCTACCGTGCTGCCCATATTCGCTGGAGTTCAGAAGAATGAGGGGGATCTCATAGAAACCTATACAAAGTGGGTGGCACAGTGGCTAGCACAGCTACCTCCTGTCGCCGAGGACCCGGGTTCGATCACAGCTCCGGGTCACTGTCTGTGTGGAGTTTGCACATTCTCCCTGTAGTTGTGTGGGTCTCAACCCCACAAATCCATTACTATTGGGCCGCCAATGTGGCAATGATATGTAAATGGATGATGGAGGGTGAGGGAGTGGCGTGGAAAAGACTGGAGAGGAAGTCCTGTAAAGGGACGAGTTTAGAGGCGCTGGTGACGGCGCCGCTACCGATCTCACCTAAAAAGTTTACCACAAACCCGGTGGTGGCGGCAACATTGAATATCTGGGGACAGTGGAGGCGACAGAGAGGGGTGCGGGGAGCCCTGGTGGGGTCCCCAATCAGGAACAACCATAGGTTCGCCCCAGGAAGAATGGATGGAGGATTTCAGAGCTGGTACCAGTTGGGAATTAGGAGGGTGGGAGATTTATTTATAGATGGGACTTTTGCGAGCTTGGGAGCATTGGAGGAAAAGTATAAGTTGCCCCGGGGAAATTTCTTGAGACATATGCAGGTGAGGGCGTTTACTAGACAACAGGTGAGGGAATTTCCGTTGCTCCCGACACAGGGGATACAGGACAGGGTGCTTTCAGGGGTGTGGGTCGGAGAGGGCAAGGTGTCAGAGATTTGCCGAGAGATGAGGGAAGAGGGGGAGGAGTCGGTGGGCGAACTTAAAGGAAAGTGGGAAGAAGAACTAGGGGAGGAGATAGAGGAGGGTATGTGGGCTGATGCCCTAAGCAGGGTAAATTCCTCTTCCTCATGCGCCAGGCTTAGCCTGATTCAATTTAAGGTGCTACATAGAGCACACATAACGGGAGCAAGATTGAGCAGGTTCTTTGGAGTGGAGGACAAATGTGGGAGGTGTGGCAGGAACACGGCAAACCACGCACATATGTTTTTGGCGTGCCCGGCACTGGAAGGGTATTGGAAGGGAGTGACGGGAGTGATTTCGCGGGTGGTGAAGGCCCGGGTCAAACCAGGCTGGGGGTTAGCTTTATTTGGAGTTGCGGAAGAGCCGGGAGTGCAGGAGGCGAAAGAGGCCGACGTTGTGGCCTTTGCGTCCCTAGTAGCCCGGCGCAGGATCCTACTCATGTGGAAGGAGGCGAAACCCCCCGGACTGGAGGCCTGGGTAAATGATATGGCAGGGTTCATTAAACTGGAGCAGATAAAGTTTGCCCTGAGAGGATCGGCTCACGGGTTCACCAGGCGGTGGCAGCCATTTCTCGACTACCTAGGGGAACGTTAGAGGGAAGACAGATGACCAGCAGCAGTAACCCAGGGGGAGGGGGGGGGGGGGGTTTAGTTTAGTTTAGGTCAAAGATAAAGGGGTTTTGTTACTTGTGTATTGTTAAAAATTTCTGTATTGTTATTGTTGCGTTTTCTTTGTAAGAGGGGAAAAATTGTTATTTGGGAAAAAAATTTCAATAAAACATATTTAAAAAAAAAAAAACCCACAAATCCAATGATGTGCAGGGTCGGTAGATTGGCCACTCTAAATAGGCCCCTTAATTGCAAAAAAAGAATTGGGCACTCCAAATTAATGTTGAAAAAAAAACAGGGCGAGACAGAGTAGATTCAGGAAGGATGTTCCCGATAGTGCGTGTGTCCAGAAATAGGGATCACAATCTGAGGATACTGGGTAGACCATTTAGGACGGAGAAGAGGAGAAATTTCTTCACCCAGAGAGTGGTGAGCCGATGGAATTCATCGGCACAGGAACTAATTAAGGCCAAAACATTGCATGTTTTCAAGAAGTAGTTAGATACAGCACTGAGGGTGAAGGGGATCAAAGGATATGGGGGGAAAGCAGGATTAGGCTATTGAGCCTAATCAGCTCTGATCGTAATGAATGGTGGAGCAGGCTCGAAGGGCCGAATGGTCTCCTCCTGCTCCTATTTTCTACGTTGCTCCGTATCTATGCATGTAAATGGTCCAGGAGGTATGAGGAAGAATGTTTTTACACAACCAGTGGCAATGACCGTAAACCTGCTGCCTATGATGGAGTTTGAAAATAGACAATAAATGATTTTTTTTTAAATTGGATAGATCCCTGAGAGAAATAAAGCTGTGAGGATACAGAGACAGAGCAGGAGAATGACTCTGACTGGATTGCTCCAGATAATAATAATAATATTTATTAGTGTCACAAGTAGGCTTACATTAACACTGCAATGAAATTACTGTGAAAATCCCCAGGTCGTCACACTCCGGCGCCTGTTCGGGTGCACTGAGCGAGAATTCAGAATGTCCAATTCACCTAACACCCACGTCTTTCGGGACTTGTGGGAGGAAACCGCAGCACCTGGAGGAAACCCACGCAGACACGGGGAGAACGTGCAGACTCCGCAGAGACAGTGACCAAAGCCGGGAATCAAACCCGGGTCCCTGCCGCTGGGAAGCAACAGTGCTAACCACCGTGCCGATTAGAGAGCTAGCATGGACTCAATGGACTGAATGCCCTTCTCTGCCCATAATTTAAAATATATATATTTTATAATAAATTTAGTGTACCCAATTCATTATTTCCAATTAAGGGACAATTTAGCGTGGTCAATCCACCTACCCTGCACATCTTTTATCTTTGGGTTGCGGGGGCGAAACCCACACAAACACGTGGAGAATGTGAAAACTCCACATGGACAGTGACTCAGAGCCGGGATCGAACCTGGGACCTCGGCTCTGTGAGGCAGCAGTGCTGCTCACTGCGTCACCGTGCTGCCAGCTGACTCTGGCATTTTTGTCTAATCTCGCCTTGTATTTTAACCCCGGAGGGTTCAGATATCACTCAGGTAAATCTGTGCTACACTCCCTCCGAGGCCATTCTATCCTTCCTCAGGTTTGTTGCCCAGAACTGAATACAGTTCTCCAGGTTTGGTCAAACCAGGGTTTGTGAATCTCGGGGCTTTTCCAGTCACACTGAGACCTGAAATCGTCCCTCACAGACAGAACAGACAAACCTTTTACCTTCCACACCCAGATGCTGCTGAAATTCAGCTTCTAATGAACCGAGTGACTCTCAGATTGCAATGTGACGTTTGGTTTGCGTTTCCCTTCTGTTAAACGTCCTCTTCCAGTATCCTGTAAATTTACAGAAACCTCACTGTCAGTTTAGGATAGAAATTCACAACATTCTCTCCTCGCCAAATTTGATTAAATGTATTCCTGGAGGTTCGATCACATGACCTGCCCTCATCCTCCAGCCATTAATCGGTCAACACATCCATCCTTGTGACACACTGCCTTCCTCGGCCAATTGGAAGCAAAAGGACTCATTACCTTACAGGACAGTGTTTGACTGGGGCAGCACGGTGGCACAGTGGTTAGCACTCTGTGTCACCGCGCCGAGGTCACAGGTTCGATCCCGGCTCTGGGTCACTGTTCGTGTGGAGTTTGCACATTGTTTGCGTGGGTTTCACCCCCACAACCCAAAGATGTGCAGATTAGGTGGATTGGACAGGCTAAATTGCCCCTTATTTGGAAGAAATGAATTGGGCACTCCAAATTTATTTTTAAAAAGGACAGTGATTGACTGTCAGCCAAACAACCTTCATCCCATTTTCAATATTTTTATATCCGCTGAAGAGAAATGTTCAAAAATATTTTTTACTGCCCTAATGATTTTCCAGAGACCCAAAATTAATATTTTTACTGTCCTAATCACGTTCCAGTGTCACAAAAATATTTTGTACTGTCCCAATGATTTTCCAGACACCCAGACATGAATCTCACCAAGGCAGAAGGTAAAATTTGAATTCGTTGAAAGTTTACTTTAAAAAAAAAAAATTTAATGTACCCAATTCATTCTTTCCAATTAAGGGGCAATTTAGCATGGCCAATCTCTCTACCCTACACATCTTTTGGGTTGTGGTGGCGAAACCCACGCAAACACAGCGTGAATGTGGCAACTCCACACGGACAGTGACCCAGAGCCGGGATCGAACCTGGGTCGTCGGCGCCGTGAGGCTGCAGGGCTACCACTGCGCCACCGTGCTGCCCTCATTGAAAGTTTACTGATGACCATGAAACCATTGTCAATTGTTGCAAAGACCCAACTGGTTCACTCATGTCCTTCAGTGAAGGAAATCTTCTTATCTTACCTGGTCTGGCCTACAGGTGATTCCAGATCCACAGTCAGCTGGTTGACCCTTAAAATGCTCTCCGAGATGCCCTCAGTTCAAGGCAATTAGTGATGGGCAGTGAATGCTGGCCCAGCCAGTGACACCCACATCCCGTGAATGAATAGAAAAGAAAATCTGCCATCCTTACCTGGTCTGGCCGACACGATTCCAAACCACAGCAATATGGTTGATTCTTTAAATGTCCTCCAAGATGGCCGAGCAAGCCACTCGGTTTAAGGAACATTAGGGATGGGCAATAAATGTTGGCCCAGCCAGTGACTCCCACAAATGATTAAAATAAAATACCGGCGATTCCAGTCAGTCAATCTGGAAGAGTTGGCATCCGGTGCAGACATGCAGCGCAAAATAATAATAATAATCCCTTATTGTCACAAGGAGGCTTCAATGAAGTTCCTGTCAAAAGGCCCTAGTCGCCACTTTCCGGCGCCTGTTCGGGGAGCCTGGAACGGGAAATGAACCCGCGCTGCTGGTCTTGTTCTTCATTACAAGCCAGCTGTCTTAAGCCCACTGTGCTAAACCAGCCCCTTCCCTGCGGCACATTGTCCTCTGTAAAGATGGCGGCCGGTATTCCGGGTCTGTCACCGCTCAGCTCTCACTCTGTTTGGTGCTGTTTAAGACGGGACCGTTAACATTTTCCTCGGGAGTTGAAGCCTCCACGGGGTATTTATGAAGCCTCCCAGCTCACTCCACAGCTTCTATCGCTCCCCGGCCACCCACCGGCTCCAATTCTGAAAGTTTGTATCATCAATAAGACATTGGGACTCAAAGACTAATCCAGTTTGATGGACAAGTTATCTCCTTTCTGACCAATGGAGAACAAGCTCCTCCCACTCGTTGAAACATCGCCCTGACAAAGACAACAGATGCGCATGCGCCCTGATGCACATCCAATAAAGATGGCGGCCGTTAACCCGAGCCGAAGATGAGGCGCTGCAGCTCCGCTCGGTACAAATATGGTGCCGTAAACCTTTCCGAGGTTTGCGATTTCAACAGCTTTACACAACATTTCTGCCCACCCCCGCGATCTCTCGCTCCCTCCATATTGTTAAACGCCTCTCACCAATTTCTGATCAGAAAAAAACGTTCTTCTGCATCGCCATTACCCACACTGCGCATGCTTAAATCACAACGGGCCCGCCCCTCATTCACTCCGATTGGTTGGAGGACGAGCTGCTCCCGGTCGGTCCTCCAGCCCCGCCCCTCCGCTTCGTATTGGTCCGGATCTGCCGTCAATCACCCGGGCATTGTGACGGTTACGATTGGTGAGATCGGCCACAGGCTCAGGCTGACTCACTGATTGTCCAATAATCATAGAGGTACAATCATATAATTTACAGTGCAGCAAGACGCCATTCGGCCCATCGAGTCTGCACCGGCTCTTGGAAAGCGCACCCTACTTAAGCCCACACCTCCACCCTGTCCCTATAACCCAACAACCCCATCTAACATAAGGGCAATTTAGCATGGCCAATCCACCTAACCTGCGCAGCTTTGGACTGTGGGAGGAAACCGGAGCACCCGGAGGAAGCCCACGCAGACACGGGGAGAACGGGCAGACTCCGCACAGGCAGTGACACTTTTGTTGGGACTCGCTGATTTTGGTCTTTTATTTTGACTGGACCACATGTTTGGGGAAAGCAAGAGAGGAAAGAAGGTTCTATAGAAACTAGAATGATCTATTGTGAATTTCTATCCGATTCTTAGAGTGATCAGTTTTGTAACCTTTTTCAGGCATTAGAACGGGAGGATTGGCAGCCTGGCAACTCGAGCCAAATATAACATCGAGATCTGACAGTCACTCAATTCATTAGGATGTAAATATCACAAACTGTCAATGTGCTTGTCTGTTCTGACTGTGGGAAGAGATTTCAAACATCAGTGTGACTGGAAAAGCCCCGAGACACACACACACCTGAGTGAGTGTGTTCCAGTGAACTGACTGTGGAAAGAGCTTTAACCAGTTACACAACCTGAAAAATCATCGTGTTTCCTCTGGTGGGAGAGTCTAGGACCAAAGGGCATAATCTCAGAGTAAGGGATCTCAAATTTAGGACAGAGATGAGGAGACATTTCTTCTCTCAGAGGGTAGTGAATCTGTGGAATTCTTTAGCTGGCTCTGGAGTTTAACAAAATAAGGCAAAGGTGAAGGCGGCATAACCCGGATGGGCCGCTTGGTGGCGCAGTGGCTCTTTCACTGAGGGGCCTTGAGTTCAGACACATCCCAGGCAGGACTGGTGAGAAATATCTGTCTGGGAAAGGGGAGACAACTGTATAATCGGGAAAATGGTGCGGTGCCGATGGACCTGAGAGAAAGGAGTTCAGCAAAGTCTTTATTTCTTCATTTTTCATTCAATATTTATTAAAAATTCAGAGAAAATATTACAGAAAAGTTAATTTTGAAGTTAACAAAAGGGAACATAATGATTGAGGGTCACAGTGAGAACAGAACACATGCCCTCTGAGCTGCCAAATGTATGTACAACTGTAACAGACACAAGAAAGAGAGAACGGGAGCTCAACATAAAGGGAAGGCAACTGTTGTAAATAAGGTACGAGATAAGTTATTTACTTAGACATGAGATTGAGAGAAATTACTAGCTACAATTACATTACAGCCAAAATTATCTCGTACATTTTAAACGGAAAACCGAAATATTGTCCAAGATTGTCTCAGTTACAGATGCAGAATAATAAACTGAGAGGATTTTACTGTTAGAGTCACCAAGAGGAAATATTGTATTTGTGTCACACACAGACCATAATAAACAGCTGAGGAAAATCTACAGCGTCCGAACGTCAACCGATCACTTGATCTGTAAAAGAGAGAGAGAATGATGAAGCAGATGTTTATGATTGGGGACATTGATGTTACAGTTTTGAATCAATAAAACATTTAGAGATTTTTTAAACGGCTTCTGTCAGTTTGAAGTGTGAGTGGATTGAATCTTCTCACCTTCACCAGAGTGACTGCAGCGCTGTAGGAAATGCTCAGGAAGAACAGGGTGATGAATGTGGAAGCGGTTGTCCAGATGTTGCCGTTATCATCCTCATTGTCTTCAGTCCAGATGCGCTCTGTGGTATCTACGGGGATAGAGCAAATAAATATAATTAGATTGTTTATTAATCCAGGATATGTTTTTAATATTCTCGCTTCATTTTCTCCCGCTGCTAATTAATTCTTCAATATATTTCCATTGCATATCTATTGTTGAGTTCATGACACTCAGAAATCGATCTCCTTAACTTTTTTCTTCCAATTAAGGGGCAAGTTAGCATGGCCAATCCACCTACCCTGCACATCTTTGGGTTGTGGGGGTGAGACCCACAGGTCACGAGGAAACTCCACTGGGACAGAGACCCAGGATCGGGATGAACCCCAGGTCCATGGTGGCGTGAGGCATCAGTGCTAACCATTATGCCACCGTGCCGCCATTGCCTGATGTTTGTGTTTGTTCCTTATCTTTTGTGTCTGTGTAGATGCGAAATTCGTGTTTTGCTTTAGTCTTTTGTGTGTCCCGATGTCTTTATAAGTGTCATTGTGTGTGTTCCTGTGTCAGTTAGTCTTGATCTGTGTATTTGTGTGTCAGCGTCTGTATGCAAACTTTGTTTATCTTCTGTCAATCTGTATGTATGAGTGTTTTAGTGTGTGTTTGTGTGTTGAAGTCTATGTTTATCTATTAATACCTGTGTCAATATAAGTTTATACTTCCCTGCCCAGTAATAAAAGTGTTAATGTGTCTTTATACGTTCAACATGCATGTCAGTGTCTTAATGTTTGTGTCTGGATAAGTGCATTTGTGTGTGCGTGTGTTTGTTGATGTGTGTATTTCATCATGGAATCATCATCATATAATCCCTACTGTGCCAAACGAGGCTATTCGGCCCATTGAGTCTGCACCAACCCTCCGAAAGAGCACTCCAACTGGACGCATGCCCCTGCCCTATCTCCAGAAACTCGTAACCCCACCTAACGTTGTGGGCACTAAGGGGTAATATAGCATGACCAATCCAGCTAACCTGCACATCTTTAGAATGTGGGAGGTAACTGGAGCACGCAGTGGAAACAGGAATAGACGCGGCAGAACGTGGAAACTCCACACCGACAATCACCCGAGGCTGGAATTGAACCCGGGTTTATGGTGCTGTGAGGCAGCAGTGCTATTTATGCGTTGATGATTGTTTATAACTATCTATTGATGTGTATTGATGCCTCTATGTGCACTAACGTGTGTTTGTGCTAGCATGTGTATGAGTATGCTAATATGTGTCCACGTGTGCCCAAAAGTGTGTTAGTGTGGATTATTGTCTCTGTTTGAATGGAAATCTTTCAGTCATCGTGAAATTCTGCTAATGTATATGTTATTGGTTGCATTTGTGTTTCATATTCTTCAGTCAATCTGCTTGTCTCGTTTCATATGTTTGTGTATCTGTGTGGACATGTGGTTGTATGTGTCTGTTTGTATACATTTGTGTAGCCGCTCGTGTGTGGATTTGTGTATGTGCACGTGTGTATGTGCGTGTCTAAACGTGTGCTTTTTTTGTGTTTATGTGCATGTCTGTGAATTTTTGCGCACGTTTGCGTGTGTTTTTGTGTCAAAATATGTGTGGTTTGTTGTGCCTGGATGTATGTTTATGCATGTGTTTCTATGTGTGTGTCTAGGCGTGTGTTTGTGTCTATGTGTGAGCGTGTGTACGTTTGTGGGTCTCTGTGCATGTGTGTGTGGAGTCTGTCTTTATCTGTCTGTGTGTTTGTATCAGCTGCCTGTAGCTTTGCTAGTTGTGGGTATTATTGATACCGATGTAGAATATGTTGAACTTTCTGCTTATAAATGTGTTTTCTGTGAGTTGCAAGCTGACATCAGGTGACCTAATGCAAAAATACAAGGCGGTGCCTCAGGAGAGAACAGTGAAACCCCAGAGAGAATTCAATCACCAGTCTGGATTTAGATTATGGGGAATCAGTTTTAGCAGACGGATAAGAGGAACAAGGGTGCTGAAGGAATTCTGTTGCATAAATAGATATTTTAAGAACATCTTGATCATGATGGTCTTTTAAACCCTTCAGCCAGTAAGCTCCATGACGTCTTGTAATGTCAATAACTGAGTTCTTAGTCTAGAGAACCGTTTCCTTTCAAACTCCCTGCTTGGGGACTGGGAGGATATTGAGTTAATAATCTCCCTCTCTCTGGTCAGCTCAGCAAATTGCCTTTGGGTTCTCCCTGCTGGAGGTGGAAAGACAGATAATTCACTCATCACCTTCCTCTCTTTTGGTCGAGAAAGTGGAGGTAAAATGAGTTAGTATTGCCTCTTTGCTGGGGAAGTGTGGGTAAAGTGGATTAAATAATGCCGCTCCAATCATTGTTGGAAACGGGTGTACAGTGGATTAACTCAGCCCCCACCTTCTCTTTGTTGGGGAAGTGGGAGTACAGTGTGTTAACTAATTCAGGGGCTGGTTTAGCACACTGGGCTAAATAGCTGGCATTTAAAGCAGACCAAGGCAGGCCAGCAGCGCGGGTTCAATTCCTGTACCAGCCTCCCTGAACAGGTGCCGGAATGTGGTGACTAGGGGATTTTCACAGTAACTTCATTTTGCAAAGAGATTTAGGTGTACAGGTCCACAGGTCATTGAAAGGGGCAACACAGGTGGAGAAGGTAGTCAAGAAGGCAGACGGCATGCTTGCCTTCATTGGCCGGGGCATTGAGTATAAGAATTGGCAAGTCATGTTGCAGCTGTATAGAACCCTAGTTAGGCCACACTTGGAGTATAGTGTTCAATTCTGGTCGCCACACTACCAGAAGGATGTGGAGGCTTTAGAGAGGGTGCAGAAGAGATTTACCAGAATGTTGCCTGGTATGGAGGGCATTAGCTATGAGGAGCGGTTGAATAAACTCGGTTTGTTCTCACTGGAACGAAGGAGGTTGAGGGGAGACCTGATAGAGGTATACAAAATTATGAGGGGCATAGACAGAGTGGATAGTCAGAGGCTTTTCCCCAGGGTAGAGGGGGCATGGGAACCTGGATTGTAGTTTTAGGGTAAGGGAGAATGAGAGTATAGAGGTCAGGAGCTCAGATTTGACGTCGCAGGAGGGGGCCAGTGTTCAGGTAGGTGGTTTGAAGTGTGTCTACTTCAATGCCAGGAGTATACGAAATAAGGTAGGGGAACTGGCAGCATGGGTTGGTACCTGGGACTTCGATGTTGTGGCCATTTCGGAGACATGGATAGAGCAGGGACAGGAATGGATGTTGCAGGTTCCGGGGTTTAGGTGTTTTAGTAAGCTCAGAGAAGGAGGCAAAAGAGGGGGAGGTGTGGCGCTGCTAGTCAAGAGCAGTATTACGGTGGCGGAGAGGATGCTAGATGGGGACTCATCTTCCGAGGTAGTATGGGCTGAGGTTAGAAACAGGAAAGGAGAGATCACCCTGTTGGGAGTTTTCTATAGGCCTCCAAATAGTTCTAGGGATGTAGAGGAAAGGATGGCGAGGATGATCCTGGATAAGAGCGAAAGTAATAGGGTAGTTATTATGGGAGACTTTAACTTTCCAAATATTGACTGGAAAAGATATAGTTCGAGTACATTAGATGGGTCGTTTTTTGTAAAGTGTGTGCAGGAGGGTTTCCTGACACAGTTTGTTGACAGGCCAACAAGAGGCGAGGCCACATTGGATTTGGTTTTGGGTAATGAACCAGGCCAGGTGTTGGATTTGGAGGTAGGTGAGCACTTTGGGGACAGTGACCACAATTCGGTGACGTTTACGTTAAGGATGGAAAGGGATAAGTATACACCGCAGGGCAAGAGTTATAGCTGGGGGAAGGGAAATTATGATGCCATTAGACGTGACTTGGGGGGGATAAGGTGGAGAAGTAGGCTGCAAGTTTTGGACACACTGGATAAGTGGAGCTTGTTCAAGGATCAGCTACTGCGTGTTCTTGATAAGTATGTACCGGTCAGGCAGGGAGGAAGGTGCCGAGCGAGGGAACCGTGGTTTACCAAAGAAGTGGAATCTCTTGTTAAGAGGAAGAAGGAGGCCTATGTGAAGATGAGGTGTGAAGTTTCAGTTGGGGCGATGGATAGTTACAAGGTAGCGAGGAAGGATCTAAAGAGAGAGCTAAGACGAGCAAGGAGGGGACATGAGAAGTATTTGGCAGGAAGGATCAAGGAAAACCCAAAAGCTTTCTATAGGTATGTCAGGAATAAGCGAATGACTAGGGACAGAGTAGGACCAGTCAAGGACAGGGATGGGAAGTTGTGTGTAGAGTCTGAAGAGATAGGCGAGATACTAAATGAATATTTTTCGTCAGTATTCACTCAGGAAAAAGATAATGTTGTGGAGGAGAATGCTGAGCTCCAGGTAAATAGATTAGATGGCATTGAGGTACGTAGGGAAGAGGTGTTGGCAATTCTGGACAGGCTGAAAATAGATAAGTCCCCGGGACCTGATGGGATTTATCCTAGGATTCTCTGGGAGGCCAGGGAAGAGATTGCTGGACCATTGGCTTTGATTTTTATGTCATCATTGGATACAGGAATAGTGCCAGAGGACTGGAGGATAGCAAATGTGGTCCCTTTGTTCAAAAAGGGGAGCAGAGACAACCGCGGCAACTATAGACCGGTGAGCCTCACGTCTGTAGTGGGTAAAGTCTTGGAGGGGATTATAAGAGACAAGATTTATAATCATCTAGATAGGAATAATATGATCAGGGATAGTCAGCATGGCTTTGTGAAGGGTAGGTCATGCCTCACAAACCTTTACGAGTTCTTTGAGAAGGTGACTGAACAGGTAGACGAGGGTAGAGCAGTTGATGTGGTGTATATGGATTTCAGCAAAGCGTTTGATAAGGTTCCCCACGGTAGGCTATTGCAGAAAATACGGAGGCTGGGGATTGAGGGTGATTTAGAGATGTGGATCAGAAATTGGCTAGCTGAAAGAAGACAGAGGGTGGTGGTTGATGGGAAATGTTCAGAATGGAGTTCTGTCACAAGTGGAGTACCACAAGGATCTGTTCTGGGGCCGTTGCTGTTTGTCATTTTTATCAATGACCTAGAGGAAGGCGCAGAAGGGTGGGTGAGTAAATTTGCAGACGATACTAAAGTCGGTGGTGTTGTCGATAGTGTGGAAGGAAGTAGCAGGTTACAGAGGGATATAGATAAGCTGCAGTGCTGGGCTGAGAAGTGGCAAATGGAGTTTAATGTAGAGACGTGTGAGGTGATTCACTTTGGAAGGAAAAACAGGAATGTGGAATATTTGGCTAATGGAAAAGTTCTTGAAAGTGTGGATGAGCAGAGGGATCTAGGTGTCCATGTACATAGATCCCTGAAAGTTGCCACCCAGGTTGATAGGGTGGTGAAGAAGGCCTATGGAGTGTTGGCCTTTATTGGTAGAGGGATTGAGTTCCGGAGTCAGGAGGTCATGTTGCAGCTGTACAGAACTCTGGTACGGCCGCATTTGGAGTATTGCGTACAGTTCTGGTCACCGCATTATAGGAAGGACGTGGAGGCTTTGGAACGGGTGCAGAGGAGATTTACCAGGATGTTGCCTGGTATGGAGGGAAAATCTTATGAGGAAAGGCTGATGGACTTGAGGTTGTTTTCGTTGGAGAGAAGAAGGTTAAGAGGAGACTTAATAGAGGCATACAAAATGATCAGAGGGATAGATAGGGTGGACAGTGAGAGCCTTCTCCCGCGGATGGAAATGGCTAGCACGAGGGGACATAGCCTTAAACTGAGGGGTAATAGATATAGGACAGAGGTCAGGGGTAGGTTCTTTACGCAAAGAGTAGTGAGGCCGTGGAATGCCCTACCTGCTACAGTAGTGAACTCGCCAACATTGATGGCATTTAAAAGTTTATTGGATAAACATATGGATGATAATGGTATCGTGTAGGTTAGATGGCTTTTGTTTCGGTGCAACATCGTGGGCCGAAGGGCCTGTACTGCGCTGTATTGTTCTATGTTCTATGTTCTAATTACTAGGGGGCATAGGTTTAAGGTGAGAGGAACAAGGTTTAGAGTAGATGTACGAGGCAAGTTTTTTACGCAGAGGGTTGTGCGTGCCTGGAACTCGCTACCGGAGGAGGTAGTGGAAGCAGGGACGATAGGGACATTTAAGGGGCATCTTGACAAATATATGAATAGGGTGGGAATAGAAGGATACGGACCCAGGAAGTGTAGAAGATTGTAGTTTAGTCGGGCAGCATGGTCGGCACGGGCTTGGAGGGCCGAAGGGCCTGTTCCTGTGCTGTACATTTCTTTGTTCTTTGTTCTTTGCCCCCACATTCTCTTTGTTGGGGAAGTGGGAGTACAGTGTGTTACCTAAAGCCCCCACCTTCTCTTTGTTGGGGAAGTGGGGGAACGGTGGATTAACTAATGCCCCTCCCCTCTCTTCGTTGGGGAAGTGGGTGACAGTAGGTTAACTAATACCCCTCCCCCTCGCTCTTTATTGGGGAAGTGGGGGTACAAGGATTAACTAATGCCCCTCCCCTCTCTTCGTTGGGGAAGTGGGAGACAGTGAGTTAACTAATTCCCCTCCCCTCTCTCTGTTGGGGAAGTGGGGTACAGTGGAGTAACAATTTCCCTTTCCCCTCTCTTTGATGGGGGATTGTTGGTCCATGTTTCTGTGTGACCCTCAATTCAGTTCCCACTGGGGGTGATGCAGCAACTTGTATCTGACATCATCTTTAAAAGGATGGATAATGGGAGAAGCAGGAACACCGAGATTTAAATGTGATGGGTTTGTTTGTCTGAAATGGGAAATTGACAGATTTCTTCTCAGCGGGAGGAAAGTCAATATTTTGTTGAATCCTGGAATCAATGAGTTTTACTCAGTCTCTAACCCAGGGTGCATCTGAGCTGGGAGCACTGGTTGTATCAGACTTGGGGCCGAGACCTGTAGAAATCCGGGTCTCATTGAACAGATCTAATATCAGCAAAGTGGAAGCTCCATTAATTAAGCGGCTGTGCAATTAAATCACAATTAGAGGAAAAAACCTTTATTATTTTTATTTTAGTTCGAAATGCAATAGATAGATTCTCATTGACATGAATTAACGGTGTCCATCAGAGCGAGGGAAATGTTCACAAAACTGGGTTTACCGCTGGATTTATCAACCGTTCTGTTGATGATCTTCAAGGGGATGGCTTCATGTCCCACCACACAGGAGTAAGAAGCGCCGCTGGCCCACTCCTCCGCTGCAATGGATAACAGGCTGTACATGAAGAAGGAGCTATTGCCGTTCTCCGCCATCACCTCGGTGTTCTTGTAGTTCCCGGGATTCACCGGCTTGTCATTGACGGTCCACTTGACGAAGATCTCTCGGGGGGAGAAACCTCTCACTAAGCAGCTGAGGGAGACGAATCTCTGAGCGGAGACGTCTTCAGCCGAGGGCAGGAGGACAGAGACGGACGGTTCCCGCGGATTGGGATCTGCAGAAAATGTACAATAAATGTAAATAAAATGGGGAATTCTGGAGGCAATGGAACCGCAGGTCAGATGTGAGAGAATTGTGTTTTGTGTTGGATTTTAAAGGTTTCCATTTCCCAGTTTGGGATCTGTCCGGTTTCCCAGCTCGGAGCTGAGGTGGACACAAGCCTTTACCCTGAGAATTTATGGATATTGGATTCGAAAGTTTCAGAAAGTGTACAGCAGGGAAACAGGCCATTCGGCCCACCTGTTCTGTGCTGGTGTATAAGCTCCACACCAGGCTCCTCCCACCTTATCCCTAGAGGATTGGGAAACTGCCAATGTAACTCCCTTATTCAAAAGGGAGGGAGTCAAAAACAGGAAACTATAGGCCAGTGACCTTAACATCTGTCAGTGGGAAACGGTTCGAGTCCATTATAACGGATCCAATAGCTGAGCATTAAGAAATACACAATATAATCAACAGAGTCAGCGCGGCCTCTTGAAGGGGAAATCATGCCTGACAAATTTATTGCCCTTATTTGAGGTGATAACGAGAAGGCGAGAGAGAGGGGAGCCAGGAGGAGTAATATACATGAATTTCAAAACTGTGTTTAATAAATGAATGTTCTATTCCCACGTTTGCAGATGACAAAAAATTGGTAGAAAGGCAAGTGGTGAGGATTACAGAAAATCCACAGAGGGACAGAGAATGTGAGGTTATACATTTGGTAGAGGAGGAACATAACGGAATATTATTTAGATGGAGAAAGCTGAAGTAACTGGGGAATTGGGGGTCCTCGTGCAGAAACCACACAAAGCAAGTTCTGCAGGTAATATGGAGACAAATTGAATGTTGACATTTATTTCAAAGGGAATAGAATATAAACATGGGGAAGTCTGGCTAAAACTATACAAGGCACTAGTTAGTCTACACCTGGTATACTTTGAATCGTTTTGGTGCCCTTATCTAAGGAAGGCAGATTGGTTTTGAAGGCAGTCCAGAGAAGGATCACGAGGTTGATCGCGAGTATGGAGGGATTTTCTTATGGGGAGAGGTTAAGTAGGCTGGGTTGTACTTATTGGAGTTTAGAGGAATGAAGGCGACCTAATTGAGACATGAAAGATTCTCAGGGAGCTCCTTAGGATAGACGCTGAGTGGTTGTTTTCCCTTGTGGGAGCATCTAGGACCAGAGCGCAGGATCACAATGTAAGGGTTCACCGATTTAACACAGAGATGAGGTGGAATTTCCTCTCTCAGAGGGGAGTGAAGCTGTGGAATTATTTAACGCAGGGGGCTGTAGATTCTGGGTTGTTCAGTGTGTTCAAGGTTGAGGGAGACATATTTTAAATCAGTGAACGCATCAAGAGATATAGGGATAAGTCGGGAAAGAGGAATTGAAGGTTATCACATCAGATCAGTCATGACCTCACTGCCGGCTGGACCGGTGTTGATGGGCCCAATGGCCTACGTCTGTTCCTCAGTCTTGTGGTCTATGGTCTCGCTCCATCTAAACCCAATATCACTGTTGGGTTTCATTGTTCATTCATCTGCATATCAATTTCCCCCTTAAACTCTAAACGCCCAGAGTATTTAGTTAGTGGAATTACCAATCAGAATGGACCATAAATACTGAATACTAACTACTGACCGCTGCACTGACACTAGAAATAGACACAATGACTCACTTATTGCTTCAGTCTCACCGCTCACCTATTTTTTTGTGGATTGAAATTCTTAAAGGAGTTGGCAGGTCCTGATGGCTCGCCATACAATCAAACACAGCCCCACTCAGCCAGGCTTGTGTGGAGATGTTTAATTTGTTGACCAGACTCTCAGCATCTGCCCCAGGCTGGTCGGCAATCTCTGATTTCAGCGGCTTCTTCGCTTCACTCCAGGACACGTTGACTCCATAAGGAGCATTCGAAATGACGCAGGTTAAGGTTACGGTCGCCTCCAATAAGACCTGTTCTATTTGTGGTGGCAGTATTGTTACTGAGACATCAGTGCAAAGGGAAGGATCTGTGAATGAAAAAAGTGGAAATCAACCCAAGTTTGGTCTTCAGAATCAGGACAGCAGTATTCAGCCTGAACCCTAAATGGGAATATATCAACTTCGAAACATCAACCTCTAAATAATCAACTTCGAAACATCAACCTCTAAAGACCGCCTTTAATCTTCTTTACGCAATGGAAAATCAGTTTGGTTTGTGAAAACTATTCTCATTGTGAAATACAGTCAGCCCCGATATCATTCTAACGAATCAGTATTTCAGCATTCCCAATACAAATATTCCATTCCTGATCTCAGGAACGAAGTACTGGAGGCTGATCCATAAATAGGTTGGATGAACTTACCAACACTTTCCCCCGGAGCTGTTATCAGTTAAGTGTTTGAGACACCCACTGACTCTCAAATATAATCAGCTGTCTCAGGATAAAGCTGGTATCAAGTCCACCAGGGGCTGGTTTAGCACAGGGCTAAATCGCTGGCTTTTAGAGCAGACCAAGGCAAGCCACCAGCGCGGGTCCAATTCCCATACCAGCCTCCCCGAACAGGCGCCGGAATGTGGCGACTAGGGGCTTTTCACAGTAACTTCATTTGAAGCCTACTTGTGACAATAAGAGATTTTCATTTCATTCATTCACCTCACTCACTAAATGACTTCAAATTATAGGGATACATTTATTTCTATATTCATAAAATCGTGAATGATAAGCAACCCTCATGCAGCTCTTACATCAGAATGAAACACAAACTACATGGCAGTAAATTAGAAGTTGTTCTGTGCTTTGTACTAACTTCAATAAATTCCTGATTTGGATTAACTTCAGAGTGCAGATTTATTGTTTCCTCTGTTTGTGTCTCTTACCAGACGCGGTGATGTTTTGACTTTGGGTGACTCCTTGATGAGTGACCTGGCAGGTATAGACCGCTTTGCTGAACCATTCCCCAGCGGAGACTGTCAGCCGACTGCTCGCCGAGAAGTTCCCGTTCACTTCACAGGGGGGCGAGGTGACAAATCCTGAACCCATGGGTTGTCCATTCTTCAGCCACTTCACCGTCATTGACTTTGGCTGGAAATCGTTGATTGAACAGACCATGGTTGCAAATTTCTGTCTTGAGATTTCTTCATTGGAACTCACGGTGAGGAGAACATTTGGTGTGTTGACAGGTGGAGGGCCTTCAAGAAACACAAGTTAGACATTTCTTGAAGAAGATGTAACGAATAACATGACTAATTATATTTGAACAGTTTCTCTGTGGTCACTATTTCTCACAGGAATCAGAACTATGCAGAGAACCATAAATGTGTTATGACCAAAGATGTAAATAAAGCAATCAAAGCGTCTGTTTCTCACAGATTCCACAACACTTACATTTCATTCCAATGGTCTTGTCTGAGCCGCTGTGTCGAACCTCACAGCTGATGTTGCTGCATGCTCCCTCTGATTCGTTGATGGTTAACTGGCTGCTCAGGGTGTAGGTTCCCTTCTTGTTTCTTACTGACGGGTATTTCTTAACTCCAGTGGTGATCAGCTGCCCATCTTTCTTCCAGGTAAGGCTGGTGATTTCTGGGGAGTAGTCCATCGCCAAACAGCCGAAGGTCACGGAGTTGTCGCTGTTGTGTTGCTGACAGGAGGAGACCAGGCTGTAGAGAGTGGGTGGAGACGGTGTTGCTGGGAAAGAATGGCCCGTTCAACAAGTTAGACTCTGTTATTTGTGATCTATAAGTTACCAAGCACATCAAAATGTGATGATACATTTATCCTAACATTTTCTCATTAACTGTTACATCCATATTTCAGCGTCTATTAGTTCTATGATTTGAGAATCACCATCTCTTTGCCCCCTCATTAGAAACTCGCATCCCTTTCTCCGTTTCTAACACAGACACAAAATAACATTTGATGCCGCCTGAATGGTGTAACTGTCATTGGATTGAAGGAGAGGAGCAGAGAGTTTCCCCCATTATTTCAGCCACCATGTAAAATAAAATAGAAATGTCGTCATAGTCCCGGAGACTGCCCTTTCCTTCTGAGAGCTGACTGGTGGTGATTTAACCTGAGGGTCACCACACCTCAGGCGAGGGGCAAGGTTGAGAATGGGGGTCTTTATGAATAACCTCAGCCGGTGCAGCAATTCAACTCACGCTGTTAGGATCGCTCTTCATCACAAACCAGCCATCCAGCTAACTGAGCTGTGTACGTCACAATCCAGCTAACTGAGCTGTGGACGTCACAATCCAGCTAACTGAGCTGTGTACATCACAATGCAGCTATCTGAGCTGTGTACGTCACAATCCAGCTAACTGAGCTGTGTACGTCACAATCCAGCTACCTGAGCTGTCGATGTCACAATCCAGCTAACTGAGCTGTGTACGTCACAATCCAGCTATCTGAGCTGTCGATGTCACAATCCAGCTAACTGAGCTGTGTACGACACAATCCAGCTAACTGAGCTGTGAACGTCACAATCCAGCTCACTGAGCTGTGTACGTCACAATCCAGCTAACTGAGCTGTGTACGTCACAATCCAGCTAACTGAGCTGTGTGCGTCACAATCCAGCTAACTGAGCTGTGTACGTCACAATCCAGCTAACTGAGCTGTGTACATCACAATGCAGCTATCTGAGCTGTGTACATCACAATCCAGCTCACTGAGCTGTGTACGTCACAATCCAGCTATCTGAGCTGTCGATGTCACAATCCAGCTCACTGAGCTGTGTACGTCACAATCCAGCTAACTGAGCTGTGTACATCACAATCCAGCTAACTGAGCTGTGGACGTCACAATCCAGCTAACTGAGCTGTGTACATCACAATGCAGCTATCTGAGCTGTGTACGTCACAATGCAGCTATCTGAGCTGTGTACGTCACAATCCAGCTAACTGAGCTGTGTACGTCACAATCCAGCTATCTGAGCTGTCGATGTCACAATCCAGCTAACTGAGCTGTGTACGTCACAATCCAGCTATCTGAGCTGTCGATGTCACAATCCAGCTAACTGAGCTGTGTACGTCACAATCCAGCTAACTGAGCTGTGAACGTCACAATCCAGCTCACTGAGCTGTGTACGTCACAATCCAGCTAACTGAGCTGTGTACGTCACAATCCAGCTAACTGAGCTGTGTACGTCACAATCCAGCTAACTGAGCTGTGTACGTCACAATCCAGCTAACTGAGATGTGTACATCACAATGCAGCTATCTGAGCTGTGTACGTCACAATCAAGCTCACTGAGCTGTGTACGTCACAATCCAGCTAACTGAGCTGTGTACGTCACAATCCAGCTAACTGAGCTGTGTACGTCACAATCCAGCTAACTGAGCTGTGTACATCACAATGCAGCTATCTGAGCTGAGTACGTCACAATCCAGCTAACTGAGCTGTGTACGTCACAATCCAGCTCACTGAGCTGTGTACGTCACAATCCAGCTAACTGAGCTCTGTACGTCACAATCCAGCTAACTGAGCTGTGTACGTCACAATCCAGCTATCTGAGCTGTCGATGTCACAATCCAGCTAACTGAGCTGTGTACATCACAATCCAGCTAACTGAGCTGTGTACGTCACAATCCAGCTAACTGAGCTGTGTACGTCACAATCCAGCTATCTGAGCTGTCGATGTCACAATCCAGCTAACTGAGCTGTGTACGTCACAATCCAGCTATCTGAGCTGTCGATGTCACAATCCAGCTAACTGAGCTGTGTACGTCACAATCCAGCTAACTGAGCTGTGAACGTCACAATCCAGCTCACTGAGCTGTGTACGTCACAATCCAGCTAACTGAGCTGTGTACGTCACAATCCAGCTAACTGAGCTGTGTACGTCACAATCCAGCTAACTGAGCTGTGTACGTCACAATCCAGCTAACTGAGCTGTGTACATCACAATGCAGCTATCTGAGCTGTGTACGTCACAATCCAGCTCACTGAGCTGTGTACGTCACAATCCAGCTAACTGAGCTGTGTACGTCACAATCCAGCTAACTGAGCTGTGTACGTCACAATCCAGCTAACTGAGCTGTGTACATCACAATGCAGCTATCTGAGCTGAGTACGTCACAATCCAGCTAACTGAGCTGCGTACGTCACAATCCAGCTCACTGAGCTGTGTACGTCACAATCCAGCTAACTGAGCTGTGTACGTCACAATCCAGCTAACTGAGCTGTGTACGTCACAATCCAGCTATCTGAGCTGTCGATGTCACAATCCAGCTAACTGAGCTGTGTACGTCACAATCCAGCTAACTGAGCTGTGTACGTCACAATCCAGCTAACTGAACTGTGTACGTCACAATCCAGCTAACTGAGCTGTGTACGTGACAATCCAGCTAACTGAGCTGTGGACGTCACAATCCAGCTAACTGAGCTGTGGACGTCACAATCCAGCTAACTGAGCTGTGTACATCACAATGCAGCTATCTGAGCTGTGTACGTCACAATCCAGCTAATTGAGCTGTGTACGTCACAATCCAGCTATCTGAGCTGTCGATATCACAATCCAGCTAACTGAGCTGTGTACGTCACAATCCAGCTATCTGAGCTGTCGATGTCACAATCCAGCTAACTGAGCTGTGTACGTCACAATACAGCTATCTGAGCTGTCGATGTCACAATCCAGCTAACTGAGCTGTGTACGTCACAATCCAGCTAACTGAGCTGTGTACGTCACAATGTAGCTAACTGAGCTGTGTACGTCACAATCCAGCTAACTGAGCTGTGTACGTCACAATCCAGCTAACTGAGCTGTGTACATCACAATGCAGCTATCTGAGCTGTGAACGTCACAATACAGCTATCTGAGCTGTCGATGTCACAATCCAGCTAACTGTGCTGTGTACGTCACAATCCAGCTAACTGAGCTGTGAACGTCACAATCCAGCTCACTGAGCTGTGTACGTCACAATCCAGCTAACTGAGCTGTGTACGTCACAATCCAGCTAACTGAGCTGTGTACGTCACAATCCAGCTAACTGAGCTGTGTACGTCACAATCCAGCTAACTGAGCTGTGTACATCACAATGCAGCTATCTGAGCTGTGTACGTCACAATCCAGCTCACTGAGCTGTGTACGTCACAATCCAGCTAACTGAGCTGTGTACGTCACAATCCAGCTAACTGAGCTGTGTACGTCACAATCCAGCTAACTGAGCTGTGTACATCACAATGCAGCTATCTGAGCTGAGTACGTCACAATCCAGCTAACTGAGCTGTGTACGTCACAATCCAGCTCACTGAGCTGTGTACGTCACAATCCAGCTAACTGAGCTGTGTACGTCACAATCCAGCTAACTGAGCTGTGTACGTCACAATCCAGCTATCTGAGCTGTCGATGTCACAATCCAGCTAACTGAGCTGTGTACGTCACAATCCAGCTAACTGAGCTGTGTACATCACAATCCAGCTAACTGAGCTGTCGATATCACAATCCAGCTAACTGAGCTGTGTACGTCACAATCCAGCTCACTGAGCTGTGTACGTCACAATCCAGCTAACTGAGCTGTGTACGTCACAATCCAGCTAACTGAGCTGTGTACGTCACAATCCAGCTAACTGAGCTGTGTACATCACAATGCAGCTATCTGAGCTGTGTACGTCACAATCCAGCTAATTGAGCTGTGTACGTCACAATCCAGCTAACTGAGCTGTGTACGTCACAATCCAGCTATCTGAGCTGTCGATGTCACAATCCAGCTAACTGAGCTGTGTACGTCACAATCCAGCTATCTGAGCTGTCGATGTCACAATCCAGCTCACTGAGCTGTGTACGTCACAATCCAGCTAACTGAGCTGTGTACGTCACAATCCAGCTAACTGAGCTGTGTACGTCACAATCCAGCTAACTGAGCTGTGTACATCACAATGCAGCTATCTGAGCTGTGTACGTCACAATCCAGCTAACTGAGCTGTGTACGTCACAATCCAGCTCACTGAGCTGTGTATGTCACAATCCAGCTAACTGAGCTGTGTACGTCACAATCCAGCTAACTGAGCTGTGTACGTCACAATCCAGCTAACTGAGCTGTGTACATCACAATGCAGCTATCTGAGCTGAGTACGTCACAATCCAGCTAACTGAGCTGTGTACGTCACAATCCAGCTCACTGAGCTGTGTACGTCACAATCCAGCTAACTGAGCTGTGTACGTCACAATCCAGCTATCTGAGCTGTCGATGTCACAATCCAGCTAACTGAGCTGTGTACGTCACAATCCAGCTATCTGAGCTGTCGATGTCACAATCCAGCTAACTGAGCTGTGTACATCACAATCCAGCTAACTGAGCTGTGTACGTCACAATCCAGCTAACTGAGCTGTGTACGTCACAATCCAGCTAACTGAGCTGTGTACGTCACAATCCAGCTAACTGAGCTGTGTACATCACAATCCAGCAAACTGAGCTGTGGACGTCACAATCCAGCTAACTGAGCTGTGTACATCACAATGCAGCTATCTGAGCTGTGTACGTCACAATGCAGCTAACTGAGCTGTGTACGTCACAATCCAGCTATCTGAGCTGTCGATGTCACAATCCAGCTAACTGAGCTGTGTACGTCACAATCCAGCTATCTGAGCTGTTGATGTCACAATCCAGCTAACTGAGCTGTGTACGTCACAATCCAGCTATCTGAGCTGTGTACGTCACAGTCCAGCTAACTGAGCTGTGTACGTCACAATCCAGCTCACTGAGCTGTGTATTTCACAGTTAACAGCACTTCGTGATGGTCGGCACAGTGTTGGCACTGTTGCTTCACAGCGCCTGGATCCCAGCTTCAATTCCCAGCTGGGTCACTGCCTGTGCGGAGATGGCACGTGTCTGCGTGGGTTTCCTCCGGGTGCTCCGGTTTCCTCCCACAGTCCAAAGATGTGCTGGGTAGCTGGATTGGACATTCTGAGTTCTCAGTGTACCCGAACGGGCGCCAGAATTTGGCGACTGGGGGTTTTTCTCAGTAACTTTATTGCAGTGTTAATGTAAGCCAACTTGTGACAATAATAGGGATTATAAAGAAATTGTCTCTTTATTTCTATCATTGCAGTTTGGGAAATTCCCTGTTTTCAAGCTGCCTGATGCCCCCTCCTCTCTCCACCTCACTGCCAACCACGCCCAAAGCTTTGCTTCAAAATTGCCTTCGGAATGCACACTCACGTAATTTCAATAAAACTGTAAATTTGAGTAATAATAACTTTCACTAATTTTAGGATCATGCACATTAACAGCAGGAGGCGGCCATTCGGCCCGTCGAGTCTTCTCCCCCATTTAATAAGCTCCTGGCTGTGCTGATTGTGGTGTTAACTCCGCATTCCGCCTGTCACTGAGACCGGGCTGTCTGCAATCCCCCCGCACCCCGCCCCGCGCTCCCTGTGCGTTCCCCATCGCTCTGCGGTTCCCGCTGGATCTCTGCACCATTCTCCTGGTCCCTTCACTTTCTGTCAGATTTATGCCATTTTTCATGGTTAGTGTGGGTGAGTGAGTAACTGAGTGACGATAGGAGAGTGAGTGTGGGTGAGTGAGTAACTGAGTGAGGATAGGAGAGTGAGTGTGGGTTAGTGAGTAACTGAGTGAGGGTAGGAGAGTGAGTGCGGGTGAGTGAGTAACTGAGTGAGGGTAGGAGAGTGAGTGCGGGTGAGTGAGTAACTGAGTGACGATAGGAGAGTGAGTGCGGGTGAGTGAGTAACTGAGTGAGGGTAGGAGAGTGAGTGTGGGTGAGTGAGTAACTGAGTGAGGGTAGGAGAGTGAGTGTGGGTGAGTGAGTAACTGAGTGAGGGTAGGAGAGTGAGTGTGGGTGAGTGAGTAACTGAGTGAGGGTCGGAGAGTGAGTGCGGGTGAGTGAGTAACTGAGTGAGGGTAGGAAAGTGAGTGTGGGTGAGTGAGTAACTGAGTGAGAGTAGGAGAGTGAGTGTGGGTGAGTGAGTAACTGAGTGAGAGTAGGAGAGTGAGTGTGGGTGAGTGAGTAACTGAGTGAGGGTAGGAGAGTGAGTGTGGGTGAGTGAGTAACTGAGTGAGGGTAGGAAAGTGAGTGTGGGTGAGTGAGTAACTGAGTGAGGGTAGGAGAGTGAGTGTGGGTGAGTGAGTAACTGAGTGAGGATAGGAGAGTGAGTGTGGGTTAGTGAGTAACTGAGTGAGGGTAGGAGAGTGAGTGCGGGTGAGTGAGTAACTGAGTGAGGGTAGGAGAGTGAGTGCGGGTGAGTGAGTAACTGAGTGACGATAGGAGAGTGAGTGCGGGTGAGTGAGTAACTGAGTGAGGGTAGGAGAGTGAGTGTGGGTGAGTGAGTAACTGAGTGAGGGTAGGAGAGTGAGTGTGGGTGAGTGAGTAACTGAGTGAGGGTAGGAGAGTGAGTGTGGGTGAGTGAGTAACTGAGTGAGGGTCGGAGAGTGAGTGCGGGTGAGTGAGTAACTGAGTGAGGGTAGGAAAGTGAGTGTGGGTGAGTGAGTAACTGAGTGAGAGTAGGAGAGTGAGTGTGGGTGAGTGAGTAACTGAGTGAGGGTAGGAGAGTGAGTGTGGGTGAGTGAGTAACTGAGTGAGGGTAGGAGAGTGAGTGTGGGTGAGTGAGTAACTGAGTGAGGGTAGGAAAGTGAGTGTGGGTGAGTGAGTAACTGAGTGAGGGTAGGAGAGTGAGTGCGGGTGAGTGAGTAACTGAGTGACGATAGGAGAGTGAGTGCGGGTGAGTGAGTAACTGAGTGAGGGTAGGAGAGTGAGTGTGGGTGAGTGAGTAACTGAGTGAGGGTAGGAGAGTGAGTGTGGGTGAGTGAGTAACTGAGTGAGGGTAGGAGAGTGAGTGTGGGTGAGTGAGTAACTGAGTGAGGGTCGGAGAGTGAGTGCGGGTGAGTGAGTAACTGAGTGAGGGTAGGAAAGTGAGTGTGGGTGAGTGAGTAACTGAGTGAGAGTAGGAGAGTGAGTGTGGGTGAGTGAGTAACTGAGTGAGGGTAGGAGAGTGAGTGTGGGTGAGTGAGTAACTGAGTGAGGGTAGGAGAGTGAGTGTGGGTGAGTGAGTAACTGAGTGAGGGTAGGAAAGTGAGTGTGGGTGAGTGAGTAACTGAGTGAGGGTAGGAGAGCGAGTGTGGGCGAGTGAGTAACTGAGTGAGGGTAGGAGAGTGAGTGTGGGTGAGTGAGTAACTGAGTGAGGGTAGGAGAGTGAGTGTGGGCGAGTGAGTAACTGAGTGAGGGTAGGAGAGTGAGTGTGGATGAGTGAGTAACTGAGTGAGGGTAGGAGAGCGAGTGTGGGTGAGTGAGTAACTGAGTGAGGCTAGGAGAGTGAGAGCGGGGGAGTGAGTAACTGAGTGAGGGTAGGAGAGTGAGTGTGGATGAGTGAGTAACTGAGTGAGGGTCGGAGAGTGAGTGCGGGTGAGTGAGTAACTGAGTGAGGGTAGGAGAGTGAGTGTGGGTGAGTGAGTAACTGAGTGAGGGTAGGAGAGTGAGTGTGGGCAAGTGAGTAACTGAGTGAGGGTAGGAGAGTGAGTGTGGATGAGTGAGTAACTGAGTGAGGGTAGGAGAGCGAGTGTGGGTGAGTGAGTAACTGAGTGAGGCTAGGAGAGTGAGAGCGGGGGAGTGAGTAACTGAGTGAGGGTAGGAGAGTGAGTGTGGATGAGTGAGTAACTGAGTGAGGGTAGGAGAGTGAGAGCGGGGGAGTGAGTAACTGAGTGAGGGTAGGAGAGTGAGTGTGGGTGAGTGAGTAACTGAGTGACGATAGGAGAGTGAGTGTGGGTGAGTGAGTAACTGAGTGAGGATAGGAGAGTGAGTGCGGGTGAGTGAGTAACTGAGTGAGGCTAGGAGAGTGAGTGCGGTTGAGTGAGTAACTGAGTGAGGGTAGGAGAGTGAGTGCGGGTGAGTGACTGAGTGAGAGTAGGAGAGTGAGTGTGGGTGAGTAACTGAGTGATGGTAGGAGAGTGAGTGTGGGTGAGTGAGTAACTGAGTGAGGGTAGGAGAGTGAGTGTGGGTGAGTGAGTAACTGAGTGAGGGTAGGAGAGTGAGTGCGGGTGAGTGACTGAGTGAGAGTAGGAGAGTGAGTGTGGGTGAGTAACTGAGTGATGGTAGGAGAGTGAGTGTGGGTGAGTGAGTAACTGAGTGAGGGTAGGAGAGTGAGTGTGGGTGAGTGAGTAACTGAGTGTGGGTAGGAGAGTGAGTGCGGGTGAGTGAGGAACTGAGTGAGGGGAGGAGAGTGAGTGTGGGTGAGTGAGTAACTGAGTGAGGGTAGGAGAGTGAGTGTGGGTGAGTGAGCAACTGAGTGAGGGTAGGAGAGTGAGTGTGGGTGTGTGAGTAACTGAGTGAGGCTAGGAGAGTGAGTGTGGGTGAGTGAGTAACTGAGTGAGGGTAGGAGGGTGAGTGCGGGTGAGTGCGTAACTGAGTGAGGGGAGGAGAGTGAGTGTGGGTGACTGAGTAACTGAGTGAGGGTAGGAGAGTGAGTGCGGGTAGGTGAGTAACTGAGTGAGGGTAGGAGAGTGAATGTGGGTGAGTGAGTAACTGAATGAGGGTATGAGAGTGAGTGTGGGTGAGTGAGTAACTGAGTGCGGGTAGGAGAGTGAGTGTGGGTGAGTGAGTAACTGAGTGAGGGTAGGAGAGTGAGTGCAGGTGAGTGAGTAAGTGAGTGAGGGTCGGAGAGTGAGTGCGGGTGAGTGAGTAACTGAGTGAGGGTAGGAGAGTGAATGCGGGTGAGTGAGTAACTGAGTGAGGGTAGGAGAGTGTGTGCGAGTGAGTCAGTAACTGAGTGAGGGTCGGAGAGTGAGTGCGGGTGAGTGAGTAACTGAGTGAGGGTAGGAGAGTGAGTGTGGGTGAGTGAGTAACTGAGTGAGGGTAGGAGAGTGAGTGTGGGGGAGTGAGTAACTGAGTGAGGGTAGGAGAGTGAGTGCGGGTGAGTGAGTAACTGAGTGAGGGTAGGAGAGTGAGTGTGGGTGAGTGAGTAACTGAGTGAGGGTAGGAGAGGCAGTGTGGGTGAGTGAGTAACTGAGTGAGGGTAGGAGAGTGAGTGCGGGTGAGTGAGTAACTGAGTGAGGGTAGGAGAGTGAGTGTGGGTGAGTGAGTAACTGAGTGAGGGTAGGAGAGCGAGTGTGGGTGAGTGAGCAACTGAGTGAGGGTAGGAGAGTGAGTGCGGGTGAGTGAGTAACTGAGTGAGGGTAGGAGAGTGAGTGCGGGTGAGTCAGTAACTGAGTGAGGGTAGGAGAATGAGGTGGGCGAGTGCGTAACTGAGGGAGGGTAGTAGAGTGAGTGTGGGCGAGTGAGTAACTGAGTGAGGGTAGGAGACTGAGTGCAGGTCAGTGAGTAACTGAGTGAGGGTAGGAGAGTGAGTGTGGGTGAGTGAGTAACTGAGTGAGGGTAGGAAAGTGAGTGCGTGTGAGTGAGTAACTGAGTGAGGGTAGGAGAGTGAGTGCAGGTCAGTGAGCAACTGAGTGAGAGTAGGAGAGTGAGTGCGGGTGAGTGAGTAACTGAGTGAGGGTAGGAGAGTGAGTGCGGATGAGTAACTGAGTGAGGGTAGGAGAGTGAGTGCGGGTGAGTGAGTAACTGAGTGAGGGTAGGAGAGTGAGTGTGGGTGAGTGAGTAACTGAGTGAGGGTAGGCGAGTGAGTGTGGGTGAGTCAGTAACTGAGTGAGGGTAGGAGAGTGAGTGTGGGTGAGTGAGTAACTGAGTGAGGGTAGGAGAGTGAGTGTGGGTGAGTGAGTAACTGAGTGATGGTAGGAGAGTTTGTGTGGGTGAGTGAGTAACTGAGTGAGGGGAGGAGAGTGAGTGCGGGTGAGTGAGTAACTGAGTGAGGGTAGGAGAGTGAGTGTGGGTGAGTGAGTAACTGAGTGAGGGTAGGAGAGTGAGTGCGGGTGAGTGAGTAACTGAGTGAGGGTAGGAGAGTGAGTGCGGGTGAGTGATTAACTGAGTGAGGGTAGGAGAGTGACTGTGGGTGAGTCAGTAACTGAGTGAGGGTAGGAGAGTGAGTGTGGGTGAGTGAGTGAGGGTGTGTGAGTGACTGAGTGAGGGTAGGAAAGTGAGTGTGGGTGAGTGAGTGAGGGTGTGTGAGTGACTGAGTGAGGGTAGGAGAGTGAGTGCGGGTGAGTCAGTAACTGAGTGAGGGTAGGAGAGTGAGTGTGGGTGAGTGAGTGAGGGTGTGTGAGTGAGTGAGGGTGTGTGAGTGAGTGAGGGTGTGTGAGTTTGTGTGTGCGAAAGGGTGAGTGAGCATATGTGAGTGAGGTTGATGTGTTAGAGTGGGTGAATGCACTTTGCTGACAGTGGGGGAGTGAGTGAGGATGTGTGATTTAGGTTTGATGAGTTAGAGTTGGTGAGTGCGCGGTGCTGAAAAAAGGTGAGTGAGAGTGTGTGAGTGAGGGTGTGTGAGTGAGGGTGTGTGTGAGTGAGAGTGTGTGAGTGAGGGTGTGAGAGTGACGGTGTGTGAGTGAGGGTGAGTGAGTGAGGGTGAGTGAGTGAGGGTGAGTGAGTGAGGGTGTGTGAGTGAGGGTGTGTGAGTGAGGGTGTGTGAGTGAGGGAGTGTGAGTGAGGGTGTGTGAGAGGGTGTGTGAGTGAGGGTGTGTGAGTGAGGGTGTGTGAGTGAGAGTGTGTGAGTGAGGGTGTGTGAGTGAGGGTGTGTGAGTGAGGGTGTGTGAGTGAGTGAGGGTGTGTGAGTGAGTAACTGAGTGAGGGTAGGCGAGTGAGTGTGGGTGAGTCAGTAACTGAGTGAGGGTAGGAGAGTGAGTGTGGGTGAGTGAGTAACTGAGTGAGGGTAGGAGAGTGAGTGTGGGTGAGTGAGTAACTGAGTGATGGTAGGAGAGTTTGTGTGGGTGAGTGAGTAACTGAGTGAGGGGAGGAGAGTGAGTGCGGGTGAGTGAGTAACTGAGTGAGGGTAGGAGAGTGAGTGTGGGTGAGTGAGTAACTGAGTGAGGGTAGGAGAGTGAGTGTGGGTGAGTGAGTAACTGAGTGAGGGTAGGAAAGTGAGTGTGGGTGAGTGAGTAACTGAGTGAGGGTAGGAGAGTGAGTGTGGGTGAGTGAGTAACTGAGTGAGGGTAGGAAAGTGAGTGTGGGTGAGTGAGTAACTGAGTGAGGGTAGGAGAGCGAGTGTGGGCGAGTGAGTAACTGAGTGAGGGTAGGAGAGTGAGTGTGGGTGAGTGAGTAACTGAGTGAGGGTAGGAGAGTGAGTGTGGGCGAGTGAGTAACTGAGTGAGGGTAGGAGAGTGAGTGTGGATGAGTGAGTAACTGAGTGAGGGTAGGAGAGCGAGTGTGGGTGAGTGAGTAACTGAGTGAGGCTAGGAGAGTGAGAGCGGGGGAGTGAGTAACTGAGTGAGGGTAGGAGAGTGAGTGTGGATGAGTGAGTAACTGAGTGAGGGTCGGAGAGTGAGTGCGGGTGAGTGAGTAACTGAGTGAGGGTAGGAGAGTGAGTGTGGGTGAGTGAGTAACTGAGTGAGGGTAGGAGAGTGAGTGTGGGCGAGTGAGTAACTGAGTGAGGGTAGGAGAGTGAGTGTGGATGAGTGAGTAACTGAGTGAGGGTAGGAGAGCGAGTGTGGGTGAGTGAGTAACTGAGTGAGGCTAGGAGAGTGAGAGCGGGGGAGTGAGTAACTGAGTGAGGGTAGGAGAGTGAGTGTGGATGAGTGAGTAACTGAGTGAGGGTAGGAGAGTGAGAGCGGGGGAGTGAGTAACTGAGTGAGGGTAGGAGAGTGAGTGTGGGTGAGTGAGTAACTGAGTGACGATAGGAGAGTGAGTGTGGGTGAGTGAGTAACTGAGTGAGGATAGGAGAGTGAGTGCGGGTGAGTGAGTAACTGAGTGAGGCTAGGAGAGTGAGTGCGGTTGAGTGAGTAACTGAGTGAGGGTAGGAGAGTGAGTGCGGGTGAGTGACTGAGTGAGAGTAGGAGAGTGAGTGTGGGTGAGTAACTGAGTGATGGTAGGAGAGTGAGTGTGGGTGAGTGAGTAACTGAGTGAGGGTAGGAGAGTGAGTGTGGGTGAGTGAGTAACTGAGTGAGGGTAGGAGAGTGAGTGCGGGTGAGTGACTGAGTGAGAGTAGGAGAGTGAGTGTGGGTGAGTAACTGAGTGATGGTAGGAGAGTGAGTGTGGGTGAGTGAGTAACTGAGTGAGGGTAGGAGAGTGAGTGTGGGTGAGTGAGTAACTGAGTGTGGGTAGGAGAGTGAGTGCGGGTGAGTGAGGAACTGAGTGAGGGGAGGAGAGTGAGTGTGGGTGAGTGAGTAACTGAGTGAGGGTAGGAGAGTGAGTGTGGGTGAGTGAGCAACTGAGTGAGGGTAGGAGAGTGAGTGTGGGTGTGTGAGTAACTGAGTGAGGCTAGGAGAGTGAGTGTGGGTGAGTGAGTAACTGAGTGAGGGTAGGAGGGTGAGTGCGGGTGAGTGCGTAACTGAGTGAGGGGAGGAGAGTGAGTGTGGGTGACTGAGTAACTGAGTGAGGGTAGGAGAGTGAGTGCGGGTAGGTGAGTAACTGAGTGAGGGTAGGAGAGTGAATGTGGGTGAGTGAGCAACTGAGTGAGGGTAGGAGAGTGAGTGTGGGTGTGTGAGTAACTGAGTGAGGCTAGGAGAGTGAGTGTGGGTGAGTGAGTAACTGAGTGAGGGTAGGAGGGTGAGTGCGGGTGAGTGCGTAACTGAGTGAGGGGAGGAGAGTGAGTGTGGGTGACTGAGTAACTGAGTGAGGGTAGGAGAGTGAGTGCGGGTAGGTGAGTAACTGAGTGAGGGTAGGAGAGTGAATGTGGGTGAGTGAGTAACTGAATGAGGGTATGAGAGTGAGTGTGGGTGAGTGAGTAACTGAGTGAGGGTAGGAGAGTGAGTGTGGGTGAGTGAGTAACTGAGTGAGGGTAGGAGAGTGAGTGCAGGTGAGTGAGTAAGTGAGTGAGGGTCGGAGAGTGAGTGCGGGTGAGTGAGTAACTGAGTGAGGGTAGGAGAGTGAATGCGGGTGAGTGAGTAACTGAGTGAGGGTAGGAGAGTGTGTGCGAGTGAATCAGTAACTGAGTGAGGGTCGGAGAGTGAGTGCGGGTGAGTGAGTAACTGAGTGAGGGTAGGAGAGTGAGTGTGGGTGAGTGAGTAACTGAGTGAGGGTAGGAGAGTGAGTGTGGGGGAGTGAGTAACTGAGTGAGGGTAGGAGAGTGAGTGTGGGTGAGTGAGTAACTGAGTGAGGGTAGGAGAGTGAGTGTGGGTGAGTGAGTAACTGAGTGAGGGTAGGAGAGGCAGTGTGGGTGAGTGAGTAACTGAGTGAGGGTAGGAGAGTGAGTGCGGGTGAGTGAGTAACTGAGTGAGGGTAGGAGAGTGAGTGTGGGTGAGTGAGTAACTGAGTGAGGGTAGGAGAGCGAGTGTGGGTGAGTGAGCAACTGAGTGAGGGTAGGAGAGTGAGTGCGGGTGAGTGAGTAACTGAGTGAGGGTAGGAGAGTGAGTGCGGGTGAGTCAGTAACTGAGTGAGGGTAGGAGAATGAGGTGGGCGAGTGCGTAACTGAGGGAGGGTAGGAGAGTGAGTGTGGGCGAGTGAGTAACTGAGTGAGGGTAGGAGACTGAGTGCAGGTCAGTGAGTAACTGAGTGAGGGTAGGAGAGTGAGTGTGGGTGAGTGAGTAACTGAGTGAGGGTAGGAAAGTGAGTGCGTGTGAGTGAGTAACTGAGTGAGGGTAGGAGAGTGAGTGCAGGTCAGTGAGCAACTGAGTGAGAGTAGGAGAGTGAGTGCGGGTGAGTGAGTAACTGAGTGAGGGTAGGAGAGTGAGTGCGGATGAGTAACTGAGTGAGGGTAGGAGAGTGAGTGCGGGTGAGTGAGTAACTGAGTGAGGGTAGGAGAGTGAGTGTGGGTGAGTGAGTAACTGAGTGAGGGTAGGCGAGTGAGTGTGGGTGAGTCAGTAACTGAGTGAGGGTAGGAGAGTGAGTGTGGGTGAGTGAGTAACTGAGTGAGGGTAGGAGAGTGAGTGTGGGTGAGTGAGTAACTGAGTGATGGTAGGAGAGTTTGTGTGGGTGAGTGAGTAACTGAGTGAGGGGAGGAGAGTGAGTGCGGGTGAGTGAGTAACTGAGTGAGGGTAGGAGAGTGAGTGTGGGTGAGTGAGTAACTGAGTGAGGGTAGGAGAGTGAGTGCGGGTGAGTGAGTAACTGAGTGAGGGTAGGAGAGTGAGTGCGGGTGAGTGATTAACTGAGTGAGGGTAGGAGAGTGACTGTGGGTGAGTCAGTAACTGAGTGAGGGTAGGAGAGTGAGTGTGGGTGAGTGAGTGAGGGTGTGTGAGTGACTGAGTGAGGGTAGGAAAGTGAGTGTGGGTGAGTGAGTGAGGGTGTGTGAGTGACTGAGTGAGGGTAGGAGAGTGAGTGCGGGTGAGTCAGTAACTGAGTGAGGGTAGGAGAGTGAGTGTGGGTGAGTGAGTGAGGGTGTGTGAGTGAGTGAGGGTGTGTGAGTGAGTGAGGGTGTGTGAGTTTGTGTGTGCGAAAGGGTGAGTGAGCATATGTGAGTGAGGTTGATGTGTTAGAGTGGGTGAATGCACTTTGCTGACAGTGGGGGAGTGAGTGAGGATGTGTGATTTAGGTTTGATGAGTTAGAGTTGGTGAGTGCGCGGTGCTGAAAAAAGGTGAGTGAGAGTGTGTGAGTGAGGGTGTGTGAGTGAGGGTGTGTGTGAGTGAGAGTGTGTGAGTGAGGGTGTGAGAGTGACGGTGTGTGAGTGAGGGTGAGTGAGTGAGGGTGAGTGAGTGAGGGTGAGTGAGTGAGGGTGTGTGAGTGAGGGTGTGTGAGTGAGGGTGTGTGAGTGAGGGAGTGTGAGTGAGGGTGTGTGAGAGGGTGTGTGAGTGAGGGTGTGTGAGTGAGGGTGTGTGAGTGAGAGTGTGTGAGTGAGGGTGTGTGAGTGAGGGTGTGTGAGTGAGGGTGTGTGAGTGAGGGTGTGTGAGTGAGTAACTGAGTGAGGGTAGGCGAGTGAGTGTGGGTGAGTCAGTAACTGAGTGAGGGTAGGAGAGTGAGTGTGGGTGAGTGAGTAACTGAGTGAGGGTAGGAGAGTGAGTGTGGGTGAGTGAGTAACTGAGTGATGGTAGGAGAGTTTGTGTGGGTGAGTGAGTAACTGAGTGAGGGGAGGAGAGTGAGTGTGGGTGAGTGAGTAACTGAGTGAGGGTAGGAGAGTGAGTGTGGGTGAGTGAGTAACTGAGTGAGGGTAGGAGAGTGAGTGCGGGTGAGTGAGTAACTGAGTGAGGGTAGGAGAGTGAGTGCGGGTGAGTGATTAACTGAGTGAGGGTAGGAGAGTGACTGTGGGTGAGTCAGTAACTGAGTGAGGGTAGGAGAGTGAGTGTGGGTGAGTGAGTGAGGGTGTGTGAGTGACTGAGTGAGAGTAGGAAAGTGAGTGTGGGTGAGTGAGTGAGGGTGTGTGAGTGACTGAGTGAGGGTAGGAGAGTGAGTGCGGGTGAGTCAGTAACTGAGTGAGGGTAGGAGAGTGAGTGTGGGTGAGTGAGTGAGGGTGTGTGAGTGAGTGAGGGTGTGTGAGTGAGTGAGGGTGTGTGAGTTTGTGTGTGCGAAAGGGTGAGTGAGCATATGTGAGTGAGGTTGATGTGTTAGAGTGGGTGAATGCACTTTGCTGACAGTGGGGGAGTGAGTGAGGATGTGTGATTTAGGTTTGATGAGTTAGAGTTGGTGAGTGCGCGGTGCTGAAAAAAGGTGAGTGAGAGTGTGTGAGTGAGGGTGTGTGAGTGAGGGTGTGTGTGAGTGAGAGTGTGTGAGTGAGGGTGTGAGAGTGACGGTGTGTGAGTGAGGGTGAGTGAGTGAGGGTGAGTGAGTGAGGGTGAGTGAGTGAGGGTGTGTGAGTGAGGGTGTGTGAGTGAGGGAGTGTGAGTGAGGGTGTGTGAGAGGGTGTGTGAGTGAGGGTGTGTGAGTGAGGGTGTGTGAGTAAGAGTGTGTGAGTGAGGGTGTGTGAGTGAGGGTGTGTGAGTGAGGGTGTGTGAGTGAGGGTGTGTGAGTGAGGGTGTGTGAGTGAGGGTGTGTGAGTGAGGGTGTGTGAGTGAGTGAGGGGGTGTGAGTGAGTGAGGGGGTGTGAGTGAGGATGTGTGAGTAGGGTGTGTGTGTGAGGGTGTGTGAGTGAGCTGTGTGAGTGAGGGTGAGGGAGTGAGGGTGTGTGAGTGAGGCTGTGTGAGAGGGTGTGTGAGTGAGGGTGTGTAAGTGAGGGTGTGTGAGTGAGGGTGTGTGAGTGAGGGTGTGTGAGTGAGGGTGTGTGAATGAGGGTGTGTGAATGAGGGTGTGTGAGTGAGGGTGTGTGAGTGAGGGTGTGTGAGTGAGGGTGTGTGAGTGAGGGTGTGTGAGTGAGGGTGTGTGAGTGAGGGTGTGTGAGTGAGGGTGTGTGAGTGAGCTGTGTGAGTGAGGTTATGTGAGTGAGGGTGTGTGAGTGAGGGTATGTGAGTGAGTGTGTGTGAGTGAGGGTGTGTGAGTGAGGGTGTGTGAGTGAGGGTGTGTGAGTGAGGGTGTGTGAGTGAGGGTGTGTGAGTGAGGGTGTGTGAGTGAGTGAGGGTGTGTGAGTGAGCTGTGTGAGTGAGGGTGTGTGTGTGAGGGTGTGTGAGTGAGGGTGTGAGAGTGAGGGTATGTGAGTGAGGGTATGTGAGTGAGTGAGGGTGTGTGAGTGAGCTGTGTGAGTGAGGGTGTATGAGGGTGTGTGAGTGAGGGTGTGTGAGTGAGGGTGTGTGACTGAGGGTGTGTGAGTGAGGGTGTGTGAGTGAGCTGTGTGAGTGAGGGCGTGTGAGTGAGGGTGAGTGAGTGAGGGTGTGTGGGTGAGGGTGTGTGAGTGAGGGTGTGTGAGTGAGGGTGTGTGAGTGAGGGTGTGTGAGTGAGGGTGTGTGAGTGAGGGTGTGTGAGTGAGGGTGTGTGAGTGAGGGTGTGTGAGTGAGGGTGTGTGAGTGAGGGTGATTGAGTGAGGGTGTGTGGGTGAGGGTGTGTGAGTGAGGGTGTGTGAGTGAGGGTGTGTGAGTGAGGGTGTGTGAGTGAGGGTGTGTGAGTGAGGATGTGTGAGTGAGGGTGTGTGAGAGAGGGTGTGTGAGTGAGGGTGAGTGAGTGAGAGTGTGTGAGTGAGCTGTGTGAGTGAGGGTATGTGAGTGAGGGTGTGTGAGTGAGGGTGTGTGAGTGAGGGTGTGTGAGTGAGGGTGTGTGAGTGAGGGTGTGTGAGTAAGGGTGTGTGAGTGAGAGTGTGTGAGTGAGAGTCTGTGAGTGAGGGTGTGAGTGAGGGTGTGTGAGTGAGCTGTGTGAGTGAGGGTGTGTGAGTGAGGGTGTGTGAGTGAGTGTGTGTGAGTGAGGGTGTGTGAGTGAGAGTGTGTGAGTGAGGGTGTGTGAGTGAGTGAGGGTGTATGAGTGAGGGTGTATGAGTGAGGGTGTGTGAGTGAGGGTGTGTGAGTGAGGGTGTGTGAGTGAGGGTGTGTGAGTGAGTGAGGGGGTGTGAGTGAGGATGTGTGAGTAGGGTGTGTGTGTGAGGGTGTGTGAGTGAGCTGTGTGAGTGAGGGTGAGGGAGTGAGGGTGTGTGAGTGAGGCTGTGTGAGAGGGTGTGTGAGTGAGGGTGTGTGAGTGAGGGTGTGTGAGTGAGGGTGTGTGAGTGAGGGTGTGTGAGTGTGGGTGTGTGAGTGAGGGTGTGTGAGTGAGGGTGTGTGAGTGAGGGTGTGTGAGTGAGGGTGTGTGAGTGAGGGTGTGTGAGTGAGGGTGTGTGAGTGAGGGTGTGTGAGTGAGGGTTGTGTGAGTGAGGGTGTGTGAGTGAGGGTATGTGAGTGAGTGTGTGTGAGTGAGTGTGTGTGAGTGAGGGTGTGTGAGTGAGGGTGTGTGAGTGAGGGTGTGTGAGTGAGTGAGGGTGTGTGAGTGAGCTGTGTGAGTGAGGGTGTGTGTGTGAGGGTGTGTGAGTGAGGGTGTGTGAGTGAGGTTATGTGAGTGAGGGTATGTGAGTGAGTGAGGGTGTGTGAGTGAGCTGTGTGAGTGAGGCTGTATGAGGGTGTGTGAGTGAGGGTGTGTGAGTGAGGGTGTGTGAGTGAGGGTGTGTGAGTGAGGGTGTGTGAGTGAGGGTGTGTGAGTGAGGGTGTGTGAGTGAGCTGTGTGAGTGAGGGCGTGTGAGTGAGGGTGAGTGAGTGAGGGTGTGTGGGTGAGGGTGTGTGAGTGAGGGTGTGTGAGTGAGGGTGTGTGAGTGAGGGTGTCTGAGTGAGGGTGTGTGAGTGAGGGTGTGAGTGAGGGTGTGTGAGTGAGGGTGTGTGAGTGAGGGTGATTGAGTGAGGGTGTGTGGGTGAGGGTGTGTGAGTGAGGGTGTGTGAGTGAGGGTGTGTGAGTGAGGGTGTGTGAGTGAAGGTGTGTGAGTGAGGGTGTGTGAGTGAGGGTGTGTGAGTGAGGGTGTGTGAGAGAGGGTGTGTGAGTGAGGGTGAGTGAGTGAGAGTGTGTGAGTGAGCTGTGTGAGTGAGGGTATGTGAGTGAGGGTGTGTGAGTGAGGGTGTGTGAGTGAGGGTGTGTGAGTGAGGGTGTGTGAGTGAGGGTGTGTGAGTGAGGGTGTGTGAGTGAGGGTGTGTGAGTGAGAGTGTGTGAGTGAGGGTGTGAGTGAGGGTGTGTGAGTGAGCTGTGTGAGTGAGTGTGTGTGAGTGAGGGTGTGTGAGTGAGAGTGTGTGAGTGAGAGTGTGTGAGTGAGTGAGGGTGTGTGAGTGAGTTAGGGTGTGTGAGTGAGAGTGTGTGAGTGAGGGTGTGTGAGTGAGGGTGTGTGAGTGAGGGTGTGTGAGTGAGGGTGTGTGAGTGAGGGTGTGTGAGTGAGGGTGTGTGAGTGAGGGTGTGTGAGTGAGGGTGTGTGAGTGAGGGTGTGTGAGTGAGAGTGTGTGAGTGAGGGTGTGTGAGTGAGGGTGTGTGAGTGAGCTGTGTGAGTGAGGGTCTGTGTGAGTGAGGGTGAGTGAGTGAGGGTGTGTGAGTGAGGGTGTGTGAGTGAGGGTGTGTGAGTGTGTGTGAGTGAGTGAGGGTGTGTGAGTGAGGGTGTGTGAGTGAGGGTGTGTGAGTGAGGGTGTGTGAGTGAGGGTGTGTGAGTGGGGGTGTGTGAGTGGGGGTGTGTGAGTGAGGGTGTGTGAGTGAGGGCGTGTGAGTGAGAGCGTGTGAGTGAGAGTGTGTGAGTGAGAGTGTGTGAGTGAGGGTGAGTGAGTGAGGGTGTGTGAGTGAGGGTGAGTGAGTGAGGGTGTGTGAGTGAGGGTGTGTGAGTGAGGGTGTGTGAGTGTGTGTGAGTGAGTGAGGGTGTGTGAGTGAGGGTGTGTGAGTGAGGGTGTGTGAGTGGGGGTGTGTGAGTGAGCTGTGTGAGTGAGGGTTGTGAGTGAGGGTGTGTGTGTGAGGGTGTGTGAGTGAGGGTGTGTGAATGAGGGTTTGTGAATGAGGGTGTGTGAGTGAGGGTGTGTGAGTGAGGGTGTGTGAGTGAGGGTGTGTGAGTGAGGGTGCGTGAGTGAGGGTGCGTGAGTGAGGGTGTGTGAGTGAGGGTGCGTGAGTGAGGGTGTGTGAGTGAGGGTGTGTGAGTGAGGGTGTGTGAGTGAGGGTGTGTGAGTGAGGGTCAGTGAGTGAGGGTGTGTGAGTGAGGGTGTGTGAGTGACGGTGTGTGAGTGAGGGTGTGTGAGTGAGGGTGTGTGTGTGAGGGTGTGTGAGCGAGGTTGTGTGAGTGAGCTGTGTGAGTGAGGGTGTGTGAGGGTGTGTGAGTGAGGGTGTGTGAGTGAGGGTGTGTGAGTGAGGGTGTGTGAGTGAGAGTGTGTGAGTGAGGGTGTGTGAGTGAGGGTGTGTGAGTGAGGGTGTGTGAGAGGGTGTGTGAGTGATGGTGTGTGAATGAGGGTGTGTGTGAGAGGGTGTGTAAGAGAGGGTGTGTGAGTGAGGGTGTGTGAGTGAGGGAGTGTGAGTGAGGATGTGTGAGTGAGTCTGTGTGAGTGAGGGTGTGTGAATGAGGGTGTGTGAGTGAGGGTGTGTGAGTGAGGGTGTGTGAATGAGGGTGTGTGAGTGAGGGTGTGTGAATGAAGGTGTGTGAATGAGGGTGTGTGAGTGAGGGTGTGTGAGTGAGGGTGTGTGAGTGAGTGAGGGTGTGTGAGTGAGGGTGTGTGAGTGAGGGTGTGAGTGAGGGTGTGTGAGTGAGGGTGTGTGAGTGAGGGTGTGAGTGAGGGTGTGTGAGTGTGGGTGAGTGAGTGAGGGTGTGTGAGTGAGACCTATGAGAGTGGGTGTGTGTGAGTGAGGTTGTGTGAGTGAGGGTGTGTGAGTGAGGGTGTGTGAGTGAGGGTGAGTGAGTGAGGGTGTGTGAGTGAGGGTGTGTGAGTGAGGGTGTGTGAGTGAGGGTGTGTGAGTGTGTGTGTGTGAGTGTGTGTGAGTGAGTGAGGGTGTGTGAGTGAGGGTGTGTGAGTGAGGGTGTGTGAGTGAGGGTGTGTGAGTGGGGGTGTGTGAGTGAGCTGTGTGAGTGAGGGTGTGTGAGTGAGGGTGTGTGAGTGAGTGTGTGTGAGTGAGTGTGTGTGAGTGAGAGTGTGTGAGTGAGGGTGTGTGAGTGAGTGAGGGTGTGTGAGTGAGTGAGGGTGTGTGAGTGAGTGAGGGTGTGTGAGTGAGGGTGTATGAGTGAGGGTGTGTGAGTGAGGGTGTGTGAGTGAGGGTGTGTGAGTGAGGGTGTGTGGGTGAGGGTGTTCGAGTGAGGGTGTGTGAGTGAGTGAGGGTGTGTGAGTGAGGGTGTGTGAGTGAGGGTGTGTGAGTGAGGGTGTGTCAGTGAGGGTGTGTGAGTGAGGTTGTGTGAGTGAGGGTGTGTGAGTGAGCTGTGTGAGCGAGGGTTGTGAGTGAGGGTGTGTGTGTGAGGGTGTGTGAGTGAGGGTGTGTGAGTGAGGGTGTGTGAGTGAGGGTGTGTGAGTGAGGGTGTGTGAGTGAGGGTGTGTGAGTGAGGGTGCGTGAGTGAGGGTGCGTGAGTGAGGGTGTGTGAGTGAGGGTGTGTGAGTGAGGGTGTGTGAGTGAGGGTGTGTGAGTGAGGGTGTGTGAGTGAGGGTGTGTGAGTGAGAGTGTGTGAGTGAGGGTGTGTGAGTGAGGGTGTGTGAGAGGGTGTGTGAGTGAGGGTGTGTGAATGAGGGTGTGTGTGAGAGGGTGTGTGAGAGGGTGTGTGAGTGAGGGTGTGTGAGTGAGGGTGTGTGAGTGATGGTGTGTGAGTGAGTCTGTGTGAGTGAGGGTGTGTGAATGAGGGTGTGTGAGTGAGGGTGTGTGAGTGAGGGTGTGTGAATGAGGGTGTGTGAGTGAGGGTGTGTGAATGAAGGTGTGTGAATGAGGGTGTGTGAGTGAGGGTGTGTGAGTGAGGGTGTGTGAGTGAGTGAGGGTGTGTGAGTGAGGGTGTGTGAGTGAGGGTGTGAGTGAGGGTGTGTGAGTGAGGGTGTGTGAGTGAGGGTGTGAGTGAGGGTGTGTGAGTGTGGGTGAGTGAGTGAGGGTGTGTGAGTGAGGGTGTGTGAGTAAGGGTGTGTGAGTGAGGGTGTGTGAGTGAGGGTGTGTGAGTAAGGGTGTGTGAGTGTGTGTGTGTGAGTGTGTGTGAGTGAGTGAGGGTGTGTGAGTGAGGGTGTGTGAGTGAGGGTGTGTGAGTGAGGGTGTGTGAGTGAGGGTGTGTTAGTGAGGGTGTATGAGTAAGGGTGTGTGAGTGAGGGTGTGTGAGTGAGGGTGTGTGAGTGAGGGTGTGTGAGTGAGGGTGCGTGAGTGAGGGTGTGTGAGTGAGGGTGCGTGAGTGAGGGTGCGTGAGTGAGGGTGCGTGAGTGAGGGTGCGTGAGTGAGGGTGCGTGAGTGAGGGTGCGTGAGTGAGGGTGTGTGAGTGAGGGTGTGTGAGTGAGGGTGTGTGAGTGAGGGTGTGTGAGTGAGGGTGTGAGTGAGGGTGTGTGAGTGAGGGTGTGTGAGTGAGGGTGTGTGAGTGAGGGTGTGTGTGTGAGGGTGTGTGTGTGAGGGTGTGTGTGTGAGGGTTTGTGAGTGAGGGTGTGTGAGTGAGCTGTGTGAGTGAGGGTGTGTGAGGGTGTGTGAGTGAGGGTGTGTGAGTGAGGGTGTGTGAGTGAGGGTGTGTGAGTGAGAGTGTGTGAGTGAGAGTGTGTGAGTGAGGGTGTGTGAGTGAGGGTGTGTGAGTGAGGGTGTGTGAGAGGGTGTGTGAATGAGGGTGTGTGTGAGAGGGTGTGTGTGAGAGGGTGTGTGAGTGAGTCTGTGTGAATGAGGGTGTGTGAATGAGGGTGTGTGAGTGAGGGTGTGTGAGTGAGGGTGTGTGAGTGAGGGTGTGTGAATGAGGGTGTGTGAGTGAGGGTGTGTGAATGAGTGTGTCTGAATGAGGGTGTGTGATTGAGGGTGTGTGAGTGAGGGTGTGTGAGTGAGTGAAGTGTGTGTGAGTGAGGGTGTGTGAGTGAGGGTGTGTGAGTGAGGGTGAGTGAGTGAGGGTGTGTGAGTGAGATCTATGAGAGTGGGTGTGTGTGAGTGAGGTTGTGTGAGTGAGGGTGTGTGAGTGAGGGTGTGTGAGTGAGGGTGAGTGAGTGCGGGTGAGTGAGTGAGTGTCTGTGAGTGAGGGTGTGTGAGTGTGTGTGAGTGAGTGAGGGTGTGTGAGTGAGGGTGTGAGAGTGAGGGTGTGTGAGTGAGGGTGTGTGAGTGAGGGTGTGTGAGTAGGGGTGTGTGAGTGGGGGTGTGTGAGTGAGGGTGTGTGAGTGAGCTGTGTGAGTGAGTGTGAGTGAGTGAGGGTGTGTGAGTGAGGGTGTGTGAGTGAGGGTGTGTGTGTGAGGGTGTATGAGTGAGGGTGTGTGAGTGAGGGTGTGTGAGTGAGGGTGTGTGAGTGAGGGTGTGTGAGTGAAGGTGTGTGAGTGAGGGTGTGAGTGAGGGTGTGTGAGTGTGGGTGAGTGAGTGAGGGCGTGTGAGTGAGGGTGTGTGAGTGAGGGTGTGTGAGTGAGGGTGTGTGAGTGAGGGTGTGTGAGTGAGGGTGTGTGAGTGAGGGTGTGTGAGTGGGGGTGTGTGAGTGGGGGTGTGTGAGTGAGGGTGTGTGAGTGAGCTTTGTGAGTGAGGGTGTGTGAGTGAGTGAGGGTGTGTGAGTGAGGGTGTGAGTGAGGGTGTGTGAGTGAGGGTGTGTGAGTGAGCTTTGTGAGTGAGGGTGTGTGAGTGAGTGAGGGTGTGTGAGTGAGGGTGTGTGAGTGAGGGTGTGAGTGAGGGTGTGTGAGTGAGGGTGTGTGAGTGAGGTTGTGTGAGTGAGGGTGTGTGAGTGAGGGTGTGTGAGTGAGGGTGAGTGAGTGAGGGTGTGTGAGTGAGGGTGTGTGAGTGAGGGTGTGTGAGTGTGTGTGTGTGAGTGTGTGTGAGTGAGTGAGGGTGTGTGAGTGAGGGTGTGTGAGTGAGGGTGTGTGAGTGAGGGTGTGTGAGTGGGGGTGTGTGAGTGAGCTGTGTGAGTGAGGGTGTGTGAGTGAGGGTGTGTGAGTGAGTGTGTGTGAGTGAGGGTGTGTGAGTGAGAGTGTGTGAGTGAGGGTGTGTGAGTGAGTGAGGGTGTGTGAGTGATTGAGGGTGTGTGAGTGAGGGTGTGTGAGTGAGGGTGTATGAGTGAGGGTGTGTGAGTGAGGGTGCGTGAGTGAGGGTGCGTGAGTGAGGGTGCGTGAGTGAGGGTGTGTGTGTGAGGGTGTGTGAGTGAGGGTGTGTGAGTGAGGGTGTGTGGGTGAGGGTGTTTGAGTGAGGGTGTGTGAGTGAGTGAGGGTGTGTGAGTGAGGGTGTGTGAGTGAGGGTGTGTGAGTGAGGGTGTGTCAGTGAGGGTGTGTGAGTGAGGGTGTGTGAGTGAGGGTGTGTGAGTGAGCTGTGTGAGTGAGGGTTGTGAGTGAGGGTGTGTGTGTGAGGGTGTGTGAGTGAGGGTGTGTGAGTGAGGGTGTGTGAGTGAGGGTGTGTGAGTGAGGGTGTGTGAGTGAGGGTGTGTGAGTGAGGGTGCGTGAGTGAGGGTGCGTGAGTGAGGGTGTGTGAGTGAGGGTGTGTGAGTGAGGGTGTGTGAGTGAGGGTGTGTGAGTGAGGGTCAGTGAGTGAGGGTGTGTGAGTGACGGTGTGTGAGTGACGGTGTGTGAGTGAGGGTGTGTGAGTGAGGGTGTGTGTGTGAGGGTGTGTGAGCGAGGGTGTGTGAGTGAGCTGTGTGAGTGAGGGTGTGTGAGGGTGTGTGAGTGAGGGTGTGTGAGTGAGGGTGTGTGAGTGAGGGTGTGTGAGTGAGGGTGTGTGAGTGAGGGTGTGTGAGTGAGAGTGTGTGAGTGAGGGTGTGTGAGTGAGGGTGTGTGAGAGGGTGTGTGAGTGAGGGTGTGTGAATGAGGGTGTGTGTGAGAGGGTGTGTGAGAGGGTGTGTGAGTGAGGGTGTGTGAGTGAGGGTGTGTGAGTGAGAGTGTGTGAGTGAGTCTGTGTGAGTGAGGGTGTGTGAATGAGGGTGTGTGAGTGAGGGTGTGTGAGTGAGGGTGTGTGAATGAGGGTGTGTGAGTGAGGGTGTGTGAATGAAGGTGTGTGAATGAGGGTGTGTGAATGAGGGTGTGTGAGTGAGGGTGTGTGAGTGAGGGTGTGTGAGTGAGTGAGGGTGTGTGAGTGAGGGTGTGTGAGTGAGGGTGTGAGTGAGGGTGTGTGAGTGAGGGTGTGTGAGTGAGGGTGTGAGTGAGGGTGTGTGAGTGTGGGTGAGTGAGTGAGGGTGTGTGAGTGAGATATATGAGAGTGGGTGTGTGTGAGTGAGGTTGTGTGAGTGAGGGTGTGTGAGTGAGGGTGTGTGAGTGAGGGTGAGTGAGTGAGGGTGTGTGAGCGAGGGTGTGTGAGTGAGGGTGTGTGAGTGTGTGTGTGTGAGTGTGTGTGAGTGAGTGAGTGTGTGTGAGTGAGGGTGTGTGAGTGAGGGTGTGTGAGTGAGGGTGTGTGAGTGAGGGTGTGTGAGTGAGGGTGTGTGAGTGAGGGTGTGTGAGTGAGGGTGTGTGAGTGAGGGTGTATGAGTGAGGGTGTGTGAGTGAGGGTGTGTGAGTGAGCTGTGTGAGTGAGGGTGTGTGTGTGAGGGTGTGTGTGTGAGGGTGCGTGAGTGAGGGTGCGTGGCTGAGGGTGTTTGAGTGAGGGTGTGTGAGTGAGGGTGTGTGAGTGAGCTGTGTGAGTGAGGGTGTGTGTGTGAGGGTGTGTGTGTGAGGGTGCGTGAGTGAGGGTGCGTGAGTGAGGGTGCGTGAGTGAGGGTGCGTGAGTGAGGGTGCGTGAGTGAGGGTGCGTGAGTGAGGGTGTGTGAGTGAGGGTGTGTGTGTGAGTCTGTGTGAGTGAGGGTGTGTGAATGAGGGTGTGTGAGTGAGGGTGTGTGAGTGAGGATGTGTGAATGAGGGTGTGTGAGTGTGGGTGAGTGAGTGAGGGTGTGTGAGTGAGGGTGTGTGAGTGAGAGTGTGTGAGTGAGGGTGTGTGAGTGAGGGTGTGTGAGTGAGGGTGTGTGAGTGAGCTGTGTGAGTGAGGGTGTGTGAGTGAGTGTGTGTGAGTGAGGGTGTGTGTGTGAGGGTGTGTGAGTGAGGGTGTGTGAGTGACGGTGTGTGAGTGAGGGTGCGTGAGTGAGGGTGCGTGAGTGAGGGTGCGTGAGTGAGGGTGTTTGAGTGAGGGTGTGTGAGTGAGGGTGTGTGAATGAGGGTGTGTGAATGAGGGTGTGTGAGTGAGGGTGTGTGAATGAGGGTGTGTGAATGAGGGTGTGTGAATGAGGGTGTGTGAGTGAGGGAGTGTGAGTGAGTGAGGGTGTGTGAGTGAGTGAGGGTGTGAGTGAGGGTGTGGGAGTGAGGGTGTGTGAGTGAGTGTGTGAGTGAGGGTGTGTGAGTGTGGGTGAGTGAGTGAGGGTGTGTGAGTGAGGGTGTGTGAGTGAGGGTGTGTGAGTGAGGGTGTGTGAGTGAGGGTGTGTGAGTGAGCTGTGTGAGTGAGGGTGTGTGAGTGAGGGTGTGTGAGTGAGGGTGTGTGTGTGAGGGTGTGTGAGTGAGGGTGTGTGAGTGACGGTGTGTGAGTGAGGGTGCGTGAGTGAGGGTGCGTGAGTGAGGGTGCGTGAGTGAGGGTGTGTGAGTGAGGGTGCGTGAGTGAGGGTGCGTGAGTGAGGGTGTGTGAGTGAGGGTGTGTGAGTGAGGGTGTGTGAGTGAGGGTGTGTGAGTGAGGGTGTGTGAGTGAGGGTGTGAGTGAGGGTCAGTCAGTGAGGGTGTGTGAGTGAGGGTGTGTGAGTGACGGTGTGTGAGTGAGGGTGTGTGAGTGAGGGTGTGTGTGTGAGGGTGTGTGAGCGAGGGTGTGTGAGTGAGCTGTGTGAGTGAGGGTGTGTGAGTGAGGGTGTGTGAGTGAGGGTGTGTGAGTGAGGGTGTGTGAGTGAATGTGTGTGAGTGAGGGTGTGTGAGTGAGAGTGTGTGAGTGAGGGTGTGTGAGTGAGGGTGTGTGAGAGGGTGTGTGAGTGAGGGTGTGTGAATGAGGGTGTGTGTGAGAGGGTGTGTGAGAGGGTGTGTGAGTGAGGGTGTGTGAGTGAGGGTGTGTGAGTGATGGTGTGTGAGTGAGTCTGTGTGAGTGAGGGTGTGTGAATGAGGGTGTGTGAGTGAGGGTGTGTGAGTGAGGATGTGTGAATGAGGGTGTGTGAGTGAGGGTGTGTGAATGAAGGTGTGTGAATGAGGGTGTGTGAGTGAGGGTGTGTGAGTGAGGGTGTGTGAGTGAGTGAGGGTGTGTGAGTGAGGGTGTGTGAGTGAGGGTGTGAGTGAGGGTGTGTGAGTGAGGGTGTGTGAGTGAGGGTGTGAGTGAGGGTGTGTGAGTGTGGGTGAGTGAGTGAGGGTGTGTGAGTGAGGGTGTGTGAGTAAGGGTGTGTGAGTGAGGGTGTGTGAGTGAGGGTGTGTGAGTAAGGGTGTGTGAGTGTGTGTGTGTGAGTGTGTGTGAGTGAGTGAGGGTGTGTGAGTGAGGGTGTGTGAGTGAGGGTGTGTGAGTGAGGGTGTGTGAGTGAGGGTGTGTGAGTGAGGGTGTATGAGTGAGGGAGTGTGAGAGAGGGTGTATGAGTGAGGGTGTGTGAGTGAGGGTGCGTGAGTGAGGGTGCGTGTGTGAGGGTGTGCGAGTGAGGGTGTGTGAGTGAGGGTGTGTGGCTGAGGGTGTTTGAGTGAGGGTGTGTGAGTGAGGGTGTGTGAGTGAGCTGTGTGAGTGAGGGTGTGTGTGTGAGGGTGTGTGTGTGAGGGTGTGTGTGTGAGGGTGTGTGAGTGAGGGTGCGTGAGTGAGGCTGCGTGAGCGAGGGTGCGTGAGCGAGGGTGCGTGAGTGAGGGTGCGTGAGTGAGGGTGCGTGAGTGAGGGTGCGTGAGTGAGGGTGCGTGAGTGAGGGTGCGTGAGTGAGGGTGCGTGAGTGAGGGTGAGTGAGTGAGGGTGTGTGAGTGAGATCTATGAGAGTGGGTGTGTGTGAGTGAGGTTGTGTGAGTGAGGGTGTGTGAGTGAGGGTGTGTGAGTGAGGGTGAGTGAGTGAGTGTCTGTGTGTGAGGGTGTGTGAGTGTGTGTGAGTGAGTGAGGGTGTGTGAGTGAGGGTGTGAGTGTGAGGGTGTGTGAGTGAGGGTGTGTGAGTGAGGGTGTGTGAGTAGGGGTGTGTGAGTGGGGGTGTGTGAGTGAGCTGTGTGAGTGAGCTGTGTGAGTGAGGGGGTGTGAGTGAGGGTGTGTGAGTGAGGGTGTGTGAGTGAGTGTGTGTGAGTGAGGGTGTGTGAGTGAGTGAGGGTGTGAGTGAGGGTGTGTGAGTGAGGGTGTGTGTGTGAGGGTGTATGAGTGAGGGTGTGTGAGTGAGGGTGTGTGAGTGAGGGTGTGTGAGTGAGGGTGTGTGAGTGAGGGTGTGTGAGTGAGGGTGTGAGTGAGGGTGTGTGAGTGTGGGTGAGTGAGTGAGGGTGTGTGAGTGAGATCTATGAGAGTGGGTGTGTGTGAGTGAGGTTGTGTGAGTGAGGGTGTGTGAGTGAGGGTGAGTGAGTGAGGGTGTGTGAGTGAGGGTGTGTGAGTGAGGGTGTGTGAGTGAGGGTGTGTGAGTGAGGGTGTGTGAGTGAGGGTGTGTGAGTGAGGGTGTGTGAGTGGGGGTGTGTGAGTGAGGGTGTGTGAGTGAGCTTTGTGAGTGAGGGTGTGTGAGTGAGTGAGGGTGTGTGAGTGAGGGTGTGTGAGTGAGGGTGTGAGTGAGGGTGTGTGAGTGAGGGTGTGTGAGTGAGCTTTGTGAGTGAGGGTGTGTGAGTGAGTGAGGGTGTGTGAGTGAGGGTGTGTGAGTGAGGGTGTGAGTGAGGGTGTGTGAGTGAGGGTGTGTGAGTGAGGTTGTGTGAGTGAGGGTGTGTGAGTGAGGGTGTGTGAGTGAGGGTGAGTGAGTGAGGGTGTGTGAGTGAGGGTGTGTGAGTGAGGGTGTGTGAGTGTGTGTGAGTGTGTGTGAGTGAGTGAGGGTGTGTGAGTGAGGGTGTGTGAGTGAGGGTGTGTGAGTGAGGGTGTGTGAGTGAGGGTGTGTGAGTGAGGGTGTGAGTGAGGGTGTGTGAGTGAGGGTGTGTGAGTGAGGTTGTGTGAGTGAGGGTGTGTGAGTGAGGGTGTGTGAGTGAGGGTGAGTGAGTGAGGGTGTGTGAGTGAGGGTGTGTGAGTGAGGGTGTGTGAGTGTGTGTGAGTGTGTGTGAGTGAGTGAGGGTGTGTGAGTGAGGGTGTGTGAGTGAGGGTGTGTGAGTGAGGGTGTGTGAGTGGGGGTGTGTGAGTGAGCTGTGTGAGTGAGGGTGTGTGAGTGAGGGTGTGTGAGTGAGTGTGTGTGAGTGAGGTTGTGTGAGTGAGGGTGTGTGAGTGAGGGTGTGTGAGTGAGTGAGGGTGTGTGAGTGAGGGTGTGTGAGTGAGGGTGTGAGTGAGGGTGTGTGAGTGAGGGTGTGTGAGTGAGGTTGTGTGAGTGAGGGTGTGTGAGTGAGGGTGTGTGAGTGAGGGTGAGTGAGTGAGGGTGTGTGAGTGAGGGTGTGTGAGTGAGGGTGTGTGAGTGTGTGTGAGTGAGTGAGGGTGTGTGAGTGAGGGTGTGTGAGTGAGGGTGTGTGAGTGAGGGTGTGTGAGTGGGGGTGTGTGAGTGAGCTGTGTGAGTGAGGGTGTGTGAGTGAGGGTGTGTGAGTGAGTGTGTGTGAGTGAGGGTGTGTGAGTGAGAGTGTGTGAGTGAGGGTGTGTGAGTGAGTGAGGGTGTGTGAGTGAGTGAGGGTGTGTGAGTGAGGGTGTGTGAGTGAGGGTGTATGAGTGAGGGTGTGTGAGTGAGGGTGCGTGAGTGAGGGTGTGTGAGTGAGGGTGCGTGAGTGAGGGTGCGTGAGTGAGGGTGCGTGAGTGAGGGTGTGTGTGTGAGGGTGTGTGAGTGAGGGTGTGTGAGTGAGGGTGTGTGGGTGAGGGTGTTTGAGTGAGGGTGTGTGAGTGAGTGAGGGTGTGTGAGTGAGGGTGTGTGAGTGAGGGTGTGTGAGTGAGGGTGTGTCAGTGAGGGTGTGTGAGTGAGGGTGTGTGAGTGAGGGTGTGTGAGTGAGCTGTGTGAGTGAGGGTTGTGAGTGAGGGTGTGTGTGTGAGGGTGTGTGAGTGAGGGTGTGTGAGTGAGGGTGTGTGAGTGAGGGTGTGTGAGTGAGGGTGTGTGAGTGAGGGTGTGTGAGTGAGGGTGTGTGAGTGAGGGTGCGTGAGTGAGGGTGCGTGAGTGAGGGTGTGTGAGTGAGGGTGTGTGAGTGAGGGTGTGTGAGTGAGGGTGTGTGAGTGAGGGTGTGTGAGTGAGGGTGTGTGAGTGAGGGTCAGTGAGTGAGGGTGTGTGAGTGAGGGTGTGTGAGTGACGGTGTGTGAGTGAGGGTGTGTGAGTGAGGGTGTGTGTGTGAGGGTGTGTGAGCGAGGGTGTGTGTGTGAGGGTGTGTGAGCGAGGGTGTGTGAGTGAGCTGTGTGAGTGAGGGTGTGTGAGGGTGTGTGAGTGAGGGTGTGTGAGTGAGGGTGTGTGAGTGAGGGTGTGTGAGAGGGTGTGTGAGTGAGGGTGTGTGAATGAGGGTGTGTGTGAGAGGGTGTGTGAGAGGGTGTGTGAGTGAGGGTGTGTGAGTGAGGGTGTGTGAGTGAGAGTGTGTGAGTGAGTCTGTGTGAGTGAGGGTGTGTGAATGAGGGTGTGTGAGTGAGGGTGTGTGAGTGAGGGTGTGTGAATGAGGGTGTGTGAGTGAGGGTGTGTGAATGAAGGTGTGTGAATGAGGGTGTGTGAGTGAGGGTGTGTGAGTGAGGGTGTGTGAGTGAGTGAGGGTGTGTGAGTGAGGGTGTGTGAGTGAGGGTGTGAGTGAGGGTGTGTGAGTGAGGGTGTGTGAGTGAGGGTGTGAGTGAGGGTGTGTGAGTGTGGGTGAGTGAGTGAGGGTGTGTGAGTGAGATATATGAGAGTGGGTGTGTGTGAGTGAGGTTGTGTGAGTGAGGGTGTGTGAGTGAGGGTGTGTGAGTGAGGGTGAGTGAGTGAGGGTGTGTGAGTGAGGGTGTGTGAGTGAGGGTGTGTGAGTGAGGGTGTGTGAGTGAGGGTGTGTGAGTGAGGGTGTGTGAGTGAGGGTGTGTGAGTGAGGGTGTATGAGTGAGGGTGTGTGAGTGAGGGTGCGTGAGAGAGGGTGCGTGAGTGAGGGTGCGTGAGTGAGGGTGCGTGTGTGAGGGTGTGTGAGTGAGGGTGTGTGAGTGAGGGTGTGTGGCTGAGGGTGTTTGAGTGAGGGTGTGTGAGTGAGGGTGTGTGAGTGAGCTGTGTGAGTGAGGGTGTGTGTGTGAGGGTGTGTGTGTGAGGGTGCGTGAGTGAGGGTGCGTGAGTGAGGGTGCGTGAGTGAGGGTGCGTGAGTGAGGGTGCGTGAGTGAGGGTGCGTGAGTGAGGGTGTGTGAGTGAGGGTGTGTGTGTGAGTCTGTGTGAGTGAGGGTGTGTGAATGAGGGTGTGTGAGTGAGGGTGTGTGAGTGAGGGTGTGTGAATGAGGGTGTGTGAGTGAGGGTGTGTGAGTGAGGGTGTGTGAATGAGGGTGTGTGAATGAGGGTGTGTGAGTGAGGGTGTGTGAGTGAGTGAGGGTGTGTGAGTGAGTGAGGGTGTGAGTGAGGGTGTGTGAGTGAGGGTGTGTGAGTGAGTGTGTGAGTGAGGGTGTGTGATTGTGGGTGAGTGAGTGAGGGTGTGTGAGTGAGGGTGTGTGAGTGAGAGTGTGTGAGTGAGGGTGTGTGAGTGAGGGTGTGTGAGTGAGGGTGTGTGAGTGAGCTGTGTGAGTGAGGGTGTGTGAGTGAGGGTGTGTGAGTGAGGGTGTGTGTGTGAGGGTGTGTGAGTGAGGGTGTGTGAGTGACGGTGTGTGAGTGAGGGTGCGTGAGTGAGGGTGCGTGAGTGAGGGTGCGTGAGTGAGGGTGTTTGAGTGAGGGTGTGTGAGTGAGGGTGTGTGAATGAGGGTGTGTGAATGAGGGTGTGTGAGTGAGGGTGTGTGAATGAGGGTGTGTGAATGAGGGTGTGTGAATGAGGGTGTGTGAGTGAGGGTGTGTGAGTGAGTGAGGGTGTGTGAGTGAGTGTGTGAGTGAGGGTGTGTGAGTGTGGGTGAGTGAGTGAGGGTGTGTGAGTGAGGGTGTGTGAGTGAGGGTGTGTGAGTGAGGGTGTGTGAGTGAGCTGTGTGAGTGAGGGTGTGTGAGTGAGGGTGTGTGAGTGAGGGTGTGTGAGTGAGGGTGTGTGAGTGAGGGTGTGTGAGTGACGGTGTGTGAGTGAGGGTGCGTGAGTGAGGGTGCGTGAGTGAGGGTGCGTGAGTGAGGGTGTGTGAGTGAGAGAGGGTGTGTGAGTGAGGGTGTGTGAGTGAGGGTGTGTGAGAGAGGGTGTGTGAGTGAGGGTGTGTGAGTGAGGGTGTGTGAGTGAGGGTGTGTGAGTGAGGTGTGTGAGTGTGGGTGTGTGAGTGAGGGTGTGTGAGTGAGGGTGTGTGAGTGAGGGTGCATGAGTGAGGGTGCGTGAGTGAGGGTGCGTGAGTGAGGGTGCGTGAGTGAGGGTGCGTGAGTGAGGGTGCGTGAGTGAGGGTGCGTGAGTGAGGGTGTGTGAGTGAGAGAGGGTGTGTGAGTGAGGGTGTGTGAGTGAGGGTGTGTGAGAGAGGGTGTGTGAGTGAGGGTGTGTGAGTGAGGGTGTGTGAGTGAGGGTGTGTGAGTGAGGTGTGTGAGTGTGGGTGTGTGAGTGAGGGTGTGTGAGTGAGGGTGTGTGAGTGAGGGTGCGTGAGTGAGGGTGCGTGAGTGAGGGTGCGTGAGTGAGGGTGCGTGAGTGAGGGTGCGTGAGTGAGGGTGCGTGAGTGAGGGTGCGTGAGTGAGGGTGCGTGAGTGAGGGTGTGTGAGTGAGGGTGTGTGAGTGAGGGTGTGAGTGAGGGTGTGTGAGTGAGGGTGTGTGAGTGAGGGTGTGTGAGTGAGGGTGTGTGTGTGAGGGTGTGTGTGTGAGGGTTTGTGAGTGAGGGTGTGTGAGTGAGCTGTGTGAGTGAGGGTGTGTGAGGGTGTGTGAGTGAGGGTGTGTGAGTGAGGGTGTGTGAGTGAGGGTGTGTGAGTGAGAGTGTGTGAGTGAGAGTGTGTGAGTGAGAGTGTGTGAGTGAGGGTGTGTGAGTGAGGGTGTGTGAGTGAGGGTGTGTGAGTGAGGGTGTGTGAGTGAGGGTGTGTGAGAGGGTGTGTGAATGAGGGTGTGTGTGAGAGGGTGTGTGTGAGAGGGTGTGTGAGTGAGTCTGTGTGAATGAGGGTGTGTGAATGAGGGTGTGTGAGTGAGGGTGTGTGAGTGAGGGTGTGTGAGTGAGGGTGTGTGAATGAGGGTGTGTGAGTGAGGGTGTGTGAATGAGTGTGTCTGAATGAGGGTGTGTGATTGAGGGTGTGTGAGTGAGGGTGTGTGAGTGAGTGAGGGTGTGTGAGTGAGGGTGTGTGAGTGAGGGTGTGTGAGTGAGGGTGAGTGAGTGAGGGTGTGTGAGTGAGATCTATGAGAGTGGCTGTGTGTGAGTGAGGTAGTGTGAGTGAGGGTGTGTGAGTGAGGGTGTGTGAGTGAGGGTGAGTGAGTGAGGGTGAGTGAGTGAGTGACTGTGAGTGAGGGTGTGTGAGTGTGTGTGAGTGAGTGAGGGTGTGTGAGTGAGGGTGTGAGAGTGAGGGTGTGTGAGTGAGGGTGTGTGAGTGAGGGTGTGTGAGTGGGGGTGTGTGAGTGGGGGTGTGTGAGTGGGGGTGTGTGAGTGAGGGTGTGTGAGTGAGCTGTGTGAGTGAGGGGGTGTGAGTGAGGGTGTGTGAGTGAGGGTGTGTGAGTGAGTGTGTGTGAGTGAGGGTGTGTGAGTGAGTGAGGGTGTGAGTGAGGGTGTGTGAGTGAGGGTGTGTGTGTGAGGGTGTATGAGTGAGGGTGTGTGAGTGAGGGTGTGTGAGTGAGGGTGGGTGAGTGAGGGTGTGTGAGTGAGGGTGTGTGAGTGAGGGTGTGAGTGAGGGTGTGTGAGGGTGGGTGAGTGAGTGAGGGTGTGTGAGTGAGATCTATGAGAGTGGGTGTGTGTGAGTGAGGTTGTGTGAGTGAGGGTGTGTGAGTGAGGGTGAGTGAGTGAGGGTGTGTGAGTGAGGGTGTGTGAGTGAGGGTGTGTGAGAGAGGGTGTGTGAGTGAGGGTGTGTGAGTGAGGGTGTGTGAGTGAGGGTGTGTGAGTGAGGGTGTGTGAGTGGGGGTGTGTGAGTGAGGGTGTGTGAGTGAGCTTTGTGAGTGAGCTGTGTGAGTGAGGGTGTGTGAGTGAGGGTATGTGAGTGAGTGTGTGTGAGTGAGGGTGTGTGAGTGAGAGTGTGTGAGTGTGGGTGTGTGAGTGAGTGAGGGTGTGTGAGTGAGGGTGTGTGAGTGAGAGTGTGTGAGTGAGGGTGTATGAGTGAGGGTGTGTGAGTGAGGCTGTGTGAGTGAGGGTATGTGAGTGAGTTGCGTGAGTGAGGGTGTGTGAGTGAGTGTGTGTGAGTGAGGGTGTGTGAGTGAGAGTGTGTGAGTGAGGGTGTGTGAGTGAGTGAGGGTGTGTGAGTGAGGGTGTGTGAGTGAGGGTGTGTGAGTGAGGGTGTATGAGTGAGGGTGTGTGAGTGAGGCTGTGTGAGTGAGGGTGTGTGAGTGAGTTGCGTGAGTGAGGGTGTGTGAGTGAGGGTGTGGGTGTGAGGGTGTGTGAGTGAGAGTGTGTGAGTGAGGGTGTGTGAGTGAGTGAGGGTATGTGAGTGAGTGTGTGTGAGTGAGGGTGTGTGTGTGAGGGTGTGTGAGTGAGAGTGTGTGAGTGAGGGTGTGTGAGTGAGTGAGGGTATGTGAGTGAGTGTGTGTGAGTGAGGGTGTGTGAGTGAGGGCGTATGAGTGAGGGTGTGTGAGTGAGGCGCGTGAGTGAGGGTGTGTGAGTGAGGGTGCGTGAGTGAGGGTGCGTGAGTGAGGGTGCGTGAGTGAGGGTGCGTGAGTGAGGGTGCGTGAGTGAGGGTGCGTGAGTGAGGGTGTGTGAGTGAGGGTGTGTGAGTGAGGGTGTGTGAGTGAGGGTGTGTGAGTGAGGGTGTGTGAGTGAGGGTGTGTGAGTGAGGGTGTGTGAGTGAGGGTGTGTGAGTGAGGGTGTGTGAGTGAGGGTGTGTGAGTGAGGGTGTGTGAGTGAGGGTGTGTGTGTGAGGGTGTGTGAGTGAGGGTGTGTGAGTGAGGGTGTGTGAGTGAGCTGTGTGAGTGAGGGTGTGTGAGTAAGCTGTGTGAGTGAGGGTGTGTGAGGGTGTGTGAGTGAGGGTGTGTGAGTGAGGGTGTGTGAGTGAGGGTGTGTGAGTGAGGGTGTGTGAGTGAGAGTGTGTGAGTGAGAGTGTGTGAGTGAGGGTGTGTGAATGAGAGGGTGTGTGAGAGGGTGTGTGAGAGGGTGTGTGTGAGAGGGTGTGTGAGTGAGGGTGTGAGAGTGAGTCTGTGTGAGTGAGGGTGTGTGAATGAGGGTGTGTGAGTGAGGGTGTGTGAGTGAGGGTGTGTCAATGAGGGTGTGTGAGTGAGGGTGTGTGAATGAGGGTGTGTGAATGAGGGTGTGTGAGTGAGGGTGTGTAAGTGAGGGTGTGTGAGTGAGTGAGGGTGTTAGTGAGGGTGTGAGTGAGGGTGTGTGAGTGAGGGTGTGTGAGTGAGGGTGTGTGAGTGTGGGTGTGTGAGTGTGGGTGAGTGAGTGAGGGTGTGTGAGTGAGATCTATAAGAGTGGGTGTGTGTGAGTGAGGTTGTGTGAGTGAGGGTGTGTGAGTGAGGGTGAGTGAGTGAGGATGTGTGAGTGAGGGTGTGTGAGTGAGAGTGTGTGAGTGAGGGAGTGTGAGTGAGTGTGTGTGAGTGAGGGTGTGTGAGTGAGGGTGTGTGAGTGAGAGTGTGAGTGAGCTGTGTGAGTGAGGGTATGTGAGTGAGGGTGAGTGAGTGAGAGTGTGTGAGTGAGGTTATGTGAGTGAGGGTGTGTGAGTGAGGGTGTGTGCGTGAGGGTATGTGAGTGAGGGTGTGTGAGTGAGGGTGTGTGAGTGAGGGTGTGTGAGTGAGGGTGTGTGAGTGAGGGTGTGTGAGTGAGGGTGTGTGAGTGAGGGTGTGTGAGTGAGGGTGTGTGAGTGAGGGTGTGTGAGTGAGGGTGTGTGAGTGAGGGTGTGTGAGTGAGGGTGAGTGTGTGAGGGTGTGTGAGTGAGGGTGTGTGTGTGAGGGTGTGTGAGTGAGGGTATGTGAGTGAGGGTGTGTGAGTGAGGGTGTGTGAGTGAGGGTGTGTGAGTGAGGGTGTGTGAGTGAGGGTGTGTGAGTGAGGGTGTGTGAGTGAGGGTGTGTGAGTGAGGGCGAATGAATGTGGGTGGGTGAGTGAGGGTGTGTGAGTGAGGGAGTGCGTGTGTGAGAAGGTGTGTGATTGAGGGTCTGTGAGTGAGGGTGTGTGTGTGAGGGTGTGTGAGTTTGGGTGTATGAGGGTGTGTGAGTGAGGGTGTGTGAGTGCGGGTGTGTGAGTGAGGGCGAATGAATGTGGGTGGGTGAGTGAGTGAAATCTTTGTGAGTGTGTGTGAGAGGGTGTGTGAGAGGGTGTTTGAGTGTCGGTCTGTTTGTAAGGGTGAGTGAGGGAGGGTGTGTGAAAGGGTGTGTGAGAGGGTGTGTGAGTGAGAGTGTCTGAGTGAGAATGTGTGAGTGAGCTATGTGAGTGAGGGTATGTGAGTGAGGGTGTGTGAGTGAGGGTGTGTGAGTGAGAGTGTGTGAGTGAGGGTGAGTGAGTGAGGGTATGTGAGAGAGGGTGTGTGAGTGAGGGCGAGTGAGAGAGGGTGTGTGGGTGAGGGTGTGTGAGAGAGGGTGTGTGAGTGAGGGTGTGTGAGTGAGGGTGAGTAAGTGAGGATGTGTGGGTGAGGGTGTGTGAGTGAGGGTGTGTGAGTGAGGGAGTGGGAGTGAGGGTGTGTGAGTGAGGGTGTATGAGAAGATGTGTGAGTGAGGGTCTGTGAGTGAGGGTGTGTGGGTGAGGGTGTGTGAGTGAGGGTGTGTGAGTGAGGGTGTGTGAGTGAGGGAGTGTGAGTGAGGGTGTGTGAGTGAGAGTGTGTGAGTGAGGGTGTGTGAGTGAGGGTGTGTGAGTGAGGGTGTGTGAGTGACGGTGTGTGAGTGACGGTGTGTGAGTGAGATTGTGTGTGAGTGAGTGTGGGTGTGTGAGTGAGTGTGTGTGAGTGAGGGTGTGTGAGTGAGGGTGTGTGAGTGAGGGTGTATGAGGGTGTGTGAGTGAGGGTGTGTGAGTGAGGGTGAGTGAGTGAGGTTGTGTGAGTGAGGGTGTGTGAGTGAGGGAGTGCGCGTGTGAGAAGATGTGTGAGTGAGGGTGTGTGAGTGAGGGTGTGTGAGTGAGGGTGTGTGAGTGAGGGTGTGTGAGTGAGGGTGTGTGAGTGAGGGTGTGTGAGCGAGGGTATGTGAGTGTGGGTGTGTGAGTGAGGGTGTGTGAGTGAGAGTGTGTGAGTGAGGGTGTGTGAGTGAGGGTGTATGAGGGTGTGTGAGTGAGGGTGTGTGAGTGAGGGTGTGTGAGTGAGGGTGTGTGAGTGAGGCTATGTGAGTGAGGGTGAGTGAGTGTGTATGTGTGAGTGAGGCAGTGCGTGTGTGAGAAGATGTGTGAGTGAGGGTCTGTGAGTGAGGGTGTGTGAGTGAGGGTGTGTGAGTGAGGGTGTATGTGGGTGTGTGAGTGAGGGTGTGTGAGTGAGGGTGAGTGAGTGAGGGTGTGTGAGTGAGGGAGTGTGAGTGAGGGAGTGTGAGTGAGGCTGTGTGAGTGAGGGTGTGTGAGTGAGGGTGTGTGAGTGAGGCTGTGTGAGAGAGGCTGTGTGAGTGCGGGTGTGTGAAAGAGGGTGTGTGAGTTAGGGTGTGTGTGTGTGAGGGCTAATGAATGTGGGTGGGTGAGTGAGATCTATGTGAGTGTGTGTGAGAGGGTGTGTGAGTGAGTGAGGGTGTTTAAGTGTCGGTGTGTTTGTGAGGGTGTGTGAGTGAGGGTGTATGTGGGTGTGTGAGTGAGGGTGTGTGAGTGAGGGTGAGTCAGTGAGGGTGTGTGTGAGGGTGAGTGAGTGAGGGTGTGTGAGTGAGGGTGTGTGAGTGAGGGTGTGTGAGTGAGGGTGTGTGAGTGAGGATGTGTGTGAGTGAGGGTGTGTGTGTGAGGGTGTGTGTGTGAGGGTGTGTGTGTGAGGGTGAGTGAGTGAGGGTGTGTGAGCGAGGGTGTGTGAGTGAGGGTGAGTGAGTGAGGGTGTGTGAGTGTGGGTGTGTGAGTGAGGGTGTGTGAGTGAGGGTGTGTGAGTGAGGGTGTGTGAGTGAGGGTGTGTGAGTGAGGCTGTGTGAGTGAGGCTGTGTGAGTGAGGCTGTGTGAGTGAGGGTGTGTGAGTGAGGTTGTGAGAGTGAGGGTATGTGTGTGAGGGTGTGTGAGTGACGGTGTGTGAGTGAGCTGTGTGAGTGAGGGTGTGTGTGTGAGGGTGTGTGAGTGAGGGTGTGTGAGTGAGCTGTGTGAGTGAGGGTGTGTGAGTGAGGGTGTGTGAGTGAGGGTGTGTGTGAGAGTGTGTGTGAGTGAGCTGTGTGACTGAGGGTGTGTGTGTGAGTGAGGGTGTGTGAGAGAGGGTGTGTGAGAGAGGGTGTGTGAGAGAGGGTGTGTGAGAGAGGGTGTGTGAGTGAGGGTGTGTGAGTGAGGGTGTGTGAGTGAGCTGTGTGAGTGAGTGTGTGTGAGTGAGTGTGTGTTTGTGAGGGTGTGTGTGTGAGGGTGTGCGTGTGTGAGAGGGTGTGTGAGTGTCGGTCTGTTTGTGAGGGTGTGTGAGTGAGGGTGTGTGAGTGAGGGTATGTGAGTGAGGGTGAGTGAGTGAGGGTGTGTGAGTGAGGGTGTGTGAGTGAGGGTGTGTGAGTGAGGGTGAGTGAGTGAGCGTGAGTGAGTGAGCGTGAGTGAGTGAGCGTGTGTGAGTGAGGGTGAGTGAGTGAGGGAGTGTGAGTGAGGATGTGTGAGTGAGTGGTGTGAGGGTGTGTGAGTGAGGGTGTGTGAGTGAGGGTGTGCGTGTGTGAGAGGGTGTATGAGTGAGGGTGTGTGAGTGAGGGTGTGTGAGTGAGGGTGGATGAGTGAGGGTGGGTGAGTGAGGGCATGTGAGTGAGGGTGTGTGTGTGAGGGTGTGTGAGTGAGGGTGTGTGAGTGAGGGTGTGTGTGTGAGGGTGTGTGAGTGAGGGTCTGTGCGTGAGGGTATGTGAGTGAGTGTATGTGAGTGTGGGTGTATGAGGGTGTGTGAGTCAGGGTGTGTGACTGAGGCTGTGTGAGTGAGGGTGTGTGAGTGAGTGAGGCTGTGTGAGTGAGGGCGAATGAATGTGGGTGGCTGAGTGAGTGAGATCTATGAGAGTGTGTGTGAGAGGGTGTGTGAGAGGGTGTTTGAGTGTTGGACTGTTTGTGAGGGTGTGTGAGTGAGGGTGTGTGAGTGAGGGTGTGTTTGTGAGGGTGCGTGAGTGAGGGTATGTGAGTGAGGGTGTGTGTGAGTGTGGGTGTGTGAGTGTGGGTGTGTGAGTGAGGGTGTGTGTGAGTGAGGGTGTGTGTGAGTGTGGGTGTGTGAGTGAGGGTGTGTGAGTGAGGGTGTGTGAGTGAGGGTGTCTGAGTGAGGGTGTGTTTGTGAGGGTGTGTGAGTGAGGGTATGTGAGTGAGGGTGTGTGAGTGAGGGTGTGTGAGTGAGGGTGTGTGAGTGAGGGTGTGTGAGTGAGGGTGTGTGAGTGAGGGTGTGTGAGTGAGGGTGTGTGAGTGATGGTGTGTGAGTGAGGGTGTGTGAATGAGAGCGTGTGAGTGAGGGTGTGTGAGTGAGGGTGTGTGAGTGAGGGTGTGTGAGTGAGGGTGTGTGAGTGAGGGTGTCTGAGTGAGTGAGGGTGTGTGAGTGAGGGTGTGTTTGTGAGGGTGTGTGAGTGACGGTGTGTGAGTGAGGGTGTGTTTGTGAGGGTGTGTGAGTGAGGGTGTGTTTGTGAGGGTGTGTGAGTGAGGGTGTGTGAGTGAGGGTGTGTGAGTGAGGGTGTGTGTGTCAGGTTGTGTGATTGAGGGTATGTGAGTGAGGGTGTGTGAGTGAGGGTGTGTGAGTGAGGGAGTGTGAGTGAGCTGTGAGTGAGGGTATGTGAGTGAGGGTGAGTGAGTGAGGGTGTGTGAGTGAGGGTGTGCTTGTGTGAGAGGGTGTGTGAGTGAAGGTGTGAGAGTGAGTCAAGGTGTGTAAGTGACCGTGTGTTTGTGAGGGTGTGTGAGTGAGTGAGGGTGTGTGAGTGAGGGTGTGTGAGTGAGGCTGTGTGAGTGAGGGTATGTGAGTGAGGGTGAGTGAGTGAGGGTGTGTGAGTGAGGGTGTGCGTGTGTGAGAGGGTGTGTGAGTGAGGGTGTGTGAGTGAGTCAGGGTGTGTGAGTGACGGTGTGTTTGTGAGGGTGTGTGAGTGAGTGAGGGTATGAGTGAGTGTGGGTGTATGAGGGTGTGTGAGTGACGGTGTGTGAGTGAGGCTACGTGAGTGAGCGCGAATGAATGTGGGGGGGGGGTGAGTCAGTGAGATCTATGAGAGTGTGTGTGAGAGGGTGTTTGAGTGTTGGTCTGTTTGTGAGGGTGTGTGAGTGAGGGTGTGTGAGTGAGAGTGTGTGAGTGAGAGTGTGTGAGTGAGCTGTGTGAGTGAGGGTATGTGAGTGAGGGTGTGTGTGTGAGTGTGGGTGAGTAAGGGTGTGTGAGTGAGGGTGTGTGAGTGAGGGTGTGTGAGTGAACATTGTGAGTGAGGGTATGTGTGTGAGGGTGAGTGAGTGACTGTGTTTTTGTGAGGGCGAGTGAGTGAGTGAGAGTGTGTGAGTGAGCCGTGTGAGTGTGGGTATGTGAGTGAGGGTGTGTGGGTGAGTGAGGGTGTGTGAGTGAGGGTGTGTGAGTGAGGGAGTGGGAGTGAGGGTGTGTGAGTGAGGGTGTATGAGAAGATGTGTGAGTGAGGGTCTGTGAGTGAGGGTGTGTGGGTGAGGGTGTGTGAGTGAGGGTGTGTGAGTGAGGGAGTAGGAGTGAGAGTGTGTGAGTGAGGGTGTGTGAGTGAGGGTGTGTGAGTGAGTGTGTGTGAGTGAGGGTGTGTGAGAGACGGTGTGTGAGTGACGGTGTGTGAGTGAGAGTGTGTGTGAGTGAGTGTGGGTGTGTGAGTGAGTGTGTGTGAGTGAGGGTGTGTGAGTGAGGGTGTATGAGTGAGGGTGTATGAGGGTGTGTGAGTGAGGGTGTGTGAGTGAGGGTGAGTGAGTGAGGGTGTGTGAGTGAGGGTGTGTGAGTGAGGGAGTGCGCGTGTGAGAAGATGTGTGAGTGAGGGTGTGTGAGTGAGGGTGTGTGAGTGAGGGTGTGTGAGTGAGGGTGTGTGAGTGAGGGTGTGTGAGCGAGGGTATGTGAGTGTGGGTGTGTGAGTGAGGGTGTGTGAGTGAGGGTGTATGAGGGTGTGTGAGTGAGGGTGTGTGAGTGAGGGTGTGTGAGTGAGGGTGTGTAAGTGAGGCTATGTGAGTGAGGGTGAGTGAGTGTGTATGTGTGAGTGAGGCAGTGCGTGTGTGAGAAGATGTGTGAGTGAGCGTCTGTGAGTGAGGGTGTGTGAGTGAGGGTGTGTGAGTGAGGGTGTATGTGGGTGTGTGAGTGAGGGTGTGTGAGTGAGGGTGAGTGAGTGAGGGTGTGTGAGTGAGGGAGTGTGAGTGAGGGAGTGTGAGTGAGGCTGTGTGAGTGAGGGTGTGTGAGTGAGGGTGTGTGAGTGAGGCTGTGTGAGTGAGGCTGTGAGAGTGCGGGTGTGTGAAAGAGGGTGTGTGAGTTAGGGTGTGTGTGTGTGAGGGCGAATGAATGTGGGTGGGTGAGTGAGATCTATGTGAGTGTGTGTGAGAGGGTGTGTGAGTGAATGAGGGTGTTTAAGTGTCGGTCTGTTTGTGAGGGTGTGTGAGGGAGGGTGTGTGAGAGGGTGTGTGAGAGGGTGTCTGTGTGAGTGAGTGTGTGTGAGTGAGGGTGAGTGAGTGAGTGTGTGTGTGAGGGTGTGTGAGTGAGGGTGAGTGAGTGAGGGTGTGTGAATGAGGGTGTGTGAGTGAGGGTGTGTGAGTGAGGATGTGTGTGAGTGAGGGTGTGTGTGTGAGGGTGTGTGTGTGAGGGTGAGTGAGTGAGGGTGTGTGAGTGAGGGTGTGTGAGTGAGGGTGAGTGAGTGAGGGTGTGTGAGTGTGGGTGTGTGAGTGAGGGTGTGTGAGTGAGGGTGTGTGAGTGAGGGTGTGTGAGTGAGGCTGTGTGAGTGAGGGTGTGTGAGTGAGGGTGTGTGAGTGAGTGTGTGAGAGTGAGGGTATGTGTGTGAGGGTGTGTGAGTGACGGTGTGTGAGTGAGCTGTGTGAGTGAGGGTGTGTGTGTGAGGGTGTGTGAGTGAGGGTGTGTGAGTGAGCTGTGTGAGTGAGGGTGTGTGAGTGAGGGTGTGTGAGTGAGGGTGTGTGAGAGAGTGTGTGTGAGTGAGCTGTGTGACTGAGGGTGTGTGTGTGAGTGAGGGTGTGTGAGAGAGGGTGTGTGAGAGAGGGTGTGTGAGAGAGGGTGTGTGAGTGAGGGTGTGTGAGTGAGCTGTGTGAGTGAGTGTGTGTGAGTGAGTGTGTGTTTGTGAGGGTGTGTGTGTGAGGGTGTGCGTGTGTGAGAGGGTGTGTGAGTGTCGGTCTGTTTGTGAGGGTGTGTGAGTGAGGGTGTGTGAGTGAGGGTATGTGAGTGAGGGTGAGTGAGTGAGGGTGTGTGAGTGAGGGTGTGTGAGTGAGGGTGTGTGAGTTAGGGTGTGTGTGTGTGTGAGGGTGCCTGAGTGAGAGTGTGTGAGTGAGGGTGAATGAGTGAGCGTGAGTGAGTGAGGGTGTGTGAGTGAGGGTGTGTGAGTGAGGGTGAGTGAGTGAGGGAGTGAGAGTGAGGATGTGTGAGTGAGTGGTGTGAGGGTGTGTGAGTGAGGGTGTGTGAGTGAGGGTGTGCGTGTGTGAGAGGGTGTATGAGTGAGGGTGTGTGAGTGAGGGTGTGTGAGTGAGGGTGGATGAGTGAGGGTGGGTGAGTGAGGGCATGTGAGTGAGGGTGTGTGTGTGAGGGTGTGTGAGTGAGGGTGTGTGAGTGAGGGTGTGTGTGTGAGGGTGTGTGAGTGAGGGTCTGTGCGTGAGGGTATGTGAGTGAGTGTATGTGAGTGTGGGTGTATGAGGGTGTGTGAGTCAGGGTGTGTGAGTGAGGCTGTGTGAGTGAGGGTGGGTGAGTGAGTGAGGGTGTGTGAGTGAGGGTGTGTGAGTTAGGGTGTGTGAGTGAGGCTGTGTGAGTGAGGGCGAATGAATGTGGGTGGCTGAGTGAGTGAGATCTATGAGAGTGTGTGTGAGAGGGTGTGTGAGAGGGTGTTTGAGTGTTGGACTGTTTGTGAGGGTGTGTGAGTGAGGGTGTGTGAGTGAGGGTGTGTTTGTGAGGGTGCGTGAGTGAGGGTATGTGAGTGAGGGTGTGTGTGAGTGTGGGTGTGTGAGTGAGGGTGTGTGAGTGAGGGTGTGTGTGAGTGAGGGTGTGTGTGAGTGTGGGTGTGTGAGTGTGGGTGTGTGAGTGAGGGTGTGTGAGTGAGGGTGTGTGAGTGAGGGTGTCTGAGTGAGTGAGGGTGTCTGAGTGAGGGTGTGTTTGTGAGGGTGTTTGAGTGAGGGTATGTGAGTGAGGGTGTGTGTGTGAGGGTGTGTGAGTGAGGGTGTGTGAGTGAGGGTGTGTGAGTGAGGGTGTGTGAGTGAGGGTGTGTGAGTGAGGGTGTGTGAGTGAGGGTGTGTGAGTGAGGGTGTGTGAGTGAGGGTGTGTGAATGAGAGCTTGTGAGTGAGGGTGTGTGAGTGAGGGTGTGTGAGTGAGGGTGTGTGAGTGAGGGTGTGTTTGTGAGGGTGTGTGAGTGACGGTGTGTGAGTGAGGGTGTGTTTGTGAGGGTGTGTGAGTGAGGGTGTGTGAGTGAGGGTGTGTGAGTGAGGGTGTGTGAGTGAGGCTGTGTGAGTGAGGGTGTGTGAGTGAGGGTGTGTGAGTGAGTGTGTGAGAGTGAGGGTATGTGTGTGAGGGTGTGTGAGTGACGGTGTGTGAGTGAGCTGTGTGAGTGAGGGTGTGTGTGTGAGGGTGTGTGAGTGAGGGTGTGTGAGTGAGCTGTGTGAGTGAGGGTGTGTGAGTGAGGGTGTGTGAGTGAGGGTGTGTGAGAGAGTGTGTGTGAGTGAGCTGTGTGACTGAGGGTGTGTGTGTGAGTGAGGGTGTGTGAGAGAGGGTGTGTGAGAGAGGGTGTGTGAGAGAGGGTGTGTGAGTGAGGGTGTGTGAGTGAGCTGTGTGAGTGAGTGTGTGTGAGTGAGTGTGTGTTTGTGAGGGTGTGTGTGTGAGGGTGTGCGTGTGTGAGAGGGTGTGTGAGTGTCGGTCTGTTTGTGAGGGTGTGTGAGTGAGGGTGTGTGAGTGAGGGTATGTGAGTGAGGGTGAGTGAGTGAGGGTGTGTGAGTGAGGGTGTGTGAGTGAGGGTGTGTGAGTTAGGGTGTGTGTGTGTGTGAGGGTGCCTGAGTGAGAGTGTGTGAGTGAGGGTGAATGAGTGAGCGTGAGTGAGTGAGGGTGTGTGAGTGAGGGTGTGTGAGTGAGGGTGAGTGAGTGAGGGAGTGAGAGTGAGGATGTGTGAGTGAGTGGTGTGAGGGTGTGTGAGTGAGGGTGTGTGAGTGAGGGTGTGCGTGTGTGAGAGGGTGTATGAGTGAGGGTGTGTGAGTGAGGGTGTGTGAGTGAGGGTGGATGAGTGAGGGTGGGTGAGTGAGGGCATGTAAGTGAGGGTGTGTGTGTGAGGGTGTGTGAGTGAGGGTGTGTGAGTGAGGGTGTGTGTGTGAGGGTGTGTGAGTGAGGGTCTGTGCGTGAGGGTATGTGAGTGAGTGTATGTGAGTGTGGGTGTATGAGGGTGTGTGAATCAGGGTGTGTGAGTGAGGCTGTGTGAGTGAGGGTGGGTGAGTGAGGGTGTGTGAGTTAGGGTGTGTGAGTGAGGCTGTGTGAGTGAGAGCGAATGAATGTGGGTGGCTGAGTGAGTGAGATCTATGAGAGTGTGTGTGAGAGGGTGTGTGAGAGGGTGTTTGAGTGTTGGACTGTTTGTGAGGGTGTGTGAGTGAGGGTGTGTGAGTGAGGGTGTGTTTGTGAGGGTGCGTGAGTGAGGGTATGTGAGTGAGGGTGTGTGTGAGTGTGGGTGTGTGAGTGAGGGTGTGTGAGTGAGGGTGTGTGTGAGTGAGGGTGTGTGTGAGTGTGGGTGTGTGAGTGTGGGTGTGTGAGTGAGGGTGTGTGAGTGAGGGTGTGTGAGTGAGGGTGTCTGAGTGAGTGAGGGTGTCTGAGTGAGGGTGTGTTTGTGAGGGTGTGTGAGTGAGGGTATGTGAGTGAGGGTGTGTGAGTGAGGGTGTGTGAGTGAGGGTGTGTGAGTGAGGGTGTGTGAGTGAGGGTGTGTGAGTGAGGGTGTGTGAGTGAGGGTGTGTGAGTGAGGGTGTGTGAGTGAGGGTGTGTGAATGAGAGCTTGTGAGTGAGGGTGTGTGAGTGAGGGTGTGTGAGTGAGGGTGTGTGAGTGAGGGTGTGTTTGTGAGGGTGTGTGAGTGACGGTGTGTGAGTGAGGGTGTGTTTGTGAGGGTGTGTGAGTGAGGGTGTGTGAGTGAGGGTGTGTGAGTGAGGGTGTGTGAGTGAGGGTGTGCGACTGTGAGAGGGTGTGTGTGTCAGGTTGTGTGATTGAGGGTATGTGAGTGAGGGTGTGTGAGTGAGGGTGTGTGAGTGAGGGAGTGTGAGTGAGCTGTGAGTGAGGGTATGTGAGTGAGGGTGAGTGAGTGAGGGTGTGTGAGTGAGGGTGTGTGAGTGAGGGTGTGCTTGTGTGAGAGGGTGTGTGAGTGAAGGTGTGAGAGTGAGTCAAGGTGTGTAAGTGACCGTGTGTTTGTGAGGGTGTGTGAGTGAGTGAGGGTGTGTGAGTGAGGGTGTGTGAGTGAGGCTGTGTGAGTGAGGGTATGTGAGTGAGGGTGAGTGAGTGAGGGTGTGTGAGTGAGGCTGTGTGAGTGAGGGTGTGCGTGTGTGAGAGGGTGTGTGAGTGAGGGTGTGTGAGTGAGTCAGGGTGTGTGAGTGACGGTGTGTTTGTGAGGGTGTGTGAGTGAGTGAGGGTATGAGTGAGTGTGGGTGTATGAGGGTGTGTGAGTGACGGTGTGTGAGTGAGGCTACGTGAGTGAGCGCGAATGAATGTGGGGGGGGTGAGTCAGTGAGATCTATGAGAGTGTGTGTGAGAGGGTGTTTGAGTGTTGGTCTGTTTGTGTGGGTGTGTGAGTGAGGGTGTGTGAGTGAGGGTGTGTGAGTGAGAGTGTGTGAGTGAGCTGTGTGAGTGAGGGTATGTGAGTGAGGGTGTGTGAGTGAGTGTGGGTGAGTGAGGGTGTGTGAGTGAGGGTGTGTGAGTGAGGGTGTGTGAGTGAACATTGTGAGTGAGGGTATGTGTGTGAGGGTGAGTGAGTGACTGTGTTTTTGTGAGGGCGAGTGAGTGAGTGAGAGTGTGTGAGTGAGCCGTGTGAGTGTGGGTATGTGAGTGAGGGTGTGTGGGTGAGTGAGGGTGTGTGGGTGAGTGAGGGTGTGTGAGTGAGTGAGGGTGTGTGAGTGAGGGTGTGTGAGTGAGGGTGTGTGAGTGAGGGTGTGTGAGTGAACTGTGTGAGTGAGGGTATGTGTGTAAGGGTGAGTGAGTGAGGGTGTGTGAGTGAAGGTGGGTGAGTAATGGTGTGTTTGTGAGGCTGTGTGAGTGAGAGTGTGTGAGTGAGCTGTGTGAGTGAGGGTATGTGAGTGAGGGTGTGTGAGTGAGTGTGGGTGTGTGAGTGACGGTGTGTTTGTGAGGGTGTGTGAGTGAGGGTGTGTGAGTGAGGGTGTGTGAGTGAGGGTGTGTGAGTGAGGGTGTGTGAGTGAGGGTGTGTGAGTGAACTGTGTGAGTGAGGGTATGTGTGTGAGGGTGAGTGAGTGACTGTGTTTTTGTGAGGGCGAGTGAGTGAGTGAGAGTGTGTGAGTGAGCCGTGTGAGTGTGGGTATGTGAGTGAGGGTGTGTGGGTGAGTGAGGGTGTGTGAGTGAGGGTGTGCGAGTGAGGGTGTGTGAGTGAGGGTGTGTGAGTGAAGGTGTGCGAGTGAGGGTGTGCGAGTGAGGGTGTGTGGGTGAGTGAGGGTGTGTGAGTGAGGGTGTGCGAGTGAGGGTGTGTGAGTGAGGGTGTGTGAGTGAACTGTGTGAGTGAGGGTATGTGTGTCAGGGTGAGTGAGTGAGGGTGTGTGAGTGAAGGTGGGTGAGTGATGGTGTGTTTGTGAGGCTGTGTGGGTGTGTGAGGGTATGTGAGTGAGGGTGAGTGAGTGAGAGTGTGTGAGTGAGGGTGTGTGAGTGAGGGAGTGTGAGTGAGCTGTGTGAGTGAGGGTATGTGAGTGAGGGTGTGTGAGTGAGGGTGTGAGTGAGGGTGTGTGAGTGAGGGTGTGTGAGTGAGGGTGTGTGAGTGACGGTGTGTGAGTGAGGGTGAATGAGTGAGGGTATGTGAGTGAGTGTCTGTGAGTGAGGGTGTCTGAGTGAGGGTGTGTGCGTGCGGGTGTGTGAGTGAGGCTGTGTGAGTGAGCTGTGTGAGTGAGGGTGTGTGAGTGAGGTTGTGTGGGTGACGGAGTGTTTGTGAGGGTGTGTGAGTGAGGTTGTGTGGGTGAGGGTGTGTGAGTGAGGGTGTGTGAGTGAACTGTGTGAGTGAGGGTATGTGTGTGAGGGTGAGTGAGTGAGGGTGTGTGAGTGAAGGTGTGTGAGTGAGGGTGTGTGAGTGAGGGTGTGTGAGTGAACTGTGTGAGTGAGGGTATGTGTGTGAGGGTGAGTGAGTGAGGGTGTGTGAGTGAAGGTGTGTGAGTGAGGGTTTGTGAGTGAGGGTGTGTGAGTGAGTGAAGGTGTGTGAGTGATGGTGTGTTTGTGAGGCTGTGTGAGGGTATGTGAGTGAGGGTGAGTGAGTGAACTGTGTGAGTGAGGGAGTGTGAGTGAGCTGTGTGAGTGAGGGTATGTGAGTGAGGGTGAGTGAGTGAGGGTGTGTGAGTGAGGGTGTGAATGAGGGTGTGTGAGTGAGGGTGTGAGTGAGGGTGTGAGTGAGGGTGTGTGAGTGAGGGAGTGTGAGTGAGCTGTGTGAGTGAGGGTATGTGAGTGAGGGTGAGTGTGTGAGGGTGTGTGAGTGAGGGTGTGTGAGTGAGAGTGTGTGAGTTAGAGTGTGTGAGTGAGGGTGTGTGTGAGTGAGGGTGTGTGAGTGACGGTGTGTGAGTGAGGGTGAATGAGTGAGGGTATGTGAGTGAGTGTGTGTGAGTGAGGGTGTGTGTGAGTGAGGGTGTCTGAGTGAGGGTGTGTGTGTGAGGGTGTGTGAGTGAGGCTATGTGAGTGAGCTGTGTGAGTGAGGGTGTGTGAGTGAGGGTGTGTGAGTGAGGGTGTGTGTGAGTGTGGGTGTGAGTGACGGTGTGTAAGTGAGGGTGTGTGAGTGAGGGTGTGTGAGTGAGGGTGTGTGAGTGAGGGTGTGTGAGTGACGGTGTGTGAGTGAGGGTGTGTGAGAGAGGGTGTGTGAGAGAGGGTGTGTGAGTGAGGGTGTGTGAGTGAGGCTGTGCGAGTGTGGGTGTGTGAGTGAGAGTGTGAGTGAGGGTGTGTGAGTGAGGGTGTGTGAGAGAGGGTGTGTGAGTGAGGGTGTGTGAGTGTGGGTGTGTGAGTGACGGTGTGTGAGTGAGGGTTGATGTGTTAGAGTGGGTGATTGCACTTTGCTGATAGAGGGTGAGTGAGTGAGAATGTATGTTTTAGGGTTGATGAGTTAGAGTGGGTGAGTGCGCGGTGCTGAAAAAAGGTGAGTGAGAGTGTGTGAGTGAGGGTGTGTGTGAGAGGGTGTGTGAGAGAGGGTGTGTGTGTGAGGGTGTGAGTGAGAATGTGTGAGTGAGGGTGTGTGAGTGAGCTGTGTGAGTGAGGGTATGTGAGTGACGGTGTGTGAGTGAGGGTTGATGTGTTAGAGTGGGTGATTGCACTTTGCTGATAGAGGGTGAGTGAGTGAGAATGTATGTTTTAGGGTTCATGAGTTAGAGTGGGTGAGTGCGCGGTGCTGAAAAAAGGTGAGTGAGAGTGTGTGAGTGAGGGTGTGTGTGAGAGGGTGTGTGAGAGAGGGTGTGTGTGTGAGGGTGTGTGAGTGAGAATGTGTGAGTGAGGGTGTGTGAGTGAGCTGTGTGAGTGAGGGTATGTGAGTGAGGGTGTGTGAGTGAGGGTGTGTGAGTGAGCTGTCTGAGTGAGGGTGTGTGAGTGAGAGTGTGTGAGTGAGGGTGTGTGAGTGAGCTGTGTGAGGGAGTGTGTGTGAGTGAGGGTGTGTGTGAGAGGGTGTGTGAGTGAGGGTGTGTGTGAGTGAGGGTGTGTGAGTGAGGGTGTGTGAGTGAGGGTGTGTGAGTGACGGTGTGTGAGTGAGGGTGAATGAGTGAGGGTATGTGAGTGAGTGTCTGTGAGTGAGGGTGTCTGAGTGAGGGTGTGTGCGTGAGGGTGTGTGAGTGAGGCTGTGTGAGTGAGCTGTGTGAGTGAGGGTGTGTGAGTGAGCCGTGTGAGTGTGGGTATGTGAGTGAGGTTGTGTGGGTGACGGAGTGTTTGTGAGGGTGTGTGAGTGAGGTTGTGTGGGTGAGGGTGTGTGAGTGAGGGTGTGTGAGTGAACTGTGTGAGTGAGGGTATGTGTGTGTGGGTGAGTGAGTGAGGGTGTGTGAGTGAAGGTGTGTGAGTGAGGGTGTGTGAGTGAGGGTGTGTGAGTGAACTGTGTGAGTGAGGGTATGTGTGTGAGGGTGAGTGAGTGAGGGTGTGTGAGTGAAGGTGTGTGAGTGAGGGTTTGTGAGTGAGGGTGTGTGAGTGAGTGAAGGTGTGTGAGTGATGGTGTGTTTGTGAGGCTGTGTGAGGGTATGTGAGTGAGGGTGAGTGAGTGAACTGTGTGAGTGAGGGAGTGTGAGTGAGCTGTGTGAGTGAGGGTATGTGAGTGAGGGTGAGTGAGTGAGGGTGTGTGAGTGAGGGTGTGAATGAGGGTGTGTGAGTGAGGGTGTGAGTGAGGGTGTGAGTGAGGGTGTGTGAGTGAGGGAGTGTGAGTGAGCTGTGTGAGTGAGGGTATGTGAGTGAGGGTGAGTGTGTGAGGGTGTGTGAGTGAGGGTGTGTGAGTGAGAGTGTGTGAGTTAGAGTGTGTGAGTGAGGGTGTGTGTGAGTGAGGGTGTGTGAGTGACGGTGTGTGAGTGAGGGTGAATGAGTGAGGGTATGTGAGTGAGTGTGTGTGAGTGAGGGTGTGTGTGAGTGAGGGTGTCTGAGTGAGGGTGTGTGTGTGAGGGTGTGTGAGTGTGGCTATGTGAGTGAGCTGTGTGAGTGAGGGTGTGTGAGTGAGGGTGTGTGAGTGAGGGTGTGTGTGAGTGTGGGTGTGAGTGACGGTGTGTAAGTGAGGGTGTGTGAGTGAGGGTGTGTGAGTGAGGGTGTGTGAGTGAGGGTGTGTGAGTGACGGTGTGTGAGTGAGGGTGTGTGAGAGAGGGTGTGTGAGAGAGGGTGTGTGAGTGAGGGTGTGTGAGTGAGGCTGTGCGAGTGTGGGTGTGTGAGTGAGAGTGTGAGTGAGGGTGTGTGAGTGAGGGTGTGTGAGAGAGGGTGTGTGAGTGAGGGTGTGTGAGTGTGGGTGTGTGAGTGACGGTGTGTGAGTGAGGGTTGATGTGTTAGAGTGGGTGATTGCACTTTGCTGATAGAGGGTGAGTGAGTGAGAATGTATGTTTTAGGGTTGATGAGTTAGAGTGGGTGAGTGCGCGGTGCTGAAAAAAGGTGAGTGAGAGTGTGTGAGTGAGGGTGTGTGTGAGAGGGTGTGTGAGAGAGGGTGTGTGTGTGAGGGTGTGAGTGAGAATGTGTGAGTGAGGGTGTGTGAGTGAGCTGTGTGAGTGAGGGTATGTGAGTGACGGTGTGTGAGTGAGGGTTGATGTGTTAGAGTGGGTGATTGCACTTTGCTGATAGAGGGTGAGTGAGTGAGAATGTATGTTTTAGGGTTGATGAGTTAGAGTGGGTGAGTGCGCGGTGCTGAAAAAAGGTGAGTGAGAGTGTGTGAGTGAGGGTGTGTGTGAGAGGGTGTGTGAGAGAGGGTGTGTGTGTGAGGGTGTGTGAGTGAGAATGTGTGAGTGAGGGTGTGTGAGTGAGCTGTGTGAGTGAGGGTATGTGAGTGAGGGTGTGTGAGTGAGGGTGTGTGAGTGAGCTGTCTGAGTGAGGGTGTGTGAGTGAGAGTGTGTGAGTGAGGGTGTGTGAGTGAGCTGTGTGAGGGAGTGTGTGTGAGTGAGGATGTGTGAGTGAGGGTGTGTGAGTGAGGCTGTGTGAGTGAGCTGTGTGAGTGAGCTGTGTGAGTGAGGGTGTGTGTGAGTGAGGGTGTATGAGTGAGGGTGTGTGAGTGAGCTGTGTGAGGGAGGGTGTGTGAGTGAGGGTGTGTGAGTGAGGGTGTGTGAGTGAGCTGTGTGAGTGAGGGTATGTGAGTGAGGGTGTGTGAGTGAGGGTGTGTGAGTGAGGGTGTGTGAGTGAGCTGTGTGAGTGAGGGTATGTGAGTGACGGTGTGTGAGTGAGTGAGGGTGTGTGAGTGAGTGAGGCTGTGTGAGTGAGTGAGGGTGCGTGAGTGAGGGTGTGTGAGTGAGGGTGTGTGAGTGAGGGTGTGTGGGTGAGGGTGTGTGAGTGAGGGTGTGTGTGAGTGTGTGTACGAGGGTGTGTGAGTGAGGGTGTATGAGGGTGTGTGTGTGAGGGTGTGTGAGTGAGGGTGTATGAGGGTCTGTGTGTGAGAGAGCTGTGTGAGTGAGGGTGTGTGAGTGAGGGTGTGTGAGTGAGGGTGTGTGAGTGAGGGTGTGTGTGAGTGAGAGTGTGTGAGTGAGGGTGTGTGAGTGAGCTGTGTGAGTGAGGGTGTGTGAGTGAGGGTGTATGAGGGTGTGTGAGTGAGTGTGTGTGAGTGAGGGTGTGTGAGTGAGTGAGGCTGTGTGAGTGAGGGTGTGTGAGTGAGGGTGAGTGAGTGAGTGTGTGTGAGTGAAGGTGTCTGATTGAGGGTTGAAGAGTTAGAGTGAGTGAGTGCGGGTTGCGGAAAGAGGGTGAGTGAGTGTGAGCGAGGGTGGGTGGGTGAGAGAGATTCAGGGAGGGCGAGTAAGTGAGGGTAGGTGAGTGAGTGAGGGTGTGTGAAACAGGGTGTGTGTGAGTGAGTAAGACTGAGTGAGTGAGAGTGAGTGAGTGTGGGGGAGTGATCATTCCCAAGTGCTCCCCGCCCATTAGGACGATATTTCTCTGGCTGATTTTCCGCTCAGGCTCAGCTTTCTGTTGCCAGTTGTCCACAGCCGAGCTGCGGGATCCTCCATTCGGGTCCACCACCCCCACCTCCTCCTCTTCCTCTCCATCGATCCTGTCCTGATTATCCACATTGATCAGCTTTCAGTAACACCGGCTGTGTACAGTCAGACAGCAGTGTAGATCACTGGGCAGCTGCTTTAATACTTTCAGTAACACCGGCTGTGTACAGTCAGACAGCAGTGTAGATCACTGGGCAGCTGCTTTAATACTTTCAGTAACACCGGCTGTGTACAGTCAGACAGCAGTGCAGATCACTGGGCAGCTGCTTTAATACTTTCAGTAACACCGGCTGTGTACAGTCAGACAGCAGTGTAGATCACTGGACAGCTGCTTTAATACTTTCAGTAACACCGGCTGTGTACAGTCAGACAGCAGTGTAGATCACTGGACAGCTGCTTTAATACTTTCAGTAACACCGGCTGTGTACAGTCAGACAGCAGTGTAGATCACTGGACAGCTGCTTTAATACTTTCAGTAACACTGGCTGGGTAAAGTCAGACAGCAGTGTACATCACTGGGCAGCTGCTTTCATACTTTCAGTAACACCGGCTGTGTACAGTCAGACAGCAGTGTAGCTCACTGGGCAGTTGCTTTAATACTTTCAGTAACACCGGCTGTGTACAGTCAGACAGCAGTGTAGATCACTGGGCAGCTGCTTTAATACTTTCAGTAACACGGGCTGTGTACAGTCAGACAGCAGTGTAGATCACTGGGCAGCTGCTTTAATACTTTCAGTAACACGGGCTGTGTACAGTCAGACAGCAGTGTAGATCACTGGACAGCTGCTTTAATACTTTCAGTAACACCGGCTGTGTACAGTCAGACAGCAGTGTAGATCACTGGACAGCTGCTTTAATACTTTCAGTAACACCGGCTGTGTACAGTCAGACAGCAGTGTAGATCACTGGACAGCTGCTTTAATACTTTCAGTAACACCGGCTGTGTACAGTCAGACAGCAGTGTAGATCACTGGGCAGCTGCATTAATACTTTCAGTAACACCGGCTGTGTACAGTCAGACAGCAGTGTAGATCACTGGGCAGCTGCATTAATACTTTCAGTAACACCGGCTGTGTAAAGTCAGACAGCAGTGTAGATCACTGGACAGCTGCTTTAATACTTTCAGTAACACCGGCTGTGTACAGTCAGACAGCAGTGTAGATCACTGGGCAGCTGCTTTAATACTTTCAGTAACACCGGCTGTGTACAGTCAGACAGCAGTGTAGATCACCGGGCAGCTGCTTTAATACTTTCAGTAACACCGGCTGTGTACAGTCAGACAGCAGTGTAGATCACCGGACAGCTGCTTTAATACTTTCAGTAACACCGGATGTGTACAGTCAGACAGCAGTGTAGATCACTGGACAGCTGCTTTAATACTTTCAGTAACACGGGCTGTGTACAGTCAGACAGCATTGTAGATCACTGGACAGCTGCTTTAATACTTTCAGTAACACGGGCTGTGTACAGTCAGACAGCAGTGTAGATCACTGGACAGCTGCTTTAATACTTTCAGTAACACCGGCTGTGTACAGTCAGACAGCAGTGTAGATCACTGGGCAGCTGCTTTAATACTTTCAGTAACACGGGCTGTGTACAGTCAGACAGCATTGTAGATCACTGGACAGCTGCTTTAATACTTTCAGTAACACCGGCTGTGTACAGTCAGACAGCAGTGTAGATCACTGGGCAGCTGCTTTAATGCCGATGTAATTTCATTTTCCACAAAACAATTTAGAACTGGGACAATGAACATTCCTGCGACTTAACGGATTTTCATTTTGCAAATGGGATTTTTGTGCCCGTAAACGTCTTGTCATATTGTGTCAGAGAGAGTGTGTTGTGTTTATTCATTCTTGTGATGTAGGCGTCTCTGGCTCGGCCAGCATTTATTTCCCATCCCTCATTGACTTTGAGAAGGTGCTGAGCTTCCTTCTTTAACCATTGCAGTCCATGTGGTGTTTCTCCGAGTCCGATACATGATTTTGAACCAGCGGCAGGGCAGGAACGGTGATATATTTTACAGTCATGATGGCGAATAGCGAGGAGGGGAACTTCAGTTGGTGATGTTCCCATGTGTCTATTGTCCTTGTCCAAATGGCTGCTGTCATCGGTTTGGAAAATGCTGCCTACGGAGACACGATGAGCTTCTGCAGCGGATCTTTAGATAGTAGACAGGCTTTGGGGAGTCAGAAGATGGGTTTTTCAGCTTTGATCTGTTCTTCTGGCCTCAAAATTTATATGACTCGCCCAGACCAATTTCTGGTCCATGTTAATCCCCAGGAGGTTGTTAGTGGGGATTCAATGATGGTAATGCCAGTGAATGTCAAGGGGCGGTGGTTAGATCAGTTCTTACTGGAGGTGGACATTGCCTTCAATTGGGTGACTTGACTGTTACTTACCACTTGTCAGCCAGAACCGCATAGAGCCTCCATGTTGCTTTATTTACAGGTTTATTCAGTGACTGCACAGTTGCAAATTGTGCTGAGCATGGTGCAATCATCTGCCAACAACCCCTGTTCAGACCTGATGATGGAAAGAAGGTCATTGATGAACAAGCTGAAGATGGCTGGGCCTGGGACACTGCCCTGAAGAAGTCTCGCAGTGATGTCCTGGAACTGAGCTGATTGGCCTCCAGCAATGGAATCCATCCACCTTGGTGCTAGTTGTGACTCCAACCAGCGGAGATTCTTCCCCCGATTCCCATCCATTCATTCTTTGGTTGGGCTGCTTGAGGTCACACGTTTCAATGCTGCCTTGATTTGGCGGCACGGCAGCACAGTGATTAACCCTGTTGCTTCACAGCACCAGGGACCCGGGATCGATTCCCACTTGGGTCATTGCCTGTGCAGAGTCTGCACATTCTCCCGGGAGTCTGCGTGGGTTTTATCCGAGTGATCCGGTTTCCTCCCACAAGTCCCGAAAATCGACCTGTTAGGTGGTTTGGATATTCCAAATTCTCCCTCTGTGTACCCGAACAGGCGCCAGAGTGTGGTGACTGGGGGCTTTTCACAGTAACTTCATTGCAGTGTTAATGTAAGCCTACTTGTGACAATAATAATGATTATTATTATTGATGTTAGTTCAGTCGCTCTCACCTGTGTATCTGAAAGTGTGTGCGTGTCTGTGTGAGTGTGCGTGTGAGGGAGAATGTGGGTATGTGTCTGAGAGCATGTGTCTGTGTCTATGTATGTGTCTGTATGCATGCGTGTGATTCTGTGAGAGATAGATCAAGAGAGTGGGAGAGAGAGAGAGTACACGCGTGAGTGTGTGTGTGCGAGAGAGTATCTGTGTGTGAGGGAATATCTGTGTGTGAGAGAGTATCTGTGTGTGAGAGCGCGATTGTGTGTATCTGTGCGAGCGAGAGGATATCTGTGTGTGTGAGGCAGCAATATAGTGTGCACAGGAGAGAGACTGCATGTGCAAAATTGTGTGTATGAGAGAGCATGTTGTGAAAGAGTGCTTTCACAAGAGAGCATGTGTGTGAGAGAGCATGTATGCACCAAGGCATGTGAGTGAGACAGCATGTATGTGAGAGAGCATGTGTGTGAGAGATCATGTGTGTGAGAGCGCATGTGTGTGAGTGTGTAACAGACAATATGTGTGAGAGAGCATGTGTGTAAGAGAGCATATGTGTGAGAGAGCATGTGTGTTGGAGAGAACGTGTGCATGAGACAGCATGTGTGCAAAAGAACATGTGTGAGAGAGCGCATGACTGCGAGGCAGCATGTGTGAGAGAGCATGTGTGCGAGAAATCATGAGTACGAGAGAGAGCATGAGGTGTGTGAGAGAGCGTGTGTGCAAGAGAGCATGAGAGAGTGTGTGTGTGTGAGAGAGTGTGTATGTGAGAGAGCAAGTGTATGAGAGAGCATGAGAGTGAGAGGGCATGTGTGTCAGGGAGCGTGTGTGCAAGAGAGCGTGAGTGTGAGAGATATGTGATTGAGAGCGTGTGTGTGAGAAAGCATGTGTGGGAGAGTACATAGGTGTGAGAGCATGTGTGCAACAGAGCAAATGTGTGAGAAAGCATGTGCATGAGAGAGCATGTGTGTAAACGAGCATGAGTGTAAGTGAGCAAGTGAGTGAGAGAGTGTGTGCGAGAGAGTGTGAGTATCAGAGCGCATGTGTATGAGAGAGCATGTATGCAAGAGAGGATATATGTGTGAGCGAGCAGGCGTACAAGAGAGCATGTGTGAGTGAGAGAGCATGTGTGTGAGAGAGCGTGTGTGTGAGAGCATGTGTGTGAGAGAGCATGAGAGAGCATGCCTGCGAGAGACCATGCATGTCAGAGAGAGTGTATGTGTGAGAGAACGGATATGTGAGAGAGCCTGTATGTGAGAGAGCGTTTTTTTGTTGGAGAGATGTGTGTGACAGGGCATGTGTGTGAACGAGCGTGTGTGCAAGAGATAATGTGTGCGAGAGTGCATATGTGTGAGAGTGTGTGTCTGTGAATGATTGTGTATGTGAGTGAGATTGGTAAAACGTGTAAGAGAGAGTGTGTGTGAGAGAGTGAGTGATAATGTGCCTGTGTATGAGAGAGAGCGCGTGACAGTCTGTTGGTGTGTGAGGGAGAGTTGGAGAGAGAGAAAGTTGGAGACAGAGAGTATGTAAGAGAATGAGTGTGTGAGGCAGTGTGCGTGTGACCGAGTGTGTGTGTGAGAGAGACTGTGTATTTTTGAAGAGCTATTGTGTATGTGAGAGTCTCTGTGAGAGAGAGTGTCTGTGTGTTTGAGGAATAGTCCAGGTTTCTGGGAGAGAGGGAGTGTGTGACGGAGAAACAGTGTGCGGATGAGAGCCTACCTAGTGTGTCAAATTTCACTCTGAAACACAGGGGAACGAATCATTCAAACTGCTTGATTCTAATTGATAAATGGTCAACTTACGACAAATGAAATTAATAACCTCTTTGAAATTAAACTGATATTAATTTCAAACTCCTTTCGCCTTTCAGCTATTTCTCCTGTCTGAACTGGGCAGAATGTATTTTCACTGAGAATGAACACATTAAATATAACAGATTGAGGGGAGTTTCATGTCTGTGACAGAGATCCAGTGTTTGATAAGAAATAAACAAACCAGGAAACATTCACATTGGAAACTGATTACCTGATTTGATCCAATGTCTTAATTAAATACAATCAACAAAACAATGGAGGCGGGCCACCTCATCAACCGGAGCAAATAAATGTATTGTTTTCTAAATTATTTTCAGTACAATTAAACATTCTCCAATAGCTTTGATATCACACGCCAGTATGCTACTCAATTGTAGCTGTTAATTTATGTTGAATTAGTTAGTACTAATGTCGCATTGCAAGTTATTGCCAATTGTCAATTAGTTGACCTGTCAGCTGATTTGTACTCTATAATATAAATAAAAAAACATGGTTCTCTGTAATTCAAAACCTGCTCCTGCCTGAAATTTGATAAATAATTTGGATTTAATTAAATATTAATCTTCAAATTATCGGATGGAATAATTCAGGCATGTGTAATATCTCATCTGTTTGTTAAAGCGGTATTCCCGAATTGATAAACTGTTGTAACTCGAAACAATATATATAACAATAAAGTCCTTGGTAGTTTGTGATCAATAAAAATGTTTCCGAGATTTAATCATTCTAACAATTCGATTAACTTTATTATTGAAAATATTGCTTAAGAAAAGGAGATCCAAAGTAATCAGTGCAGAAAATAATGAAAACAATTCAGTCAGATCCGCCACAGCCCTGAAACATGGTGAGAAAATGATGTAGAAATGTTCTTGTTCGATTTACGATTTAATAAGAAATAAGCTTGAGGCTCAGATATAATCTGTTATTCTATTGTATAATTTGTTTTATTTCTATAATGTTACATTGTGTACAGCACAGCTCTGCGAGACAGGATGTTATTATTATTGCAAAGCTAATATTCTCCTTTTGTAATTAAATTAATCTCTTTGAATTTCAAGCTTTTACTTGTCAATCTCCAGCCCTGTGCAGTCTGAACATTCCTACAATTTAGATAAAATCAGAAGAACAATTCCTGCACTGTCAGCGACTTCCACCTCGGAGAAAACTCTTTATGATTAGATGAGAGACACATATCTGACTATCAAACTGCAAATGACGTTAAAGAAATAATATTGTTGCTGCTGCACAGAAAGAATCTAATAACCGGATACATAAATTGCCAAACTGCAATATTAAACTCCGAATTAAGTAACTGCAAACGTAATCAGAGAAATAAAAAATAATTTTAAAATCCCTTGTGCAACTGAGCACTGCTGTACAATCGGTATGTTATTATTAAAACAGTTTCAGGCATAATCACAAACTATTTCCAGCCTGGAAACTTTTCCGGTGATGCTAATGGTGTGCAGAGCACAGCAGAATTGTGGAAGGTGATTAATGATACTAATATAAAAACATCTTGGATTAATACGGGGTTGTATTTCAATTAGATAAATTATATTAATTTACTCACCAATTTGAAAACGGTTTAATTAAATAATTTCAGATTACAGTAACGAATTGAGTTCTGAATGAAACCACGGTTTATTTTAATCAGTAATTATCAGGTAAAATTTTAAAATGTCTATTACATCTTTAATTCCTTTCTTTATTTTCGAAGACTGCCTCTTTTCCCCTAACAGTTGTGTTTTAAGCAGTTTCAAACACGTAAACTTTTTGCATTTAACCAGAAAACGTGTAACCGCTCAACGTCACCGAGTTTAAACAATGCAGAAACAATGCAGGAACAATGCAGAAACAATGCAGGAACAATGCAGAAACAATGCAGAAACAATGTAGAAACAATGCAGGAACAATGCAGGAACAATGCAGGAACAATGTAGAAACAATGCAGGAACAATGCAGAAACAATGTAGAAACAATGCAGAAACAATGCAGAAATGATGCAGGAACAATGCAGAAACAACAAACCACTTCACAAATTGTACATATTCAAAGTCACCCAGGCACACAATCCCCTCAGCAGGAACCTAACATTTCTAAAACATCTGAATATAGAATCCAGCAAACCAGTTCGCCACCAAATATATGAATTATCAAACTAAATAGAAGTATGGAAGAACAGCAAGTATAGTGTGGAGGTGGGGGTCTGTCCAGAATAATATTAACATTTTACCCCATTTTATTCATATTTGACCACGTTTCAAACATATTTCAAACATATTTAAACACTTAATGTTTGCAGTAGATGGTAAAAGCTGCAACCAAGAGATGTCGCTGAGATGAAACATTACAATCACAGCTTGGCTTTTCTGCAGTCACAAATTATGTTCGGAAAGAGCGTCTTAAACCGTGGTTTAGTTAAAATGTAATTATCACGTTTTAAGAACCATTCTGAAATCCTGACTGTTTTCTACCTACACTCGTGCGTCAAACGTCTTGCTTTCATTCAATCACAAAACATGGAACCGCTCAGTATCACCGAGTATAAAGAATATAGAAACGCCAGCACAGTTTCACAAATGTTACTCATTCAGTCACCCAGACACCATCTACTCAGCAGAAAAACACGAAATCACATCATCGAGGGGCTGAACTCATTTTATGGAGAAGTAGCTCCATTAAGAAACACTTCCAACAAAAACAAACAACATTTCAATAAAATCTCAATTTAGAATTCACCAAGTCGGCTTTTCATCAAATGAATGAAAAATTAAACCAAACAGAAATATGGAAGAATATCATCAGCATTGTGGATAAGCAGAAAGTGTTCAATAAATTAACACATAAACTATAGCATAGTTTGTGAATGTTGGGTTCGATTTCTAACACATGTGCAGGTAAAAGGCACAGCCACCAGATGTCACCGAGATTAAACATTTCAGAAACGCCAAACTGTTTAACAGACACTAGATATTTAAAGTAACCGGGCCACACAGTATCCTCAGCAAATAAACATCAAATCACAACACCCAGGGACTGAATCCCTCAGCAGAACCTTTTGTCAAGAGACAGAGTAATTCTATAACCCTTTTCAGCAGAATCACATGAAACATTGCAACAAAATCACAATACAGAATCCATCAAACTCAGATTTCACTGAACAACTGAATTGTTAAAATAGAAAACAATAAAACAAAGTCTGAAATAAAACAGTTCATAAATAATGGAATGGTTCTTACCTGCAGTCACCGTCACCATGGTGCCTTGTCCCCAGTCGCTCATACTTCCAGTTATCACAGTGAGACACAGCGTGTCAAATACTGCGGCAGACTGTTAACTGTAAAATACAGAGATTTAATTTCACTGTTCACTCAAAAACTAACTCTGTCTCTTCCAAGAGAGAATCTGTGAGTTATTTCAGCTTGTCCTGGTCATTACATTTATAAAGAGGATCGGAACACTTATAAACCCTCTGGGCACATTTAGCGTGTCGGTCAACAATGATAAAGTGGAAGATTTTTATACCTTTTTACAAACTAATATTGTGTTTTATTTAAGCCTCATTTACGTTGACAATCCTGCTGTGGCCCTGATCACCAATTTGAGCAAACTCTTTCACTGAGGTTTTTGTATGAGGATGTCGCTTTGGACAGCACTGTGACCCGCTGGTGTAGTCACAGTGACAGACACCCGCACAAAAACTGCACTCACTCTCTGTTCAGTCCTGCCGCTCAATATTCACTTCAAATAGACGATTACATCTGATCGAATTTACAATTTAGACAGCAGTTCATAAAACGCAATGTACATAGACTTTCTCCAAGTATCAGAAATAATACAACGATGAGAATATCCAGGTCTGTAATTACTGAAACTGTTAACAGTAAACATCAACAGACAAAAGCTAATATTTTCAGATCGATTGGTTTGTTCGGTTTCACTATTTAATTTTCCCTGTGTCAGTTATGTAAGAGGCAGCTTGTGTTTTGACTCTGATCACTGACATCAATATTACATTTGAATCAAGTACTGACCTTCAGGTTAAGGTGCAAGTTGCTGAATTCCCTCTCGAGCTGTTCTTGTGCGGGTCCAGCCCTGGTTCCTCTCGCTGTGACCCTCTTGCGCAGTAATAGATGGCGGTGTCTTCGGTCTTCAGGCTCGTCATGGCCAAAGAGAAGATGTTGTTTGAAGTGTCTTTGGACGCAGTAAATCGATCTTTAATTGCTGGAGCGTAGTTGTTGCTGGATGAACTATAGTACTGAAGCAGCCACTCCAGCCCCTGCCTGGGAACCTGGCGGACCCAGTAAATGCTCTTGCTGCCAAGATCGAAGCCGCTGGTTTTACAGGTCAGTCTCAGGGAGCCTCCGGGACGCCCGCTCTCTGCCTCGGGCTGAGTCAACACAACATCCGACTGGACACCTGTAAAAATATATCAAAAAGCCCGAGGATTAATGCTGGTGAAATGATTGGTGACTCTGGAACATTCCAGAGAGAAACTAACACTGAGACAGTAACAGTGAGAGACTTGGACAATAAAAACTACTCACGGGATAAGAAAGTCAGCAACAAACTGAGAGAAATGGCCCACCTCATCCTTCTGGTCATTTGGGGGAAATGGTTGTGTCAGGAACTCAGTGAACAAACCAGCTCCCGGACTGTTGGATTCGGGTCCCAGTGAGCGGCATTTAAATACCCGGCAGAAGGGGCGGGTTTCCAGGCGCCGCCTGTTGATTCCCTGGTGGAGGCGGCGACTGGATCCACCTTCCACCCCGCCCCCCCCCCCCACCCCCCCCCCCCCCCCCCCAACAGGATGGACCCGGAGATTTACTATAGGTAATTGTTAAAATAGACATTTATCTGTATCGGGATATTTGTTTGTCTGAATTGATTCTTTATAATGTCCCCATTGCGAAATTACGTCTGCTCATCTGTTAAGAAAATAACGATTCCATTGCAAATTCAGTCCCTTTATTTCTACTCCAATATATTGAGATGAGCTTAAAAAGACTAATTATTTTGTCAGGGAATAGGTTGTATGTCAGTCTGATTTGCAACACTCCGGGTCTCTATTCCATTTGTAAAAATGTATCATTTATCAGAGGAATTAACCACTTCCTTACCTTGCAGGTCAGCTGTTCGGGAGAGAGAGGGAGCCAGGACCTTGGAAACAGCGCGGGAGTTTCAAAAAGCGCGGGAGCTGCGAGGCAGAGGGGACAGTTTAAAAGGGCGCGCCGTGGGTGAGGTCAGCTGTTCGGGAGAGAGAGGGAGCCAGGACCTTGGAAACAGCGCGGGAGTTTCAAAAAGCGCGGGAGCTGCGAGGCAGAGGGGACAGTTTAAAAGGGCGCGCCCTGGGTGAGGTAAGTACTGCTTAACCACTTCCTTACCTTGCAGGTCAGCTGTTTGGGAGAGAGATCAGTTTTGGGAGCAGGCCTATTGGCTGACTGTAAATCAGGAAGGATACAAAGGGTGTGGCTGAAGTGCCTATAGAAACAGAGTGCTGAAGGCAAACAGAGTGTATCTGAGTTTGGGTAAGGCTGAGTTCGGGTAAGAGGGGAGTGACAAAAAAAAAATCAAATTAATTAAGTAAATTAATTAACTAGTTAAGGGAATTTGGTGCTCACCTGAAGGAGGTGCAGAGAAGCAGACCTGTGAGGGAGTCTCTGGAGCAATTACATCACAGCCAGCAGGTAAGTGATTGGCTTGTAACTGGTAAGTGATTTCTCTCTCTTTGACTTTCTCTTAGCTGTGTAGTGTAGTTCAAATTTAACTTCAGGTTTAAGTCATGGCAGGAGAGCTCAGACCCGTGTCATGCTCCTCTTGTGAGATGTGGCAAGTCAGGGACCCTTCTGGTGTCCCTGACTCCTTCATCTGCAAGAAGTGTGTCCAACTGCAGCTCCTGTTAGACCGCTTGACGGCTCTGGAGCTGCGGATGGACTCACTTTGGAGCATCCGCGATGCTGAGGAAGTTGTGGATAGCACATTCAGTGAGTTGGTCACACCGCAGATTAAAATTACTGAGGCAGATAGGGAAAGGGTGACCAACAGACAGAGGAAGAGTAGGAAGGCAGTGCAGGGATCCCCTGCGGTCATCTCCCTCCAAAACAGATTTACCGTTTTGGAAACTGTTGGGGGAGATGGCTCACCAGGGGAAGGTGGCAGCAGCCAGGTTCATAGCACCGTGGCTGGCTCTGCTGCACAGAAGGGCGGGAAAAAGAGTGGCAGAGCTATAGTGATAGGGGATTCAATTGTAAGGGGAATAGACAGGCGTTTCTGCGGACGCAAACGAGAATCCAGGTTGGTATGTTGCCTCCCTGGTGCAAGGGTCAAGGATGTCTCGGAGCGGCTGCAGGGCATTCTGGAGGGGGAGGGTGAACAGCCAGCTGTCGTGGTGCATATAGGCACCAACGATATAGGTAAAAAACGGGATGAGGTCCTACAAGCTGAATTTAGGGAGTTAGGAGTTAAACTAAAAAGTAGGACCTCAAAGGTAGTAATCTCAGGATTGCTACCAGTGCCACGTGATAGTCAGAGTAGAAATGACAGGATAGCTAGGATGAATACGTGGCTTGAGAGATGGTGCAAGAGGGAGGGTTTCAAATTCCTGGGACATTGGGACCGATTCTGGGGGAGGTGGGACCTGTACAAATCGGACGGTCTGCATCTGGGTGGGACCGGAACCAATGTTCTCGGGGGGGTGTTTGCTAGTGCAGTTGGGGAGGGTTTAAACTAATGTGCCAGGGGGATGGGAACCGATGTAGGAAGTCAGTGGGGACAGAGACAAAAGGCAGGAAGGGAGAGTGTGTAAAGCATGACCAGAGAAAGCAGGGCAGAGAGCAAGGAAGGTCTACATTAAACTGCATTTATTTCAATGCAAGGGGCCTGACGGGCAAAGCGGATGAACTCAGGGCATGGACGGGCACATGGGACTGGGATATTATAGCTATGACTGAAACATGGCTAAGGGAGGGGCAGGACTGGCAGCTCAATGTTCCGGGGGTACAGATGCTATAGAAAGGATAGAACAGGAGGTAAGAGAGGAGGGGGAGTGGCGTTTTTGATTAGGGAGAACATCACAGCAGTACTTAGAGGGGATATATCCGAGGGTTCGCCCACTGAGTCTATATGGGTGGAACTGAAAAATAAGAAGGGAGAGATCACCTTGGTAGGACTGTACTACAGGCCCCCAAATAGTCAGCGGGAAATTGAGGAGCAAATATGTAAGGAGATTACAGATATCTGCAAGAATAATAGGGTGGTAGTAGTACGGGACTTTAACTTTCCCAACATTGACTGGGACAGCCATAGCATTAGGGGCTTGGATGGAGGGAAATTTGTTGAGTGTATTCAGGAGGAATTTCTCATTCAGTATGTGGATGGACCGACTAGAGAGGGGGCAAAACTTGACCTCGTCTTGGGAAATAAGGAAGGGCAAGTGACAGAAGTGCTAGTGAGGGATCACTTTGGGACAAGTGACCATAATTCCATTAGTTTTAAGATAGCTATGGAGAATGATAGGTCTGGCCCAAGAGTTAAAATTCTTAATTGGGGCAAGGCCAATTTTGATGGTATCAGACAGGAACTTGCAGAGGTAGATTGGGGGAGACTATTGGCAGACAAAGGGGCGGCTGGTAAATGGGAGGCTTTTAAAAATGTGTTAACCAGGGTGCAGGGTAAGCACATTCCCTTTAGAGTGAAGGGCAAGGCTGGTAGAAGTAGGGAACCCTGGATGACTCGAGATATTGAGACTCTGGTCAAAAAGAAGAAGGAGGCATATGACGTACATAAGCAACTGGGATCAAGTAGATCCCTTGAAGAGTATAGAGATTGTCGAAATAGAGTTAAGAGGGAAATCAGGAGGGCAAAAAGGGGACATGAAATTGCTTTGGCAAATAATGCAAGGGAGAATCCAAAGAGATTCTACAGATACATAAAGGGGAAAAGAGTAACTAGGGACAGAGTAGGGCCTCTTAAGGATCAACAAGGGCATTTTTGTGCAGAGCCACAAGAGTTGGGTGAGATCCTGAATGAATATTTCTCATCGGTATTCACGGTGGAGAAAGGCATGGATGTTAGGAAACTAAGGGAAATAAATAGTGATGTCTTGAGAAGTGTGCATATTACAGAGGAGGAGGTGCTGGAAGTCTTAAAGCGCATCAAGGTAGATAAATCCCCGGGACCTGATGAAATGTATCCCAGGATGTTGTGGGAGGCTAGGGAGGAAATTGCGGGTCCCCTAACCGAGATATTTGAATCATCGGCAGCCACAGGTGAGGTGCCTGAAGATTGGAGAGTGGCGAATGTTGTGCCCTTGTTTAAGAAGGGCAGCAGGGAAAAGCCTGGAAACTACAGACCGGTGAGCCTAACGTCTGTAGTAGGTAAGTTGCTAGAAGGTATTCTGAGAGACAGGATCTACAAGCATTTAGAGAGGCAAGGACTGATTCGGGGCAGTCAGCATGGCTTTGTGCGTGGAAAATCATGTCTCACAAATTTGATTGAGTTTTTTGAGGGAGTGACCAAGAAGGTAGATGAGGGCAGTGCAGTAGACGTTGTCTACATGGACTTTAGCAAAGCCTTTGACAAGGTACCGCAAGGTAGGTTGTTGCAGAAGGTTAAAGCTCACGGGATCCAGGGTGAGGTTGCCAATTGGATTCAAAATTGGCTGGACGACAGAAGGCAGAGGGTGGTTGTAGAGGGTTGTTTTTCAAACTGGAGGCCTGTGACCAGTGGTGTGCCTCAGGGATCGGTGCTGGGTCCACTGTTATTTGTGATTTATATTAATGATTTGGATGAGAATTTAGGAGGCATGGTTAGTAAGTTTGCAGATGACACCAAGATTGGTGGCACAGTGGATAGTGAAGAAGGTTATCTAGGATTGCAACGGGATCTTGATCAATTAGGCCAGTGGGCCGACGAATGGCAGATGGAGTTTAATTTAGATAAATGTGAGGTGATGCATTTTGGCAGATCGAATCAGGCCAGGACCTACTCAGTTAATGGTATGGCGTTGGGGAGAGTTATAGAACAAAGAGATCTAGGAGTACAGGTTCATAGCTCCTTGAAGGTGGAGTCGCAGGTGGACAGGGTGGTGAAGAAGGCATTCGGCATGCTTGGTTTCATTGGTCAGAACATTGAATATAGGAGTTGGGACGTCTTGTTGAAGTTGTACAAGACATTGGTACGGCCACACTTGGAATACTGTGTGCAGTTCTGGTCACCCTATTATAGAAAGGATATTATTAAACTAGAACGAGTGCAGAAAAGATTTACTAGGATGTTGCCGGGACTTGATGGTTTGAGTTATAAGGAGAGGCTGGATCGACTGGGACTTTTTTCCCTGGAGCGTAGGAGGCTTAGGGGTGATCTTATAGAGGTCTATAAAATAATGAGGGGCATAGATAAGGTAGATAGTCAACATCTTTTCCCAAAGGTAGGGGAGTCTAAAACTAGAGGGCATAGGTTTAAGGTGAGAGGGGAGAGATTCAGAAGGGCCCAGAGGGGCAATTTCTTCACTCAGAGGGTAGTGAGTGTCTGGAATGGGCTGCCAGAGGTAGTAGTAGAGGCGGGTACAATTGTATCTTTCAAAAAGCATTTAGAAGATTACATGGGTAAGATGGGTATAGAGGGTTATGGGCCAAGTGCGGGCAACTGGGACTAGCTTAATGGTAAAAACTGGGCGGCATGGACTGGTTGGGCCGAAGGGCCTGTTTCCATGCTGTAAACTTCTATGATTCTATGATTCTAATTGGTGACGGTTTATGTCGGAATGCGGGAATGAACAAGGTGATTCCATTTCCAATGCGGATGGCTATCACTGAGCATTGCGGGTCTGCAGACAAGGCAGACTCCTAACATTACACAACGTCTCTCCTTACATTTCTGGAACTGCCCCTGAGCCTCAGACAGTCCTTTGAAAATTAGCGGTAAAAGAAACCCGCTTGCAAACATAAAATTGACATTAACATTTGACAGAATGAATCAGAGCGGACAGGGCGATCAGCAAAGTTATCCTTCAGCATCCAAATCAATGCCGCTAATTTCACTGACGACCGGCTGTCTAACATTCGCTATGTTGGGAACACAGGATATCAGGATTTTGCGGAATATTACACAATATAACAAGAATAAATGTTTTATCTTCCACTGAAGCAGGTCATGAACTGGTCATTTCTCCACTCATTGGCAGAAATGAGAGGGACTGTTAAATAATGGAAATCAGCACAAATTAAACTGTACAGAACACGGTGTTAATCAGGTATAAGAGACGCCTCCGTTTATATGAAGTGAACTACTCCGAGAATATTCCAGGAATCCAGGCGGGTTCAAGGCAGTTTTATGATTTTATTTAAGTACCTCGTCTTATTGGGCTTGTGGATTGGGTCCATCAACACCACTCACTCTCACTTCATTAGGTTCTTAACAAACGGACTTCAATAACTACAGTGACCTTTACTCAGAACTAATATAAATTAAATAGCATCTGGTCAGTTTACAATGTTCCGATCGCGTCTAACCTCAGCGTGATCACAGCATTCACTGAATATATTTATTTCGATGGATCACCATTTAAAACGTTTACTTCATGTGCGACTGAAACATTTATTGTTTAAATGGATAAATCCCATTTTATCCATTCATATTCAGGCTAATCTACCCCACACAGTATTTGGCAGCAATCCAGCCGCTTGCAGCAGGGAGGCTCGAATGTTCAAAGTTGTTTGCAGGAAGCATCTGGATTTTTTTTCAGAGATCTGTTTCCTCAGGACTGACCGTTTGGCTGCAAGCCAACTTCAAACTCTTAACATTGTCAATGAGGACTATTTATAAACACATCTACCCAGCAACAGTACTGGAGATCATTTTACGTTTTAAATTGCGAACCTATCTGAACTGTTCCCATCTCAGGAAAGGAGAGTTATCCAGCTTTTCTTGTCCCTCTTAGCAACAACAGCCGGCTGGAGATCTCTCCCACATCTCATAACATTGTGATGATGGATAGAAATACAATTAGACTATCAGACAGGGGCCCATTTGTAACAGATCAACATGGATATTCTGTCTTTTTTCCTACATGCTTCCATGGAATGTGGGACTCACTGGCCAGACCACCATGTATTCCCTGTCCCTAATTGCTGTTGAACTGAGTGGTTTGCTGGGGCAGCTCAGAAGGAACTGAAGGGTCAGACATGTTGCTGTCTGACTGGAGCCACATGTAGGTGAGACCAGGGAGGGATGTCACAGTTCCTTCATTGGTGAAGCAGAGGGGATTCCATGGACACAGTTAGTCTATATTCCAGATTTATTAATTGAACTCAAATTCCCCCACCGGCCATGGTAGGATTTGTTCGCGAGTTCCCACAGAATTAGCCTGAGCCTTTGCATTATTGGTTCAATGGCATTAATACTCCCCCACCGCCCAACCAAAAGATAAAAGGATTACTGCTTTGATGTAGGGATGGATGTTGGTTGGATGCCTAAATATGTTGATTGAGGAATCAGTGAATGGGGTTGATGGATGGATGGATAGATGGTCCTGAAAGATGCTGTTCTACATTCTCAGTTTTGCGCTTTATGACTTCACAAATTAAAGCTGGTCCTTTATAAATTGCGTCAGAATGATACAATCGGTGGCTGAAGATTTCCTGTGTGAATTCCATCCCCAGACTATTGGGAACAGACCAGCTGGGCGTTACTAGGAGGAAACTGGAGATACTCCTGTGGTGCTGGTGTTCTTCTCTGCTGATGGTGAATCTTCATCTCAATGACAGAAAGCGGGCACATGATTACGTTGAGGAGGGACGGTAATATTTGGAACATGTGGTCATTTCATGTACAATAAGTCACTCAAGATGTCCTCACCCAAATTAATGAAGACACCAGACTAAAAATATATTAATGTGAAAACAGAAATACCGTGAAACTCAGTGGACAGCTGCAGACTTTGAATTACTTTCCAAAACAGTGTAATAACAAATCGGGATTGAAAGGTGCAATAACGTCACATTAGGTACAGACATTTTCATTTCTACCATCACCACCTGGAAATTCCGCTCCAAATCACTGACTACCCTGACTTGGAAATATATCGCCGAATCTTCGCTGTCGCTGGTTCAAATGACTGGAACTCCCTCCCTAACAGCATCGTCGGTGTGCCTGCACTAGAGTGACGGCAGAGGTTCAAACACGCAGTTCACCGCCACTTTGTGAAGGGTAATTAGCGATGGACAATAAATCATGGCGAGCCTGCGACGGCCACACCGTATAACTTAATTTAAAACTGTTGTAATCTTTGTGAAACGATGGTAGTTGGTGAATCTAATTATTTATGTTCATAAATAAATGAAAAACTGTGAATATAATTACTATGTTTCTGAACATTTATGGCCTTCTCCTTCTCTGCTGGAAGATATAACCAATCCCACAGGAGATTCATGATGCAAAATCATAACCAATATGTGAAAGCAAAGTGGACAGAGGAAACTGCAGCAACTATTGACATATCTCACTCATAGCAGCACTGGGAAGGCCTCTGCTAGTTTCACACTTTAAACACTTCATCTGCTTGCAGGCCGGATGTAGCTGGAAGCAAGGCACGGTATTCATGTCGCAAGATTTACTCTGGACATGATCTGCTCCCTCTGCCACACGTCTACCTCTTCACCTTACTTTCATCAATCTTAATAAACTTTCGACAGCAGAGCAGGGACTATACGATTTGGAGACATTTGGCTGTCTGCTAAAGCTCCACTGTTTCATTCACTCTTTCCCTGGCAAAACACTGTACAGATTGATGATTCCACTTCCGACAGATTCTAAGTGAATAATTGAATGAAAGAGGACCGTGTCCCACACCCAACTTTATTGGACAGCATCCTGCTGATCTTCGCCTTCCCTGAAGATATGGATGAAGTACACTTGCACACTAGGCCAGGCTGCAACCTCTACAACCTGCCAGTCATCAAAACGGAGACATAATCACAATACATCCTCCACAGAGAATTCCTCTACGCGGAATCATCCAAACAAAACATCATCTACAGAAACTATGTCTCCGGTGCCTGTAACTTGTTCTTCCTTACCAATGAGTAGTATGAGGAAACCCGTGGTCGTGGGACAAGGTGTTGCACTTTCGCCAATGGTCACGCAAAATAAGAGCAGGCGAGCAATTTCTGCTGCCGAATTTCCGCGCTGAGAGGCTGCCTTGAAGTAGAATGTGATGCTGTCATGGGGAAAGCAGATCCGACCTTTGTTTTACTCATTGAATGTCCATGGAATAATATCAAGCTGACCCTTTGGAACAAGCTGATGGTTTATAAGGCCCGAGCTCGCAGAACCTTGTTGTATGACTGTGAAACAACGACTTACAGCTGTCAAGAAAAATAGCTCAGCCAGTTTAATCTTTGTTGTCCGCAATGCATGATAGGTATTTACTGGCGGGACAAAATCAGAAATGCAGCAGTTCTCTCAAAGACAGAGCTTCCAAGTCTCTCCAAGACAATTAAAAATAGGTGGTTTGCACATTTCCAGTATGGTCCCTAAATGTGACATGGTCACACGACCAAGGAATTTCCACTTTGCGAAGTAGCCGGAGCTACGCACCCAGTGGGAAGCCCGATATTCCGCTTCAATGATTCTTCCAAGTGTGACATAATGTCCCTAAACCTAAACATTGATCATCACACTTGGGTGTCACCAGCTGCAAACTGAAAATAATGGCGACAGCTCCGGCGGGCTGGTGTGAACCACCAGGACCAGTGGATTTAGCAGCTTTAAAATAGACACAAACCGAGAAAATGACAACCCAGAACGACAATTGGGAGCTTCAGGTGCAACATTTGTGGAACTATTTGCTGTGTATCTATTGGAAATAGAAGTATGCCGTGGCCTTTGTGAAATTTAGTTGTACGCAACATGTGTTTCACACAAATACACACACACACACACACACAGTCTCTCACACACGCATTCTCTCTGTCTTACACGCACATTGTAATTGAACAAAATTACCCACATTTCCCCTTTAAAATTAAAATCCCATGTTAACTTCCTGGGAAGCTTCGGAGACAATGACCCCAACCATTTTCCAGGTGGTATAATGAATCAATAAACTGTCCCCAACACTATGTTTGTCAGATGAATGTTACATTTCCCATAGACTCCATCCAGCACCCAGGTAAACATTTCTCTATTTAACAAAGATGAACAAAAATGCATGACCAGGAATTGAGCCGCTTTGCTCTGGTGCTGATCTCAATGTGGGAGAATCAGTCAGCGACACCTGCAATTAGTTACACTTTAAATGTTGGCACCTCCCGCAGAAGGCGATGTGATATTACATTTGTGGAAATGGATTATGGATACATCAACATCATAGATTATACCTGACAGCGACATTTTCACAGTAACTGAAATTGCAAATTTTGGCCAGCAGATGGAATTTAAATCGAGATGCCTTGCATTACATGAAGCAGACATTGCCTCAATAATTACTGCTGTCTCTGCTAATTTTAAATTGGACTTCATCTGTATTTTTGTCAGACTAGACTCTGTCTTTGTTTATAATACACAACAGTCTGTCTAAATTAATACTGCACCAGTACTTGTCAATGTTTATATCACACAATCAATGTGATCCTATTTTCAATATACAGGATCTATCTCTGCGGTTTTGCCACATCCAGTCCTGAATATTATTGAATAAATAAACAAAAAGCCAGCACAGGAGCCTCAATAAAATCCCCCTCTTCAATGATGGGGGACCCCAGCAGGTCAGAGCAAAAAGCAAGACTGAAAGTTTCTGCCAGAGGTGCCGAGAGGATGATCCATCTCGGCCTCCTCCGGTGGTCCGCATCATCATGGGTGTCAGTCTTCAGGAAATTTGATTCACTCCACACGATATCAAGAAATGGCAGACGGCGCTGCAAATGCATTATCCCTGGCAACATTCCAGCAGCAATATTGAAGGTTTGTGCTCCAGAACTGGCTGCGCCCCAGATAAGTTGCTCCAGTACAGGTACAGCACTGGCATGCACCCAACAATGTGTAACATTGCCAAACATGACCCGTCCACAAAAGGCATGAAAAATCCAACCCGGCTAATTATTTCCCTGTCAGTCCGCATTCGATCATCAGCAACTTCATGAGAAGTGTCAAGGATCACCCTGTCACATATAGTCTCCATAGCATAATGTTCCCGGCCCTAGCTTCTCAATTCATCATAAGGTCAGAAGTGGGATGTTTGCTGATGATTACTAAATGTTCTGCACCATATTCGACTCCTCTAATGCTGAAGCAGTCTGTCTTCATATACAGCAAGACTTGGACAACATTCAGGCTTGGGCTGACAAGTGTCAGGCAATGACCATCCCAAAAAGGGAGATTCTAACCATCCCCCCTGGATTTTAAATGACACTACCGTGATTGAATCCCCCACTATCAACATCCTCTGGATTATCATTGATTAATAACTGAATTGGAAGACTCTTTTAAATAATATGGCTACAAGAGCAGCTCAGTGGCTGGAAATTCTGCGGTGAGTATTTCACCTCCTGACTTCCTAACCCAGATCCATCATCGTAAGGCAGAAGTCGGGAGTTTAACTGAATGTCCTCCATTTGTCTCACATGTGCCCCTCAAGCAACACGAGAGAATCGCGACGCCATCCAGGACAAAGCAGCCATCTCGACAACACCCCATCAACCAGCTTAAACATTCACTCCGTGAATCACGGGTGTACAATTCTAGCAGCGTGAACGATATTCAAGGATCTACTGCAGCAACTGCCTCCTTCTATAGCACCTTCCAAACCCACAAACCCAGCCATCTAAAAGGACCAGGCCCGACTGATGCATTGCAACAGCAGGCCTTGCAAGTTCCCCGCCAAGCCACACACCATAGAATTTTTTTTTTTTTTTTTTGATGGGAACCATCTCGATGGGAACTATGTTTCTGTTCCTTCACTGTCACTGGTCAAAATCCTGGAATCCTTTCCTATCAGCTCTGTGGGTGCACTTGCTCAGGACGGAATGCAGTGGTTCAATAAGAGGGCTCAACATCACATTCTCAAGGGCAATTAGGAATTGGCATCAAATGTTGACGTTACTGGTGACGCCAAGATCCTATTAAATCATTTTAAACATATCTCTCAGCTTACATTCACCCAGCCCCCGCCTCTGTTTACATTACACTCGGCCGTGTCTCTATCACATTGCAACAGGCTCTGTCTCAGTTTTCCTGCACTCGGCTGAATATCAGTTGTTAATATACCAGCTCACACCCTGTTTATATTACAAATCATTAATTATGACGCACTGGCCCATGTCTAGGTTAATCTGGCAAGAAATGCGTCACAATCGTTACTGCATCAGAACTTTTATCTGTGCATCGTAAACTGGAACAACATTCTGTTTGCATCACATGTGGTTCTGTCTCAGTTATTACTCTACTAGATAGTTAGATTCTAATAAAGTCAATCCTGCCTTAGTTAATGCTACACCTGCCCATGTCCCTGTTTATATAACACTAGGCCCTGCCTGTTATTCTTGTATTGTACAATATCCTTCTTATTGCTGCATTGTTTATGTCTCAATTTGTATCAGTCGACACTCCGCTAGACCAGAACTCAGTTTAGATTGCACTAGACCCAGTCTCTGCTGATGGTGCCGGCAGCATGGTGGCACAGAGGTTAGCACTGCTGCCTCATAGCTCCAGGGTTCAATTCTTGACTATCGTGCCGAGATTGCACTTTCTCCCTGTGTCTGAGTGGCTTTCCTCCGGGTGCTCCGGTTTCCTCCCATAGTCCAAAGATGAGTCGGTTAAGTTTATTGGCCATTCTACATTGCGCAGGTCATGGTGCAAGGGCAGGGGATGGGGAGGGTGATCTTTCATAGGTAGGTGCAGATGCTATGGACCGAGTGACCTTCTGCCCTATAGGGATTTTATATTTGATCCTGAATCTGCCTATTTTTTCCGAGACCTGCTCACTTTTATTAATGCACCAGATGATGCCTCTGTTTTTAACTATGGGCACATTATTCCACATGTCTTTGAGATGGAAATATAATATATTAAATACATATTTTGGACAAGAAATCAGTATATGGCAACAGCCTGAAACGGGATGTATAGTGTCTACAGTGTGTGCGATGCAACATTTGATATTCATTTTCAGTGCAGTTAGCGGAATTAGATTTCAGTTGGAATTTCTTCTTTGCCAATGCCCAAGACCAATTTCTGCCCCAGAGAGCTGTATGTGTAGGAGGATGCAGAGCATTGTGTTCCCATGTGCTTGCTGCCCTTGTGATTCTCGGAGGTCTCGGGTATGGAAGGTGCTGTTGAAGAATTCTTGGCGAGTTGTTGCAGTGCATCCCGTCGATGTTACACACTGCAGCTACTGTGTGGCCGTTGTGAAGAGAATGAATGTTGCTGTAACATTAAGTACTCAGTTATTTATCTAATGGTCCTTTGCTTATGTTGCACAATTACAACTGGTCCATTCCCTTAGTTTATTGCACTAGGCCCAGGCAATAGAAGTTAAGTTGCACAATTTGAAATGGCTGCAAGAAGATCAGGGAGATCTGCGGTTGTATGTGCACACAACTAGGGTGCTGACAAGACAGATGGCAACGTTTATCTGGGCATAGATCAGCATTGCTCGCTGAAGAATTTTACATTATTACTGTTACCTCAGTTTTTCTTTATCTTCACAATTTCCACCCCAGCCACTTTCGACATTATTGTGCATAGTTTACCGCAGCAAATACTGAGGCCGGGCCCAATGTAATATGAACAGAGATATGGCCCAATGCAGAACTGAGGCTGTGTCTAATTTAATACAGAGACAGGTTTAAATTAATAGAAACAGAGTCAGGTTCTAGGTTAATGTAAACAGAGACAAACAGGTTCCATGTGTCCATAAGATATAGGAGCAGAATTAGGCCTTTCGACCCATCAAGACTGCTCCGCCATTAAATCCTGGCCGATATGTTCCAAATCCCCATTCTCCTGCCTTCTTCCAATAACCCCTGAACTCCTTATTGATCAAGGCATGTCCTCTAATTGGTGGCCTAGTTTAATATGAACAATCAGAAACAGATCCTTATTGAATATCAACTGACACGGGTACGAGGTAGTATAATATAAACAGAGGTGGGTTCACGGCCTGGTACAATACAGAGGCAAGGCCTACTGACCCTTCAAACACTCGCAGGACAGTTGCATCATTGGTTGGAGGCAAGATGTCGCCAGGACTTCTTCAATCATACTGTCCCCATCAAACATTCCCAGAGCAGTTGCAGATTGCATGAGGGGCTGGTTTAGCACAGCGGGCTAAATAGCTGGTTTGCAATGCAGACCAATGCCAGCAGTGCGGGTTCGATTACCATACTGGCCTCTCTCAACAGGCGGTGGAATGTGGCGACTTGAGGCTTTTCACAGTAACTTAGTTGAAGCCTACTTGTGACAATAAGCGATTATTATTATGTGGAATGAAATTCCCTCTACATAACTCGCTTAGACACATTAAAGGCCTGGAAATCAAGGGTTCTATACCAGGTAAAAGCTCTTCTGCACTCTTCCTTCCGAGATCCCCAAGCCAGGTTGACAGTGGGGTTAGTTACGGGGTAAAGAAACCTCTGCATTCTTCCATCAAACTCACCCAGGTCAGGTCCAGCAGAGTTCAGATACGGAGTAAATCTCCCTGTGCACATTCATAACAAACACTCACAGGGCAGGTTTAGTGCAGGTTACATGCAAGTAAAGCTGGCTCCACCCTGGGTAAACAAATGCTCCAAGGTCACGGCAGCTTGGTGAAGTACAAGGAAAGATTCTCCGGCCCTGCCACATCAAATCCTCGCCACCAGGCCCAGCCCAGATAGGGTAAAATTGTCCTACAGTTCTCATTAAACACTCCAAGATCATTGAATGCTCCAACCACATTTTAGAGTTAAACTCACTCTACGTATTCCAATTCATTGGATTCAATCCATTTAGTTGGAAACCAATGGGGTGCGATTGGGCTGAGAGAATGTATTGGCCACATGTTGACTTCATGTTGTCGATTAAGCACAATGACCCATCGTGGAGAGTTATCAGAAAGGCAGAGAAAGAGATAGGATACAGAAAAACTCTACGAACACATTTCACAGGTCCTTATATTTAGAGATTAGAGGGAATCTTTCCTAATTCTGAACATGGATATCATCATGAAATTTTTCTCATATAACTGATGAATACAAAATGTGGAAAAACAAGCATTACTGGAATCCGTTGATCTATTTGCATCCTTGCCTCTATTTCAGTGTTGTGTTGGTGGGGAAATATTTGTTTTGTTTTTCTCAGTCCACAATCTAAACTGGGATATCTATTTCTGTGTTTATTTACCTAAACACCTCACTGGTCACAATTAAGTGTGCATTTCAGCAAAACGAGATAAACATATTCACGTATTGATTAGTTTCAACTCCAAATAGTGGTTTATTTTAAGAATATTGACAGTTGGTTAAAGTGAATAGAAACTTCCATTAGAACAGATGTTACTTAATTGAAAGAAAAATAGATTTAAATTAAGTATTCATTCTGAAAGTTATGAAGCCTCAATTAATAAAGCACCTTTAACCAGCTACTTTTCCACTGAATGTTACTTTGATTGAAATATTAACCAGTTTAAAGTATTTAAATTAAAACGTAAGGCAGAGGAGTGATCTATTGTCACATTAATCTCAGATCATTCGACATGTTACAACTTGCAGTTTAAAATGTAAACATTTGGAAAGAGCTTGCTTTTGTAAAATGCTTTACCAGGTCATCCCAACGCCCTTACAACTCACTGATATATTTTTGCTGAATTTAGTCACTGCTGTAATGTTGGAAACAGAGCAGGGAATTTGTGCACAGCAAGCTCCCACAAACTGAGATGTGATAAGTGACCAGCTAATCTGTGAATTTAGTTGAAGAACGGAAATTGGTCTAGCATACTGGGAAAAGCAGCTCTGCTCTTTAGAATTATGTCAATGAGGTAATCCACCTGAAATGTGAATCTGTTCCTCTCTCTGCTGATGCTCACTGACTTGCTGAGCAGCCTTTTTTGTTGTTTTAGTTTTAGATTTCCAGAATCTGCAGCACTTTGAACAGTTTTGGATTCATTTCCGCCATAAGGCCATCAATGACACAGTCAGCATTAACTGTCCACCCCGAGGAGCCGGATGTGAACCACCTTTTTGATAAGGTGCACTTCGGGCGGTTTAATTCACATTTGACTTTCTGTAGCATCTTCCCATCAACCGACTTGCTTGCTCGGCAATATCGGAGATAGTTAATAGTCAACCCATCATTGTTGAACTAGAGTTACATATAGGGCAGAGAGATTAAGGAGGGAAGCTTTCTTCTCCAGAAGGACATTGGTGAATCTGCTGGACTTGGCGAAATTTCGATAGCTTCATGAGTATTATGAATGACAGGATGATTTTTATTTCTGATTTATTAATTCATTCAATTGCTATTTCCCCCAGCTACCATAAAACTATAAGAGGGGGGAGCAGATGTTGGCCATTCAGCTGATGGAATATGATCTGCCATTCAATGAGATCGTGGCTGATCTGATAAAATCCACAACTGCTTCCGGTTGCGGCTATGCGGAGATAAGCCGCACGATTCGGCAGCTCCCGCTACCACGGACTTTCGGGCTCGCTAGAGGAGCCCCAACGGAACTTTTTTTGACGTCAACCCGTGGGGAAGGGAAGAGAGAGGTCCCCCTCCAACTTCTATGAAAGGGACCAGAAGTGTAACGGCCAAAAAATCGGCACTGGAGCAGCGGGAGAAGCGAGGGAAAGAAAACAAAATGGCGGCGGCCAGAGACAAAGGGGAGCTGCAGGAGTTCATCAAGCGCTGCTTCGAGGAGCAGCGCGAGGAGATGCGCAAGGAGATGCTGGCGCCTATGCTTTCGGCAAGTGAAGGACTCGGGATCACCCAGAAGGCCCACGATGTTAAGATCCAGGAGGTAGAGAAAAGAGTCAGTCAGAACGAGGACGAGCTCTTGGGCCTGGCGGTGAGAGTGGAGCAGCATGAGGCGCTACACAAGAGGTAGGCGGGAAGACTCGAAGACCTGGAGAACAGGTCGAGGAGAAAGAATCTGCGGATCCTGGGTCTCCCTGAAGGATTGGAGGGGGCCGATGCTGGGGCATATGCGAGCACGATGCTCGGGGCGATGATGGGCAAGGAGGCCCCTTCGAGGCCGCTGGAGTTGGACGGGGCACACTGGGTGCTGGCGAGGAAGCCCCAGGCAAATGAGCCGCCAAGGGCGATGCTGGTGAGGTTTCACCGGTTCACGGACAGAGAGTGGGTCCTGAAATGGGCCAAGAAGGAGCGAAGCAGTAAGTGGGACAAAGCAGAGATCCGAATATACCCGGACTGGAGCACGGAGGTTGCAAAGCGGAGAGCAGGTTTCAATAGGGCAAAAGCGGCGTTGTACCGGAAAGAAGTGAAATTCGGAATGCTGCAGCCAGCGTGACTGTGGGTCACATACAAGGGCCAACACTATTACTTCGAAACGCCTGAAGAGGCGTGGACCTTTATTCAAACCGAAAAGTTGGACTCTAACTGAGGGTTTGTGAGGGTGGGGGGGGACGTTTGAGGTTTGATGTGTAATGGTTGGTGTATATAGGGGGTCAACCACGCGCAGGTATGTTACATGGTCTGGGGGAGAGAGACAAGGCCGCGACAGGAGATGCGCCAGAGGGGGCGGAGTGGGCTGTGGAAAGCGGGGTGTTGGGAAGAAAGGCGGGAAGGGGAACGAAGGAATGCAGATAGATTGGGGGGCTCCCACACGGGGAGGTCAATGGGACACCGGGGGAAGCCGGGGTCAGCAGGTGTCAGCTGACTTACGGGAGTGACATGGGGGGAGCAAAAAAGCTAGACAGGGGTCTAGCGGGGGGGAGGGGAGAGGGGGAAGTGGGGTGGGGGGAAAGGGTTGCTGCTGCACTGGCCGAAAGGGAATGGGACACAGAAGAGGTTGTCGGGGCGGGGGTCCCCATCTGGGGGACTTGAGGGTGAGGGAGGTGTGGACACGGGACTGGCCCAGAAAAGGAGATGGCTAGTCGGCGGGGGGGAGGGGGGGGGGGGTGAGAGCCCTTCCAATCCAGCTGATAACGTGGAATGTGAGGGGCCTGAATGGGCCGGTGAAGAGGGCTCGAGTGTTCGCGCACTTAAAGGGACTGAAGGCGGACGTGGTCATGCTCCAGGACGTGGTCATGCTCCAAGAGACACACCTGAAGGTGGCGGACCAGTTCAGGCTAAGAAAGGGATGGGTAGGACAGGTATTCCACTCGGGACTGGGCTCGAAGAATAGAGGGGTGGCAATATTGGTGGGAAAGCGGGTGTCATTTGAGGCCAAGACTATTGTAGTGGACAATGGAGGGCAATATGTAATGGTGAACAGTAGGCTGCAAGTGACGTGGGTGGTGTTGGTAAACGTATACGCCCCGAACTGGGATGATGCAGGATTCATGAAGCGCATGTTGGGGCGCATTCCGGACCTGGAGATAGGAGGCCTGATAATGGGAGAGGACTTCAATACAGTGTTGGATCCAGCACTGGACCGCTCCAAATCAAGGACTGGAAAGAGGCCGGCGGTGGCCAAGGTACTTAAGGGGTTTATGGATCAGATGGGGGGAGTGGACCCATGGTGGTTTGCAAGGCCGCAGGCCAGGGAATTTTCTTTCTTCTCCCATGTACACAAAGTCCACTCCCGGATAGATTTCTTTGTTCTGGGTAGGGCGCTCATCCCGAGGGTGGAGGGGATGGAGTATTCGGCCATAGCCGTTTCGGACCATGCCCCGCACTGGGTGGAACTGGAGCTGGGAGAGGAGAGGGACCAACGCCCGCTGTGGCGGCTGGATGTGGGACTGCTGGCGGACGAGGTGGTGTGTGGGAAGGTGAGGGGGTGTATCGAAAGGTTATTGGAGGCCTACAACAATGGGGAGGTGCGGGTGGGGGTGGTATGGGAGGCGTTGAAGGCGGTGATCAGGGGAGAGCTAATCTCCATTAGGGCCCATAGGGAGAAGATAGAGGGCATGGAAAGGGAGAGGTTAGTGGGGGAGATTTTGAGAGTGGACAGGAGATACGCAGAGACCCCGGAGGAAAGATTACTTGGGGAAAGACGACGGCTCCAGGCGGAGTTTGACCTGTTGACCACAGGGAAGGCAGAGGCACAGTGGAGGAAAGCGCAGGGGACGACCTCCGAGTATGGGGAAAAGGCTAGTCGGATGCTGGCACACCAGCTCCGTAAGAGGATGGCAGCGAGGGAAATAGGGGGAGTCAGAGATGGAAGGGGTGCCACGGTTCGGAGTGCGACGAAAATAAACGAGGTATTTAAGGCCTTCTATGAAGAGCTGTACAGATCCCATCCCCCAGCGGGGGAAGAGGGGACGAGACAATTCCTAGACTGGCTGAGATTCCAGAGTATGGAGGAGCAAGAGTTGGCTGGTTTGGGGCCACCAATTGGGTTGGAGGAGCTGATCAAGGGTTTGGGGAGGCCGATTTGGGTTGGAGGAGCTGAGCAAGCAGGGAAGGCCCCGGGACCGGACGGGTTCCCGGTGGACTTCTACAGGAAGTACGTAGACCTGTTGGCCCCGCTATTAGTGAGGACCTATAATGAGGCAAGAGAGGAGGGGACACTTCCTCCGACAATGTCGGAAGCAACAATTTCTTTGATCCTAAAGCGGGACAAGGACCCACAGCAATGTGGATCATACAGGCCGATCTCGCTCCTTAATGTGGATGCAAAGTTGCTGGCAAAAGTGCTGGCCACGAAGATCGAAGACTGTGTCCCGGGGGTGATCCATGAAGACCAGACGGGAATCGTAAAGGGCAGGCAATTAAACAGTAACGTGCGGCGGCTCTTAAACGTGGTGATGATGCCATCGGTGGAGGGAGAGGCGGAGATAGTGGTAGTTATGGACGCAGAGAAGGCCTTTGACCGAGTACAGTGGGAGTACCTCTGGGAGGTGCTGCATAGCTTTGGGTTCGGGGGAGGGTTTATCAGTTGGGTTAAGCTCCTTTACAGAGCCTCGGTGGCGAGTGTCGTGACGAACCGGCGGAGGTCGGAGTACTTTCAACTGTACCGAGGGACGAGGCAGGGGTGCCCCCTGTCCCCTCTGTTGTTCGCATTGACGATCAAACCATTGGCCATGTTATTGAGGGAGTCTAATAAATGGAGGGGGGTGGTCCGAGGTGGAGACGAGCATCGGGTCTTGCTATATGCGGATGACCTGTCGCTGTACGTGGCGGATCCAATGGAGGGGATGGTGGAGGTCAAGCAGACTCTAAGGGAGTTTGGGGACTTTTTGGGCTGTAAGCTCAATGTAGGGAAGAGTGAGCTCTTTGAATTACAGGCGGGGGACCAAGAAAGAGCGATAGGGGACCTACCGCTGAGGAGAGCAGAGGGGAGTTTTCGGTATCTGGGTATCCAGATAGCCAGGAGTTGGGGGGCCCTACCTAAACTGAATCTGACGAGGCTGGTGGAGCAAATGGAGGAAGACTTAAAAAGATGGGACATTTTACCGCTTTCGCTGGCGGGTAGGGTGCAGTCGGTCAAAATGGTGGTCCTTCCGAAGTTTCTGTTTGTGTTTCAGTGCCTTCCCATCGTGATCACTGAGGCCTTTTTTAAGAGAGTAGGTAGGAGTATTATGGGGTTTGTGTGGGCGAACAAGACCCCGAGAGTAAGGAGAGGGTTCCTGGAACGCAGTAGGGACCGAGGAGGGTTGGCGCTGCCAAACCTGGGGAGCTACCACTGGGCAGCAAATGTGGCAATGATCCGCAAGTGGGTTATGGAGGGAGAGGGGACGGCATGGAAGAGGATGGAGATGGCGTCCTGTAAAGGAACGAGCCTGGGGGCGTTGGTGACGGCACCGCTGCCACTCTCGCCGTCAAAGTATACCATGAGCCCGATGGTGGCGGCAACACTAAGGATCTGGGGCCAGTGGAGACGGCACAGGGGTGCAATGGGAGCATCGGTGTGGTCTCCGATCAGGGGCAACCACCGGTTTGTCCCGGGGAAGATGGACGGGGGGGGGGGTTTCCAGAGCTGGCATCAGGTGGGGATCAGAAGAATGGGGGACATGTTCATTGACGGGACGTTTGCGAGTCTAGGGGCACTGGAGGAGAAGTTTGAGTTACCCCCGGGAAACGCCTTTAGATATATGCAGGTGAGGGCTTTTGTGAGGCGACAGTTGAGGGAGTTCCCGTTGCTCCCGGCACAAGAAATTCAAGACAGCGTGATCTTGGGTGTATGGGTTGGGGAGGGCAAGGTGTCGGCAATACACCAGGAGATGAAAGAAAAGGGGGAAGCGCTGGTAGAAGAGTTGAAGGGTAAATGGGAGGAGGAGTTGGGGGAAGAGATCTAGGAAGGTTTGTGGGCTGATGCCCTAGGTAGGGTTAATTCCTCCTCCTTGTGTGCCAGGCTCAGCCTGATACAATTTAAGGTGGTTCACAGAGCTCACGTGACAGGGGCGAGGTTGAGCAGGTTCTTTGGGGTAGAGCACAGATGTGGAAGGTGCTCGGGGAGCCTGGCGAACCATGTCCATATGTTTTGGTCATGTCCGGCACTGGATTGGTTCTGGAGAGGAGTGGTGGGAGCAATATCTCAGGTGGCGAAAGTCCGGGTCAAGCCAAGCTGGGGGCTAGCACTATTTGGAGTAGTGGACGAGCCGGGAGTGCAGGAGGCGAAAGAGGCCGGCATTCTGGCCTTTGCATCCCAAGTAGCCCGGCGAAGGATCTTGCTAATGTGGAAGGAGGCGAAGCCCCCCAGCGTGGAGGCCTGGATAAATGATATGGCTGGGTTCATAAAGTTGGATAGAATTAAGATTGCCTTGAGAGAGTCTGCGCAGCGGTTCTACAGGCGGTGGCAACCGTTCCTAGACTATCTCGCGGAGCGTTAGAGGAAGGTCGGTCAGCAGCAGCAGCAACCTGGGGGGTGGGGGTGGGGCGTGGAGGAAGGGGGGACTGCCTGGGAGGGTGGACGAGCAAGAGTTAACATGAAGGGTTGGGGAAACTGGCACGTACGGGAGAGAGCCAGTGTACAAAGCTATGTAAATATATCATCGTGTCCTGTATATCTTGCTCCGCGTGATTTCTTGCTCTTTAGTTACCGGGGTACGGTGCCGGTCGTTTCAGACGAGGATGAGGAGGAATTTCTTCTCTCAGAGGGTAGTGATTCTATGGAATGCTTATTGTTATTGTTTGGAAGGGAGAAAAAGTGTGTTAAAAAACTTTAATAAATATATATTTTTTTAAAAATCCACAACTCCACTTTGCCGCCTTATCCCCATAACCCTTGATTGCCTTACTGATGAAAAATCTGCCTGTCTCAGCCTTGAACATATTTATTGATCAGGCCAACTCTCTACAGCAACACATTCCATAGAATCGCTACCCTCTGAGAGAAGAAATTCCTCCTCATCCTCGTCTGAAATGAGCGACACTTTACTCTGAGATTGTGGCCTATGGCCCTAGACTCACCCACAAGCCGAAACAACCCCTATAGTCTCCACTGTCAAACCCCTTAAGAACACTATATATCTCAGAAAGTTCACCACTCATTCTTCTAAACTCCAATGCGTGTCGGCCTAACCGACTTAAACTCTCCCCATGTCAGTCTCTGAGGTGCAATTGGTCAGCGTGTTTGGCTGTTTACCGAAAGGCCTGTGATTGAAGGCCAGATTCTTCTTTTTCTGCTGACAGGTAGAGTAACGATGGGCCGAAAGGTCTCTTTCTGTGCTGTGAAATGCTACCTAGCTTTGAAAATCCCTCCATACTCGGGCTTAACCTGAAGAACCTTCTCTGGACTGCCTCCAAAATATCTATCCTTATATAAGGAGACCAAACCTGTTCACAACATTACAATATGCCCTGGTGGAATTTGTACTCCTGTGTCTGGAGTATTAGTTCAGACCTCCAGATTACCAGTTTTGTAATAATATTGCGAGACTATCCCAAAGACTGTAATATCATCACATCTAAAAGGTGGAACAATTGAACATTAAACACTCCTGCATTGGATCACAGGTCTGGATCATGTGCTCAGGTATCTGTTGTGGGAGGTGATATTGATTCTACTGAGACAAGACTGTTAACCTATCATGGTTTGCTTTTTGACATTCTGAAATATTGCTTGGGGAATCTAAAGTTCAAACTCAGGGTCCAGTCTTACATGGGTCAATTTAATTTTCAGAGGCTGGTCTTTTATTAGTCTTGGGTCTTATGCTGACACGATGCTAATGGTGAATCGGATTCCATTGGCTCCATACAAAATATCAGTTATTCCAAAAATAGAGCAAGGCAGAAACATAAGTACAATTTGATCTTCCCACTGCATGAGCTGCACGATCAGAGCGGTTGGAAGCTGGGATTGTTTTCCTTTAACCGAGCAGGTTATGGCCAGGCCTGGTAAAAATGTTCAAACTTAAGAATTGTTTTGTTTGATTAATTAGGAAGAAACCTGATTCACTGGCAGGAGGGTCAGAAAAAGAGGACACTGATTAATTAGATATTAATCAATTCCCCCCCCCCTCTAATTCTAAACCGATCCAGTTGCAACAGGTCTAGACAGGGCGGATACAGAAAGGATGGTCCCGATGGTGGGGAAGCTAGAACGAGGGGTCACCATCTAATAATACGAGGTAAACCATTTAGGATTGTGATGAGGAACAATATCTTCACCCTGGGAGCCGTGAATCTGTGGAATTCTCTACCACAGAACGAAGTTGAGTCGAAAGTATTGCATGTTTTAAAGAAACAGTTAGACATAGCTCTTGGGGATCAAAGCTCTAAAGGGACCAAATGAAACGGGGAAAAGCGGAGCAGGCTCGAAGGGCAGAATGGTTTACTCCTGCTCTATTTTTTATGTCACTGTATTACATCAAATCCGTTCTCAAGCCGAATGAGACCCTGTCTTTATTTAAATTAAAGTAAACCCTGTCCCTGTCTATACTACACTGTTCTGTTTCTGTTACACGCATTTAATACTACATTAGACCATGCATAGGATTATATTACATTAAGTTCCGCCTCTTTTATGTTCCACAGGAATTTGTCTCTTTACATCACACTAGGGCCTAACTCTATTGATATTTTACCGGACCATGTTCCTGTTGCCTGTCTCGATATAACGAATGATTGTATATTTTTGCTTGTTTGTACGAGTACAATCATTGTTGATTTGGAGATTATATTCATTCTTGTTAATACCTATAAGTAGTTCTATGAAATTTGTATTTGCTCTGCTATCATGTGGGTAATATTGAGTTCAATATTTTACCAACGTCCCAGTAATGAACTGGGCTTGAGGGACAGGTCTACATATGAACACCGGTGCACAGCACTTTCCAAAAGTTAATGGAAATCTCTGTTTTGTTCAGAATGATGAATTTACTCTTGTGTTACACTCTGTCCATTGGAAAGTTGTTTTATGGCGAGGATTATTTTCCTGCCTCGTTTTATATTCACCAATCATCTGATACACTGGCAATGTTAGACAGATCAGTGCTTTCACAGAATCCCCAGATTGGCACCCACAGGATAAATGTCCACCCAATCATAGAACACTCATTTGGCTAAGAAGAGAAAGTGAATTCTCTGCAAAAAGGTATTGACCGTTCGTGTAGGTGTTTATATAAAATATTGTTCTTAAGTTTTGCACCTGTAATCGATCACGGCGTAATGTTATCTTCAGAATTAATTGTTTCACTTTGCGATGTCTTCATGCATCTTGGCCCTAATCTCTGGTATGAATTCCGTACTCATCTTTACCTCAATTCCCTTAATAAAATCATCCCATATAACCTGCCTCGTCGACCAAGTTTTTAATCATCTGACCTAATAAGTCTTTACACATATATTAATCCAGACCCTACAGCATCAATGACTGCAATAGACCCTACCTCAGTTTATAATATTCCAGACACTGAATCAATAATCACTGCTCTATATCCTATATCATTTAAGGGTAATCAACCTTTGTATCAGTGATTTCTGCACCAGAACCTGTCTCGGTTTATGTTAGTCTAGACCTTGCATCAGTAATCACTGCAATAGATCCAATCGCAGTCGCACTGTTGCTTCACAGCGTCAGAGTCCCAACTGTGCACGTTCTCCCCGTGTCTGCGTGGGATTCCATCGGGTGCCCCGGTTTCCCCCCACAAGTCCCGAAAGATGTGCTGTTCGGTAATTTGGACATTCTGAATTCTCTGTCTGCGTACCCAAACAGGTGGCGGAATGTGGCGACTAGAATTTCTTCACAGTAACTTCATTGCAGTGCTAATGTCACCTTACTTGTGACAAAAATATTATTGGATTAGCTTAGGTTAATCTCCACCCTATATGAGTGATAATCGTTTTAGACCTTGTCACAGAGTCATGGAGAATTAGCGGTTTACAATACAGAAGGCTGCCCTTCACCCACCATATCTGCGATGGCAATCAAGCACCTTTCTATTCTAAGATCATCCATAGATGGTCTTCCTACCATAAAACCATAAGACACAGGAGCAGAATTCGACGATTAGACCAATCGAGTGTGCTCCGCATTTAATCACGACTGTTATGTTTCTCATAGCCTATCTACTGCCTTCTCGCCATAACCCCAGATCCCCTAATTAATCAAAAAAATATCTATCTCTGTCAGACTGGTTAGATAAAGAGAAAGATCCCTCGGCACTGCCACATCAAATGCTCACCACTCTGTGCAGCTCAGGTTAGATACAGGGTAATTTTTTCTCTACAGTTCTCATTAAACCCTACAAAGTAATTGAATACTCCAACCACATTTTAGAGTAAAACTCCCTCTATATATTCCAATTAATTGGATTCGATCCATTTAGTTGGAAGCCAATGGGGTGAGATTGGGCTGAGAGAATATATTGGGCACATGTTGACTTCAAGTTGTCGATTAAAGGCAATGGCCCATTGTGGAGAGGCATGAGACAGAACCAGTTAGGAGAAAGACACAGGTATCAGAGACAGGAAAACTCTACGAACACATTTCGCATGTCATTATATTTCGAGATTAGAGGGACACTTTCCTAATTCTGAACATGGATATCATCATGAATTTTTTCTCATATAACTGATAAAGAAACAAATGTCCAAAAACAATCACTACTGGAATCCGTTGATCTATTTACATCTTTATCTCTATTTCTGTGCTGTGTCGGTGGGGAAATAGTTGTTATGTTTTTGTCAGTCTATAATCTAATCTGAGACTTCTATTTCTGTGTTTATTTACATAAACACCTCACTAGTCACAATTAAATGTTCATGTCAGCAAAACGAGATAAACACAGTCACATTGATTAGTTTCAACTCAAAATAGTAGTTTATTTTAAGAATATTGACAGTTGGTTAAAATGTATAGAAACATCCATTAGAATAGATGTTACTTAATTGAAATAAAAACTACATTTAAATTAAGTATTAATTCTGAAAGTTCTGACGCCTCAATTAATGAAGCATCTTTAACCAGGCTGTTATTCCACTGAATGTTAATTTGATTGAAATAGTAACCGATTTAAACTAGATAAATTAAAACATCAGGCAGAGGAGTGTCCGATAGTCACAGTAATCTCAGATCCTTCAACATATTACAACTTGCATTTTAAAATGTTAACATTTGGGAAGAGCTTGCTTTTGTAAAACACTTTACCCGACCTCAGGACACCCCAACGCCCTTAAAACTCACTGATATATTTTGCTGAATTTAGTCACTGCTGTAATGTTGTAAACGGAGCAGGGAATGTGTGCACAGCAAGCTCCCACATACTGAGATGTGATAAGTGACCAGCTAATCTGTGATTTATGTTCAAGAACGGACATTGGTCGAGGATACCGGGAAAATCAGCTCGACTCTTTAGAATTATGTCAATGAGGTGGCCCACCTGAAATATGAATCTGTTTCTCTCTCTGCTGATGCTCACTGACCTGCTGAGCAGCCTTTTTTGTTGTTTTTGTTTTAGATTTCCGGAATCTGCAGCACTTTGCCCAGTTTTTAACATCCATTCTCGGCCTATGACTGTTACTGGTAAAGTCAGCATTAGCTGTCCATCCTGAGAAGCCGGATGTGAACCACCTTTTAGATAAGGGGCACATTGGACGGTTGAATTCACATTTGACTTTATGTAGCAGCTTCTCTTCGGCTGACTTGCTTGTTCGGCAATACCAGAGGTAGATAAGCGTCAACCACATCACTGCTGAACTAGTCAGAAATAGCCAGACAGGGTAAGGAGGGAAGATTTATTCTCCTGAAGGATGTTGGTGAACCTGCTGAGCTTTGGGAAATTTCGATAACTTCATGAGCATTATGAATGACACGACGATTTTTATTTCTGATTTATTAATTCATTTAATTGAAAGTTCCCCCAGGTGCCATAAAACCATAAGAGGGAGGAGCAGCAGTTGGGACATCACAGTAGCACACGTGGATAGCATTGTGGCTTCACAGCGCCAGGGTCCCAGGTCTGATTCCCCTCTGGGTCACTGTCTGTGCGGAGTCTGCACGTTCTCCCCGTGTCTGCGTGGGTTTACTCCAGGTGCTCCGGTTTCCTCCTAAAGTCCAAAGACGTGCAGGTTAGGTGGATTGGCCATGCTAAATTGTCCATAGTGTCCAAAAAAGGTTAGGAGGGGTTATTGGGTTACGGGGATAGGGTGGAAGTGAGGTCTTAATATGGGTCGGTGCAGACTCGATGGGCCGAATGGTCTCCTTCTGCACTGGATGTTATATGTTCAGTTGGCCTTTCGGCCCATGGAATCTGATCTGGCATTCAATGAGATCGTGGCTGATCAGATAAAATCCTCAACTCCACGTTTCCGCCTTATCCGCATAACCCTTGATTACCTTACTGATGAAAAATCTGACTGTCTCAGCCTTGAACATATTTATTGACCCGGCCTCTCCAATTCTCTGTGGAAAGAATTCCATAGAATCACTCCCCTCTGAGAGAATAAATTCCTCTTCATCCTCGTCTGAAATGAGTGACACCTTACTCTGAGATTGTGCCCTCTGGCCCTAGACTCTCCCACAAGCAGAAACAACCACTAGCATCCACACTGTCAAGCGCCCTGAGAATACCAAATATCTCAGTAAGTTCGCCTCTCATTCTTCTAAACTCCAATGCGTGTAGGCCTAACCTAATTAACCTCCCCTCATGTTAGTCTCTTTGGTGCAATTGGTCAACGTGTTTGGCTGTAAACCGAAAGGTCTGTGCTTCAAGACCATCTAGGGCCGGATTCTTCTCCGTTTGATGACAGGCGCAGTAACGATGGGCCGAAGGACCCCTTTCTGTGCTGTGAAATTCCAGCTGCATATGAAAATCCATCCGTATTCGAGATTAACCAAATGGACCTTCTCTAGACTGCCTCCAAAATATCTATCCTTAGGTAAGGAGTCCAAAACTGCTCAGATCATTGCAGTATACCCTGGTGGAATTTGTACTCCTGCCTCTGGAGCAATAGCTCAGGTCTCCAGATTACCAGTCTAGTAATAATAATATTGCGAAGCACCCCTAAGATTGTAATATCATCACATCCAAAAGATGGAGCAACTGAACATAAAACGCTCCTTCTGCTTTGGATCACAGGTCTGGATCATGGGCTTAAGAACCTGTTGTGAGAGGTGATATTGATTCTACTAAAAGAACACTGTTTACCTATCATGGTTTGCATTTTGAAATTACATTCTGAAATATTGCTTAGTGTATCTAAAGTTCAAACTCTTTAATTTAATTTTCAGAGGCTGGTCTTTTATTAGTCTTGTTCTGACACGATGGTAATGGTGAATGGGAATTCCACTGGCTCCATATAAAATGTCAGTAATTCCAAAAATAGCATCTGAACACAAGCAAGGCAGAAACATATATACAACTTGATCTTCCCACTGCATCAGCTGCACGGTCAGAGCGGTTGGAAGCTGGGATTGTTTTCTTAAGAACCTCACAGTTTATGGGCAGGCGTGGTAAAGACGTACAAAATTCTGAAGGATTTTGTTTGATTAATTAGGAAGAAACGTCGTTCACTGGCAGGAGGGTCAGAAATCAGCAGATACTATTTACTGAAATATTAATTTCCCCTTCTGATTATAAAGTTATCAAATTGTAACAGGATTAGACAGGGCGGATGCAGAAAGGATGTTCCAAATGTGGAGGGGGGGGGAGCTAGAACCAGGGGTCACAGTTTCAGGGTACGGGGTAAACCATTTAGGACTGAGATGAGGAGCAATATCTTCACCCTGGGAGTCGTGAATCTGTGGTATCCTCTACCAGAGAACGAAGTTATGTCCAAAGTATCGTATGTTTTCAAGAGGAAGTTCGATAAAGCTCTTGGGGATCAAAATTCTGTAGGGACCAAATGATATGGGGGAAAGTGGGAACAGGTTACTGAGGTGGATGATCAGCCATGATCAGAATGAACAGCAGAGCAGGCTCGAAGGGCAGAATGGTCCACTCCTGCTCTATTTTCTATGCACTGTATTACATCAAATCTGTTTCTTCTCATGTTGAATGAGACCCTGTCTTTATTTATATTTAAGTAAACCCTGTCCTTGTCTATGCTACACTGTTCTGTTTGTGCTACACTCAATTAATACTACGCTAAAACCATACATTGGATTATATTACATTAAATCCGCCTCTTTTATATTCCACAGGAATGTGTCTCTTTACGTCACACCAGGACCTGTCTCTGTTCATATTACACCAGACCATGTTGCTGTTGTCTGTCTCGATATTAAAATTATTGTATATATTTGCTTGTTTGTACAAGGGCAATCCTTGTTGATTTGGAGATTATGTTAATTCTTGTTAATCAGTTGTATGACATTTGTATTTGCTCTGCTATCATGTGGACAAGATTGAGTTGAATATTTTACCAACGTCCCAGTAATGAACTGGGCTTGAGGGACAGGTATACATGGGAACACCGGTGCACTGCAATTTCCAAACGTTAATGGAAATCTCTGTTTTGTTCAAAATTACGAATTTACTCTTATGTTATACACTATCAATTGGAAAGTTTTTTTCACGGTGAAGATTTTTTCCTGCCTCGTTTTATGTTAAAACCAATCACCTGATGCACTGGCAGTGTTAGACAGAACAGTGCTCTCACATTATCGCCAGATGGGCACACATAGGATATATGTCCGCCCAACTATAAAACACTCATCTGGTTAAGAAGAGCAACTAAAATCACTGCAAAAACGCATTGACCGTTCGTGTAGGTGTATATACAAAACATTGTTCTAAATGTTTGGAACTGCAATCGATCAAGACGCAATGTTATGTTCAGAATTATTTGTTTCACTTTGCGATGTCTTCATATGTCTCAGTCCTAAGCTCTAGTAGTTTCTCCCTACTCCTCTGTAGCTCAATTCCCTTATTAAAATCATCCCATAACCGGCCTCGTCGACTACGTTTTTAATAATCTGTCCTAATAACTCTTTACACATATATTAATCGAGACTCTGCCGCAGGAATGACTGTAATAGACCCTGCCTCAGTTTATAATATTCTAGACCCTGCATCAATAATCACTGCTCTCGATCCTATCTCATTTAAGGTTAATCAAACTTTGTATCAGTAATCGCTGCACTAGAACTTGTCTCAGTTTATGTTAATAGAGACCACTTATCAGTAATCACTGCACTAGATCCAATCTTAGTTTAGGTTAATCTACACCCTGCATCAGTTATCATTGCTTTAGACCCTGTCATAGAGTCATGGATTCTTAGAATTTTACAGTACAGAAAGATGCCCTTCCACCCACCGTATCTGCAATGGCAATCAAGCATCTATCTGTTCTAAGATCATCCAATTATGGTATTCCTACCATAAAATCATAAGACATAGGAGCTGAACTTAGGCCATTCGGCCCGTCGAGTCTGCTCGGCATTCAATCATGATTGTTACGTTTCTAATCCCCATTCTCCTGCCTTCTCCCCAGAACCCCTGATCCCCTTACTGATCAAGAACCTATCTATCTTTGTCTTAAAGACACTCAGTGATTTGGCCTCCCCGGCCTTCTGCGGGAATGAGTTTCACAGATTCTGGCTGCAGAAATGTATCCCCATCTCTGTTTATAGGATCCTCCGTTAAATCTGAGGCCGTGCCCTATAGTTCTCGTTTCTCCTTCTAGGCCTTTTGGTATTCTGTAAATTTCAAGCAGACCCCCCCCCCCCCACCCCCCACGCCACCCCCCTCCCCCCACCGCCACCTCAACCTCATCCTTCGAAACTCCATCCAGTACAGACCCAGAGTTCTCAGCCGTTCCTCATATAACAAGTCCTTCTTTTGGGGATCATTCTTGTGAATCTCCTCTGGAGCGTCTCAAAGGCCATCACATCCTTCCTTAGATACGGGGACCAAAACTGCTCACAATATTCCAAATGGGATGTGTCCCGAGCCTTATATCTGAAGTGCATCCCTGCCCTTGTTTTCTAGCCCACTCAACATGAATGCCAACATGCATTTTCCTTTAAAACTGCAAATTGAACTTCCATGTTAACCTTAAGAATTTAAGAGCAAATTACTGCGAGGCTGGAATCTGAAACGAAAGAGAAAATGCTGGAAAATCTCAGCAGGTCTGGCAGCATCTGTAGGGAGAGAAAAGAGCTAACGTTTCGAGTCCAATGACTCTTTGGCAAACCTTAGAGAATCCTGAACTAAAACTCTTAAGTCCCTTTGTGCTTCTGATTTGCTGAGCCTTTTCCCAATTGAAAAATAGTCTATGCCAATATTTTTCCAACCAAAGTGCACAACCTCAATCTCACACTTTTCTACGTTGCATTCCATCTGTCAGTTCTTTGCCCACTTTCTGAGCGTGTCCAGGTCCTTCTGCAGCCTCCCTGCTTCCTCAACACAACCTGTCCCTCTACATACCTTTGTATCATCTGAATCCACACTCTCTACCTTCTGTCATCATCCAATCCTCTCTCCATGCCAGTATCTTTCCCATAACACCATGGGCTCTTATCTTATTTAATAGCCTCCTGTATCATATTGTCAAAGGCCCTTTGGAAATCCCAATTGATCACGTCCACTGGTTCTCCTTTGTCGAACTTCCTTGTTACCTATCAAAGAATTCTAATTGATTTGTGAGGCATGATCTCCCATTGAAGAATCTATTCTGACTCAATCCTATTTCATCATGCATTTCTCAATACTCCGAAATCTCATCCCTAATTTTTCCAATTGAGCGGCAATTTAGCTTGGCCAATTCACCTACCCTGCACATCTCTTTGGTTTATTGGGGTGAGACCCATACAGAAATGGGGAGAATGTGCAAACTCCACATGGACTGTAACCCGGGCCCAGGATCGAACACGGGTCCCTGGTGCCATGATACAGCAGTGCTAACCACTACGCCACAGTGGTTCCCTCACTCTCATCCTTAATAATAGACTCTAAAACCATACCAACAACCGAACTCAAGCTAACCAGCTTATAATATCCTGTCTCCTGCCTCCCTCCCTTCTTAAACAGGGGTGTTACATAACCATTTTCCAATCCTCTGGGACCGTCCTTACCGCCAGTTAATCCTGAAAGTTTACCACCAATGCCTCCACGATGTCCTCAGCGATCTATTTTAGAACCCTGGGCATCCGGTGCGTATGAATTATCCACTTTCAGACCTTTCAGTTTCCCCAGCACTTGCTCCTTAGTGATGGCCCCTTCATTCACCCCTGCCCCCTGACTGCTGAAGATCTGGTATCCCACTGGTGTCTTCCACTGTAAAGAAAAATGCAAAGTACCTATTCAGTTCCCCTGACAATTCTTTGTTCCCAATTACTACATCTGCAGCCTCAGTGGTCCATTTTTGTCTCGCTTCTAACTTTTATGTATCGGAAAAAAATCTTTCAGCAATATTATTATATATTATTAGCTAGCTTACACTCATATTTAATCTCCACCCCCCCCCCTTATTGATTTTTAGTTGTCCTCTGATTGCTTTGAAAAGTTTCCCAATCCTCTGGCTTCCCAATAATCTTCGCCACATTGCATGCTTTTTCCTTTGCTTTCATGCTGTCATTGACTTCCCTCGTCAGCCATGGATGCCTTGTCGTCCCCTTTGCATGCTTCCTCCGCTTTAGGATTAATTTATGTTGTCCTTGCTAATAATCCCCGCAAACTCCTCTCATTGCTGTTCATCTGTCTTCCCTGCTCGGCTAATTTTCCAATCAACCCTCATAACTTCGTAGTGACATTTAATCATCTGATTCCAACTTCTCACTCTCAAACCGGAGGGTAGATTCTATCATATTGTGGGCACTGTCCCGAAAGGTTCCTTCACCTTAAGTTCCCTAACCAAGTCCGCCTCATTACACAATGCCAAATCCAGAATTCCTTGTTCCCTAGTAGGCTCTGTCACAAGCTACTCCAAAAAACCATCTATTTAACATTCCAAAAATTCCTTTACTTGGGATCCTCTACCAACTTGATTTTCCCCAGTCCAACTGCATATTGAAGTCCCCCATGATTATTGTAATATTGCCTTTCTTACATGCATTTTCTGTCTCCTGATTTATTTTCTGCCCCACATTCTGATTACTGCTCGGGGACCTGTACATAACACCCAACAGGGTATTTTTTCCTTTGCGATCCCTCAACGCCACCCACAGAGATTCTATACCTTCTGACCCTATATTGCGTCTTGCTATTGCGTTAATTTCATTCCATACTAACAATGCAACCTGCTCCTTCTGCCCGTCTCCCTTTCCTTTCGTTTGGACACCTATTCTTGTATATTTAGATCCCAGCTCTGATCCCCTTGCAGCCACGTCTCTGTGATGTCCACAACACTGTACCAGCTAATTCCAATGTGCGCAATGAGTTTATTTACCTTGTTCCGTATGATGCACCCATTTAGGTACAACGCCCTCTGTCCTGCGTTGACAATCCCCTTCTCATTTTGTCCTCTTTTCTGCTGTGCCCAAAGTTGGATACCTGCCACTTTTGTACATATTCTTCCACTGTCCATTTAATCGCATGAACATCAATTTTGCTCACTTTTCAGATATGACACGGACATTAAGGCAATGGTCCCAGACTTCTCCATTTCCCGCGCCCATCAAAATTCCAAGGGCAGATTTAGTAACGCTCTTCTTGTCTAAAATATCGCGTCAAATTCTCGCAGGCCAGGTACAGCACGCGGTTGTATACAGAGCAAAGCTTCCTGCACACTGAACCAGCAAACACTCTCAGGCCAAATACATCACAGGATTCGATCAAAGATAACGCTTCCTGAAACCTGTCCCATTAGACACTCCCAGGGCACCAACAGTAAAGATTTAGTTACCGAGCAAACTGCCCTTGACAATCTCCCCTCAAACACGCGAAGGACAGGTACAGCACAGAGGAAAGCACTCTTCGCAACATCCGCTATCTAACATGTGAAGGACAGGTAAAGCACATGTAAGGAACATAGTAAAGCTTCCTCTTTGCCGCACCATCAGATACTTGCAGGGCAGGAAAAACGCGGGGTTATGTAGAGAGTTCAGTTCCCCATACTCCGTCGCATTAATTGGTGTATAAAACACAGGAATTATTTGTGTGTTTGTACAGGAGTTTGGTGTGAAAATGTCCACACACACACAAACACACAGAAAAAGACAACATATGTCTTCATATATATAATCTCAACCCTGTAAGGCTGAGCATAACACTCAGCCCTAAATTGATCAACATTAATCTTGGGCCGACACTTGAATCGACCATGTCTCGTTTTGTGCGAATCTATACCGGGAATCAGTAATCACTGCATTAGACCTCGGGCGTCATTCTCCGACCCCCGCCGGGTCGGAGAATGGCCGTTGGCCGCCGTGAATCCCGCCCCCTCCCCCGCCGAAGTCTCCGCTCCCGGAGATTGGGCGGGGGCGGGAATCCAGCCGCGCCGGTTGGCGGTACCCCCCCCCCCCCCCCCGCTGGATTCTCCGGCCCGGATGGGCCGAAGTCCCGCCCAGGAATTGCCTGTCCCGCCGACGTAAATCAAACCTGGTATTTGCCGGCGGGACCAGGCGGCGTGGGCGGGCTCCGGGGTCCTGGGGGGGGGGGGGGGGGCGCGGGGCGATCTGACCCCGGGGGGTGCCCCCACGGTGGCCTGGCCCGCGATCGGGGCCCACCGATCCGCGGGCGGGCCTGTGCCGTGGGGGCACTCTTTCCCTTCCGCCTCCGCGCCGGCCTCCACCATGGCGGAGGCGGAAGAGGCTCGCCCCACTGCGCATGCGCGGGAAACTGACAGCGGCCGCTGACGCTCACGCGCATGCGCTGGGAAACTGACAGCGGCCGCTGACGCTCCCACGCATGCGCCGCATTTCCGCGCCAGCTGGCGGGGCCACAAACGCCATTTCCGCCAGCTGGCGGGGCGGAAATCCCTCCGGCGTCGGCCTAGCCCCTCAATGTTGGGGCTAGGCCGCCAAAGATGCGGAGAGTTCCGCACCTTTGGGCCGGCGCGATGCCCGTCTGATTGGCGCCGGCTTTGGCGCCAGTCGGCGGGCATCCCACCGTTGGGGGAGAATTTTGCCCCTCATCTCGGTTTTCGGTAATCTAGACCCTGTAGCATTAATTACCACATAGAATATGACTCACTTTGTATTAATCTCGACCCTGCATTAGCAATTAGTGCATTAGACCCCTGTCTAAATTTACATTAATCTAGACCCCCCCCCCCCCTCTCTCCGCCATCAGTAATCACTGAACCCGGTTCTGACTCAGTTTATATTAATCTAGACCCTGTATCAGCAATTAGTGCATTATACCCCTGTCTAAATCTACCTTAATGTAGACCCCTTCCCCCACCAGTAATCACTGACCTCGGCCCTGTCTCAGTTTAAATTAATATCGACCCTGTATGAGGAATTACTGCACTAGTCCCTGTTTCAGTTTAGATATATTTTAGGATTTGTGGCATTACATAGAAACATAATCAATGGGTGCGAGAGTGGGCCATTCGGCCCCCTCTTCTATTCATTATGATCACATGGCTGATCATCCAACTCAACATACTGTTCTCGCTTTCCCTCCATATCCTATGATCCATATAGCTACAAGAGCTATATATAATTCCTTCTTGTAACCATACAATGTTTAGGCCTCAACTGCTTCCTGTGATCGAGAATTTCTCCCCATCTCAGTCCTAAATGGTATGCCCGATATCCTTAGACTGTGTCCCTTATTCTGGACTTCCCTCCATTAATCATTGCTGCACACCCTGTCTCAGTTATTATGAATATACACCCTGCAATTGTAACCACTGCATTAGAACACTTTCCCAGTTGTAATGAATCCTGGTTTGTCGGTATACACTGCACTACACTGTCTCCACTTGTATTAATCAACCCCCAGTTTTAGTAATTCCTGTACACCTCCGGCTCTGTTTATTTAATGCCAGTTCTGTGCCTGTAAATGTTGCGCTACAGATTGTTTTAATTATTACTGTGCGATACAATGCCATTATTAAGAGTGCAATGGGTTGCATTTCATTTATTACCGCACTCCCCCATATCTCGGTTTGAAATAAAATAGGTCCTTTCTCACTTCTCTCTAAATTATACCCTCTCAGAGTTTATATCTTTTGATATTATAACAGTTATAAAGACACTAGATCATGTGCCCCCTGTAATTTACTCTACTTGAGTTTTTACTGTAGTTAAACTACGTCTTTAGTTATATTTTATGACACATTGTGTTCCGCAGTATTACACTGAGCCCTGCTTCAATTATCATTGTACTTAACCGTGTAACATCATTTGTTACCCTAGGTCTTGTCTTTGTAATGATTGTACTGGCCATGTTTCGTTTTATCTTTGTATCTGTGTATGTAATGCTATCTGCAGTTAAACCTTTGAATAAGAAGGACCATGTTTCTATACAAACTACAATTCATCCTTTCTCAGTTATGACTGAAAGAGATTGTGTTTACTACTTTAAAAAAATAAATTTAGAGTATCTAATTATTATTATTTTTTTCAATTAAGCGGCAAGTTAGTGTGGCCAATCCACATACCCTGCACACCTTTGGATTGTGGGGATGAAACCCACTCAGACATGGGGAGGATGTGCAAATTCCACATGGACAGTGACCCAGGGCCGGGATTCGAACCGGAGTCCTCAGTGCCATAGGCAGCAGTGCTAACCACTGTGCCACATGCCGCCTGTGTATTCTACTTTAACGAATAGGTGCAGTCACGTTCAGAAATGCACTGAGCGACTTCCGGATGCGTCTATGCCGAGGTAGGTCGCACGTTCGGCAGCTCCCGCCAGGAACGGAATTTTGGGCTCTTTAGAGGGGCCCCAACGGCAATTGTTCGACGTCTCCCAGTGTGGGAAGGGGACATTAAAGTTCCCCTAGCACTGTATGGATTGGACCAGGAGTGGAGCGGTTAAGAAAGTAAGTTTGGTGCAGCGGAAAGTGTGAGGGAGGAGAAGCAAGATGGCGGCGGGTGGAGACCAAGCAGCGTGGGCGCAGTGGTCGCAGGAGCAGCAGGAGTTCCTCAAACGCTGCTTTGCGGAACTGAAGGCAGAAATGCTGGCGCCAATGAAGGCATCGATTGAGAAGCTGGTGGAGACCCACAAGGCCCAAGGGGCGGCGATCCGGGAGGTGCGGCAAAAAGCCTCGGAGAACGAGGACGAGATCTTAGGCCTGGCGGTGAAGGCGGAGGCGCACGAGGCGCTGCACAAGAGGTGACAGGAACAATTTGACGACCTGGAGAATAGGTCGAGGAGAAAGAATCTTCGGATTTTGGGTCTCCCTGAAGGAGTGGAGGGGTCGGATGCCGGGGCATATATGGGCATGATGCTCAATTCGCTGATGGGAACGGGGGCTTTCCCGAAGCCCCTGGAGCTGGATGGGGCTCATCGGGTCCTGGCAAGGAGACCCAAAGCCAACGAGCCGCCAAGGGCTGTATTAGTGAGTTTCCACCGCTTTATGGACAGAGAGTGCAAATGGAATGTTGTCCTCCATTTCTAGAGGGATGGAGTTTAAGACTAGGGAGGTAATGCTGCAATTGTATATGGTGTTAGTGAGGCCACACCTGGAGTATTGTGTTCAGTTTTGGTCTCCTTACTTGAGAAAGGACGTACTGGCACTGGAGGGTGTGCAGAGGAAATTCACTAGGTTAATCCCAGAGCTGAAGGGGTTGGATTACGAGGAGAGGTTGAGTAGACTGGGACTATACTCGTTGGAATTTAGAAGGATGAGGGGGGATCTTATAGAAACATATAAGATTATGAAGGGAATAGATAGGATAGATGCGGGCAGGGTGTTTCCACTGGCGGGTGCAATACTGGTGGGGAAGCGGGTGTTGTTTGAGGCGCTGAGTATTGTGGCGGATAATGGAGGTCGATATGTGATGGTGAGTGGTAGGTTGCAGGGGGTGTGGGTGGTACGGGTGAACGTATATGCCCCGAAAACAGCGCCGGAGGAGAGAGCCGGGAGATTTTAAAAGCGCCGGAGTAGAGATCCTGGACAGCGAAAACAGCGGCGGAGGAGAGAGCCGGGAGATTTTAAAAGCGCGGGAGGAGAGAGCCGGGACAGCGAAAACAGCGCCGGAGGAGAGAGCCGGGAGATTTAAAATGCGCGGGAGGAGAGAGCCGGGACAGCGAAAACAGCGCCGGAGGAGAGAGCCGGGAGATTTAAAAATCGCGGGAGGAGAGAGCCGGGACAGTGCTGGGAGAGGTGAGTGCACAAACGGTGTGGCAGGAGTGCCTTTAGTCACGGAGTGCTGATTGGAACAGAGTGCATCTGAGTTTAGGTGAGTGACTGAGTGCTGATTGGAACAGAGTGCATCTGAGTTTAGGTGAGTAACTGAGTTCGGGTGAGTGGCGAGAGAGGGCTGTGTTCGGGTTTATTCTTGAGGTTCTATAAAGAAAAAAATATATTTAAATTAATTAACTAGTTGAATATGGCTGGACAGGTGATGTGCGGTTGCTGTATGATGATGGAACTGGTGGATCCCATTGAGACCGTCAGTGACCACATCTGCAGCAAGTGTTGGCTGCTCGAGGAACTTCGGCTCAGAATTGATGAGCTGGAGACCGAGCTGCACACAATGTGGCACATCAGGGAGGGGGAAAATTACCTGGACACTTTGTTTCAGGAGGCAGTCACACCCGGTAGAATAAGTACTGTTAATTCGGACAGTGGTCAGGGACAGAGTGGTGTGACTGCAAGGGAGGCAGGTAGGGGGATCCTGAGTTTAGGAGTTGAGGAGCCTCAGCCTTTGACCTTGTCCAACAGGTATGAGGTGCTTGCTCCCTGTGTGGATGAGGAAGAGGGCTGTAGGGAGGATGCGTTGACTGACCACTGCACCGTGGTACAGGAAGGCATTCAAGAGGGGGGAGCAAAAAGACAAGTGGTAGTTGTAGGGGATTCTATAATTAGGGGGATTGATGGCATCCTTTGTAAGCCAGATCGCGAGTCCCGCATGGTATGTTGCCTGCCCGGTGCCAGGGTGAGGGACATCTCTGATCGGCTTGAAAGGATTTTGGAGAGGGAGGGGGAGGATCCAGTTGTTGTGGTCCACGTTGGGACTAACAACATAGGTAAGACTAGGAAAGAGGACCTGTTTGGGGATTATCAAACACTAGGGACTAAATTAAAGAACAGGTCCTCCAGGGTTATAATCTCTGGATTACTATCCGAGCCACGTGCCAATTGGCATAGGGTTGAGAAAATTAGAGAAGTTAACACGTGGCTAAAGGAGTGGTGCGGGAAAGAGGGATTCCATTTCATGGGGCATTGGCATCAGTACTGGGGCAGGAGGGACCTGAACCGGTGGGACGGTCTTCACCTAAACCACTCTGGGACCAGTGTTCTAGCGAATAGGATAAATAGATTGGTCACAAGGACTTTAATCTAGCAAGTTGGGGGGAAGGGAAGTGTAAAACTATGGACAGTATAATGGTTAATGGAGATCAAGGCAGCAGGTTACGTGACAGGTTATTATGCAGAGATATGGGTTCAAAGACAAGGAAAATTAGGAGAAAGGGTAAGAGGAAAAATAAATTGCGCAAAGTTACTGATCAAGGTGTTAGGATCCATAACAAAGACATAAAAAACAGCATAAGTGTACTTTACCTGAATGCTCGTAGTATACGAAATAAGGTAAATGAGTTGATGGCGCAAATCATCATGAATAACTATGATTTAGTGGCCATTACTGAAACATGGTTAAAAGATGGTCACGACTGGGAGTTAAATATCCAAGGGTATCAGACTATATGAACGGATAGAATGGACGGGAAGGGCGATGGTGTAGCTTTGTTGTTTAAGGATGGCATCCGGGCAATAGTAAGGGATGATATTGGTTCTATAGAGGACAAGGTTGAATCAATTTGGGTGGAAATCAGGAATAGTAAGGCGAAAAGGTCACTGATAGGAGTAGTCTATAGGCCACCAAATAGTAACAAGATGGTAGGGCAGGCAATAAGCAAAGAAATAACGGATGCATGTAGAAATGGTACAGCGGTTACCATGGGAGATTTTAATCTGCATATCGATTGGTTTAACCAGGTTGGTAAAGGCAGCCTTGAGGAGGAGCTTATAGAATGTGCCCGGGATAATTTCCTGGAACAGTATGTAATGGAACCTACGAGGGAACAAGCGGTCCTAGATCTGGTCCTGTGTAATGAGGCAGGGTTGATTAATGAACTCATAGTTCGGGATCCTCTTGGAAGGAGCGACCACAATATGGTGGAATTTAAAATACAGTTGGAGGATGACAAGGTAAAATCAAACACTAGTGTTTTGTGCTTAAACAAAGGCAATTACAATGGGATGAGAGAAGAACTAGCTAAGGTAGACTGTGAGCAAAGACTTCATGGTGAAGCAGTCGAGGAACAGTGGAGAACGTTCCGAGTGATCTTTCACAGTGTTCAGGAAAGGTTCATACCGACAAAAAAGAAAGACAGTAGAAAGGGGAAAAATCGACCGTGGATATCTAAGGAGGCGAGGGAGAGTATCAAATTGAAGGAAAAAACATACTAAGTGGCAAAAATTAGTGGGAGACTAGAGGACTGGGAAGTCTTTAGGGGACAACAGAAAACTACTAAAAAAGCCATAAAGAAGAGTAAGGTAGACTATGAAAGTAAACTGTCTCAGAACATAAAAGCAGATAGTAAAAGCTTCTACAAATATATAAGACAAAAAAGAGTGGCGTAGGTAAATATTGGTCCTTTGGAAGATGAGAAGGGAGATTTAATAGCAGGAGACGGGGAAATGGCTGAGGAGTTGAACAGGTTTTTTGGGTCAGTCTTCACAGTGGAGGACACAAATAACATGTCAGTGACTGATGGAAATAAAGGTATGATAGGTGAGGACCTTGAGATGATTGTAATCACTAAGGAGGCAGTATTGGGCAAGCTAATGGGGCTGAAGGCAGACAAGTCTCCTGGCCCTGATGGGATGCATCTCAGAGTGTTAAAAGAGGTGGCTAGGGAAATTGTAAATGCACTAGTGAAAATTTATCAAAATTCACTAGACTCTGGGGTGGTCCCAGAGGATTGGGAAGTAGCAAACGTGACACCACTGTTTAAAGAAGGAGGTCGACAGAAAGCGGGTAATTATAGGCCGGTAAGCTTAGCTTCGGTAGTAGGGAAAATGCTGGAATCTATCATTGAGGAGGAAATAGCGGGGCACCTGGAGGGAAATTGTCCCATTGAGCAGACGCAGCATGTGTACACAAAGGGTAGGTCGTGCCTGACTAATTTGGTAGAATTTTTTGAGGACGTTACCAGTGCAGTAGATAACGGGGAGCCAATGGATGTGGTATATCTGGATTTCCAGAAAGCTTTTGACAAGGTGCCACACAAAAGGTTGCTGCATAAACTAAAGATGCATGGCATTGAGGGTAAAGTGGTAGCATGGGTAGAGGATTGGTTAACTAACAGAAAGCAGAGAGTGGGGATAAATGGGTGTTTCTCTGGTTGGCAACCTGTAACTAGTGGGGTCCCTCAAGGATCAGTGTTGGGCCTGCAGTTGTTCACAATTTACATAGACGATTTGGAGTTGGGGACCAAGTGCAATGTGTCAAAGTTTGCAGACGACACTAAGATGAGTGGTAAAGCAAAAAGTGCAGAGGATACCGGAAGTCTGCAGAAGGATTTGGATAGGTTAGGTGAATGGGCTATTGCCTGGCAGATGGAATTCAATGTTGCCAAGTGTGAGGCTATCCATTTTGGGAGGAATAACAGCAGAATGGATTATTATTTAAATGGTAAGATGGCAAAACATGCTGCTGTGCAGAGGGACCTGGGTGAGCTGGTGCACGAGTCGCAAAAAGTTGGTGTGCAGATGCAACAGGTGATTAGGAAGGCTAATCGAGTTTTGTCTTTCATTGCTAGAGGGATGGAGTTCAAGACTAGTGAGGTTATGCTGCAAATGTATAGGGTGTTGGTGAGGCCGCATCTGGAGTATTGTGTTCAGTTTTGGTCTCCTTACCTGAGAAAGGACATATTGGCACTGGAGGGAGTGCAGAGGAGATTCACTAGGTTGATCCCAGAGTTGAGGAGATTAGATTATGACGAGAGGTTGAGTAGACTAGGACTGTACTCATTGGAGTTTACAAGGATGCGGGGGGGGGGGGGGGGGGGGGATCTTATTGAGACATATACAATTATGAAGGGAATAGATAGGATAGATGCGGGCAGGTTGTTTCCACTGGTCGGGGAAAGCAGAACTAGGGGGCATAGCCTCAAAATAAGGGGAGGTAGATTAAGGACGGAGTGTAGGAGGAACTTCTTCACCCAAAGGGTTGTGAATCTCTGGAATTCCTTGCCCAGTGAAGCAGTTGAGGCTCCTTCTTTAAACGTTTTGAAGAAAAAGATAGATGCCTTTCTAAAGAATAAAGGGATTCGGGGATATGGTGTACGGGCCGGAGAGTGGAGCTGAGTCCACAAAGATCAGCCATGATCTCATTAAATGGTGGAGCAGGCTCGAGGGGCCAGATGGCCTACTCCTGTTCCTAGTTCTTATGAATTAGGATGATGCCGGATGAATGAAATGCATGCTGGGTCGGAACCCGGATCTGGAGGTAGGAAGCTTGATAATGGGGTGGGGGGCGGACTTCAACACGGTGCTGGACCCAGCATTGGACCGTTCTAGGTCCATGATGGGTATGGACCAGATGGGGGGAGTGGATCCATGGAGGTTTGCCAGGCGGCTGGCCAGGGAATTTTCCTTTTTTTTCCCACGTCCATAACGCCTACTCCCGGATAGATTTCTTCATCTTGAGTAGGGCGCTAATCCCGAAAGTGGAAGGAACACAATATTCAGCCATAGCCATCTTGGATGACGCCCCGCATTGGGTGGAACTGGAGTTATGAGAGGAGAGGGACCAGTGCCCGTTCTGGCGCCTCGATGTGGGAATGTTGACGGATGAGGAGGTGTGTGGGCTGGTTCGGGCGTGTATTGAAAGATACTTGGAGGCCAACGACAATGGGGAGGTGCAGCTGGGAGGCGTTGAAGGCGGTGGTCAGAGGAGAGCTAATCTCCAATAGGGCACACAGGGAGAAGAGAGAGAGGAGGGAGAGGATGGTGGGGGAGATTTTAAGGGGGGACAGGAGCTATGCAGATGCCCCCGAGGAGGGGCTATTTAGGGAGTGACGGAAACTTCAGATGGAATTCGACCTGATGACTACGGGGAAAGCAGAGGCACAGTGGAGAAAAGCGCAAGGGGCGGCGTATGAGTATGGGGAGAAGGCGAGTCGGATGCTGGCATATCAGCTTCGTAAGAGGGAGGATGCGATGGAGATTGGTAAAGTTAGGGATAGAGGGAGGAATACGGTGTGGAGAGCGGTGAGAATAAACGAGGTATTTAGGGACTTCTATGGGGATCTGTACAGGTCTGAGCTCCCGGCAGGGTAGGAGGGGATTCGATGGTTCCTAGATCAGCTGAGGTTCGCGAGGGTGGAGTAGGAGCAGGTGGTCAGGCTGGGGGTGCCGATTGGGCTGGAGGAGCTGGTTAAAGGATAGGGGAGCATGCAGGCGGGGAGGCCCCGGGGCCGGATGGGTTCCAGGTTGAATTTTATAGGAAATATGTGGACCTGCTGGGCCCGTTGCTAGTGAGAACTTTTAATGATGCGAGGGAGGAGGGGACCTTGCCCCCGACAATATCCAGGTCGCTGATTTCTTTGATTTTGAAGCAGGACAAGGGTCCATTGCAATGTGGGTCGTACAGACCGATCTCGCTCCTCAATGTTGACGCTAAGTTGCTGGCGAAGGTTCTGGCTACTAGAATTGAGGACTGTGGTTTGTGAGGCGGCAGGTGAGGGAATTCCCGCTGCTTCGGCACGTGGGATTCAGGACAGGGTGATTTCGGGTGTATGGGTTGGAGAAGGCAAGGTTTCGGCGATTTATCAGGAGCTGTAGGAAGAGGAGGAGGCCTCGGTGGAGGAGTTAAAGGGAAGAGGGAGGAGGAGCTTGGGGAGGAGATAGATGAGGGTCTGTGGGCTGATGCCCTGAGTAGGGTTAATTCTTCCTCCTCTTGAGCCAGGCTCAGCCTAATATAGTTTAAAGTTGTTCACAGAGCGCATGACAGGGGCGAGGTTGAGTAGGTTCTTTGGGGTGGAGGACAGATGTGTGAGGTGCTCGGGGAGACCAGCAAATCACGCCCATATGTTCTGGTCATGCTCGGCACTGGATGGGTTTTGGAGGGGTTTTGCGAGGTCTATGTCCAAGCTAATGAATGGCCGGGTCAAGCCGAGATGGCGGTTAGCAGTATTTGGGGTATTGAACGAGCCGGGAGGGCAGGAGGCGAAAGAGGCCGGTATTCTGGCCTTTGCGTCCCTGGTAGCCCGGTGGAGGACTTTGTTACTGTGGAAAGATGCGAATCCCCCTAGTGTGGAAGCTTGGATCAATGACATGGCAGGGTTCATCAAGCTGGACAGGATAATGTTTGCCTTGTGAGGGTCATTGCAAGGGTTTTTCAGGCGGTGGCAACCATTCCTAGACTATCTCACGGAGCGTTAGGAGGAGGTCAGCAGCAGCAGCAGCAACCCGGGGGGGGGGGGGGGCAGGGGGGGGGTTCTTTTGTGGTGGCGTTTGGGTTAAAGTGGGGTATTTCCCTTTTTGTGTTTTCTACTGTTATAAGGGGGGTTATTGTATTTGGGGGAAAACCTATGTATTATTTCTGCTTGTTGTGTTTTTGTTTCTTTTTCTTGTTGGGCGGGGGGGGGGGGGCGGTTGTTGAAAATTTGCTGAAAATTTTGAATAAATATTTTTTTTTTGAAAGAAATGCACTGAGCCAGACTTCTCCATATACTACAATTGACTCTTCTTTCATCGTTATTGCATTAGACCTTGTAACTGTTAATATTACATTATATGCAGATTCAGCTATTAATGCATGAATCCTTGCTGCTTACATGCTCGAAGTTCCATGGATAGGGTGGGTATAGAGGGATATGGGCCAAATGCGGACAAGTGGGACTAGCTTAGTGACAGAAACTGGGCGGCATGAACAAGCTGGGCCAAAGGGCCTGATTCCATGCTGTCAACATCTCTGACTCTCTGACTCTAAGTGACCATTTCGGATCTGTTGTTCAACTGCAGCAAATCTCCATTTGCATTACGTTAAGTCCGCTCTCTGATATTATTGTGTCACATTCTGTTTCATTCACGGCTGAAGTCTTCTGTGTCTCATTTTATATTACAAACGGTCCTACCCCACAGCATAATGTACCTGATGCTTTTTCATTGGTTACCGCACAATCAAAATCCTGGGAGTTGTCATTTGGTTTTTTAAAATTAGAGCACCCAATTCATTTTTTCCAATTAAGGGACAATTTATTGAGGCCAATCCACCTAGCCTGGACATCTTTGGGTTGTGGGGGCGAACCCACACAGACACGGGGAGAATGTGCAAACTCCACACCGACAGTGACCCAGAGCCGGGATCGAACCTGAGACCTCGGCGCCGTGAGGCAGCAGGGCTAACCCACTGCGCCACCGTGCTGCCGTCTGGGAGTTATCATTGACCGGAAACTGGACGAGCCAGACGAATAACGTGGTTGCCAGAGCAGTCCAACGTTTAGGAATCCTGGAGCGTGTAACTGACTTCCTGATTGCCCAAAGCCTGTCCATCGTCTGCAAAGCAAAATTCAGGAGTGTAATGGAATATTCTCCGCTTGTCTAGAGTGCAGCTTCAACAAACCTCAAGAAGCTTTACACCAACCAAGACAAAGCAGTCCGCTTGACTGGTGCCATCCACAGAATTTACTGTAGGAACAAATCAAGGTTCCATAGTCAGCACCTACCATACCCCACGGTAACAAGCATCAACAAGGACAAGAGCAGCAGATACCTTGGAACACCTGGAGGTTCCTCTCCAAGTCATTCACCATCTTGACTCGGAAAAATATCGTCATTCCTTCACTGTGGCTGGGTAAAAATACTGAAATTCTCTCGCTAATCGCAGTACGGGTGTAACTGCATGTCAGGGACTGCAGCAAGTCAAGAAGGCAACTCACCACCACCTTCTGAATGGCCATAATTACTGATCCAACCAGCGATGCCATATCACGCAAATGGATGAAAGAAATAACGGTTGCCTAATAGATAGATAGATAGATAGATAGATAGATAGATAGATAGATAGATAGATAGATAGATAGATAGATAGATAGATAGATAGATAGGTAGATAGATGGATAGATAGATAGTTGGTAGGTAGATAGATAGTTAGATAGATAGTTCGGTAGATAGACAGATAGATAGATAGGTGTATAGATAGATAGATAGATGGATAGATAGATTAATAGTTGGTAGGTAGGTAGATAGATAGGTAGATAGATAGAGAGATAGGTAGATAGATAGATAGATAGATAGATAGATGTATAGATAGATAGGTGGATAGATAGATAGATGGATGGATAGATTGATAGTTGGTAGGTAGGTAGATAGATAGGTAGATAGATAGGTAGATAGATAGACAGACAGACAGATAGATAGATAGGTGGATAGATAGATAGATAGATAGATAGATAGATAGATAGATAGATGGATAGATAGATGGATAGATAGATAGATAGATAGATAGATAGATAGATAGATAGATAGATAGATAGATAGATAGATAAAAAGAAAGCAAGCAAAAAAGAGAGGTAGATAGACAGAAAGGAGGAAGGAAAGAAAGAAAGAAAGAAAAGAAGAAAGAAAAAAAGAAAGAAGGAAAGAAAGAAAGAAAAAGATGGGTGAATTTTTATTTTCAAAACTCTAAATATGTTTTATTCGTTCATGCGATGTGTGAGTCGGTGGTTGGGCCGGCAGCAACTGCCCATCCCGGGGGGCACTTAAGAGTCAACCACATTGCTGTGGATGTGGAGTCATATGAAGGGCAAGAGGTTTCCTTCCCTAAAGGACATCAGTGAACCAGATGGGGTTTTACTACAATCGACAATGGTTTGATTGTCAGCATTAGATTTTTAATTCAAGAATTTTCTGGATTCAAGTTTCACCACCTGCCAATTTGACTCTGGGTCTCTGAATTACCAGTCCAGCGACAACATAGTTAAAGCAATATAGCTATAGCCAGAATCGTTAAGCGCGACAGATGTCCTTCCTTAAAGGACATCAATAAACTAGATGGGTTTTTACTCCCATCGATAATGGTTTTGTGGTCATCTTTTAATTCCAGATTTTTCTTGATTTAACTGTCACCACCTGTCGTGGTGGGAGCCCAGGTCCCCAGAGTTTGGCTCTGTGTCTCTGGGTTATTAGTCCGGCGACACTACCACTGCGCCACTGCCTTGCGTGCGTGAAAAGGGGCAGTCACTTCTGTTTTTGAGAATACATTTTGTCGTGTCAATAACTATTAGGGGTTGTGGACGTTCCTTGCAAAAGCAAATATAACTTCCAAATTACTGCCGATCTGTTCTCATCTCTTTGTTTCAGACTACACGTAGATTAATTAAGCTCCCTTTTCTCTCTCAGATTTAATTCACTTACAAAAGCATAATGAGTAACTATTTACATAAAACATACAGTGCAGAAGGAGGCTATTCGGCCCATCGAATCTGCACCGACCCACTTAAGCCCTCACTTTCACTCTATCACCTTAACCCAATAACCTCTCTTCAAATTTTTTTCGGACACTAAGGGCAATTTAGCATGGCCAATCCACCTAACCCGCATGTCTTTGGACTGTGGGAGGAAACCGGAGCATCCGGAGGGAACCCACGCAGACACGGCATAGACAGTGACCCAGCGGGCAATCGAACCCTGGGCCCTGGCGGTGTGAAGCCACAGTGCTAGCCACGTGTGCTACCGTGCTGTGTGATTGCTTCAGTGATGTGTGTGTAATATCTGGTGAAAGTTTGGAATGAGTCATATGACATTCACTTCATCAACAGAGAGAAGAACAGGAATAAAGGAGCCATATTGAATTTCACATCACACAGCACAGTCACAAACTCCATTGTGGTAGATATCACTAATTCATACTTGTGTTTATCTGTGACAATTACTCACTGTTTTCTTTAATGGTGCCAAATGTCTTTCACCCTTTTTGCTGAAAGGATTCCGTTTGCTTTTGCTGTGGCCAATGATTGAGAGAGACAGAGTCTGAAAGTGTGTGTGTAAGTGTGTGTGTGTCTGTATGTCTATGGTGGTCCGTTGGTCTGGAATACATCATTTTTCATTTTTTACAAAATGGTGGTACAAGTAATTGCAATTATTTTTCAGCACATGACGACATTGTGTTGAAATTACCTTCCAGATCCTATGCTGCAGTCAATATTTAAAGTAATAGCAATCTGTTCGTTCCCTTGCAAAGGCAAATATATGTTTCAAATTACTTACATATCAGCACACCTCGCTTTCTCTGTTGATCCCGCTTCTCTCTCTCAGACTTAACTCCCATACACAGGTACACAGCAGCCGGGT